>NC_047087.1:158305679-159589844 GCF_902459505.1 Geotrypetes seraphini | reverse complement strand
TACTCACCCCTGGAATTTCAGTTTCGTTTCCTACAGCCTAAGCTGTAGGGGCTTATCTTTTCTGTTCATGCTTTATTTTCTGAATCTAGTTATTTATTTTGATATTTGGCATGGGTATTGCACTGGTGCTGCAGATTCACCCTGCGGGGACATATAGTAACATAGTAGATGACGGCAGATAAAGACCCGAATGGTCCATCCAGTCTGCCCAACCTGATTCAATTTAAATTTTTTAATTTTTTCTTCTTAGCTTTACCCAGTACTGTGCTTGGGTTCTAACTGCTGAAATCTCTGTTAAGACTTACTCCAGCCCATCTACACCCTCCCAGCCATTGAAGTCCTCCCCAGCCTATCCTCCACCAAACGGCCATATACAGACACAGACCGTGCAAGTCTGCCCAGTACTGGCCTTAGTTCAATATTTAATCTTATTTTCTGATTCTAAATCCTTTGTGTTCATCCCACGCTTCTTTGAACTCAGTCACAGTTTTACTCTCCACCACCTCTCTCGGGAGCGCATTTGAGGCATCCACCACCCTCCCCGTAAAGTAGCATTTCCTAATATTGCCTTTGAATCTACCACCCCTCAACCTCAAATTATGGCCTCTGGTTTTACCATTTTCCTTTCTCTGAAAAAGATTTTGTTTTACGTTAATACCCTTCAAGTATTTGAACGTCTGAATCATATCTCCCCTGTCTCTCCTTTCCTCTAGGGTATACATATTCAGGGCTTCCAGTCTCTCATACGTCTTCTGGCGCAAGCCTCCTATCATTTTCGTCGCCCTCCTCTGGACCGCCTCGTCTTCTTATGTCCTTCGCCAGATACGGTCTCCAAAATTGAACACAATACTCCAAGTTGGGCCTTACCAATGACCTGTACAGGGGCATCAACACCTTCTTCCTTCTACTGACTACGAATCTCTTTATACAGCCCAGCATCCTTCTGGCAGCAGCCACTGCCTTGTCACACTGTTTTTTCATCTTTAGATCTTCGGACACTATCACCCCAAGGTCCCTCTCCCCATCCATGCATATCAGCTTCTCTCATCCCAGCATATACGGTTCCTTCCTATTATTAATCCCCAAATGCATTACTCTGCATTTCTTTGCATTGAATTTTAGTTGCCAGACATTAGACCATTCCTCTAACTATTGCAGATCCTTTTTCATATTTTCCACTCCCTCTTCGGTGTCTATTCTGTTACAAATCTTGGTATCATCTGCAAAAAGGCACACTTTTCCTTCTAACCCTTCAGCAATGTCACTCACAAACATATTGAACAGGATTGGCCCCAGCACTGATCCCTGAGGGACTCCACTACTCACCTTTCCTTCCTTCGAGCGACTTCCATTAACCACCACCCTCTGGCGTCTGTCCGACAGCCAGTTTCTGACCCAGTTCACCACTTTGGGTCCTAACTTCAGCCCTTCAAGTTTGTTCAACAGCCTCCTATGAGGAACTGTATCAAAGGCTTTGCTGAAATCCAAGTAAATTACATCTAGCATATGTCCTCGATCCAGCTCTCTGGTCACCCAATCAAAAAATTCAATCAGGTTCGTTTGGCACGATTTACCTTTTGTAAAGCCATGTTGCCTCGGATCCTGTAACCCATTAGATTCAAGGAAGTACACTATCCTTTCTTTCAGCAAAACTTCCATTATTTTTCCAACAATTGAAGTGAGGCTCACCGGCCTGTAGTTTCCTGCTTCATCCCTGTGACCACTTTTATGAATAGGGACCACATCCGCTCTCCTCCAACCCCAGGAATCACTCCCGTCTCCAGAGATTTGTTGAACAAATCTTTAATAGGACTCGCCAGAACCTCTCTGAGCTCCCTTAGTATCCTGGGAAGGATCCCGTCTGGTCCCATCGCTTTCTCCACCTTCAGTTTTTCAAGTTGCTCATAAACGGCGCAGAATCTACTCCATTTTCTCGTGTAACTTTGCTAGACAATCTCGGTCCTTCTCCAGGATTTTCTTCTGTGAACACAGAACAGAAGTATTTGTTTAGCACATTCGCTTTCTCCTCATCACTTTCCACATATTGGTTTCCAGCATCTTTTAGCCTAGTAATTCCATTTTTCATCTTCCTCCTTTTACTAATATATCTGAAAAAATTTTTGTCTCCCTTTTTTACATTTTTAGCCATATGTTCTTCCGCCAGACGTATCTCTCTCTTGGCTTCTTTCAGTTTCACCCTGTAGTCCTTTCTGCTCTCCTCTTCTTGGTTTTTTTTATATTTCACGAACGCCAAATCTTTCGCCTTTATTTTCTCAGCCACTAGGTTGGAGAACCATATCGGCTTCCTTTTTCTCTTGTTTTTATTGATTTTCTTCACGTAAAGGTCCGTAGACATTTTTATCGCTCCTTTCAGCTTAGACCACTGTCTTTCCACATCTCTTATGTCCACCCATCCTAACAGCTCTTTCTTCAGGTACTCTCCCATAGCATTAAAGTCCGTACGTTTGAAATCTAGGACTTTAAGTATCGTGCGGCCGCTCTCCACTTTAGCCGATATATCAAACCAAACCATTTGATGATCGCTACTTCCCAGGTGAGCACCCACTCGAACATTAGAGATACTCTCTCCATTTGTGAGGACCAGATCCAATATCGCTTTTTCCCTTGTGGGTTCCGTCACCATTTGTCTGAGCAGAGCCTCTTGAAAGGCATCCACAATCTCCCTACTTCTTTCCGATTCTGCAGATGGAACATTCCAGTCCGCATCCGGCAGGTTGAAATCTCCCAACAGCAGAACCTCCTCTTTCCTTCCAAACTTTTGGATATCCACAATCAGATCCTTATCAATTTGCTGCGATTGAGTCGGAGGTCTGTAGACTACACCCACGTAGATAGAAGTTCCATCTTCTCTTTTCAGAGCAATCCATATCACTTCTTCCTCTCCCCAGGTCCCTTGCATTTCGGTCGCTTGGATATTGATCTTTACATAGAGAGCTACTCCTCCACCTTTTTGACCATCTCTGTCCTTCCTAAAAAGATTATATCCCGGTATGTTTACATCCCATTCATGTGATTCACTGAACCATGTCTCTGTGATAGCGACAATATCTAGATCTGCCTCTGACATCAGGGCTTGCAGATCATGAACTTTGTTGCTTAGACTGCGAGCATTTGTGGTCATCGCTTTCCAGCTATTTTTCAGCGATAATCTCCTTTTTCGTATGGATTTTTGTTTCGTTTCACTTTCCGTTGCAATACTAAGAAATGAGTTGCTGATATTGCTTATGTTGCAGTCTTTACTACTATCACATCTTTTCTTTTGCTGGGGGTGGTCTCTCTAATTGTCCTTCGTACATACACCACCCCCACCTTCTAGTTTAAATGCCTAGAAAAATATTGTCTAAATTTCTCTGCAAGGTTTCTTTTTCCTGCTGTAGTAATATGTAGCCCATCAGTGCAATATAGCTTCTTGTCCTTCCATGTATTTCCCCAACCTCCTATGAACCTGAAGCCTTCTTGATGACACCAGGCTTTGAGCCATCTATTAAAGTCCTCTGTGTTTTTCACTCTTTGCTCTCCCTTTCCATATGCAGGCAGTATTTCAGAAAAAGCTTAAGTGTTTAGAAAAGGTTTCACGCCCTCTACAAGCTCCCAAAAAGCTTTCTGTGCTGCAAGTGTGGAGTTGTTGGCCAGGTCATTTGTTCCCAGATGGATAACATCTTTCGGTGGGAGATCTCAGACTTTTTCTATCTAAAATTGTCTGTTTCCTGCTACTGCAGTAAACCCCCTGGACAGACTGCAGGTCAGATCGGGTCTCCAGGATCGGGAGCCATCTAAGGGGTTGAGTGCAGGCCTCGCACTTCCGTGGAGGCGCGCCTAGGATCCAGGATCAGACCGCGAGTCTTCCCTGTTTGCCCTGAGATGTCCTGGTAGTCACTGACTGAGGTGACAGGGAAGGTGAGACAGTCAGAAGACCTGAAATCCAGTTTTCTCAGCTCCTGAGGTATTGATCTCCTTGCATGCTCAGTGTTTAGCTTGCCTGCCATTGATTTCTATTGCAGCACATACCACTGAGTTTCTGTGTACATGCTTGTTTGGCGATTTGGAGGGGGGGTCATTCAGAAGTGGTTTTTGGGTGGTTTCCTTGCATACCCTAACCCCCCACACACACCTGTAAAATTGTTTTACCAGGTTCCCTGTGACTTTCACGGGCCATTCACTGTAGGGCAAAATCAGCACCTGTGGCAGCCATCTTGGATTTTCTTTGAAGCTTTTAAAAGTATATTTTTTGACCTTAGGAGCTTCATTTTCACTCCAAACTTCACAGATAGCCTCCTCAGGACAAGATAGCATGAATTCATGCCATAATTGCGGCGGTTGGTTGCCGGATTTGCAGCTGTGTGCCAGGTGCACAGCAGCTCACAAGGGGGGCGAGACGTGCGCAAATTCTGCACTCCCCTCCTCCTGAGAGGCCCTGCTTACCTCTACTTCGACCGGAGAGGTGAACGAAGAGTATGGTGCACCTAAAAAGGGTGTGGAGTGCGCTGCGGCAAAATGCAAGCACAGCACCGGGGAAAATCCTCATAAATCATCCAAGCACTCTAAAACTAATGCTCGCAAAGCAGCCTTTGCCGCCGGTGATTTCTTTCCTCCGGAATTTGTGAAGATGTGTCAGGCTTTTCTAGTTAAAAAGGCTATGCCTATTTTTTCCACTTAGAATCCAGTGCAGCAGATGGGGTCTGTCCTTCTTCTGGATTCCAGCATGGCCCTATGTTCTGTTTCAGAGACACCAGAGAGCAGGGGGGCATTTTTCGCCATCACTTCTGCTTCTGTCGCTGTCCCTTTGTTGTCGCATGTTTCCTTGGTGGCGTCAGCCGATGTGGCTAATCTCGCGGATCTTCATGATCCTTATGACAGTGGATACCAAGACCCTGGGGATGACCCGGCAGTGCGCTGGCTGTTTAAGACTTAGTTGCCTGACTGACATTATTTCTGAGTCACTAAGGGAGCTGAACCTGAATTCAGACCCTCTAGAACAGGCAGAATGTTCCATCATGAGTGATCAGCGTCCGCTTCTTTTCCAGATAATCTGGATTAGGCTGGGATTCTCTCAGAGATCTGGGAATCCCTGGAGGTTCCCCTTAAATGCGCTAGGGCCACTGTGCATTTGTACCCCATGGCCCTGGAATTCACTAAACGTCTGGCCCCGCCAATAGTGGATTCGGCTATGGCGCAGATCACTAAGCCTTAGCGCACTTCTTGCCCTCCGATGGAGGGGTAGTCCTAAAAGATGTTCAGGACAGGCGAGTGGATTTCATCCTTTAGCACCTTTTTGATTCCGCGGTGGCAGGAGTGAGAGCAACAGCAGCCACCTCCTTCGTCGCCCATGCGTGTCACTCTAAGCTGTGCCATGATCCTGAAGATGTGTAGTCCTCCTGGACCTGGATTTCCTGGTCTCTGGGGTGAATTATTTGGTGAATGCCCTCTATGACATGATGAAATTCTTTGCTAAGCTTGGAGCTTATTCAGTGTCAGCCTGGTGAATGCTCTGGATTCATCAGTGGTCTGGTGATTCTTCTTCCAAAGCCACACTGAGAAGATTGCCTTTTAAAGGTTTGCTCTTGTTTGGCCAGGGTCTGGATGGCCTCATGGCTAGTGTTTAGGACCGTAAGCCTAAGGTGATGCATGGGTCTAAGCCTCGCCCAGCCCAGGGTTCGGGACTGCCGAATTTTCATTCCTACCAATGCCCTCACCAGTACACCAGACCCTCAGTGGCAGGCCAAAGATTCGGAGCCTCATCCAGACCATGATTTGGAGGTCCAGCCAGTCAACAGTCCTCCAACAAACATCCTCCTGCCCCACTTAAGGAGCAGTTCTGATGCCAGGCCTCTGGCGCCTCTCCCTCAGAACAGGGGTGAGTTTCGGCCTATCTACAGAGTGGCTGAGGGTGACTTCAAACCAGTGGGTCCTCGAAGTGCTCAGAGAGAGTCTCAACCTGGAGTTTTACCGTCCTCCGTCAGACTTCTTCCTGGCTCCGCCCACAGGACATCCAGAAAGAGCCTAGCATGTGCGAGCCACTGTTCACAAGCTGCTAGATCTGGCAGCAATAGAACCAGTTCCCGAGGAAGACTTGGGCTCAAGGAGTTACTCGATATACTTCATCGTGCCAAAGAAAGGCTCTGAAGATTGGTGACCTATTTTGGATCTGAAGGCAGAGAATGCCTTTCTGCGAGTTCTGTGTTTCTGAATGGAAACGGTACGTTCGGTTATAGCAGCAGTGGCGCCCAGGGAGTTTTTGGCTTCCTTGGATCTCACAGAGGTGTACCTCCACATGCCAATCTTTCAGGAACACAGGAGGTTCCTGCATTTCCATTTGCTGAGGCAGCACTTCCAGTTTGCGGCTCTGCCATTTGGCCTAGCCTCAGCGCCCAGAACCATCACCAAGATCATGGTTTGTAGTGGCTGCTCACCGGTGCTCGCAGGGTGTCCTAGTCCATCCGTATCTGGACAACTGGCTGATCAGAGCCCCCTCGCTAGTGGAGTGTCACAGGGCAGTTCATCAAGTGGTGCACTGCTGGAGCGTCTTAGCTGGGTGATCAACATGAAGAGCCACCTCGAACCAACGCAGAAATTGGAGTACCTGGAAGTCCGATTTCACATGGCCGGGAACCAGGTGTTTCTGCCAGATCCCAGGAAGCTCAAGTTGCGGAGTGCTATTCAGGCCATGTTGGCAGTCCTGGCTCCATCAGTCTAGCAATAACTGCAGGTCCTGAGTCTCATGGTGGCAACCATAGATGTGATTCCATGGGCCCGAGCACAGCTCCGGCCTCTTCGTTTTGACTTGGTGGAATCCCCACTACCTTGGAAGGCGACAGCCCACAGCAGCATGCTGTGGTGGTTGAATCCAGTGATTCTGGACAGAGGGCTTCCTTTCAGAGTCTTGGACTGGGTGACTCTGACAACGGATGCGAGTCTATGTTGCTGGGGTACAGCTTGCAGATCGGTCTCAGCACAAGGCCGGTGGTCTGCTTTGGAGAGCAGATGGCCAATCAGTCGTCTCAAGTTGCAAGCGATCGGACTGGCCTTGTTGTGGTTTCAGAAGTGTCTCCATCAGCAAGCTGTTCGAGTGTTCTCAGACAATGCAACAGCAGTAGCCTATGTCAACTGCCAGGGAGGCACAAAGAGTCCCCTGCTGAGCCTAGAAGCTCAGATGCTCTTTTCCTGGGCAGTAAAGCATCTGGTAGCCTTGTCCACGGCTCACGTGGCGGACATCGACAACGTTCTGCCAGACTTTCTAATTTCCAGACGAAGGATTCAGGGTGAAAATATCAAACAAGGAGAAACCAGAAAAGGTATTGGATATAATGAAACAAACTGGTTTCAATAGAAAACGAGTCAATAGAGTGTGACCCAATATGGCTTGTGAAAAAGCTCAGAGATATGAAACTCTGAAGGGAAGGCTGTTAGACCTCCCTGAAAGAAGAGTTCACCTTCCAGCCATAGCAACTTGACAAGTCCATAGGGCACACTCAAAGACTCCAAAGTATTTTTAAAAAAAAACAAAATTTCAGAATCTTTAAACTTTATAAGGTGAATATCTTCATTTGTGAAAATGAGAACTGCCACCACAGGTTACTTAGCTCTATATGTTGCTTTGGGGGTCCCAACGCGGCCCCGTTTCGATCTCTGCCTCAGGAGACCCGATGTGAGCGATGTTCAAAAAGTGACAAATGTGGACATAGGTATTAGTCTGCAAATTCTTCATTGACTGAATGCTTTTACATAGCGTGATGTTCAGTTGTATCACGGCTGTATTTGAAGACTGATATCTAGCAAACTTGTCAAGTTGCTATGACTGGAAGGTGAACTCTTCTTTCAGGGAGGTCTAACAGCCTTCCCTTCAGAGTTTCATATCTCTGAGCTTTTTCACAAGCCATATTGGGTCACACTCTATTGACTCATTTTCTATTGAAGCCAGTTTGTTTCATTATAGACTTTCTAATTTGGCAGATTCTGGACCCAGGGGAATGGTCCCTGTTCAGAATAGCATTCGAGTCAATAGTCCCATGGGGCCGTCCATCCTTTGATCTGATGACATCAGCCAGGAACAGGACATTAGCCGCCGTCAAGAGATCGGCAGCGAAGGGTTGGACGCTCTGGTACAGCCTTGGCTCCAGGGAGAGCTCCTCTGTTTTTCCCCATGGCACATTATAGGGCGCATTCTGCGCTGAGTGGGCCAGATAATCCTGGTGGGTCTGGCCCAGGCCGTGGTACGCAGACCTGGTGCGGTTGAGCATAGAGAGGGGTCTGCGACTTCCTTGCCATCCATGGCTGCTAACGCAGGCTCTTGAGCTCACAACATTGACGGCTAGGGGCTATTCATCTGCAATCATCGCTATGCTTCTACAGAGTAAGTGGAAATCCACTGTGTCATCCTATGTGAAAGCCTGGAGGTATTTTCAGACTTGGTGTGAAAGGGGTCAGGTGGATCCCTCAGTTCTTTCAGTAGTGCAGGTCCTGGACTTCCTGCAAGCTGGACTTCCTGCAGGAAGGGTCTTACAATTTCTTCACTCCACATTCAGATTGTGGGACTCTCATGTTTAGGTACCCCTGCTCTCAGGAGTTCTTTGGCATCTCACCCAGAATTTGTCCACTTCTTGCAGGGGATGGGGAGGCTGAGGCCTTCTTTGCGGCTTCCATGTCCAATGTGGAATTGTCCACTGGCTGGCTCATCCACCCTCCCCTGGATCAGATCTCTCTGGAGGATCTTACCATCAAGACTGTTTTCTTTGTTGCGGTCACTTCTGCACGTAGAGTTTTGGAGTTTTGAGCTCTTCGTGCAGAAACCCTTTTCTCCGCATCACGGATTCTGCGGTCCTTTGGGGGACAGTACCTTCTTTTCTTCCGAAAGTAGTCTTAGCGTTCCTATGTGTCAGTAGGGAAGAAGCCTCCCCGTGGGACTTACTCTACAAGAGGAATGGCTTCCTCTTGGGCCAAATCAACAGCTGTGTTTTCTGTTGAGATTTGTAGGGTGGCTACTTGTCCTCTTTGCATACTTTCACAAAGTTCTGGCTTGATATGGCGGCAAAGCAAGATGCAGCTTTTGGGGCTTCAGTCCTGGTGGTGGGCTCATGCCCCCCCCCGCCCCGATGTGTTAGGACTGCTTTGATACTGTGTAGACTCCAGAGGAATTGTACAAGAATGAAAGATTAGGTTTCTTACCTCTGCTAATCTTCTTTCTTGTAAATATTCTCTTGAGTGTGCACACTCGCTCAGACTTGTCTATCCGATTCGCAGGTCGCCTCACCAGTAACTGGTAAGCTGGTTTTCTGTTTTTGACAAGCATCACTAAGAATTCCATTCTTGTTCCCCTATGTAAGGTTATAGGGGTTTCCGGGTGGTTGTTCCCTTTTGAACCCTCAAGCTGTGTCTCCGTTCTCCAGTTTATACTGTTTGCAATTTGTTTCTTGTTCAAATTTGGTGTTTATTCAAAGTTTGGCCTTAGGTCTCTAATTGTTATTAGAATTGTTTATCATGAGCAGAATGATATGTTGCGGGGAGTTCCCGCACCCCCCTCTCTTTTCTTTCCTGTTTATTTATATAGATCTACCTGGCTTGTGTACTACCTGAGATTCCAGGGGTGAGTAACAGGAGATGACCATAGGAGGAGGGGCTAGAATTTGGTTTTACGTTCCCTACATTTTAAGGCTGGAAGAGATTGATAACCCTAATGTATAGACTCCAGAGGTTATTTACAAGAAAGAAGATTAGCAGAGGTAAGAAACCTAATCTTTCGTTATCTGGCTTCTACCAATCCCCATGAGTGCCAGATAACTGAGAATCTACTATATTTGAATTAATTGTAATCTTATTAGGTCTATGTAGATGACTGCAGTAATCTATTTTTGGATGTAACTAATCCATATAGAAGACAGGTACAACTCGGTGTATCAATATAGGAGTGAATACTATGTATTTGACACAGAAAAAAAGGAAAATTAGACTATAGATATCATCTGGTGTTGGAAAATTAGAACTGTATCAATGTGAACTCCTTTGTACTTCATGGTATCCACCAATTTAATAGGTTTTGTTCATATAATGGGAGCAGACTTAGGGAACTGGATAGTGCCAGTAATTCAAAGTCCAATTGTGTGTGCTGGGTTCAACATTAAGCTTGTTTTCTTGGATCCAAGACTCAATCATGTTAAGACTTGAATGAAGATGAGATAGATCAAGGTTGGAAGGATCATGTCATCCAAATAAATGTCACTAGAAGAGCAGCTGTTGCCAAAGGAATGAGGACAAAATCACATCAAGGTTGGAAGGATCATGTCGTCCGAATAAATGTTACTAGAAGAGCAGCAGTTGCCAAAGGAATGAGAACAAAATCACAATCACTAAATCAAAAAACTGTTTAGTGCACTTTCAAACCAAATATATAATGATTATAACTAATTAATAAAGTGTACTCAGCATGAGGAGATAAGCTTATGAGACGGGATAACAAGTGTCAGTACTCTAATGCTTAACTGGATCGGCTCCTCTATCGTGAACATTACCTCACCATTTGGCCGTATGCCATCATAGGGATACACTAGTATGCTTGTGATTCATAAACATGATTAAACACATACAAATAATTAAATCAATAATGTGAAATCAAATACAGTAGAGGGGATATGATAGAGACTTACAAGATCATGAAGGGCATAGAGAAAGTGGAGAGGGACAGATTCTTCAAACTTTCAAAAACTACAAGAACGAGGGCATTCGGAAAAGCTGAAAGGGGACAGATTCAAAACCAATGCTAGGAAGTTTATCTTCACCCAGCGGGTTGTGGACACCTGGAATGAGCTTTCAGAGGGCGTGATAGGGCAAAGTATGGTATTAGGGTTTAAGAAGGAATTGGATAATTTTCTGAAGGAAAAGAGGATAGAGGGGTATAGATAGAGGTCCTGGACCTGTTGGGCCACCGCGCGAGTGGACTGCTGGGCACAATGGACCTCTGGTCTGACCCAGCAGAAGAACTTCTTATGTTCTTATGTTCTTCCCCCTTCCAAGCCTCTCCATATACAGTCAATGCAAAGTCACAGAGATTGTACTTAGCTTGTTTGGTTTTCATCCACGCTTGAACTTAAAGGCTTAGAGAACTTAAACAGGAACTGCATTACTCTGCTGTAGCTCTTGCCTTCTTGTAGTTTGACTAGGCTTGGTTTCAGGGACAAAAAGCCCCTTCCTCAGAAACCAGACACTAATCTTTTGGAACAAGAGCTGCCAAAAGTTTCAAAAACCAGCTTCACAAGCCATTTAATTCAATGCCGTGTTGCGAGGAGGCTGAGGGTGGAGAGACAGAGTGGAACGCTCAGCTATTTAGCCAGACATGATGACGTACAGTATAATCTTCTTATAACGGACTTCGAGGGACCTGGAAAAACAGTCCGTTATATCCAGAGTTGCATTTTTTAAAAATTTTAGATCAACTTGAAACAATGTACAATCAATGAACAACAGTCATTGCACAAGCATATCAGCAACATCAATGACAAAACTCAGCAAAACATTGGTATGGCACGAAATGATTGCAAAACCAGAACACTAAAAGATGTTCTAAAACATTATGTCGTACTGTACTGGAAAGAAAAATAATCTGTCATTTTCTTCTGGGCTGCATTTTGATACTATATTACCAGCACGCCATGTGCCTTGTAGGCGGAGCCTGCATGTCCGTTATAACCAAACAAAACTACAGCTAAAAGTGGCTCTGGGGACCAAATTAGTTGTCCGTTATATCTGAAAGTCCGTTATATGCGAGTCCGCTATATGCGATGATTTTCTGCATGTTTATAAAGGCACTCGGCCGGGAGCAGTGGACCTTGTCCGCTATAGACAAGGTTCCATTATAAGTGAGTCCGTTATAATGAGATTATATTGTAGCATTGTTCAACTTTTTCTGTCATATGTCAAAAACGAAAATCTGACGGTGCTCTTACACTTTCTCACTCATTGGCGGTCTGCCGGTGACTGACAGCTTCTGTAGGCGGGAAAAAATTCAAGCATGCGCATTAGGGTCGCCTACGTATGTGCACCAAACCATGCCTCCCTAGCTTTATTTGTTTATGCAAGAAAAATTAAGGTCTGATACTTTTTGAACGGCCCTCGTAATTCAAGGTAGTCGTCCTCCATCACTCTGTGGATCAAATACATTGATGATCTTTTTATCTGGTCTGACACAGAAGTGAACTTTAAGAAATTTCAAGATTGGTTGAATTCATTGGACAGTCATCTTAAATTTACAGCTTCAATAGATTTGAAGACAGTTACATTTTTGGACACTCGAGTGCTGAGGGAGTGCTCTAAACCAGTGTTTCTCAACTCGGTCCTGGAGTACCCCCTTGCCAGTCAGGTTTTCAAGATATCCATAATGAATATAATGGACTGAATTCAACAAACTCTACAATAAGTACCGCCACGCATCATGTGAACTCAACCACTGCCCGCCATATCTCCTGTCATCAGCGAGCACTAAGTTCCGTACCTTACTCCTACACTGGATACAAACCATGCTCACAGATGGCATTTTCCCGAATGACCTCAGCGAAATCATCATCACCCCAATCTTAAAAGACCCAAAAGGACCAACAGACCTCTCATCCAACTACAGACCAATAGCCTCAATACCTCTATATATCAAACTAACAGAAGGATTAGTAGCCAAATTCCTCACCAACTATCTCGAGGACCATAACTTACTCCATCCCACACAATCCGGCTTCAGAACTAACTTCAGCACAGAGACACTACTAGGCTCCCTTATCGACACAGCAAGACAACACCTCAGCATTGGAAAAAAAAATGCTGCTCATACAGTTGGACCTGACGGCGGCATTTGATCTGGTAGACCATAACATCCTACTGCAAATCTTGGACTCAATAGGCATCTCAGATAAAGTATACTCATGGTTTGAAGGTTTCTTAAAATCCAGAACATACAAAGTAAAATCAGACAAAGAAAAATCCAAACCTTGGTCCAACCCCTGTTGCATTTCACAAGGGTCCCCACTGTCCCCCTACTCTCTTCAATCTATATACGGCCTCTCTTGGCGTTTACCTGAACAAACAAAGCCTATCCTCTTATAGCTATGCTGATGACATCACCATCCTCATTCCTTTCGACCAACCAATGCTCTTAATGTCAGACACACTACACAGAACTCTAGCTACAGTTACAACTTGGATGGAAGACCACAAATTGAAACTCAACCCAGACAAAACTAAATTCATCCTCCTAGAAAATAACAAAATCCCAACCATAACCAACTTAGAAATCAACTCTATCAACTACCCTTTGCAAACCACCCTAAAACTTCTAGGTATGACTATTGACAGAGGCTGCACCATGCAACCACAAATTAACAAAACAATGCAGAAATCTTTCGCAGTTATGAGAAACCTTAGACAAGTCCGAAAATTCTTCGAAAAAACACAATTTCAGCTCCTAGTACAATCTCTAATCCTAAGTACCCTAGACTATTGCAACATCCTCTACCTCCCCTGCCCTGCAATAATGATTAAACAACTACAGACAATTCAGAATACAGCTCTGAGACTCATCTATTCATTGAAAAAAACATGATCACATTACTGAGGCATTCATCAATTCTCATTGGCTTCCAATCCAGGAAAGAATACAATTTAAATTCTACTGTATACTATTTAAAACTATAAATGGAGACAGCCCAACCTACCTAAACGACCGCCTCATCCAAACCACCTCTACCAGGCATAGAAAAACACACACCCCATTCACTTACCCCCCCCCCCCCCCAATCAAAGAAGTAAAATGGAAAAAACTATACAACGGACTACTGGCCACTCAGGCAGCGAAGATAGACAACCAAGTCTCCAACCTGTTGACAACAACCCCAGACTACAAGATGTTCAGAAAGGAAATAAAAACTATACTCTTCAAGCAATCCCTTAATGAAGCTTAATACCATGATAAAGCTTAACCCCCCTCTTACCATCCCCTCCCTAACCCCAGATCCTACTTTTCCCTCTCTTGGAAACCTTCTCTGATCTAACGTTGTAACCCTTCTTCCATAACTCTTTTTGTAATCCGTTTTGAACCGAAAGGTAATGGCGGATTAGAAATCTGTAATGTAATGTAATGTAATATACATGAAATAAATTTGCATATAAATGAGACAGTGTATGCAAATCAAGCGCCATTTTTTGAGCAAACAGTTGTTTGAGCTGACAACAATGCCATTAAATCCCCCGAGGAAGCCACCAACGAGCGGCGAAACGGGCCCCGTTGGGTCATTACTGCGGGTCATCACTGCAAGGGCGGTTCATGTCATCGCCCTGAAGAGGCACTTTTCTACACAAAATTAAAAGATAAGTGCTATCTTCATTTATTCATTTTTTCATAGAGTCAAAGATGAATTCAAACCACAATTAACAAGCCTTAAATTTATGAGTGAGAGTACAGGGTCGATGAAAGAAAATCCTACCTGCATTACCTTCTAGGCGTTCAAATCATTGAACATTGCGGGATCTCTGAGACCCTTTCTCTCAACTTAATCACAACTTTTAGTTGGTTTAGAAACCTGTTTGTTGTTTTGAATGTTTAACCTGAAAACCTGACTGGCAAAGGAGTACTCCAGGACCGAGTTGAAAAACACTACTCTAAATTGACCACTACAGTATACAGAAAAAATATAGATCGCAACAACTATTTGCATTTCAGTAGTTGTCACCCTACAAGATTGAAACAGGCATTACCAATCAGCCAGTTTTTACGTATACGACATATATGTTCCACTGCAAGGGAAGTTAAACACCAAGCTAAGAACATGTTCCGTCGGTTTAGACAAAGAGGGTATTCTGAATGGACTATCAAGCGAGCATATCAAAGTGCCCGTTATGCTAATTCTGTTCTGTTACTTCAAAAACAAGACAAACCAACAGACTGATCTGGCAGTAGTTAATATTGTGAAGAAACATTGGCAGATTTTAAATTTCAATTCAAAAATGGACCTTGTGTGGCCTTCACCCACTCCAGGAACTTAGTAAATTACCTGACTGGTGATAATGATTACTTGGTTGTATGTGATGACCAGTTTGCTAAGGAAGAATAGCAGGTCATCTAAGATGATCATAGGAGAGTGTGGTGCTCTGTATATCAAAGCAAAGGTTAGGTCTCTGTTGTGACCCACTGAGAAGATGAGACACTCTAGTGCACATGTGTCAAACACAAGGCCCTCGGACCGAATCCAGCCTGCCTGGCTGTTTTATGTGGCCCACAGTGACTGTGCGCTTGACACTACACTATCCAGGAACCTCCTTAAATCCCAACTCTCCCACCCACCTACACAGTCACCGAGGTGCAAAATCACTATATACTGCGTATCAACAAAGGATCAAAGAGGAAAAAAGAACAAAGAACCGGTGTGGCTCACTGTAGAGGTGAAGGAAGCAATAAGAGACAAGAAAACTTTGTTTAAGGAATAGAAAAGGTCAAAAACAGACGAAAGCTGGAACAAGCACAAACAACATCAATGCAGGTGCCATAAGGCGGTAAAAGGGGCCAAAAGAGACTACGAGGAAAAAATAGCCAAGGAGGCGAAGAACTTCAAGCCGTTCTTTCAATATATTAAGGGGAAACGACCCACGAAGGAAGTGGTGGGACCGTTGGATGACCATGGAATAAAGGGAGCGCTAAAGGAGAACAAAGTAATCGCCAACAAACTGAACACATTTTTTGCGTCTGTATTTACTGAAGAAAATGTACACAGCATACCGGAACCCATCAGGCTATATGCTAGAAATGAAGACAAAAAGCTGACAGGATTAAAGATCAGTCTAGAGGACGTGTGTAGGCAGATTGATAGGCTTAAAAGCGATAAATCCCCGGGACCAGATGGCATCCATCCAAGGGTCATCAAGGAACTGAAAGGGACCATAGCTGAACTGCTTCAACTAATAGCCAATCTGTCGATCAAATCGGGAAAGATTCCGGAAGACTGGAAGGTGGCGAATGTTACGCCAATCTTCAAGAAAGGTTCGAGGGGAGATCCGGGATACTAATTGTCTTCATCTTTAATATGACTCCTCCTAACTTTCACATTCTGATTCACTGGGGACACCGGCCCATCCCTCCTTACAAACTTGACTCTCTTCCTATTTCCCAGAAGACAAATCTAATGTATCCAACTTCTGTTCCCTTGCCTATTTCACGGTTGGAGGTGTCCAACTTCGGACTAATTAATGCCTGATCATTAAAATCCAAACACCATCTGCTACATGACTCAGTGTTACAAAATAAATATGACGTACTTTGTATCACTGAGACATGGCTAGAAGAGGGGGAGGAGAGTTATCTCGCTTATTCATGCCCCCCTGGCTACTCTTTACCAGTTCAATCACCGAAAGGGGAAAAAAAGGAGGGGGCCTCACAATAATTTACAGTGAATCTTTAATGTCTAAGCTAGAATTCTCTCCTGCTAACTGTTTACTGGAATCTATACAGTTTGGATTGAAGTCCAATCCTTCCTCAAACGCCGTCCACGCAATGTGCGGCGCTGGCAAAAAGGGCAAACAATGCTAGGAATGATAAAGAAGGGGATCACGAACAGATCAGAGAAGGTTATCATGCCACTTTACCGGGCCATGGTGCGCTCACACCTGGAATACTGCGTCCAGCACTGGTTGCCGTATATGAAGAAGGACACAGTACTACTCGAAAGAGTCCAGAGAAGAGCGACTAAGATGGTTAACAGGTTGGAGGGGCTGCCGTACAGCGAAAAATTAAAGAAACTGGGCCTCTTCTCCCTTAAACAGAGGAGATTGAGAGGGGACATGATCGAAACATTCAAGGTACTGAAGGGGATAGACTTAGTAGATAAGGACAGGTTGTTCACCCCTCTCCAAGGTAGGAAGAACAAGAGGGCAGTCTAAAGTTGAAAGGAGATAGATTCTGTACAAACGTAAGGAAGTTCTTCACCTAGAGAGTGGTAGAAAGCTGGAACGCTCTTCCGGAGGCTATTATAGGGGAAAACACCCTCCAGGGATTCAAGACAAAGTTAGACAAGTTCCTGCTGAACAAGAACATGCGCTGGTAGGGCTAGTCTCGGTTAGGGTGCTGGTCTTTGACCAGAGGGCCGCCGCATGAGTGGACTGCTGGGCATGATGGACCACTGGTCTGACCCAGCAGCGACAATTCTTATGTATTACTCTATCTCCCACATCCTATTAGCAGTCAAACTTTAATTCTTCTCAAGTCCGCCATCTTTGAGTTCCCTAATTCCTCTCTTAACCCCATCATCTTAGGTGACTTTAAAATACATTTTGATGATCCTAACAATGCCGCTACCTCAAAACTTCTGATCCTCCTAAAATATTTTAATCTCCTTCCTTTGATAACTAGTCCAACTCACAAAGCCGGACACACTCTTGACATGGTACTCGTGCCAGCATCCCAGAATGACTGTTTTCAGGTTAAGGCTTGTAAACAACTTCCCTGGTCTGACCACTTTCTCATTTCATTTTCCCAGAATACTAAGATCCATGCAATTAATCCTAGCCCCAAGCCAGTTACTTCTCGAGACTACTCAAAGCTGACTGAGGCATCTATCTCTTCTAACTTTGAATCTCAATTAGTGGAAATGTCAGAATCCTCCATTGAGGCTTCTTGGACAAACTTTTAGACTCTTTAGCACCTACCCGTACCTTCACCATTTCCCCCATAAATTAAAAAATCCCTGGTATACGCCTAGTCTAGCCCTTAACAAGAAACAACTGCGCTCTCTCGAGAGAAAATGGCGGCACATCAAAAATTTGCACAACCTAAATAAATTTAAGGAACAAGCCATCTATTGCAAGTCTGAAATCAATAGATCAAAAAAGAGTACTATTCTAAACAAATAAAAAAGCTTAAAAAAATACCTCTGCATTATGAGCAGGATAATTGCACACATGCGTACTTATAGCTTTCTAGGGTTGTAGAATGAAAATGAGAAAATAATGATGCAAAATATTTTAATAAAATCCAAAATATTATTTTTTATTAGATATCTATATTAGGTCATAAGAGTACACAATTAATTTTATTAGCAAATCAATTGAGTATCATTTGCATCAGAGAATTATTACAGAAGCCAAAAGCTGGCCTTGCTCATAAAAAATTCCAACGTTTTACCAGTTACACGTCCATATATATCCTAAATGACGACATTCCTTCGTTACAATCCATCTGCAGTCTAATTGGTTCACATTATTTATTCCCATATAAGGCTAGCTTCATATAGGCGTGTCACAAATTACATTCTTATATCTAAAAAAGTTACATTCTCACATTAAGCTTACATATTTTATAAAAAGAAGAAATACATAGATCAATATTATAATACACTTACAAAACTCCTCAGATTTTATATTCTTTCCTGTAAATGTCAGTGTTCTTCTCTATTCTGAGATCTCTGTCTCACAAAGACTGAACAAAGAAAAGATGGAAAGGAGCAGGTACCCCTCCCATCAAGGTTCTACGTAGAAAAAAGTTGCTCTCCAATGAAGTAGAAAAAGTTGCTCAAGGTCAGAGGTCAAACACCATCTGTTGCCTTATCAGGATCTCTTCAGGATTTCAGATATATGAAGATCAAAATAAACTATATTCCTAATCTATATGTTTTGTTAGTTTATATTCCTAATCTATATTGGTTGTTAACATATTACCTATAACTACCTAAGTAAATTTATATTATATAATTTTTCCTAACTTTCTGATAGCTAACTTTGGATCAATTCATACCATGATACACATGTGGTTTAGATTTGTCCTTAGCAAACTCAAGTCATGGTAAACCTAGGGCCCCCTGGTATGTGGATACCAGGTCAAAAGCCAACTCCTGTCTGCCTACATTTCCCTGAGGATTGGCCTAGTTCAGGCTGGTCACTCTAACACAAAGAAACTCTATAAGAAACCTAATCTTCTCATCTGGAGTACATTTGATATGGTAGTCATCAATCACAAAAATGTCTTAGCTTGCCTCCCTATATCCGTCAAGCACATGACATATATCAAATCCATATGGTAACTTAAAGTCCCTGTTTTTAAACTTTTTGTATTTCTGATCATTTTATTCCAGATTATCCAATTTTCATTTATTAATTTATAGCTACTAATCCACATTCTCACTTGCTCTTGGATCAGGCCTTATCTAACAATTTTTCTTTTCTAGCTAGTAAATCCTGATGCAATGTGAGAAAGTGTAATAGCTGAATTTTTTTTTTATTTCATGTTGGCTCACTGTTACCTGCCCAGGTAAACAAAGCTGGCCCTATTTTCAGAACTACTTAAGGTATAGGACCAGGTCCTTAGCCCCCCCTTGGGTCGTGGAGTGGGGTGCCACACCAGGAACCACACCTGGAGTTTTAGTGGCCTTACCTTGCTCTGTTCTGAGGTTGCTTTGGGCATGACTTGTTCTCTGGATCAGCGTAAGATTGGGAGTCACTTTCTGCAAACATGTTTTTCCAATGCCAATTATACAGGATAAACTACAACACACAATCAGAAACACAAAAGCCAGGCCTATCAAAACACCCTATAGGCCTTTAACCCATGATATATTAGTCATCCATGCAGTTAGCCAATCAAACCAACCCTTATCCTCTACCTTAAATTGTTCCCAATTCTGCAATGCCTTGTCTAGAGATGTGATATGTGCTTGCTGGTCAGAGAAGGAGTCAGGAATATAAGTACTGTACAACATTCTTGTCCAATGATGGCACATGTACCCCCCTGGGCTGCTAGGAGATAGTCGAGTGCCATCCTATTTTGAAGAGCTACAATGCGTGTTTGTCTGAGCTCTAGTGACAGAGATTGAGTAACTGCTGTTGTTTCATTACCCATAGTTTCAATAAGGGTGGATAATTTTTTTATAATTTGGATTAATTTACCTACTCCATAACTAGGTAAAAGGATCATAGCAAATCTTTCCCCTTCAGAAATGAGAGGAGTATTTCTTTTTGGTCGGATAGGAGGCAATTCAGATAGGATTCTCACAGGGGGTAATAGGAACCCGATATAGCAGGTCCCATACCAACCCTCGTGAAGCCATCTGTATGCATATGGGCCACAAATCCACCAGCAGTCAGCATAAGAGGGTAACAAATAATTACTAACACCTGTAAGCCAGGCAAATTGTTGCCTGTCAGTAAAATAGATAGAAACAGTAATATTTCCCAGTGAAAGAGAAATATTTGGACCATCTGAAGTAACATAATATTGACATGAACTCTTTCCAGCATACCAGGTGGTTTTATCTGTCCTTTTAGAATGGTAACAAAGAAATCCTCGCATGGGTCTAACTAAAACTGGGGCTGGTGGTTTATTTGGGTTAAAACTAAAAGCATAACGAGTAAATGTTTGAAGAAGAGAATATTGAACCATAGAGGAACAATTTCCCTCATGACTAAACTGTGGTGCAACTAAGCATAAGATAAAGAGAATAATAACAAAGATCAGAAACATTCCATGCAAAAGGTCGAAAAGGTAACCCACTAGTGTGTTGTGGAAGCTGGGCACAAACCCAGCAATTGCTTACATTAGCATACCTAGCTACACGAAATTTCATTTGTTCATAGGAATTTCCCTGACCTACTATAGGTAAGAAAAGATTCCATTCTGCAAAAGTGTGGTGGAAAAAAGTAAAGAATAGTAATGGAGAACACCAAATAAGTAACATGGCTAAAATTAATACCTAATTAGTATAACTAAAAATAAACAGTATTGAAAATATGCAAATATAGCAATGAGATGAACTACTAATAGTGTCTCTAGTCCTTGATTTCCTTGCAGGAACAATAGATATGCTCAGGTAATCAGGTATTAGCAATGGGTGCTGGTTTAATGTCTTTCACGTGTACTAACGGTATATACCCTTTTAATTTCACTGCATAAGGGAACACCACTTCCACTTGAAAAGGTCCATAAAAGTATGGCTGAGTCCATATATTTCTTGTATGTAACCTCTTATACACCCACTGATCCTGATGGAATCTGTAAACTGGAAGTGCTTGGTCCACACTACTTGGAGTTCGTCGTGATTGAATCTCTGCTATAGCTGTCTGTAATGCTACAACATAATCAGAAAATAAAGTATCATTAGTACAATTTCCCGGTTTCACAAAAGCAAGGGGCATCTTTCTTCCAGTGGCAATTTGGAAAGGAGTCAAAGCAAATCTAGGCATATGCCTATTACGCACTACATAGAGTGCTGCTGGCAAATATTTTAGCCAGTCTTTAGACTCCAATGGCATAATTTTTCGTAATGCAGTTTTTATTAAATCATTCGATTTTTCAACAAAGCTGTTTGATTGAGGATGGTAAACTGTTATGAATTTGTGCTTAATCAATAGTGAATTTGCCAATTCTTGTAATAATGCATTTTTAAAGTGGCTGGCATTATCTGTGGCTATCTCATAAGGAATTCCATGTCTTGGAATAATTTCATTTAAGAATACCTTTGCCACTTCTCCTGCTGTTTCTTTTTTACAGGGGTAGGCTTCAATCCAGCCCGAAAAAGGACAAACACAAAGTAACAGATACCTCTTACCTTTACAAGGTGTTATCATGTCTGTAAAATCCACATGCCACTTCTGAAAAGGTCCCTGCGGGATAGGTAGAGTGCCTGGTGCTACACAAGTACCTCTAGGATTAGTTTTTACACATACAGCAAAACGTAATACAGTCTGTCTTACTATTTTTTCTAAATTAGGATGCCAGATTTGCTGTGACAATTGACTAATCAAAGTAGCTGCACTTTCATGTAAGGCATTGTGCATTTGTTGGATCATTATCACCAGAGGTACCTGTGCCATACATGGCACACCTGACGAATTATACCAGATACCTTCTATACACTGACATTGTAAATTTGTCCATTGTTGAATCTCTTCCTCTGTTACGCCATCTAGGAGCAGTCGTCTTTGCTCGTCTTGTTCCTTTGTAATCTTGCTCCTAGCTCTAGTCTGCACTAGCATTATGCCCTGTTGCTCTACAGCCCATTTTGCTGCTAAATCTGTCTGATTATGCATATATTGCTCCCACGATTCATCTTTCTTATCATGGGCCTTAATTTTACATAATGCCAATGTTTTGTCTGGGTATTGCTGCAATAATCTATCCAATCTCTCTATCAAAGGTAAATGTTGAACTGGATGACCTCCAGAGTCTATGAATCCTCTCTTTTTCCATGTCGTTAAATGCAATTTTGCTACTCCTAAAGCATATGCAGAATCTGAATAAACAGTAACTTTCCTTCCTATATTGTCTTGTAACACCTGGACTAATGCTGCTAATTCTGCAGTCTGGGCTGAATATTGATCTGATGGTAAATAATAAGTTTTCCATTCAGTGCTGTCAGCATTCCTATCATACGTTGTGATAGCAAATGCTGCTCTGTTTGTAGCACTGGAACCATCTATAAAACAAATATATCCCTCACCTAGGGGTTTATCATATTGTAGCAACATTTGTTGCTGTGGGATCAAAACTGAACACTCGTGCTCAGTACTGTCTTGTATTCCTAAAAAAGCATAAAACACTTGTGCTGGATCTTTATCCTTCATTTTTGGTTGCACATCCACTAAACCAGTGGTAAGCAGAGCCAAATACTTCCCTATACGCTGACTAGTAAACACTACTTCTGGCAATTTTAAAATATTCAAAATATCATGGGAAGTATGTACTATGATATGACTGTATGGCAACAAATCCATAAGTTTTCCTACCAATGTTGCAGCTGCCACTACACCTTTTTCACACTGAGAAAAACCCATTTCCACAGGTGTAAAACTTCCAGATAAATATCCACAAACATTGTCATTTTGTTGTAAAACTGCACCCCATCCAGGGTTTCCAATATGTAAATGTACTTGCACTTCTGTCCCAATCAAAGGTAAAACAAACTGTGGAGCATCTCTAATTGCTTGTTTTAACTCCTGTATCAGCACCACCAGTGCTGAATCTAATTGAATTCTGTCTCTGCTCTGAACATTTCCTTTCAATTTAGCCCTCAAAGGAAGTGTCCTAGTACTTAAACACGGTATCCATTGTCTACAATAATTAAGGAGTCCTAAGAATCCTCTTAATTCCTTTACTGTCTGTGGCAAGGGTGTTTTTTCTATTTCCTGCACTAAATCTTTAGTTAAGGCTCGTACTGACTTGCCTACACGATACCCTAAAAAGGTAACCTCTTCTTCTGCTATTTGTAATTTCTCCTTATTAACCACATAACCATATTCACACAGAAAATTCAACAGTTCAATAGTATATTTCACATTATCTTCCACAGTAGGCGCAGACAATAACAAATCATCTACATAAGAAATCAAATGTATTTCTGGTGGAAGCCGTTCTTTAAAAATTTGCAAATCATGCATTAATATCCTTGAAAACACAGAAGGACTCTCTGAAAGCCCCTGAGGGAGACGTGCCCAACAATAGCGCTTACCATCAAAGGTAAAGGCTGTATAAGGACGTGACTTTGGATGTAATGGAATAGTATAGAATGCATTTTTCAAATCAATAACAGTCAAATAAGATCCTAAAGGGACCTCATTCAGGATTGTTACAGGATTTGCAACTACAGGATACTCAGACTGAATTAATTTATTCAAACCCCTCAAATCATGCACTATTCTGTATGAGTCATCTGATTTCTGTATGGGAAACAAAGGAGTATTCCAGGCAGATGAACATTCTTCTAAAATCCCTTCTTTTACTAATTCTTCAATTATAGGAATACTTCCTGCTATAGCTGCTGGCTTCAATGGATATTGTGCTATTTTTGGTCCGACACCTTCTTTTAACATTTCAATTTGAATAGAATCTACAGTTTTAACTTTGCCATATTTCTTCCATAATTCTTCTGGTACATGGTCCAATACATACTTCAGTATTTCCTCTTTCTTAGAGGGTAAATTCTCCTTAGGAGGTGGTAATCCTATCCAAAATGTAGTATCTAGTGTTTGACCCAGAACACCCATATCATCTTGTACACTCAATAATATCGAATGCACAAATGATGGAGGCTTACTTGTCTGTTCTCCTGTTCGTAACGATGTCCATAGACAAGTTTCCAGAACTCCCTGCCTTTCATCCCACTGGCATGGTAATTCTGGTTCAAACACAATTGTGGCTTCCAATTTATGCAGTGCATCTCTTCCTAATAAATTCACTGGACATTCAGGCGCATATATAACTTGCATATGCAACCATTTTCCTTCAATTTGCAGAGATACATTTTCTAGCAAATATTTTTCATTTTCCTGCCCTTCTATCCCCATGGTAGTAATACTCTCTTTTGAAAGTACTGCTCCTACAGGGATAAAATTTAACGTAGTCATAGTGGCTCCAGTATCCACAATAAAATTATAATTATGTCCATTTACTTTAATTTGAAGGCATGGATCCCCCTTTTTACCTTTTGGAATTTTGAAAGAAATATACTGAGATAGTCAATCCTGTCCTCCAAATCCCTCTCCTGACACAGGTTCAGGTTCCCAGAATTGTGGCTGCTGCGCTGTCCAGGGTTGCCATCCTCCGGTTCTACCTTGTCCTCGTACACTCCTAAAATTTCCTCTTCCTTGTCCCCGCATTATACCACTTCCTCTAAATCTTCCTCGACTTACTGCTTCATTTCTACACTCATTCTTAGAATGTCCCATCAATCCACACTGCCAGCATCTCACTTGCGACCTTTCTGGATTCTTAGCCCTATTAATTTGAGCCAGTTCCACAACTATGTCATTCTTTTCTTGGTTTTTTCCTTTTGCTTGTTCCTCTTTAATTTGCATTGTCAAAACCTTTTTCTGCAGTTGCACTAATTCCTTATCCTGTTTACTTAGCTCATCTTCAGTTAATCTGCAATAGTGAGTGATATGGGACACTATCTCTGCCCAAGCCTTGTTTTCCAAACCAACTACAGCATCTAATCTGGCTTGTATATTTTTAGGTAAAGTAGTTTTCAACATCTGAAAAGCTACAGCTATCATTCCTTGTGCGAACACAGGCTCTCCTGTTTCTTTCTCCCAATTATCCTCAAACCGTTTTATAAACTCATAAATATCCATTCCTACTTTAAATTTGTGTGCAATTACCCTGTTCATATCTTTATGATCAGGATATAACATACGCATCGCATGCCAAATCTGGGGTCTAACTGCATTAAATGATGAACCATCGTGTGCAGAGTTAGTAATGTTTAAGGTTGGAAATCCTGCCTGTGTAAAAATTTGGCTAGCTTGACCCCCTAGACAAAGGTATAGCATCCGCTTAATATCCCCTATTGCTAGTGTATATCCTGCCGTTATTTGTTCAAATTTTGCTATCCAATTACTGGCTCCTCCTAACATAGAGGGTAACTGTTTCTTAATATTTTCCTGGTCCGTAAAAGACCAGGGTATATATGTAGTGGCTACACCTCCTCCTGTTAGGGGTTTATAAATCAGGGGTGCTTGTAAAATGGGTGATCCCTCATTTCTAAGCTCCTGAGATTTATTTATATTGCTTTGTTCATATTTCTCCCAGATTCTTAAACCCTTTTGCATATATGGGTAATCCCATTGTGGATCTCCTTTCCCATCCCGTATGCAAAATCGTGCTATATCTAATTTACTTGGATCTAAAGAACCATTTCTGGGCCATATCTCCATCTGTGCGCTGGATACTTCAGTCCAGCCAGCCAAATTATCACACCATGGGACCACATAGAGCCAGGAATTTTCCTGCTGCGCTACATAATCCCTAGGTATCATAGCCTGGCTTACATAAGCAGCTGCACCTCTATCCTGAACTCCCGTTGTTGATAAGTCTTCTACCCACTTATGTAATACATCTGTCTGTTCTTCTAAATTCTGCAGGGCTTTCATAGTTAAATCTGATTGACGTGTCTGAAGCCCTTTTAGCTTCCCCGTTACAGGGTTTTTAGGTTTTCGAACAATCACCTCCTCTTCTGCATCTGCATTTGTGGATGTCTCAGAATCTGTCTCTACAGGTTTCATGTGTAAGACTCCAGATACATAGACCCAGTCTTTAGTCTGGCTATCTGATGTTGGTGCCGTGGGTATGGAGGTTTGACCCACAGTGGATAGGGGGGTCTTTTCTTTAGCTACATTTAAAGGTGTATAACCAATTGCTACTTCAGGAGTACTCGTAAGAAGTGGATATAGACTGCTTGTAACCTTCCCAGGCTCTAAATATGGTGGGGGCTCCAAACTCCCCCCTTGACCCGTAGAAAGACCTGTATTTTTATCTTTAACAACTGGTGTTGGGAATCCTGGAGAATTCTCACATAATTCATCCCACAAGTGCCAGTATTCTAAATGTTTCTGCTGGGATTTTCCTTTCTTTGAATCTAAAATCCACATTCGCAAACAACATAAGTCTGACCATAATACAGACCCTTCTTTCGGCCATGTCCAGGATTCAGTGTTAATTACTGCTTTTCTACACCATTTATCATGAAAATGCTGTATCTCATTAGATAACAATGGATTAGCTTTTTTTATTGCTTCTATCGGCAACATGACTATTCACAATTACTCTCAAACAAGTCCTAAATCACCTAAATACTTTCTCCTCTTAGCAAACAAAACACTTCAAAACCAAACACTTTAAGAAACAAACCCCAGGAGGTATTTACAAAACACACTGCCCCTCACAGCCAACCTTAACAGGACAGCTGTAAACCCCGAGAGGGAAAAAACAGAGAGAAAGAGAAAAAAAAATCTGGCCAGAGAGAGACAGCAGAAATAAAGTCATAAAGCATAATGAAGATACAATTTTTCCTCTATACCCCCAAATCTTAACAAACTAAACATATAATACAATATCCCCAAACACTATGCCTATATACAAAGCATTAATTCCTCCTACGTCTGACTTTAAAATTTTTTTCTTTTTTTTCCAATTAGTATTAGTATACAAATAAACTATACATATAACTCACGGTATTCCGTAGCTTCAAAAAGGGCCCCCCCAGTCTGTTACTCAAAGAACAGACATACCTTATGTTGCACTTCCAAAAGAAACCCAAAGGTTCAAAAAATGAAACCTAGAAACGCAAAGTACGCTGCTGTCCCATCTGGGGTGCCAATTGAGCAGGATAATTGCACACATGCGTACTTATAGCTTTCTAGGGTTGTAGAATGAAAATGAGAAAATAATGATGCAAAATATTTTAATAAAATCCAAAATATTTTTTATTAGATATCTATATTAGGTCATAAGAGTACGCAATTAATTTTATTAGCAAATCAATTGAGTATCATTTGCATCAGAGAATTATTACAGAAGCCAAAAGCTGGCCTTGCTCATAAAAAATTCCAACGTTTTACCAGTTACACGTCCATATATATCCTAAATGACGACATTCCTTCGTTACAATCCATCTGCAGTCTAATTGGTTCACATTATTTATTCCCATATAAGGCTAGCTTCATATAGGCGTGTCACAAATTACATTCTTATATCTAAAAAAGTTACATTCTCACATTAAGCTTACATATTTTATAAAAAGAAGAAATACATAGATCAATATTATAATACACTTACAAAACTCCTCAGATTTTATATTCTTTCCTGTAAATGTCAGTGTTCTTCTCTATTCTGAGATCTCTGTCTCACAAAGACTGAACAAAGAAAAGATGGAAAGGAGCAGGTACCCCTCCCATCAAGGTTCTACGTAGAAAAAAGTTGCTCTCCAATGAAGTAGAAAAAGTTGCTCAAGGTCAGAGGTCAAACACCATCTGTTGCCTTATCAGGATCTCTTCAGGATTTCAGATATATGAAGATCAAAATAAACTATATTCCTAATCTATATGTTTTGTTAGTTTATATTCCTAATCTATATTGGTTGTTAATATATTACCTATAACTACCTAAGTAAATTTATATTATATAATTTTTCCTAACTTTCTGATAGCTAACTTTGGATCAATTCATACCATGATACACATGTGGTTTAGATTTGTCCTTAGCAAACTCAAGTCATGGTAAACCTAGGGCCCCCTGGTATGTGGATACCAGGTCAAAAGCCAACTCCTGTCTGCCTACATTTCCCTGAGGATTGGCCTAGTTCAGGCTGGTCACTCTAACACAAAGAAACTCTATAAGAAACCTAATCTTCTCATCTGGAGTACATTTGATATGGTAGTCATCAATCACAAAAATGTCTTAGCTTGCCTCCCTATATCCGTCAAGCACATGACATATATCAAATCCATATGGTAACTTAAAGTCCCTGTTTTTAAACTTTTTGTATTTCTGATCATTTTATTCCAGATTATCCAATTTTCATTTATTAATTTATAGCTACTAATCCACATTCTCACTTGCTCTTGGATCAGGCCTTATCTAACAATTTTTCTTTTCTAGCTAGTAAATCCTGATGCAATGTGAGAAAGTGTAATAGCTGAATTTTTTTTTAATTTCATGTTGGCTCACTGTTACCTGCCCAGGTAAACAAAGCTGGCCCTATTTTCAGAACTACTTAAGGTATAGGACCAGGTCCTTAATTATATGCAATAGCAAAATCATTAACCACACAGAAGACAGAACCGAATTCAACTGCCCAATTACCTTCAGCTCAAGCTATTGCCTCCCATCTTATCAACAAAATTCAAACTATTAGAGGTTCAATCTTACAAGCAAACATCATCAGCACAAAACTTGCTACCCCCAAGTTAGGGGATCCTGCTAATATGTCTGCACCATCAAACTTCCTCTCTCTAAATGCTCGAGATTTACTCTACCCACTCTCCAGGACATCCAAGGTTGTCTGAATTCACTAAACACAAAAGAAAATATTCCTCCATTCTTTCTGAAACACTTTTTCTCACTCTTTGGTCCCGACATCTTAAACTTAGTCTGTACTAGTGTAACTTCAGGAACATTACCCAACACATGGAAAAAGTCAATCACCTACCCAATAATCAAGGAAGTTCACATGAAGTATCAAATTACCAACCCATAGCGAACATCCCATTCTTGGCAAAGCTTACGGAGAAAATCATTTTGCGCCAAATATCTGACTTCGCCGAACAAACCAAAGTCCTTCACCCCAACCAAACTGGATTCCGGAAACATCACTCCACTGAACTTTCTCTCATTGGGTTAACCACAAAAATATTGTATCACCTCGACCACCATCAGTTGGTTCTTCTTATCTCCCTATATCTCTCCGCAGCATTCACAGGATAGATCACAAGCTCCTTCTGTTACGTCTGAGTGAAATTGGAATATCAGACCAGGTCCAGGACTGGTTTTCGTCTTTTTTCTTTGAATGGTCCACCAAGATAGTCTTTAATGGAACATCCTCAGATTCATTCACGGCTGAATATGGGATCCCACAGGGATCAATATTATCTCTACTACTCAATATATTCCTGGCCCCTCACCTAACATTAGGGCAATCCATTGGCTTTACGATGTTCGACTATGCGGACGATGTCCAACTAGTTCATCCAATAGACCTAAATAACCCAAACGAAGTAATACTCATAAACCAGAAATTGGAAAAAGTCAATTCCTGGCTTGATTCTAACATGCTTTCTTTGAATATCAAAAAGTCCAAATTGATGATATTTCCCATCAAATAAGAATTTTCCTTACAGGTTCCCTTAAAACTCAGAACCCTATCTATCAACATTGTATCTTCATTAAAATTACTTGGAGTCACCTTTGATAGCAAATTCAATTATCACCTTCATATTAGTACAGTGGTCCAACATTGCTTTAACCGGCTGCGCTTGATCAAAGCCCTCTCTAAATTGTTAGAACCAGCCTCTTTGAACATTTTGATCCACTCCCTTGTGATCTCTTTGTATAGATTATTGCAATGCCCTTTACAAAGGCATAACAAAAAAAGAAATTAGAAGACTCCAGATAGTATAGAATACTGCAGTAAAAATCATATTTAATGCAAAAAAAAAAACATGACCACGTTATTCCCCTTTTACATAAAGCTCACTGGTTACCAGTAGAACATAGAATCACCTATAAAATACTTTTGTTAACTTTCAAAATCCAACAAAATAACTAGAATTCATTAATAATCTTCTTATCCCTTCTAAGACCCATCGATCGTCAACCCAAAATCTCTCTGTTCTGTCACTAAAGTACATAAACACAATGAGATCTTCCATTTTTTCCGTACAGTGAGAGATTAGAGAAACTGGGCCTCTTCTCCCTTGAAAAGAGGAAACTGAGGAGACATGATAGAAACATTTAAGATACTGAAGGGAATAGACTTAGTAGATAAAGACAGGTTGTTCACCCTCTCCAAGGTAGAGAGAACGAGAGAACACTCTCTAAAGTTGAAAAGTGATAGATTCTGTACAAATGTGAGGAAGTTCTTCACCCAGAGAGTGGTGGAAAAACGCTCTTCCGGAGGCTGTTAATAGGGGAAAACACCCTCCAGGGATTTAAGACAAAGTTGGACGGGTTCCTGTTGAACCAGTACGTAAGCAGGTAGGGCTGGTCTTTGACCTAGGAGCCATCACGGGAGCGGACTGATGGGCACAATGGACCACTGGTCTGACCCAGCAACGGCAAATTCTTATGTTCTTATGTTTTTTGGAATAGTATCCCAGCTTATTTACGCAAAGAATCAATTCTTAATCAATTCAAGACAAAGCTAAAGACTTTTCTTTTTATTGATACCTTTGAGATTTAACTGCCCTTTTAAGGGTGACCTAGAATGATTTTATTTCTACTTCCCCTACTGTTTTTCCCCTAAATTGTTATCTTTTACCTTTAAAATTGTAGTTCTTGCCCATTTTCCTCTTGTTCCCATTCGTTATGGTTTTATGTCTCCAAAAGTCTTTGTCGTCCCGTATCTTCTTAAATTTGTATTTTAGCTATTGTATGCTTTTATGATTTTGTACACCACCTAGAAGGCTGATTAGGCGGTATAAGAAATTTTAATTAAATTTGAAACTTGATTGACCATCCTCTCCTCATTGCATGAAATTAGAATCTGAGACACTGCATTACAATGGTTCACCTCCTTCCTGAATAGATCCTTTTTGAACCAACAATTAAGATTAATTCAGTATCTTATACATTAAGTCCCACAATCAGATTGACACAGTGGTCCAGAAAGGATACTACACTTTATGGAAATTACATACTATTAGACCATATTTTGAGGCTGCTGCTTTCAAAATTCTTGTTCAATCATTACTTTTGGGCCTATTGGACTATTGTAATATAGTCTATTTGAAAAGCACCAAGAAAAATCTGGCTAGATTGACCTTGGTGCAGAACACAGCGGTAAGACTGATTTACGGTCTGAGGAAGTTTGGCCATGTAATGCCTTGTTACATCGAACTGCACTGGCTTCCAGTCGAGGCTCGAATTATCTTTAAGTTGGGATGTTTGTACTATAAGGTAGCTTTTGGCCTTGCCCCATGATACCTGGTTGAAAGATTTGATATTCTACCACAGAAGAATAATAGAAGATCACATGCTTTGTGTTTCCTTCGGTTAAGGGCTGCAAAAATAAGAAATATCATGTGCATACCCTTGCTTATCAGGCAGCATATCATGACAAAGATTTCCGATTACTCTTAATGAATTCCATCTCATATGAGCACTTTAGAAAGTTGCTGAAAACTTATTTTTTTAAATTTTTGACAAATTAGTTATTTCTGTACTCTTCATAAAACCTATGTTTTCTTTCTTTAGTATAATCTTTTGTAAACCGCATAGAATTTATGGTTATTCGGTCTAGAAATTTGTTATGTTTTCCCATTGCGTACTGTTTAATGATGCACTATTGAACCCCAAACCGATTAAATACAGTGTTCCACAGTGAGCTCTACTAGCCCCCCTGTTATTCAATCTCTACAATAGACCTGTCCTAGACATATACCAAATACAGATTCACTCCTTCGTGGATGACATCCCACTATACCTACCGCTAGGAAAAACTCAAATCACGAAACTCCTAAACTGCCTCTCGGAAATCAAAAAGTGGACTTCTGTCAACAAATTACAACTAAACACCTCCAAAACAGAACTCCTTTGGAACTGCAAAGAGTACTTCAACCACATCCGTCCCTCCCTGCACTGGGACTTAACCATCATAACTGCAAAGGACCAAGCACATAGGTTGGAGACGAGGCTATCGCTTTCCAATTGTATCTCTCAAGTGGTATCTTCCTCATTCTGCTACCTGCGACAATACAAAAAAGGATCTACTTTTCTGAATCTGACTTCACCCAACTATTTTATGTTCTCGTACTCTCACGCATGGACTACTGCAAAAAGCTATTCTTTGTTCTCACAGCGAAGAACATATGATGTCTCCAGCATATACAAAACACGGCAATTGGACTTCTAAAAAATCTCCATGCCCACAACTCTGTCTCCCAGGTTCTATCATTGGCTCACTGGCTGCCAGTTGCCAAACATTGTGGGGCTTATAATCGAAACAAAAAATACATCTAAAAACCCACCCAAGTCAGCACTTGGACGATCTGATCTAAAAGTGCCAATAATCAAAACGGGGTTTTAGACATATCCAGAGACTTTTTAGGCCTCTGAATCCTGCTGTGTGCCCAGAGTAGAAAGGGGTGTTTTTGGAGGAGTGATTAGGGTGGGATGTGGGCTGACCTAAACTTAGTCATACTGCAGGGATAATTGAAAGTTCGATGAGACTGCTTAGACGGAACTTATACGTTGTGACTTAGGTGATCTAAAAACAAGTATAAGTGCCCAAAATGTATCTAAAGTGACCAGAGAACCACTGTAGGGACAAAGTAAAGATCCCTACATACTCCCACAGTGATCATTGACCCCTCACACCACCATAAAAATCGGAATAAAAACGTACATACCTGCCTCCAGAACATCAGCACCTGGCTTAGAAAAGCCTAGTAGAGCTTCACAGAGGTGGCTTAAGTAGCCAGGGTGGGGTGAGCTAGTGAACCAAAGAGAGGAGGACCAAGGACCATAAGCTACTGTAACAGCTACAATTATAGTGGAACATGGGAGTCCACCAAAAATACCAAATCCCTACTGTACTGCCATATAGGTGCCACCTGCAGCCATAAGAGCTATTGGTGTTTTAGACATGTGAGTATAGTGGGTTTGGGGGGAGGGCTCAACATTACTTATATGGGAGTTCTAGTGAGATGTGTATGTGGCACCCTTTTTGTGAAGTTCACAGCAGTGCCATGTAAGATGCCCCATTGCTGTGTTGCCATGTTTGGGTGGCCAGTCCATACTTTGCTGACCCCTCCCACATCCAAAAGGTCTTGTTCTAGGTGTTTGGGACTTGGGATGATTTTTTGGGCAAGAATGTGGTATAAACATAGATGTACTAGTGGTCTGGACGTAGTAGACGATTTTTTTTAAAAAAAATTTTGGACGTACTTTTCGAGAATGGATATTTTTATGCTGCAGAGTTTGGGTGATTAGCGCCCTATGCCTAAATTGGACTTAGATGTTTCTTAGATGTGACTTCAAGGGCCTGTTGCTAGAGTTTATATCCTTGCACGATATGGCACCAGGCTACATGACGACCAAGCTTCCTCCGTATGTGACGAACAGGTCCCTCCACTCTCAGATGAAATACACCTCAAAACTCCCCCTTGTCATGGCCTTCAACTGCACATTGCCAAACGACATTCCTACTCCCACTTCATACCAAGCAACTGGAATCAACTGCCCCCACAGATCAGATTCCTTGAAGGACTCCTGAACGTTAGGAAAGCAATAAAAACATACCTCGTCTCCTAACTTCCCTGCCTATGGGCAGTGGATTACAAAGAAATGTACAGGTGTATTGCTAACAGATACTCAGTATGTGTTGCGTTCAGATAAAAACTGGTATTGAAAATTCTTGCACTGTAACTATGGCAAACTGTAACCTGTAAACTGTATTTTAGTATTAGATTCCTAGTATGTGTCGAGTTAGGATCAAAACTTGTATTGAAAAATCTTGTACTTTCAGGCATCTGAAGTCTACTTCCTGCCTGCTTTTTTGGCAGGAAGCTCTGCCCACTTTTTGACTGGGATCCTCCAGTCCTCTCTTCAGCCCTTTTAAGGGGCTCAGAGGGCACCCTGTGCTCCAGAAGTCCAGCACTTGAAGAGGAAGGAGGGCCAAGTCGTCTCCCCTCACTGCACCGAAGTCTGCTTCCTGTCTGCTTTTTTGGTGGGAAGCCCTGCCCACTTTGTGACTGGGATCTTTCAGCCCTCTCTTCAGCCCTTTTAAGGCCTGCCGAGCAGGGGAGCCACTCCTGCCAGCGGGCCCTGCCACTTTGTGTGGCCCTTTGTGTGGACCAAGGGGACCAAGCCAGGAAACTATACCATCCCACAGGACGCCATCACAGACTTTCACACCCCACCACTGAACAAATTATGCCTCCAGTCACCCAGGCCTCCCCCACCCCTACCCTCCTACCCATTACATCCCCAACTCTGCTAGTTACATTATTTATCCCAGGACAAGCAGGCAGCATATTCTTAACGCATGGGTGACGTCACCGACGGAGCCCCGGTACGGACACTTTTAACTAGAAAGTTCTAGTTGGCCGCACCGTGCATGCGCGAGTGCCTTCCCGCCCGACGGAGGAGTGCGTGGTCCCCAGTTTCTTCGTTTCCGCGGAGCGAAGAAGATGCATGTGTTTTCAACGGCCGTTGAAAAACTAGTTTCTGCCTTCCCGCTCGCGTAAATTTTCATTTTTCTTCTATTTTTTCCCTTCGGATTACTTTACTTTTCTTTTCAAAAAAAAAATAAAAAACTCGTCGACTGTGCTACTCTTAAAAAGCGCACATTCAAAAATAGGCAGATCCAGCAAAATATTATTTTCGGCACCGGATCTGCCATGGAACCTGCTGCGACGTCGACGGCAACTCAAAAGTTGGCACCAACGACTTCGACGCCACCGGATCCTTCTTCGGGGTCGCTGGCCCCAGGTAAGCCGGCTAAGAAGCCTTCCACTTCCCTTGAGCGCCCTCCTGCCATGGCTGCGACGCCGGTCCTCCCGGCACCGCACCGACCCCGCAAAAGCGGTACCGGTGCCTCCCCTGGACGACCGCATCGCGGTCATACTCCAAGCCCAATTGCAAGCACAGCTGCAGCAGCAACTCCAGCAACTGTTGCCGGCGATGTTGGCCCCACACCTTCCGATACCGGACCGGTCCGAGCCTCGCACGATCCCATCGGTGTCGACCCCCTCGGTACCGCTTAACACTTCCATGCCGGTGCTCTCGGCTGAACCACACCGTTCCCAACCTACGGTGCAGGCCCGCTCTGATACCGACCCTTCCCGGTACCCGGAATGGCACCGGTCTTCCTCTCCCGGTACCGCCTCGGTACGCTCCGGCAAGTCTCTCTCCAAGACCCGCCATGCCGAGCCCTCCACACCGATGTCCCGCCGTGCGCACCCCGATATCAGGGACCCGGACTTATGGGAAGAATCCCCGCACGGTACCGAGGAGGACGCTTCGTCGACAGATGAGGAACCCTCGGTGGCTGATACCGGTTCAAAACCCGAACAGTCCTCTTTCACCAAATTCCTTAGGGAGATGTCGACGGCTCTTTCCATTCCCTTAGAGTCCGACTCTAAAAAGTCTCAGGCTTTTCTCGATGCCCTAGACTTTGAGCAACCTCCCAAGGAATTTCTTAAGTTACCCGTCCACGACATCCTATGGGAAACTTTTTATAAAAACTGGGAGAACCCCCTCACTGTCCCCGGGGCCCCTCGCAAACTGGATAGCTTGTACCGGGTCATTCCGATCCCAGGGTTTGACAAGCCTCAATTGCCCCATGAATCTCTCCTGGTGGAATCCACCTTAAAGAAAACTCAGGGCTCCAGTGTCTATGCCTCCACCCCTCCTGGCAGAGAGGGGAAAACTATGGATAAGTTTGGCAAGCGCCTTTTCCAGAATGCGATGCTGGCCAACAGGGCAAATAATTACACCTTTCACTTCTCCTTCTACATGAAGCATCTGGTGCAACAACTCTCCTCCTTACAAAAATACATCCCTGAACGTAAGGTCCCCCTCTTCCAACAGCAAATTTCCAGCCTGCTCCAACTCCGGAAATTCATGGTACGCTCCATTTATGACTCGTTTGAGCTGACCTCTTGAGCATCTGCCATGGCTGTTGCCATGCGGCGTCTGGCCTGGCTGAGGGTTTCTGACCTTGACATCAACCATCAAGACTGCCTAGCTAACGCACCTTGTCTTGGTGATGAACTCTTCGGGGAGTCCCTGGACTCAACCACCCAGAAACTCTCGGCCCACGAGACCAGGTGGGATACTCTGGTGAAACCTAAAAAGAAGACTCCACCTGCTCGCCCCTACAGACAGCAGTCTTCCTACCAGCGCAGGTTCTCGGCCAGACCTCTCAACCCGCCGCCTCAGCAACCTCGCCGACCTCATCAACAGCATCATTCTCAGGCTCGCTCCCAGTCTCACCAACCTGCCAAGCCTCTACCTCCGTCAAAACCATCTCAACCCTTTTGACTCTTTTCTCCAGGGCATGGCCAGTCTTCCACCATCATTGCCTCTTCCTCAGCCTATCGGAGGACGCCTCCAACTTTTCCTCAGCCGTTGGGAAGTCATCACATCAGACCAGTGGGTCCTCAACATCATTCGCCACGGCTACCCTCTCAACTTTCAGACTCTTCCACCAGACAGTCCTCCAAAAAAGTCTGCTTTCCACTCCTCCCAATCCTCCCTCCTCCTGAGGGAGGTCCACTCCCTCCTTCTTCTCAACGCCATTGAAGAGGTGCCCTCAGACCAAAGGGGTCAGGGATTCTACTCCCGCTACTTCCTGGTTCCCAAGAAGACAGGAGGCCTCCGTCCCATCCTCTATCTCCGGAACCTCAACAAGTGTCTGGTCAAGGAAAAGTTCAGAATGCTCTCCCTTGCCACGCTTTACCCTCTTCTCTCTCAACACGACTGGCTATGTTCCCTAGACCTCAAAGAGGCCTACACTCACATTCCAATCCATCTGACTTCACGTCGCTACCTCCGCTTTCAGGTACAGCACCGCCACTATCAGTACAAAGTGCTACCCTTTGGCCTCGCATCATCGCCCAGGGTGTTCACCAAGTGCCTTATTGTGGTGGCAGCCTTTCTCAGGTCTCACAACCTCCAGGTGTTCCCCTACTTGGACGATTGGTTGGTGAAAGCACCTACGTCTCCACTTGTGCTACAAGCCACTCAACACACCATCTCCTTCCTCCATCTCCTGGGGTTCGAGATCAACTACCCCAAGTCGCATCTGCTTCCCACACGGCGACTTCAGTTCATCGGAGCCGTTCTCGACACCACTCTAATGAGGGCGTTTCTCCCCTCTGACTGCCAACGAACCCTGCTCCACCTCTGCCGTCAGGTGCTCCTTCATCACTCCATTCCAGCTCGGCAGATGATGGTCCTCCTGGGCCACATGGCCTCGACAGTCCATGTGCTTCCCCTGGCGCGACTCCACCTCAGGACACCTCAGTGGACTCTAGCCAACCAATGGTCACAGACCACGGATCCTCTTTCTCATCCCATCTCTGTGACATCGTCTCTTCAGCAATCTCTTCAATGGTGGTTGAACTCCTCCAATCTTTCCAGGGGTCTACTCTTTCATCTACCCCCTCACTCCATGATCATAACCACAGATGCCTCCCCCTATGCAAGGGGAGCTCACCTGGGAGATCTTCACACCCAGGGACTCTGGACCCATCAGGAGCGTCAGCATCACATCAATTTCCTGGAACTCAGGGCCATGTTCTATGCTCTCAAGGCCTTCCAGCACCTTCTCTACCCTCAGGTTCTTCTCCTGTGCACAGACAACCAAGTCGCCATGTACTACATAAACAAGCAAGGCGGCACTGGATCTCCCCGCCTCTGTCAGGAGGCCGTCCGCATCTGGACCTGGGCCACGGCCCACAGTCTCTTCCTCAAGGCTGTCTATATCCAGGGCGAATAGAACTCTCTGGCCGACAATCTCAGCCGCATCCTTCAACCTCACGAGTGGACTCTGGATCCTCCCACACTCCGCTCCATCTTCGCTCGGTGGGGCACTCCTCAGGTGGACCTCTTTGCAGCTCCTCACAACCATCAGCTGCCCCAGTTCTGCTCCAGACTCTTCTCTCCTCATCGTTTGGCCCCGGATGCATTCCTGCTCAACTGGACGGATCGGTTCCTCTATGCCTTTCCTCCACTGCCTCTGATGTTGCGGACGTTATTCAAACTCCGCAGGGACAGAGCCACCATGATTCTCATCGCCCCTCGGTGGCCTCGCCAACACTGGTTCTCCCTCCTGCTTCAGCTCAGCTCCAGGGAGCCCATTCTTCTTCCTGTGTTTCCTACTCTACTTACACAGCAGCATCAGTCTCTACTGCATCCCAATCTGTCCTCGCTCCACCTAACAGCTTGGTTTCTCTCGGGCTGACCTCTCTAGACAATCTGTCTCAGCCTGTCCGTCGTATTTTAAATGCCTCCAGGAAACCGGCCACCCTCCAATGTTACCATCAGAAGTGGACCCGGTTCTCCTCTTGGTGTCTACTACATCGCCACGATCCCACCTCATTGGCGGTGGAAACTGTACTGGACTATTTGCTCTCTCTGTCCGACGCTGGCCTCAAATCTACCTCAATCAGAGTCCACCTCAGTGCCATCACTGCGTTTCATGAGCCTATCCTCGGAAAACCTCTTACGGCTCATCCCCTGGTTTCCCGGTTCATGAGAGGCCTCTTCAATGTCAAACCACCTCTGAAGCCTCCTCCAGTCGTCTGGGACCTGAATGTGGTTTTATCCGCCCTCATGAAACCTCCTTTTGAGCCTCTTGCCACAACTTCGCTCAAATTTCTTACGTGGAAGGTGCTTTTCCTCATTGCCATCACCTCTGCCAGGAGGGTTAGTGAGCTGCATGCACTGGTTGCCGACCCACCTTTCACTGTTTTTCACCATAACAAGGTGGTTCTGCGTACCCATCCTAAATTCCTTCCCAATGTGGTCTCGGACTTCCACCTCAACCAGTCCATTGTGTTGCCTGTCTTTTTCCCTAAGCCCCATTCTCACCCTGGGGAACAGGCGTTGCACGCGCTGGACTGTAAGCGTGCCCTTGCATACTACCTTGACCGTACCAGGGCTCACCGCTCGTCCCCGCAGCTCTTTCTGACCTTCGACCCTAACCGTCTAGGTCGTCCTGTCTCTAAACGGACGCTTTCCAACTGGCTTGATGCCTGCATTGTGTTCTGTTATGCTCGGGCCGGTCTCTCACTGGAAGGTGCTGTCACGGCCCACAGGGTCAGAGCTATGGCTGCTTCTGTGGCTTTCCTCCGTTCCACGCCCATCGAGGAAATCTGCAAGGCTGCCACTTGGTCCTCAGTTCACACGTTCACTACTCACTACTGTCTGGATACCTTCTCCAGACGGGATGGACACTTCGGCCAATCTGTGTTACATAATTTATTTTCCTAATGGCCAACCATCCCTCCTCCCTCTCTGTTCGCTTAGAGGTCACCCATGCGTTAAAAATATGCTGCCTGCTTGTCCTGGGATTAAGCACAGTTACTTACTGTAACAGGTGTTATCCAGGGACAGCAGGCAGATATTCTTACGTCCCACCCGCCTCCCCGGGTTGGCTTCTTAGCTGGCTTATCTTAACTGGGGACCACGCACTCCTCCGTCGGGTGGGAAGGCACTCGCGCATGCGCGGTGCGGCCAACTAGAACTTTCTAGTTAAAAGTGTCCGTACCGGGGCTCCGTCGGTGACGTCACCCATGCGTTAAGAATATCTGCCTGCTGTCGATGGATAACACCTGTTACGGTAAGTAACTGTTCTATTTCACCATCCCCATCATCACATGTCAAGGCAAACATGGTGACCTGGGTTCCCAATACAAAACAACCAAACCAGAAACCCCGCCAACCTCATCCCCATCCTACCCTTTCCACCAATCCCCTCCAACAAACCATTCACATTTGCTCTCATCAACGCCAGGTCAGCTAACAAGGCCATCTTCTTCCATGATCCTGTCCACGACAACACCTGGAATGCCCTTTTGATCATGGTAACCTGGCTCCGAGACAACAACAGAGTAGTGCTAGGCGAAATGGTACCCTCCAGGCTACCAGGCCCTGGCCTGTTCCCGCACAACTGGGAAGGGAGGCAGAGTGGCTGCCACCATGCTTAAACTAATTTTAAGCATGGTCCATCACCCTCCCCACGTTAGAAGCCCTAGCATTCACCAAGGACCACAAACATGAAATTACCCTCATCTTACTATACAGGGCCCCCCCACTCCCCAGCAGAACCCTAGCAGCCTCTACCTGGGACTCCGGGATCCAGTCCCTCTATGACAACCTTGCCCAGAAAAAAAAAATGCGAATAATCACAGACAAACCTTCAGCCCCCTGATTCACCAGTAACATCCCTGAAGAGGACTCTCAGGAAAGCAGAGAGTAAATGGGTCAAACACCCAAATAAGGAGTCAAATGCACACTGGAAAAGCATATCAGCCACCTATAAATCTGCTATCCTGGATGCAAAAAAAGCCCACTACTCACACATCCTACAGAGTCCCTAACAGATCCAGACATCTGTTTGCCCTGACAAACCAGTTTTTTTGCCAACGCCCAAGGGAACAACCATAATAAACCAACTGACCTTGACAGTGAGGCTCTCTCTGACTTCTTCCAGTCCAAGGTGCAAAACTTTCGCAACAATCTCTAAACTAAACTAAACCCCACCACCAACAACCCTCCTCCAGCATACCCCCAACCTAAACCCAATTCCCCAGCTTTGGACATACTATCCCAACTTCACATGGCCACACATACAGAAGTCCTTGAAACACTGAGAGAACTCAGACCCTCCAGCACCATCATTGACCCTTGTCCATATAACCTCCTACTATCTGCTGAAGACGCTATAGCTGAACCTAGCTCCCCATTATAAACTCCTCCCTCTCCACTACAGAGGTGCCACTCAGCTAGAAATTGGCAATCATTAAACCCACCCTCAAGAAGCCCACCCTTGACCCCAACAACCCAAGCAATTACTGGCTAGTCTCCAACCTCCCATTTGTTTCCAAACTCCTAGAACGAATAGGGTTCCACCGTCTGCAACCTTTCATAGAAAAATGAGCTGCCCTATCCCCTTCTCAATCTGGCTTCCGTGCAGGCCATAGCACAGAGTCAGTACTCCTAGACATCATTGACGACAGCTGGTCAAAACTTGACAAAGGTAGCGATGCCCTTCTAGTGTTACTAGACCTAAGCACTATCTTTGACACCGTGGACCACCAGCTCCTGCTATGCAAACTCTGACGTTGGAACACTGCCCTCCAGTGGTTCACCTCTTTCCTGAATCAGAGAACTCAAACAGTCCTACTAAACCACAGAAGTCAGAACCCAAACCTATCAAATGGTGTTCCCCAAGGTGCCCTGCTGTCCCCCCTCCTATTTAACCTCTACATCAGGCCAGTCATCGATATAGCTCAGAAATACATTAAAATCCACTCTTATGCTGACGACATTCAACTACTCCTCCCACTAGATGATGCAAACTGATCAGCCCAAATTGCTAACCTCCAACTTTACCTTTCCGATATGAAAAACTGGATGACAAACAACAAACTACAGCTGAACTCCTCTAAGACCGAACTCCTATGGATCAGAATGAAAAGCGCCAAATACACCCACCCAACACTATCATGGGAATCCACCTCCTTAACAGCAGCAAACCAAGTATGTAGCCTTGGAGTAACATTGGACAGCCACCTGTCCCTATCCACCCATTCTTTCCCAGGGATTGGAAACCTGCAACTATCCATCCCATCATTAAAAATCACAAATCATCTAATCAGGACTATAACAACTTTTGGCCCATCGCAAACTTACCATTTTCTGCTAAACTATCTGAGACGATAGTGTATAATCAAATCCTAAGTTTCATCGAAAAAACTACCGTATTTTTCAATCCATAAGATGCACTTTATTCACCCCAAAAAGTGGGTGAAAATAAGGGTGCTTCTTATGGAGCGAATACCACAACCCTTCCCCCTATACCTGATTTTAATCATGGCGCTTCCCTCGCTGGACAGCTGCGGCAGTGAGGTGCTTGCGACGGCCCATCTCTCCCCATGCTGCTCACAGAACTGAAGCCAGTACCGGGAGCTTTCATGCAACAGGAAGGAGGGGGAGCGCAGACTCCTAAGGCAAGGGGGTGCCGAGTCCTGTGCAAAGGTGATCAGCAGCAAGCAGGGTTAAAGCGCTCATGACTCTGTAGCACTCAGGACCCCCAGTCCCGGTAGGATCCGTGTAGCAACCATGCTCCATCCTGCATACCTGAAGCGGAACACTGCGTGCTCACCACCCAGACGCGATGCCACAACTGGTTCAGCCAGTGCTATCCCTCCGCTTCCGGCTCAGTGCTAACTACCGACCGGCCCCAGCCACTGACCTGCGCAAACGAATTAGCCATCTGCGCAGCCGCCGGAGAAAGAACAAGTCAGCTCCCACGCAGGCGGCTAAATACAACTTCAGAAACCCCATCGTATGAAAGTGGGTGGCCTCCAAGAGCTGTTTACTAAGGGGACAGCACTTTGTTTATGCTGCGGTACTGGGGAGGAAGTGAGTTTTTCTAGTGCTGCCTGCATCTGAGTGTGAATGTTGGCAGATTTGCATGGTGTTTGTTTTCTTAAATGCTGCTGAAGCTAGGACAGTAGTTTAGGGATGCTTAGTGGAGAGGGTAGTAGTCTTGCTGCACCATTGCGAGGGGGGAAAGGGAAGATGCATCATCTCCTCGCTCTTCCTTGCAAGAACTGACGGCAGCCATTCAGGCAGTAGCACGGGACCAGGCAGGCATGCAAAAAGCTTGTGCCTGCTTTGTTCGCCGCTCTGCCACGCTGCCGCAGCCATCCAGCAAGAGAAGTGCCGGGATTAAAAACAGGTTCGGGGTGCCCTGCCTGCCAGCCACTAGGCCTGCCTGCCCAGTGCCCTGTCCCTACCTGCCTGCCAGCTGCTAGGCCTGCCCTGTGCCCTGTCCCTACTTGCCTGCCAGCTACTAGGCCTGCTTGCCCTGTCCTGGCCTACCACTAGACCACCAAAGGGGGGACAGGGTGCAGAGCCTGGCAAGGAATGTGGGGTTGGGTGCAGAGCCTGGCAGGTAGAATGTCATTCAGAATGTTTTTTTTCTTGTTTTCCTCTAAATCTAGGGTGCGTTTTATGGTCAGGTGCATCTTATGAAGCTAAAAATACAGTAATATCCTTCATCCAAATCAAACTGGATTTTGGCAACATCATTCCACAGCTTTTAATAGAAGAATACAACAATTTGTTCAAACGAACAATAATTGCATAAGCCAGAGAACAAATTGATATAAAGTCAAATTGATTAACCAGACCTCAAATACCCAAGGCACTACTTCATAATTTTTTTCATGCCCTTACTAGGGTGGTAATTCATCATTGGTCTTGATAAAGTGACATGTGCTCAAATCTTTTTAATTTGTTAACATTTGATAAATATAAAGTACATTTAGTGCTTAAGGTGCTAAAGAAAGGAAGGCACTTATATTTTGTGCCCAACGGCTGCCCAACCATTTCACACCATGTTTCATCAGGGGCTATGCCTCCTTTGTATATGTGCACCAAAAACTAAAAGAAACAAAACTTGATTATTATTTATAGTTTAGAATCCTAGCAAAACCAATTGAAATTTTATTTATATGTTAAATAAATTACTAATTAATAATGAACTTTAAGTTCCAACAATCTCCTACATATGTTATATCATGAATGAATTAAAAGTTAATTCATAAAATTGGAATATCTAAATTCCAACACTCAGTTGATAGATTGAACAAACAACTCAAAAAAATTAATTGGAAATCTAATTGATAAATTAATACATTGATAAATTAATTGATTAATTAATACATTAATGGCCAATCAATTAAAATGGAAAGCTCAAGATATTGATTGCTACAAAAACTAATAAGTAAAAAACACATCGATGTTAATGTACAGCGTTGCTATCTGCTGATAATCGTTTTATAAATTACTTCATAAAAAATTACTTATTGTTTTATTATGCTACGTATTAAATTGATTATTGTCATTTCATATAAATTGATTAATTGTATATTCATAATTAATTATAACAAATCTGCCTTTTTGATAAATAAATTAAATGTGAAAATGAATAACATATTAAATTAATTAATCGCACAACTCAGCTTATTGAAAACGCAATTTGATGTGCTAAAAAGGAGATTGCAATAATAAGTCAGCTGTATTCCTTAAAATGCGTAAGTTGAAAATATATTTGAATAGTGAATTACCAAAGCAGTTTACCAGCCCATGTTCATAAAACATACTTAGAACTGAAAAATTCCAAATGCAGATAACTTAGATTGATGCATTTTAAAACTTTAAAAACTTAAAAACTGATGATTTCATGAACACCAATACAAGGAAATTGATGGAAATTGCAACATCATTCCACAAAACATTCATTGCTTGGCTTGACCAATTCAATATTTTCTTGACCAACACAAATCAGTAATTCTTATTTCACTGGACTTATCGTCCGCCTTCGCCATCATTCCTAGAAAGGTACATTATTCCATATATTCCTACTAGAAGTTTGAGATCAGAAGACAAAAACCTTCTACTAATTCCATCGTTTATAATAAATACAAAACAAGATACGATCTTTGCGGTTACAACGCCCAGAATATGGAGCTCCTTACCATCATTTATTAAGGAAGAAAAATCACTAAGTAAATTTAAAGGACTGTTAAAATGCTGGTTGTACAAGGATGCTTTTGAGACCTAATCATCAGAGTCTCTTTAGATCCCATTCTCTGCATAAACTCACATGTCCTCTGTCTTAGACTCCGAGAAATTTAATAAACCACAGACCTGTGAGTCTTACGTCCATCCTTGGAAAGATGGTTGAAGCACTGATTAAAGATAGCATAGTCTGTCACTTGGATACACACGACCTGATGAGAGCCAGTCAACATGGCTTCAGGAAAGGGAAATCATGTCTGATGAATTTACTTCAATTTTTTGAGACTGTGAACAAATTGATAGTGGAGAACCGGTGGACTTCCAGAAAGCGTTCGACAAGGTTCCACATGAAAGACTTCTCAGGAAACTACAAAGCCATGGAATAGAGGGAGATATACTAAGATGGATAGGCAAATGGCTGCAGAAAAGAAAGCAGAGAGTGGGCATAAATGGGAAGTTCTCAGACTGGGAGAAAGTGACTAGCGGTGTGCCCCAGTGCTCGGTACTTGGGCCCATCTTATTTAATATTTTCATCATTGACCTAGAAGAGGGAACATCCAGTGAGATCATCAAGTTTGCAGATGACACAAAGCTATGCTGGGCAATCAGATCGCAGAAGGATACCGAGGAACTCCAGAGTGACTTGTGTAAGTTAGAGAAATGGATGGAGAAATGGCAGATGAAGTTTAATGTGGAAAAGTGCAAAGTAATGCATTTAGGCAGAAAGAACAAGGAACACAAGTATAGAATGTCAGATGCAACTCTGGATAAGAGCGAACAAGAAAAGGACCTGGGTGTACTGATAGATAGGACCCTGAAACCGTCGGCACAATGCGCGGCACGGCAAAGAAAGCAAATAGAATGTTAGACATGATAAAGAAAGGAATCCTGAGTAGATCGGAGAAAGTTATAACTCGCTTTATAGAGCAATGGTCAGACCACACTTGGAATACTGTGTCCAACATTGATCTCCCAACCTAAAGAAGGATATAAAACTGCTGGAGAGGGTACAGAGGCGAGCAACGAAGCTAATAAAAGGTATGGAGAACTTGGAATACGAGGAACGACTTAAGAGACTGGGATTGTTCTCCCTTAAGAAAAGGAGACTGCGAGGGGATATGATCGAGACTTTCAAAATACTGAAAGGAATCGACAACATAGAGCAGGAAAAAAAACTTATTTACAATGTCCAATGTGACACGGACAAGAGGACATGGACAAAAGCTAAGGGGGGACAAGTCTAGGACAAATATCAGGAAGTTCTGCTTCACGCAACAAGTGGTGGACACCTGGAATGTTCTCCCAGAGGAGGTTATTGTGGAATCCACCGTTCTAGGATTTAAAAGCAAACTAGATGCACATCTCCTTACGAGATACATATAGGGATATGGGTGACTAAAATTATGCCAGGTGTACACCTGGCTGGGCCTCCGCGTGTGCGGATCGCTGAACTTTATGGACCGAAGGTCTGATCCGGAGATGGCAGTTCTTATGTTCTTATAATTTTTTACTCTCCTTTTTGTACTTTCCTTTCATGTGTCCTTTACTATGCTTATTTCTCCCTACTTCCCTTATGTATCAGTACATTATGTTTGTGTGTTTCTGTTGTAGTTAATAATCAAGACCTTGTTTTTAATTGTAAATCGCTTTGAATTAATGATATTGCGATACATCAAAATTTTAATAAAACTTGAAACTAGGGGAAAACAGGGGATTCAGGAGGACAAGATGGCACCAGGGTGCAAACAGAAGGCAATAAGGCGGAGCCACAGGGCAAAGGGGAGACACAAGGCAAGGGGGAACAAACCAAGGCCCAGGGGACGATAGCACAGGAGGGGGCTGGTACTCCCCGAGGAAAAGCGGGGAGGTGGGGGTGGAGGGGACATGGGGAGGAAGAGAGTTGCGAGGGTAAAGGCGGAGGGCACAGCAGAGGCACCGGGAGCGGGAAAACGGCCCGAGACACAAGGGGAGGCGGCCCAGGTAAAGGCAGAGGTGGAGGACAAACACCGGGACCTACAGTGCTTATACGCAAATGCAAGAAGCCTCATGGCTAAGATGGGTGAACTGGAAGTCATGGCCAAGGGGGAGGACCTGGATATAATAGGAATTACAGAAACCTGGTGGACAGAGGAAAATCAATGGGATGTGGCGCTGCCAGGGTACAAGCTCTACAGGAGGGACAGGACCCACAAGAAGGGGGGAGGCATAGCGCTGTATATAAAGGACTATATCTACTCGATTGGGATCGATACGGCAACAAAGGCAGAGGAGCTAGAATCGCTATGGGTCAAATTGCCGGGAAAGAAGAGTGCAGACATAAAGCTGGGGCTGTATTATCGCCCGCCTGGTGCGTCAGAAACAATAGGACAAGACTTGGAAGCAGAACTTAGACAGGAATGCAGGACTGGAAGTGTAACAGTGATGGGGGACTTCAACTACCCGGGGATAGACTGGAGTACGGGACACTCCAACTCCACGAGGGAAGCAGGATTCGTAGAAGCTGTGAGGGACTGCTTCATGGAGCAACTAGTCAAGGAACCGACGCGAGGGGATGCTACTCTTGACCTCATCCTTAACGGATTAGGGGGGCCTGCAAGAGGGGTAGAAGTGGGAGGAACACTAGGCAACAGTGATCACAACGTGATCAGATTCACCTTAGAAAGGGGGTCACCCATAGTGGGGAGGACCGCAACGACTGCGCTCAACTTTAGGAAAGGGAACTATGTTGCTATGAGGAAAATGGTGGGAGGAAGCTCAGGAACGGCTTTAGGATGGAGACTGTAGGGAGCGCCTGGACCCTTCTCAGGGACACACTGCAGGAAGCGCAAAACTGTACATCCCCAGTTTCAGGAAAGGCCGCAAGAACAAGCGGTCAAAAGACCCGGTTTGGATGACACATGAAGTAAAGAAGGTAATCAGTGACAAGAAAGTGTCCTTCCGGAAATGGAAAAGGGATCCAACGGAGGAAAATCACCAGGAGCACAGGAAATGCCAAAAGGAATGCCACCGAGAGATTAGAAAAGCAAAAGGGAAATACGAGGAGGGGCTGGCCAGGGAGGCGAAAAACTTCAAGGCATTCTTCAGTTACGTAAAGGGGAAGCAACCAGTGAGAGAGGAGGTGGGGCCATTGGACGATGGGGATAGGAAGGGAGTGATTAAGGAGAATAAAGAGGTAGCTGAGAGGTTGAACACGTTCTTCTCGTCGGTCTTCACGAGCGAGGACACGTCCAATATACCGGACTCAGAGGAGCTCATGAGTGGGGAGCAGGCCAAAAGATTGGGGCATATAGAGGTAAGTCGGGAGGATGTCCTCAAGCAGATTGACAGACTGAAAAGCGGCAAATCACCGGGACCGGACGGGATCCACCCAAGGGTTCTAAAGGAACTAAGTCAGGAAATAGCAGGCGCAATCCAGCATGTTTGCAACCTATCCTTGAAAACTGGAGAGGTACCAGAGGACTGGAAACTGGCGAATGTCACACCTATCTTTAAGAAGGGATCGAGAGGTGACCCCGGGAACTACAGGCCGGTGAGCCTGACTTCAGTTATAGGGAAGATGGTGGAAGCAATGATCAAGGACAGCATTTGCGAGCACATCGAGAAAAATGGCCTACTGCGGACAAGCCAGCACGGATTCTGTAAGGGAAGGTCGTGCCTGACAAACCTTCTGTACTTCTTTGAGGGAATAAGCAGTCAGGTGGACAAAGGGGAACCCATAGACATCATTTACCTCGATTTTCAAAAGGCCTTTGACAAGGTGCCACATGAAAGGCTGCTTAGGAAGCTGTGGAACCACGGGGTGGGCGGGGATGTACCCAGATGGATCAAGCACTGGCTGTCAGGTAGACTACAGAGGGTCGAAGTAAAGGGCCAATATTCTGACTGGCGGGGAGTCACGAGCGGTGTGCCGCAGGGATCGGTGCTGGGGCCGCTACTCTTCAACATATTTATCAATGACCTGGAAACGGAGGCAAAGTGTGAGGTTATAAAATTTGCAGACGATACCAAGCTCTGCGCCAGAGTTAGGACCAGGGAGGAGTGTGAGGAACTGCAAAGGGACCTCGAAAAGCTGGAGGACTGGGCAAACAAATGGCAAATACGCTTTAACGTAGATAAATGCAAGGTCATGCACATAGGGAAAAAGAACCCGTTGTTCGAGTATAAAATGGGGGGGAGATTGCTGGAAGACACCGGACTTGAGAGAGACTTGGGTGTGCTAGTGGATCCATCCATGAAACCATCCGCACAGTGTGCAGCAGCCTCGAAGAAAGCCAACAGGATGCTGGGCATCATCAAGAGGGGCATATCAACCAGGACGCGGGAAGTCATCATGCCGCTGTATCGAGCGATGGTGCGCCCACATCTGGAATACTGCGTTCAATATTGGTCGCCGCACCTCAAGAAGGACATGGCAGTTCTTGAGAGATTCCAAAGGAGGGCAACGAAACTAGTAAGAGGGCTGGAAAACTGCCCATATGCTGACAGGCTGGATAAACTGGGGCTCTTCTCTCTGGAAAAGAGGAGGCTCAGGGGGGATATGATAGAGACCTTCAAAATACTTAGGGGCATAGAGAGGGTGGACAGGGACAGGTTCTTCAGACTAAAAGGGACGACAGGTACGAGGGGGCACTCAGAGAAACTGAAGGGAGATAGGTTCAAATCAAATGCAAGGAAGTTTTTCTTCACCCAAAGGGTCGTGGACAAATGGAATGCGCTCCCGGAGGAAGTGATCCGGCAGAGTACCCTACAGGGATTCAAACAGGGATTGGACAGATTCCTGAGGGAAAAGGGAATCGTGGGGTACTGAGGGAGGTGCTGGGGTGTTGCATAAGTATAGACAGCTCACCAGGTCGTGCAGGTGCAAGGCCGGAGGGTTAGGACATTGATGGGAAGATAGGACTTCGATGAGAAACCTAGGGGGCCCCTTCTGGTGATTAAGGCAGGTCATGACCTGTTGGGCCGCCGTGGGGGCGGACTGCTGGGCGGGATGGACCTCTGGTCTGACCCGGCAGAGGCACTGCTTATGTTCTTATGTTCTTATGTATAGATCACCAACTTCTCCTAAACAGATTATCTGTGGTAGGTATTAAAAAACATGCTCTTGAATGGTTCTGTTCTTATCTTAAAGATCGAATTTAGCACTTTTTCACTTGTCAAGTGCAAACGTTTCTTAATAAACCCTCTGAGGTGACTCTTGATGCTCTCTGGGATCTTGTGGCTAATTTTGGGAAAGCCATAAATCCCCACTTTAATTACATAGAAGGAAAATTGATTGAGCATACAAAGGAATTGAAAGAGGTCAAGATAGAATTGAAGGACTCCAAATCCAACACTCAGAAGATTGAAGAAGATGTAAAATCCTTTAAACAAATACAAGAGACTTTAATAAAAGATAATATAAATCTTAGAAGGAAAATTGAAACTTTAGAGAATATATCACGGAGTAACAATTTAAGACATAAACTTTCCTAGGGTCACAATGGTGACGCCGAGAGAAATGATTAAAAAATACTTTTAAGAGGTTTTGGGTAAATCAGAGGATCATTTACCTCCACTTTCTCAGGTTTATTATTTACCTTCAAGAGATCAACCCCAAAATCAGGGTTTATTAAACCAAGAAGTTATGGATATCTCAGCTCTTCTTGAGACGTCAGATAAAGAAATTGCTACTCCAGCAACTTTGATAATAACTGTAGCTTTGCAACTAGATAAATTATGGATATTGAGATTATTCTTTAAAAATAGACAGAAACAATTACTCGGTTATAGAATACAGATGTATCCAGATTTATCATGCGAGACGCAGAAGCGTAGGCGTGAATTTCTATTATTTAAGGAGTCTTAGCTTTTGGGGCTACTTTTTTCTTGAGTCACCCTTGTAAGTGTATTGTGCATCACTAAGCAAATAAGTATGTTTTCTTCGAGCCATTTCAATTAACTTCTTTCTTGTCACTCACCCGACTGGGCAAAGAAAATCCTAAAATTTAAAATCTTAAGCTCGTTAGAAGAAATTATGTATTACATTTTGCTCTCAGCTTCAAGTTTTTGTTTTGATTGTATTTTCTTAATTTTCCACCAATAGTTAATCTTGGATCTATGTGGACTTGAGTAAATTGAGTTTAAATGTAAAATGTCTTATATTTGATGGCTATAGCCAATGTATTTTCTTTTTGAGTATGACCTAAGCTCAATTTCTTTCTGTACAAATTTGTATGCTTGATAAGTAATATGAAATTTATAAATAAATTAAAAAAGATCAAATTTACACAGAAGTGCTTAACGATATCTCTTCTAGAACTTATACTAACAATTACGGCATTCCACAGGGCTCAATTTTATCACTGCTGTTATTAAATATCTATCTGGCCCCACTCCTGACACTACGCCAATCTATAGGCTTTACATCCTATGATTATGCTGACGACATTCAGCTACTTCATCCCTTAGATCCCACAACCTTACTGAAATTCAAGCCATTAACTCAAAACTATCTAAGATCAAAAACTGGCTCAGAGACAATATGCTGTCCTTAAGCACATCCAAAACAAACTTCCTACTCTTTCCCTGGAAGGAGGGCCTACAACTGTCAGCCTCAATCTGCATCGATAGGTCACTGATCACCGAGGGACCCTCAACAAAAATCCTAGGTGTGATTATTGACAGCAAGCTCAACTGCCATCAACAAATCATTGATGTGGTCAGAAACTGCTTTTATAAAATTCAACTGATAGATCTTTCTCTAGCTTCCTGGAGCTCGCTTCGCTAAACATTCTAATTCACTTGCTAGTTATCGCTACAATTGATTATTGCAACTCCCTTTATAAAGGAATTACGCAAAAGGAAATCAGATGGCTACAACTCATTCAAAATACTGCAATCAAAATTATTAGCAGCTCAAAGAACATAAGAACTGCCATCACCGGATCAGACCTTGGGTCCATCAAGTGCAGTGATCCGCTCACGTGGAGGCCCAGCCATGTGTAACCTGGCGAAAAACTTAGTCACTTGTAACCCTCTATGCGCCTTCCGAGGAGATGTGCATCTAACTTGCCCTTAAATCCTAGAACGGTGGGTTTCGCAGCAATCTCCACCGGGAGAGCGTTCCAGGTGTCCACCACTCGCTGTGTGAAGCACAACTTCCTGGCATTTGTCCTAGGCTTGTCCCAGGAATATGATCATGTCATCCCGCTACTAAAAAATGCACACTGGTTCCCCATCCCACATCGTATCACCTTCAAAATTGCCCTCCTCACTTTCAAAACGCTTAAATCCAGACTGCCAGCTTTTATTGATAAGCTGTTGATTCCACACACTCCCGCTAGAATTCTAAGATCTTCTCAAAATTTACTTTTTGTCCCCTCCCTCAAAACTTTCCATATGCGATGTACCACTTCATTTGCCATTACAGTACCTCAAATTTGGAACTCACTGCATCCTATCTGAGGGAGGAATCAAACATTGATAAATTTAAAGGGGCATTATTAAAGCTTCCTCTCTAGAGATGCTTTTACTCTATAACTTAGGACTCTTTCAAAGGCATGTGAACAAAGCCAGGAGAGGAGACAGAGGAGAGAAACAGCAAGAGAGTGAAGGCAGGAGAGAGCAAGGGGCAGCAGCACGAATTAGCTCTGCTCACCCCGATGTCATCCACTGGAGATCCCCCCCCTTAAAAGGGGAGGGGCCAATGGCGCTCGGGAAGAGGCTTGTGAACAAGCCAGGAGAGAAACAGCAGGGGAGACACAGAGGAGAGAAACAGCGGGGGAGAGAAAGCAGGAGAAGAGTAAGAGGCAGCGGTGAGAGTTAGCTCTGCCCACCCCCGACGTCATCCACCGGAGCTCCCCCTTAAAAGGGGAGGGGAAAATGGCGCTCAGCCGTTTGGCGCACTTCAAGGACAACAAGGAGAGGGCAACTGCAGCAGACACAGAAAACAACCACAGCAGTCACAGAGGACAGCCACAGCAGACCGACAAGCAGGCAGCAATGGAAGCAGCAGACAGAAGCAGGAAGTTGAGCTACCCAGTTTTCTGCACCGTCTGCCCCTCTGGGAGGTAGTCTTATGTATGCACTCGATACGGGGAACTGGAGAGCCTGAAGAAACAAGTCAGACTCCTGGAGGGCAGAATACTGGATCTGGAAGCACTTCAAGCAGTGGAGGAGGAGGACAGGGATGCAGAGAACGTCAAGACAGTGGAAACCATCAAGGAAGAAGTCAATGAGTTAGAGAAGTTCATCGAGGAGGCATACAGGGAGGTCATGGAAAATCACCAGCAACAGTGGAACTGCCGAAATACACATACAGAGAGTGAGGACCATCTGGAGGATGACCACAAGGAAGAAATTGGAGACACAGCAGCGAGATCTGGAAACAGTGGAGGGAACCCACAAGAAGATGAGTCCAGTGCAAGCCAACACCAGGATGAGGGAAGATGGAAGTGCACAGGGGACACAGACCTACGGCTGGAGAGATGGACCTTTGGCTAGAGAAGCAAGAGAAGATAGAGAGGACAGCAATTGTCATAGGGGACTCCATCATCAGACAAGTCGACAGCCGCATAGCGGGAGGAAGACAGGATCGGCTGGTAACCTGTCTACCAGGAGCCAAGGTAGAAGACATAGTGAGCCACATTGACAGGATCATCGACAGCGTGGAAGAGAAAGATATGGCAGTGGTAATCCATGTGGGGACAAACAACGTGAGCAACAGGAACTACAACAGTACTGAAGGACCAGTTCCGGATGCTAGGAAGAAAGATGACCAGAACGCAGAGAATAGCATTATCCCAGGACAAGCAGGCAAGTATTCTCACTAATGGGTGACGTGATCCAACGGAGCCCCGATGCGGACGCCTCACAAGCAGTCTTGCTTGAAGAAACTCGACGCTTCGAGTCGCCCGCACCGCGCATGCGCGAGTGCCTTCCTGCCCAGCGCAGGGCGTGTCTCCTCAGTTCTTACTTTTCTGTGGAGCCGAGAAGTCCGTCTTCGACTCTCTGCGTGAAGTGCTTTCACTTGTGCCTTTAAGTCTGTGGTTTTGGGTTATTTTTCTCATAATCGCCGATTTTCATCATTCTTTTCTTGTTTTAAAAAAAAAAAATTTCTTCCATCTGTTCAACCGGGCAGGCCACGTGGCCGCAGCCCTGCAGCTTCGATCTTGCGGCGGAGCTTTTTCGGCCTATGTCCCGGCCTGCAACCGGTTTTAAGAAGTATTCCAAGTGCCAGCGCGCGATTTCCCTGACGGACCCTCATCAACGCTGTCTTCAGTGTCTTGGGCCTCAACACCTCCCGAAATCGTGCCGGCCTTGCTCAACACTTACTGCCAATGCTTTCAAGCGTCGTTGCATCTTGTGGGAGCAGCTTTTCAGCATGGAGTCTTCGATGGAGCTTTCGTCATCAAAGGGTGTTTCACCATCGACCTCATCCGAGGCTCTCCAGGCTTCCACATTTTCTGCTCCGAGCCTCATCAAACATGCCTCGTTTGTACCGGCTCTCTTTTCGACGCCAGCTGTGGTGCCTTCCTCTGTTTCTTCAGGTCAGGGAGCACAGCAGCCCATTCCCCCGGTGGTGCTTAAAGTGCCCAAGGCTTCTAAGTCCAAGCACTCTCACACTGCCTCGAGGGAGATCGAAGCCCGTGCAGGTGGTCCCGTTGGAGACGCGGATCCATCCTTGCCGGCTTCGTTATAGACCTTATTGGAGAAGCAATTCATTCAGCTCTTTGCCACAATGGGGCCGAAGCTTCTCTCTCAAATCCAGCCTGGGCATGCGGAGGTCTCCCGTGTGTTCGAGCCACCTCCTGTGCCTCAGTCGTACGCACACTCTCTACAGGGAGCAGAGTCTCTGCGAGTGTCTGGTCTGGCATTGATGCATGCATCGCAAGGAGTAGAGTCTTTGCCCATGCCTCCGTTGGAACCTGTCCACTCGATTCAAGGAGCAGAGTCTTTGCGAGTGCCTCGAGGTTCTTCCACCCAATCACGTTGGTTCGTTCCACAGCCTCCAGCCCCATCCATTCTCTGGGGGCTTTGACGAGGACACACTGTCCTCGAGTATCGAGGCCTGCTTCGAGGCACAGCTCACATCATCGATCGAGGCATTCTACGAAACATTCATCCAGGCATGCCTCACCTCATCAAAAGTAGCCTTTTCATCAGTATTCCCCACCATCTACTTTGACCCTTCCACTTCCAGATCTCGAGGACCCGGTGGGGCCTTTTTCTCCATCCAGATCTCCGTCTTCATTGGACCAAGCTGCCTCAACGTCCTCGAGTCCCTCTCGAGGCCAGGCTTTGGCAGATCAGCTGTCTTTTTCTTTTCTACGTCAGATGGCAGCTGATTTGGATATTCAACTGGACACTGGGTCCAAGTTTTCTAAGGAGTATCTCGAGACCATGCATCTCCCTCAACCTCCTGCGGAATCCCTCAAGCTTCCTCTCCACAAGCTTTTGGATCAAACTTTTGTCCACTGTCTGGAAACTCCTTATTCCATTCCAGCTGTTCCAGGGAAATTGGATTCCAGATATAGGACTATTCATCACAAGGGATTTGACAGTGCTCAATTGTCTCATCAATCCCTTCTGGTTGAATCTTCTTTGAAGTGTTCTCACCCTTCTCAAGTCTATGCCACTGTTCCCCCAGGCAGAGAGGGCAAGACGATAGACAGATTTGGTCGTTGCATCTACCAGAACTCCATGATGACCTCCAGAGTTCTCAATTACAATTTTCATTTCATCACCTATTTTGAGTTTTTCCTATCCATCCTTCACAAGTTCATGCCCTATTTGGATTCTCGGGCACACTTTGAGTATCAGGAAGTCCTGGCATCATTGTCCCAGCTTCGACTGCAACTTCTTCAGTCCTCATATGATGCCTTTGAACTGTCTGCTCGGGCTACTGCTTGCTCGGTGGCCATGCGACATCTGGCGTGGCTCCGTACCATCGACATGGACCCAAATCTGCAGGACTGGCTGGCTAATGTCCCTTGTGTTGGCACTGATCTCTTTGATGAGTCTATTGAGGCTGCCACCAAGAAGCTTTCGGACCACGAGAAGTCCTTTCAATCTATTCTCCATCCTAAGCCGAAGCCAGCTCCTCCTCAGCCTTCATGCCCGCTTCTGATTTACCAACGGCGTTTTACACCAAAACAGGCTCCTGCTACCCGTCAGCCTGTCAAGAGGCAACATCCTCAGAAGCAGCAGAAGCCTCAGCCACCTGCTGTACCCAAGGCTCCTCAGCCTTTTTGACTGTCTCACTCAAAGCATAACCTCAGTCGTTCTGCCTTTTTCCGTTTTTCCCCCTATCGGAGGTCGTCTCCATCATTTTTATCACCGATGGACGACTATTACCACCGACCTCTGGGTCCTTTCTATCGTCAGGGAGGGATACTCTCTTCAGTTCCATCAAGTTCCTCCGGAACATCCTCCAAGAGAGTATCCTTCCAACTCGACCCAGACCGCCCTTCTTCTTCAGGAAGCTCAAGCTTTGCTTCAGCTTCAAGCTATCGAGCCTGTTCCTTTGGCTCAACAGAACAAGGGTTTTTACTCCCGGTACTTCCTTGTTCCCAAGAAGACGGGCGATCTGCGTCCTATTTTGGATCTCAGGGTGCTCAACAAATTTCTGGTCAGAGAAAACTTTTGCATGTTGACCCTAGCATCCCTGTATCCCCTCCTCGAGCAGAACGACTGGTTATGCTCTCTGGATCTCAAGGAGGCCTACACACATATTCCCATCCATCCAGCCTCCCGTCCATACCTTAGATTTCAGGTGGGAAATCTTCATTTTCAATACAGAGTGCTCCCTTTCGGCCTGGCCTCATCGCCCAGAATCTTCACCAAGTGTCTAGTGGTGGTGGTGGCCACTGCACTCAGGAACCATGGTCTGCAGGTGTTTCCCTACCTGGACGACTGGCTCATCAAGCATTCCACATCTCAGGGAGTCGTCCTTGCGACCCAACAAACTATCTGGTTCCTGCAGAGTCTGGGGTTCGAAATCAACTTTCCGAAATCTCATCTCCAACCTTCTCAGACTCTTCCATTCATCGGAGCTGTTCTGGATACTGTCCAACTCAGAGCATTCCTTCCTCAACAACGTCTGGAAGCTTTTCTCCGTCTTTGTCATTTGGTCTCCTCTCGCCCGTCCATCTCGGCGAGACACATGATGGTTCTTCTGGGTCACATGGCCTCTACAGTGCACGTGACTCCTTTTGCCAGACTTTACCTCAGAATTCCTCAGTGGACTCTTGCATCTCAATGGTCGCAGGTTTCCGACCCTCTGATTCGACACATCCAGGTCACACCTGCACTGACACAATCTCTTCGCTGGTGGATGCTCTCTTCCAATCTATCCAGAGGCTTACTTTTTCACACGCCCCCTCATTAGAAGGTTCTCACGACCGATTCTTCAACTTACGCTTGGGGGGCTCATCTAGATGGTCTCCGTACTCAAGGCTATTGGACCAGTATGGATCGTCAGTGTCACATCAATCTCCTGGAACTCAGGGCGATTTTCAATGCTCTCAATGCTTTCCAGCATCTGGTTTACAACCATGTAGTCCTCATTCGCACGGACAATCAGTCGCCATGTATTATGTCAACAAGCAGGGAGGCATGGGATCTGCCTCCCTCTGTCATGAAGCTCTGAAAGTTTGGAATTGGGCAATTCACCACAACACCTTCCTCAAAGCTGTCTACATTCAGGGGGCGGACAATGCCTTAGTGGACAACTTGAGTCGTCTTCTACAGCCTCACGCATGGACTCTCCATTCCACGCCCCTTCATCACATCTTCTCTCAGTGGGGAATGCCTCAGCTAGACCTCTTTGCAGCCCCCCACAACTACAAACTGCCTCAGTTCTGCTCCAGGATCTACACTCCTCATCGCCTCGAGGCAGATGCTTTTCTTCTGGACTGGACAAATCTCTTTCTATATGGGTTTCCTCCGTTTCCTCTAATTCAAAAGACGCTGGTCAAGCTGAAGTCTGACCACGCCACCATGATTCTGGTTGCTCCTCGGTGGCCCAGACCCTGGTACTCCCTTCTACTTCAACTCAGCAGCAGGGATCCCTACCTTCTTCCAGTTTTTCCCTCTCTGCTTACGCAGCATCAGGGGTCTCTGCTTCATCCCAACCTGCAGTCTCTACACCTGACAGGTTCCTCTCGACATAGCTCCTCTGCAGTTTTCTCAATATGTGAGGGATGTTTTGGAAGCTTCACGGAAGCCTACTACTAGACAATGCTATCACCAAAAATGGACTAGATTCTCTACTTGGTGTTTTTTGCATCATAAGGAGACTCAACTTTCCTCCTTATCTTCAGTTTTGGACTATCTGTTGCACCTTTCTCAGCCTGGTCTCAAGTCTACTTCGATCTGAGTCCATCTTAGTGCAATTGCTGCTTTCCATCAGCATGTTGAAGGGAAACCTATTTCTGCTCATCCTGTAGTTTCCAGATTCATGAAAGGACTTTTCAATGTCAATCCTCCTCTCAAACCGCCTCCAGTGGTTTGGGACCTCAATATTGTTCTTGCTCAGCTGATGAAACCTCCATTTGAGCAAATTGACAAGGCTCATCTGAAATATCTCACTTGGAAAGTGGTGTTTCTCATTGGCCTCACTTCTGCTCGGCGAGTCAGTGAGCTTCAAGCGTTGGTTGCGGATCGACCTTTCACCGTGTTCCATCATGACAAGGTGGTTCTTCACACTCATCCGAAATTCCTTCCTAAAGTAACATATATAGTAACATAGTAACATAGTAGATGACGGCAGATAAAGACCCAAATGGTCCATCCAGTCTGCCCAACCTGATTCAATTTAAATTTTTATTTTTTTATTTTATTTTTTTTCTTCTTAGCTATTTCTGGGCGAGAATCCAAAGCTTTACCCGGTACTATGCTTGGGTTCCAACTGCTGAAATCTCTGTTAAGACTTACTCGGAGTTTCATCTCAACCATCCATTGTACTTCCAGTGTTTTTTTCAAAGCCTCATTCTCATCCTGGAGAATCAGCTCTTTATACTCTGGACTGTAAACGTGCTTTGGCATTCTACTTGGAACGCACCAAACCGCACAAAACTGTTCCTCAACTTTTTGTCTCCTTTGATCCGAACAAGTTGGGACATCCTATCTCTAAGCGTACCATCTCCAATTGGATGGCGGCTTGTATCTCTTTCTGCTATGCCCAGGCTGAGTTTCCTCTTCACAGTAAAGTCACAGCCCATAAGGTCAGAGCAATGACTGCTTCTGTGGCTTTCCTCAGATCTACTCCTATTGAGGAAATTTGTAAAGCTGCTACTTGATCCTCAGTTCATACCTTCACTTCTCATTATTGTCTGGATACTTTCTCCAGATGGGATGGACAGTTTGGCCAAACAGTATTGCAAAATTTATTCTCCTAAGTTGCCAACTCTCCCACCATCCCATTTTGGTTAGCTTGGAGGTCACCCATTAGTGAGAATACTTGCCTGCTTGTCCTGGGATAAAGCACAGTTACTTACTGTAACAGGTGTTATCCAGGGACAGCAGGCAGCTATTCTCACATCCCACCACCTCCCCGGGTTGGCTTCTCTGCTAGCTATCTGAACTGAGGAGACGCGCCCTGCGCTGGGCGGGAAGGCACTCGCGTATGTGCGGTGCGGGCGACTCGAAACTTCGAGTTTCTTCAAGCAATACTGCTTGTGAGGCGTCCGCATCGGGGCTCCGTTGGATCACGTCACCCATTAGTGAGAATAGCTGCCTGCTGTCCCTGGATAACACCTGTTACGGTAAGTAACTGTGCTTTCTCAGAGATCCTGCCGGTACCCAGGGCTGACGAGAAGTGGCAGATGGAGCTGCAAGCAGTTAACGTGTGGATGAGGCGCAGGTGTGAGGAAGGAGGATTCCACTTCGTGCGCAACTGGACGACATTCTGGGGGAAGAGCAAGCTATTCAGAAAGGATGGATTCCACCTCAGAGGAGACAGAACGAGACTACTTGCAAGCAACATCAAGAGAGAAATTGAGAAGTTTTTAAACTAAGAAGAAGGGGAAAGCCAACAGTCGACCAAGAGTCGATGGTTCGGGAACTAGTATACCCAGAGGATACTGTGCAGAAAAATAGCGGGGAAGACGCACCAGATCATAAGCAAGACAGAAATCCTGATGGATTGAAAGGGACACAAAAGGGAAGGAAATGCAAGAAAGTAACAGGCCGCAAACTCAAGTGTATTACACTAAATTAAAAGGCTACTTACTTTATTGCTTACATTACCTCGCAGGGGATCCGTCGTGAAGGAAAAAAACAAAAATAAAACCCACAAGATTACATTGTATATTTCAAAGCAAATAACTTTTTATTCTAGTAATAAGTATTATAGCAGCATTTGGCAAAACAGAAATAAATCCGTTCAGACATATACAATGGAGAGAAGAAAAAAACTCATACAGTGCCAATGGCACAGCTTCTCTAAAGAAATTCTGTCAAAGCATGGGGGTTTTATACAGAAAGTGTCTTTGTCTTAGACCAGGGGTGTCAAAGTCCCTCCTCGAGGGCCGCAATCCAGTCGGGTTTTCAGGATTCCCCCAATGAATATGCATAAGATCTATTTGCATTCACTGCTTTCATTGTATGCTAACAGATCTCATGCATATTCATTGGGGAAATCCTAAAAATCCAACTGGATTGCGGTCCTTGAGGAGGGACTTTGACACCCCTGTCTTAGACCATTCCCCTGGCTGTGAATATGTATCACCCTATTGGAGCAGACAAGCTGCCTATCTAACCCTCTCCTAGTCCATGCCTCCATTCTTCCCTGGGGGGCCCTTTACAGGTATAGCTTCTGGAACTTTCTTCTTCTTGAAGTTTCCATTCTTCACACGGGTACATCAGTATCAGTGCATTAGCCTAGTATCACATTGTCAGTTCTTAGGTTACCGGATGCAGTGTCCTGCTGACTTGCATTTTCTTTCAACATTTGTTAAATAGCTCATTGTCTTTACAGCATTGTTTGGTGTCCTTGAGAAACTTTACAGCAAGAAATCTACACACTCACATGCCACACAAACCCATGACTTCAGCAACTCCAGCAAAATGCAGGAATAGGTCTCACAACCTGTAAAAGTCTCCCATAGGTTCCTGTCATCTATCTTAGTCCCCTCTTGGCGGCTCGAAGAACTGCAGGCTGAAGGCCGCCACACAAAGGGTGGCAAAGAGAAAAAATGCGTGGAGAAGGAGATATCCACCCAAAGACTACTCTGAACTGAGGTACCCTTCAGAGCCAGAGGAGGTAGACACATAAGGGGCAGAGCGCACAAATGAAATACAGTATAACAATATGTTCAAATAATTTGTATTAAAGGTTCAAAAAAGTGCTAGAAATACACACAATAAAGCATCATTGAAATCTTACAAAGGTGCACAAAACAATTCCCTAACCTCAGCTCCCCCCCACCCAAACCCCCAACCCTCCCGTCCCAAAGTCATAAGAACATGAAAACATAAGCAATGCCTCTGCTGGGTCAGACCTGAGGTCCATCGTGCCCAGCAGTCCACTCACGCGGCGGCCCAACAGGTCCAGGACCTGTGCAGTAATCCTCTATCTATACCCCTCTATCCCCTTTTCCAGCAGGAAATTGTCCAATCCTTTCTTAAACCCCAGTACCGTACTTTGCCCTATTACGCTCTCTGGAAGCGCATTCCAGGTGTCCACCACACGTTGGGTAAAGAAGAACTTCCTAGCATTCATTTTGAATCTGTCTCCTTTCAACTTTTCTGAATGCCCTCTTGTTCTTTTATTATTCGAAAGTTTGAAGAATCTGTCCCTCTCTACTCTCTCTATGCCCTTCATGATCTTGTATGTCTCTATCATATCCCCTCTAAGTCTCCTCTTCTCCAGGGAAAAGAGACCTAGTTTCTCCAATCTCTCAGTATATGAAAGGTTTTCCATCCCCTTTATCAGATGTGTCACTCTCCTCTGAACCCTCTCGAGTAATGCCATGTCCTTCTTAAGGTACGGCGACCAATATTGGACGCAGTACTCCAGATGCGGATGCACCATCACCCGATACAATGGCAGGATAACTTCTTTCGTTCTGGTTGTAATACCCTTCTTCATTATGCCTAGCATTCTGTTTGCCTTCTTAGCGTCCGCTGCGCACTGTGCCGTCTGCTTCATTGTCATGTCCACCATTACCCCCAAGTCCCTTTCTTGGGTACTTTCATTTAATAACATCCCTCCCATCGTATAGTTGTACCTCGGGCTTCTGTTTTCCGCATTGAACTTCATCTGCCATCTCGTCAGCCATTCCCCTAGTTTGTTCAAGTCCCTTTGCAATTCTTCGCAGTCCTCTTTAGTCCTAGCTCCACTAAATAGTTTGGTGTCATCTGCAAATTTTATTATTTCGCACTTCGTCCCTGTTTCTAGATCATTTATGAATATATTACATAGCAGCGGCCCGAGCACCGAGCCCTGCGGGACCCCAGTCCGAGTAGTGGCCCTTCACTCCTACCCTCTGTTTCCTACCCGCCAACCAGTTTCTGATCCATCTATGTACGTCTCCTTCCACCCCATGGTTCTTCAGTTTCCGGAGTAGGTGTTCATGGGGCACCTTGTCAAAGGCTTTTTGGAAATCTAGATATATGATGTCTATGGGGTCTCCTTTGTCCATCCGTTTGTTAATTCCTTCGAAGAAGTGCAATAAGTTCGTTAGGCACGATCTCCCCTTGCAGAAACCATGTTGGCTGGTTATCAGAAGTTTGTTTCTTTCAAAATGTTCATCGATGTTTTCTTTTATCAGTGCTTCTGCCATTTTCCCCAGAACCGAGCTCAGACTCACCGGTCTGTAGTTTCCCGGGTCACCTCTTGATCCCTTTTTAAAGATGGATGTAATGTTGGCTATCTTCCAGTCCTCCAGGATCATGCCTGTTTTCAGGGATAGATTGCAAATTTGCTGCAGTAGTTCCGCTATCTCCTCCTTTAATTCCTTCAGAACCCTTGGATGGATTCCGTCCGGACCCGGGGATTTGTCCGTTTTTAATTTTTCTATCTGCCTGCGTACATCTTCAAGGCTCACTTCCATGGATGTTAATTTTTCTGCTTGATTTCCTTTGAAGAATTGCTCAGGTTCCAGTATGTTGGATGTGTCTTCGTTTGTGAATACAGACGAAAAGAACATGTTAAGTTTTTATGCCACTTCTTTCTCCTCCTTCACCACTCCCTTCCTGTCTCCGTCGTCCAGCGGTCCCACCTCCTCTCTAGCTGGTTGCTTCCCTTTAACATATCTAAAGAACGGTTTGAAATTTCGTGCTTCCCTGGCTAGCCTCTCTTCATACTCTCTTTTGGCTTTTCGAACCACTCGGTAACATTCTTTTTGATTCTTCCTGTGCTCTTTCCAGTTCTCCTCAGTTTTGTCCTTTTTCCATTTTCTGAATGAATTTTTCTTATTACCTATCGCTTCCTTCACTATTTTAGTTATCCACGCCGGGTCTTTTGTTTGACTGTTTTTGCACCCCTTTCTGAATCTGGGGAGATATAGATTTTGTGCCTCATTCACCGTGTTCTTGAGAAAAGACCAGGCATGTTCTACCAATTGCCATTTTTTGGAAGTGTTCCTAACTTTCTTCCTTACCATTTCCCTCATTGCTTCGTAGTTTCCTTTCCTGAAGTTGAAAGTTGTCGCTATGGTTCTCTTTCCTTTCGGTATTCCTACTTCAACCTTGAACTTGATCATGTTATGATCGCTGTTTCCCAACGGTCCCACTACCTCTACTTCCTTTGCAGGTCCCCTTAACCCATTTAGGATTAGATCCAGAGTGGCATTTCCTCTCATTGGTTCTCTAACAAGCTGCTCTATGAAACAATCTTGTATAGCCTCCAGGAATTTTGTCTCCCTAGCGCATTTTGAGCTTCCAAGACTCCAGTCTATCCCAGGGTAGTTAAAGTCTCCCATAATAACCGTGTTACCGCTTTTGCATTCTCGCTTCATCTCGGCTTCCATTTCTTCATCAATATCTCCGGTTTGCCCGGGTGGACGATAGTATAGGCCCATCTTTATTTCAGGCCCTTTCCATTCCGGTATTTTAACCCATAGCGATTCCAGTCTCTGTTGTGTCCATTTTTGTCAATTGTATGCTTTCTTTTATGTATAGGGCTATTCCACCTCCTTTCTGTCCTGATCTGTCCTGGCGATAGAGCTTGTACCCTGGCAGTGCTGTATCCCATTTGTTTTCTTCATTCCACCATGTTTCAGAGACTCCAATGATGTCTATGTCCTCTGCATTGGCCATGGCTTCTAATTCCCCCATTAGTATATATGCAATTTAGATCCTGGTATTTTCTTGTCTTCATTTCCTTTCCCAGTGCTTCAGTCTTCAGTTTCTTCTCTTTTGTTACAATCCTTCTAACCTCCTCTTCTGGGTTAGTCGACTCCTGTAATTTGTCCATTGTTTCTTCCCAGCTTTTTTCCCCCTCAGTATCTTCACGGGATACCTTCTTCCGAATCGTCGACGCTTTCCCCTTCTTCTTAGTTTAAAGCCTGTTCTAATCCTCTCCTGACGTTGTTTGCTAGAAGTCTTGTTCCCGCCACACTCAGATGCAGTCCATCTCTCCTGTAGAGCTTGCTCTTGCCCCAGAATGTTGTCCAGTTCCTCACGAAGTGGAACTCTTCTTCCTCACACCATCTCCTCATCCACGCATTTATTGATTGTAGTTCCTCCTGCCTTTTCACATCTGCCCTCGGTACCGGTAGGATCTCTGAGAATGCTATCTTCAGGGTCCTCATCTTCAGCTTCTTTCCCAGAATCTTGAACTGTTCTATCAGCTTCTTCTGTAGTCTCTCCTGCTGACATCGTTCGTCCCGATGTGGATCATTACTGTGGTCTCTTCCGTCTCCGCTCCTTCCAGGATCTTTCCAATTTTGTCCACGATGTCCTTGGTTCTCGCTCCTGGGAGGCAGGTCACCAGTCGATCCTCTCTCCCTCCTGCTATGTGGCTGTCCACATGCCTCAGGATCGAGTCTCCCACTAGGATCGCTGACTTTCCCTTCTTTAGGTTTCTCATCGGTCTCAGGTCAGTGTCCTCGGTGTGCTTCGCTGCTTCCTCTCCTGGGCATCGACTAGCCATTTTCTCCCCCTTGTGCGATGTTCCTCTATGGGTGTCTTCTATGAGGTCATCTGCTTCTTGTTCTCCCTTTCATGTTGGTGTTGGTGTAACTTCATCGTTCAATTGAAGTTCGTTTTTTTCCACTCTCCTCCTATAGGCTTCCTCAATGAATTTCTCGAGTTCCCTGACCTCCTCAATGTGTCTCTCATTGATGAAGTCTATAGCTGTCCTGATTGGGTCCTCCGTAGTGTGAAGTCCTTCTAGCTCCTGTATCTTGTCCTCTAGTCGCTTTACTTCCTTCTTCAAGCTTTCCAGTTCCTGGCACCGACCGCATACATATGACTGTCTCCCCGAGGAGAGGTAGTCATACATATGACAGTCTGTGCATAACACTGGAAAGCTCATCTTCTGGTTTCCCTCTGCTTCCATTGTCATTCTCTCTCTTTCTGCCTGCTGCTGGTGTCCTCTCTCTCTCTCTCTCTGCCTGCTGCTGGTGTCCTTTCTCTCTCTGCCTGCTGCTGGTGTCCTCTCTTTCTCTCTCTGCCTGCTGCTGATGTCCTCTCTCTCTGCCTCCTGCTGGTGTCCTCTCTATCTCTCTGCCTCCTGCTGGTGTCCTCTTTCTCTCTGCCTGCTGCTGGTGTCCTCTCTCTCTCTCTCTCTCTCTCTGCCTGCTGCTGGTGTCCTCTCTCTATCCCTCTCTGCCTGCTTGCTGTCCTTCCCTAGTGTCCTTGGGTGTAGTGACTTGGCCCTTCACAAAGGCGCTCTCGCTAAGGCAAGCGCCTTTGCCACTTGCCTTCGCCATGCATCGAATGGATGCGTGCCGTTGGCTCCTCCCCTTTTAAGGGGGAGCTTTGAGTCTGCTTCGAGTGATGTCAGGGAGTGGGCGGAGCTACCTCTCGCCTTAGTCCCTCACCCTCTGCCTTCTCTCTGCTCCCTCGTGCCTTCTTCGGTGGATTTTCTCCTCTCTCTCTCCTCTGCTTGACTTCACCTGCCTGCCCTGAACTCAGGCAAGCTGGATCTTCAGAAGCTGTGCAGCATTGGCTCCTCCTCTTTTAAGGGGGAGCTTCGAGTCTGCTTCGGGTGATGTCAGGGAGTGGGTGGAGCTACCTCTCTCCTCAGCCCCTCACCCTCTGCCTTCTCTCTGCTCCCTCGTGCCTTCTTCGGTGGATTTTCTCCTCTCTCCCTCCTCTGCTTGACTTCACCTGCCTGCCCTGAACTCTGGCAAGCTGGATCTTTAGAAGTTGTGCAGTGTTGGATTTGAGGTTAAACATCAAATCCAGAGCATGCAACCCAAAAGGAGTATAACATCACATATTCAGAAGTCAACATTGAGCATGAGGAGTAAGATCATTCAGAACTGTTCCCTCATCAAGCAGAAGTGGCAGCCTGGTCCTGCATCCAGAGTAGCAAAATGTCTATGTTCCAAGGTGGCATGAACTATCATCATTGACCGCCACTGATCATAAGAAGGTGGATCGGTAGATAGCCAGTTAGTAAGCATCACTCTGGCAAGAAAAGCTGTCATTCCTTTTGGCTTTGGAGACGTAATGGTATAATATCCAAATAGTGCCCGAGGAGCCGGAGTCCAGGGTCGGCCCCACAACGTAGAAATATAATAACCCAAGCAAAGCCAGAACTGATGAATGTGAGGGCAAGACCAAAACATGTGGCCTAAGGAGGCATGGGCCTATGCACATTTAGGGCAAGTATGCGCCGGAGTAATTCCCATCCGGTAAGCCCGCATGGGCGATACATATAGTTGCAAAACAATCTTCAGTTGAAGTTCCCAATGAAGGACATTAGTGGACACCCGTCACAAGTTCTTAAGGACTTGCTGTAATTGAGGGGCAGTCAAAGAGCAGTGAAGGTCCTCCACCCAAGAAGTGGCTAATCCTCCAGATTAGGACCAGGTTGAGTATCACGCACGCTCACATGATGAAAACGAAAGTATTGATTGCTGCGCAGATAAACAAAATAGTTCTGAAATGGCCTCTCTACAGGCCTCTGTCAAAGTAGCAGCTGGCAAGGATTTAACATAATGTGTGATTTGATAATAAGCAAAAAAAAAATCTGCAGGCAGTAAGTCAAAGGTATGTTGTAAATCAGAAAAAGAAGCCAAATGTCCCTCATCAGTAAACAAATGAAACAAATATTGTAGTCCTTTAGCAGCCCTTTGCTGAAATGTGATACTGCATATGCCAGGCAAGAAATTACAATTGCCTTGAATCGACAAGTAGGGGGAAGAAACAGAGGATAATTTCAAACAATTACAAACCCAGTGCCACGTTCGTCATGCAGGGGCAAAAATAGGATACTGTGCCACCACTTGGAGAGCAGGAGCAGAAACATGTAATAAAAAACTAATATGATAAGGAGGTAACAACTAGATGAGTTGCAGTATAACAAGAGGTACCTCTAAACCAGTCATTAATATGTCGCATCTGACAGGCCAGTGCATACCATTGAACATTTAACATCCCATATCCCCCCTCCCCCGTTCCCTGGGTAAGCACAGCCTAGAAAAAGTCATACGAGGTCTTTTACATTGCCAAACATAACATTGCAGGCCTCTGGTAAGTTGGATATGGTGAGTATGAGATGACAATAAAAGGAGAACCTGAAACCTATATAACCATTTGGGAAATAAGACCATGTTAAACAGAGCCACCCTTCCTGCCACCGATAAAGGGAAAGTGGACCAAATTTTAAGGGATTGCAAGGTATCTGCCAATAGGGGATCGATATTACAAGCATATAAAGTAGTGATATCCCGAGGTAACCAAATCCCCAAATATTTAATCGAGGTGGGGGCCCAGGAAAAGGGAAAATTGCCCTTCCAAGTGTCTTGTATGGTAGCATGACCTGCTAACACATGAGATTTGTGGTAATTTAACGTAAAACCCGAGTAATAGAAGTACCAGGGCATGTTAAAGTAAAAAGCAGGTCATCTGCAAAGGCTAACACCTTTACTGTGATCAGTAAATGTGATCACCGAGATTTCAGGGTCCCAAATTATTGTTCCCAGGAAAGGTTCCAAATAGAGCAAAAACAAAAGTGGGGACAAAGGACAACCCTGTCTAGTACCCCTTTCTATCGGAAAACTGTCTGTAATTATATCATTTACCAATAAGCGCACCACCGGGGATGCATAGAGAGTACGTATCGTCCGAGCATATCAACCAGTCATCCCCAAATAATCCAGCACCTTGAATAGATAGGTCCAGTCCACCTGATCAAAAGCATGGCATCAACAAAGGCAGTGTTCTCCCCATAAATTTTTTCCATCCGGGTGGCATGAAAAAGTAGCTAGGTGGGGCGGGATGGGGAAATTTGGTGGTGGAGAAAATTAACCCCCTCTTTTACTAAGGTGTACTAGCGTTTGTAGTGCGTGCAAACCCACATGCTACGCGAGAAAACTAATGCCAGCTCAATGCTGGCGTTAGCATCTAGCACGCGCGGCAATTCTGCACACGCTAAGCGCACACTAAAACCGCTATCGAAGCTTAGTAAAAGGAGCCCTAAATGTGTACTATTTTTATTAGTTTATTATTATTTTCAAATGCTCAATATGACTTCCTTTTTTAAGATTTGACATTTGTGCCAGAATATTTTTACTAAATTTAAGAAATATCCAATTCTAGAAGGGAATAATTAGATATTTGCTCTCTTTCAAATGGTATAGAGGTTTAAAAAAGGGAAATGTGTTAATGAAGTCATTAGGTTCAATCTAGCCATTTATTTCTGCATGAATTTAAACAACTAAAAAGAAAGATAAATATAGCTCATCCAGTCATACAAGAAATGGCTCTACAGCACCTCTAATAATGTTTTGATCACTAGGTTCCTTCCTGAGGTCTCACTGAAGATATGAAATAGATGCAATCCCCACTTCCAGACCTCTTCCACATAATTTATGGAGAGTGAGAGCTAGGGCAAAACAGTTTAGGTAAAGATGCAGGTAATAATTAGCAATGTATTAAAAATATTTTATTTTTATTTGCTTATAATGTCATTTGAAAGCTGCTTGATGTTAATACAACTTTAATTTAATTCTTTATAGTGTGTGTGGGAGTGGGAGGTGGGACAACACCTACATCAACAGTAAAGTTAGAATAGGATCATTGAATCCAGTGGCGTACATAGTATATATGACAGTCAGTGCTGATCATTTTTTAACAACCTCCTCCTCTATATAAAAGATATTTTTAGTAATAATCCATGAATCACACAACAAGGGTGAACGTAGGAAAAGGCAGCATCTTAAACACTGCAGTGAGCAATGTAAATCTAAACAAGCCAGATCCTGCACAGTCAATTGATCCTGTACAGTCAATGCTAACAGAAAGCCATGTCCTTTTCATACACACAGACAGATGCACCCTCGCCCAATATGGAATAATCACAAACTAAAAATAGAAATATGTAGACAAAGGTTAAACTGAAGCAAGAAACCAGACTCTGCATGCAATGCAACACCACAGAAACAGTGACATGTCCCCTAATACTATGCAAAATATAAAGACAGTAGATGTAAATTTGAAAAAACTGATACATAATAATCACCACTTTACAAATTAACAAATAGAAATAAAACAAATAATGAGAAATAAGAAAATGCCATTTTATTTGACTAATCCATTTTTCAATTAGCTTTCAGAGGCCAAATCTTTCTTCAAGACAGTACAGCAGGGGTGCCCACACTTTTTTGGCTTGCGAGCTTCTTTTAAAATGACGAAGTCAAAATGATCTACCAACAATAAAATTTAAAAAAACACAGAGCACACTGTACGCAGAGAAAATGTTCATTATCATTTGAATTCAGGTTTTTTTCAGAGGTCAAGGCAGATGACTTTAAAATATGCAATGTCACCTCAGTAACAACTATACAAAAATAGACAGTTATTCCCTCTCCCCTTTTACTAAACCACGATAGCTGTTTTTAACACAGGGAGCTGTGCTAAATGCCCCTTGCTGCTTTTGACGCTCATAGGCTCCCTGTGCTAAAAACCACTATCACAGTTTAGTAAAAGGGGGCCATAGTGCAAAATATAGACAGCAGATATAAATTCTCAAAACGGACCCATTTTTATCACTAAATTGAAAATAAAATCATTTTTCCTACCTTTTTTTCTGGTGATTTCATGAGTCTGGTTGCACTTTCTTCTTCTGACTAAATCCAATATTTATTTATTTCTGCCCCTCCCCTTTTCTTTCTTTCTGTCTCTCTCTCTCTCTCTCTCCCCTGCCTCTTTCTTTCTCTTTCCCCCTGCCCCCTCTTTATTTCTGCCTTTCTATCTATCTCTCTCTCCCCCGCCTGCTTGTCTTTCTTTCTCTCTCCCCCTGCCCCTCAAGCCATCGTGTCGATTTCTCCACTTCCCCAATTATTTCCCTACCCCCCAAGCCACCACGCCGATTTCTCCCTGCTGGTTCCCCAAGCCAGGCCAGGCACGTACAAGCACCAGACTCACAAGACTTCACCTCCGACGTCAATTCTAACATCGGAGAGGAAGCTCCAGGCCAGCCATGCAGCAATTGGCTGGCACAGAACTTCCTCTCCGACGTCAGAGGTGAAGCCTTGTGAGTCCGGTGCTTGTACGCGCCTGGCCTGGCTTGGTGAGGCAGGAAGAAAAAGATTGCAAAGGCAATGCGATAGACTCACATTGCCTTTGCGATAGACCATTTGGGCACCCCTGCAGTACAGTATACTGCTGTTATGGTATCATGTCCTGACCTGAGGAAAGGGGTTTAGTTCCAAAAATTTGCCTTATTTCCATTTCCTATTTATAAACTTTAATCAATACAGTTACAATACTACTTGATTCAATGTAAAGCAACAAAAAAAAATTTCTACCTTTTGTCGTTTCTGCTTTAATCATCTTCTCTTTGCTCTCTTCTTTCTATTCAGCATTTGTCCTCGCTCCCTTCCGTGCAATATCTGTCCTCTCTCTATGCCCCTTCCACCAGCCTCTGCCCTCTCTCTCTATCTCTTCCATCTACTGTCAACCCTCTCTCTGCCCCTTGCATCCACTGTCCACCCTCTCTGTCCTTTCCATCCAGTGTCCGCCCTCTCTCTGTTCCATATGGCATCTTCCCTCTATGTCCCTTCAATAAACTGTATATCCTGTGCCCTTTCTCTCCTTTGTACATGATTCATTTCAGCTTCACCCCCTCCCCTATGCTTTGGCATCTCTCTCTTCTCATTTCCGTCCTTCCCACTCCACTACATGGTCTGGCATCTCTATCTCCTTCCCTTCTCTCTCCCCATGCCCTGGCATCTCCTTCCTTCTCTGGCACCTCCTCTCCTTTCTTCCCTCTGGTCTGGCATTATGTCTCCTTTAGTTTCCCTTCCTTCCCCCCATGCCCTGGCATCTCTCTCCTTCCATCTCCCCCCTCCCACTCCATTATGTGACATCGCTTCTCCTTTCTTTCTTTCACCTGGTCTGGTATCTGCCTCCTTCCCTATATGCCCTGACATCTCTCCCCCCCCTGCATGGTCTGGTAGCTCCTTTCCTTTCCTTCACTCCCATGGTCTTGGCATCTCTTTCCTCTCCTCTCCCTTCCCTGGTCTTCCTTGTCCCCTCCCCAATTGGGTGCAACAGCAGCACTCCTTCCCCTATCCAATTGGATGCAGCAGCAGCATTTCTCTTCCCATCCCTTCCATCGGCAGAGTCGCAAGCTTCCCTCAATCGCTGACCTATCTTCCATAGGTCAGCGACCGAGGGAAGCTTACAACTTGCTGCTGTTCCTTGCTTCAGACCGTCCTCATTGCCGGGTCCTGCCTTTGCGGAAACAGAAAGTAGGCAGGACCCGGCAGCGAGGAAGGCCCGAAGCAAGTTGTAAGCTTCCCTTGTCACTGATCTGTCTCCCTTAGCTTCCCAACGTCATTGATCTGTCTCCTACCTTAGCCCGTAGTGAACTCATGCTTCAGGGCTCTAAGCTGTGCGTGCCGGCTTCCCTTCTCTTCTCCTCCCCCGGGACATAACTTCCGGTTTCAGAGGGAAGAGAAGGGAACCGGCACGCACACCTTAGAGCCCTGAAGCATGAGTTTGCTACGGGCTAAGGTGGCAAATCTTCAAGCTGGTGAGAGGTGGGGTTTTTAAAAAAAATGTTGAGCAGTGGCAGCAGCGGCAGGATTCATGATGGATGGCAGCCGGGCGGTCTTCTAAATTAGCCGGGCGGAGCGCCCAGCTAAAAGGCCCTAGGGAGAACACTGAAAGATATATCTTGAGAGTGAGCATGGGCAAGAGCAAAATTGCCTTACGAACATTATTTACCGCTTGCCGTCTCTTCACAAATCCTACCTGTTCTGACCCAATAAGTCGCGGAAGAATAGAGGAAAGCCGATCTGCCAAAATTTTAATATCAACATTAAGGAGCAAAATAGGACGATAGGACTCAGGGGTGGTTGCCTCCTTGCCCGGTTTGGGGATCAGTGTAATCAAGGCCTCATTAGCCCCCGTAGGGAACTCCCCCTGATCTATAACTTGATGGTAATAATCATGCAAGGGTACTCCAAGCTGAGAGGACAACAACTTGTAAAACTCGGCAGTAAAGCCATCTGGCCCAGGAGCCGTGTAATTCTATTGAATCAGGATAGCCTTTTGTAATTCTTTAATAGTAATGGGTGTATTCAGATAGTCTATATCCTGGTCTGTCAAAATCGGCAGACCAGAGTCCTCAATATAGTCCTGGACAAGAGGCCCAGCCCCCGAGTCCTCCCTCCTGTACATACCCCCCAAATAATTCAAAAAGATTTCCACTATTTGATCAGTGGTATGCTGTAATCTCTCCAAACCATCTTTTAAACCTAAAACAAATCTTTGGCCCTTCGCCCGTTTCATTAACTGAGCAAGTAATTTCCCCGATCGGTTCTTATAGCAATGGTATTTAAACTTCTGATAAAATAACATCTTAACCGTGGGTTCATGAATGTGGGAATTAAGAGCCGTTTCAATGGAAAGTAAATTTTCCTTCGCAACCGGAGTCGGAAATTTTGTAAAATGCCGCTTAGCTGCCACCAAGTCTCATTCTAGACGAAGAATTCCCTTAGACAGTGGTTTATTTCTAGCAGTAACGTAGGCAATACAATCGCCCCATAGGACAACTTTAGCAGTATTCCAGAATAAAGCAGGGGTATGACAATGTTGACCATTAAACTCTAAAAACTCGTCCCATTTAGTTTGGAAAAAAGTTTGAAAGTGGGTATCCTGAAACAAGTAGCTAGGAAAACGCCAACGGGACGGGCCTCTGAGACCAGAGCCCACATTCACTTCCACCCAAATCAAAGAGTGATCTGAGATTATAGAGGGACCTATAACCGCTGAGTACATTTAAAAAAGAATGTAATCTGTTCTAGAAAGTGTTCCATGTTCACGCGACCAATGCGTATAATCGCGCTCAGTAGTATGAAGCAAGCACCAGGGGTCAACCAAATCCAATGCTGCGCAAATGTAAGGAATACCTCGAGTCCGTGAACCCCCGGGATTCAATCCAGACAAAGAGCGGTCACAGCCTGGGTCTAAGACCTGGTTATAATCTCCAGCTAAAAGCACTGGTTCTGTTACCTGTTCCAGCAGCAACGCAGTTAAGCGTTCGAAAAAAGAGTGGTCATATACATTGGGTGCATACACATTCAAAAGATAGAACGAATAAGCACCCACCGTCAAATGGAGCAATAAATAACGGCCTTGAGAGTCACTTTCTATAAGGCGGGCTTTGTAAGGTAGAGATTTATGAATCAAAATAGCTACTCCTGCTAGTTTCTGTGGTGAAGAGGCCACAAAAACTGCACCTACCCAGGTCCTATTCAGCTTAGAATTTTTGATATCGGTCAAGCGTGTTTCCTGCAAACAAATAATGTCCGCCCTATGATGTTTTAACTGATTTAAAATTTTTGTTCTCTTAACAGGGGATGTTATACCAGAAACGTTCCATGAAATTATTCTCATCGCATGCACTGAGATCTTAATAGGGAATGAATGGAAATTATATGTAAGTATACAAGTGAAAAGATCTCATCTCGGGTTCCCAGCCTAACCCAAGATGACAGTAAAAGTAGGACCCGGACTACAGGACACAGATATACTATGTAAGCAATTATCAAACACATGTTCTTGGTCCACCAGAGAATATAAAACCTACCTGCCCATCCCCCCTTCCCACACACCCTCTCCAGAAAAAACACAACCCCAGACCCACTCGAAAGTGGCTTTGTGGACGTGTTAGGGCATGAAAAGATGACCCCCCCCGGGCCCTGAGTCAAAACAAGTGCATTGCAGAGTAAAGCAATCACAGTAGTAAGAGCAACAGAATTATAACCTCCTAAAAAGAAAAGAACACAATGCGTCAATATAACAAACAATGAATCCTTCATACATAATAAAACATACTGCAAACTCTCTGGTTGTAATCAAGTAAGCTCAGATAATGGAAGCAGATGGGTATTAAGATAATTAGCTGCCTCCAAAGAAGAGTCAAAAGTGTACCACTGGCCCTGGTGGTAGAGGCGCAAAATGGCAGGATAGAGGAACATGAACCGACATTTCTTCTCAGCAACAGTGGAGCATAAAGGGTAAAACAGTTTCCATTTTTCAGTCAATGCCACTGAATAATCTTGAAAAATCCGGACTTCAGAGTCGCCAAATTTCAAAGTGTCTCTGATTTGTTTATATTTCCTCAAGATTTCCACTTTATGATTGTAATTGAGCAATTTAACAATGACCATCTGCGGCCGCGCTTCCTGTTTCATTTCCCTGCCCAAGCGATGGGTGTGCTCCAGACAAATCTGGCCCATACCCTCCCACATAGGAAAAGTGTCTCTCAGCCAACCTTTCAAGGACTGCAAGAGTGCAGAGCCTGCTACAGTCTCAGGGATTCCTAGGAAGCGCAGATTAGACCTGCAAGATCTGTTTTCCAGGTCTTCCAATCTCTCAGCTTGCTTTCGGGTAAGGTCTTATAGTTCCAACAAAGTTACAGCTTGTGCCTCCTGAGTGTCATCCAGCCGAGAGACATGTGCTTCCAAATCAGTAATACAGCGATTGGTGTCCATGAGCATTGTCTCCAACTGCTGCAATTGAGTAGATAAACATTCGATGCCGGGCTGCATCACTAACGCAACTGCTTGTGTGATAGCATTCAGCGCCTCCAGGGAAAGCTGACTAACCTCGGTCGAGGTCCCTGGCGCTATTTTGTCTGCCACTGGAGTCGGGTGGTCCCGATCTTTTTTCACGGTGTGGGTGGCCATAGGGAGTGCCGGCGATTTCAAAAATTTGTCCATATGCCGGACAAGAACTAGCGCTGTCTCCCGGTCAGAGTTGATGCGTGGTGAGGCGGCAGAACTGTGCAATTAAAGACTCGAGGCCCGGGAGCTCAGGAAAGAATCGTCCACCCGAGCCTACCGCATCACGTGACCCCCCTACAGTATAACAATAAAAAATGAAAGATCAAATGCAGATTTACAGTACATAACAGGCATATAACTCAGAACTTTGATTCATCATACACAGCATTAAAGCAAGCTATCAAAAGAAAAATAAAGCATTAAAAGAAACTAATGACTTGGCAGTAAATAATAAAAACAAAAGCACTGGCAAACTTGGCAGGTCCAGCCTATCCTAGGCATTACAGTATAAAAATTAGAACAGGGTAACTTAAAAAGAAAATACAGGATAAAATAATTAGTCCTTCAGATAAATAATGTCCTGAACAAAAACTGAAGAAATATAAAGTCCAGCAAAATGTCAGAATAGGCATAAACAAAATGTGGGAGAGAAAGTGTCCAAGAAATTAAAAGTGCATGATGCAGCGTTTTCAAGTGTATCAGTCTCTTTAAACTGGTAAAGTGCATACTCGAAATGAAAGGTGTCTGCACATACAGGGAGGGACACACCGGCTTGAAAGGAGTCCAGGTATCATCATCCAGCCCAGTGAGGTGATTCAAAGAAAAGAGAAAGAAAGGCCTGTACCGAGTATGGCAACAAGTGACAATAATAATTAATTTACTTGGTATAGGTACGGCAAGAGCGAGACAATATTCAGGTACACAATGTTCATAAGAGGACATCCAAAAAGATATGGTGATATGGTATGTTGGCGCACAACTAGTAAGGCATTTAAGAGAGACCATAATTATATACTTAATGTATTGTATAAAAAAACCCATTATGTCAGAAAGGTGTAATTGTTCATATCACTATGGAATACACACTGTAGAAAACCTTTTTCTCAATAAGATAATCCCTAACTAAGCAGTGCTCAGGCCATGAAAATAAGAACTAAAAAGATAGAAGGGCATAATCGAAAGGGACATCTAAATCCATTTACGTCCATTTCGCAAGTCCAAAGTCAAAAAGAGCCTAAGTCCCATTTTTGAAAGAGATGTCCAATGTCTTTTGACTTTCGAAAATCGTCCAATTATACGTCCTGAAGATCTGATCGTCCAAGCTGCTAAAATGTCAATCTTTAAAGCATATTTCCGTCCAACTGTCCGTCCAAGTCCACAACGTCTAAAACAAACCCTGTTGGATGTGGGAGGGGCCTGCAAAGTGATGGACAGAACACCCAGACAGGTACCTAAATAGTGGGGTACCTTACAGGGCACTGCTGTGAACCTCACAAACAGGGTGCCATGGCTTCTCCTCACTACAGCTCCCTTATAGGTGATGGTGAGCCCCCCCAAACCACCTCCAGAATCCCCTAGACCCACTTATCTACTACCCCAATAGCCCTTATGGCTGCAGGAGCCACTTATATGCCAGTAAAAAATGGTTTTGGGGGTGTATAGGGCAAAGCACATGTTTAAGTATCAATGCAGTGATTACAGGGGCTTATGGGCATGGGTCCTTCTCTCTATGGGTCCCTAACCCACCCCCAAGACGAATTAAGCTGCCTCTGTGCTGGATGACTAGACTTTCCTATGCCAGGCGGCTAGATGATGATGGTCTGGAGGCTGAATTTTAAAGTTGTGATTAAAATTTTTATGGGGGGGGGGGTCGGTGACCACTGGGGTAGTGTGTGGGGGGTCTGTTTTATGTGATTTCAGTGCATATCTGGTGAGTTTAGGTGGGTTTTTGTGACTTAGATCATGTTTCAAATGGTCTAAGTCACAACGTCCAAGTTCCGTCGATCATGGGCTATATCATTTTTGATTATACATACTGTATAACTAAGTCTAAGCCGGCCCACATCCCGTCCAACTCCCGCTCTTGACACGCTTCCCGAAACGCCCCGTTTAGATTTGGACGTTGAGCGGCACTATGAGGGCCTAAGTCGTTTAGAAATATGTCCAAAACCCGGTTTGATTATCGGCGCTTGGACGTTTTTGAGAAATGTTCATCCAGGGGCCGGTTTTTGGACGTTTTTCTCTTTCGATTATGAGCCCCATATTGTGCAATTTAGATAGGGGAAAAAATGGGGATAAAAAACAACAAAAATGGCCAATGTTATGTTTTCCGGGGTACCCCACAAACCAAACAGACAACACAGAGATTACATGGCACCAGTGGCGTACCTAGGGTATGTGGCACTCGGGGCCCATCATTTTTTGACACCCCCCATGTAAAAAAATATTTTTTGTAATAACCATGAAAAATAAATGGTCATAATAGAAACAGGCACTGAAAATTTTCTTTTATTGAATCTCATATATATAACCATTAATCCAAACATAACATAAATTATGTCTGAATTGTCATGACATCAGAAGTACATATGGAGTAGTTGCAGGTGATGCTTGGGACAGTTCTGATTGTGTTAGTTCGGTTTTATGTGTTTTTTGAATAGAAGGGTTTTTATTTCTTTTTTGAAGGTTTTGTAGTTTGTGGTCGAGGTCAATAGTTTGTAGAGTTGGGGGTCGAGAGTTAGGAGGTTGTCGAACAGTTTTTTTTCTTTTGACGATTTTGGTTGGAGGGTGTGTGAATGGTACGTGAGTTCTCCTATGTTTGGTTGAAGTGGATTTAATTATTTAGCTGAAGAAATCAATAACCCCCCCCCCATTCCACACACATTAATTCTCTTCCATTTTTGTTCCCATTCTAAAAAACACTGATAAGTTCCCAGGAAAAAAATACATTAAAATAAGAAGTGAAAACAAAGGCCCCTACAGATGAGAATATAACATAAGAATAGCCTAACTGGGTCAGACCAATGGTCCATCATGCCCAGTAGCCCATTCTCATGGTAACCAATCCAGGTCACTAGTACCTGGTCAAAACCCAAAGAGTAGCAACATTCCATGCCACTGATCCAGGGCAAGCAGACACTTCCCCCACATCTTAATAACAGACTATGGACTTTTCCTCCAGGAATTTGTCCAAACCTTTCTTAAAATCAGCAATGCTATCTGCTTTTACCATAATTTCTGGCCACTTCATTTTTAAGCTTAGATCTTTCCTTCCAAACAGAGACCTTGCTAGATGTCAAATACAGAAAGAACAAGGTAACTTCACAAGGACTTATCTGTGCAGGAAATGTGAATCTCCTCATACACCCACCATATAGTGCAAAAATGTGCAAAGGTCTGTTTTTTTCTTTCGATCACTACATAGCCTAATGCCACACAAGCAGCGCTGTTACAAACATATTCTGAAGGTCAATGCTAAGGTTAACAAAGTTTCCTTCCTTGGACCACAAGGAGATACTGACAAACCACTGGAAGAGATCCCAAAACAACTACCCAGGCACAACACCCAAAGACCCACTCAGTGTGTGAACCAGTTGAGTGGAGTGGACTAACTGGGGGGTGGAAATGGGCCCGGAGTTTGCTCAGCAGAATTTCCCAGACCACCTCTTCCTCTCAACACATTGACACGCTGCTGCCACCACCACCACCATTAGGAACTCCTCACCGGGTAGGCCAGCAATGCTTATCATATATAATAAAATGCTAGAGCGCGCATGCGCTCTTGAAAATTCGTGTGGTGTGGCGCCGTGAGGTGTGCTTCTGTGGCAACATTCTAACCTCATGGCGCATGCGGGGGCTGAAGGCGCGCGACTGTGCTCTCTCCCTGCCTCGGCGCGTCACCGCCCGCCCTCACTCACCGCTGCCTCTCACTCGCTCCTGCCCGCGTCCTCGCCGTGTCACCTCACTTGCCGCCACCGCCGCCGATCCTCTTCAGAGCAGCCTGCGATCATGGCCGGCTTTAAAGAACCTCGCAGACCACTCTCCAACCTCAGTAGCACGCTCCCTCTGACGCACAGGATCGCGTCAGAGGGAACATGCTACCGAGTTGGAGAGCACCCTGCGAGGTTCGCTAAAGCCGGCCACCACGATCGCAGGCTGCTTTGAAGAGGAGCAGGCCAGAAGACGCCGGGATGGAGGGGAGGGTAAGAAGGGGATCAACACCGGGAGCCAGGGGGAGAGGGAAAGGGGGCTGCTTTGGGGGGAGGGGTGTGCTGGGGGGAGACAGAAGGGGCCATGGATAGGGAGAGGGAAAGGGGGCTGCTTTGGGGAGGAGGTGTGCTGGGGACAGCTTTGCTCTGGGAGGAGACAGAAGGGGCCATGGAGAGATAGGGAGAGGGAAAGGGGGCTACTTTCGGGGGGAGGTGTGCTGGGGACAGACAGCTTTGCTCGGGGAGGGGGGAAGACAAAAGAGGGCCATGGAGAGACAGTTAGGGAGAGGGAAAGGGGGCTACTTTGGGGGGGAGGTGTGTCCTGGGGGCAGACAGCTTTGCTCGGGGGGGGGGGGGGGAGACAGAAGGATACAGACAGCGGCCAAGGAGAGAAAGATAAAGAAACACAGACAGACAGACACATCTATTCTAGCACCCGTAAATGTAACGGGCTTAAAGACTAGTAAACTTTATAAAACACATTATATTTTCTTATAAAGCACATATTTTAACTGAACTCTCTGACATCCTCAGCCTTGCCATTCACAAAAACAGAAGGAAGAAAAGTTCCCGTTTCCTGCTGTCTCATGTCCCGGCCTATACAATATTTTCCTTCTGCAGGCCCTTCAAATGTTTGACCAAATCTTCGTTTCACTTGCATTATAAAGTACTGAGGATGCCATCTCTCTCCAATCCCAGGTCCTAAAGTCTAAGACAGTAGCGCAAACTAGTGCTGCCCAATTCAAGAAAAAAAAAAAATTTCTATTCGATTCAGCTTATTGAATTGGTTTTTTCGATTCACCTTTCCTGCCCAATTGGGTGTTTGTTTGTTTTTTCAAACATCCTGGTGGGTTTATTTTATAGCTTTTTCACCCCCCTTTGGCTTCTCCTAACCACACTGGCGCTGTGGTGTAAATAAAATAAAGAAACAAAAAGGACTTTTCCTCTCTGTTAAATCCTAGCTCACGTTTGCGGTCTAACACCAGCTCTGGCAGGATACACATTTCAAATCTGACATATTGTAATCACAAAACAGAAAATAAAATTAGTTTTTCTGCCTTTTGTTGTCTGGTTATTTTTCAAATCTTGTTGGTCCAAGACTCTGATTGTCTTCTGATAACTTGCTTGCTAGGGTCTCAAGTTTTCAAGTTCAAGTTTCAAGTTTTATTTCACATTTGATGAATCGCCCATTTCGAAATTCTAGGCGATGTACATAATAATATAATATAGAAACTTTAACATAATTACAATAAAATCAATTATGACTCACATGAAAGATAGGGAAGGAGGGTAAAGTTACAATGGGGAAGAAGAAAAAAAACAAAAAACCAGGAAAGAACGAAAGGTAGGGTAAAATTTTCAAAGCTTTTCTTGCATAAAAATTGATTAAAGGTGTCCTTAGTTAAGTTATAAATCGAAGGCATCCTTAAATAAATAAGATTTTAAAAGCTTTTTAAATATTAGGATATCACTTTCTATTCTGATGTAATGTGGAAGGGAATTCCACCATTGTGGACCTGCAACAGTAAACATCTCAGCTCTTCTCGTTCCAATGATTTTTAACGATGGCACAGTTAATAAATTTTGATTAGATGAGCGCAAAGATCTTTGTGGTTTGTATGGGATAAGTGATTTTAAAATAAATTGTGGTTCGCTGAATGTGAGGGACTTAAAAATTAGGAACATCAGTTTGTAGAGGATCCTATGGTTAACTGGTAACCAATGCGCGTCAATTAATAATGGGGAGACGTGATCGAATTTTTTTGCATTGTAGATTAACTTTATGGCCGTGTTCTGGATGATTTGCAGTCTTCTTTTTTCTTTTTGGCTGATATTTAAAAAAAGGGCATTACAGTAGTCGATTTTAGTTATGATGAATGAATGGATTAAAATCTTTAAAGAGGAAGGATAGAGAAATTTGGAGATTGATCTTATCTGTCGAAGTTTGTAAAAACAATGTTTAACGATGGAAGAGATGTGTTCATGATAAGATAAGTTATTATCGAAAAGTACTCCAAGAATTTTAACTGTAGGTTCCGTGCTGATAGGTATATTATTAATAAGAAACGGTTTTATAAGTGAAATATCTTTTTTCCATTTAAATAGAATGGATTTTGTTTTGTTAATATTCAGAGCTAGTTTGTTTGAGTTCAACCAGTTATGTATTAATTCTAATTTTTGATTAATAGAAAAGATGTCAGTGTCGCTTTCGGGATCTACAGGGTGAATCAATTGGATATCATCCGCGTATGAAAAAGGGATGAAACCTGTTGCCTGACAAATTTCTAGTAGAGGTGATAAAAAAATGTTGAATAGTAGGGGAGACAGAATGGATCCTTGAGGGATTCCAAAAGTTGAGGTAAAAATAGAAGATTCTTCATTGTTAAATCTAACGGATGAAGTTCGGTTGTTGAAATAGGATTTAAACCAATTTAAGACATTCCCGGTTATTCCTTTTTCTTCAAGTCGATGTAGAAGTAATTTGTGGTCAATTGTATCAAAGGCGGCCGAGATATCTAAGGAAAATAAGATGACAGATCTGTGGTGGTCTAAATAGTATTGAATATTGGATGTTAAACCTATCAGGGAGTATTCTGTGTTATGAAACTTTCTAAATCCAGTTTGATGTGGATGTAACGCGTTTGTTTTTTCAAAGAAGTCCGAAAGCTGGTTGAATACTAGTTTTTCAGTAAGTTTGGCAAGAAATGGTATGTTAGATATCGGACGGTAGTTAGTTAACTCATTGATGTTGATTTTGTAATTTTTAACAATAGGAGTGATAGATGTATACTTCCATTGAGATGGAACTGTAGATGTAATTAAACTGTTTTGGATGATAGATAGTATAAAAGGACCGAAATGTGAGTAGAATTTTTTCAAAAAAAATGGTGGAATTAATTCTAATCGAGAACTTTTTAGATTCATTTGGGGGAACAGAGATTCAATGTCTTGTAATACTGGAATTTTAAAGTTTGAACATTTTGCTGTTGGAATATGGTGTGGTTGATCAGAATTAATAGTATTTGTGGCCTTTTTTTGAATGAATGCATTGCGTATATTGTTTATCTTGTAAGTGAAAGCGTCGGCTAATTCTTGGGCTTTTAGAGAAGATTTGTGCAAAGAAGTTTTTATTTTGTTTGTGGGGTCCATAGATTTTAAAATATTGTAAAGTATGGAAGAATTTTTAGCTTTTTCTATTTTTTTAGAGAAGTAAGATTTTTTTGTTAAATTAATTTTGGTTTTATATAGGGAAACAGTCTCCTTCTTCCTTCTTTCTGCATGCTAACTATCCATCTGCCATCTCTTTCCTCCCCGTTTCCCTTCCCTCCACAGGAGGTCTGGCATCTATCCTTTTTTCATCTCCCTCCACAGATCCATCTTTTCTTAACTACCCTTTCATCCAGCATCTCTCCCTCCTTCCCCACCACCCCAGGGTACACCATCTCTCCCTTTCTTTTCCCAACTACCCTCCTATCCAGTATCTCTATCCCCCTCTCCACACCATCCCTTGTGTCCAACTTATCTCCCTTTCTGTTCCTTTCCTCTCTAAAAACCATGGTCCATCATCTCTCTCCCTCTTCTCTATTTTCAGACCCATTATTTCTTCCCACCCAAAGTCCGGCATATGCGCGTCTCTTTGAAACCCCCCATTCCCTCCGTGTATTTCTACACCAGGGCCCCCCTCCCTGAAGGCCTGTCCCCCCCTTAAAGGTCTGCATCCCACCCTTGAAGGCCTGCACCCCCCGAAGGCCTGTCCCCCCCCCTTGAAGGCCTGCCTATCCCCCCCCCTTGAAGGCTTGTCCCTCCCTTGAAAGCCTGCCTGCCTGTCCCCCCCCTTGAAGGCCTGTCCCTCCCTTGAAAGCCTGCCTGCCTGCCTGTCCCCCCTTTGAAGTTCTGCCTGCCTGTCTCCCCTTTGAAGGCCTGCCTGTACCCCCCCCCTTTGAAGGCTGGCCTGCCTGCCCGCCCCACCCCGAAGGACCGCTCGCCCCCCTGGCCTCTCTGCACCACCTATGAAGCAGCTCGCAGCGGGATCGCGATGTCAGCGATCCCTGCGCTGCTTCGGAGCTGCTTCCTCCGCCGCGGTCCCGCCCCTCTTCTGACGTCAGAGGAGGGGCGGGACTGCGGCGCAGGAAGCAGCGCCGAAGCAGCTCAGGGATTGCTGACATCGTGATCCCACTGCGGGCTGCTTCATAGGTGATGCAGGGAGGCCAGGGGGGCGAGCGGTCCTTCGGGGGTGGGGGGGACTGAACGGCAAGGCCGGAAGCACCCCCTCAGGGCTTGCACCCGGGGCAGATCGCCCCCCCTTAGTACACTACTGCATGGCACAAACAAACATACAGCTCCAGTAGGCCTTAAACTTTCATCCGTCAAGGATTCAGGGCTGAACTTAAATCTGCAAATATACACACAGTTATACAAAAGGGAAGAAGAAAAACAACATCATAGCACTAGACATATTTGTGTGCACACATTAGCAAAGTACATTTCCATATAACACATGACACAATAATCAGAAAAGGCATAATCAAATGGTCTGGAGTCTAAATGTCTGCTTGAACTTCTGAAAGAGAAAACAAAGAATTTAGTCAATCGGCTACATTCCCCTGCCTATTTCATTCATAGGGCATACCTGCAGTCCCGGGCTCGCACAGTCATAAGTCACACAGTCATAAGAGATAATGCAATCAGGGACACAACTTGCTAGGCTGTGCTTCAATCTACAGAAATAAGCAGATCTTACTAGTTAAAGTAAGATACAGTGTACAGGGTTAAGTACAGAGGTATTATGAAGTATTGCAGTGTCAATGCTAAGAGGAAAAAGAAACATTTTAAATCTTAAAGTGCAAGGTCATTTCAATGTTACTTGAAACATAACTTTTTCTTCCTTTTTATTTCATTTCGGTTCAGCAAAAGATTCTTTGTGCCAAACTAGTACAAGATAGCTATGTATGTGTTCCAACAGACTACTAAGAAAAAGAAGAAACATTTCAAAACAACATTATAAGGAAACACATATTCATTGTAAAGAAAAAAGAAAAGTGATAAGGGAAACGCCCCTTGCCAGACACTGGTGGTAAATCAGTTGCCGACAATCTGCATCTCCCAGACCTGTAAAAGAGACTTATACAGTATTCTGTAAACCCCCCCCCCACACCAAAAAAAAAGTGAAACACTACAACAATGCTAATGCAGATCTACCAGTCTCAACAGATTAAACTATTAAATTACACTTTCCACTAGAACATATGAATTAGTGTCAATTCATATTTGCTTTATATGGTTCCTACCCCAAAGAGCTTATCCAAACAAAAATAACTTAGAACTTTGCTCACACCTGCCTATTCCAACTAAAATATCCCTTATAATAAGGACATAATACATTCACATACTTTCAAACATGTGACACATACCCTGTTTATCAACGCACGCTATTCTGTCTTCAACCTTCGGCAACTATCATGCATCTTTGCTTCACCAAATTCACATCAGCCACAAAGCAAACCTGAATCTGCAACCTTTCCCATGTTTCCAACCCAAATTATTTTCCTTCTCCCCTGGTAATTTCTTAACATCACCAATTTCTCTTTCTCTGTATCTTTTGTTTCCCCAGTTCTTTCTTTTACTAAGTTCCAAGTTTATAAAAAATATGCTTAAATGCCAAATACTAAGCCTTTTACAACAATGAAAATAAGGATGAAGACAGATTAAAACAGCAAAGATTAAAAATTACAAAAAGGTAGTCAAACACAGAATTAAACATATAAAAAACAAGAAGGCGAGAAGGAAAAACTACAAGGTGTAAAGGAAAGAAAACATAGATGGAAGAAAACAATAGGGCAAAGAGAGACAATGGAAAAATAAATTTTTTTATATTCTTTATCTATCATTTTATAGATACATTAACAAGATTCACTCATGAAACAGAAATATGGATTAAAAAAACAAAACATTCAGGAAACTTTCCATCAATAAATATAGCGTACAATCTTCCTGAGACCACAAAAATTCAAGAGAGAAAAAGGAAACATAATAAGAGAATTATAATAGCCAAATGCATCTGTAAATAGGAAATTTTTTTTTAAAGCTCCTTTAAATTTATCTAAATGTTGCTAAACCATAAGATTAGGAAAGTTAATCCAGTCCAAGCTTGGCTGTGTAAAGCCTGTAACCAATTCACAACTAATTTGCATACTTGTAGAAAAAAAGAATTGCAAATCACTAAAACCATAAACTAAGAACAATGTGCTTGGCTCCTATTCCTTTCCAAACTTCAAATATATGCACACTGCTGTAACTTTTGGCAATAATCCTATTCTTATCTTTATATTCAGGCGAGTGCATGCTTTTCTTGTTACATCAAAATCTAATCTAATATATATATATATCACAGTGCACAGTATTTCTTATAACCAACGCAGAAAGGTCTGCCAGCTTAAACTTGTGCTAGCAAAAAGTCACACACACGCAGCTATATAAAAGAATTCTAATGTCTCCTAAAGCCAAAAGATATCCTAAAATTATTTATTCATAAATTGTTTATGTAAATCAGAAAACTAGTTCTTGACTCCTACAACAACAGGTCTATCTAGCTAAGTTATCACACAGGCCAAAGAATATTTTTTCTATTCAAATGCATTTAGCATTGAGTCTCCTTAATTACCCAAATAAAGATTGCATTGTATTGTATTGTCTTCTGCAAGCCTGCTGTAACTGGCAGGGTTAAGATGTTACATCTCATGAATAAAAGCAGTATTATGTACTCCATATATTTCCCCCTCTTGTAAGAAGAAAAAGAGGGACGTCCAGAAATGCTTGCCATAAGGGTGGAGGAAAAACAGAAAATCTCCTACATCAGACAGTATGCATACCACAGTTAGAATACAAGAACATGAGAACAATTCCTCTAAATATAAAATTGTTAAGAGAAGTACTTGCAAATTCCTGACACGGGATGAGCAATGTGTCACTGCATCAAAGTAGTGTTTTCTAATAATTCCCTGTTCTTTTCTGCTAAGCACAACACAAACAAAAAAATTTCAATCTCCTTTCAAATATGCAAAATGGGTCCTAACTGGTAAAAATTATTCAATTAATTGCTTTTCTAATTATTCCTTACTTTCTGTACTCAATATTTTTTATTATTTACAGTGTAAAAGACTAAACTTTTTGTCCTTGCTTTTGGAAATTCTGTTCATATTAGCTCACCTACTAAAGCTGTCTTTCTGTCTTCCTGAATCTTATCTATTTCAGCTTACTACTACCCCTTCCTATTCTGAATCCCCCTTCCTATTCTGAATTTGAGAAAGTTCTGAAGTGTAATAAGTTTCAACTCTAAGTCAGAAGTGCTATATAGATTCTTACTTTTAACATCTAGGCTAAGAAATGTTTTCTCCCCCCGTGGTTCTCGTAGAGGAAAATCTGTTTAGCTCCTCCCATCTCTGTTTAAGGCACTGTCTCAAATTTCCCTGTGTCTATTTTCCTATGTAACTAAGAATGCGTCTTTCCTTCTATCAGTTCACTCTCTTGCTGTTTTTTCACTAACACCCCCTCTCCCCCAAGGGTTTTATGAGGAGGGGATAAATGCTTCAAAGAGTTCATTTTAGTTTCCTTTGTGAATAGATCTACTGGCTATTCACCTAAAAAGTTAAGATTTCAACATAGCCAATTTTAACATTCCAGCATTCTTCCTAAGGGGCTTTCCCAAAGCCCCTCATCACTTCTACTAGCTTTTTACTTCCCATTCCAGCACCTTTACTCAGAAGACAAAAATTGTCCCTTAGTCTGCAAGACCTTTCTCTCTCTCCATGTAACTGACACACTAGTAAGATGCTCATAGAAAATCTCAATCCAGATCATGACTTAGAGCTATTCTTTCCCCTATTATATATACAATATATATACAAATGTACGTTTACTGTCTTTCCCTATTACTAAAACTGATATCTGATACAATTTTTTTAAATGAAAGGTTCTACTTACAATTTGTACAATGTTATATCCATATGGTCTTAATATGACTAGAATTACATATTTCTTGCGTCTCTATAATGCTTCACATTAGAGCACCCTCCACCCAGCACCAAGACCTTCTCACGTCTCCTGAGTGTGTTTCTCTGATCTACCCAGTACCAAGACACACTCATGTCCCCTGGGTAGATTTCACCTAAAAAATAAAAGTCTGTCTCCTTCCTTCACTCATCAACCACTAGAGGGTGCTGTTGCATCACGTCAGGGTCACCACTGAATTAAAAGGCTGCTTACTTTACCTTACTGGGATCCATCGTGAAGGAAAAAACAAAAATTTCCTATTAAATTAAATAACTTAAGGGTAATAGTATAATTACTATAAGGAATTTAAGTATTCACTTCAAGGGTTAACCAATCTTGATATTTAATCTTTATTTTTGATATTTGTTTTAAAATCTTAGGTTTCAGAGCTCATTGATTTAATACTATTGATTTTTAACTAACCTTGTATAAGGGTTTTTTTAGTTAAATGTTTCAAGGGCTACTTTAATCTTACTGATGTAACTGATGGAGAGGGGAGTTTTAGATAGGCTTAGGGAATTATATAGAGCATTCAATGGTGATATGGATCAATTATAGTTGTTTAAGAAATTTCATTGATTTAAAGAATTTCCATGAGTATAAGGAATATAATTTATCTGATTGTTATAATCCATTACTTGTTATTCACCATTTAGTGTTATTTATTAATTTATTCAGACATATATTAAATGTTTTGGGTATAATGGATAGTTCAATATTATAGGGGTTGATTAATTTTATAAGTGGAAGTAATTCATTATATTGCCTGGGGAGAGGTTCTGGCTGATAGTCTAAATGTATGTCTTCAAGCAATCGTATGATTTAGGGGATAGGAAATTGGGGGAGAACAGGGGATTTTTAATATGGGATTTAGGATGTGTTTTGAGCAAAGGGTCATTTTGGGGAACAAAATGATTTTTGGTTTTCTATTGTGGGTTTTCTTCTTTACAATTTTGCAATTAATTTTAAAATATTTTCTTTAAATGTTAATAGCCTCAATCATCCTGTAAAGAGGAAGAAAACGCTCAATTTTTTAAAGCAGCAAGATGCGGATATATGTATGATACAGGAAACTCATTTGACTGCTAGAGCATCTATGAAATTAGAAGGAGGGTGGGTCAAGCAGTGTTTCTTTGCGCCGGCTGTGAGAAAGAAAGCGGGCGTGGCTATTTTAGTGCATAAGAAATGTTCAGCTGTATTTAATTTTATTTCTGCAGATCCTCCAGGAAGGTGGGTTCAGATAAATATGACCTTGGGGAAACATGCTCTGATGCTGTTTAATATCTATGCCCCTAATTCAAATCAAGCAGAATTTTTCAAAACTCTTCAACAGATACTTCTGCCACTGGCTGCCTCTAATCTAGTGGTAGCTGGGGACTTCAATGCTGTTATGGATCCATTGTTGGATAAGCAACCCAGTAAGATTTTGAAATCAATGGGATTGGATAATTTAGTTAAATCCTGTGGATTAAAAGATATCTGGTGAATTCTCCATTTTAATGCTCGGGAGTTTTCCTTTTGCTCTCATGTTCATAAATAATTTTCAAGAATAGATTTTTTTCTATTACATAGAGCTTACAATTCGGTTACAAAAGTTGGATAGCTCTAAGTCTAATAGATGTTGGCATTGTCATCTCGAAGCAGGGACTTTAGATCATTTATTATTCTGTTGTCCATTCATTTTGGCTTTCTGGAAATCAATATGGGACCAAATAAATTGTTTATTAGAAAATCCGGTGGCATTATCGTATGATACTATATTATTTGGCATGTCAATGAGAGCTAAGAATCAAATATCTTCAAACAATAAGCTTTTACTTATTATGACCGGGGTTGCCATACAACAGATTACAAGCAATTGGAAGAATTGAAATAGATTAAATTATAACTTCTGGTGGAATTCTTTGTGTCATATATATAAAATGGAAAGGGTAATAGCTACACAACAGGGGTATTTAAAGAAATTTCAAGATGTTTGGGAGCCTTTAACAAATTATTGTAATTTGTAACAAATTATTATATTGAGTAAACAATTTCCCTTTAATTGTGTATATTCATGGACATGGGAGGGGTGATTTTTAATCTTTATATAATAAGGAATGTCTAGAAGGATTCTATTATAGACTTTTATGTGTTGTTAAAAAATGTTATGGAATGGGGAGGGGAAGATAAGTTTTAAGATGGATTATTAAAGAATATTAAGTGTTGTATTTAAGTTAAAATGTTATGATTTGTTGTCACACTTATAAGATTTAAAAATGAATAAAGATTTATTAAAAAAAAAAAAAAGACTAGATTATGTATTTGTATCAGATCAATTAGTTCAACAGGTAACCAAAGCTGGCATAGAATCAATTGTTTATCAGATCATGCTGGAGTTTGGATTGAATTAAAATTTGAGGAACAAGATTGTAATAGGCCTGTGTGGAGGTTCAATAATAAATTGCTTGCAGATTCTAACTTTATTGAAGAATTTCAATTAAAAATGAATGAATATTTTCAAATCATTGTCTCAGAGGAAATCTCTTTAGAAACACTTTGGGATGCTTTCAAAGCCTTTTTGCAGATGATATCAAGATTTGTAACAGAGTAGACACCGAAGAGGGAGTGGAAAATATGAAAAAGGATCTGCAAAAGTTAGAGGAATGGTCTAATGCCTGGCAACTAAAATTCAAAGCAAAGAAATGCAGAATAATGCATTTGGGGATTAATAATAGGAAGGAACCGTATATGCTAGGAGGAGAGAAGCTGATATACATGGACGGGGAGAGGGACCTTGGGGTGATAGTGTCCGAAGATCTAAAGGTGAAAAAACAGTGTGACATGGCAGTGGCTGCTGCCAGAAGGATGCTGGGCTGTATAAAGAGAGGCATAGTCAGTAGAAGGAAGAAGGTGTTGATGCCCCTGTACAGGTCATTGGTAAGGCCCCACTTGGAGTATTGTGTTCAATTTTGGAGACCGTATCTGGCGAAGGACGTAAGAAGACTTGAGGCGGTTCAGAGGAGAGCGACGAAAATGATAGGAGGCTTGCACCAGAAGACGTATGAGGAGAGACTGGAAACCCTGAATATGTATACCCTAGAGGAAAGGAGAGACAGGGGAGATATGATTCAGACGTTCAAATACTTGAAGGGTATTAACATAGAACAAAATCTTTTTCAGAGAAAGGAAAATGGTAAAACCAGAGGACATAATTTGAAGTTGAGGGGTGGTAGATTCAAAGGCAATGTTAGGAAAATCTACTTTACGGAGAGGGTAGTGGATGCCTGGAATGCGCTCCCGAGAGAGGTGGTGGAGAGTAAAACTGTGACTGAGTTCAAAGAAGCGTGGGATGAACATAAAGAATCTAGAATCAGAAAATAAGATTAAATATTGAACTAAAGCCAGTACTGGGCAGACTTGCACGGTCTGTGTCTGTATATGGCCGTTTGGTGGAGGATGGGCTGGGGAGGGCTTCAATGGCTGGGAGGGTGTAGATGGGCTGGAGTAAGTCTTAACAGAGATTTCGGCAGTTGGAACCCAAGCACAGTACTGGGTAAAGCTAAGAAGAAAAAAATTAAAAAATTTAAATTGAATCAGGTTGGGCAGACTGGATGGACCATTCGGGTCTTTATCTGCCGTCATCTACTATGCTACTATGTTACCTAATATCAAAGCTCAAACATTGTACATACGTTAGTGAGCAATGGAGCACACTAGCCTTGCAAAGATATATTTCATCTTATGAAGCAATGGAATCCTTTGTAGTGTGTGGGGCACACTGTTAACACCTCTGACATTCATACAAATCTTCTGAATGTCTTACCTTTTAACACTGTGCCAGCTGTAAATATTCCTTATGGAGCTTTTTCAAAGTGGGGGTGTTTAAGGAGTACACTCAAACTGTGTTGTAGTCTTGCACACATGCTGCACATGCTGAGAAAACATTCTCACTGGGGGCAGGTCTATCATTATTTGGTTTTAGAAGCTTGTAAGGAATGGGGGGGAGAAGAAGGAGGAAGAAAAGCATTGAAACTGAAGGGTACAATTTGTTCATCGTCTTACAAACAATGAACGTCAGAGTACATCACCAAATTCTGGGGGAGGCATGTTAGGCCCCCACAGATAGATCCTGAGGCAAAATGCAAGAGTTCACTCTCAAGGTTTCGGATCTCAAGATCCTTTCTGAACTATTGCCTAAACCCAGGAAGTGGGTGACTACTATTCTACCAATTGTGGGTTGAATTAACTCAAGAAGTGAATTTTCTTGTACAGTTGGAAGGAAATCACCAAAGGTTTAAAAGGGAGGGGGGGGGGGGGGAGAAACGCAGCAGTACTATGTAAACTAAGTCACCAAACTGTGCACACTTCTTGACTCCAGCCAGTACACGCTGATATTACCATGTTAGTCACATCAGACAAGCCTGACCAGCCATTTCGAAGACGGGTAAGGCAGTTAGAGTTAACCTTATATTCACCGTTGTCAGAATCCAATCCAATAGGATTCAAAAGGTTTTTGCAGGGAGGTGGGGCTAAGGGTTAATACATGATGCACACACTCAAGTGTCTACTTAGCACTTTGAAAAGAATCACATAATGACTACAGCAAGGAAACAGTGTATTGTGAAATAACTTTTTTATTTGATTACAATTTGTGATACCCACTTCCCTCCCCCCAACACATACCTCCCCTCCACCCAACACAAAATATACCCTAATGCCCACGTCTGGGCATTTTGGGGGGGTCTCCCCGGACCCCTTGAATGCCCCCTTCCCCGCCCCCTCCCATGGCCCCCTTCCCCTGGCCTCTGCTAGCTGCAGAATAGCAGCAGTGAGCCCCCTGATGTCATCCCGTATCCCCTCCATCCCAGCTCTCATTTCCTGCCTCATTCCCTCCATCCCTGCTCTGATGTCCTGCCTCATCCCAGCCAGCTCCTGCACCCTTGCTTGCCCGCATGCCTCCATCCTCTCAAAATGGAGAGTCTGGAGGGCATGCAGGCATTGGAGCTCCCCCATAGCAGCCACACAGGCTGCTGCTGCTGCGGTGGTGGTGGTGGGGAGGGTGCTGGGAGCTGTGGACATTCCACCTCCTGCTCTACCTCCTCACTGCTAGAGGAGGGGAAGGCCAGAACTGGCCAGGTAGTTCCTAGAAACAGACAAAAACTAAAACACACAGTCAAATTGTCTCCTCCCTCAAGGTCAGTCTCCCCCCTCTCTGCCTTGGAGACACCTCTCTTCCCCTCACTGTCACTTCTTCTCGCCGATTCCACACCTCCTGCCCTGCCAATGTCTGTCTCCCCTCTAATCCCATCTCTCGTCTATGCCAGGCCCTCTCTTACCTGGGTTAGAGGCCTGGCTGTATGGCAGGGAGGTGGTGTCCTGGCTGGGTGAGGCGGTGCCTGCAGAGACAGGAGGACATCCAGAGACAGAGGGTCAGATCCTCTCCCCCCTTAAGGTCAATCCCCCTTCCCTCCCTCCCATTGCTCCCTTTCCATTAGGCCAAGAGAGGAAGCTGCTCTGGTCCCTCCCTCATCCTATCTGCCCCCTCTTACCTGCCTTGGAGGCCTGGCTGCATGATAGGGAGGAGGTGCCTACAGAGACAGGAGGACATGCAGGAACAGGGTCACATCGTCTCCTCCCTCAAGGTCAATCTCCCCCCTCTCCATCAACTCCACTATGCCAAGAGAGAAAGCCGCTGTGGTCCCACCCTCATCTGCCCCTCTTACCTGCCCTGGAGGCTGGGCTCTCTGGAGCTGTGGAGGGGGCATGGCTGGGTGAAGTGCGGTCTACAGAGACAGGAGGACATGCAGTGACAGAAGGTCACATCGTCTCCTCCCTCAGTCTGTCCCCACTCCCTCACTTAGATCCCTCTCTGCCTTGTCTGAACTTCTCATCCCCTCACTGTCACTTCTTCTTGCCGCTGCCACATCTCCTGCCCTGCCAACATGTGCCCTCCCTTCCCCCTCCCCTCCACCCTCATCCCATTGCACCATCTAGGCTCTGCCCTCTCTTACCTGGCAGCTGCATGCTCCCGTATGGCACTGAACTTCTGTCTCACCTGGGCCTTGATGTCGTGATACTGATGTTTAATTTTTTCCATACTGCGGGCTATCATGACAATGCCATTGACAGCCCGCAGTATGGTGGCCCAGATGAGACCTTTAGCTGCCGAGGATATACGCGGCTAGCCTCGCCAAACAGCTCATCGTATTGGTTCAGGACCATACGGAGTAGCAGATGGTTCTCCTCCTCAGAGAATCGGACCGCCCTCATCCATTCTACCTGTCCCTCCTCAGCCTGGCTACCCCCATGTCCTCTACCCTTGCTAGCCATCTCCCTAACCTACCACACCCACACAAAGGTACAGCCATGGTTTGACACCTCCATGTCACAACACCCATTTTGGCTTACAGTGAGATGCTTGTTGACACCCACATATTCTATGATAGATCTCATTCATAAGATGTAGTAAGGAATATGAGCACATGTGTGCATCTTTTATTCTAGATAAGCTGGGCATGCTGCTGGTTGGTGTACAGGTAAGGTTGCAGGATGTGTCTCTTGTTCTCTCAAATGATATGCTGTACTAAAATGTGTTTTCTCCCATGCAGAGGTTTGGTATTTTTGGGGTAGAACCAAACCTATTTGAAACAAAGGAATGATCTACTTTGTATTGTCTGCCTTGAGGATGTTCATTATAGTGAATGCAAATGTGATGTGCTCATGTAGACTTATGGTTTACTGGTACTATGTTGAGTTCAGTGGCTTGAACTGTTTTGAACTAAGCTGCTATGTAATGTGGACTGTATGTTAATGTCTTTTTGGTTCTTTCACAGATAATATGGCAACACTCTGAGGTTCCCTGCTTCCCACCTCACATAGTAAGTAGAATGGAGCTACACAGGTGTGGAGATGAGCTCCTTAATTTAAAGAAGCTTTCATGAATGCTTTGTTAAGGAACCAGTTGTAATGAGTAACCAGTTTGAATTAGTAATATGCTATGTCTTAAATCATGGCTTCTCTCTAAATTCAAAGACAAGATGTGCATTATGATATAGACTGTTGTGTTTGCTTTATCAACTAATGGAAGGATATATCATCTGGTTTGAAAAGTTACAGACACCTACGCAGCAAGTATGTTATTAGAAGATGTGACAGCACACCTGATACCAGAGGCTGAATGGAGAAGCTATGGACATCTCAGGGAGTAAGGTAAGGTAATTACCTATATGAGGAAGGCTCTAATTACCTACATAAGGAAGGCTGTGAGTTAGATGAACTCATTTTGGCAGAACATAGAGTAGCTGCATGATTGGTGGTATAGGAAGAGGTATTCTAAAAGGGCTGCCCTAAAGAATAGGTGGAGAGGTTTGTCTTATATGAGGGAGGTGGGGGGAGTAAAGGTTGGCTTAATATACTGATGACTTTTTTTAGCTGAGCCAAATTAGAAAGAGCTGAGGCCCTAATTAGAGGAAGATGTTGCCTATATATGCACACTAGATACCAGAGATGTGTTAGACTTTGAAACCATAAAAGTATGCTTTAAAAGGGATGTTTATGCTACTCTTTCCTGCCTGTTGTGGACCATAAACTGCAGTGACTTTGGATTGTTTCCCCATATTAAAAAAATGTTATTGCTGTCTAGTTGGTCTCTTTGTAAAAATAAAAAGCACCTAACAAACCATAACTTGTGTGCTTTAAATTTAATAGAGTTAGATGTAAGACGTGTATCTTTAGCCCTAGGTTTGTGGGGGGAGGAGGCCTGCTAGGTAGATGGTAGGCTGTCCTGGTAGAGGTGACCTTTAGCAAAGTGCAGCATGTGTTGGGAAGGTTATTTAATTGACATGGTCTTAAACACTAAAAAAGATGTTGGACAGAGCTGAGCTTGTAGTGAGGTCAAGTGGTTACCTTCGCAAGTGCAAAAAAGAGGGCAATGAAGTTAAATTTTGACTTTATGTAGCTGTGGTGGAATGCTTTTAAACCCTACCTATGCCCCCCCCCCCTCCCTCCAATCAGGGTCACACAGTATTTAGGGGTAGGTGTGGTTATATAGTCCAGATATTTCACCTATAACTGTATCCTGTAGGCAGACATTTCTCTAAACAAAGGAAGGCCCCCCAATTGATCTAGGTCTGTAGGGTCATGAAATGGTTAACTGTTGTTTAAAATATTGCTCTGGCCTACATAGCTGAAACAGTGTACAATCTATTGACCTCATCTGCCTAAAATGTATGTCCCTACCTTACCACATTGTAAGCTAAATAGATAAAGAGTTTGAGCCATGATGTACCCTGCCCTTCTGTACATTTAACATTTAGAACTGTAAGAGTTAGATAAGTGTCCTGCTAGTGACCTGCTAGAACCAATGAGTGTTAAGAAAAGTAACACATGAAAAGCTTTTTCTAGAATTCAGTTGTATAGCCAGAAAAATGAATAAATATCTCTGTAACTTCCTGGTTTCGGCACTTCTGAGCCAGCTTGGAGCTCAGGGGTCCAGCATGCATTCTGTAATAAACCTCTTGTACTTTCTTCATGCCTCTGACTTTGTGTCCAAGTGACCTTTCATTTGGCTTCCGCACAGGGACTTGAAGGTCTCTTGACCACTGGTTACTTGATTGGTCACTTGTTTCTGGTCCTACGGCTGATGTGTCTGCTTAGCCAGCTGCCTTCCTTTTGGGGGGTTGGCAGACCTCAGGACGTTGGACCGCTTCAACTGACTTATCTGGTCTCAGTTTAAAGTATAAGAATCTGTATCAGTTTAATTCTGTCCTGGAGTGGCCACCATCTGGTAAGTGGGGATTGATCATCCCTATCCTGTCTCTTGTCTCCTGCCTAGTAAGCCACTTGATCCGTCGCTGAAGTCGTGGAGAGGGATTCTAGGAACTGTTATTTGCTGATTGGGTAACTAAACTGAAGTCTGTTGTGTTTTGTGTGTTTGAGAGTGTCTGAGACGTCCTTGAGGATGAAGCGAGTGTGGACCTGTTAGTACTGTGTTTCCCTAGTCCGGAGACCGGCAGGGCCAGGAATACAGGGAAGTATTTTTGTCCTCCATTGCACAATGGGGGGATGTCAGTCTACCTGTGGGGACCCCTTGATATGTTAGCTAATTTTAAAATGGGATTTGGCTCTGATTACACTTAACAAATCAACACTTATTCGTCTGTGCCAGTTAGAATGGCGTTTGGTGTGGGCTGGCCCCCTCTGGCTCCCTGGAAGAGGACATAACCCGTCAAGTTTTTATGCATTCTTTTGCTGACGGTTAGCCCCTTCCAGTCAGCCAATTTTTGCATTCCAATGGGAAAACCCTTCCACTGGACAAACCTCCCAAGTAACCTGGACCCGTCTACCCCAGGGCTTTAAAATAGCCCCACTCTATTCAGCATCGCCCTTGCTTCAGACCTTGCCAATTTCTTCCCTTCATCTGATTCCCAAGTCCTGCAGTATTCCGGGTTTTTTATGAGTTCTGTCTGTCCAAATGTATCAGTGAAGTTTTAAACTGTCCATTGTTTAAAGCAGGAGAGGGGAGTACCACTCCTCCTCCTTTTGTGATAAGGGCCATGAAGTGTTTAGCACTTCAAATGCGGTTTCTCCTGAAACAGATAAGTAGTTTTAGATTTAAAGTTTTTGGCTATGTTATAAAATGTTTAAGTATATTCAGAAATGAATGTAAACAAAAATTATGATTTCTGGTACTTATATTCCATGCTAAAAAGAAGTGATTTGTCCAAATTTAAGGACTGCCTCTCTTTTAAACCTAAGGAACTAATTCTGAAAAGACTACATCTGTAATTTAATCTCTTTGATCTTTAAGCAACTCTCTTTCCTTTGTGAAATTCTGTAGGAAGGGGGAGTAAGTCTCTACTGAGACCCATGTTGATTGTAAAAAAAAATTTTTAAAAATGAACAATGTTTAAACTTGTGAGTACAGTAAAACCTTGGTTTGGGAGCATAATTTGTTCCAAAAGCATGCTTGTAGTCCAGGGCACTCGTGTACAAAAATATACATACTTGTATTGCAAGCCCTTGCTCATTTGGAACAGTCACTGTACTTCTGCAGCGTCATATAGAGAGGAACCATTGGCTCAGTTGTGATAATGTGATGCTTGTATTCTGTATGTACGTTGCTGGTATAAGAAGTTAAAATTTTATCATTGCTTATCTTATAGAACATTTGCAAACCAAGTTATTTGCAATCCAAAGTTTTACTGTATATTCCAATCTTTGTTTTGTATTTCTTTTTATAAATCATGTAAGCTTAGTATAAGAATGTAACTTTTAGGTATAAGAATGTAATTTTTAGGAATGCTTTTGTATGGAAGTAAATATTTTTGCCATTCAGATGATAGTGAAGGGACTGAAGCTGAATTTTAGCTTAATTTTATAAGTCAGCTCTTTTGGGTAGGAACCTGATACAGATAGTGGGTCTGCCTTTTAAATTTTCCTGTGGCCATATTTCCACTGATTCCAAGTATGCCTTCCTTGTGTCACCTACCTTGGCTTTTAAATCTCCCAGGGTACTGCGTCCCTTCCTACACCCGTATCCAGGCTGTCTGTAGTCTCCCTGTCCCTGATAACTGCAAGGCTCTGCGCACCTTTTTCAGTATTGCAGGATACTGTCCCATCTGGATCCCTGATTTCTCTACTATTGCCCACCCTCTGTATGATGCCTCCAAAACTTCTGACTCAGGCCCCTGCCCTCTCGCCCTTCTGCCCAAGCAGCTGAGCTGTATGCCCTCACTTCTGCCCTGCGCCACTCTGCCTCTCAGTCTTGCAATATCTACACTGACTCCAAATATGCTTTCTTTACCTTGCATTCCCATAGGGCCATCTGGAAACATCGAGGTTTCATTACAGCCTCCGGCCTCCTGATCCATCATGCTCCCCTCATTCTTGACCTTCTTGAGGCCGTACAACTACCCTCACGTGTTTCTGTTATGCACAGCCATGCTTACAGACGCGTGACGAACCTTGTCTCTCGTGGCAATGCACTTGCCGACCACACAGCCCGAGCTGCCAGTCTTTGCCCCATCCTTCGGCTCCTCTGTACACCATCATTCTTTTTCTGGATTCCCTTACACCCCAGTACACTTCTCAGGAACAGACTTGGGCACGCACTCTTTCGGGCCAGTAGGTCCTGAAAGGGGGGTGGATACAAAATGTGCCAATTCAAGTGCCAATCCAGACCCACACACTGATACTTCAAACGCAAGCACAGCGGGTACCCTCATAGTTATTCCTCAACACCTGGCCCTCACGATTGTAATTGTAGAATAAAATCCCCAATCAGATGACTGCCACCTCTTGGACACCAACCCATTGGAACATATCCGATGCAGGTTCTGTCTGTAGTCTTCACCCACATGCCCACCTCTCGTTCTTTCAGTCACCTCCTAGTCTTCACAGACACCCTGACTAGATGGGTTGAAGCCTTCCCTACTCGCACTGAACGCACCAGGGAAGTAACCAAACACTTCCTAAATGACATAATTCCGCACTTTGATCTCCCTGTTTCTATAGGCAGTGACAACGACCCTGCTTTCATTGCTAATGTTGTCCAACAAACTGCTCAGGCCCTCCAAATTGAATGGAAACTATATGCTGCTTACCATCCTGAGAGCTCTGGTCAGGTCGAAAGAATGAACAGAACTCTTAAGACCCTTCTCACGAAATGAATTGAAGAAACCAATTTGTCCTGGCCTGTCCTGCTGCCCTCTGTCCTATTTCAGATTAGATGCACCTCATCTAAACCTACTAAATTGTCCCCATTTGAGCTCATGGACCATCACCCTATCCCCCTTTTCTCTCTCTCTCTGCCTTTCCCTGAAACTTCAGGCTTCTATGTCTCTCTTTTCCTCTGAACTCTGTAAGGCAGGGAAAATGCGTTGCTCTCTCATTAATTGTAATGCTTAATTGTAATGCTTATAAATATTGCTTTTCTGTAAGCCTATTTCTATAATATATTCTTTATGCAATCACCTCTGGCTGTGCCTTTTTGATTCTACTTCTTGGTGAATGTTCAGTGAGGGAACTGAACCTGGGACCTGGCGTTTGTAAGGGCGCCTCTCAAGTGACCCCACCAGCCATATATTGTGGGGGCCACTAACAAACCTTACATTTTGGGAGCTCATCTCGGTCCTTCCTGATTTCATTTGGGTAAGTAGAATTCAATTTTTTTTTCTCCTTGTATGCACTGTGCAATAGGATTATTAGCTGCCTAAGACAAGATGAGAGATGGTATTTTCCATTCAAAAGACCTTGTGCAGTATAGACAGAGTGAGATAGAAATCAAAAGACCTTGGAAAACCCTTAGATTGATTGTACGTTAGACTGGATGACACACTGGTGAAAAGTTCCAGTAATATTTTAGGTTTTATACTTGGTGAGATTTTACTTATCAATAGACTTTGTATTTTTGATTGATAGACAGAGTGAGATAAAAATCAAAAGACCTTCTGGAACCCTTAAATTGTTTTAGACTGGATGACACACTTGTGAAAAGTTTCAGTAATATTTTGGGTTTTATATTTGGTGAGATTTTACTATCAAAAGGCTTTGTAGTGTTACCTGTGCCAGTTTGCATTTTATGCTTTGCTAGAGTGTGTTGCATGTAAGAATATTTCAGCTGCTCTGAAGAAAAGCATGGTCCAAAATTAAAACAGTCACTCAATTAAGACACGCCACATCTTTACTAATAACTTTTACCTTTTGTTTTTTCCTTTGTGCTTTTAATTCTATTTCTTGTCAGTCTCTGCCCTGGTGAAAGGCCCAGTGCACACTGGACTGGAATTGGCAGCTGACACCTCTGCTCTTCTAACAGACTTCTTATATTTTTTCCTGCTAAACTTCTGCCTGTAAATTTCAGGTAGTAATCTTTGCATTTAAAGTGTGGGCAAGTGTGGGCATAAGTGTATTATTTATGCCAATGACTCTTGCCTAACACGCTTTACCTCGATTTTCTACCTATTAACTAAAGTCTCCCTCCTTCATAAGTGGGAGCATTTCAATCTCAAAGGCTACACACAGACAGGGATGAGCAAGGCCCAGGCACCAAGGCAGACCGCAGCCTCAAATATGAACCCTTTTGATTTTCAAGAACTCACAGATATTGTACACAAATATTTTGACAAGAAAGGGGGTCCATATGAGGATAATTTTCCAGAACACACATGGCACGATATTCAGAAACAAATGGTTTCTCATTCTCAGGAGTTTAGAAAGAAAACAAATAAACGAAAATGCCTTTTCATTCAAGGAATATTATGGGGAGTTATTACCTAAGACAAGAAAACACTGACTTGAACACTCAGTGCCATCAGCTGTCCAAAGACTTAGATGAGGCACAAATTAATATATCCATGCTAAGAACTCAAATTGTTCAAGCTACAAATTCCTTTTTAGCTATAAATGAACAATTAGAAGAGGCCAAGGCAGAATTAAAGTATTTAAAGTCAAAATGTGCCTCACAGGGACAAGTTCATGCTGTCTCCTCACAGATTCTGCTGTCTGCACCTGTGCTACCATCACCATATAATCCATGTAGTCAGTTTATCGAGAAACATAACACAGTTTTTGTAGCAGGTCAGAGAAAAGGTAAACTAGCTACAGATGTAGAACAGGAAGAAGAACCGACAAATGAAGATGAGGAAAATTCATTACCAGGCCAGAGCAATACCAAAAGTACCCCTATAAGTGACATAGCTCCAGTAACAATAGTACTGCAGGGACATATGAAAGATAGTGACATTAAAAGAATAGTGGAGAAAGTGGGCCCTATGCCTTTCAACATAAATGAATGGTGTAAATGGGCTACTGACATACTGATTCACTGGGGTCTAGGGAAATACAAAAGGAACAATGCAGATTTTGATAAGCTTATGCACTTAGCCCTGGGTCCACATTATTATAAATTTGGATCTCTTGTTCATCCATACCAATTTGTAAAGATGGGCATTGAACAACTATTTTGCTGCACCTCTTTACAAGTACTTAGAACTCTTTCACCCCTGCCAACCGATACACCAGAGCAGTTTGCATATAGAGTGTGGGTAATCAACGCGGTACTTAACGAACATGAACATTGGCCCATATCCTCAGATTATGGTCAGAGAGAACATAAAGAATTCCTATTAGAATTATTATCTCCCGAGATTACTAAACACCTTCTGTTGTTCTCGGAGGACCCTAAAACTACACCTTTTGACACTTTACTGCTCAGGATTGGGTCTGTGTGTAAGACCCAGCCAGCTCAGATTATTTCAGTATCAGAAGCTAGAAGGTGGCGTGCTGAGGGAGCACCCCAATACAAGAAAACACCACACACAGGAAATAGAGGTCATGTCAGAGGTAGTTACAGAAATTCCTCCACTTACATTTCCTTCCATGAACTCAGAGACCAAAAGGAAAAATTAGAAAAAGAGAAAATGAAATGGGAACAGGATCGTCACACAATGCAGATAGAATTGGACAGAGTAAAAAGTGATTTGACAGCTAGGAACAACAGTGCTAGTCCATAGGGATGTCCTGACTCTCTGTGTCCGAATGCCAAGGTGACTCAGGCCTTCACAGCCCAGCCAGACTCCTTTCACTTACCTGTGGACTCACTTTTGGAGACGCAGGATAAGGGAAAGAAGTCAGACTCAGAATTCAGCTTGAGGTATGTGGCACCTTTGATTTTGGACACTTGCGGCAGCCCCAATACTACCATAGAGGGTCAGGATAAATTAACTTTGATTGATACAGGGGCTGGAATCAGTTTTACAAGCAGAGCGCCTCCTAATGGAGATCAGAAAAACATGGAAATTTGTGAGATTCAGGGTCTAAATGACAAAGCTTCAAAGTGTGTGTCTATCCCACAAAAGGAACAAATGAAAGACATTGTAGAAACTACTGCCAGCACGAGTGAGAATACAGGCAAAGAAATAGTTGAGGTGGCTGGTCTTGCATTGGGTACAGGAATTCTAAATGCTTCTAAACCTTTGGTTCACGAGGTTATTCCTGTGCAGTTAGCCACACAATGTTGCCTGCCAGTGCAGCAGCATGATCGTAGTGTAACTCACTCAGAGGCTGCAGATCTTTCAGTTTGGGCACAAGATTGTGGGAAAAGGTACACAGAAATTTTGTTTGAGGCCGAAGATCCTCAACCACAAACACAGCATCCAGTACTTCCTCCAGCATCAGAACTGGTGCCTAAGATGGAGAAGAGAGGTCAGAGTGGACCTACCTCTTTAGCATGTCGCTCTCCAGCTTGGTCAGATGCTAAACCGGAAGGCTCTGTTAGGCTCACTATACACTCTCAGGCCCTAACTAAGATTTCAAAGCCTGTAGTACCAGTGTCAGCCTCTTACTGTGCAATTTAACCCTAAATGTGCATTTTTCTCTGTCCTAGACAAGACTAATGATTTTCGGAATTTGCCCCTTGCCTCTGAATGCCAGGACACAACAGTGCAGACAAAAGAAGACACATCTAGCCTGCACCTGACTTCTGCAGCGCAGTGCTCACTCCTCCGAGTGCAGTGGGACCCAGGTGGCAGACATGTGGTCCAGGTCGGCCTGAATGGAACATGGACAAAGTTTGTTTTAAGTGACCTTGAGGATGCTGCCAATTTAAAATATTTTTTCTTTTTCTTAGCAGCAGTTCGGATATATACATAGCCATCCCAGACCAGTTTTGGCACAAAGATATTTCTAGTGTTTTCCAAGGTTCCTCTTTATCACTGCAGAGATAGAGACTAGAGAATGACACGGTGGCGGTTACCTGCGGCTAGCCGCGGGTAACCCGCCGGAACGGGGAAAGAAAAATAGCAGTCGCTGCGGGGACAGGGACAAGGCCATTCACCGCCCCATGGGGTGGTGAATGGTCTCGTCTCCGCAGTGAGGTATCAAGGATCGCGGTCCCCGCAGCCACCGCCTGTAGCGTTTAGCCAGCTCTCTCCCTCCACCTCACCTTATATTTCGAGTTTGCCGGCTTCCTTTTTTCCGAGCCGTGCACGCGCGGCAGCGCAAGTCAATCAATCTTCTCCTCTGACGCAACCGGAAACAGGAAGTTGCAGGAGAGGAGAAGTTTGATTGACTCGCGCAGCCGCGCGTGCAGTTTTTGAACGCGTGCAGTTCGGGAAAAAGAAAGCCGGCAAACTCAGAATATAAGGTGAGGTGGAGGGAGGGTGGGGGCTGGACCTTTCATAGATCGGGGTAAGGGAGAAAATCCCTAATGGGAACATTAAGAGGTTTGTGTTTCCTGCTATGGCTCTCTAGAAGCTTGAAAATTGGAGCCACAATGAATATGCTGTTCTTTTTCTATGTAAAAATTGTGTATATGTGAAAATAGAAAATGTGGGTACTTCAGATTGGTTTGCTTGTGGGAGGTTTTTAGACTCTTCTATCTTGCTCATTTTTTGTTAGTAAAATTATTTTGTATTGGAACAAGCTTTTCTAGGTGTGACATATTGTTTAAGTGGAATGAGCATGATGCCATATGCTGATTTCACAGCTATTGCTTTTCACACTACAGAAACCTAATTCCAGACATTGCAGTTAATGGAGTATTTTTGTGTTGCAACCTCTAAAGGTGAACTCTTACCTTTACCAGAAAGATCCCTAACAAAAATCTAGTTACAAAAATAAATAAAAGTAATAACGTGAGAAGGGGTGGTTAGAAAGGTAAGAACAAGGAAACAGAGGAACATACCACCTAATATTTAAAGCAGTTTAATCGCATAGGAGGGGCTCCTGCCTCGTTAAATCACTTGTAAGTTACTGAGGCTTATATGAATGCTGCGGGGACGGTGATGAGGCGGTGAAAGGGATGGCAGTGACGGTGACAGGGCGGTGAAGGGAATGGTGGTGACGGGGCGGTGCAGAGGATGGTGGGCCGGGGACGGGGCGGTGACGGGGACAGATTTTTTCCCCGTGTCATTCTCTAATAGAGACGTTCCAAAGAAGATATTAGCTTTATGCCTTTTCTGAAAATGAGATGGTTATGATATACATTATTTGTACTACTTAGGTGTTCATCTTTGCTGTGTTTTTCTATAACAATGTGTTTATTTGCAGAGTTAAATTCAGCCCTGCACACTTGACAGAGGGAAGAATAGCCTCACACCTCAAACTTTGTGTTTTATGTTGTCTGTGCCATGTGGTCTGTCTTTTGTCTATTTGTTTTAGTTTAGGGGGTACCCCAGGATACATAACATTGGCCATTTCTAGAGCCCTTTTCCCCATTTTTTTTTTAACTAGCCCAATTGTTTCATATCCTAAATATAGCTTAGTTAGGGGTTATATTTTTAAGTAAAGGTTTCACTTTTTATACCGTGTTTATTCTATGATCCTCATTAGATTCAGTACACATTTCTGACATAATTTTTATATATATACATTCAGTACAGAATTATGGTCTCTCTGAAGTGCCATAATAGTTATATGCAGCACACAAAAACATATCTTTTTGGAATGTCTGATTAAGAACCTTAAGTACCTGAATATTGTCTGTCTTTTGCCATAACTATACCAAGTAAATGCATTAATATTGTTACATGTTGCCACATTCAGTACAGGCAGCCTAGTCTCTCTCTATCTCTCTCTCTATATTGTGGCTATCCGAGCAATCCAGGATAGGATTTTAAGGCTCTGTGGACAGCTACACCAAAATGAACATTTGCGTGTGACCCGACATGGAGTCATCCTGTAGGACTGGATTTCCTTAAAAAAAACAACTCCAAAATAAAGTTCCAACACTCAGACAGGTTAAATAAACAGTTCACTTTACTCAATGTCTTTGGAACAGGTAAGTAATGTCTTTCAGCATTCTGATCTTTTTCTCCAGATTATATACAGCATTTATCAGAGAAAAAGAAAACCAAACGATTGCAAAAAGGGCAAAGAAACAAAAGTAAACTTGATTAGCTACCAGCTTTACTTTGCCACTGTTTTTCAGGTCTCGCCTCATACAGAGACCTTGGCTCCCTAGAGCTTCCTTAGACTGCTGAAAAGCAGTTGCTTTATTCAGTCCAAACAAAAATTATAGTCCAACATTCAGGTATCCTTCATTCTTAGTCCATAGCACAAAAAAATAAAGGAAAAACAGCCTCTGGCAATCACTAATTATGGCTGCCAGGAAGAAGAGAGAGTCACAGGATTTGCACAATTACTGGCCTGAAAACCAGGCTTCAAATTCCCTCCCAGGTGGCAGCAAATCCTCTCCCACACTCTCTCTAAGCTATCAAAGCAAAATCCTCATTCAAACAGCAAAACACAGCACACAAACAGTTTGCAAACACCTTCACTGTTTGTGGCTCAGCATTAAGTTCACCTGCATGGGTTCAGGTTCATTCTCTTCACGAGTCCAAGCCTCTGGGATATCCATGAACTCTTCAGATTGGGACAGCTCTCCAGGCTGTTCAAACTGCTCTACTTCCATAGGCTGGCACTCGTTGTCCCTGTCTGGCTGGACAGGATCCTTAGGAAGGCAAGGACCTAGCTTCCTTCCTAGCCGGCTGGCTTTTCTACTGGGAGAGATAGGGTTATATAGTTTGGGGAAACGCCCTGCTGTGTCAGCCCTGGCAGTGTTCCAAGGGCCTCTTGGGCTCCCCCGGTGGTCAGTGCTATTATTTAGCTCATCCATAACCTGATCCTTCCCAATTCCTCCCCGGGATTTCTTTTTCACTTCTTTCTTTTCTGCACAGACTGGGACCTGTGCTTGGTGTATACCTGACTGGTCACATACCCCCACCGTCAAAGGGTACTTATCCCTATAAGCCCAAGGAATAGGGGGGGGAAATTAAAGCAAAACGTTTACTCGCCCTATTTGTGTCTCCTATTGCGGTATCTCTTCTCTTCTGGTCGAGGATCCGAGCATAGATTCTCAAAATCCTCTGGCCAATGGAGCACAGCGGGTTCAGGGTTCTTAGTGTCTTGTTGTTTACAGCATTCTATACCTTCTAACCCTTCCACCCTCTCTGTGATGGCCGTAAGGACCTGGGCTATTTCCTCAACCCGCTCTTGTATTTGCCCTTGCAAATCCGTCACACTGCCACCCACACGCTTCACTGAGTCTTCAACTGAATCCAACTGGACGGCCTGTCGTTCTAATTGGTTCTTATTGCTACGACTCTGTTTAGCTAAACTGCCGGGTTCCATCCCCTCTGTGGCCCAAAGCTCTTGTGTAGACTGTACTTTTTTAAGTTGCTCTAGCCATTTTTTTTGCTGAGCTTGACTACCTGCAACTTTGGCCTCCACTTCCTGCATTTGTTGCCTTATTTGCTCGGATAGCCCTCCCAGAGTCTCAGCCTGATGCTGTCCCTGTAGGGCTATTTCCTGCTTTAGACTTTCTTTTAACTCTACCATACCGGTATCGGCAGGTGATTTTACGACCGGCATCAATCTGGAGACTGCCTCTACGCATTCCTCTCTCAGCACCTTCATTTTATCTTTCCACTGAGATTCCTGTCTGTCGGAGAACTCCCGAACCTGGTTCTGCATGGAAATCAACTCCTGCTGGAGGTGTATCATACTTTCCTTCAAGTCCCCTCCTCTATCATCCTGGCATGTGCTTATTTCCGGTTTTGTCTTTTCTCTAAGGGAATTTTCCCTTGAGGAACCAAACCCCTTATTACCCCTACTGGTTTCCCTCAAGTGTACCCAGCGCTCTAATCTGGCGTGCCAAATTCTTTCGCAAATCATTTGCGCTATCTTATCACCACTCGCTACTTTATAATCACTATCTCCTTGGTTTACCAGCAGGACTGAGACATTGCCTCTATAGTCAGGGTCAACAATCCCCGCTGCCACATCGAGGCAATGATCTAAGGCCAATCCGGATCGGGGTCCGATCCTAATATATGACCCCGGAGGAGGGGAAACTTGTACGTCAGTTTTAACCAACGCCCTACCCTTAGCGGGAATTACCTGTTCATGTGCTGCATAAATATCAAAGCCAGCTGCTTTGGAATATGCCTGGGTGGGTGCCTTAGCACTGTCCGAGAGAGGAACCCACTTAAGTGTAGGGTGCCACCTAGATTTAGCCGTATCCCTAGATTCTTATCTTCTTTCCCCCTTTCCCCTATCGGGATACCAGCCTCTCTTACTCTGTGCTCCCAACACCAGTTTATACCAAGGTTGGAATTTATTCAAAATTTTATTCCCCCTGGGTCTGGTTGATTTCACCTCCTCCTCCCATCCAGGCCAATCTCTACCTAGAATCAATGGGAAAGGGCATGAATTTACCACAGCAACCTGAAGATTATATTTCTTCTTACCATGTTCTAATTCTATTTTCAACAATGGGTATCGTCTAGAATCCCCATGCACACATCTTATAGACACTTCTTTCATACCACCCTCCTTAAAGGAAGAGGTCTCAATTTGTTTCCACATTTGGCGAGAGATAACAGATTGTTCAGACCCAGTGTCTAGTAGTGCCTTTATTCTTTTCCCAGCCACCCCTACCAGGACCTGGCAGACCGCGGCACCCAGTCTATTAGTGACCCGTTGTATCACAAAATCTCTCCTTTCTTTACAGAATCTTTGGGTATGTCCTACCTTTCCACATCTATAACACCTTCTTTCACTTCCCTGAGTGTTAGAACAAGGTGTGGGAGAGACTGCGTCCTTAAATGGGGTTTTCTTATTCCCGCTCTTATTCAATATAGCTGGATTCTGCCTAAATGGGATAGATGGTCCTATACTCGTGCCTTCTCCTGGGAGGTCTTGGGAGTCCAGGTAAGCCTCTGCTACAGCCAGTACCTGACCCAGTGTTTTACAATTTTGTTTTCTTATCCATGATTTGATATTTTTAGGCACTGCTTCCAACAGTTGTTCCTTTACTACTTCGCAAAATAGAGCCCTTGCATCATTTATGAAAGGCTGTAGCCACTTCTCTGCCAACTTAGTGATACGTTGGAGCAGTGCTTTAGGCCTTTCCGAGGGGAGCATCTGGGTGGCCCTAAATTTCTGCCTATAATGCTCCCCTGTAAATCCCAAGTAATCTAATATGTGGGTTTTTACAGCCGGATAATTGCTAGCCTGTTCTGGACTTAGGGTTTGGAAGGCGGCCAGGGACTCGCCAGCCAAACAGGGCAACAATCTAAAGACCCATTGTTCTTGTGGCCAACCTGCGGCTACCGCTATCCGCTCAAATGAGCACAGGAAATCATCCGGGGCATCTCCGGATGCAATTTTACACACGTTTATATTCATTAATGGAGACAATCCTACCGGAGTCTGAGGAAGAATATTCTGTATCTCCGGGCGTAGTGGTTGTGCAGCTGTTTGTTGCAAAATCTGCGCGAACATCCTAGACTGTTCTTGCATAGTCGACATCAATTCTCCATGTTGGCGCAACATGGTATCTTGGCTTGCTTGCCAACGCTCCTCGCTGGTCCTTAGGATACCTTTTAGCTCCTCAGCCTGTCTCTGTCGCTCGCCAGCCAGCGCTGCCAGTATCTGGGTCTGCTCCATATCGAGGACCTGTAAGGTAAACAAAAAGAAAAGGAACCCAAGTGTGGCTGCTTGGTACCCGTGTTCCTCCCCTTCCTAGCCTCCCCAGCCTAGGTACTCTTACCAATAGTACTGGTGAGTCTGTGCCTTTGGGTTTTAGGCCTCCTTGGCCCCCAGTCGTTCTCCGCACGGCTTGTCTCCCTCTGGCACTCCGGTCCACTGGAACCGACTCAGGACCTCCGCTCTGGAACTCCGGTCCACTGGAACCGACTCAGGAACTCTGCTCTGGGTCTCTCCGCACAGCTCTGGGACTCCGGTCTGGCGTTCACCAACTCCACACTCCCCACTGAACTCCACAGTGCTCCTCCCACGGAAATACTGTAGATCTATTCTCCGGATTTCCGGTTTCCGGCTGGAAACTCCTCCTCTGCATAAATCTCAGGAAACTTTAGATTAAGCACTCCAACAAAAAAAAAATTAGACTTCTTAGACAAACAATTAGTCCACAGTTCAATTGACCAAAACAGAAAGCTACAAAGCCTTCTCCAGCACAAGTAAAAAAAAAAAACGTTTTGTTTTTTTTTTTTCCAAAAAAAATGTGATACCCACAAGTGTCCTACAGGAGGCGCAACATCCCACTTCTGACACCAATTATGTGGCTATCCGAGCAATCCAGGATAGGATTTTAAGGCTCTGTGGACAGCTACACCAAAATGAACATTTGCGTGTGACCCGACATGGAGTCATCCTGTAGGACTGGATTTCCTTAAAAAAAACAACTCCAAAATAAAGTTCCAACACTCAGACAGGTTAAATAAACAGTTCACTTTACTCAATGTCTTTGGAACAGGTAAGTAATGTCTTTCAGCATTCTGATCTTTTTCTCCAGATTATATACAGCATTTATCAGAGAAAAAGAAAACCAAACGATTGCAAAAAGGGCAAAGAAACAAAAGTAAACTTGATTAGCTACCAGCTTTACTTTGCCACTGTTTTTCAGGTCTCGCCTCATACAGAGACCTTGGCTCCCTAGAGCTTCCTTAGACTGCTGAAAAGCAGTTGCTTTATTCAGTCCAAACAAAAATTATAGTCCAACATTCAGGTATCCTTCATTCTTAGTCCATAGCACAAAAAAATAAAGGAAAAACAGCCTCTGGCAATCACTAATTATGGCTGCCAGGAAGAAGAGAGAGTCACAGGATTTGCACAATTACTGGCCTGAAAACCAGGCTTCAAATTCCCTCCCAGGTGGCAGCAAATCCTCTCCCACACTCTCTCTAAGCTATCAAAGCAAAATCCTCATTCAAACAGCAAAACACAGCACACAAACAGTTTGCAAACACCTTCACTGTTTGTGGCTCAGCATTAAGTTCACCTGCATGGGTTCAGGTTCATTCTCTTCACGAGTCCAAGCCTCTGGGATATCCATGAACTCTTCAGATTGGGACAGCTCTCCAGGCTGTTCAAACTGCTCTACTTCCATAGGCTGGCACTCGTTGTCCCTGTCTGGCTGGACAGGATCCTTAGGAAGGCAAGGACCTAGCTTCCTTCCTAGCCGGCTGGCTTTTCTACTGGGAGAGACAGGGTTATATAGTTTGGGGAAACGCCCTGCTGTGTCAGCCCTGGCAGTGTTCCAAGGGCCTCTTGGGCTCCCCCGGTGGTCAGTGCTATTATTTAGCTCATCCATAACCTGATCCTTCCCAATTCCTCCCCGGGATTTCTTTTTCACTTCTTTCTTTTCTGCACAGACTGGGACCTGTGCTTGGTGTATACCTGACTGGTCACAATATATATATATACATTCAGTACAGGCAACATGGTTTCTCTCTCATTTTCTATCTCTTATTTGGATCACACTGGAGTACAGCTGCTGAATGATATCTGGACTCTTTTCAAGCCGGTTTATCCCTCCCTGTATGCACAGACATCATTTCATCTCAAGGGTGAACACCACTATTTTCCAGTGACTGACAGATCCTGTGCAAACATCATTTCATCTCAAGTGCGCATTTCACCAGTTTAAAGAGACTGCCGGTTCCTGCTGGACTAATTCAGCTTCCTGCACCCTGACTGCAAAGACTTCTCTACTTCTTCACACACGTTGTACTACCTTGGAGCTGGACATTTTTGTTTTCACCTATTCTTTCCACAAAATGTTTCCTGTTTGTTGGATCTACTGATTCATGACAGCCACCTTCCTAAGAACGCTTTGCTGTACAGTTCAACTTATTTACTGAACAATACCTGGTGTAGACATTCACCTCTGTCCTCCATCACCATTAATGGGACAACCTACTCCACACCTCTGGTAACTAATGATTCTATGGACATTCCAGACTTTATTTCATATGCTGTGCATCCACTACCTCTTGGTATTGGGAATGAGACATTCCACAAGCTGCTGAACTTTACTGAACTCCATACTTACATTGAACAACTTAAGAAAACCTCCAAAGAAGTGAATCTTACTATCACTTTTGAAAATGGACAGATTGCACAAACTGTAGAAAATTTGCTACAAGATGCTCATGTCTCAGTTTAGGAATTTTTCTTTGGGTATTCGCCCACTGCAAACCATGTATTTAATGTTTTAATTCATCCTATCATTATCTTAATTATTGTACAAATTTTGCTATGTATTATTATGATTTTCCTTTACTGTAAAGTGAAACATATGTACATTTCTTTACAACGCATATCATACAAAGTTCCTTCTAGCTTTTAAGACAGTTATACATGTATTTCCAGTATCTTCTCTGACACTTGCTAATTTGGCTAATTTGGTTCCAATTTGGTTTTAATTTGGCATGGCATATTGCATTACCATTACCAGGGTCAGAGATAATATTATCCCATATCCCATACTTGCATACTCTCTCATGACATCTTGTTACCTTTTATGCCTAAACCTCCTGAAAAAGCTTCCTGCATCCCTTATGCACCGTTTATTCGCTCATCGACGGGTAAGATATAAGCATACTGGGGTCCCTGCCCAGATGACGGACTATACAACCTAAGACAGAGGTTTGAACTCATAATGGGAACAGTTTACGGACTATACAGCCTATCTTCATAGCTTGGAGATTCTGCAGGACAGGGGACGTGCTGTTGGAGGTAAGCGAGGCATCTGCGAAATGCAGACTGGCTGTTTATAGAAGGGTACCACAAGCTTGCCCTCATTTCAAAGAATAAAAATAAAAAAGTATGGGAGATGTCAGCATAGCTATCGCTACCATTCAGCATTTTCAGTTGGCATTACTAATGTCAGCGAAGGCCTATGGGAAATTATATCAATCTGACTCTGGCATGTGAATGCAGATAGACCCTGAGGGCAGGGAGACTGTTTAAAGTAGCCCTGATTGAATCATGATTAGTTAAAAGGTGTTAATGTCTGATTAAGAGGGTGCTTAGGACAATGGGTCCAGGTGCACAGATAACTAAAGTTAGTCAGTGTGACAAACCTGTGGCCAGCTTTGTCCCTGTAAGGGATAAAAGCAGAACACGGTCCCTGGTCAGAAGGGCTGACCAGGTTAAAAGTAAAGGTTTGGTTTTGGCTGACTACCCCTCAGACAGTGAGGTAGGGCAGGAGAGACAGGAACATAGGTACATCCAGCAGAGAGCGCCATCTCAGGACAGGTACTCTAGAAAGCCTGATAGGACTCTTATTGAGAAGTGGAGTCCCAGTGCTAGAAGGTATGCTCATTACCAGCCTAGGAGAAACCTTTCCCTAGGGATTTCCTGCCTAAAAGCTGCTCCTAGGAGAGAGGGGTGGGGCTTTAACTCACATAAGAACAGAGTATGGGATCTCAGTAGGGAGAGCAGGGAGAGCCGGGATGGGGCTAGAGCTAATGAGCTCAGGCAGCAGCAGAAGCAGCAGGGCTTGGAGGCAGATGAGGGGAGAAGTCTCTCTCCTCCCGCCCGCAGCAGTGAGGATGTGGAGATGACTGAGGACTACCTCAGCTCCACCCCAGAGGCTGCTGAGCAGACAGAGGCTATGGATGTCTCTGAGCCACTGTTGGAAGCTGGCTATTTTCCCACTGACATGGAGGTTAGTTGCTAAGGGGAAGGAAGCAAGGCTATGCTTGTACCGGCTCCCATAACCCAAGCCCAGCTGACAGTGATTAAGGGAAGAGCAGGAAAATCTCTCCGCTACCCTTTATGACTGCCCGGAGAGCATTGTTTGTTCAAGGACTTTATCTATAGGGGTGTGAAGGCTCCTTGTGAAAAAACCTAAGTAAAGTTCACAGCTTATCTAATGCCATGCTGTGTTCGGTCGGCTAGGAAGCCCAGCTGATAGTAATGAGCTGTGAAGCCTGCTCTGCAAAACCTATCCCTGTCTCAGCTAGGTAAGCTGAAACGTTTGAGAAATTCATTGCTAGGTTTGGGAACTGTAATTACTCTGGCTGTGTTCACAAGGTGTGCAAAGTTTGAAAGTTTATTTTCCTGATATTTTTCATTTACCTTTACCCCTGGTGAAGAGGACTGTAATTAGACTGAAAAGTCCAGGGTATTGAACTGTATGTGGCATTTGTAGCAAGCCATTCTGACAACTGCAAGCTATTTTGTGTTTTATATTTTGCCATGACATGCGGGTGGCTGATGGTATTCAGACCCCCGGGTTCAATAAAGTACAAGAACATTCTTTTTTAACAAGACTTACCTGTGTGGTCTTCTCTTTACAAGCTACTCTCAGTGTGGCCTGGCAGACTAGGCAGGCGCCTAGGTCTGTTATAACCTGAAAAGCCTTCCTCCAACCTGAGGAGGCCACGCCGACAGGCCAGAACTCAACACACCTAATCCCTCTGCTGGTTAGAGCAAGGGATAAGTGTGTCACAAGTGGTATCAGAAGTGCTGGATTATTATTATTATTTTTTTTTTGGACATTTGATTTTGGCAAACCTTTTCAGGAGCACTGAGAGCCAAAAAGTGTGTTGGAGAAATTATTTGACCACTTTATGGAAACTCGATATTGAGGACCTGGAGGATACTTCAACCTGGTTCCAATGGAGGAAATCCTTGAGGACTTCACAGCGGCGGATCCGGAGTGGAGCGGCTCAGGAGGGAGACCAACCCCACAGACGGACGGAGAGGCCGGGACCAGAGGGATTACAGGATCGTAGAGAAAGGGCCGTGCACCCTTAATGAGCACACCTGCGCAGACTCACCAGTACTGCGATAAGCACGCTAGGCTGCGGGGACTGGTGAGGGCAGTAATTGGTATTTGGGGAAACCATAAAATACTACACTTGGAGGTTTTTGTCTTTCTGATTACGTCCACAGGTCTGCAGGATGAATCCACAGCTGCTTGCAGTCTTGGCAGGAGAACGCCAGCGCCAGAGCGAGGATCTTCGCAAAGTGCTGGAGGCCAACCAAGAGCTATGGCGAGCAGGACAGGATGCCAATTGGAGACACCATGATGAACTGGTCATAGCCATGGGCGAACAGACTAAAATCATGACTCAACTATTACAGACCCCGGCAAGAAATCCTGGTATTACACCGGTGTTGGGAACAGGGACTTCTCAGCTGGCGGTAGGACAAAACTCTTTAAATATTTTGAATTTGAATAAGATTACCCCAGCAGATGCACCGGACGATTTCTTGAACTCCTTTGAAAGAGTTGCTACTGCAGCCGGGTGGCCACAAGAGCAGTGGGCGGTACGCTTACTGCCATGCTTAGCGGGTGACACATTAGCAGCTTTTCAGACCATGCCTGCAGAGCAAGCTAATAATTACCCTGCTATAAAAATGTATATTTTGGATTACCTAGGGTACACGAGGGAATACTACAGGCAGACACTTAGGTCTGTGCAGATGAACCACAAAGAAAGGCCAAAAGCTCTCCTCCAGCGGATTAACAGGCTGGCAGAGAAATGGTTGCACACTTACATGTTAGACCCCAGGGCAATGTTCACGGAGGTAGTCCGGGAACAATTTCTGGAATCTATGACCAAAGATCTGAGGGGGTGGCTGAAGAAGCAGGGAAGTGAGAATTTGGCACACATAATAACATCTGCAGAGGCATACTTAGACGCCCAAACTCCTGGGGAGGAAGATAGCATGCCTCATAGATCACTGTCCCGAGGGCCTAGGGATACTAGACCCCAGCCTGACAACACCCAACGTCCCACCCACCCTGAGTATAAAAAAACCTGTAAATCCGAAAACAATTCAGTGCTATAGGTGTGGGAAAAGGGGGCATAGGCAAAATGTATGTAGAGAACGGAGGGACTTTATGGTAGTCTGCAACCCTGGGAAAGCAGTTAGGAAAGAGTGCCTGACTCAAGTAAAAATAGCTGGAAGGTTAATAACTGCCCTTGTTGATGCTGGGGCAGAACAGAGTGTGATCGACCATAAGCTGTGGCAACAAATAAGGGGGCTTAGCTCTGGCAGTAAGGGTGGTGGTGAAGCTATGATACGCTGTGTTCATGGGGATGTAAAAAAATATCCTATGGTCCCAGTGTCCTTTAAGGTAGAGGGCAAACGGACCACATTAAGAATGGCGATCATTGAGGATTTACCTCACTCCCTGATATTAGGCAGGGATTGGACTGATATGCAGATTCTAGTGACTCAGGTTGCTGCTAAACCAGCCAATAGGGAGAGAGAGAATACTCCTCACACAGATTCTTGGGTATTGGGGTCATGGTCTAAGGGGAGCCCCGAGGACAGGAATCCTGGGAGCTCAGGAGGTCGGCGGCCTAGGCCCAAGCGGAGGAAATGGCAACCCACTATTAGATGGGCGGCAATATCTGATAGGGCTATTACACCTACACGAGCGTATAAAGGGGCTGCAGGGTATGACTTATATGCAGTCCACGAGCAGCAGATCCCTGCTAGAGGGAGAGCTTTAGTGTCAACTGACTTACAGGTCTCTTGTCCCCCCTGGTTCATATTTGAGGATTGCTTCTCGTTCGGGTTTGGCTTTAACAAAGGCTTTAGATGTAGCAGCGGGAGTCATAGACCCAGATTTTAAGGGAAATGTGGCTGTCCTACTGGTCAACCACGCGGAGACCCCTTATTTAGTAAAGCCTGGGGATCGCATAGCACAGATGTTGTGCGAACGGATCTGGTAGCCCCGATTAGAGCGCTGGGCACTGTTCCCTTTCACAGAGAGAGGGGGGAAAGGATTTGGGTCATCTGACGAATCGCACCCCATGAATCAGCAAGTAGCGGCCCAAGGATCTAACCCAGAGGTGCTTCCTCATGAGGATGAAGCAGCCACAATGAAGGAGAGGGGAAGTCCTACCTTGAGAGAGGATATGGAAATAATAAAGCAGGAATTGAAACAAGTAGTAGGACTCATTACAGCCTCTCATGAAACAGCAGTTAAGGAAGTCTCCCGGGAAATACTGTATCATTGTCAGCAGGATAATGCCACTTTGAGAGATGCTATGATGCAGGTCACTGACCAACTATCACAGATAGGGAAGCAGGTCACTGAGCAACAAACCCAACAGGAAACAGTAAGACACCAATTAAACAAAATAGAAAACCTTCAGGGGAAGAGTAAAAATAGTGGGGTAACAACCGAGAAATGGGGAGAACAAAATCAAGCTCTTCACACCCAGCTAGAACACCATAACACTTTATTGGGGAAACTTGAGAGATCATTGACAGAAGTAGGAGACAATGTAGGCAACCTACAGCTTCAAGTTAAGAACATGCAAAAGAGAGAACTGAGTGAGGTCACCAAGGCAGTAGCCTCCTTAGCTCAGAAAGTGGACAATATAGGGGGCATGGCTTGGAGGTACACGAGAATGGACGGGTGAAGAAGGAGCTCCTGTTGAAAACAGACATTTTTATCACAAATTAGTATCGGATTATTTAAAATCGCCGGGTTTTTTTTCATAAAGATATTTATAATGGCTACGAGTAAGCAGAGCAAAGCAGACTCGGCAATGTCGACTACTGGAAGTGTAAAGAGGTCTAAACCAGAGCCTGTAACTCTGTCGAAAGCCCCGCTACCAAAAGATAGTAAATGGGAAGATGAAATGTTTAAAGAAATAAAAGCAATTAAAGAAATAGTGCTGTCAAATTAAAAAAAACTAAACGATCTACAAGATGAAGTATCTACACTAAATAGAAGAACAGAGGTACTAGAAATAAAAGTAAACCAGCTGGAAAAGAACGCTGAGGAGTTTCAAACAGAAAAGAAGCAGTTCAGTGAAAATAGAGAGAAAATTATCTTTCTTACCAGGGAACTGGAGGATTGCTCTAACCGGATGAGAAGATCGAATTTAAGAGTACTTGGGATACTGGAAGGGGTGGAGAAAGGAGATCTAATTTCCTTTTTAGAAAACTTCATAATTAAAGTCCTCCCCTTTAAATCAAAATATCCAATGGAAATAGAGAGGGTACACAGAGTCCCTGCTAGAAGACCGGATAAATTTGTGGGTCCTCGCCCAATAATTTTAAAACTTTTAAGGTATCAGCATGCCATAGAAATTATTCGATTAGCAAAGGAAAACCAAAATATGCGGTGCCAAGATGCTAAAATTCATATCGTTCCGGACTTTGCTAAACCCACAGCTGATAAGAGGAAGCAGTTTTTAGACCTAAGACCGTCACTGTGTGAAATTGGAGCTAAGTATGGTCTACTATATCCAGCCATCATGAAAATAACTGTGGATAACAAAACAATGAGCTTTGACAGTCCTGAAAAACTTAAGAGCTTTTTAAGACAAAAAGAACAACCCATGAATGAATGAATGAATATGTGAGGCTCGTTTTAGTTCCAGCTTTCATTTTTGGTTTTTTTAATCTCAAAGCAATTGTTATGTGGTTTTAACACATTTTGAAAAGATTTTAATATTATTAACGGTGAAAGAACCTTCTGACTTTGACTTGAAAATATGGAATGCTGTCAACATTCTAATCCGAGTTGACATGCAGCAGTTACCATGGTTCTCTCAGTTACCGGTTGATGAAAGGGTTAAACATTAAGAGGAAGTTTAGGCAGCATTACGGTCAGAGAGTTTAATATTATATTTTGCTCTCTCTCACCTAAGGGATCTTTACATTACCCACAGAAATATTCAAGTTCAGTTTTAAATGAGAAGCAAGGCCAGTCTGTCCCTTCATTATTTCTGACATAAATTCTATTGAATGGAAGGAAGGATACAGTACTTACTACAAGGTTTTACACAGACCTTAATGTAAAAGGAATTGGGAGTATATTTAAATATGATCCCTTGGAGGAATTTTGGAAAAAGCTAAATATCTTATGAACAGATTCCAGCTTTTGATAGTCTTCAAGTTTGGATATTGGTGGGACAATAATACTGGTCACAAATACAGAAGACATATGCTGATAAAGAGGATCTTTTGTGATCTAAAACCGCCTTTATTGATGCTGGAATTGAGGAGTGAGAACCTTTTGATTGGGACTGCAAAGGATGCCATCGCTGGATCTCATTGATACGGATAACTTACAGTTGTTTCTTTATCCGAGCTGTGAATCTTCTCATTGGGCGGGGCGTGGGAGCATGCTCCACCCCCCAATGGCGGGTTGAAATATTTATATCGCATATGGATAGAACCTTTTTTTTCCTACAGATTCTGAGTTTGAAATGTAAGGAAACATCAATGCCTGTAACTGCCTCTCTTCTGATTGGGAAAATATGAGCGTGCTCCGCCCCCTGAAGCGTGGAGGAACCCTGTAACTTGCAGTATTTAGAGTTTTTGCTCTCATGGTGTTTAAGGAAGAATTCAGAGGAGAGCGCTGAAATTTGTGACTGCCTCTTTGCGGTTTGGGATGGTGTGGGAGCATGCTCCGCCCCCGGAGGCGCCTAAAAACTTTATAAGCTGCAATATGTAGAGATTCTGTTTGCTGAAGACTGATAAAGAGTTTAGAGATTTTACAAGGCTGTCACTTTCGGATATGCCTTAATGCTTGCTTAAACGTCGGTATCCTGGGATGAGTGAGGAATTTTAGAGTTGTTTACAACATGACTGTTATGATATATGCTGAAAGAGTGTTAATTTTAGGGAGTTAAAGCTTATTCTAAGAGAATGGAGACTTAAGATATTATTATAAGGAATAGAAGAAAACTTTATTATTTATTCTTAAATATGTAATGCTTTTTTACTGTGTATTTGGCATATTTATATTTACATCTTATGGTTTCCTGGAGAAAGATCTTCAAGATTTGGTTAATTATTTTAACAATAACTACTATAGTCAAGTTTAATTTCATATTGATGTGTTATTGAAAATAATAGGAAAATTTGAATAGATTCTTTATTTATGACTGAATTATTTCTTAGTATATGTTCTTATTCTTTCAAGCGAATATATTTATGCCATTTATCTTTTTCTGGTTAGTGATAAATTTATATTTCATTGACTATGTTAATGATAGATACGTATGGTATGAAGAAATTAGATATGATTGTAATGAATGAATTATTATTTGAGAAAATTTATGATTTTGATTTAATTAATTAGTGATTATATGGGATTGAAATAAATGAATAATAATAATATTATTTATTTGTTGAGTGTTTAAATAAGATTACACATAAGTACTGTTATGGTATTTAAAGAATTAAGATATGATCTTGGAGTTAAATTATTTAGATCACTGATATTTATTAAGAAATGGATTATTACTAACGCTAAAAATAGTTATTACAAGATTAATGTATTATAAATTTGACATATAATTGGGGTCTGTTTGGGATATATCTGGATTCACCTGATCTGAAATGTGTGGTTCCAAGTTATCTATGTCATTATATAGGGTGGGGAAGGGGGGGAAGGGAATTTATAATGGGTATTTTGTTAATTGGGGAAGGTGTGTTACTCAAAAGGAATTGATATGGAAAATGGTATATAATCATACTTTAATTTTTTATTTATTATTTTTAAATATTAATACATATAATGGAGATTAAAATATTTTCACTTAACGTTAATGGCCTCAATCACCCAATAAAAAAGAAAAAAATGCTTACATTCTTGAAAAAACAGAAGGCTGATATACACTATATCCAAGAGACGCATCTATCGGATATAGAATCAAAAAAGCTCGAAGGGGATTGGATGAAACATTGTTTTTTGCTCCTGCAGTTAGGAAAAAGGCGGGAGTGGCCATTTTAATAAGTAGTAAGTGTTCCGCTTCTTTTCAATTGATAGATTTTGATCCCTTAGGCAGATGGATTAATGTAGAAATGAGAATGGGAAATAATGCCTTGACTTTGTTTAATATTTATGCCCCTAATTCGAACCAAAACGATTATTTCAAAAACTTACAACAATTAATACTCCCACTGGCTGCTTCTAATTTAGTTGTAGCTGGAGATTTTAACGCTGTAATGGATCCTTTTTTGGATAAAAAACCAAGTAAAAATATAAAATCTTTAGGGCTAGAGAATTTGGTGCAATCTTGTAATTTAAAAGATATATGGCAAATACTTCATTTCAATGATCAGGAATTTTCCTTTTTTTCTCAAGTTCATAAATCGTTTTCAAGGATTGATTATGTTTTGGTCTCAAACTCATTGGTACAACAGGTGACACATGCTTCCATTGATCCAATTATTTTGTCGGACCATGGAGGGGTTTGGATCAAATGTAAATTGGATAAACATGATTTAAATAAATCAATTTGGAGATTTGATAATACATTGGTTGCGGATTCAGCTTTTCTTGAAGAGTTTAAGATAAAAATATCTGAATTTTTCCAAATTAATACTACTGAGGATATTAGTACTGAAATTTTATGGGACGCTTTTAAAGCTACTATGAGAGGATATATTATCTCTTATTCGGCACATTTAAGGAAACAATTCGCTAAACAATTTAATGATTTGGAAATTGAAATTAAATGTTTGGAATCTACATTAATTGATAAGTGGCAGCAAGATACTTTACAAGCTCTTTTAAAGGCTAAAGGGAAATACAATGAGATTGCTTCAAGACTGGCGAGGAAAGATTTGTTTTCTCAGCAAACCTTGTATTATGGAAATTCTAATAAGGTGGGAAGACTACTTGCAAATTATCTTAAAGTAAAAAAAAGAAGAGGAAAAATAATAGCAATAAAAGATGAAAAAGGAAATACACATACTCAGATTAATAATATTTTAAATCAATTTCTTAATTTTTATAAAGATTTATATTCTTCCGAGTCTTATGGTGATAAAGTTCAAAATGGTGTGGATTTCTTAAATTTATTGGAGGGTCCAAAACTTCCTGAACATATGAAAAAAAGTTTAGATGAGCCTATATCACTAAAAGAGTTAGAAACAGCGTTGAAGTCTCTTAGAGTTGGATCCGCTCCAGGTGGGGATGGTTTTACAGTAGAATTTTATAAAACATTTCAAAATTCTTTATTACCCCATTTACTAAATTTGTATCAGTTTCAACTAAATAAGGGTTGTATCACAGGTACTATGGCAGAATCTTTGACTATTGTTTTACCAAAGCCAAATAAAGATCCCACTTTGGTTTCAAATTACAGGCCGATATCATTAATTAACGTGGATGGAAAATTATTAGCTAAAATTTTGGCTTTGAGATGTACACCAAACTGGATTCATTGCAAATAGACATTCTTCTAGTAACACTAGATTGGCGTTTCACACATTAAATTTAACTAAAAACATGAATGAACCGGCCTTTGCCGTATCTTTAGATGCGGAAAAAGCATTTGATAGAGTGGAATGGAAGTTTATGTATCAGGCATTGGAATGGTTTGGAATAGGTACAGGATTTATTCAAATGATTCAAACTTTGTATAGTTCCCCTATGGCAAGATTATATATAAATAATAATTTACTGGAGCGCTTTCAACTGCATAGGAGAGTTAGACAAGGTTGTCCATTATCTCCTTTGCTTTTTGATATAGTTTTAGAACCCCTATTGTTAGCTATTCTACAAGCAAAGGAGATACAGGGTATTCCACGTAATGATTGGGAATACAAATTTTCCGTTTATGCAGATGATATTTTATTGTATTTGAGAAATCCAAGTTCCTCCATTCCTTGTTTATTAGAGCTGATAGAAATTTTCGGTAAATTTTCAGGTTACAAAATAAATTGGAATAAATCTGAAATTCTTCCACTTTCATTGTTTGAAAAGTATGTTTGATTCATTTTCCTTTGTTTGGAAGGAGAATGGTTTGAAATATTTAAGAATATAGATTAAAAATACAGTGGATGATACAGTAAAAGAAAACGAAAAACTTTTATTAAAAAAGGTTACAGAACTTTGTGAACATTGGAATCCATTACATTTATCTTGGTGGGGGGAGAGTCCAAACTGTTAAAATGATGATATTGCCTGTTGTTTGCTATCAAATGGGTATGATACCAGTATTCTTTCATGGGTCTTTCTATAAAAAATTGAACTCAATAATTACTAAATTTATTTGGCTTGGTAAAACTCCTAGAATTGCTTTAGTATCTTTGCAAAAAACAATTAAGGAGGGGGGGAGGTAAATTTTCCAAATTTTTATAGGTACCATCAGGCCTATATTTTACGTCAAGGTATGTATTGGGTCCTCCCGGAGCTCATTGAATATACTCCTGATTGGTTATATTTGGAATGGCGTCTCATGTTTCCTTTACATCTTTCTCATGTTCTCAGTATCAAGATGGATCCACAAAAAAGGTTAATCAAAAAAGCCAAAAACCAAAAAGTCATCAGATTAAATGACCATTATAGTTAGATCAACATGAAGGAAAAAGATCTCAGATTTGCCACTCCTGCGGATTATATTGTTATAGCCCACATATGGAATAGTGGCGTGGTTGTCTTTCATTGATCTAAAAAACCTTCATGATGAACATATGACTTATTTTGTCAAAATTAAGTGTGTCTATTCACTACTCTTTTTTTTATAAGTGTCTATCCTATATTTTAAGTTAAATATTTTTATGTAAAATTTTCTTTTCCTTGTGCAAACTTGCAAAAATAGCGACTGCTTTACAGTAACTTGGAATGTGCAAACAAGCAAAAATTCTATTGTGCAAATAAGCAACAATTAGACTGTGCAAGTGTATAAAGCACAGAAAATAGCAGCAAACGGGTTTAAGTGTATATCGATTTAAACCCTGATGAAGCCGTATGTTACGGCGAAACGGGCTCCCGTCGGATATTAACTATGGGAACTAAGCCTTCTATCTTGTAACATAACCACACAAGATAAGTGCCTTTTGGCTTTTTTTGATATGTCTTTGCTTTAATTTGCTTATTTGCACCAGTTTGCTGCTATTTTCTGTGCTTTATACACTTGCACAGTTTAATTGTTGCTTATTTGCACAATAGAATTTTTGCTTGTTTGCACATTCCAAGTTACTGTAAAGCAGTCGCTATTTTTGCAAGTTTGCACATACTTAAAAGTTGCTTATTTGCACAATAGAATTTTTGCTTGTTTGCACAAGGAAAAGAAAATTTTACATAAAAATATTTAACTTAAAATATAGGATAGACACTTATAAAAAAAAGAGTAGTGAATAGACACACTTAATTTTGACAAAATAAGTCATATGTTCATCATGAAGGTTTTTTAGATCAATGAAAGACAACCACGCCACTATTCCATATGTGGGCTATAACAATATAATCCGCAGGAGTGGCAAATCTGAGATCTTTTTCCTTCATGTTGATCTAACTATAATGGTCATTTAATCTGATGACTTTTTGGTTTTTGGCTTTTTTGATTATCCTTTTTTGTGGATCCATTTAGTTTTGGTTAATCCTGTTCTCTATTTTTCAACTCAGTATCAAGATGCCCAGATTATACAAAGAAAATAGAATTTTAATAGATACTTGGAAAACATTAAGATTTGTTAGTAATTTAACAGAATTCCCTATTAATAAATCCACCAATCAATCCATATGGCTAAATTCGAAGATCCAAATTGGCGGTTTTAAGATTGTCTGGAAACATTGGATAATCGCTGGAATCAGAAATTTAAATGATGTCATTTCTAATGGTAAACTGCTGGAATTTACACAATTGCAACATAAATTTGGGCTTCATAAATCACAATATTTTCGATGGTTGCAATTGAAGCAGGCCATTCAGGCGGGGTTCCTTGAATGGAAAAATTTTAATACTCATTCCAGTTTGGATTTCTTATGTTTTCAGGCGGACTTTCTGGGTCACCAGGCCGCACAGTGGTATAAAACTATTAAGAAACATAGAACATAGAATATGACGGCAGAAAAGGGCTGTAGCCCATCAAGTCTGCCCACGCTAATGACCCACCCCCAGACTTCACCCGGCTAGAGATCCCACATACATATCCCATTTCTTTTTGAAATTGAGCACGCTGCTGGCGTTAATCACCTGCATAGAAACATAGAATAACCTGCATAGAAACATAGAATAAATATTAGTAATTAGTAATTTGGTTAAAAAAAACCTAAAAATGGTCTGAGGGATATTTGGAGCATTGAGATTAAACAACAGATTTCAACCTCTCAATGGCCACAAATTTGGTCTTGGAGAATGAGATGTACAATGTCAGCGTCTATGAGACAAATTTGGTTTTTCTTGTTACATAGAGCTTTTTGGACCCCAGTTAGATTACAAAAGTTAAATAGTACTTTGTCCAATAGATGCTGGCACTGTAAGTCGGAGGTAGGGACTTTGGAACATCTTTTATTCTACTGTCCTCATATTTTAGCCTTTTGGAACTCAATCTGGGATCAAATAAATTGTTTATTGGAAAACCATGTAGCGTTATCTTATGATACTGTGATATTTGGAATGTGTATGAGGAAAAAGAGTCAGATAACATCGAGTAATAATAAACTTTTAATGATCATGACTGGAGTTGCCATCCAACATATTACCAATAACTGGAAAGATTATACTAGGTTAAACTTTAACTTTTGGTGGAATTCATTATGCCACATATATAGAATGGAAAGATCAATAGCGACACAAAATGGAAATTACAATAATTTTATTAAAATATGGGAGCCATTGGCGTCTTTTTGTCAAGATTAAATGCCATTTTCCTATTAGTCACACATCATATAATAATGGGAGGGGGGAGGGACACAAAGATAGGTTTCGTTATATGAATGAAGGGTTTTGAGGGAGGGTGGGGAGAGGGTTACATTTATATGTTTAGAATATAATGTAAGATATACAAGTGCCTTGTTTCATTGTGTTGTATATGATTATTGTACACTTGATGAAAGATTTTTAAAATGAATAAAGAATTAAAAAAAAAAAAAATAAGAAAGTGGACAATATAGAAGACAGAAACCAACAGGATGTGGGGGAATATATAGAATCTACCCAATATCCTAGGCTACGGTGGGGTGATGATCTTCAGGGCTCGGGAAAAGAGAGCCGGGAGATCATGACAAGTGATGAGGACGAAAGAGCTAGGTTTGAAGCGGAATTGCCCTCGGTTAGGGAGGAGGGGCAACTCTCACCCAAACAGTGGGCACGTTGTTTCCTCATTTATGTCCCAGTCAGCCTGTGGGGAATTCACAGGGACCTGGGTCTACTCAGGGCACAAGTAAGAAAAGTAAGAATAAAAAACGTTATTGACGTGGATGTTTTTATTCTTTCCAGAATTCCAGAGAACACAGGACACCCTCAAAGTCTTTAGGATAGTCATCCTTTAAGTGGGGGGGATTGTGACAAACCTGTGGCCAGCTTTGTCCCTGTAAGGGATAAAAGCAGAACATGGTCCCTGGTCAGAAGGGCTGACCAGGTTAAAAGTAAAGGTTTGGTTTTGGCTGACTACCCCTCAGACAGTGAGGTAGGGCAGGAGAGACAGGAACATAGGTACATCCAGCAGAGAGCGCCATCTCAGGACAGGTACTCTAGAAAGCCTGATAGGACTCTTATTGGGAAGTGGAGTCCCAGTGCTGGAAGGTATGCTCATTACCATCCTAGGAGAAACCTGAATTATTTCCCTAGGGATTTCCTGCCTAACACAGCTGCTCCTAGGAGAGAGGGGTGGGGCTTTAACTCACATAAGAACAGAGTATGGGATCTCAGTAGGGAGAACAGGGAGAGCCGGGATGGGGCTAGAGCTAACGAGCTCAGGCAGCGGCAGAAGCAGCAGGGCTTAGAGGCAGATGAGGGGAGAAGTCTCTCTCCTGTCCGCAGCAGTGAGGACGTGGAGATGACTGAGGACTACCTCAGCTCCACCCCAGAGGCTGCTGAGCAGACAGAGGCTATGGATGTCTCTGAGCCACTGTTGGAAGCTGGCTATTTCCCCACTGACATGGAGGTTAGTTGCTAAGGGGAAGGAAGCAAGGCTATGCTTGTGCTGGCTCCCGTAACCCAAGCCCAGCTGACAGTGATTAAGGGAAGAGCAGGAAAATCTCTCTGCTACCCTGTATGACTGCCCAGAGAGCATTGTTTGTTCAAGGACTTTATCTATGGGGGTGTGAAGGCTCCGTGTGAAAAAACCTAAGTAAAGTTCACAGCTTATCTAATGCCATGCTGTGTTCGGTCGGCTAGGAAGCCCAGCCGATAGTAATGAGCTGTGAAGCCTGCTCTGCAAAACCTATCCCTGTCTCAGCTAGGTAAGCTGAAACGTTTGAGAAATTCATTGCTAGGTTTGGGAACTGTAATTACTCTGGCTGTGTTCACAAGGTGTGCAAAGTTTGAAAGTTTATTTTCCTGATATTTTTCATTTACCTTTACCCCTGGTGAAGAGGACTGTAATTAGACTGAAAAGTCCAGGGTATTGAACTGCATGTGGCATTTGTAGCAAGCCATTCTGACAACTGCAAGCTATTTTGTGTTTTATATTTTGCCATGACAAGCGGGTGGCTGATGGTATTCAGACCCCCGGGTTCAATAAAGTATAAGAACATTCTTTTTTAACAAGACTTACCTGTGTGGTCTTCTCTTTACAAGCTACTCTCCGTGTGGCCTGGCAGACTAGGCAGGCGCTTAGGTCTGTTATAACCTGAAAAGCCTTCCTCCAACCTGAGGCCGACAGGCCAGAACTTAACACACCTAATCCCTCTGCTGGTTAGAGCAAGGGATAAGTGTGTCACATCAGAAACTTGTCAGAGACAGACTGGAAATACATATATGACTACAGCCTATTTTTCTCTTATCTACGAAGGAGGGGGGAGATTTAACTTCTATTGAAGCTCAATAGATTCTGGTTTTTAGAATAAGTTTCCAAACTATTAAAGCCCCCTCGCAGCATCACCCCCCTCTCTTGGCTCTTGGCTCTTGGCACTCTGGTCCTCTCTTGTTTCTCTTGAGCTCTCTCTTTCTCTGTCTATCCTTCTCTTTATCTATGGAACACGAAGCTTGAACCATCACCCTATCCCCCTTTTCTCTCTCTCTGCCTTTCCCTGGAACTTTAGGCACACGCCCTCCCTACCTCCAATTATGAATAAACAGAGTAAAAAGGTAAGAAAAATACTTATCTTATCTGTTTTCTCTGGAGGTTTGTGCTCACGTTTTTCCCCATGTTCAGCATTGGATTCTTCCTCTTGAAAAAGAACACTTGAAACACGATCTGTGTTGAGAAAATTAAGGGGAGCTTTCAGAAATACTTGGAATTTACTGTTTTGGATGTGGAGTGTGTATGGACTGTTTTTTGGATGCAGTTTTGTTTTTGGCTTGATTTTCACTGAAGATTTGGGGACTGGGAAACACAAGATTTTGTTTGACAGATAAGACAGAACGCCATGGCATATTAATTATTGCCTTCCTGATCAGGAGAGAACATAAGAGAAAACAGCTGAGAAGTATTTTTTTTATCTTTTTACTCTGTATATTCATAATTGGAGGTAGGGAGGGTGTGTGCTATGATGTATATGTTTAACATCCTTTTAGCCTGTGTGGCATTTCTGATGTTGATTGTACTAAGCACACATTTATATTTATCCTTTTTGTCATTTTGCTGTATGTGTTTTTGAATTTACTTGAATTCTCTTGTTTTGTAAAAATCATATTAAAGCCACACAATTGCAGGATCTGCAGGGTATGGAAGAGGCACTGTGGATCAATTTGGAAAGAGGGAATATATTTACATTGGCATGATATACAGGCCTCCTTCACAGATGGAAGAAGTGGATAGAGATTTAATACTAGACATTCAGAATATCTCTAAAAAAGGGGAAGTCTTGCTAATAGATAATTATAACATGCCGGATGTTGATTAGGATATCCCTATTGCAGAGTCTTCTAGAAGTAGGGATTCTTTACAAGGAGAACTGTTCCAGAGGTTGGTAATGGAACCCATGCAGGAAGGGTCATAAGAACATAAGAATTGCCGCTGCTGGGCCAGACCAGTGGTCCATTGTGCCCAGCAGTCCGCTCATGTGGCGGCCCCCAGGTCAAAGACCAGTGCTCTAAATGAGTCCAGCCTCACCTGCATACGTTCCAGTTTAGCAGGAACTTGTCCAACTTTGTCTTGAATCACTGGAGGGTATTTTCCCCTATAACAGACTCTGGAAGAGTGTTCCAGTTTTCTACCACTCTCTGGGTGAAGAAGAACTTCCTTACGTTTGTACGGAATCTATCGCCTTTCAACTTTAGAGAGTGCCTTCTCGTTCTCCCTACCTTGGAGAGGGTGAACAATCTATATTTATCTGCTAAGTCTATTCCCTTCAGTATTTTGAATGTTTCGGTCATGTCCCCTCTCAGTCTCCTCTTTTCAAGGGAGAAGAGGCCCAGTTTCTCCAATCTCTCACTGTACGGCAACTCCTCCAGCCTCTTAACTATTTTAGTCGCTCTTCTCTGGACCCTTTTGAGTAATACCGTGTGCTTCTTCATGTATAGCAACTAGTGCTGGACACAGTACTCCAGATGAGGGCGCACCATGGCCGGGTACAGTGGCATGATAACCTTCTCCGATCTGTTCGTGATCCCCTTCATCCCAGAATTGTTTGCCCTTTTTGCCACTGCCGTGAATTGCGCAGACGGCTTCGACTTGTCGATGAGAACTCCCAAGTCTCCTTCCTGGAAGGTCTTTACAAGTACCGCCCCGAACATCCTATATTCGTGCATGAGATTTTTGTTACCAACATGCATCACTTTACACTTATCCACGTTGAACCTCATTTGCTATGTCGATGCCCATTTCTTGAGCTTGATTGTGTCACGTTGCAGATCTTCGCAATCCCCCTGTGTCTTCACTACTCTGAATAACTTAGTATCGTCTGCAAATTTAATCACCTCACTCGTCGTACCAATGTCCAGATCGTTTATAAAGACAAGTAGAGCCTACCCAATATCTGGTGCTACATTGGCCTGAAGATTTTCAGGACCCTCCTTCCAACACACAGGGAACAATAAAGGAAGGTAGGAATACTAGGGAGCTAATTGGGGACAGAATAGACAGGTTAGAAGAAGATCTATACGCATCAGACCCGGCTATAGGGGAAAATGTGGTACTCTCGGCCCAGCAGTGGGCACAATTTTTCCCTCACTTGTGTCCCGGTGGCACGGAAGGAAATTCACAGGGACCTCAGTCCGCTACATCAGTAAATAAAAAGAATAGAAATAAGAAACATCATTGATTTTTATCTCGCATCCCAGAGAATATAGGAGCTCGGTTAGCTGTAAGCAAGAGTCAGCTTTTAAGTGTGGGGGAATGTGACAAACCCAGGTCTATTTCGGGTCTTACCCACAATAAACCCGAATCCATTCATGGTTTTGCCCCAGTGAGCAGGAATGTGCACAAGGCACCTAGATGCAGGAGAGCTGATCAGGTGACCGACCAATTAATTAATCAAGCTGACTCTAGCTCTGACTTGGAAATGGAAATAGCAGAAACAGGGCAGGATAAGTTTGAAAGTTTCACTCTAGGCAAACCCTATCCTGACACTGTTAAATATCTCAGGAAATTTGAACAGCCAGTTAAAACCAGAGCTAGAAAGTATCCCGTTTGTGAAAGCAGGAAACAAGTCAGTGAGTGGAAAACCCTTCCCCCACAGTCTCAGAAGGGGAGTGGTTTTCCACTGGATATAATGAGCCTGCTGAGAACAGAGAGGGGGAAGCAGCCAAGGGAAGCCAGACTCACGAGGCACACGGGAGAGGAACACCCAGGAGAGTATGAAGCTGGAGAGAGCCAGACCCTCTCAGACTGGCCCATGCTAGAGGCAGATGATTCATATCAGGGAGCCTTGGGAGCAGCCGGAGGAGGAAGCAATGGACATCCAGGCAAGCCAGGCATGCACTGAAACCCAGCCATTGCCTATGGAAATACAGTGAGTTTAAACCTGGATTTTTCCTCATGCTGTTCATTCCTCTGTGCTGCTAGGGAATCTGAAAGTTTAGATACTTCAGTTTTAAAACTCTCCCGGAAAGCTTAAATACAGAAGTTTTCTTTAAAGCCCTGAATGATATAAAGTGGGATGTGTGTTTGTACTTCCTGGCTGATTGCCAAGCTGAGCCAACACGTTGTTTTCTCTCAGCTGTGGCTAATCCTGAGTGCATCTTTGCAAAGAAGGGAAACGTACATGTGCTATTGAAGACTTGTGATATATCAGTGATTTTTGAACATAACCATGAACTGCTTGGATAAAAGAATGTTGATTTAAAACACTGTTGCTCTGGTGAAGAGAACTGAGACTCATAAGCTTGCAAGCCCAGAAACAGGGACTGTTTGTAATACAGTGTTATTCAAGTTTTGTTTTTGGAACCTTTATGAGTTTGATGTCATGTGCTGTGACTGCATACGGCACTGCAAGGCTGATGCCTGAATGATTTTGAATTATGTTACCATTACTGAAATAAAGCTATTTTTGGTTTTGCACATTCTGACTGAAACCTTGCATGCATGCCTAAAAGTAAGACCTGGAGGATCCCTTAGAATCAAGGGACACGTAGGACTGGAGTCTTGGTCACTTTTCTGGGACTTGCAACAGCGACAAGAACCCGGGGTGTGACAATTGATGTTTGTGCTTGTTCCAATTTATGTCTGTTTTTGACCTTTTCCATTCCTTAAACAAAGTTTTCTTGTCTCTGATCGCTTCCTTCACCACTACAGTGAGCCACGCCGGTTCCTTTTTCTTTTTCTTCTTGGATCTCTTGTTGATACACAGAATATACAGATTTTGCGCATCGGTGACTGTGTCCTTAAAAAGGGACCATGCTTGCTCTAGCAATTTTACAGTGCTTATACTCTTCTTAATCTTCTTCCCCACCATGAGTCTCATCGCTTCATAATTTCCTTTTTGGAAGTTGTAGCGTGGCCGGCCCTCGAGGCTTGCGGTAACCGGCCCAATATTCTTCCAGCGTGCTTCCCCAAGAGGGAGGAAGACCCTGCTGTGGATAAGCTATCCTGTATTCAAAACAATATGGCTTCACACAGGTAGGTTTCAAAAGAAAGAACTCAAATTTATTGTCCATCCGAACAGGTCCAAACAAAAATGCATGAAAAGAAACAGGCTCAAAAGGTCATGGCAATAATAGTGCAAACAAAATAATACTGTGTTTACCAGCCTGGTCTGGTTAATTCACTCAAAGTTCTTTTACTAATGTCCCAGGTATAATATAGTCTCTGGCAGTCTTTAACTCCCAAAAGTCTTCCTTGCAACTTGAAAAGCAAACTATGGCACGTGGCAATGTGCAGCACTGCCTTTCCAATGCAGTGGCAGAAGGCTGGCGGATTTGCAAAACGGCTCCTTGTTGCAAAGAGCAAATAACCCGCAAACCCTCCGCTAAGGTGTTGGGCAAATCCTGCCCCAGCCTTCAGGATATTCCCACTCTATGAAAGAAATTGCTGAAGTTCTTTCACAGCAGCCATCTTGGCAACAAAGAAAAAAAAACCTTCCAATCAAAGCAAACACTTTGCTAGCAAACATCCCTTAGCTAGCATACTAAAGGAAAATCCTTATTGTCCCAGAAGAAATGGCAACATTCAAAAATAAACCAAAAAGAAAAGTTCACCTCAAAGCACGCTATGCCAAACACCAGTGCATGATTAAATCAACTAATATCCATTTCTTCAGTCCGTCCCACCTCTGGTAAAGCACTCCATTCCATTGCTTCTGGGTTTACCAGGGTTGTTCCTTCTGACTCTGTGTCCAGCATTTCAACATCCTTGGGCTCTGGAGGAATTGGAAGCTCCTTCCACCTGAGAGCTTCTCCTGTTTCTCCCCCTCTCCTGGACAACCAGCTTTCCAAATGCTGCCAAGCTGCTGTACCACGCCCAGTCCTACTCAGGGGCCTGACTTCTTTCAGCTGAGGCTGCCTTCTACCCTGTTTAGCCAGCCTCTTACAAAATGGAGGATTTAAAGGGGCCCTACCAGTTTTCACCAGGCTGTGTTCTAAAGCAGGTCTGAACACAGCCTGTGCTTCCTGGTCCTGTTCCTGCCTAACAGGGACAACGTGGTTAGCCCGAACCAGTTTCAGGGGATGTTTTTTATGATTCTTCCCTGGCACAAGGCCGGCCTTGGGCTCGGGTTTGTAACAAAGTTCAGTGCCATTGCTATCATTCTGGATTGATAGTTTGCCCTGTGTCCAGGTTGAAGTGGATCATATTGTGATCACTGCTTCCCAGCGTCCTTGTACTTCTATACTTTGTGCCAGTCCTCACAGTCCATTTAGAATTAAGTCCAGAGTTGCATTTCCTCTTGTATTTTCCTTGACAAGTTGTTCCAGGAAGCAATCGCCTACAGTATCCAGGAACTTGGTCTCCCTACCGCAGTCAGAGGTGCCTAGGTTCCAGTCTATCTCCAGATAGTTGAAGTCACCCATGATAACTGCGTTGCCTCCCTTGCAGTTGCGTTTAATCTCGTCTGTCATTTCTCTATCAATTTCTTTGGACTGCCCTGGGGGTCGGTAGTAGATGCCGATCTTCGTTTCCAGTCCATTTGTTCCCAGAATTTTGACCCATAGAGACTCTAACTATCCATCTGTTCTCTCCAGTAGATTCAATTCCCTCTTTGACATATATGGCAATGCCCCCCACCTTTTTGAGCCACTCTGTCTCTGCAGTATAGTTTGTATCCCGGTAGCAAAGTGTCCCAGACGTTTTCCTCAGTCCACCATGTTTTTGTGATGCCGATGATGTCCATGCTATTTTTTTGTGACATAGCTTCTAATTCACCCATCTTATTCCTTAGGCTCCTTGTGTTCGTGTACATACACTTGAGTTTGCGACCTGTTCCTTTCTTGCATTTCCTTCCCTCTTGTGTCCCTTTCGATCTGTCTTGCCTGTGATCTGGTGAGTCTTCCCCTCTATCTTCCTGCACGGTATCCTCCAGGTATTCTAGTTCCCAAACCATCGACTCTCTCTTTCGGTCATCTGTCGCCTTTCCCCTTCTTCCTATTTTAAAAGCTTCTCAACTTCTGTCTTGATGTTGCTTGTAAGTAGCCTCAGCCTCTGCTGAGGTGGAATCCATCCTTCCTGAATAGCTTGCTCTTCCCCCAGAACGTCATCCAGTTGCACACGAACTGGAATCCTTCTTCCTCACACCAGCGCCACATCCACGTGTTGAATGCTTGAAACTCTATCTGCTTCTTCTCGTCGGCCCTGGGTACCGGCAGGATCTCTGAGAATGTTATCCTCTGCGTTCTGGTCATCTTCCTTCCTAACATCCGGAATTGATCCTTCAGTACTTTCCTGTTGTAGTTCCTGGTGCTCACGTTGTTCGTCCCCAGATGTATCATCACCGCCGTATCTTCTTTTTCCACACTGTTGATGATCCTGTCGATGTGGCTTACTATGTCTTCTACCTTGGCTTCTGGTAAGCAGCCAGTCTAGCCAATCCAGTCTTCCTCCCACTATGTGGCTGTCGACTTGTCTGATGATGGGAATCTCCCACGACGATTGCTGTACTCTCTATCTTCTCTTGATTCTCCAGCCACAGGTCCGTGTCCCTGGTGTATGTCCATCTCTCCAGCCGTAGGTCTGTGTCCTTTATTCCCATCCAGGCATTGGCTTGCACTGGACTTGTCTTCTTGTGGGTTCCCTCTGCTGTGTCACCCATTTCTTCCTGGTGGTTGTCCGTCAGGTGGTCCACACTCTCTGTAGGTGTATCTCGGCAGTTCCACTGTTGCTGGTAATTTTCCATGGCCTCCCTGTATGCCTCCTTTATGAACTTCTCCAGCTCTCAGACTTCTTCCTCGATGGTGTTCTCTGTCTTGATGCTCTCTGCATCTCTGTCTTCCTCCTTCACTGCTTGAAGTGCCTCCAGTACCAGTATTCTGCTGTCCAGGAGTCTGGCTTGTTTCTTCAGGCTCTCCAGTTCTCCGCATACTGGATTTAGTGCTTATATACGGGGAAAGTGTTTCTGATGTTACAGTGGGTGATCATCTGGCATCCAGTGATCACTACATGTTACAGTTTAAAATTAAGATATAGAGGTATAGAGAGGGCTCATTCAAAAGCAAAGCAGCTTCCATCACTCCACAAAATCATACCAACTTACCACCTCTACCTCAAAGAATAAAACAGCCCAGGAATAAATGGGTCACAGTAGGCTCAGGAAGACTGCGACATGTAACACAGAAACATCCACCTTCACTAATATTACCTCTACAGAATTCCTTCGCTCCATTAGTGCACTGCGATACTCAGGAAAACAGAAGGGAGGTGGGACTGGAACCAATGAAGGTAACTCAAGAGAACAAGCGCACCCTAAATACAAATAAAAAAGCCAAAAACAGAAAACTATTACTGTTGGGGGATTCCATCATCAGAGGCATTAACCTTGGAACACAGGGTGAGGAGACCAAAATAGTGAAATGTCTTCCAGGATCCTCAGCTACCAGGAGTTCCAGGCAAATACTGACTATAATTAAGGAAGAAACTAAGGATTTTAACACTGATGTTGTTATCCATCTGGGAACAAATGACCTGGCCAACAACTCCACACTTGCAGCACAGAAAGCTTTTCGGGAGCTTGGTGAGGGCGTGAAACCTTTTGTAAAGACTTTAGCTTTTTCTGAAATACTGCCTGCATATGGAAAAGGAGAGCAAAGAGTGAAAAACACAGAGGACTTTAATAGATGGCTCAGAGCCTGGTGTCATCAAGAAGGCTTCAGGTACATAGGAGGACGGGGAAATACATGGAAGGACAAGAAGCTATATTGCACTGATTGGCTACATATTACTACAGCAGGAAAAAGAAACCTTGCAGAGAAATTTAGACAATATTTTTCTAGGCATTTAAACTAGAAGGTGGGGGTGGTGTATGTATGAAGGACAATTATAGAGACCACCCCCGGCAAAAGAAAAGATGTGATAGTAGTAAAGGCTGCAACATAAGCAATATCAGCAACTCATTTCTTAGTATTGCAACGGAAAGTGAAACGACACAAAAATCCATAGGAAAAAGGAGATTATCGCTGAAAAATAGCTGGAAAGCGATGACCACAAATGCTCGCAGTCTAAGCAACAAAGTTCATGATCTGCAAGCCCTGATATTAGAGGCAGATCTAGATATTGTTGCTATCACAGAAACATGGTTCAGTGAATCACATGGATGGGATGCAAACATACCGGGATATAATCTTTTTAGGAAGGACAGAGATGGTCATAAAGGTGGAGGAGTAGCTCTCTATGTAAAGATCAATTATCCAAGCGACCGAAATGCAAGGGACCTGGGGAGAGGAAGAAGCGATATGGATTGCTCTGAAAAGAGAAGATGGAACTTCTATTTACGTGGGTGTAGTCTACAGACCTCTGACTCAATCGCAGCAAATTGATAAGGATCTGATTGTGGATATCCAAAAGTTTGGAAGGAAAGATGAGGTTCTGCTGTTGGGAGATTTCAACCTGCCGGATGCGGACTGGAATGTTCCGTCTGCAGAATCGGAAAGAAGTAGGGAGATTGTGGATGCCTTTCAAGAGGCTCTGCTTAGACAAATGGTGACGGAACCCACAAGGGAAAAAGCAATATTGGATCTGGTCCTCACAAATGGAGAGAGTATCTCTAATGTTCGAGTGGGTTCTCACCTGGGTAGTAGCGATCATCAAACGGTTTGGTTTGATATAACGGCTAAAGTGGAGAGCGGCCGCACGTTACTTAAAGTCCTAGATTTCAAACGTACGGACTTTAATGCAATGAGAAAGTACCTGAAGAAAGAGCTGTTAGGATGGGAGGACATAAGAGAAGTGGAAAGACAGTGGTCTAAGCTGAAAGGAGCGATAAAAATGGCTACGGACCTTTTTGTGAAGAAAATCAATAAAAACAAGAGAAAAAGGAAGCCGATATGGTTCTCCAACCTAGTGGCTGAGAAAATAGAGGTGAAAGAGTTGGCGTTCATGAAATATAAAAAAACCCAAGAAAAGGAGAGCAGAAAGGACTACAGGGTGAAAATGAAAGAAGCCAAGAGAGAGATACGTTTGGCGAAGGCACAAGCGGAAGAACAAATGCCTAAAAATGTAAAAAAGGGAGATAAAATTTTTTTCAGATATATTAGTGAAAGGAGGAAGATAAAAAATGGAATTGCTAGGCTAAAAGATGCTGGGAACAAATATGTGGAGAGTGATGAGGAGAAAGCAAATGTGCTAAACAAATACTTCTGTTCTGTGTTCACAGAAGAAAATCCTGGAGAAGGACCGATATTGTCTGGCAAAGTTACACGAGAAAATGGAGTAGATTCTGCGCCGTTCACGGAGGAGAGTGTTTATGAGCAACTTGAAAAACTGAAGGTGGACAAAGCGATGGGACCAGACAGGATCCATCCCAGGATACTAAGGGAGCTCAGAGAGGTTCTGGCGAGTCCTATTAAAGACTTGTTCAACAAATCTCTGGAGACGGGAGTGATTCCTGGGGATTGGAGGAGAGCGGATGTGGTCCCTATTCATAAAAGTGGTCACAGGGATGAAGCAGAAAACTACAGGCCGGTGAGCCTCACTCAGTTGTTGGAAAAATAATGGAAGTGTTGCTCAAAGAAAGGATAGTGTACTTCCTTGAATTTAATGGGTTACAGGATCCGAGGCAACATGGCTTTACAAAAGGTAAATCATGCCAAACGAACCTGATTGAATTTTTTGATTGGGTGACCAGAGAGCTGGATCGAGGACATATGCTAGATGTAATTTACTTGGATTTCAGCAAAGCCTTTGATACAGTTCCTCATAGGAGGCTGTTGAACAAACTTGAACGGCTGAAGTTAGGACCCAAAGTGGTGAACTGGGTCAGAAACTGGCTGTCGGACAGACGCCAGAGAGTGGTGGTTAATGGAAGTCGCTCGAAGGAAGGAAAGGTGACTAGTGGAGTCTCTCAGGGTTCGGTGCTGGGGCCAATCCTGTTCAATATGTATGTAAGTGACATTGCTGAAGGGTTAGAAGGAAAAGTGTGCCTTTTTGCAAATGATACCAAGATTTGTAACAGAGTAGACACTGAAGAGGGAGTGGAAAATATGAAAAAGGATCTGCAAAAGTTAGAGGAATAGTCTAATGCCTGGCAACTAAAATTCAATGCAAAGAAATGCAGAGTAATGCATTTGGGGATTAATAATAGGAAGGAACCGTATATGCTGGGATGAGAGAAGCTGATATGCACGGACGGGGTGAGGGACCTTGGGGTGATAGTGTCCGAAGATCTAAAGGCGAAAAAACAGTGTGACAAGGCAGTGGCTGCTGCCAGAAGGATTCTGGGCTGTATAAAGAGAGGCGTAGTCAGTAGAAGGAAGAAGGTGTTGATGCCCCTGTACAGGCCATTGGTGAGGCCCCACTTGGAGTATTGTGTTCAGTTTTGGAGACCGTATCTGGCGAAAGACGTAAGAAGACTTGAGGCGGTCCAGAGGAGGGCGACGAAAATGATAGGAGGCTTGTGCCAGAAGACATATGAGGAGAGACTTGAAGCCCTGAATATGTATACCCTAGATGAAAGGAGGGACAGAGGAGATATGATTCAGATGTTCAAATACTTGAAGGGTATTAACGTAGAACAAAATCTTTTCCAGAGAAAGGAAAATGGTAAAACCAGAGAACATAATTTGAGGTTGAGGGGTGGTAGATTCAGGGGCAATGTTAGGAAATTCTACTTTACGGAGAGGGTAGTGGATGCCTGGAATGCGCTCCCGAGAGAGGTGGTGGAGAGTAAAACTGTGACTGAGTTCAAAGAAGCGTGGGATGAACACAGAACATTTAGAATCAGAAAATAATATTAAATATTGAACTAGGCCAGTTACTGGACAGACTTGCACGGTCTGTGTCTGTGTATGGCCGTTTGATGGAGGATGGGCAGGGGAGGGCTTCAATGGCTGGGAGGGTGTAGATGGGCTGGAGTAAGTCTTAACAAAGATTTCGGCAGTTGGAACCCAAGCATAGTACCGGGTAAAGCTTTGGATTCTCGCCCAGAAATAGCTAAGAAAAAAAGAAAAAAAAAAAAAATTTAAATTGAATCAGGTTGGGCAGACTGGATGGACCATTCGGGTCTTTATCTGCCATCATCTACTATGTTACTATGGTTCTAGACTTTAAAAAAACAAACTTTGGATGCATTCCTTCTTGCATATCATATTGAGGGATACGGTAAATCCGGGTCTCCATAAAGGAGTACCTAAATGGGCCGCCGCGTGTGCGGATCGCTGGACTAGATGGACCTCAGTCTGATCCGGTGAAGGCGTTTCTTATGTTCTTATGTTCTGATGGTGGTTTATGTCAAGGAATTGTTGTCTGGGTGGGAACGTCTGGAAGGAGTGGAAATGCGGTGGGCAAAACTGAAAGGAGCAATTGTAAGGGTGAAAAGAAGGCCACTTTGGTTCTCAAAAGTAGTAGCTGAGATGGTAAGGAATAAGAGGTTAGCTTTCATAAACTACAAAAGATCACAGAAAGGCAAAAATTTCTGGAAAAGTTAAGAGAGGCTGGTTGTGTAATCAGGAAAGCAAAGATGCAAATGGAAGAAAAAATAGCTGACTAGGTAAAACAGGAAGCCAAGACAATTTTAGATATATTAGTGATAGGAAGAAGTGCAAAAGTGGCATTGTGAGACTCAAAGGTGAAGGGGAGGAATATGTAGAAGCTAATAAAGAAAAGGCAGAATTGCTTAACAAATATTTATTTTCATGGCTGAAGCGCTGGGAGCAGGACCACAGAAGACAAGCATGAATAGGGATAGAGGAGTAATAGACCCTGATTGATTTTCACAGTGTTGTGTTCGTGAGGAACCAGCTAAAATAAAGGTGGACAAAGCAATGGGGCCGGATGGTGTACATCCAAGGGTGCTGAAGGAACTTAGGGAAGTTCTGGTAGCTCCGCTGACTGACTTTTTCAATGAGTATCAAGAGTTGGGAGTGGTACCGGAGAACTGGAAAGGGCAGATGTGGTCCCTCTCCACAAAAGTGGAAGTAAGGAAGAAGTAGGGAATTACAGGCCAGTAAGTCCGACTTCTGTGGTAAGCAAATCAATGGAAATGCTTTTAAAACAGAGAATGGTCAAGCTTCTGGAATTCTGTGGATTATAGGACCAGAGGCAACATGGATTCACTAGAGGTAGCTCTTGTCAGACAAATCTGATCAATTTCTTTGACTGGGCGACCAGAGAATTGGATAGAGGATGTGCACTAGATTTGGTGTATTTAGATTTTAGCAAACCTTTGACAGTGTTCCACACAGACGTTTAAAACATAAACTGAGTGCCCTTGGGATGGGTCCCAAAGTGACGGACGGTCTGGGTTAGGAACTGGTTGAGTGGAAGGCGACGGAGAGTAGAGATCAATGGAGATCGCTCTGCAGAAAGGGATGTTACCAGTGGTGTGTCTCAAGATCCTGTTCTCGGGCCTGTTCTTTTTAGCATTTTTATAAATGATATTGCTGAAGGGTTGTCTGGGAAGATTTGCCCTTTGCGGATGATACCAAAATCTGCAATAGAGTGGACACGCCAGATGGTGTGAATAACATGAAGAAAAACCTGGTGAAGCTTGAAGAATGGTCTGAAATCTGGCAGCTAAAATTTAATGCTTAAGAAATGCAAAGTCATGCATTTGGGCTGCAAAAACCCGGGGAACGGTATAGTTTAGAGGGTGAAGAACTTATGTGTATGACAGAAGAGTGAGACTTAGGTGTGATTGTATGTGATGATCTTAAGGTAACCAAGCAGGTTGAAAAGGTGACGGCAAAAGCTAGAAGGATGCTAGGTTGCATAGGGAGAGGTATGGCTAGTTGAAAAAAGGAGGCATTGATGCCTCTGTATAAGACTCTGGTGAGACCTCATTTAGAATATTGTGTACAATTCTGGAGGCCGCACCTTCAAAAAGATATAAAAAGGATGGAGTTGGTCCAGAGGAAGGCTACTAAAATGGTGTGCCCTTAGGGGTATTCTGATAGCGCCTTTGGCACAATACTGGAAGATATCGACAATATACTTTTACAAGCAGAACAGAGAGCAATCTTTGAGATCAATACCATCACTCCTGCAGGTCTCATTTCAGAAATTGATTTTCATCTATTCTTATGAAACTAAATTTGACTCTCAAAGCAAAGGGTGACTCTGATCATATTGGTTGGATTCACATCCGGCCTTTTAATTAATTAGTGCACATTTTTCTGGATCACCATGTTCACCTTTTTCACTATATTCATCTTCTCTAACCTGCATTTTCCACATTTCACTGTTTCTCCTACATCACTCCCACTTGTCCATTTAACATTACTCCATCACCACTTATTCTGTACTGATATTGTAATAATTTTATTATCACATATATTTTTTACCAGGTCCCCTGAGGAAGACGTTCAGTTTGGAAAACGGACCGTGTTGAGTCCCATATTCTATATAAAGTGGTTTGTATGCAACAATTTGTTTGTTCTAAATAAACTTTCCCTGCATCTTGCGCTGTAGTCTGCAGTACCTTTCTTTGGTTCATCAAATTTTTGCTGCAGATTTGTTGGATTTTCATTTTGTCATTGCTCTATAAGTTTTTATGTTTAAATATATTGATTGAGCATATCAAGAAAATCAAATAAACAAAGAGAAACACAAACAAGCTCAAATTTTTGTACACTATCCCAGACAAATCCCCTTTATCCCTTCACATCCTACCATCTGATTTGATATAGATGAGGAAAGTTGTATAATTGATTTCATTTATTGCTGGAAAGCACAATAAAAATTAGTTATGAGTAATATATTTTATATTAGGGTCATGAAGTACTGTTTTTAATAATGTAGAAAGGGACTTCCCCAGCTACGATTTTTTTTTTTTTTAAGTTCAATCATCTTTATTAGTATGCAACTACTGCACAGTTTAAACTGCACCCTGGCTATAAAAGACAATCAATGCAACTTTGTGTAAAAAATTTAACTGATTCAAACTTATGTAAACTAAAAATCAGCCTAACTGCTGTATTCTGAATAACCTGTAAATGGCTGAGCAGTGCCTTAGAACAAACAACAAAGGTGGGATTGCAATAATTGAGCCTTGACAGAATAAACATAAATAAATGCCCCCTTTTATAAAGCCCCAGTAGAGGTTTCTACCGCAGGCTGGCAAGGTAAATGCTTCACACTCATGAGTGTTGGAACATTTACCTCGCCAGCCAGTGAAAGATTCAAAATGTCCCAGAAGAAAAAAATATATATTTTTTAATAGCTCTAAGAATCTGAAATACTTCTTTACTGTTGGTTGGACATGATACTGCATAGTTAGTAAATTCTCCATTTCAACTTTCAAAACCTTAGAATGCAGATCCAATGAAAAAATATTACCATCAATACTATGTTTTTGGATGTACCTTGGATCATTGCTAAATCCTAGCCATAGGAACTTGGTTTTCTCTATTGATTTTTAAATGATAAATTAAGATCCAATTTTCTATAAGTTTAATGCACTCGCAAATACATTTCACAATATCTTGCCAGGTTTGAGACAAATGTAAAATGAGAGTAATGTCATAATGTATTACCTCAGTTTGGGTTAGGCCCTGCTCTGGAATTGTAATGCACTAATGTAAGAGACCATTTCTGCCCATTCAAATGATAGATGCTAAAATGTAGTAGTAGTCAAAGATGTCACAAAATGTTGTCAACCCACAGCCTGAAAAAGCTATGTTAGGAATTTATATACTTAAACAACTTAATGGCATTTGAACATAATATAAACAATTCCTGCCTAGTCATGAGGAAAAGGTTTCCATGGCTTCATCCCTCTTGAATTACAGAAAATTCCTCTTCTCTTTCAATGCTCTGTCAGTGATTCTCAAACTGTGGCTTTCAGAGAGCTCAGATGTATTTCATAAAATAAAATAGCAGTGGAGGCTCTCAAGAAAAGTTTGTAGATTAGGAACTTTAAAGGAATACTGTTACAATTGGTAAATTATGAGTTTGATAAACACTAACATGCATCTGTCACCATGGTGTATCAATGATATTCAGGCTGAGCTATCCTGGAGAACCAGTTCATGCTGCTGCGGCACTTTTATTTCTGCATTTGCTGCTAATGAAATGCAGTTGCAAAAACCAAGCTATGCTGATGTATCGCCCAGAGCTGTATAACTTTCAAAAACTTGTGAAATGGGCTATTAAAGAGGACGAAGAAAATATACAAAATATAAACTGTTGATTTTTAATAACCCTAAAAAGTATGAGATTTTCATCCCATTTACCAACTGTCAAAAAACTACCTTAGGTACCAATTGTACTGCATAAGGAAAAATCTGAAATGCAAAAAAAATATAAGTATGGGCAATTTTGAAAAACAGGGTTGACTCTCCAAAAAGTTTGTGGTACCTAGCTGAAAAAATATGCTGTTGTTTCTATCATTGATGAGTGCCTTGTTATGGTCTCCTCCTTCTTTAAATTCACATCATCAAAGCAATGAGAAACTCCACATTTTGCTGTAGATTTTATAGTAGAAACCAGAAATTAAAATACACTAATCTCAAAATTAACCCACACACTCCTCTTTTGCTGAGGTTTTTACCATGGCCCGGAATATTAAATGCTCCGATGCTGCTCTGATGCTCATAGAATTCCTATAAGCATCAGAGCATTTATCACCCTGGGCCGCAGTAGAAACCTCTACCTCGGCTTAGTAAAAGAGGGCCATAATGTTGCACACTGCCATTCCTGAAATAAAATACCCTGGACACAATGATATTTTGTGTCATTTCTGTTATGCTGAAATAGTTCATGAATGAATCTTGAATGAAGCACTGTCCTATTTATATTGCGGGGAAAGTGGTGGCACCAGATGTGCTGCGCAGACACTTAGCATCTTATCAATATCTGCTTGAGTTGACTTGTCAAGTTCAGACTTGACTTGGTTTCCTGATAGGCTTTTCTTGGGTTTCAAACTTTCTTCCTTCTCTGCAATAGAACATAATGCAAGATTCATCTATAAAATACTTTCATATATGCACAACTATGGAGAATAATGCAAAAATTAAGTACATTTTAGCTCATTCTGGATTCATGATTTTTACCCATAAACGTAGCACCAATGCAACAGTATTGGATGCCCTAAGTCAGGGGTAAGCAATTCCAGTCTGCAAGAGCCGGAGCCAGGTTAGATTTTCAGGATCGCCATAATGAATATGTATGAGATGGATTTGCATGCACTGCCTCCTTGAGATGCAAATCTATCTCATCCATATTGATTGTGGAGATCCTAAAAACCTGACCTGGCTCCAGCTCGCGAGGACCGGAATTGCCTACCCCTGCCCTAAGAGAACCTTCAGTTTTGCCTTCCTTTCTAATTAATTTTCATCTGCCTAGTTCCTCTAAAAAAAAATTTTTCCTGTTAAGTCTTGCAAATTTTTTTTAAAATCTTTATTCATTTTAAAACCAGCATAAGGTGCAACATATCAATCCATTAACACAATAGACAGCACTCAATTCCTTCAAATGATACACCAGCAGCAGGCAGAGAGAGAGAGAGGACACCAGCAGCAGGCAGAGAGAAAAAGGAGCAATAAAAATGGCTACGGACCTTTATGTGAAGAAAATCAATAAAACCAAGAGAAAAAGGAAGCCGATATTGTTTTCTAAACTAGTGGCAGAGAAAATAAAGGCGAAAGAGTTGGCTTTCGTGAAATATAAAAAAACCCAAGAAGAGGAGTGCAGAAAGGACTACAGGGTGAAACTGAAAGAAGCCAAGAGAGGGATACGGCTGGCGAAAGCACAGGGGGAAGAACAAATGGCTAAAAATGTAAAAAAGGGAGACAAAAATTTTTTCTGATATATTAGTGAAAGGAGGAAGATGTAAAATGGAATTGCTAAACTAAAAGATGCTGGGAACCGATATGTGGAGAGTGATGAGGAAAAAGCAAATGTGCTAAACAAATACTTCTGTTCTGTGTTCACAGAAGAAAATCCTGGAGAAGGACCAAGATTGTATGGCATAGTTACATGAGAAAATGGAGTAGATTCTGCACCATTCACGGAGGAGAGTGTTTATGAGCAACTTGAAAAACTGAAGGTGGACAAAGCGATGGGACCAGACAGGATCCATCCCAGGATACTAAGGGAGCTCAGAGAGATTCTGGCGAGTCCTATTAAAGACTTGTTCAACAAATCTCTGGAGACGGGAGTGGAGGAGAGCGGATGTGGTCCCTATTCATAAAAGTGGTCACAGGGATGAAGCAGGAAACTACAGGCCTCACTTCAGTTGTTGGAAAAATAATGGAAGTGTTGCTGAAATAAATGATAGTGTACTTCCTTGAATCTAATGGGTTACAGGATCCGAGGCAATATGGCTTTACAAAAGGTAAATCGTGCCAAAAGAACCTGATTGAATTTTTTGATTGGGTGACCAGAGAGCTGGATCGAGGACATATGCTAGATGTAATTTACTTAGATTTCAGCAAAGCCTTTGATTCAGTTCCTCATAGGAGGTTGATGAACAAACTTGAAGGGCTTAAGTTAGGACCCAAAGTGGTGAACTGGGTTAGAAACTGGCTGTCGGACAGACGCCAGAGGGTGGTGGTTAATGGAAGTCGCTAGGAGGAAGGAAAGGTGAGTAGCGGAGTCCCTCAGGGTTTGGTGCTGGGGCCAATCCTGTTCAATATGTTTGTGAGTGACATTGCTGAAGGGTTAGAAGGAAAAGTGTGCCTTTTTGCAGATGATACTAAAATTTGTAACAGAGTAGACACCGAAGAGGGAGTGGAAAATATGAAAAAGGATCTGCAAAAGTTAGAGGAAAGGTCTAATGCCTGGCAACTAAAATTCAATGCAAAGAAATGCAGAGTAATGCATTTGGGGATTAATAATAGGAAGGAACCGTATATGCTAGGAGGAGAGAAGCTGATATGCATGGATGGGGAGAGGGACCTTGGGATGATAGTGTCCATAGATCTAAAGGTGAAAAAACAGTGTGACAAGGCAGTGGCTGCTGCCAGAAGGATGCTGGGCTGTATAAAGAGAGGCGTAGCCAGTAGAAGGAAGAAGGTGTTGATTCCCCTGTACAGGTCATTGGTTAGGCCCCATTTGGAGTATTGTGTTCAGTTTTGGAGACCGTATCTTGCAAAGGACGTAAGAAGACTTGAAGCGGTCCAGAGGAGGGCGACGAAAATGATAGGAGGCTTGCGCCAGAAGACGTATGAGGAGAGACTGGAAGCCCTGAATATATATACCCTAGAGCAGTGGTCTCAAACTCAAACCCTTTGCAGGGCCACATTTTGGGTTTGTAGATACTTGGAGGGCCGCAGAAAAAATAGTTAATGTCTTATAAAAGAAATGACAATTTTGCATAGGTAAAACTCTTTATAATCTATAAATCTCACCCTCCCCTTGAAGGCCAGCATGTTCCCCCCCCCTTCTTTGCAGCATCCTATGGAATCATGGGGTACGCGGGGAGGTCCACCGATGGATCAAAAACTGGCTGGCAGACAGGAAGCAGAGGGTTGGTGTAAAGGGCCATTACTCGGACTGGCAAGGGGTCACGAGCGGGGTTCCTCAAGGATCGGTGCTGGGACCGCTCCTGTTTAACATATTCATTGACGACCTGGAGGCGGGAACAAAATGCGAGGTCATCAAATTCGCAGATGACACCAAACTATTCAGCAAGGTTGAAACCACGGTTGACTGCGAGAATCTCCAAAGGGATCTTACGACATTGGAAGAATGGGCGAAAAAGTGGCAAATGAGCTTCAATGTAGGGAAATGCAAGGTCATGCATATAGAGAGAAGGAACCCGATGTTCACTTACAAAATGGGGGGATCAATGCTAGGGGTCAGTAATCTGGAAAGAGACTTGGGAGTGATGGTAGACACGACATTGAAGGCGTCGGCACAATGCGCCACAGCCTCGAGGAAAGCAAACCAAATGTTAGGTATCATTAAGAAGGGTATCTCGACCAGAACGAAGGAAGTCATCCTGCCACTGTACCGGGCTATGGTGCGCCCGCATCTGGAATACTGTGTACAGTACTGGTCACCGTACCTCAAAAAGGACATGGCAATGCTTGAGGGAGTCCAGAGAAGAGCAACTAAACTGATTAAGGGTATGGAAAACCTTACATACACTGACAGACTGAAGAAGCTGGGGCTGTTCTCCCTGGAAAAGCGGAGACTCAGAGGAGATATGATAGAGACCTTCAAGATCCTGAGGGGCATCGAAAAGGTTGACAAAGACAGATTTTTCAATTTGAAAGAAACCACAAGAACAAGGGGTCACTCGATGAAATTGAAGGGGGACAGGTTTAAAACAAACGCAAGGAAGTTCTTTTTCACACAGAGGGTGGTGGACACATGGAACACCCTTCCGGAGGCCGTGATAAGAAATAGCACAGTACAGGGTTTCAAGGATGACCTGGATAGGTTCCTGGAAGACAAAGGGATTGAGGGGTACAGATAAGAGCAGTGGAAGGTTTAGAGATAAGTGTAGAGGTAGGCATAAAATTAGTCAGGGACCGCTGATCAGGCAATATGCCTGATGGGCCGCCGCGTGAGCGGACCGCTGGGCTGGATGGACCTCTGGTCTGCCCCGGCGGAGGCGACTACTTATGTACTTATGTACTTATGTACTTATCCTCTAACTTCCCCCCTGGCCTTCCGATCTTAATTTCAGTTAATTACCGCAGCCTGCAGAGAGGATCGCCAGTGCTGTAGCATTCCTTGCAGGCTGCAATCGGCCTCCACAGCACGTTCCCTCTGCTGCGGTCCTGCCCCTCCTCTGACATCAGGGACAATATCGCGGCAGAGTGAATGTACTTCTGAGGATGACGACAGCCTGCAAGGATCACTACAGCACCGGCGATCCTTTCTGCAGGTTGCGGTAATTAGCTGAAGGTAAGAACGGGAGGCCAGAGGGGAAGCCGGAAGATGTTGCAAAGAGCGGATGGAACTAGTGGGCCGCAAAATAGTACCTGGCGGGTCACATGTGGCCCCCGGGCCACGAGTTTGAGACCACTGCCCTAGAGGAAAGGAAAGACAGGGTAGATATGATTCAGACATTCAAATACTTGAAGGGTATTAACGTAGAACATAATCTTTTCCAGAGAAAGGAAAATGGTAAAACCAGAGGACATAATTTGAGGTTGAGGGGTGGTAGATTCAAAGGCAATGTTAGGAAATTCTACTTTACGGAGAGGGTGGTGGATGTCTGCAATGTGCTCCCGAGAGAGATGGTGGAGAGTAAAACTATGACTGAGTTTAAAGAAGCGTGGGATGTACACAGAGGATCTAGAATCGGAAAATATTATTAAAAATTGAAATAAGGCCAGTACTGGGCAGACTTTCACGGTCTGTATATGGCCATTTGGTGGAGGATGGGCTGGGGAGGGCTTCAATGGCTGGGAGGGTGTAGATGGGCTGGAGTAGGTTTTAACGGCAGTAGAAACCCAAGAACAGTACCGGGTAGAACTTTGGATTCTTGCCCAGAAATAGCTAAGAAGAAGGTTGGGCAGACTGGATGGACCATTTGGGTCTTTATCTGCCGTCATCTACTATGTTATGTTTAATAAATACATAACCCCCTCCCCATCCCACCCATCCTTCCTAAAAGTGTAAAACACTTAATATAATGCAAATGATCACAATAAACAACCTTGCAATTAAATAATAATTAATTACATACCCCCCCTCCCACCCACCCATCCTGGATGTGCAGAATCTAAGGGCAAAACTAATAATCAATTCTTACAAAATTTTGTTAATGGGTCCCAAATTTCCTTGAACTTCTTATAATGTCCCAAATGCATTGAACTCATACGTTCAAACTTATAAGTTCGGTACAATGTTTCCCACCAAAAACTATAGAAGATCCAGCTTGCCAGCTTGCCTGAGTTCAGGGCAGGCAGGTGACGTCAAGCAGAGGAGGGAGAGAGGAGAAAATTCACCAAAGAAGGCACGAGGGAGCAGAGAGAAGGCAGAGGGTGAGGGGCTGAGGCGAAAGGTAGCTCCGCCCACTCCCTGACATCACCCGAAGCAGACTCAAAACTCCCCCTTAAAGGGGAGTAGCCAGCACTGCACAGCTTCTGAAGATCCAGCTTGCCAGCTTGCCTGAGTTCAGGGCATGCAGTTGAAGTTGGGCAGAGGAGGGAGAGAGGAGAAAATCCACCGAAGAAGGCACGAGGGAGCAGAGAGAAGGGTGAGGGGCTGAGGTGAGAGGTAGCTCCGCCCACTCCCTGACATCACCCGAAGCAGACTCGAAGCTCCCCCTTAAAAGGGGAGAAGCCAATGCTGCACAGCTTCTGAAGATCCAAGTTGCCTGAGTTCAGGGCAGGCAGTTGAAGTCAAGCAGAGGAGGGAGAGAGAAGAAAATCCACCAAAAAAGGCAAGAGGGAGCAGAGAGAAGACAGAGGGTGAGGGGCTGAGGCGAGAGGTAGCTCCGCCCACTCCCTGACATCACCCGAAGCAGACTCGAAGCTCCCCCTTAAAAGGGGAGGAGCAAATGCTGCACAGCTTCTAAATATTGAGAGGAAAGAGAAAATCACGGAAAACTCTGGCATAAAAGAGAATACACTTATAAAGTCCTTGTATGATACAGGTGAAGAAATTAAGTCCTTTGGATACTCTAAAGGTGAAGAAACCGGACCTCAAAGAAGGAAAATCCCCTTTTTTTCCCTCCTGCACTAATAAATCAGTATATTAACAATTTAAAAGACATTTCTTACTACATTTGCCAGCTGGCATATATTGATTGGGAAATATCCTGCTTAGCCAACTGCTGGGCTAAGCGAAACTTATAAAAAGGAATAAGTAAGCAAAACTTAACTCTGTTGCATGGCAATGCAATCGGGCTTCACACCTGGCAGGATATTATGAAAAGATGGACACATCACATGGTCAAAAAATAGAATTTTTGAGAATATCATTTAGTAAGACGTGTCTTATGATGATGAGGCAGAGGGGGGGAGGGGGGTTAGGCTCGAAATTGCTTATATGGTAAATGAAAGGGACATATGCGGGAAAAGGATAGGTTTTCTGGTAAACAGGACATGCATATGGTATGACACAGATATTATGAACCAATTAATGAATTGACAAATGTAATGACGTGTAAGAAAATAACCAATAAAGATTTATCATGTGATTTAGACCAACGTGGTGCTGGCCACCAAGAAATGTATAAAAACAGGCATGTAAGAGGAAGTAGGTAGAACAGACATCAGAGGATCCTCAGGCCTGAAGATCACATTCTGTTACTCTATATGCTGAATGATTTATTCTTGTAAGCTGTTACTGATTTGTTAATAAATATACTTATTGATTGATATTAGTATATAGAGTGTGAGGTCTCTATCTCGGGGTAGGCCTAGACAGCTGGCCGACCTCATTTGGTGACCCTCCGATACACATAGCCACATATTTTCTTAGGGTTTTTTTTGCCTCTTGATTAAATGTTTTTCCTTACTAACTGGCTTTGCTGTGCTTTACCATAACTTCCTTATTTTATTGCAAACATTGCTGTGTTGCCCTCCTCGTTTTTCTTCCTCTTCCTATGCGGTTTCTTTCTTCATCTCAAAAACCAGCAATAGACTATGGTCTGCCTTACACACTGCTTTCTTCTTCATTACTAATCCTGTGTTGTTTTTTTTGTTTGTTTTTTTTCATAGGAACCATTGATGTCAAATTTGGATGGTCCTGGACCCTGGAGCGGTTTTCTACGTTGCCTTGCCCGGGCCCGGGTTCCCATCCTCAATTGTCCTATTGGTCCTTCAAACTGCAGTTAGTAGAATCATGAACTAATGGGTAACGCAGCATAGAATAAGGACTGGTGCTAACGAAGCCAGCATAGAATAAGGACTGGTGCTAAAGTAGCCAGCATAGTATAAGGACTGGTGAGAAAAGAAGCCAGGGTAGAATACATAGTGGAGCAATATTTACGGCCGTTATTACTTTATTTCTGTGTAAATCTTATGTTTACTTCCTTTTAACACTCTTTTCTTGGTATAGACACTGCTTCGATTACTGGTTGAATTATTTCCTTTATTTCTTGTGGTCTTGGGCCACGCCTGACGTTTCCTCTGCTATATCTAACTATCGCTGTTATGGTGTGACTGTTGAACCAGCTTTGACTGGTGGTTATGCTGTTTCTGTGGTCTCAGGCCACACCTGAGCTATTGCTACAAAGGTACCTGCTCTTCTGTGATAACATTGCATCATTTTGTAAGTATTCTTTCTTTTTTATGTTAGTAAAGGCCTTATTAGTTTTATTTTTAGACTCATTAGTTTGTTAATCGTACAATTTGTAGTTGGATATATTGTTTATTTCTCCCATGTTGCCTGCTCTTGCAGTCTCCCACCCCAGCCTCAGTTCCTATGCTACATGATTGCATTGATACCATTGCACTGGACCCACCCCCTTATTCTCATGCTTCTCCACTTTTGCTGCTAGCGTCTCAGTCCTCCCGTTTGTACCACTCTCTGCCACTGTCAATTGCCCCTTTGCTCTCCCCAGCACATACTCCTAACCCTAGTCCTATCTTTCTACCTTCCGTTGCACACCAGGTGCAATGGCAGGCAGATCGCACTCTTACAACACATACTGGTTGTTCCTCTCCTGTCATGTGGGCCACTATCTCTTAGGCATTAGATGATATCTGTGAAACTATTCACCAGCAATGCACCCCATCCCCCACCTTCCTCCACTTTACAGGAAACTGTGGTTATGCAGTGTTCCTGGCTCGGGAACCCACATCTTGAACAGGCATGCCCACTATGTCTGATTTCTCCTGCTACTCTTGCTGACATTAGGAATCCCCCTGTCTTATACTTCTCTGGCTGCCAGTGCTAGCCATGATTATTTATCTTGTGCCCCTAGCCCTAGCCTTTCTTTCTCTTGCCTGTTCCCTCTTGATTCCATCTGCCGTTGGTTTTTCACCGATTTTCTGTTAAGCTGTTGCTTAGACAATCCTGTTCCTCCTTCTGCCCCCATATTTCCTACCATTGTTGAGCCGAAAGTATACACATCTTCTCTGCATTGTGCTTTGTGTTACCTAGCCCCTTATGATGTCACCATACTGCTTGCTTATGACGTTGCTTTCACTGGCATACCATCATACCTTGCCCAGCTTTCTTTATTTACGCTTGATATGTTGTCTTCCTGGATTTTATTAGTGTAAGTGGTATTATCAAGTGTGGCCACTATTTTGTATGGGTTTTGGCTTATTAGTTCTGTTTTTATGGGTTTATTTCTTCGCTACTGTCAAGAGGGGTCTTCTAGCCTTAGTACAGCTCTGAGTCTGCGTTTTACTGTAATATTTTCCGCTTGTCATGCTGTCTGATGGCTTCCTTTGTTCTTCCGTTTATGCTGTTTGCTTTACATTTTAGCTGTCGCTTGTGTACTGGCCTGTGTAATATATGGCACTTTCTGGGAAAGCGAAAGCATTGCTCTCGTGGTTTTTGTTTCCTGTTCTTTTGTGGTCACGAACCAGAGAAAAAAAAAACTGGGGGGGGGGGGGGGGGGGTGAGGGGAATGAGATTGAATGAGACCGAAAGAGGAAGTATATCTTTTAACTGCGTTTCAATGTTACCATAGGCTTTCATTAAACAATTATTTATTTCATATAAGTTTGCTGGATTATAAAGGATTGTTTTTGAGAAAGAGAAGAACAAAATTACAGAAAAGATTTGAGATCACTATTGTTTTTGTATATAAAGACAAACAGTATTGGAAAGAAGGGATAAGAGACAAATACCGGAAGTCAATAGAAAGTGTTATGTTAGATTGGCAATGAAGGGAATATATAAACAGATTATTGAAGTTCAAAGAAAGATAGTGTACGTAGATAAGAAGGATTCGTGACAAGTGATTATGTCTAACCAAATAACTAACAGGCATTAAGTATGATAACTGGCAATGTAAAAATAAACGCACCCTTTGTCTTTCTAGGTCTGGGATTTTTAATATGGGCATTTCCCATCACCTCACTTTTTCCCGTTACTAACGATTATTTGTTTTCTAGAGTTAGGGGAAAAAAACAGTGCACTTTAAGAGAACACCTAATGATTTTTATGAGTACTCTAAATAAAAAAAAAGAAATAAAAAAATTATACAAGAGGGGCGCTACTTTAATACTTGCTAGCAATTAATGTCTGTCTGTTTTCCAGCACATGAGTTATTATTTGTTGTATTATGTCATATGTCAATTTCAGTGTTTTTGGAAATACGAGTGGATTTCCATTTATGAGCGCTCACTATAATTACCAATATAAAGAAAGAAAACTTATTTTTTCACTACTCACCACAACGATTTCAAACCTTATTCTTTGTTTGTGATCAAAGTTTAAGAAATGAGTTATGCTTCCTCTTCCTTTTTTTTCCATTACACAAACATACATAGCTGGTTAATGTGTCTCTGTGTTTAGGGACGCTGGGAAATTTAATGCTCTATTTCTTTAACTTGAAATTATCAGTTGCCATTTTCTTTTGTTTTTTCATTATTCGTATCTCTATAATAACTGGAACCTATTCCATGGGGTTCTCATGATCCACTTTTATCCCAAATAGTAATATTAATTAATGTTGTGCTAACATACCGAAGTGAGAATAACTTCTTCTTTTTATTTCCTATGTCCCAAGCTAAGTTTTTGAGTGTTTTCAACAGGAAGATATACCCTATATTGTTAACTCATTAAAGGTTGTTCACTTCTTGTTAGAAAAATTATTTGTCTAGCTTTAAGCAATGTGTATTGTTCTGTTTGGTTTTTTTTCCTTAATGAAATATATTATGAGCTAAACAACTATGACTTTGCTAGATTCCCCTTTACATTTTATTTTATTTTTTAGTTTTATTATTTTCACTTTAATATGATTTAATATAGCCTATGTGTTATTATGTTTGAATTTGTAGCAGTACCATTCTTTTTATTTAGGTCAGATTCCTTGCTATGTTTTGATATTTTTACATCATACGCCACTGTAGCTATAATTCCTTTAGGTTGTCAGATATACTTCAGATATACTTATTTGATTTGAAGCACATAAATTTTAATTTCTGTTTTTTTAGTGATACTACTTAGGCATAGCTGGAAACAAAAATAAGCAATATATATATGTATTTCATATATTTATTTCTTGTTGATTGTGATTCGCTTCAGTAAGACAACTACCATATCAGATGACGCTGTTTGTTACATGAGAATCTTTTGAATGAAATGTTTCTGATATTAGTTGCAATTCTGCTATTAGTGACTTATTTGCAAACCTATGGACTAATGCTAGTTACTAAAGATATTTGAGATATCTTTGCTGAGGATTTTCCACCCGTATGAGATCCAGATGATGGATGAGTCCCACTGGAAGGACCTTGTTACCAGAGGAGGAATATGATGAGTGCCTAGAAACCCTAAAGACTTACCAGCAAAGACTTATTGATTGTTGCTACTAATGACCAGATGATCTTTATGGCTTTGAATTTCTACAGCTTCATTTTTGCCTCCCCACAATCATGGACTTGTTGATTTGCATTTTAACCCTTTTTATGGACTTATGCAGTATTAGTATATATATTTTTAACAACAGGTTAATTACTAGATTCATGTGTTCTGCTCAATTGCGACTTTTATGCATTTTCATCCTGTTTTGACTCCCGTAATTGCGCCTTAATTATTTCCCATTTCAATTAGATTCGCTCCATCTCCTTTCTTGCTGCTAGAGCTGAGGTGAAGTGCAGTGAAGATGCAAGGATGACTTGAACCCATTCACTTCTTCTGATCCTAAGAAGTGCACTATAGACTATGATAACGAGAACTGATGTGGTTACCTGGATTTCCAATTTGGCCTATGAGCATAACCTGATAACGTTTGGACTCAGCCGAGTCTGCACTGATCCCAGCTGTTTTGGAAGGGCATGGAGATAATCTAACGTGTTAATTTATCCTTTTATCCCTTTTTGATATAGTATACTCATAACAGGATGAAGCCATAAAAGCAAAGTATCTTTAAATGTTTAATCACATATATTTTCCACCTATGGCATATGTTTTGCGAGATTTCTTTATTGTAATAATTATTTGATTTCTCATGATTTCTGAGTCATACTGTAACGATTGTCCTTGTAGTTTAACTTGGGTTGGGTTAGTCATTTGTCCTTTTGATTTCTATCATACACAATTTCAAGTACTTGACGTTCTGCCTATGCTTCACAATCACTGACATAGTCTACCTGCTGACCGGATGTCAAAGCCACCTGGGGCTTTGAAGAGGGGATGAGAGGAAGGAGAAAATCATGGAAAACTCTGGCATAAAAGAGAATACACTTATAAAGTCCTTGTATGATACAGGTGAAGAAATTAAGTCCTTTGGATACTCTAAAGGTGAAGAAACCGGACCTCAAAGAAGGAAAATCCCCTTTTTCTCCCTCCTGCACTAATAAATTAGTATATTAACAATTTAAAAGACATTTCTTACTACATTTGCCAGCTGGCATATACTGATTGGGAAATATCCTGCTTAGCCAACTACTGGGCTAAGCAAAACTTATAAGAAGGAATAAGTAAGCAAAACTTAACTCTGTTGCATGGCAATGCAATCGGGCTTCACACCTGGCAGGATATTATGAAAAGATGGACACATCACATGGTCAAAAAATAGAATTCTTGAGAATATCATTTAGTAAGACGTGTCTTATGATGATGAGGCAGGGGGGGTGGGGGGGTTAGGCTCGGAATTGCTTATATGGTAAATGAAAGGGACATATGCGGAAAAAGGATAGGTTTTCTGGTAAACAGGACATGCATATGGTATGACACAGATATTATGAACCAATTAATGAATTGACAAATGTAATGACGTGTAAGAAAATAACCAATAAAGATTTATCATGTGATTTAGACCAACGTGGTGCTGGCCACCAAGAAATGTATAAAAACAGGCATGTAAGAGGAAGTAGGTAGAACAGACATCAGAGGATCCTCAGGCCTGAAGATCACATTCTGTTACTCTATATGCTGAATGATTTATTCTTGTAAGCTGTTACTGATTTGTTAATAAATATACTTATTGATTGATACTAGTATATAGAGTGTGAGGTCTCTATCTCGGGGTAGGCCTAGACAGCTGGCCGACCTCATTATCCAGCTTGCCTGAGTTCAGGGCAGGCAGGTGACGTCAAGCAGAGGAGGGAGAAAGGAGAAAATCCACCGAAGAAGGCACGAGGGAGCAGAGAGAAGGGTGAGGGGCTGAGGTGAGAGGTAGCTCCGCTCACTCCCTGACATCGCCCGAAGCAGACTTAAAGCCACCCCTTAAAAGGGGAGGAACCAATGCTGCACAGTTTCTGAAGATCCAGCTTGCCAGCTTGCCTGAGTTCAGGGCAGGCAGGTGAAGTCAAGCAGTGGAGAGAGAGAGGAGAAAATCCACTGAAGAAGGCACGAGGGAGCAGAGAGAAGGCAGAGGGTGAGGGGCTGGGGTGAGAGGTAGCTCCGCCCACTCCCTGACATCACCCGAAGCAGACTCGAAGCTCCCCCTTAAAAGGGGAGGAGAGGCAGAGGGTGAGGGGCTGAGGCGAGAGATAGCTCCGCCCACTCCCTGACATCACCCGAAGCAGACTCGAAGCTCCCCCTTAAAAGAGGAGGAGCAAACGGCACGCGGCCATTCGGCATGCGGCGAAGGCGAGCAGCAAAGGTGCTCGCCTTAGCGAAAGCACCTTTGTGAAAGGCCTCAAGAAGGGCCAAGTCACTACACCCAAGGACACCAGGGAAGGACAGCAAGCAGGCAGAGAGGGTTAGAGAGAGTACGCCAGCAGCAGGCAGAGAGAGGGAGAGAGAGTGAGGACACCAGCAGCAGGCAGAGAGAGAGAGAGAGGACACCAGCAGCAGGCAGAGAGAGAAAGAGAGGACACCAGCAACAGGCAGAGAGAGAGAGAGGACACCAGCAGCAGAGAGAGAGAGAGAGAGAGGACACCAGCAGCAGGCAGAGAGAGAGAGAGGACACCAGCAACAGGCAGAGTGAGAGAACGACAATGGAAGCAGAGGGAAACCAGAAGATGAGCTTTCCAGTGTTCTGCATATGTATGACTACCTCCCCTCGGGGAGACAGTCATATGTATGCTGTCGGTGCCAGGAGCTGGAAAGCTTGAAGAAGGAAGTAAAGCGACTAGAGGACAAGATACAGGACTTCACACTATGGAGGACCCAATCAGGACAGCTATAGACTTCATGAATGAGAGACACATTAAGGAACACATAAGGGAACTCAAGAAATTCATTGAGGAAGCCTACAGGAGGAGAGTGGAAGAAAACAAACTTCAAATGAACGATGAAGTTACACCAACACCAACATGGAAGGGAGAAGAAGAAGCAGATGGCCTCATAGAAGATACCCACAGAGGAACATCACACGAGGGGGAGAAAATGGCTAGTCGATGCCCAGGAGAGGAAGCAGCAAAGCACACCAAGGACATTGACCTGAGACCGAAACGAAACTTAAAGAAGGGAAAGACAGCGATCCTAGTGGGAGACTCAATCCTGAGGCATGTGGACAGCCACATAGCAGGAAGGGAGAGAGGATCGACTGGTGACCTGCCTCCCAGAAGAGAGAACCAAGGACATCGTGGACAAAATTGGAAAGATCCTGGAAGGAGCATAGACGGAAGAGACCACAGTAATGATCCACATCGGGACGAATGATGTCAGCAGGAGAGACTACAGAAGAAGCACGCTGATAGAACAGTTCAAGATTCTAGGAAGGAAGCTGAAGGTGAGGACCCAGAAGATAGCGTTCTCAGAGATCCTACCAGTACCGAGGGCAGATGTGAAAAGGCAGGAGGAACTACAATCAATAAATGCGTGGATGAGGAGATGGTGTGAGGAAGAAGGGTTCCACTTTGTGAGCAACTGGACAACGTTCTGGGGCAAGAGCAAGCTCTGCAGGAGAGATGGACTGCATCTGAGCGTGGCAGGAACAAGACTTCTAGCAAATAATGTCAGGAGAGGAATAGAACAGGCTTTAAACTAAGAAGAAGGGGAAAGCCGACAGTCGACCAAGCATCGACGATTCGGAAGAAGGTATCCCGTGAAGATACCGAGGGGAAAAAAGGCTGGGAAGAAACAATGGACAAATTACAGGAGTTGACTAACCCAGAAGAGGAGGTTAGAAGGATTGTAACAAAAGAAAAGAAACTAAAGACTGAAGCACTGGGAAAGGAAATGAAGACAAGAAAATACCAGGATCTAAATTGCATATATACTAATGCAAGGAGTCTAAGAAACAAAATGGGGGAATTAGAAGCCATGGCCAATGCAGAGGACATAGACATCATTGGAGTCTCTGAAACGTGGTGGAATGAAGAAAACAAATGGGATACAGCACTGCCGGGGTACAAGCTCTATCGCCAGGACAGGTCAGGACAGAAAGGAGGTGGAATAGCCCTATACATAAAAGAAAGCATACAATCGACAAAAATGGACACAACAGAGACGACCAACAAGCTGGAATCGCTATGGGATGGAAAGGGCCTGAAATAAAGATGAGCCTATACCAGCGATGGCGAACCTATGGCACGCTTCTGGTCGGCTATGTGTGCGCGGCGGGACAGGCAGGAAATAGAAGACAAGCCTACGCGGCTCGAGCTACATTTTGCTGAGAAAGTTGCTAAGATGGGCTGGGAGAAAAACGGGGAACACAAAAGGGGGAGGGAGTGCATTTTGGACACACGGCATGAACTTGGGAGAAAGGAAGGGAGGGAAAGAGATGCTGAGGTGGGGGATGGAATGGGTTTTTGGACACAGAAGGCATGGACTTGGGAGAGAGGAAGGGAGGGAAAGAGATGCTGAGGTGGGGGAGGGAATGGGTTTTTGCACACAGAAGGCATGGACTTGGGAGAGAGGAAGGGAGGGAAAGAGATGCTGAGGTGGGGGAGGGAATGGGTTTTTGCACACAGAAGGCATGGACTTGGGAGAGAGGAAGGGAGGGAAAGAGATGCTGAGGTGGGGGATGGAATGGGTTTTTGCACACAGAAGGCATGGACTTGGGAGAGAGGAAGGGAGGGAAAGAGATGCTGAGGTGGGGGAGGGAATGGGTTTTTGAACACAGAAGGCATGAACTTGGGAGAGAGGAAGGGAGGGAAAGAGATGCTGAGGTGGGGGATGGAATGGGTTTTTGGACACAGAAAGCATGAACTTGGGAGAGAGGAAAGGAGGGAAAGAGATGCTGAGGTGGGGGATGGAATGGGTTTTTGGACACAGAAAGCATGAACTTGGGAGAGAGGAAAGGAGGGAAAGAGATGCTGAGGTGGGGGAGGGAATGGGTTTTTGGACAGAGAAGGCATGGACTTGGGAGAGAGGAAGGGAGCGAAATAGATGCTGAGGTGGGGGAGGGAATGTGTTTTTGGACACAGAAGGCAAGGACTTGGGAGAGAGGAAGGGAGGGAAAGAGATGGTTGTGTACACGGGGAATAGAAGAAAGGAGAATTTTTGGTCATAGTGAGGGAGTGAGGTACAGACAGTGGCATACCAAGGTGGGGGTGGGGGCGGTCTGCCCCGGTTTTATGCCCCAAGGGGGTGCACAGCTGGCCACCCTCCAGTGTTCTCCCTAGGTTGGCAAACTGCGTCTCTTTAGCCACTTGAGTGCCACCGCCGCCATTGGGAACAGGCCGGTGCCAAGTTCTCCCTGCTTTTCCCTGTGGGGCCGACCAACTCTCGCCACCCGCGTCAATTCTGATGTCGGAGAGGACGTTCTGGGCCAGCCAATCGCTGCCTGGCTGGCCCAGAACGTCCTCTCCGATGTTAGAATTGACGTCGAGTGGCGAGAGTTGGTCGGCCCCGTAGGGAAGAGAAGCAGGGCGAACTCGGCGCCGGCCTGTTCCCGATAGCGGCAGTAGCAGCCTATTCCCCAGTGGCGGTGGCAGCATTTTTCCAATGGTGGTGGCATAGGGGAGGGCAAGGAGAAAGAAAGAAAGGGGGGGGACAGGGAGCCAAAAAAAAAAAAAAGAAAGAGGGCTGGGTGAAACAAAGAAAAATGGGGCACGGAGAGAGAGAAAGACAGACATACAGAATGAAAGGGGGTATGGAGAGAGAGAAAAAGAAAGAAGGGGGCAGGGTGAAACAAAGAAAAAGTTTGGGGAGGGAATGAGGTCTGGAGGAGAGAAAGCATACAGGAGGCTGAAAAAGGGAAGAAATTTTGGATGCACAGTCAGAAGAATAAAGTGCAACCAGAGACTGATGAAATTACCAAAGGTAGGAAAATGATTTTATTTTCAATTTAGTGATCAAAATGTGTCCGTTTTGAGAATTTATATATGCTGTCTATATTTTGCACTATGGCCCCCTTTTACTAAACCGCAATAGCGTTTTTTAGCGCAGGGAGTCTATGAGCTTCAAGAGCAGCATGGGGCATTCAGCGCAGGTCCCTGCGCTAAAAACTGCTATCGCGGTTTAGTAAAAAGGGAGGGGGAATATTTGTCTATTTTTGTATAGTTGTTACTGAGGTGACATTGCATAAAGTCATCTACCTTGACCTCTTTGAAAACCCGCAGAATATAAATGATAATTAACATTTTCTCTGCGTACAGCGTGCTTTGTGTTTTTAAAATTTTATTGTTGGTAGATCATTTTGACTTGGCCACAAAGGTAAGGGGGAGGGAGGGGAGCTGCTGAAAGAGTCTACCTTGACGTGGTTGCAGGCTTACAAATCTTTTGGTCTAAGAATGCGGCGACAGAGAAAAGTATATGTGTATTCGGCCCATGAATGAAATAATTAAAACATTATAAATTGCCAATAAATTGAAATGAAAACCAAAGGATTGTGAATCAAATTGATTCTCTGACAATACAAAGATTCCAACCTTTAAAAATGATGTTACATAGTTCAGGCAACTTTATAAAGAGTTTTTAGATACTAAAATCTTGTTATTAAGGTTTAATTGGCGTGCTGGCACTTTGAGGAAATTCTTTGGTTTTGTGCGGCAGCTTGGGCACTCGGTCTCAAAAAGGTTAGCCATCACTGGCCTATACTATCGTCCACCCGGGCAAACCGGAGATATCGATGAAGAAATGGAAGCCGAGATGAAGCGAGAATGCAAAAGTGGTAACACGGTTATTATGAGAGACTTCAACTACCCCAGGATAGACTGGAGTCTTGGAAGCTCAAAATGCGCTAGGGAGACAGAATTCCTGGAGGCTATACAAGATTGTTTCATGGAGCAGCTTGTTAGAGAACCAACGAGAGGAAATGCCACTCTGGATCTAATCCTAAATTGGTTAAGGGGACCTGCAAAGGAAGTAGAGGTAGTGGGACCGTTGGGAAACAGCGATCATAACATGATCAAGTTCAAGGTTGAGGTAGAAATACCGAAAGGAAAGAGAACTATAGCGACAACTTTCAACTTCAGGAAAGGAAACTATGAAGCAATGAGGGAAATGGTAAGGAAGAAACTTAGGAACACTTCCAAAAAATGGCAAACGATAGAACATGCCTGGTCTTTTCTCAAGAACACGGTGAGCGAGGCGCAAAATCTGCATATCCCCAGATTCAGAAAGGGGTGCAAAAAGAGTCGAACAAAAGACCCGGCGTGGATAACTAAAATAGTGAAGGAAGCGATAGGCAATAAGAAAAATTCATTCAGGAAATGGAAAAAGGACAAATCTGAGGGGAACTGGAAAGAGCACAGGAAGTATCAAAAAGAATGTCACCGTGTGGTTCGAAAAGCCAAAAGAGAGTATGAAGAGAGGCTAGCCAGGGAAGCACGAAATTTCAAACCATTCTTTAGATATGTTAAAGGGAAGCAACTGGCTAGGGAGGAGGTGAGGCCGCTGGATGACGGAGACAGGAAGGGAGTGGTGAAGGAGGAGAAAGAAGTGGCAGAAAGACTTAACATGTTCTTTTCGTCTGTATTCACAAACGAAGACACATCCAACATACCGGAACCTGAGCAATTCTTCAATGGATTAAATCCTAGTGCCTGTGGCACAGGGTGACTAAAGTAGGGAAAATCCTATTATAAATCCTGTGTTTTAGGGTAGCTACTGATCTGGTATAGAGCCTGCATTTCTGTTTAAAATCCTGTGTTTTAGGGTAGCCACTGATTTGGTATAGAGCCTGCATTTCTGTTTAAAATCCTGTGGTTTAGGGTGGTATAGAGCCTGCATTTTTGTTTAAAATCCTGTGTTTTAGGGTAGCTACTGGTACTACTGATCTGGTATAGAGCCTGTATTTCTGACTTACTAGTTTTCAGCCATTGTGTCTGCTGATTAGGTGTAGAAGGGAAAAGCTCTGATTTACTACTAAGGTTAACTGCATTAAAAGAAGAAGCGCCGAAGCTGCACCAAGACCAGCGGCAGGGCACCAGCGGCAAGGCTCCAGAGCACATCTCCGCCCCTCCCCCGATCCAGCAGGGGAGAACTTTTGCTATTAAAAGAAGAAGCGCCGAGGCCGCACCGAGACCAGCGACAGGGCACCAGTGGCAAGGCTTCAGAGCACATCTCCGCCCCTCCCCCGATCCAGCAGGGGAGAACTTTTGCTATTAAAAGAAGAAGCGCCGAGGCCGCACCGAGACCAGCGACAGGGCACCAACGGCAAGGCTCCAGAGCACAGCTCCGCCCCTCCCCCGATCCAGCAGGGGAGAACTTTTGCTATTAAAAGAAGAAGCGCCGAGGCTGCACCAAGACCAGCGGCAGGGTACCAGCGGCAAGGCTCCAGAGCACAGCTCTGCTCCTCCCCCAGTGGTGTACCAAGGGGGAGTGGGGGGAGGTCCGCCCTGGGTGCATGGCCTAAGGGGGTGCACAGCTGGCCACTCACCGGGGAATAGGCTGTCGCCAGGGAAAGGCTACCATTGCCGTCATCAGAAAGAAGCCGGCGCCGAGTTCTCCCTCCCTGCTTCTCTTCCCCGTGAGCCGACCAACTCTAGCCAACCGACATCAATTTTGACATCGGAGAGGACGTTCTGGGCCAGACAATCGCTGCCTGGCTGGCCTGGAACGTCCTCTCCAACATTAGAATTGACGTCGGGCAGCCAGAGTTGGTCGGCCCCCAGGAAAAGAAGCAGGGCAAATTCAGCGCCGGCCTGTTTCCGATGGCCAGTGGCAGCCTTTCCCCAGTGGCAGCAGTATGTTTCCCAATGGCAGTGGCATGGGGGAGGGCAGGGAGAAAGAAAGAAAGGGGGGGAGACAGGGAGCCAGAAAGAAAGAAAGGGGGAAGGGTGAAAGAAAGAAAGAAATGGGGCATGGAGAGAGAGAGAGAGAAAGACAGACATACAGAAAGAAAGGGGACATAGAGAGAGAAAGAAGGGGGCAGGGTGAAAGAAAAAATGGGGCAGAGAGAGAGAGAGAAAGACAGACATACAGAAAGAAAGGGGGCATGGAGCGAGAAAGAAAGAAGGGGACAGGATGAAACAAAGAAAAAGTTGGGGGAGGGAATGAGGTCTGGAGGAGAGAAAGCATACAGAAGGCTGAAAGAAGGGAAGAAATATTGGATGCACAGTCAGAAGAATAAAGTGCAACCAGAGACTGATGAAATTACCAAACAAAGGTAGGAAAAATGATTTTATTTTCAATTTAGTGATCAAAATGTGTCCGTTTTGAGAATTTATATATGCAGTCTATATTTTGCACTATGGGCCCCTTTTACTAAACCGCAATAGCAGTTTTTAGCGCGGAAGCCTATGAGTGTCGAGAGCAGCGTGGGGCATTCAGCGCAGCTCCCTGCACTAAAAAACGCTATTGCGGTTTAGTAAAAAGGGAGGGGGTATATTTGTCTATTTTTGTATAGTTGTTACTGAGGTGACATTGCATAAAGTCATCTGCCTTGACCTCTTTGAAAACCCGCGGAATATAAATGATAATTAACATTTTCTCTGTGTACAGTGTGTTTTGTGTTTTTAAAATTTTATTGTTGGTAGATCATTTTGACTTGGCCACGAAGGTAAGGGGGAGGGAGGGAGGGGAGCTGCTGAAAGACATATAGTAATCCTTGCAGGCTTGACCGTGCAGGGAATTATTTTTGTAAAATCATGTTTTATTTTGTGACTGGCATTATTTAGACTTTAATTTCTATGAATGAATAGAATGAAAATGATATAGAATTACTTGCTTGTTTTTATGTGCGTGCATTGAAGGAAAGTGGAGAGAGAGTGGGCTGAGGATGCTGAAGGGAAATGGGGAAGAGAGAGTAGGGAGAAGACGCTGATTTATAAATTGACAATTGTACAGAATATTGTTTCGTTTTATACTTTAATATAATAAGTTCAATATAAAACAATTCAAGGCTTGTGTGGATGGAATCAGGTGGTTTGTGGGGATGAGGACCGAGCTTACAGGGATTAGTCCAATAAAATGGTATTTTCTTATTTCTCATTTGTTTTATTTTTATTTGTTAATTTGTAAAGTGGTGATTGTTATGTATCAGTTTTTTCAAATTTACATCTGCTGTCTTTATATTTTGCACAGTATTAGAGGACATGTATTACTGTTTTTGTGGTGTTGTATGCAGAGTTGTGGTGTTGTATGCAGAGTCTGGTTTCTTGGCAGTTCAGTTTAACTTTTGTCTACATATTTCTATTTTTAGTATGTGATTATTCCATATTGGGCGAGGGTATATCTGTCTGTGTATATGAAAGGGACATGGCTTTCTGATAGCATCGACTGTACAGGATCAATTGACTGTGCAGGATCTGGTTTGTTTAGTTTTACAATGTATGTGTTAGTGTTCTAGTGCTCACTGCAGTGTTTAAGATGCTGCCTTTTCCTAGGTACACTCTTGTTGTGCGATATGTAGATTGTTACTAAAAATCATATTTTTCATATAGATGGGGGGTGTCAAAAAATGATGGGCCCCGGGTGTCAGATATGCTAGGTACGCCACTGCCCTCCCCTGATCCAGCAGGGTAGAACTTTTGCTATTAAAAGAAGAAGCGTCGAGGCCGCACCGAGACCAACGGCAGGGTACCAGCGGTAAGGTTCCAGAGCACAGCTCCGCTATTAAAAGAAGAAGCACCAATGGTGCGTAGCCGTTCGGGGCGCCGGCAAATGTGCATGCGCCTTAGTGAGCGCCTTTGTGAAGCAACTGCCGGGAAGCCGACTGGACCTGTTGCAGTACAGTAGTTTGCACCTCTCTGCAGAAGTGGTCCTTACACTGCACGATAAGTATAATCTAGCTACTGAATGACAAATCAAGCTAGTGATAAGACCAAAAGTATAGCCTATTGCTAAACTAACATAAAAAAGTCTATCTGTTGTTAAGAACTAATAGTATAGTTTATTGTATAGCCTATTGTAAAACCTATTGTTAAACTAAAAGTTATCATTAATCAGAACGTTACTGCACGATACGTTTAACTAGATACTGCATGACAAATCTAGCCAGTGATGAGGCCAAAAGTATATTGCACAACAAACCAAGCTAGTGATAAGACCAAACGTGTAGCTAGAAGTATACCTAGCTACTGCGCGACTAATCACTTGCCGGTAGTGCAGTACTCTGGTGATTCAGCAAAAGATAACACATAGCTAGCACACAGCGAACAGACTAACCAACACCCAGCAGGCAAAACAACAACCAACACAAGCAGGCAAACCAACCAACCAACTCACACCAACAACCGGAATACAAACCCAAGTATAAAAAAAAAAGAGACCAAGAATGGCAGGGAAGACGAGAAGCACCAAGACTAAAATCAAGATCAACCCCCTTGCTGCCGAAGAGATCCATTTAAAGGCCACAGTCTTCATGCAGACTGAGGAAGACCCCCCCTCCCCGATGGACGGCTGAGATCTCTGTACAGACCGAAGCTGACCTCCACCTGAAGACTTCAGTCTCTGTGCAGACGGAAGAGGACACCCAGCAACAGCTCAACGGAGACATCCTGCAGGAACTGACAAGTTTGAGGGAAGAAGTGCAGCGGCTAAGAAGTATCCGAGAGAGCAAGGCATTCATCGATGGAGTCCTAGAACTATCTCAGGTCTCCGAGCATGGGCAAGAAGTCAGGCCCGCAGCATTTTAAGTATCGGCTGGGGTACAAGAAGAGACTAGATACGATGACCCCTGGCAACTAGTCACCTCTGCAAGCAAACACAGAAGGCAGTCCTCCTCCTCTAGATTATCTTCAAGCAAGCACAGCAACCTCACATCAACTCTGCAGATCACCCTGAGCAACAGATTTCAGCTCCTACACGAAAGACCCGCCAGCAGAACTCAGGAGGACATTCAGGAAGACATCCAAGAATGCAAACTCGAAACACGGCAGATGACCCCAACTCAAGAAGCAACGAATCAGCACCCCCCCAAGAAGCGCAGAGTAGTTGTCATTGGGGACTCTATGCTGTAGGGAACCGAGGGACCGGTATGCAGACCAGATCTACAAGCAAGAGAGGTCTGCTGTCTACCAGGAGCCAAGATCCGGGATGTGAATACCTGCATAGGAAAAATAATCAAGCCCCAAGACCATTACCCAATGCTCCTCATCCATGTTGGGACAAACGACACTGCCAAGAACTCCCCGGAGAAGATACAGGAAGACTTCAGAGCCCTAGGAGAGAAACTGAAGCAATTAGAAGCGCAGGTGGTCTTCTCCTCCATTATACCGGTAAGAGACAAAGGGAGAGCCAGAGAAGAACGGATCAAGAAGACCAATGAGTGGCTAAGGGGATGGTGCAAGGAGATGAAATTCGGCTTCCTGTACCACGGAGAGGCACTTCAGGGACTGCAGGGGCCAGATGGGCTACACCTAACCAGAAGAGGGAAGAACGTCCTGAGATGACGCCTGGCTCACTTGCTCCAGAAGGCTTTAAACTAGGTGAGCCCGGGGGAGGGGACCCACCCACCCTCACACAAGTTGGGTAAGTAACTCGGAGGTAAGGAATCGCATGAATACTAAAGGGGACAAAGGGAGGGAAGAAGGCAGAGCGAAAGACAGAGACTTAGTATCTGAGGTAAGCAATCAAGTCGGTAGAGTGGGGGACAAAGGGAGAGATGGAGACTCCATCTTGGGGTCAGTGGGGAAAACTCACATGGACAGGAGGTCAGGGGGTGAAATCACTTGGACACTGAAGGAGACCGAGGCAATAGGGTGACAAAGGCAAGATTGAAGGGGACAAACTATCTCAGTCAGAAAACACTCCATACAAAAAGAAAGAATGGACAGCCATGTATGCTAATGCCTGTAGCTTAGGCAACAAAATACTAGAACTGGAAACGGAAATGAGAAACGCCGACCTTGATGTAGTGGCGATATCAGAAACATGGTTCTCGGAGTCCCACGGATGGGATATGGTCATACCAGGATATAACTTACTCCGTCGAGACAGAGAGGGCAAATCAGGAGGAGGGGTAGCTCTGTACATTAGAGAAGACATCAAAGTTACTAAAATCACAGATGGGAGAGTCCCTCTGGGTGAACCTTGCCAGGGGCAATAACAAATGCCTGTATCTTGGTGTTGTATACAGACCACCTAGACAAAAGGAGCAAGCAGACAATGAACTAATGGAAGACATTAAGACCATCACACCTCGTGGAGATACAGTGTTGGTGGGAGACTTCAATATGCCCGATGTGGACTGGAACAAACCTTCCGCTACAACCAGCGGCAGCAAGAGGATACTAGCCTCCATGCGAGGAGCATGCCTCAAGCAGATAGTATTGGAACCCACCAGGGATCAGGCAATCCTGGACCTATTGCTCACCAAAGGTGACAGTGTCACAGAGGTATCGGTGGGAGACACCTTGGCATCCAGCGATCACAACATGGTGTGGTTCCACCTAAAGAAAGGAACCACTAGGTCAAATAGATCGACTAAGGTACTAAATTTTAAAGGAACTAACTTTCAGGGCATGGGGGACTACGTCTACAAAGTGCTGAAAAACCAAAGCACGACGGACAATGTAGAGGAACTATGGTCGACTCTGAAATCTACCCTGCAAGAAGCAACCAACATACACATAAAAACCGTGAGCAAACGATACAGGAACAAAAGACCACAGTGGTTCTCCGCGGAGATCTCAGAACTAGTAAAGCAAAAAAAAAAGCATTCGTTACATAAGAACATAAGCCGTGCCTCTGCTGGGTCAGACCTGAAGTCCATCATGCCCAGCAGTCCGCTCAAGCGGCAGCCCATCAGGTCCAGGACCTGTATACTAGCTCTCTATCTATACCCTTCTATCCCCTTTTCCTTTAGAAAATTGTCCAATCCCTTCTTGAAATCACAGCAACCGGAAGCTAAAGAAATCTATATGGCTAAATCCAGAAAAGTTAAAATGACAGTCAGAGAGGCTAAACTCCGGATGGAAGAAAACATAGCTAGGCAGGTAAAGAAAGGGGAGAAATCCTTTTTTAAATTCGTTAGCGCAGTGTTTTTCAACCGCTGTTCCGCGGCACACTAGTGTGCCGCGAGATGTTGCCTGGTGCGCCATACGGTGCAGACACTGATTAGGCCTCAGGCCGGGTCCCGCACGCGCTCCCATGAGACTCCCCTGGTCCCCGCTGCTGTTCAGTTTCGATCTTCTGCTCTGACGCAACCGGAAACAGGAAGTTGCAACAGAGCAGAAGATTGAACACTGAGCAGCCGCGCGTGCGCGGCTCTTTGGGAAAGCGTGCATGTCGCCGAAAAACAAAACCTACAAACTAAGGTGAGGCGAAGGGAGAGAGCTGGCTAAACAGTAGGATCGATTGGGCAGGCGAGTGGTGGCTGCGGGGACCGTGCGATCGCTCGTGTTCCCGACTCAAATTGGAAGGAGGGAGTGAAAGGGAAAAGGATTCTGGGCCAAGGGGATGAAGACAGAAAGAAAAACCCACAGCAGGAAAGAAAGGGAAGGACAGGCAGGTGAGCCAGATGCTAGAAGCAGGGGGGGGGAAGAAAGAGGGAAAAAAGCTAGATGGGGTTGAAAAGAAGAGACACACTGGTATGGAAGAGGAAGATAGGGGAAATCTGGACACAGGAAGGTAACAGAAAGAGGGGAAATTATGTGCATGGGGCATAGGGACAGAGACATAAAGGGGACATGCCATGGGGATGGTATATGGACACAGGGGGGGCAATGACAGATACATAGGGGAGATATTAGAAATGGAGAAAATAGGAGCACAGAAGCGAGATGGCTTGTGGGGATGGGACAGGGACCGAGCTCGCAGGCTCCAGTGGCTTGCACAAATTACATTGTAACGTGCCATGAAAATAAGAGGGAGGAAGGTAGATAGATAAGCCACGTGAGAGGAGCTGAAGGGTAGTAGAAAGGAACAGATGGTAAAGGAGGGAGGGAAGGGTGGTGGTGGAAAGGAATAGGACAGACATTGAAGGAGGGTGGAGAGGAAAAGACCCCGAAGGGAAATGTGGAAGACAGAGTGGGAAGAAGACAGATGCCAGACTATGGGGGGGAGGAGGGAAGAAGATGGGTGCTAGACCAATTGGGGGGGGGGGTGAAGGGAGAGGCACAGTAACAGCAAATGGAAGACGTAGAGAGAAGACACACAGTGGATGGAAGGAATTGAATGAGAAGATGTGGAAAGCAGAAACCAGACAACAAAGGTAGAAAAAAAAATTATATTTATTTATTTATTTTTTGCTTTAGGATAAAATAGTATATTAGTTGTGTTGATAAAAATTTATAAACAAAGCCCTGCCAGCTGAACATCTCTTTCTCTAGTTCAGCAGCAGGAACTTTGATTTATAAGAAAGGAATAAGCTAAATATTACAGTACTAAGGCTTATATGGATGCAGCAGGGACGATGACGGGGCGGTGAATGGGATGGCAGTGACAGTGACGGGGCGGTGAAAGGGATGGCGGTGACGGTGACGGGGCGGTGAAGGGAACGGCTGTTGACGAAGAGCTACGTGTGTGTCTTTCTTCGATTCCAGCCAGAATATCAGCTTTGTGTTCAGCCAAACAGGCCCAGGTTTCGCACTGAATAAAGTATTTTATAATTTTTCACTATTCTGTTTACTTAATATTTCATAATAAAGTAATTATAAAATACTTTCTTTGTGTTTATTTGATTCCTATTCAAGAGAATTACTTTATATATAGTCAATATAGGCACAGAGTTAAATTTTTTAACATTTTCTAATGGTGGTGTGCCTCGTGATTTTTTTCATGAAACAAGTGTGCCTTTGCCCAAAAAAGGTTGAAAAACTGCGTTAGCGACAAGAAGAAGAACACAAGCAGTATTAGGCACCTAAAGAAACCTGACGGCAACTTTACAGACTTGGACGCAGACAAAGCAGAAATACTCAATAACTATTTCTGCTCAGTCTTCACCTGCGAAGCGCAAGGATCCGGTCCTCAGCTACAGACAAGGGGGGGTTCGTAAGACCCATTCCGAGACATGGAATTTACTGCAAGCGAAGTCTATCATGAGCTATCAAAAATAAAAGTAAACAAAGCTATGGGCCCGGACAATCTACACCCTAGAGTACTTCGAGAATTGAGTGATGTCCTGGCAGAGCCGTTGGCTGTGCTCTTCAATCTTTTCCTAAGCAAGGGAAAAGTACCCCTGGACTGGAAAACTGCCAACGTTATCCCGCTCCACAAAAAGGGAGATAGGTCAGAGGCACTGAATCCAACAAAATCTTCAGTGATGTTTTTCCCTTGGAAAAAAGAGCTAAAGGAACAATTTTCATCTCAGATATTATTAAACAACTAGTGTTTAAGCCCGTTACATTAACGGGTGCTAGAATATATGGCTGTCTGTCTTTATTTATGTCTCTCTCCCTGCTCCTGTCTCTTTCTTCCTTTCTTTCTGTCTCTCTCCCTCCTGCAATTTCTCTCTCTCTCTCTCCCTGGCACCCTTTGTCTGTCTGTATTTCTTTCTGTCTCCCCCCCCCCACTTTCCTTTGCAGAAGCAGCAGTGATATTTCCCTTCCCCTCCAGATCCCTGTGAAGTAGTAGTAGCAGCATTTTCTCCCACCCACCCCCCATTCCCTTCTCTTCCCCCCCACCACTTTCCTTTGCAGAAGCAGCAGCGGTATATCCCTTCCCCTCCAGGTCCCAGCTGAAGCAGTAGCAGCCTTTTCTCCCACCCCCCATTCCCTTCTCTCCCCCCCACTTTCCTTTGCAGAAGCAGCAGTGATATTTCCCTTCCCCTCCAGATCCCTGTGAAGTAGTAGCAGCATTTTCCCCCACCCACCCCCATTCCCTTCTCTTCCCCTCCCCCACCACTTTCCTTTGCATAAGCAGCAGCGGTATTTCTCTTCCCCTCCAGGTCCCTGCTGAAGCAGTAGAAGCATTTTCCCCCACCCCCATTCCCTTCTCTTACCGTGAGCTGCCCTGCTCCGTTCGGCCCCTCCCCTTCCCTTCTCGCGTGCTGAAGGTTCTCTGCTGCGGCTGAAGGTTTTTTTTCGGCGGCTCTTCTCACGATCCCAGTGGTGGCTGATCCTCCTGTTCAAAGCGGCCTGCTGAGGTTGGCGGCCGGCTGTAACGAACCTCGCAGGCCGCTCTCCAACTCGGTAGCATGTTCCCTCTGACGCGATCGCGTCAGAGGGAACGTGCTACCATGTGGAGAGCGGCCTGCGAGGTTCGTTACAGCCGGCCGCCAACCTCAGCAGGCCCCTTTGAACAGGAGCGGTAGCGGTTGTTGCGGGAAGGGGGGGGAGTCGGCGACGTGCAGGCCGCTGTGAACAGGAACAGCAGTGGCGGCAGGACCATGAGCCCTCCTCCCGCCATCCGCCGCCAGCGCCGCTCCTGTCGCCCGATGCACCTAACTGGCGCATACACCTCAAGCTGCGGCCACGGACGGACACAGCACACATGAGGTCCCCACAGGAGATGAGGCACCACTGCTGACAGCCAAGGTAGGTGCTGGGAAGAAGGCTGGGGACTCACGCATGCGCATTCCTGTGACCACAGACCTACAGCGCACGGAACACGCAAATAGGAGTGCGCATGCGCGAGTTAGCCTTTTATTATATAGGATATTCCCCTTCAGCAAGTAAATACAACAAAAATATTGGGAGTAACCTTGGATCAAGAATTTAGCTATCATAATCAAATAAGTACAGTTGTCAAAAACTGTTTTAACAAATTGCGACTTATCAGATCATTAGCAAAGGTTCTTAAACCAGAAGCACTTAATATTCTTATTCACTCCGTAATCATTTCAAGGTTGGATTATTGCAACTCTTTATACTGTGGCATAACTCATAAAGAAATAAGAAGACTACAAATAATACAAAATACAGCAATAAAAATTATAACAAATTCAAAAAAATATGATCATGTTACACCTCTCCTACAAGATGCACACTAGTTACCTATTATACACAGAATAACGTTCAAAATCATATTACTAACATTTAAAATCCAACAATCACATGAGCCGTTATTTCTGGACAGACCTTACTCTTCACTAAGGACGCTGAGATCGACGCAACAAAATTTATTAACCATTCCTTCTTTAAAAATAATTGGGACAAGAAGAGCAACAATATTTTCAGTACAAGCACCCAACTGGAACAATTTACCAATTTATCTCCCTAACGAACCATCATTAGTCAAATTCAAACGCGGTCTGAAAAGCATTCTTTATAAAGATGCATTCAATACATAGATAGATAATTCCAATAAACACAGTACTTATTCCCTAAAGAATCAAATGAGTAGGACATCAATATGGAAATTATAAGTGCTTTTATAATCTTAATCCTCTTATTTTTCTCTTTTTCCAAAAGATCATTAATATTAATCTGGGTCTTTTTACATTTTTTATGTTAAAAACCATTTACTTTTAAACTGATTAATCATTCCTAACATTACCTCTTTCCTTGAATCATTTTAAAATAATTAAAGCTTTTTCTAACATTACTTCTTTCCTTGAATCATTTTAAAATAATTAAAGCTTTTTCTATCAATTAATTTTCTTTATATTTTTTCTTAATTGACCCTATCCTTGTGTACAAACCTTAAATGTTCCTTTTTCTTTTCTTTTATAAATTGTATAAATTGTATTTCTACCCTTTACCTACTTGTTCCAGTTTGTATTAATAGAACATAATGATTAGTCTGTATAATTTTGTCTCATTTGTATTTGTCATCTCTGGCTTTTATTGTACATTACAATTATGTAATACCTATTGAAATATTGGATATTGCCTAAAATCAAAATTTAATAAACTTGAGAAACTTGAGGCTGAAAATTATACACTGGTGAGTCTCACATCAATAGTGAGTAAACTCATAGAAAAGTTGATTAAGAACAGATTAGACACATTTCTGGATGATGAAAGATTAAGAGATCCCCACCAGCATGGCTATACAAAGGGAAGGTCTTGTCAATCCAATCTGATAAGCTTCTTTGACTGGGTAACAAAAAAACTGGATGGGGGTGAGTTCCTGGACATAGTGTATTTGGACTTCAGTAAGGCTTTTGATAGTGTTCCACACCGTAGGTTATTAAACAAGATGAACTCGTTAGGACTAGGAGAAACACTGAAAGCATGGGTACAAGACTGGCTTAGCGGCAGGCTTCAAAGAGTAATGGTAAACGGTATCCCCTCAAAACCGTCGAAAGTGACCAGTGGAGTACCACAGGGCTCAGTCTTGGGCCCGATGCTATTTAATATCTTTCTGGGGGATCTGACTCAGGGACTTCGAGGCAAAATTACATTATTTTCCATTGACGCTAAACTATGCAACATTGTGAGCAGGGCAACAGGACCTGACAGCGCAACCAGGCCCAACACTATGGAGCAGGACCTGCTTGTATTGGAAAAATGGTCCAGTACTTGGCAACTAAACTGTAATGCCAAGAAATGTAAAGTAATTCACGTTGGGAGCAGAATCCATGCAGAACATACACTTGAACGATGATAACTTAACAAGAACTACTGCAGAAAGGGACTTGGGAGTTCTCATCCGGGAAGATATGAAAGCTGTTAATCAGGTGGAGAAAGCTTCAGCAAAGGCCAGACAAATGCTGGGTTGCATTAGAAGGAGCTTTATCAGCCAAAAGCCGGAAGTCATACTACCGTTATACAGATCCATGGTGAGACCTCATCTGGAGTACTGTGTCCAATTTTGGAGGCCACATTATGAAAAGGATGTGAAGAGAATGGAGTCAATACAGAGAATGGCCACTAGGATGGTCTCAAGATTTAAAGACATCCCATATGAAGAATGTCTGATCAGACTGCGCTTATATTCTCTCGAGGAGCGCAAAGAAAGGGGGGACATGATAGAAACATTCAAATACATCACGGGTCACAACAAAGTGGAGGAGGAAATCTTTTTTCTAAAGGGTCCCACAGCAACAAGAGGGCATCCACTTAAACTTAAGGGAGGAAGATTTCATGGTGACACCAGGAAATACTTCTTCACCGAACGGGTGATTGATCAATGGAATGATCTTCCATGCCAGGTGGTCAAGGCTAGTAGCGTGCAAGACTTCAAGAGTCGATGGGACAAACAGGTGGGAGTACTACAGAGTTATGCTCAAACAATAGATACTCCAGGGAGGAAGGGTTCTTGAGTAGGCAGACTAGTTGTGAGGGAGGGTTCTTGAGTGGGCAGACTTGTTGTGCCGTCGCCCCTTTTCTGCCTTCATACTCTATGTTTCTATCTTTGGGACAGTGCTGTGAACAAGTCTGCCCTGTGAACTTCTAAGAGCTAAGTTACTCCGCATTTCATATTCTGCTTTTTTCAGCATTATATCTGCATAATTTCTCTTCTCCTCCCTGTTTCTTACTTAAAAAAACAAAAAAATCACAAAAAAAAACCCTTCTCTTTCCTCTGTTAAATCTTATTTCCTCTTCATAGGAATAAGGGTAAGACTTATATAGACCCACCCATCCCACGGACCACTGTTCATATATAGAGACCCATATAATCAGGACTACTCAAATCAAGTCACTTCACAACCAATCAAGATGACCTTTATTCTATGCAATCACTGAGGTGCTTTAATTCCAAGACACACTAGTTGGAGGCTTAAGGCTTGCCCCATCTGTCCTCAACTTGCTAGTATTAAGGAGGAACTCTGCAAACTTAAACAGGAATTGAATACAATTAAAACAGCTTCCATCACTCCACAAAATCATGCCAACTTACCACCTCAACCTCAAAGAATAAAACAGCCCAGGAATAAATGGGTCACAGTAGGCTCAGGGAGACTGCGACATGTAACACAGAAACATCCACCTTCACAAATATTACCTCTACAGAATTCCTTTGCTCCACTAGTGCACTGCGATACTCAAGAAAACCGAAGGGAGGTGGGATTGGAACCAATGAAGGTAACTCAAGAGAACAAGCGCACCCTAAGCACAAATAAAAAAAGCCAAAAACAGAAAACTATTACTGTTGGGGGATCCCATCATCAGAGGCATTAACCTTGGAACACAAGGCGAGGAGACCAAAATAATGAAATGTCTTCCAGGATCCTCAGCTACCAGGAGTTCCAGACCAATAGATAAGAACATAAGAATTGCCACTGCTGAGTCAGACCAGTGGTCCATCATGCCCAGCAGTCCGCTCACGCGGCGGCCCTCTGGTCTAAGACCAGCACCCTAACTGAGACTAGCCCTACCAGCGCACGTTCTTGTTCAACAGAAACTTGTCTAACTTTGTCTTGAATCCTTGGAGGGTGTTTTCCCCTATAACAGCCTCTGGAAGGGCGTTCCAGTTTTCTACCACTCTCTGGGTAAAGAAGAAATTCCTTACGTTTATACGGAATCTATCCCCTTTCAACTTTAGAGAGTGCCCTCTTGTTCTCCCTACCTTGGAGAGGGTGAACAACCAGTCCTTATCTACTAAGTCTATCCCCTTTAGAACCTTGAATGTTTCGATCATGTCCCCTCTCAATCTCCTCTGTTCGAGAGAGAAGAGGCCCAGTTTCTCTAATCTTTTGCTGTACGGCAGCTCCTCCAGCCCCTTAACCATCTTAGTCGCTCTTCTCTACATAAGAACATAAGAAGTTGCCTCCGCTGAGGGAGACCAGAGGTCCATCTCGGCCAGCGGTCCGCTCCCGCGGTGGCCCATCAGGCCCACTGCCTGAACAGTGGTCTCTGACTAATTTTGTAATTTACCTCTAATTTTGTAATTTACCTCTAATCCTGACCCTATAACCTTACCTCTACTCCTATCTGTACCCCTCAATCCCTTTGCCCTTTAGGTATCTGTCCAGACCTTCTTTGAAGTCCTGTAGCGTGCTTCTGCTTATCACATCCCCCGGTAGCGCGTTCCATGTATCCACCACCCTCTGGGTGAAAAAGAACTTCCTGGCGTTTGTTCTAAGCCTTTCCCCTTTCAATTTCTCTGAGTGCCCCCTTGTACTTGTGGTTCCCCTTAGTTTGAAAAAATCTGTCCCTGTCCACTTTTTCTATGCCCTTCATGATCTTGAAGGTTTCTATCATGTCTCTCCTGAGTTGTCGCTTTTCCAGGGAGAAAAGCCCCAGCTTTTTCAGTCTGTCGGTATATGAGAGATCCCCCATAGCTTAGTTGCTCTTCTCTGGAGTCTCTCTAGTACCGCCATGTCTTTCTTGAGGTATGGCAACCAGTACTGGACACAGTATTCCAGGTGCGGGCGCACCATTGCACGATACAGTGGCAGGATGACTTCCTTCGTCCTGGTAGTGATACCTTTCTTGATGATACCCAACATTTTGTTCGCTTTCCTTGAGCCTGTGGCGCACTGCGCCGATGCCTTCAATGTTGTGTCCACCATCACTCACAGGTCTCTTTCAAGGTTGCTCATCCCTAGCAGTGATCCCCCCATCTTGTAAGTGAACATTGGGTTCTTTTTCCCAACATGCATGACCTTCTATTTCCCTATGTTGAAGCTCATTTGCCACTTTTTGGCCCACTCCTCCAGCGTTGTCAGATCTTTTTGGAGGTCTTCGCAGTCCTCCATGGTTTTGACCCTGATGTATAGTTTAGTGTCATCCGTGAATTTAATAACCTCACATTTTGTTCCCGCCTCCAGGTCGTTAATAAATATATTGAACAGGAGCGGTCCCAGCACCGACCCCTGTGGAACTCCGCTCGTGACCCATTACCAATCTGAGTAATGGCCCTTTACTCCAACCCTCTGTTTCCTGTCTGCCAGCCAGTTTTTGATCCATCGGTGGACCGCCCCTTACACCCCGTGGTTCCATAGCTTCCTTAGCAGTCTTTCGTGTGGTACCTTGTCGAAGGCTTTTTGGAAGTCAAGGTAAATGATGTCTATGGATTCCCCTCTATCCACCTGGCTGTTTACCCCCTCAAAGAAGTATAATAAGTTCGTGAGGCATGACCTGCCCTTGCAGAAGCCATGTTGGCTCGACTTTAGCTACCCATTGTTTTCGATGTGTTCCCAGATGCTGTCTTTAATCAGCGCTTCCATCATCTTTCCCGGGACCAAGGTCAAGCTCACCGGCCTGTAGTTTCCTGGGTCTCCCCTTGAGCCTTTCTTGAATATGGGCGTGACATTTGCTATTTTCCAGTCCTCCGGAATCTCTCCAGTTTTTAGGGATAGGTTGCATATTTGTCGAAGAGGCTCAGCTATTTCGTTCCTTAATTCCTTGAGTACCCATGGGTGAATGCCGTCCGGACCTGGCGATTTGTCGCACTTTAGCCTGTCTATCTGCCTGAGGACATCCACCTTGCTCACCTCTAGTTGGACCAGATTTTCATTCTGATCTCCTTTTCCGATCTCCTCGGGTTCCGGAATGTTGGTTATGTCCTCCCTTGTGAAAACTGACGTGAAGAACTCATTTAACCTGTCCACTATCTCCTTTTCCTCTTTTACCACTCCCTTTCTGTCACCATCATCCAAGGGTCCTACTTCCTCCCTAGCTGGTTGCTTCCCCTTGACGTACCTGAAGAATGATTTGAAGTTTGTTGCTTCCCCTGCCAGTCTTTCTTCATATTCTCTTTTTGCTTTCCTAACCACTCGGTGACACTCCTTTTGGTGTCTTTTATGCTCCTTTTGGTTGTCTTCTGTCTGGTTCTTTTTCCATTTTTTGAATGATGTCTTCTTATCGCCTTTTTCACTGCATTTGTTATCCACACTGGGTTTTTTGTTCTATTTTTCTTGGACCCTTTCCTGAACTTGGGGACGCACAGGTTCTGTGCTTTGTGCACCGTGCCCTTGAGTAGGGTCCAGGCTATTTCTACGGACTCTATCTTCCTTGCGGTATCGTTGAGTTTCTTTCCCACCATTTTCCTTATGGCATCATAATTCCCTTTTTTGAAGTTGAGTGCTGTCGTTGTGGTTCTTTTCACCTTTGATAGTCCAATTTCTAGCCTGTACTGGATCATGTTGTGATCGTTGTTTCCTAGTGGGGCTAGTACTGCTACCTCCTTAGCGGGTCCCCCTAGTCCGTTGAAGATTAGGTCAAGAGTGGCATCTCCCCGTGTTGGTTCCGTGACCAGCTGTTCCATGAAACAGTCCCTCATGACCTCCATGAATTTGGTCTCCCTTGTACAGTTTGAGTGCCCGATGCTCCAGTCTAATCCCGGGTAGTTGAAGTCCCCCATCACCACCACCCTTCCGCTTTTGCATAACTGCCTCAGTTCGGCCTCCAGGTCCTGGTCGATTTCTTCCGATTGTCCAGGTGGGCGATAGTACAGACCCAATTTTATGTCTGTTCCTGCACCTCCTGGTAGCTTAACCCATAATGATTCCAAGTCATCTGCCCTTACTGTTGTTTCCATCCTGGTTAAAGGTATGGAATCTTTTATATATAGCGCTATTCCTCCACCCTTTTTGTGTGACCTATCTCTCCTGTAGAGTTTGAACCCTGGTAAAGCCATATCCCATTTATTGTCCTCAGTCCACCACGTTTCTGTGACCCCAATTATGTCTTGGCCCTTTTTGCAAGCTAATACTTCCAGCTCTCCCATTTTAGCCCCTAGGCTCCTAGCGTTAGTGTACAAGCAATGTAAGTCCCGGTTGTTCGCCTTTCTTGCTGGTTTTCCTCGTGGTTTGGCACTCCTGGCGTCCCCCTCATAAGTTGCTAGTCCCCAAGCCTCTTCTCGGTCATCCTCCTCCTGTGGTGTATCTGTTTCGTCCTCAGCCTGTTTCCCCATTTTTGGTTGTCCCTCTGGGATCCGTTGTTCTCTTTTAGTCCTGCTTACCAATGACATTTGTGCCTTAGACTCCTGCGATCTATCCTTAGGTCCTTTTTCAAAAAATTCCAACTCAGTCCTGAGCCCTCTTTTACAGTGCCCTTGTTCAATATCCCTGGCCCTGGTCCTCTGCATTGCGTCCTTAGGTCCTTTTCCCAAAAATTCCCACTCAGCCCCGTGCCCTCTTTTACAATGTCCTTGCTCAGTATCCTTATTTGATACATTTGTCCGATGTGTCAGATTGACTGTCGGCTTTCCCCTCTTCTTCAGTTTAAAACCAAGTCTATGACGCTCTGGACGTTGCTTGCCAGCATCCTCGTCCCAGTCGTGCTCAGGTGCAGTCCGTCTCTCCTGTAGAGTTTATTCTTTCCCAAGAAAGTTGTCCAGTTCCGAACAAAAATGAAACCCTCCTCCTCGCACCATCTCCTGAGCCAACCGTTTATTGCTTGTAGTTCACTCTGGACCCTTTCGAGTAGTACTGTGTCCTTCTTCAGGTACGGCGACCAGTGCTGGACGCAGTACTCCAGGTGAGGGCGTGCCATGGCCCGGTATGATACCATGGCATGATAACCTTCTCTGATCTGTTCGTGATCCCCTTCTTTATCATTCCTAGCATTCTGTTTGCCCTTTTTGCTGCCGCCGCACATTGTGTGGACGGCTTCATCGACTTGTCGAACAGAACTCCCAAGTTCCTTTCCTGGGAGGTCATGAGATTTTTGTTACCGACATGCATCACTTTACACATATTGTCACAACCCTAGCCCTAAAGCTCGGCTTGTGCCAGGAAAGGCTATTCCTAACCCTAACCTGGCCTTAAAGAGGGCTAACCATTGTGACAGGCTAGACACCAATAGTAAGGAAGGCTCTGAATTCCCTTTCAAAACCCAGCTCACAAAACCCTGGGGAGGTGAGGAATATGGGGAGGACAGCCTGGAACAGCCTCAGAGCAAATCCACCAGCTCAGGGAACTCACAGCTGCAGGGCTTAATTAAAAGCTCAGGGAAATCTAAGCACAAGCTACAGGCTGCCCTGCCCCCTCACAGAACAGGGCGTGGTCGCCTCAGTGCTTTAGAGGCAGCACTTAGGAGGAACCAGTCAGTCTACCCTGGGTCAGCCCAGGAAGGAGGATCTCAGGACAGCTCTCCTGAACCTCAGAGCCTTCAAGATATTGAAATGGTGGATGCAGCCCCTGTCTCTGAAGCCAGCCAGCCAGCCAACCCAGAGGCCATGGAATTTATGGACACTGCCATGGATTCAGAAGCAACTGCAATGGATGAAAGCTAAGTGCAATACCTTTATCTTTTTGCTGTGCTTAGTTTGTGGACTTTTGGGGATTTTGGAAAACTGTATGCACCTGTTTGGAACCGGTGAGCAGTGCTGGGCTCATGCTGCAGAGGTGCCTAAACCTGGAAGCCTCAAAAACCAGGTTTATTTTGTTTGAAAGTTTTTCTTTGTGTGTACCTTTTGAGGTTGAGTGAGACTGTAATATGGACTCTGTATAGGGGTGATAGTTTAGGGAGAATCCACACAAGATCCTGGGAGGGATTGTGGGGCCATTTGTGGCATGCTGTTTAAACACAGATTTTGAAATAGTGGATTCGGCTACTCCCCTCCCCCACCAACTACTTCTAAGTTGGTTGGGGCCAGGCCTGCTTCAATCCAGGCCTGAGTGCAGCACTTTTTCTCTTCAAAGAAAGGGCTATAGCCTTATTCCTGCCAGCTTGCTAAAGGCAGATTTATTAATGCTGGACTATTACAGACTAAGGAACTTACTCACCTGTTATACCTGTAAGGAAGGTGTGGGTTGTTTGTTTTTACAGCCCAGTTATTCTTTCATGTTTTGCTTTTGTTCATGGAAAGAATGAACTAAACCCTGTTCAGGGTTAGTGAACTCAATAAATTGGGACTTTATTTTATTTTGAACTTTATTGTTCCTGACCATTTTGTGCTTCCTTATTGACTGAGAGACCAGCAGGACTTCCAGCATCTTCTGGAAGCACGTGGAGCGCAGGCTATTCTGGGCGCTGAACGGAGCCATAGTTCAAGCCGGCACCGGCAGTGTCACAATATCCACATTGAACCTCATCTGCCATGTCGATGCCTATTCCTCGAGCTTGATTATGTCACGTTGCAGATCTTCGCAATCCCCCTGCATCTTAACTACTCTGAATAACTTCGTATCATCCGCAAATTTAATCACCTCGCTCGTCGTACCTATGTCCAGATCATTTATAAAGATGTTAGAGCACGGGTCCAAGCTCCGAGCCCTATGGCACCCCACTGGTGACGCTCTTCCAGTCCGAGTATTGTCCATTTAACCCCACTCTCTGTTTCCTATGCTCCAACCAGTTTTTAATCCACGTGAGTGTTTCACCCTCAATTCCATGGCTTGCAATTTTCCGAAGTAGTCGTTCATGCGGAACCTTGTCGAACACCTTCTGAAAATCCAGATATACAATGTCAACTGGATCGCCCTTGTCTATCTGACTGTTTACTCCCTCAAAGAAGTGCAGCAAGTTCGTCAAACACGATCTGCCTTTGCTAAAACCGTGCTGACTGGTCCTCATCAGCCCGTTTCTGTCAAGGTGATCAATGATGCTGTCCTTTATCAGTGACTCTACCATCTTTCCCGGTACAGAGGTCAGACTCACCGGTCTGTAGTTCCCAGGATCTCCCCTCGAACCTTTCTTGAAGATCGGTGTAACATTCGCTACCTTCCAGTCTTCCGGAATCTTTCCCGATTTGATCGACAGATTGGCTATTAGTTGAAGCAGTTCAGCTATGGTCCCTTTCAGTTCCTTGATGACCCTCGGATGGATGCCATCCAGTCCCGGGGATTTATCGCTCTTAAGCCTATCTGCCTACATACCTCCTCTAGACTGACCGTCAATCCTGTCAGCTTTCCGTCTTCGATTCCAGCATATAGCCTGATGGGTTCCGGTATGCTGTGTACATCTTCCTCGGTAAATACAGATGCAAAAAATGTATTAAGTTTGTCAGCGATTGCTTTGTCCTCCTTTAGTGCTCTCTTTATTCCATGGTCATCCAAAGGTCCCACCACTTCCTTTGTGGGTCGTTTCCCCTTAATATATCAAAAGAACGGCTTGAAGTTCTTCGCCTCCTTGGCTATTTTTTCCTCGTAGTCTCTTTTGGCCCCTTTTACCGCCTTATGGCACCTTTGTTGATGTTGTTTGTGCTTGTTCCAGTTTTCATCCCTTTTTGACCTTTTCCATTCTTTAAATTAAGTTTTCTTGTCTCTGATCGCTTCCTTCACCTCTACAGTGAGCCACATCGGTTCTTTGTTCTTTTTCCTCTTGGATCCCTTGTTGATACGCGGTATATATATATTTTGCGCCTCGGTGACTATGTCCTTAAAAAGGGACCAAGCATGCTCTAGCATTTTTACAGTACTTATCCTCTTCTTAATCTTCTTCCCTACCATGAGTCTCATCCCTTTGTAATTCCCTTTTCGGAAGTTCAGTGCCGTGGCTGTCGTTTTGGACCAATATTTCTCCCCTGCGTTCAGATCAAAGCGGATCATATTGTGATCACTGCTTCCCAGTGTCCCTTCTACTTCTACATCTTGTGCTGGTCCTCGCAGGCCATTTAGAATTAAGTCCAGAATTGCATTTCCTCTAGTATTTTCCTTGACAAGTTGTTCCAGGAAGCAACCGCCTACAGTATCCAAGAACTTGGTCTCTCTAATGCAGCCGGAGATGCTTAGGTTCCAGTCTATTCCCGGATAGTTGAAGTCACCCATGATAACTGTGTTGCCTCCCTTGCAGTTGCGTTTAATCTCGTCTGTCATTTCTCCATCAATTTCTTTGGACTGCCCTGGGGGTCGGTAGTAGATGCTGATCTTCGTTTCCAGGCCATTTGTTGACCCATAGAGACTCTAACTTATCCATCAGTTGTGGCGTGTTCTCTCCAGCAGATTCAATTTTCTCTTTGATGTATATGGCAACGCCCCAACCTTTTTGAGCCACTCTGTCTCTGCAGTATAGTTTATATCCTGGTAGCACAATGTCCCAGACGTTTTCCTCAGTCCACCATGTTTCCGTGATGCCCATGATGTCAACGTTATCTTTTTGTGCTATGGCTTCTAATTCACCCATCTTATTTGTAAGACTCCTTGCGTTTGTGTACATAAACTTGAGTTTGCAGCTTTTTCCTTTCTTGCATTTCCTTCCCTCTTGTGCCCTTTTTGATCTCTCTTGCCTATAATCCGGTGAGTCTTTCCCTCTATCTTCTTGCACAGTATCCTCTGGGTATACCGGTTCCCGAACCATCGACTCTCTCTCTCTGTCGACTGTCGGCTTTCCCCTTCTTCCTAGTTTAAAAACTTGTCCACTTCTCTCTTGATGTTGCTTGCAAGTAGCCTCGTTCCGTCTCTGCTGAGGTGGAGTCCATCCTTCCTTTAGAGCTTGCTCTTCCCCAGAACATTGTCCAATTGCGCACGAAGTGGAATCCTTCCTCACACCAGCGCCGCATCCACGCGTTGACTGCTTGCAGCTCCATCTGCCTCTTCTCATCTGCCCTGGGTACATGCAGGATCTCCGAGAATGCTATCCTCTGCGTTCTGGTCTTCAGCTTCCTTCCTAGCATCCGGAACTGGTCCTTCAGTACTTTCCTGTTGTAGTTCCTATTGCTCACGTTGTTCGTCCCCACATGGATCACCACCGCCGTATCTTCTTCTTCCACACTGTTGAGGATCCTGTCAATGTGGCTCACTATGTCTTCTACCATGGCTCCCGGTAGGCAGGTCACCAGCCGATCAAGTCTTCCTCCCGCTATGTGGCTGTCAACTTGTCTGATGATGGAGTCACCCACAACGATTGCTGTCCTCTCTATCTTCTACTGATTCTCCAGCCTCAGGTCCGTGTCCCTGGTGCAGGTCCGTATCCTTCGTTCTTGCTACTGTATCACCCATTTCTTCCTGGTGGTTGTCTGTTGGGTGGTCCACACTCTCTGTAGGTGTCTTTTGATAGTTCCACTGTTCCACTGTCCCGGTCAAGTTTTAGAAGATCTTCTCAAGATAATTACTTTTTAGGACTTCTAAAATTGTAATAATTGCTATTTTCAGTCATTTACTATGGTGAAATGGCTCAATTAAAGATTGTTTTTCTTTAGCATTGTCATCTTGAAGTAGGGACACTGGATCACTTGTTGTTCTATTGTCCCTTGATACTCAACTTCTGGAAGTCTATCTGGGAGAAAATTAATAGGATACTGGGATCTTCTATCTCATTGTCATATGACATTATGTTATTCGGCCTCCCTGTATGCCTCCTCTATGAACTTCTCCAGCTCTCGTACTTCTTCCTCGATGGTGTCTTCTGTCTTGTTCTCTGCTTCCTCTGTCTGGACGTTCTCTGCATCTCTGTCTCCCTCCTCCCCTGCTTGAAGTGCCTCCAGTTCCAATATTCTGCCCTCCAGGAGTCTGACTTGTCTCTTCAGGCTCTCCAGTTCTCCGCATCGGGCGCATACGTAAGACCGCCTCCCAGAGGGGAGGTAGTCATACCATATGGCAGACGATGCAGAAAACTGGGTAGCTCAACATCTTGCTTCCGTCTGCTGCTTCCATTGCTGTCTGCTTGCCGGTCTGCTGCGCATGCCTTCTGGATCTGCTGTGGTTGCGCCTGCTCTTAACTTCTTTTTTTCCCCCTTTTGTTCTCTCTGTCTCTCTCTGTAGCTGCTTTTCTCCTGCTCTCCTGCTCAGATCAACTCTGCTCCGTTGGCCCCTCCCCTTTTTAAGGCGGAGATTCAGTGGTGGACGTCGGGGGTTGGGTGGAGCTAACTCTCACCGATTCCCCTCTTGGTCTCCTGCCTCTGCTTCTCTATCCTGCTGTTTTATCTGCTTTTCCTCTTTGGCTTCTCTCTCCCTCTGCCTCTCTATGTAGCTGCTTTTCTCCTGCTCTCCTGCTCAGATCAACTCTGCTCTGTTGGCCCCTCCCCTTTTAAGGCGGAGCTTCAGTGGTGGACGTCGGGGAGTGGGTGGAGCTAACTCTCACCAATTCCCCTCTTGGTCTCCTGCCTCTGCTTCTCTCTCCTGCTGTTTTATCTGCTTTTTCCCCTTTGGCTTCTCTCTCCCTCTCCCTCTCTATGTAGCTGCTTTTCTCCTGCTCAGATTTTAACACTGATGTTGTTATCCATCTGTGAACAAATGACCTGTCCAACAACTCCACACTTGCAGCACAGAAAGCTTTTCGGGAGCGTGGTGAGGGTTTGAAACCTTTTGTAAAGACTAGATTTTTCTGAAATACTGCCTGCATATGGAAAGGGAGAGCAAAGAGTGAAAAACACAGAGGACTTTAATAGATGGCTCAAAGCCTGGTGTCATCAAGAAGGCTTCAGGTACATAGGAGGATAGGGAAATACATGGAAGGACAAGAAGCTATATTGCACTGATGGGCTACATATTACTACAGCAGGAAAAAGAAACCTTGCAGAGAAATTTAGACAATATGTTTAAACTAGAAGGTAGGGGTGGTGTATATATGAAGGACAATTATAGAGACCACCCCGGCAAAAGAAAAGATGTGATAGTAGTAGAGATTAAAACATAAACAATGTCAGCATCTAATTTCTTAGCATTGCAACGGAAAGTGAAACGAAACAAAAATCTATACAAAAATGGAGATTACTGCTGAAAAATAGCTGGAAAGCGATGACCACAAATGCTCGCAGTCTAAGCAACAAAGTTCATGATCTGCAAGTCCTGATATTAGAGGCAGATCTAGATATTGTCACTTTCACAGAGCCATGGTTCAGTGAATCACATGGATGGGATGCAAACATACCGGGATATAATCTTTTTAGGAAGGACAGAGATGGTCAAAAAGGTGGAGGAGTAGCTCTCTATGTAAAGATCAATACCCAAGCAACCGAAATGCAAGGGACCTGGGGAGAGGAAGAAGCAATATGGATTGCTCTGAAAAGAGAAGATGGAACTTCTATCTACGTGGGTGTAGTCTACAGACCTCCGACTCAGTCGCAGCAAATTGATAAGGATCTGATTGTGGATATCCAAAAGTTTAGAAGGAAAGAGGAAGTGCTGCTGTTGGGAGATTTCAACCTGCCAGATGCAAACTGGAATGTTCCGTCTGTGGAATCGGAAAGAAGTAGGGAGATTGTGGATGCCTTTCAAGAGGCTCTACTCAGACAAATGATGATGGAACCCATGAAGGAAAAAGCGATATTGGATCTGGTCCTCACAAATGGAGAGAGTATCTCTAATGTTCGAGTGGGTGCTCACCTGGGAAGTAGCGATCATCAAATGGTTTGGTTTGGTATAATGGCTAAAGTGGAAAGCGGCCGCACGAAACTTAAAGTCCTAGATTTCAAATGTACTGTGGTATGCAGCCTAAGCCTGCTAGGAGTGTCCCCAGAGAAGTGCACAGGTCAAAAGCAGACACTTCTCATTCTGGGCCATTTAAACCCCAAACTGCCAAGTTGCCCGACTTTCCTTCCTTACCCTGTAGAGGAGCCAGGGAGCAGAGTTGCAGATTTCCCCTCCCCCACACAGTCATAGGATAGTTGATAGGAAATCTTCTGCACCTGAGAGTTTGGGGCGGGGCTGCAGACTGCTAAACCTGAGAACTGAACTGTTGGAGAGGCAGAAGGAGAAACAAAGGGAACATTAGCGGTTGCAGTTAGAAAGCTGGCAGCGATGTTCAAGGCTGAGAGCTCTGAATGGCAGTCAACAGCCTGAATGCATAGAGCTAACTGAGGCTGGAGCAGAACCGTCTCCCTGCCTGTCTGAAGTTCCCCAAAACACGGAGCTGGATCCAGAGCCCAATGCTGAGCTTCACAATGGAGTCCAACCGATAGAAGTTTGCTGTTCTAAAAAGCAAGTAGTGAAAACTGCCTAGGTGGATTATTGAAGCCTTGTCTATTTTGAACTGTGTTGAAGTTGCCCTTTGATAATCCTGAAAGAGTTGGAGTATTGTGAGAGCTTCTTTAGGAACTGAGAAAGACTTATCTTGTTATTTTTTTCTTTTGAAATTGGATTGTTCTAAGCTCAGGCAGTGGGGTTTGCCCCGCATTCAAAGTGGTAGAATAGAGGGCCTAATTATTTGGCAACATTGTGACCACGTGGAGCACACTGCCTGGCCAGCACTCTAGATGCTGGGAAGACAAGTACCGTAGTACTGGCATGAGCTAAAGTCATCAGCATAAAAGAAAAGGACCGTTTTTCTTTATTTTTTGGTTGGAACTTTCCAAGCTGGACTTATTAGTTGACTGTGGAGCCAGTAACAGCTTTTGGAAAGGCTTGTATTTTTGGTTTAGAACCATATGTAAACCACATTCATCCCAGTGACTGTTTGATGTTTGGATGTTTTTGGGACTATGTTTTCTAAGAATCCTGACAAGATTGTTTTTTCTTTTGAACTGGTTTATGTGGAAGCAAGCAGGACGGCTTGTTTATGTGGTTTAAGTAAAAAAAACCAGTCAGCTACTTGAAAATTACCTCCCTAGTGTGGTGGTGTTTCCTTTCCTTGAACTTTTATTTTTCTTCCTTGTGCTGCCCGCAGCGGCACACAAGAGTAATCCTTGTCCCGGTGTCCCAGGATGGTGCAAGGAGATGAAATTTGGCTTCCTGTACCACGGAGAGGCACTTCAGGGACTGCAGGGGCCAGATGGGTTACACCTAACCAGAAGAGGGAAGAACGTCCTGGGACGACGCCTGGCTCACTTGCTCCAGAAGGCTTTAAACTAGGTGAGCCCGGGGGAGGGGACCCACCCACCCTCACACAAGTTGGGTAAGTAACTCGGAGGTAAGGAATCGCATGAATACTAAAGGGGACAAAGGGAGGGAAGAAGGCAGAGCGAAAGACAGAGACTTAGTATCTGAGGTAAGCAATCAAGTCGGTAGAGTGGGGGACAAAGGGAGAGATGGAGACTCCATCTTGGGGTCAGTGGGGAAAACTCACATGGACAGGAGGTCAGGGGGTGAAATCACTTGGACACTGAAGGAGACCGAGGCAATAGGGTGACAAAGGCAAGATTGAAGGGGACAAACTATCTCAGTCAGAAAACACTCCATACAAAAAGAAAGAATGGACAGCCATGTATGCTAATGCCTGTAGCTTAGGCAACAAAATACTAGAACTGGAAACGGAAATGAGAAACGCCGACCTTGATGTAGTGGCGATATCAGAAACATGGTTCTCGGAGTCCCACGGATGGGATATGGTCATACCAGGATATAACTTACTCCATCGAGACAGAGAGGGCAAATCAGGAGGAGGGGTAGCTCTGTACATTAGAGAAGACATCAAAGTTACTAAAATCACAGATGGGAGAGTCCCTCTGGGTGAACCTTGCCAGGGGCAATAACAAATGCCTGTATCTTGGTGTTGTATACAGACCACCTAGACAAAAGGAGCAAGCAGACAATGAACTAATGGAAGACATTGAGACCATCACACCTCGTGGAGATACAGTGCTGGTGGGAGACTTCAATATGCCCAATGTGGACTGGAACAAACCTTCCGCTACAACTAGCGGCAGCAAGGGGATACTAGCCTCCATGCGAAGAGCATGCCTCAAGCAGATAGTATTGGAACCCACCAGGGATCAGGCAATCCTGGACATATTGCTCACCAAAGGTGACAGTGTCACAGAGGTATCGGTGGGAGACACCTTGGCATCCAGCGATCACAACATGGTGTGGTTCCACCTAAAGAAAGGAACCACTAGGTCAAATAGATCGACTAAGGTACTAAATTTTAAAGGAACAACTTTCAGGGCATGGGGGACTACGTCTACAAAGTGCTGCAAAACCAAAGCACGATGGACAATGTAGAGGAACTATGGTTGACTCTGAAATCTACCCTGCAAGAAGCAACCAACATATACATAAAAACCGTGAGCAAACGACACAGGAACAACAGACCACAGTGGTTCTCCGCGGAGATCTCAGAACAAGTAAAGCAAAAAAAAAAAAAAAAAAGTATTTGTTACATAAGAACATAAGCCGTGCCTCTGCTGGGTCAGACCTGAAGTCCATCATGCCCAGCAGTCCGCTCACGCGGCGGCCCATCAGGTCCAGGACCTGTATACTAGCCCTTCTATCCCCTTTTCCTTTAGAAAATTGTCCAATCCCTTCTTGAAATCACAGCAACCGGAAGCTAAAGAAACCTATATGGCTAAATCTTCTATTTGTATTCTGCAATTTACTTGAATCTTTGCTATGTAATTCTATCGGAAAAATCCAGATACCTTCTATTTGTAACTCTCTACCGTAACATGTAACTAACATGAATCTTTGTTATGTAATTCTCTCGAAAATGTCCAGATCTCTTCTAATTTGTAATCCGCTTAGAACCGCAAGGCACAGGCGGAATAGAAATCACTAATGTAATGTATGTTACCAGTTATTCGGTCTATTTTTAACATTTTTGAAAGTGCTGAAGGGTTGTCTGGTAGGATTTAAATTTTTGCGGAAGATACCAAAATCTACAATAAGAGTAGATGGCCTTGATGGTGTGGATAACATGGGAAGAACCTGGTGAAGCTTGAGGAATGGTCTGAAATTTGGCAGCTAAGAAATGCAAGGTCATGCATCTGGGCTGCAAAAACCTGAGGGAGTGGTACAGTTCAGGGAATGAAGAACGCTTGTGCACAAAAGAGCAAGTTGAAAAGGTGATGATGAAAGCTAGAAAGATGCTTGGGTGTTTAGGAAGAGGAATGGCTAGTAGAAAAAAGGAGGTATTGGTGCCCCTGAATGAGACATCATTTAAAATATTATGTACAATATTGAGACCACACCTTAAAAGATATAAACAGGATGGACTCAGTCTAGAGCAGTGGTCTCAAACTCAAACCCTTTGTAGGGCCACATTTTGGATTTGTAGGTACTTGGAGGGCCTCAGAAATAAAACAGTTAATGACTTATTAAAGAAATGACAATTTGGCATGAGGTAAAACTCTTTATAGTTTATAAATATTTAGTTTATAAATATTTCCTTTTGACTAAGTCTTAATAATAATATTGTAAGAACATAAGAATTGCAGCTGTTGGGTCAGACCCGTGGTCTATTGTGCCCAGCAGTCCACTCACGTAGTGGCCCTATGGTCAAAGACCAGTGCCCTAACTGAGATTAGCCCTACCTGTGTACATTCTGGTTCAGCAGGAACTTGTCTAACTTTGTCTTGAATCCCTGGAGAGTGTTTTCCCCTATCACAGACTCCGGAAGAGCGTTCCAGTTTTCTACCACTCTGGGTGAAGAAGAACTTCCTTATGCTCGTACAGAATCTATCCCCTTTCAGTTTTAGAGAGTGCCCTCTCATTCTCCCTACCTTGGAGAGGGTGAACAACCTGCCCTTATCTACTAAGTCTATTCCCTTCAGTACCTTGAATGTTTCGATCATGTCCCCTCTCAATCTCCTCTGTTCGAGGGAGAAGAGGCCCAGTGTCTCTAATCTTTCTCTGTATGGCAACTCCTCCAGCCCCTTAACCATCTTAGTTGCTCTTCTCTGGACCCTTTCGATTAGTACCGTGTCCTCCTTCATGTACGGCGACCAGTGTTGGACGCAGTACTCCAGGTGAGGGCGCACCATGGCCTGGTAGAGCGGCATGATAACCCTCTGCAATCTGTTCGTGATCCCCTTTTTATCATTCCTAGCATTCTGTTTACCTTTTTCGCCGCCGCAACACATAGACGGCTTCATCGACTTATCGATCAGAACTCCCAAGTCTCTTTCCTGGGAGGTCTCTCCAAGTACTGCCCTGGACATCCTGTATTCGTGCATGAGATTTTTGTTACCTACATGCATCACTTTACACTTATCCACGTTGAATCTCATCTGCCATGTCGATGCCCATTCCTCGAGCCTGATTATGTCACGTAGCAGATCTTCGCAATCCCCCTGCGTCTTCACTACTCTGAATAACTTTGTATCGTCTGTAAATTTAATCACCTCACTCATCGTACCAACGTCCAGATCATTTATAAAGATGTTGAAGAGCACGAATCCAATCACTGAGCCCTGTGGCACCCCACTGGTGACGCTCTTCCAGAACGAGTATTATCCATTTAGTCCCACTTGCTGTTTCCTATGCTCCAGCCAGTTTTTAATCCATGTGAGTATTTCAGCCTCGATTCCATGGCTCGCAATTTTCCGAAGTAGTCGTTCATATGGAACCTTGTCAAACGCCTTCTGAAAATCCAGATATACAATGTCGACCGGGTCGCCCTTGTCTATCTGTATGATTACTCCCTCAAAGAAGTGCAGTAAGTTCGTCAAACATGATCTGCCTTTGCTAAAACCGTGCTGACTGGTCCTCATCAGCCCATGTCTGTCAAAGTGATCAATGATGCGGTCCTTTATCAGTGACTCTACCATCTTTCCCAGTACCGAGGTCAGACTCACTGGTCTGTAGTTTCCCGGATCTCCCCTCAAACCTTTCTTGAAGATTGGCGTAATATTCGCCACCTTCCAGTCATCCGGAATCTTTTCCGATTTGATCGACAGATTGGCTATTAGTTGAAGCAGATCAGCTATGGTCCATTTCATGACCCTTGGATGGATGCCATCCAGTCCCGGGAATTTATCGCTCTTAAGCCTATCAATCTGCCTATACTCCTCCTCTAGACTGACCGTCTTCGTTTCCAGCATATAGCCTGATGGGTTCCAGTATGCTATGTAAATCTTCTTTGGTAAATAAAGATGCAAAAAATGTATTCAGTTTGTCGGCGATTGCTTTGTCCTCCTTTAGCGCTCCTTTATTCCATGGTCACCCAACGATCCCACCGCTTCCTTCGCAGGTCGTTTTCCCTTAATATATCGAAAGAACAGCTTGAAGTTCTTTCCCTCCTTGGCTATTTTTTCCTCGTAGTCCCTTTTGGCCCCTTTTACTGCCTTATGGCACCTGCATTGATGTTGTTTGTGCTTGTTCCAGTTTTCATTCGTTTTTGACCTTTTCCATTCCTTAAATGAAGTTTTCTTGTCACTGATCGCTTCCTTCACCACAACAGTGAGCCACACCGGTTCTTTGTTCTTTTTCCTCTTGGATCCCTTGTTGATACGTGGTAAATATAGATTTTGCGCCTCGGTGACTGTGTCCTTAAAAAGGGAACTCCACAACATCAAGTGTCCTCACTCATCAGGGTTGAATTATCCAAACTTTTCAAAAAAGGAATTTCATCCAAATTCATATAAACAGTCAGCAGCCAGGATGTTCTTATTTACTTATCCTTTATTGTTTGTACAGTTTTGCTTGCCCCAACAGATATATGCCCGATGGGACCCGTTTCGCCTAAACAGGCTTTTTCAAGGGTTCCAAGGGGAGCACTGCATAATACAAATAGACAAAACTTTAATACATTTATCTTATGTTACCCTAAAACTGTGTAATAGCTTCTACAGTAATACATGAAAACATCTTTTAATTATCATCTCAATGTTTCCCTTAAAAAAATTTTGATACAATAAATATTATGAATCATCCATTATTTAATCCAAAAAATCATTCTAAAAAATTCACTTAATATTTATTTCATACACTAAACAAAAGTGCTTATAATAAAGTTTATTCAATTAATTAACTATAAACTATTCAATTGATTCAGGAAATAACCTAAAAAGATTTTACAATTTAAAAACAATTGAAACAAGGGGGCGCTAGTGAGCACCGCTGTAAATGGCAGCGTAGTGTCTTTGCTCCGCAGATCGGATCATTAAGAAGAATTTATAACTTATCCCCTCGGAGGTATTTCTACCGCAAACTTAGCATTTGAACTGCTGAAGATGTCTACTACCAAGACTGGGAAACGTAAAAGCGTGGAACCTATATCGCCGCAAAAAAACCCGCCGGCGAAAGAAGAACCTGAATCCCTGCAGGGTGTCATGGCGGAGCTCCGTTCGCTACGAGATTTATTAACTACAACGAATCAAAATACGGAGGACATAAAAACTGAACTCGCCTCTCTGACAGTTGAAATCGCGGTTTGCCGCTCGAGAATTGATACCGCTGAACAAAAACTCGAGGTATCAGAAAATAACATCAAAACGCTACAGAGGCAATTTAAAAGAGTCGCCATTTTGGAGCAAGAGCTTGAAGATGCACAAAACCGCTCACGTAGAAACAACTTACATGTGCTGGGGATACCGGAGGCGAGGGAAGGCCGTGATACTATTGCCTTCCTTCAATCACTACTTCCAAAGCTGCTGCAAATTGAATTTAAATTCGAGCTGGAAATCGACAGAGCCCACCGCTCGCCGACGCACGTGCTTGACATGCACGCTAAATACCCGCGGCCCATCATTGCTCGCCTGCTGAGATACTCCCAGGTCATGGAGATTATGCGCCAAGCAAAACTTCAACACCCTCTTAAATATGAGGGTCACACTATTCTAATTGTTCCTGACCTTTCCAAACAGACTGCCAAGAGAAGAAAACAACTCTTAGAATACAGACCGAAACTGAAACAGCTGGGAGCGAAATATGGCATGTTCTATCCGGCCACCCTCCGTGTCACGCTGAATAATACTACTAAGAATTTTCAACACCCACACGAATTAGCAGATTTTCTGGAGCTTCAAGCACCAAGCACTATTGATGCTACCTGATTTTCCAGAGCTCAAAGGAGCAAGTTTCCCTTACACCACTGCAAGATTATATCAGTTTGCATCTGTTTTCACTCTTGAGAATTGCTCATAATAACATGCCCCTCTGGTTTGTTTGTTTGAATATATGACTATCTGATATAGGTTGGATGTGTTTTTTATTAGAATATTGTTCTTTCTCCAATTCTTATTCTAATGTTTCCTCTGAGGGTTTGTAGTTAATTGGTTTGATCTGCGTTGAGCCCTTCACTATCTGCCTAAGTGGCCTTACTATACCTGTGTTTTGCCAGATTCCCATGTCCACTGAATACCCTATGTCTTTGGAGACAGATACCTCTAAGATATTTTATGGCATTGATATCATAATTATATTTTCTATGTTTCTTACTTTAATGCTTTTCCTTAACTGCACTAAAGGATTCACTGCTATTTATGGCCTCCCACTTAATTGCTTACTATTGATAGCCTCAGTTGCCATTTGTATATTGATTACACCATTAGTCGTCTATTTGATGAATGCATTAAATATAATATTTGTTATTAAAGTGGAGCTATCCTATGCAAAGGATATGCTGGGTATAGATATCCTGGATGATACACCTTGATATAGGTGAATATGACTGTTTACAAACCAGTGTTATGCAAATACTAGTGCTAGATAGTGTACTCTCATATACTATGATTATTTGCATACGATCAGACATTATGATTTATGTGGAATATTATATACCTGCTTGATAATGATTAGATATGTCTCTTAAATACTGTGCATTGAATGTGAAAGGTCTTAATAACCCTGTTAAACAACAAAAAATACGTGATTATATTACCAGACTTCAGCCTGATATAGTATTTCTACAAGAAACTCATTTATCTGCTAGTGATTCTGCTAAATACCAATTTTCCTGGGCACTACCGCCTTTATTTTCCTCTGCTGTGGAAAGGAAGAATGGTGTTCTTATGTATATCAGACGTAGACAGGACTTAAGATTGATATCTCACTCCACCGATACTTCAGGAAGATGGATAAAAGCTCAATTAGAATTTCATTCTATGTCCCTTGTATGCCTCAATATATATGCTCCAAATGTAGATACACCCACGTTTTTTGATGATATTGGGGAACAACTTGCATTATCTTCTAGTGACCTTTTTATATTGGGAGGTGACTTCAACCTTGTGTTAGACCCTAAACGTGATCGACAGTCTAGATCTCAATTTAGACCATCACGTTCCTGGTACAAATTACAAGGTCTGATTTCACAATTTAACCTTATTGACCCCTGGAGTACTATACACCCGGAGGATCAACAATTTACTTTTTATTCACCACCACACTCAACTTATACACGTATAGATTACTTTCTAATTAGCTCAGCCTTATCTACGTATCTCTCTTCTGCTGTTGTCAGAGAAATCGCTGTTTCAGACCACGCAGCAATTCTCCTAAACTTTGATAATATAGCCATACCCAACACGTGTAGACAATGGAGATTCAATAACTCCTTACTCCAAGAACCTACTTTCCTGGATACAGTTTCATTAGCCATAAAAGATTTTTTTCTTATAAATGGACCTTCCTCTAATAATTGGATAAACTTATGGGATTCCTTTAAGGCGTTTATTAGGGGAATTATAATATCCAAAGCGGCTTTCATAAAGCGTGAGAAATTAAGATTAATTGATGATTTAGAAAAGCAAATTAAAATTGCTGAAGCATCCCACATATTACATCCACATGATTTCGGGACTCTAACCCGCCTTAGGGCTATGAAAGTAGAGTATAATATTCTTATAAGCAAAACTGCCTCTCATACATTATTACTTAAAAATGCTTCTTATTATGCAGAAAACAACCGTAGTGGTCATCAATTGGCTTTATATCTCAAGGGCAGAAGTTCCAAAACTTACGTTGCTGCCATTACTGCTGATAATAACTGCACTTTAACTAAGTCTGAAGATATCCTCTCACACTTCCATGATTTCTACTCTTCCCTATATACCTCGGAAGCTTGCGAATCAAACAATATATCTGCATTCTTAGACACTATTCCTCATACACAAATTCCAGACTCATTTCAGAAGGATCTCATCTCTCCTGTATCCAAAGCCGACATAGAACTGGCTATCTCTCAATTGGCTAAAAGCCAGGCACCTGGTCCTGATGGACTTACAGCAGAATTTTATAAGACATTTCTTCCTCATCTGTTAGACCCTCTATATTCTTTCTTTACTTCTGTTATACAATCAGGTAAAATATCAGGCACTTTTACAGAGGCGACAATAATAGTGCTTCCTAAACCGGGCAAATCCCCTATGTCTGTGGCCAATTACAGACCCTTATCCCTAATCAATACTGATGCCAAGATTTTTGCCAAAATCATTGCAAATAAATTACTCCCTAGTGTTCAGCACATTATATCACCTGACCAAACTGGGTTCTTACCTGGTCGTCTTTCCAGCGACAACACTAGGCTCCTGACTGATGTAATATACCTAGCTCATGGCGCTCCGGACCCAATACTACTTATGGGATTAGATGCTGAAAAAGCGTTTGATCGCATAGAATGGAATTATTTATTCCAGGTTTTAAAATGGTATGGATATCCACCTTACTTTCTTTCTTTAGTTCAGATATTATACTCATCACCTACTACTAGGTCCTTCGGGACAGTAAGGGAATTTTTCAAGTACCTTTCTTATTTCTAATCTTAATGTATATTTTCTGTAAACCGCTTAGAACCTAACGGATGTAGCGGTATATAAGAAATAAATTACATTAAATTACTAAATTATATATCAATGACCTGTATTCTGCACCCTTTCACCCGACACGTGGAACTAGACAAGGATGCCCGCTATCTCCTTTATTGTTTAATATTGCTTTAGAACCGTTTTTGACAGCGATACGCTCGAATCCTAATATTAGGGGACTAGTCACAAAAACGGCGCATGTCAAATTATCAGCATATGCTGATGACGTTTTACTGTATACTTCACCTTCGTCTATTCCATTTATTTTAACGGTGATTGCTTCATACTCATTTATTTCTGGATACAAACTCAACCAATCTAAGACTGAAATTATGCCTATTAACTGCCCTGAAACAAAAGATGACATTGTTAAATATGGATTTATATGGACTCCTAATAAACTCAGATACCTGGGTGTCCTATTTGGACCCTCCATAGAGGACACTTTACTATATAATTTTGACTATCTACTATCTAAACTTAATACACTTATTAACCGTTGGTTACCCCTAAAACTTACTTGGTGGGGACGTTTGGACACTATAAAAATGATGCTTATTCCTATTGTCAACTATACTCTATCCATGTTACCTTGTTTAATGCAGCATCAAAATTATAAGAAACTGGAAAAAATTTTAATTTCTTTTTTGTGGAATAATAAGACCCCTAGAATTAGTATCTGTAAACTTAAATGCTCTAAGCAACAAGGCGGGGTCAATTTTCCCAGCATTTATGAATATCATTTGGCTTTTATCTTACGACAAAGTAAGAGATGGATGGAAATTCCTTTATCCATTAGCTCTCCCATGTGGGTTCATTTAGAAGCACCCACTGATACCTTACTTTTAAAATATGCCCCTGCTATGCATGGTATTACATCATTAGAACAACATCCAGTAATCCACTCCACACTTTATGCAATTAGATATTATGATTCCCACGCCGAACACAAATGGAACAGATCCTTAGAGGCTCCTCTTTGGAATAATCCTAACATTAAAATCCAGAACAAAATGATCTCATGGAAATTATGGCAGGCCCATGGATTGTGGAGTATTTCGCATGTTTATGATGGTCAGATCTGGTTCTCATTTGAAACTATTTGTAGGACACATAACCTGCCACCTTCCCAACTCTTCCGGTGGCTGCAATTAACTCATTGTATCAAAAAACTATTTTTATCTACTGCTTATGCTACTGCTCCACCCTCTTATCTGACGACTTGTGATTCTATTGCAGCATTAGGCAAAGAGGCTTCTAGATGGTACAAATCAATTAGAACACTTATAGATTCTCCTCTCCTCTCTACTAGAAATAGCTGGCACACAGAGCTCTCCTTTTCCTTAACGGAGGAAGAGTGGTCGAATCTCTGGTTGTCTGCAAGTAAAGTTTTACATTCTGCGTCTTTACGACAATCGGCCTATTATTTATTACACAGGGCATATTGGACCCCATGTAGACTGGCCAAAATGAACACTTCCTTGTCTAAATTGTGCTGGTCATGCAAATTGCAGGATGGTACACTGAAACATATGCTATTTGAATGCTCTATGTTACGCAATTTCTGGAAATCGGTTTGGGCAGACATAGCTAAAATGCTTAGTATTAATGAATACTTTTCCTATGCTGTACTTATAACTGGCACTGCATCAACTCGCTATTCACCCAACAATTCAGCAAGCTTGGCATTACGTGCCTTATTATTAATAGCACTTAAGATCATACTTACCAAATGGAAGAATTTTGCTGATATATCCCACGCGGAATGGTGGTCACAATTGAATATTATTGTTAAATATGAATCATTATATGCCCAAAAAATGGGATCCTTACAACGTTTCCATGATATTTGGGATCCGATAATACATTATTGCAACCGAATTTCAAAGGGAGAATGATTTAGATACTATTATGTTTTGAATATATTTTTGATTCATGTCTTTATTAAATGTTAATACATATCGAGGTTGCTAATAGACCTCATAATTACCATTAGTGCATTTGTTACTGATATTTCTTCATCTTATTTTGTTTATCCAACTATTCAATGCATAACCTATTGTGTAACTGTGCTATGTCTTCTACCCATTTTTCTGCCTTACGGACATGGGATATTTGTTTGTTTATTACTATCCTATTGATATTCCTTATTTTTCTGTTTGTATTACCTTGTAACTGAAAACAATAAAAAAATTGAACTCAAAAACAATTGAAACAAACAATTGTACATTTTTATCAACTAATTCAAAAAATATAATGTAAGTTAGTTAATGGATCACATATAATAGCAAATATCTCAACAAAAATCTCATTAATTAAGACAATTAAACAATTTAACTACACAATGACACTAATTAAACACTACAATTATTTCATCTAAAATTCATCAGTGTTGAAACTATAAAACCTAAAAGCACTGCTCCATTTATTATTAAATTTATGTCTCAATCCATATTCAAGGTATTATTACCCAAATTGAATCATCCAGTGTATGATAATTTTAAAAATATAGTGCTGAACAATTAAATGAAGTTAATTTCAAAGGGACATGCCCACATTTTAAAAACCACTGCTGACTGCAGTATAACATCACCAAAAAATTATATAAACACTATCTCATTTAAAACCCATATCAAACAATAGTGCCATTGTTGCTATAGTCCATATATACAGAATAAAACATGAACTAAAACCGAATGTAACCACACTCCAAAATATATTCAGAAAGGCCAACCTTATTTTTGGTGTTCTACCTATCATAAGACCAGAGCCAATTGGAACGGATCGTGTGCCAAACTTAAAAAGTTTAAAAGTTAATACTCAGTGTGCTATAACCCATACATACAAAATAAAACACAAACTAAATCAGAATAAAACCACACTCAAAAGTGAGAGGCGGTTTACCAACCTTATTTTTGGCGTCCTCACATTCACGGGTCGGGAGCAGCTTTGACTAAAGCATCAATAGGCATGCGTCATTTATACCCTCAAACGCATGCGCAGTGTTAAGATTCTTAGTGTAACACCGCACACATATCAAGCAAGCCCAATATATGTTTCCAGGTCCGCACAGATCAAAATAGTCGCGGCCCTTTAGAAAAACACACTTAAAATAAAAGGTTGGTCACACCTATGTGCTCAAGCTACATTAAAGCTATCCACATCGTGTTCCCACAAAAATACTATTAAAAGCCCGAAATGGACTAGCATTCTCGATTCTTCAATTGTAAATACACCACCTATTCAATAATGATCCAATTCAGTGGTTATCTTCAAATAATAACATAGTAAAATAACCATAATATAAAAAATTTTTAAATGAATGGTTTCCAATCAATGTAACTGTTCAAGCCATTAGGCTCTACTGTGTTCAATAAAAATGTCCATTTTGTTTGTTTTGCAATAAATTTCTTCTCCTATCACCACCTCTTTTATCTTGCCCAACATCTCAAATCTTCAAATTTATGTTGGTATCTAATACAATGTTCCACCAAAGGTTCTGAAGTTTTAGAGCATTTAATATAGTAACATAGTAACATAGTAGATGATGGCAGATAAAGACCCGAATGGTCCATCCAATCTGCCCAACCTGATTCAATTTAAATTTTTTAATTTTTTCTTCTTAGCTATTTCTGGGCAAGAATCCAAAGCTTTACCCTGTACTGTGCTTGGTTTCCAACTGCCAAAATCTCTATTAAGACTTACTCCAGCCCATCTACACCTTCCCAGCCATTGAAGCCCTCCCCAGCCCATCCTCCACCAAACGCCCATATACAGACACAGACCGTGCAAGTCTGCCCAGTACTGGCCTTAGTTCAATATTTAATATTATTTTCTGATTCTAAATCCTGTGTTCATCTCACGCTTCTTTGAACTCAGTCACAGTTTTACTCTCCACCACCTCTCTCGGGAGTGCATTCCAGGCATCCACTACCCTCTCCGTAAAGTAGAATTTCCTAACATTGCCCCTGAATCTACCACCCCTCAACCTCAAATTATGTCCTCTGGTTTTACCATTTTCCTTTCTCCGGAAAAGATTTTGTTCTACGTTAATACCCTTCAAGTATTTGAACGTCTGAATCATATCTTCCCTGTCTCTCCTTTCCTCTAGGGTATACATATTCAGGGCTTCCAGTCTCTCTTCATATGTCTTCTGGCGCAAGCCTCCTATCATTTTTGTCACCCTCCTCTGGACCGCCTCAAGTCTTCTTACGTCCTTCGCCAGATACGGTCTCCAAAACTGAACACAATACTCCAAGTGGGGCCTTACCAATGACCTGTACAGGGGCATCAACACCTTCTTCCTTCTACTGACTACGCCTCTCTTTATACAGCCCAGTATCCTTCTGGCAGCAGCCACTGCCTTGTCACACTGTTTTTTCACCTTTAGATCTTCAGACACTATCACCCCAAGGTCCCTCTTCCCGTCCGTGCATATCAGCTTCTCTCCTCCCAGCATATACGGTTCCTTCCTATTATTAATTCCCAAATGGATTACTCTGCATTTCTTTGCATTGAATTTTAGTTGCCAGGCATTAGACCATTCCTCTAACTTTTGCAGATCCTTTTTCATATTTTCCACTCCCTCTTCGGTGTCTACTCTGTTACAAATCTTGGTATCATCTGCAAAAAGGCACACTTTTTCTTCTAACCCTTCAGCAATGTCACTCACAAACATATTGAACAGGATTGGCCCCAGCACCGAACCCTGAGAGACTCCACTACTCACCTTTCCTTCCTTCGAGCGACTTCCATTAACCACCACCCTCTGGCGTCTGTCCGACAGCCAGTTTCTGACCCAGTTCACCACTTTGGGTCCTAACTTCAGCCCTTCAAGTTTGTTCATCAGCCTCCTATGAGGAACTGTATCAAAGGCTTTGCTGAAATCCAAGTAAATTACATCTAGCATATTGTAGCGTGGCCGGCCCTCAAGACTAGCAGTCCTTCAGCGTGCTTCCCCATGAGGGAGGAAGACTCTGTTGTGGATAAACTATCCTGTATTCAAAACAATATGGCTTCACACAGGTAGGTTTCAAAAGAAAGAACTCAAATTTATTGTTCATCCGAACAAGTCCAAACAAAAATGCATGAAAAGTAACAGACTCAAAAAAGTCATGGCAATAATAGTGAAAGCAAAATAATATTGCGTTTACCAGCTTGATCTGGTTAATTCTCCCAGAGTTTTACTAATGTCCCAGGTAAGTTCTACTGGCAAGTAGTGAGAACAGTCCAGAGTATAGTAGAGTCTCTGGCAGCCTTTAACTCTCAAACAAAAAAAAAAAACTCTGAGCAGAAAAATGTAGCCGTGCTTCTCCTTTCCCTTCAAGCAGAAGGAGCGGAAGGATATGAGATTTACCAATACAGCTCTTTGGTACAGCCAAACACAAATGAAAAATATAACCCCCAAACATACCATCCGGAAGTCATGCAAACTGACTCCCAATCTTCAGAGTTTTCACAGTTCTCCCTGCAATGCTTTGCCCATGTGGCCTAATTGTCCTTAAGCCAAGTTCCTGCAGCAAGCCACTCAGCACACAAAAAAGTCCATAACAAAACCCAACTCTGAAAAACACACACCCAGCCAGTTCAGCTTACTTCCATGGCTTCCGGACATTCCAGCTCTGGAAGGGAACTGCAATCCATGTCCTCTGGTACCTGGGTCTCCGGTGCTTGCTGGTCTGCCTCTGGGTCAAACATTTCCACGTCTGTGGGCTCAGGAGAAGGTGGAGGTTCCTTCAACCTGGGAACTTCCTTTCCTTCCTTCCTCCTCCTGGACAGTCAGCTCTCCAAGTGTTCTAAGGCTGCTGTGCCCCGCCCAGTCCTACTCAGGGCCCAGGCTTCCTTCAGCTGAGGCTGCCTTCTGCCCTGTTTAGCCAGCCTCTTACAAAATGGAGGATTTAAAGGGGCCCTGCAGTTTTCACTAGGCTATGTTCTAAAGCAGGTCTGAACACAGCCTGTGCTTCCTGTTCCTGTTCTTGCCTAACAGGAACAAAGTGATTAGCCCGGACTAGTTTCAGGGGTAGCTTTTTACGATTCTTCCCTGGCACAAGGCCGGCATTGGGCTCGGGTTTGTGACAATATGTCCTTGATCCAGCTCTCTGGTCACTCAATCAAAAAATTCAATCAGGTTCGTTTGGCACGATTTACCTTTTGTAAAGCCATGTTGCCTCAGATCCTGTAACCCATTAGATTCAAGGAAGTACACTATCCTTTCTTTCAGCAACACTTCCATTATTTTTCCAACAACTGAAGTGAGGCTCACCGGCCTGTAGTTTCCTGCTTCATCCCTGTGACCACTTTTATGAATAGGGACCACATCCGCTCTCCTCCAATCCCCAGGAATCACTCCTGTCTCCAGAGATTTGTTGAACAAGTCTTTAATAGGACTCGCCAGAACCTCTCTGAGCTCCCTTAGTATCCTGGGATGGATCCCGTCTGGTCCCATCGCTTTGTCCACCTTCAGTTTTTCAAGTTGCTCATAAACACCCTCCTCCATGAACGGCGCAGAATCTACTCCATTTTCTTGTGTAACTTTGCCAGACAATCTCGGTCCTTCTCCAGGATTTTCTTCTGTGAACATAGAACAGAAGTATTTGTTTAGCACATTTGCTTTCTCCTCATCACTCTCCACATATTGGTTCCCAGCATCTTTTAGCCTAGCAATTCCATTTTTCATCTTCCTCCTTTCACTAATATATCTGAAAATTTTTTTATCTCCCTTTTTTACATTTTTAGCCATTTGTTCTTCCGCCTGTGCATTTGCCAAACGTATCTCTCTCTTGGCTTCTTTCAGTTTCACCCTGTAGTCCTTTCTGCTCTCCTCTTCTTGGGTTTTTTTTATATTTCATGAACGCCAACTCTTTCGCCTTTATTTTCTCAGCCACTAAATTGGAGAACCATATCGGCTTCCTTTTTCTCTTGTTTTTATTGATTTTCTTCACGTAAAGGTCCATAGCCATTTTTATCGCTCCTTTCAGCTTAGACCATTGTCTTTCCACTTCTCTTATGTACTCCCATCCTAACAGCTGTTTCTTCAGGTACTCTCCCATTGCATTAAAGTCCGTACGTTTGAAATCTAGGACTTAAAGTAACGTGCGGCCGCTCTCCACTTTAGCCGTTATATCAAACCAAACCGTTTGATGATCGCTACTTCCCAGGTAAGCACTCACTCGAACATTAGAGATACTCTCTCCATTTGTGAGGACCAGATCCAATATCGCTTTTTTCCTTGTGGGTTCTGTCACCATTTGTCTGAGCAGAACCTCTTGAAAGGCATCCACAATCTCCCTACTTCTTTCCGATTCCGCAGACGGAACATTCCAGTCCGCATCCAGCAGGTTGAAATCTCCCAACAGCAGATCCTCCTCTTTCCTTCCAAACTTTTGGATATCCACAATCAGATCCTTATCAATTTGCTGCAATTGAGTTGGAGGTCTGCGATTGAGTCGGAGGTCTGTATTGGATTTATGTTCCAATAACCTTATTTTAAATGCTCTAGTGGTCATCCCTACATACAATTTTTTTACAATGGCTTTAAATTATGACGTTTGTAGCTATTTTTAAGCTTATGTTGTTCTATATCCCTCAACACACACTCTTTGAAAATCTTAATATTATCATCTGAAGAGACCGGTGGATACCATTGAGATCTAGGATTTAAGATATTATGGTCTTGATAATCTTCTTTACCATAAAAAAAGGATCTAAGATGTAATTTTCTAATAAACTTCTCAATATCCACATTGAATTGAAAATCATCTAACGGTTCGGTTGGAACAAAAGAGAGACCTTTGGATAAGAGAGATATTTCTCCCGATGTTAAATTCCTGTTGGAGATATTTATTACCACCCCCCTTGTTTGGTCTGAGATCTGGTGGTGGGGCGTAGTTGGTTTTGACCTCTCCCTCTCCTCCCTCTGTTTCTGTTCTGCCATAAAAAATTTTTGTTTGAAGAAAAACCACTCGAAGATAAAGAACTAGAACTACCAGAGGTGGACACATTGGAAACTGAAACACTGGTGTTCAAAAACTTGTCTGAATTTTGAAATTTAGCTGTCTTATTGGACCAATTATACATACTGTTATTAACATAATCCTACTCATCTCTCTTAAACTTCCTCACTTTATTTCTTTTGATAGAATCTCGATGAGTTTCTAATTTTAAATTAATTTCTTTCATCTGTGATTCAAATTGTTCTAAAGGTACAGAATCTTTAAAAACTTGAATTTCCTGATCTGCTTTCATTTTTTGATCATTTAAAGTTGAACAACTTTTTTCAATAATCAAAATCATCAAGTCCAGAGAGCATTTGTTAAGAATCTTCTTCCACTTGTCCACAAATATTTCATCGTCCTTAAAGATCTGCGGTTCTTTTAGTATTCTCAATCTGCGAGGTATAATTTAAATTATTGAAGAATGTGATCAATTTAGAGCTAAATAGCTCAATTTTGGCTGAATATCAGGAAATTCAAGTTTTTAAAGATTCTGTCCCTTTAGAACAATTTGAATCACAGATGAAAGAAATTAATTTAAAATTAGACACTCATCGAGATTCTATCAAAAGAAATAAAGTGAGGAAGTTTAAGAGAGATGAGTGGGATTATGTTAATAACAGTGTGTATAATTGGTCCAATAAGAGAGCTAAATTTCAAAACTGAGACCAGTTTTTGAACACCAATGTTTCAGTTTCCAATGTGTCCACCTCTGATAGTTCTAGTTCTTTATCTTCGAGTGGTTTTTCTTCAAACAAAAATTTTTTATGGCAGAACTGAAACAGAGGGAGGAGAGGGAGAGGTCAAAACCAACTACGCCCCACCACCAGATCTCAGACCAAACAAGGGGGGTGGTAATAAATATCTCCAACAGGAATTTAACATCGGGAGAAATATCTCTCTTATCCAAAGATCTCTCTTTTGTTCCAACCGAACCGTTTGATGATTTTCAATTCAATGTGGACATTGAGAAGTTTATTAGAAAATTACATCTTAGATCCTTTTTTTATGGTAAAGAAGATTATCAAGACCATACTATCTTAAATCCTAGATCTCAATGGTATCCACCGGTCTCTTCAGATGATAATATTAAGATTTTCAAAGAGTGTGTGTTGAAGGATATAGAACAACATAAGCTTAAAAATAGCAACAAACGTCATAATTTAAAGCGAGAAGAAAAAACAGCTTTGCTAGATTTATATCGTGAGAAGAATATTATTCGTAAAGCTGACAAAGGTGGAGCCATTGTAGTACAGAATAGAATAGACTACAATAAAGAGATTAAGAACCAGTTATTAGATAAAAATGTTTATCACGTCACTAATTTAGATCCCACTAAAAGATTAATGAACAAGATCAACAAAATTGTAGCAGAGGAAGACAAGGCTATTTTTTTGACAGCGAGGGATAAAAGGTATTTGATAAACAACCATCCTATTACACCTACCTTTTACACATTACCAAAGATTCAGAAAAACAAAGAGCACCCTCCTGGACGGCCTATCATGTCCTCTAAAGGTTCTGTACTGGAACCTTTATCCTGCTTCGTGAACTACTTTCTGAACCCAATGGTAGAAGAAAGCCCCTCTTACATCAGGGACACTAGTCACGTACTAAATCTGTTAGCTGAAATTCCGGATTTTGATTTTCCTTTCATTTTGGTTTCTTTTGATGTAGCCTCGCTTTATACCTCAATACCACAGAATGAGGCGATTGAGGTGGCAAAAGAATTTCTAGACAAAAGAGAGAGACCTCATCTTATTCCCACAGATTTTTTGATGCAACTTGCATCAATAGCAATGAAGGAGAATTATTTTATGTTTGAAGATCAATATTATATTCAAAAGAGAGGAGTTGCGATGGGAGCGACTTTTGCTCCTTCAGTTGCCAATCTGTACATGGTAAAATTTGAAAGTGAATGGATAAGCAAATCCCCTTTTTTACAACATATTTATCTTTGGCGCAGATTTATAGATGATGTTATCATGTTATGGAAGGGTTCATAGAACGCCTTAAAGAGTTTTATAGTGTGGTTAAATTCTTGTGACAAGAACCTGGTTTTCACTATGACGTATTCTAAAACAAAACTAAACTTTTTGGGTCTGGAGATTCAGCAAGATCAAAAGATGTTTAAAACAGATGTATATATTAAAGACACCGATAGGAACACTCTTCTGTCTTATGATAGTAACCACCCTGTTAGGCTAAAGAACAGTCTTCCCTACTCTCAATTTATTAGGTTGAAAAGGAATTGTTCTGATATGGATAGATTTAAAAAGCAAGGTAAAATTTTGGAACAGAAATTATTAGTTAGAGGGTATCCTAGAAAGATAGTGAGAAAGGCTTTTAAGAGAGCTAAATATTGCGATCGAGACTGGTTACTGTTGAAAACAAATAAAAGTAACATTGAGGAAGATACAGAAACATGTGTCATTAGACAAAATAATTTAAGTGGTGTGATATCTAATACGTTACATAAATATTGGGATATAATCACCATACATCCATCAATGCAACATCTTAATTTGAGGATAGCATACTCAAGGGGTAAGAACTTGAAAGAGATATTAAAAACTGGTGAAAATAGATGTATGCAGAAGAAAAATAGTTTACCAGAGGGTTTTTTAAAATGCCTTTCATGCAATATTTGTGACGTATGTGTACAAACGAAATCTTGGAAAAACCCCACTAACAATAAGGAATACAAGATAACTCATTTTCTGAACTGTAAATCTATCTATGTTATTTATGTAATGTAATGTAATGTAATGTAATTTATTTCTTATATACCGCTACATCCGTTAGGTTCTAAGCGGTTTACAGAAAATATCAGTTGCCCTTGTAAAAAATTGTATGTAGGGATGACCACTAGAGCATTTAAGATAAGGTTATTGGAACATAAATCCAATATTAAATGCTCTAAAACTTCAGAACCTTTGGTGGAACATTGTATTAGATACCAATATAAATTTGAAGATTTGCAATGTTGAGCAATTGATCATGTTAAACAAGATAAAAGAGGTGGTGATAGGAGAAGAAATTTATTGCAAAAAGAAACAAAATGGACATTTTTATTAAACACAGTAGAGCCTAATGGCTTGAACAGTTACATTGATTGGAAATCTTTCATTTAAAAAAATTTTATATTATGGTTATTTTACTATGTTATTATTTGATGATAACCACTGAATTGGATCACTATTGAATAGGTGGTGTATTTTCAATTGAAGAATCGAGAATGCTAGTCCGTTTTGGGCTTTCAATAGTGTTTTTGAGGGAACACGATGTGGATAGCTTTAATGTAGCTTGAGCACATAGGTGTGACCATCCTTTTATTTTAAGTGTGTTTTTCTAAAGGGCCACGACTATTTTGAAATGCGCAGGTCTGGAAACATATATTGGGCTTGCTTGATATGTGTGCGGTGTTACACTAAGAATCTTAACACTGCGCATGCGTTTGAGGGTATAAATGACGCATGCCTATTGATGCCTTAATCACAGCTGCTTCCGACCCATGAATGTGAGGACGCCAAAAATAAGGTTGGTAAACCACCTTTCACTTTAGAGTGCGTTCTTATTCTGATTTAGTTTGTGTTTTATTTTGTATGTATGGGTTATAGCACACTGAGTATTAACTTTTAAACTTTTTAAGTTTGGCACACGATCCGTTCCAATTGGCTCTGGTCTTATGGTAGGTAGAACACCAAAAATAAGGTTGGCCTTTCTGAATATATTTTGGAGTGTGGTTACATTCGGTTTTAGTTCATGTTTTATTCTGTATATATGGACTATAGCAACAATGGCACTATTGTTTGATATGGGTTTTAAATGAGATAGCGTTTATATAATTTTTTGGTGATGTTATACTGCAGTCAGCAGTGGTTTTTAAAATGTGGGCATGTCCCTTTGAAATTAACTTCATTTAATTGTTCAGCACTATATTTTTAAAATTATCATACACTGGATGATTCAATTTGGGTAATAATACTTTGAATATGGATTGAGTCATAAATTTAATAATAAATGGAGCAGTGCTTTTAGGTTTTATAGTTTCAACACTGATGAATTTTAGATGAAATAATTGTAGTGTTTAATTAGTGTCATTGTGTAGTTAAATTGTTTAATTGTCTTAATTAATGAGATTTTTGTTGAGATATTTGCTATTATATGTGATCCATTAACTAACTTACATTATATTTTTTGAATTAGTTGATATATTTTTTTAATTAGTTGATAAAAATGTCCAATTGTTTGTTTCAATTGTTTTTAAATTGTAAAAACTTTTTAGGTTATTTCCTGAATCAGTTGAATAGTTTATAGTTAATTAATTGAATAAACTTTATTATAAGCACTTTTGTTTAGTGTATTAAATAAATATTAAGTGAATTTTTTAGAATGATTAGGTTGATAAAGAACTAATGAATTGATATTTATCAATCGTGATTTTTTGGATTAAATAATACTATGTGGATGATTCATAATATTTATTGTATCAAAAATTTTTTAAGGGAAACATTGAGTTGATAATTAAAAGATGTTTTCATGTATTACTGTAGAAGCTATTACACAGTTTTAGGGTAACATAAGATAAATGTATTAAAGTTTTGTCTATTTGTATTATGCAATGCTCCCCTTGGAACTCTTGAAAAAGCCTGTTTAGGCGAAACGGGTCCCGTCGGGCATATATCTGTTGGGGCAAGCAAAACTGTACAAACAATAAAAGATAAGTAAATAAGAACATCCTGGCTGCTGACTGTTTATATGAATTTGGATGAAATTCCTTTTTTGAAAAGTTTGGATAATTCAACACTTGATGTTGTGGAGTTTCCATTTACCTCACTTTCCGTCTTCTATATCTTTACTGTGTTAGTGATCCTTAAAAAGGGATCAAGTTTGCTCTAGCGTTGTTTACAGTGCTTATCCTCTTCTTAATCTTCCCTACCATGAGTCTTACCCACTCAAACGCATGAAAAAGGACATCATCTAGATATGGTAGCTATGTCCATAAAGGAAATCATAAACCCTCCCATCTCTCTCTCGGACGGTACTTGGTGTCATGATATCTGGTCCGACCGTTTCACTTATTATTTCAATCTAATTTGGATCCATCTAAAATCTAAGACACACCCCCAAGGGGCCATATCAATCCAGAGGAATATTGGTCACAATATGATTTACAAGCAAAGATAGAAGAGGAAGGAGTTGACTTCAATGCTCACTGGATGAAAACTAGCACGTCCATCTTAGATAACATTGCCCCTATACGAAAGAGCAAAAGCTGCTCAAACAAATACAACAAATGGTTTGACATCGAACTCCTAACAATGGAACAATCAGTAAGACGATTAGAAAGAATCTGGAAAAAAACGGAAAAACTGTCAGACTGAAACATCTGGACATCCAACATAAAACTCTACAAAGAACAGATAAAAGAAAAATGTAAAACTTTTTACTCATCCAAAATTAACTCATCTAATACTAGCTCAAAAGGAGCCAACACAAAAGAACTGTTCAACATAGTTACAAATTTATTCGACACCACACGCCACACTCAACCCATGCATAATACCAAACTACCCTCAGCAAATAAACTAGCACAACATTTTGACTCAAAAATCAAAAACCTAAGAAATAACTACTCGACAATTACTGCTGCATACGAACATCAATCAATTGATATACCAAGAAATGAAATACCAGCGGACATGATCTGGAGTTCCTTCCACAATTCAGATTGGAATAACTACATCAAATTATATAACAAATGCTCTAAATTAGAGAATGACACGGGGAAAAAATCTGTCCCCGTCACTGCACCGTCCCCGGCCCACCATCCTCTGCACCGCCCCATCACCGCCGTTCCCTTCACCACCCCGTCACCGCCACTGCCATCCCATTCACCGCCCCATCACCGTCCCCGTCTAGCACCCATCTTCTTCCCTCCGCTCCCCCATAGTCTGGCATCTGTCTTCTTCCCTTCCAGCGTCTTCTCCCCACTCTGCCTTCCACATTTCCTTTCAGGGTCTGTTCCTCTCTACCCTCTTTCAATGTCTGTTCTATTCCTTTCCACCACCACCCTTCCCTCTCTCCTTTACCATCTGTTCCTTTCTACCACCCTTCTTTCATATCTTCTATCAGTCCCCCCACCATCACTTGCAGTCTCTCTTCTCCCTTACCATGAGCAAATAGAACTTCTGAAAATTGTATTGCTGAGGCATTATTTCTAGTACGCCTTTTTTTCCAGATGGATAATGACATCAATTTTATAATTCTTACCGTCTGCTCTGATTTCATTCACAATTTGGTTTGTGTTTTGTACCTGAGGATTCCATGAGGCATTTAACCTTTTCCTGTCTCTTCTGTGATTTCAAGTTGATTCCTTCAATAATGGAGTATCAAGGCAGTAGCAGTTTTCTATTTTGGGCTCTTTTGACATTGTTTAAGGGATTTCTTGTACATTTGGTGCTGGTCTTCTTTGATGAGGTCACTTCAGAATCTATTTCCAAGGAAGAGAAACTTTTTCCCTTTCACCCCCTCCTTCCTTGTGTGAGCCGGAACACGCGGTCCCCGCAAGCAAGTAATTTTATATCATTTTCATTCTATTCATTCATAGAAATTAAAGTCTAGATAATGCCAGTCACATAACAAAACATGATTTTACAAAAATAATTTCCTGCACAGTCAAGCCTGCAAGGATTACTAGATGTCTTTCAGCAGCTCCCCTCCCTCCCTCCCCCTTACCTTTGTGGCCAAGTCAAAATGATCTACCAACAATAAAATTTTAAAAACACAAAGCACGCTGTACGCAGAGAAAATGTTAATTATCATTTATATTCCTCGGGTTTTCAAAGAGGTCAAGGCAGATGACTTTATGCAATGTCACCTCAGTAACAACTATACAAAAATAGACAAATATTCCCCCTCCCTTTTTACTAAACTGCGATAGCGGTTTTTAGCGCAGGGAGCTGCGCTGAATGCCCCACGCTGCTCTCGACGTTCATAGGCTCCCTGCGCTAAAAACCGCTATTGCGTTTTAGTAAAAGGGGGCCATAGTGCAAAATATAGACAGCAGATATAAATTCTCAAAACGGACACATTTTGATCACTAAGTTGAAAATAAAATCATTTTTCCTACCTTTTTGTCTGGTGATTTCATGAGTCTCTGGTCCTTCTTCTAATCCTTCTTCTTTCTTCTCCTGCCCCCCCCCCATCTTTCTTTCTCTCTCCCACTGGCTCCCCTCTTTATTTCTGCCTTTCTTTCTCTCTTTCCCTGGCCCCCCTCTTTATTTCTGCCTTTCTTTCTCTCTTCCCCTGGCCTCCCTCTTTATTTCTGCCTTTCTTTCTCTCCCTCTTGACCCCCTCTTTATTTCTGCCTTTCTTTCTCTCTCCCCTTGGTCCCCTTCTTTCTTTCTTTCTGCCTTTCTTTCTCTCTCCCCCTGGCCCCCCCTCTTTATTTTTTCTTTTCTTTCTCTCTCCCCCTAGCCCCCACAAAGCCATCGTGCCAATTTCTCCACTTCCACGATTCTTTCCCTACCCTCACCCCCAAGCCAGCAGCCGATTTCTCCCTGCTCCTTCCCCGATGTCCTGATTTTCATCGGGCAGCAACAGCATTCACAATTCACTGCTGTTGCCCGCTTCAGGCCTTCCTCTCTGTCGGGTCCTTTCTTCATGAAAACAGGAAGTAGGCAGGACCCGGCAGAGAACAAGGCCTGAAGCCGGCAACAGCAGCGAATTGTAAATGCTGCTGCTGCCCGAAGAAGGTAATGGAGCACCGAGGCAGACCACTTCTCCCCCCTCCCAGCTGAACCCCCGCTGACCCTCCTATCTCTCCCCACCCCCTGTGAACCTTTCCGACCCTCCCAGCGAGAGCAGCAAACCTCCTTCGCAGCTTTCTCCTCCCTCTGCCGTGTCACTGATGACGTCATCAGTGATGCGGCAGAGGGAGGAGAAAGCCGACGCTACTGGAGGGAGGTTTGCTGCTTTTGCTGGGAGTGCGGAAAGGTTCACTTGGGGGGGGGGGAGATAGGAGGATCAGCGGGGGTTCGGCTGGGAGGGGGGAGAAGCGGTCTGCCTCGTTGCTCCAAGGCCTGGCGCCATTACCTTTTTCGCCCCTCCCGCCCCCCCCCCTTGGTACGCTACTGCTCTCCAGCTCTCCTTAGTTTGCCGGTTTTCTTTTTCGGCGACCGGCATGCTTTCAAAGAGCCACGCACGCGCGGATGCTCAAAGTTCAATCTTCTGCTCTGCTGCAACTTCCTGTTTCCGGTTGGGTCAGAGCAGAAGATTGAATACTGAGCAGCCGCGCGTGCGCGGCTCTTTTGAAAGCATTCCGGTCGCCGAAAAAGAAAGCCGGCAAACTAAGGTGAGGTGGAAAGAGGAAGCTGGTTAAACGATCGAGCCGACGTGCGGGTGGGCAGGTGGGGGCTGCAGGGACTGCACGATCCTTTATGCCTCACTGTGGTGACAAGACCATTCACCGCTCCACGGGGCGGTGATGGCCTTGTCCCTGTCCCCGCAGAGGCTGCTAATTTTCATTCCCCGTTTTTGGCGGGTTACCCGCGGCTAAACGCAGTAGCCGCGGGTAAACCGCCACCGTGTCATTCTCTACTCTAAATCATACTGTGTCCTGGACTCATGTCCCCCAGAGATTATGAAAGCAGCTCCACTAGGCTTTAAATTATCCTTATTGAATTATCTAACCAATAACCTAAACAATAGAAAATTCCTCACCAATAATGGTCATATTATAATAACACCAATCCCAAAAAATTGTAAAGAATCAGCAACATCAATAACCAACTATAGACCAGTAGCATCTATTCCATTTATGGTAAAAATCATGGAAGGATTGGTACACACCCAACTAATGGAATATCTCGACCAATTCTCTCTTCTGCACGAAACTCAATCTGGTTTTAGGCCTCTATTTAGCACTGAAACAGTAATTGCGGCCATTCTGGACAATTTGCGTTACTTGTTCAGTAAGGGCTTCAACGCCCTAATCATGCAATTTGACATGAGTTCTGCCTTTGATTTTTTGGACCATGGAAAACTGTTACAATGCCTAGATGCAATCGGAATCAGAGGAGAGGTACTGAACTGGTTTCAAGGTTTCCTTATATCACGCACCTACCAAGTCCGTTTTAATCACGATCTCTCAGACACATGGAGCATGGCTTCTACTTCATTGCAAATGGAGGTGTGCAGATGCACAATGCTGATCTCATTGTGGGATCATCAAGGTGCACCTGCAAGGTAGAATGCCACAATTAAAATATGTGCTGGGATTTGAACCCACGACCTCTGGAAGATAAGCACAGGGCTTTTACCCATTGAACTACAGCTGCTTCCTTTCAGCTAGGGGGTTCCTACCATGAGAGCTTAGTGATCCTAGCCATGTGAAGGTGAAAATACCTGAGAAGACCATAGCTTAGCACAGTGATTCCCAACCCTGTCCTGGAGGAACACCAGGCCAATCGGGTTTTCAGGCTAGCCCTAATGAATATGCATGAGAGAGATTTGCATATGATGGAAGTGATAGGCATGCAAATTTGCTTCATGCATATTCATTAGGGCTAGCCTGAAAACCCAATTGGCCTGGTGTTCCTCCAGGACAGGGTTGGGAACCACTGGCTTAGCAGATCCCTAAACTATCATATCAGATATGAGGAAGAAAGACATTAGTGGATGCTGCTCTGGCTCAATAGGTAAAAGCCCTGTTCCCATTTTCTAGGGGTCATAGGTTCAAACCCCAGCATATATTTTAATTGTAGCATTCTACCTTGCAGGTGCACCTTGATGATCTCATAATGAGGTCAGCATTGTGCATCTGCACACCTACATTTGCAATGAAGTAGAAGCCATGCTAAGGTCTGTATCTGTTTATCTGTTTTTAAGCTTTTGCAAATGAAGTTATGTATGCAATTTATATATTTTTTTCAAGTGCTTTCTTTGCTTTCAAGAATGAGCTACTTGGAGCACTGTTTAGTCAGAAAAAAAGGGTAGCTTTTTAGCAAGAAACCTAAAGCTGTGTTTTTTTCATACGCTCTGCTTCAGTTAATGGATGTTTTCTTCTAATTAGTAAATATCATTGCTGTTTCTCCACAAAAATAGAATGTTTTGCATGCAATATATCTGTTTTGATGTGCCCTGTTTATGTGGTGTCTTATTAAATGTATTTTGAGCTTAATAAAGCAAAAATAAAAACCCAGAGAGCTAAGTTCCATCCATAGTACTCATGTCTATCTGAAGCCCAAACTATGCTGAAAAGTAGACCTGGTTTTCATTCGTCTAAAATGTAGGCATGAGATGAATGCCCTAGGTCACTCAGCATTATGCAAATTAATTGAAGGACACCCATATTGAAGCCTTACCCCAGTGGCGTACCTAGCATATGTGACACCCGGGGCCCATCATTTTTTGGCACCCCCCCCCCATCTGTACGAAAAACATGATTTTTAGTAACAAGCCACGTCATACATGAATACCTAGGAAAAGGCAGCATCTTACATATGCAGTGAGCAGTACAACATCAATACACCCATTGTAAAAATAAACAAGCCAGACTAGTACAGATCAATCCTACACCGTCAATCCTAACAGAAAACCATGTCTTTCAACCACACAGAACACAGAAAATACCTTCGCCTAGTATTGAATATGTCATTACAAATTAACCCCTCCCTCTTTTACAAAACTGTAGTGTGGATTTTAGCCACGGTGGTAACAGCTCTGACGCTCATAGAATTCTGAGCATTAGAGCTGCTACCACCACGGCTGGCGTTAAAAAATGCTCCACAGTTTTGTAAAAGGGGGGATAAAATAGACAAAGGTTAAATTGAACCAGCAAGAAGCTGGACTCTGCATACAATGCAATACCACAGAAACAGTGACACATGTCTCCTAAAGCAACAAATAAATAAAAAAAATTTTGTTCTACCTTTGTCTTCTCTGGTTTCTGCTTGTTACTCTCTTCCTTCCATCCACTGTGTGCCATCTCTCTGCCCCTATATGGCATCTTCTCTCCTTCTATGCCCCTTCCAGAAACTGTATGCCTCCCCTTTCCATCTCTCCTTTCACCCCCATTGGTCTGGCATCTCTCTCCTCTCCTTCCCTCTCCCACACCTCTCTTCTGCAATCCCTTTCTTCCCTCATTTTCCTTTTCAATTTATTTTCTGCATCCATCTAGATTACGTTCTTATTACCCTCTCATCAATTTCCTTTTTTACTATCTACAGCTCGCCACCTCTTTCCCTCACCCCCTCCAGTATTTCCCTAACTCAATCCTTTTTCCCCATCATGTGCCCTCCTTTTATTTATCCCCTCCTTCCATCCTCTGCCGTCTTCTCTCTCCCTTCTCTCCACTTCCATCATCTGCCCCTTCTTTCTTTCCCCCACTTCCATCATCTGCCCTCTTCTCTCTCTCCACTTCTATCATCTGCCACTTCTCCCCACTTCCATCATCTGTCCCTTCTCTCTCTTTCCCCTCCACTTCCATCATCTGCCCTCTTCTCTCTCCCCCTTCTTTCCACTTCCATCATCTGCCCCTTCTCTCTCTTTCCCCCACATCCATCATCTGCCCTCCTCTCTCTCCCCTTTCTCTCCACTTCCATCATCTGCCTCTTCTCTCTCTGCACCCTCCTTCCATCATCTGCCCTCTTCTCTCTCCCCACTTCCATCATCTGCCCCTTCTCCCCACTTCCATCATCTGCCCCTTCTCTTTCTTTCCCCCACTTCCATCATCTGCCCTCTTCTCTCTCCCCCTTCTCTCCACTTCCATCATCTGTCCCCTTTTCTCAATCTCTCCATCCACCATAAGCCCATCTTTCTCCCTCACCTTTCCGATTTTGGCAACAAGATCGGCAAGGTCCCCCCCCCCTGCGACAGCACTGAGCAGCATCGGCGTCCCCCCTCCGTGACGGCACTTAGCGGCATTGGCGCCCCCCCTGCCCCACGACAGCACTCAAGTTCGGCCTCCTTCATCCTATCATAGTTCAAATAATTAGAAGCGGACATCTATTAGCTCAATATTTGAAGATGCGTGAGGAGAAATCTTATATCTATGCTATTTTAGATGAATCTGGTAATAAGCATATTGAACCAAAAGGTATTATCCAACATTTTAAAGTGTTTTATGAATCGTTATATTCAACAGAATTGACACAATCTGATTCGAAAGAATTTTTAAAGCCACTATTTCAAAGACCACAACTAAAATTAGAAGATAACATACCTCTAGAAGAAGAGATTACGGTCCCTGACATTATAGCGTCTTTGACATTAATGGCTAAGAAAAAATCCCCGGGTCCGGATGGATACACGGTTGAATTCTATTCTACATTTCAAGATATTTTAGCTCCTCAATTATGTCAACTGTTTCAATATTTTTCTACCACAGAGGACATTAGAGGAACATTTACCGAAGCATCCATAATCGTTCTACCTAAGCCGGGTAAGGATCCGTTGAAAATACAGAATTACAGACCTTTATCCCTAATTAATGTAGACGCGAAAATTTATGCTAAGAAATTGGCTAACAGAATTCAAAAAGTATTACCTATATTGATAGGTAAAGAACAGAATGGTTTTATGCAAGGTAGGCTTGCCAGCGATAATACCAGACTGTTCACCTCAATTATCCAAATTGCCCAACATTCATCTCATCCTTACTTGGCATTAGCGTTAGTTGCTGAAAAAGCATTCGATCGCGTTGAGTGGGAATTTCTATTTCAGGCAATGTCTTGGTTTGGGTTTTCTGACAGATTCATATCAATGGTCCGATTGTTGTACACTAGGCCTTCTACTACTGTTAGAATCAATGGATTAATATCGGAAATGTTCTATCCCACCTGTGGTACCCGACAGGGATGTCCACTATTCCCCTTATTATTCAATTTGGCACTAGAGCCTCTTCTCATCTATATACATCAATCTCCCGAAATAGCAGGCGATCGCTATGGATCAGTTGAGCTTAAACTTTCTGCATATGCAGATGACGTGCTACTATATACTGATCCTACTTCATTGCCAACTTTATTACAACTGATTAAGACTTATTCCCAATATTCTGGATACAAGCTCAATACTTCTAAAACAGAATTACTTCCTCTAAATAAACACATCTTGAAACATAACATTGCGGATTATAACTTTCAATGGACTCAAACGAAGCTTAAGTATCTGGGTATACACTTTGGAGCCACAATAAAGGATACAATAAAATTTGCAACAGATGATATTATGCTCATGATAAATACACTAACTGCTAGATGGAGTACCTTAAATTTAACCTGGTGGGGACGGATGGAAACTATTAAAATGATGATAACTCCAAAAATTTTATACCCCCTCAATATGCTACCGGTTTTATTTCCCCCATCCTTTTATAAAAGAGTAGACCAATTACTAACCAAATTTATTTGGAATAATAAGACCCCTAGAATAGCGCTAAACAGATTAAAATTACCCAAATGTGAGGGTGACACTAATTTCCCTAGCTTTTTGGACTATCACTATGCCTTTTTACTCAGACAAGGAGCTAAATGGATTTTACACGATACTAACAGGGCTTCTGATAATATTTGGATAACACTGGATGTAGAGACATATGGATGGTCATCGCTGTCATCTTTAGCCTTCATTTCATCTTCCGGTTTTATGACACATAAAGATTATGTGTTGGAGGCCGCTATGGCTGCTATTCATACTGTGGATAAACTATTACCTCATAAATGGAATGAGTCACTACATATTTCAATTTGGAATAATCCTACTATACAAATTCAGCATTCTACGGTAAATTGGAAAAAGTGGAAATCGGCAGGTATACAGTCATTAGGTCAATTATATGATGGAAGCAATTGGATACCATATGGTATCCAAAGAACTCGTTATTGTCTTCCCCCATCTACATTTTTTCAATGGTTGCAACTCAAACATGCCTTCCGTGACACTATACATAAGAATACAGACAAACAAATGGGTAGAACCTGACCTCTTGAGTTATTGTTTAACATTTACCTTTAAGAAAAGGAAGCTTCTAATTGGTACAAACTAATCCAATCGTGCAGATTGTCTCCCCAACACTCTACTCAAACTAAATGGCAAGAGGAATTGGGAATGCCCTTAGTAGAAACAGATTGGAACCAAATGTGGACTATGCTTTATAAATTAACCAGCTCGGCAACATTATACCAGTCCTTTTTCTTTTTGGTTTATCGAGCTTTTTGGACACCAAGCAAACTATCGAAAATACAAAAAGAGAAGATCAATGGTCTTTGCTGGTCCTGCAAACTCTCCATTGGGTCATTACAAAATATGATTTATGATTGTCCTCTATTACAAGATTATTGGCATTCGGTGTGGACACAAATCTGTTCTTTTCTGGAGATTAAGGATCAATTGTCCTATTCGTCATTGCTCATTAGTCTAACTGGCTCATATATGTCAATCCCCCTTGATAAAGTCCCGTTACTTCAATTTCTCCTGTTAGTTGCACTTCGCATCATATTTACTAACTGGAAAGACTTTTCTCATGTATCACATAATGAATGGTGGAACACTGTATGCCTCTACGCCAAATATGAAAGAGTGGCAGCTACTCGGAGGGGATTTCTATCTAGATTTGAAAAAATGTGGGCACCACTTCTTACATTTACGGAGTATGGGATGTGAGTCATGAGCTGCTGTGGCCCCTGTGGACCTAACAATCCCACCAGTATTAAGACCCTAATGTTTTCATCCTTATCAATGACACCATAGCTGTAGCTACTGTGATGCTATGTTTGTTTTGCTACTATGCTGATTCTCACTCGCCAAGCTATCCTTTGTGTTTAGCTATTCAGCATTATATTTTGATTTATATTGTTTAATTCACTACCACGTCTGACCAGTTCTATTAGTTCTGGTTTTGTTTTTTGTTCCTGTTGCATCATTATTGTTATGATTATACACTGAGGCATGGATGTCAGTCCACATGCATTTCGTTGTCACTGTCATGGATAATGTTATTCGTGCCTATAGATGTATGTATCTATTTAAATGCTAATAAAGATGATTGAACTAAAAAAAAAACAAAAAAAAACCCCACTTAGTTTGGATGCCTAAATGCCGTTCAGCGTTAGGCGGGATTTAGGCACCCTTTATAGAACCGGGGCCAAAAAGAACATAAGAACATAAGCAGTGCCTCCGCCGGGTCAGACCATAGGTCCATCCTGCCCAGCAGTCCGCTCCCGCGGCGGCCCAAACAGGTCACGACCTGTCTGAATCACCAGAAGGGGCCCCCTTGCCACCTTGGTTTCCCATTGAGTCCTATCTTCCCATCGAAGTCCTAACCCTCCGGTCTTGCACATGCACGACCTGGTTGGGTTTCTATACTTATTACCTGGTTAGCTTTCTATACCTGTGTTACATCCCAGCACCTCTCTCAGTATTCCACGATCCCTTTATCCCTCAGGAATCCGTCCAATCCCTGTTTGAATCCCTGTACCGTACTCTGCCTGATCACTTCCTCCGGTAGCGCATTCCAGGTGTCCACGACCCTTTGGGTGAAAAAAAACTTCCTTGCATTTGTTTTGAACCTATCTCCCTTCAGTTTCTCCGAATGCCCCCTCGTACCTGTTGTCCCCTTCAGCCTGAAGAATCTGTCCCTATCCACCCTCTCTATGCCCCTCATGATCCTGAAGGTCTCTATCATATCTCCCCTGAGCCTCCTTTTTTCCAGAGAGAAGAGCCCCAGCCTATCCAACCTCTCGGCGTATGGGCAGTGTTCCAGCCCTCTTACCAGTTTCGTTGCTCTCCTTTGGACTCTCTCAAGTACTGCCATGTCCTTCTTGAGGTACGGCGACCAATATTGAATGCAGTATTCCAGATGTGGACGCACCATCGCTCGATACAATGGCATGATGACTTCCCGCGTCCTGGTTGTTATGCCCCTCTTTATGATGCCCAGCATCCTGTTGGCTTTTTTCGAGGCTGCTGCGCACTGCGCAGATGGCTTCAGTGATGCATCCACCAGCACACCCAAGTCTCTTTCTAGACTGCTGTCTCCCAGCAATGCCCCCCCCCAATTTGTAGTTGAACAACGGGTTCTTTTTCCCTATATGCATGACCTTGCATTTTTCCACGTTAAAGCGCATTTGCCATTTGTTTGCCCAGTCTTCCAGCTAGTCCAGGTCCCTTTGCAGGTCCTCACACTCCTCCCTGGATCTAACTCTGCCGCACAGTTTGGTATCGTCTGCAAATTTTATAACCTCGCACTTTGCCTCCTTTTCCAGGTCATTGATAAATATGTTGAAGAGTAACGGCCCCAGCACCGATCCCTGTGGCACACCGCTCGTGACTCCCCGCCAGTCAGAATATTGTCCCTTTACTCCGACCCTCTACAGTCTACCCGACAACCAGTGCTTAATCCATCTGTGCACATCCCCTCCCACCCCGTGGTTCCACAGCTTCCTAAGCAGCCTTTCATGTGGCACCTTGTCGAAAGCCTTTTGAAAATCGAGGTAAATGATGTCTATGGGTTCCCCATTGTCCACCCGACTGCTTATTCCCTCAAAGAAGTACAAAAGGTTCGTTAAGCATGACCTTCCCTTACAGAATCCGTGCTGGCTTGTTCTCAGTAGGCCATTTCTCTCGATGTGCTCGCAAATACCATCCTTGATCATAGCTTCCACCATCTTCCCTATAATTGAAGTCAGGCTCACCGGCCTGTAGTTCCCGGGGTCACCCCTCAATCCCTTCTTGAAGATAGGTGTGACATTCGCCAGTTTCTAGTCCTCTGGTACCTCTCCAGTTTTCAAGGATAGGTTGCAAACATGCTGGATTGTGCCCGCTATTTCTTGTTTTAGTTCCTTCAGAACCCTTGGGTGGATCCCGTCTGGGCCCGGCGATTTGCCGCATTTTAACCTGTCTATCTGTTTGAGGACATCCTCCTTACTTACCTCTATGTGTTCCAATTTTTCAGCCTGTTCCCCACTTATGAGCTCCTCTGAATCCGGTATGTTAGATGTGTCTTCTCTCGTGAAAACCGACGAGAAGAACGTGTTCAACCTCTCAGCTACCTCTTTATCCTCCTTAATCACTCCCTTCCTATCCCCATCGTCCAACGGCCCTACCTCCTCTCTCGCTGGTCGCTTCCCCTTTACGTAACTGAAGAATGCCTTGAAGTTCTTCGCCTCCCTGGCCAGCCCCTCTTCGTAGTTCCCTTTTGCTTTTCTAACCTCCCGGTGGCATTCCTTTTGGCATTTCCTGTGCGCCTGGTGATTTTCCTCCGTTGGGTCCTTTTTCCATCTCCGGAAGGATACTTTTTTGTCATTTATTGCCCTCTTTGCTTCTGTTGAGATCCAAACCGGGTCCTTTGATCGCTTGTTCTTGCCGCCTTTCCTGAAACTGGGGACGTACATTCTTTGTGCTTCCTGCAGGGTGTCCCTGAATAGGGTCCAGGCGCTTCCTACAGTCTCCATCCTAAGGATGTTTCTGAGCTTCCTCCCCACCCTTTCCCTCATAGCAGCATAGTTCCCTTTCCTGAAGTTGAGCGCAGTTGTTGCGGTCCTCCTTACTGTGGGTGTCCCCCTTTCTAATGTGAATCTGATCGCATTGTGGTCACTGTTGCCTAGTGGTCCTCCCACTTCTACCCCTCTTGCAGGCCCCCCTAATCCGTTTAGGATGAGGTCAAGAGTAGCACTCCCTCGCGTCGGTTCCCTGACTAGTTGCTCCATGAAGCAGTCCCTCACAGCTTCTACAAATCCCGTTTCCCTAGCGCAGTTGGAGTGACCCGTACTCCAGTCAATTCCCGGGTAGTTGAAGTCCCCCATCACTGTTACACTTCCAGTCCTGCATTCTTGTCTCAGTTCAGCTTCCAAGTCGTGTCCGACTCCTTCCGGCGTACCAGGTGGGCGATAGTACAGCCCCAGTTTTATGCCTGCTCCCTTGTTTCCCGGCAATTTGACCCATAGTGATTCCAGCCCCTCTGCCTTCGTTGCCATATCCATCCTGACTGAGTAGATAGAGTCCTTTATATATAGTGCTATGCCTCCCCCCTTCCTGTGGGTCCTGTCCCTCCTGTAGAGCTTGTACCCCGGCAGCGCCACATCCCATTGATTCTCCTCTGTCCACCATGTTTCTGTAATTCCAATTATATCCAGGTCCTCCCCCCTTGGCCACGACCTCTAGTTCACCCATCTTGGCCATGAGGCTTCTTGCATTTGCGTATAAGCACCGTAGGTCCCGTCGTTTTTCCTCCACCTCTGTATTTACCTGGGCCGCCTCCCCTTGAATTTCGGGCAGTTCTCCTGTTCCCTGTGCTTCTGCTTTGCCCTCAGCCTTTACCCTCGTAGCTTTCGGTTTCCCCACATTCCCGCCACCCCACTTCCCCGCTTTTCCTCTGGGTTTTCTAGCCCTACCGGCCCCCTCCTGGGCTATCATCCATTTGATCCCCCTCGCCTTGTGGCACCTCTATATTGCCCTCAGCTTTTGCCCTCGTGCCACCCAGTCCCCTTGTGTCTCCATGCCCCTTAGTCTCCTCCCAGCAAGCTTCCCTTACCTGATGTTTCCCTCGCTGTCTGATCATAAGATCCACCGGTCTCTCTACTTCCTCCTTGCAGTCAGCCCGTTCAGCATCTGTTCTGGATACTGTTGTCCGAAGCGTCAACATCAGATCAGCTGTCGGCTTTCCCCCTCTCCTCAGTTTAAAGCCCTCTCGATCTCCTTCCTCACATTGGCTGCCAGTAGTCTAGTTCCCGCTGTGCTCAGGTGCAGGCCGTCCCGCCGGTAGAGCTTACTCTTTCCCCAGAAGGACGTCCAGTTCCTCACAAAGTGGAAGCCCTCCTCCTGGCACCATCTCCTCAACCATGCATTCACAGCCTGGAGGTCTGCCTGCCTCTTTGCATCTGCTCTCGGTACAGGCAGGATCTCTGAGAATGCTATCCTCCGGGTACTCCGCTTCAGCTTTCGTCCCAAGACCCTGAACTGGTCAGGCAGTGTGGCCATGCTGAAGTTCCTCCGGCTCACATCATTCGTTCCGACGTGGATTATCACCGCAATCTCCTCTGTCTCTGCTCCGTCCAGGATCCTCTCGATCCTATCAGTGACGTCTCGTGTCTTGGCCCCCGGGAGACAAGTCACTAGCCGGTCCTCCCTTCCTCCAGCTACGTGACTAGCTACCTCTCTCAAGATCGAGTCTCCCACCACAATAGCAGACTTCCCTTTCCTCAGCAACCTCTTCTGTCTCAGGTCCGTGTCCTTGGTGTAGTGCGGTGTCTCTCCCTCGGGGTCCCGGTGAGTCACGGTCTCCTCCTCTTGCGTGGTTCCTCCGCTAGGTCCTTCCCCGGTGTCACCTTGTGGATCCTGGGTCTCGTCTGCCGACATCCGTCTGTGCAGCTGCTGGTCCTGTTCCTCCACCTTCCTTCTATAGGCCTCCTCGATGAATCTCTCGAGGTCCCTCACCTGATCCATAATGGGGCCTGCTCCGTCTGTGTCCTCGGTTGACCAGCTTCTCTCCTCTGTGTTGCGCAGTCCCTCCAGTCCCTCCAGTTCCTGGACCCTGACCCTCAATCTGCCGACCTCCATCCTCAGGCTTTCCAGTTCCTGACACCGACTGCATATGTACTCCCGCCTTCCCAAGGGGAGGTAGTCATACATATTACACTCTGTGCAGTATACCGGAAAGTACCTCTGGGATCCTGGGTCCTCCATCGCTCTGAAGTATATCTGAACTTAAAAAAGCTTGAGACAAGTACGTTGTATCTCTAAGGTAAAGGAGAGGATAGTAGATGGCATGGTTAGGCAGACTAAATAAGCCATATGGTCTTTATCTCCCTTCAGTTTTCTAGGTTTCTGTGTTTAACTTGTTAGTAAAAGGAGCTGGAGAGGGAAAGAGAAACCTGAAGTGCCATCTATTTGGGAAAGATTTCTGTTTTCTACCATTATTTTGCCTCTCTTCAGCTGTTTTCCTTGCTTCTACTGCTACCAGAACTGAGCTGGTCCCACCCATCAGTGATGTCATGAGGGCACAAGGGTGAAGAGCAGGGGAAGCACACCGGAGAGGGAGAGAGAAACCTGAAGTTCCATCTATTTGGGAAAGATTTCTACATTTTCTGCCATAAATATGCCTCCATTCATCTGTTTTCATTGCTTCCACTGTTGCCGGGACTGAGCTGGCTCCATCCACCAGTGATGTTATCAGGGCACGAGGGTGAAGATGAAGGGCAGCACAATTGCATGGAGGCATGTGCACCAGAGGGAGTGCATCAGTGCAGTCACATGAACAAAGGAGTGTGATTAAGAAGTTGCTTAGGGCTCTCCTTTGGGCAAAACTTTGGCCAAAACTTTAGATTATATGTGGTTTAGGCCAGTGTTTCTCAACCTTTTCAAGCATAGTACCCCCCTAAACCTAACAAATACCAACCGAGTACCCCTGGCCAAACTCTGCCCCAAGCCCACCCAAACTCCTTCCCTGACTCCACCCCATAATAATAATAATAATTGTAATGCAATTTCTTCCATCCATTTTTCACATACACATAACATAATAATGGTAACCACAAAATTACAAAAACACAAAGCACACTGTATGCAAAGAAAATGTTAATTATCATTTATATTTGGGGGGGCTCAAAGATGTCAAGGCAGATGACTTTAAAATATGCAATGTCACCTCAGTAACAACTATAGAAAAATAATGCAAAATATAGACAGCAGATATAAATTCTCAAAACTGACACATTTTGATCACTAAATTGAAAATAAAATCATTATTTCTACCTTTGTTGTCTGGGGATTTCATGAATCTCTGGTTGCACTTCCTTCTGACTGTGCATCCAAAATTTATTTATTTATTTCTGCATGCTTCCTCTCCTCCCTACCTTATTCCATTCCCCAACCAACATCTTTCTCTGTCTGTCCCTCCATGAGTTCAACTTTTCTTCCTTTCATTCCCCAGATCATTTTCACCACTGCCCACCAGCTCCATGCCCATTTCTCCTTCTATCACCCCTCTCCAACACCATGTGACATCTCTCCCTCCATCACTATGCCCAACGTTCCCTCTCCACTACCATATCCAACATTTCTCCCTCTCATCCTATTCCCCATGCATCTCTACCTCACTCCTCTCTATGCCCAATTTTCCTCTTCCTTTCCCCATGTGTACCATCTCTTTCCCTCTCACTCTCACAATTGTCACTTTCTATTCCTCCCTCCCTCCCTCCCTCCCTCTTTCCTACATCCCAAGTTAGTGCCCCCTTCCTCCCTCCCTCCTTCATATGTTCCTCCTTCCTATATCCCTCTCACTGCTTTCCAAGCCCTTGCCCACCCCCTTCCTCCTTCCCCCAAAGCCGTGCTGAAGCCTGCCTGCCCCCAAGCCGACCTGCTGCTGATTTCTTCTCTCCGTGGCCCACCGCCGCTGCTCACTGCCTATCCACTCCATTTAATTACTCCCTACGACTGCTACCACAACTCTGGGGAGGGCCAGGCACGTACAGCGATTGCACGACACCAACCCACAAGCCTTCCCCTGATGTCAATTCTGACATTGGAGAGAAGATCCAAGCCAGCCAATCGCTGCTTGGCTAGCCCTTCCCTTCCTGGAGTTGCAGCAGCAGCGGGGGGGGGGGGGGGGTAATTAAATAGAGCGGACAAGCAGCAGTAGGCGGTCAGCGGTTAGCCCATGTACCCGAACAGGCGGTCCGCATACCCCCTAGGGTACGCGTAGTGCAGGTTGAGAAACCCTGGTTTAGGCAACAGTAAACATGGCATTTTCTTTCATTTATGATAGTAACTGTGTTAGTAGAAATAATAAGTGAATTTATTGGGAGATCTGAGGGCTAGTTTTATTATGAGGTGAGCATTAGGTGTTTCACTGGCAATGGGATCCATACCAGTGATTCTTGGGAGAGGGAGGTATGGGGATTTTTCAGACATGTTAGTATAGGAAGATTGAATGTTTTAAAGGAGATTAGTCTGTATGCTGAAAGGGAAATGAAGGAGAGTCTCTTGAAGGTAGAACTCATTAATGCATGACTGAGAAGGAATAAAGTAATAGTAATTTACAATATGTTAGATACAGATGAATGCAGAGTCCTGGCATTTAGAGACTGATACAGTGTTAGTTTGACAATTCTGTCCTCCATGTTATGATTGGGAGAGTGCATGTAGGGTAAGGAAGAGAGGGGGGAGTGAATCTGTTTTTTAAAGAACATTTTAGATTTTAAAAAGAAAGCTGTTGGGATGTCTTCAATGATGGAATATGTTTTAATTGAAAATTGAGATATTTCTTTTTGTGTAATTTACACTAGGCAAGAAATACATGTTCTGGATTTGGTATTTCCGCCCTCTGTAATTATGTGTAAATTGTGTCAGATCATGTGTCAGATTATGTGTCAGATTATGTGTAACTGGTCAGATCATTTTTTAGTAGGTTTTATTATGCAATTAAATGATGGAGTTGCAAAGTCATCAAAGATGAGTCATACAGAATCTGTTCATCCTAGGTTTGATATACAGTCTTAAAGGCTAAATGGTTACCTGTTTATCCCAGGACAAGCAGGCAACATATTCTCACATGTGGGTGATGTCATCCACGGAGCCCTGGCACAGACAGCTTTAAAAGTACATTGCCACTTTAAGTTTTTAGAAACTGCGTGACTGCCCGCACCGCACATGTACGAGTACCTTCCCGCCCAATGTAGGCTCATGGTACTTCAGTTATTCGTTTTCCACGGAGCAAAGTCTAATTTTTTCTGACTCTGTCAGTTGCCGTTTGCCTTCCCGTTCCATTTTTTTTCTTCTGCTTTTTTAAGCAATCTTTTTCTTCGTTAAATTCTTAAAAAAAAAAAAAAGAGAGAGAGAGAGAGAACACCTTTCTTTTATTTTCAGTCTATTTTTCCTCAGGCTCTGCCTAGGGTTTTTTCCTCTTTTTGGTCATCTTTAATTCAACCATTGAGTTTAAACTAGCCAAACAGGTTTTCCCCATGTTAAAGCCTGCAATGGGGTTTAAGAACTGCAGCCAGTGTCAAAGACCTATTTCCTCACAGCTGGTGCTTTCAGTGTTTGGGGCCTGATTATCAGATCGAGTCTTGCACCAGGTGCTCTACTCTTCAAAAGCGCTCTCGTAAAGCCCATCAGATTCAGCAAGAAAAGCTGTTTGATTCATGTATAGACCAACCGTCTTCGGAGAGGGTGCTGACAAGACCATCAACATCAGAGCATCTTCAAGCATCGGGAAAGTCAGCGACATCTTTCCAGCATGCATCAATTGTCTCGACAGCATTGAGTCTCTCGATGCAGACCTCTCAGCGATGGCATCAATCCATGGACTTGCAGGTTGTCTCTCCACTGAGGCAACCTGTGGCGCCTGCTGTTCATCACATGTTGAAGGCCTTGACAGCATCGAGTCTCTCGATGCAAGCCATAAGACGACGTCTTTGATCTACAGACCTCCAACCTGTCTCTCTTGTGTGGGGTGCATCTCCTCCCAAGTCACCAGCATCGAGGCAGTCTGTTGCACCGTTGGTACCGGCTGGTACAACATCGATACTGTGCAATCCTATATGCCTACAGTACCAGTGCCTGCTGTTCAACACACGTTGCAGGCCTCGACAGCATTGAGTCTTTCAATGCAGGCTGTCAACCAACGTCCTCAATCTACAGACTTCCATCCCCAATGGCCCACATCGAAGCAGCCTGCGGCACCGTCAGTACCAGCCAGTACATTGTCAGTGGTGCAATCCTTCTGAGGGAAGCTCAATGGTTTCTTCCACAGGGAAATTATCAATGTGCTTAAGTCAAACTTCATGCTTCTTCCTCAGTTGACTCTCTCAGTACTGGCACAAATCGACACCTCTTTGGAGCCTCACGGTACCTCTGTGACTGATCCATCAAAGCATCAGACTTCTACTATAGGATTACCTGCTAGAGGACATTGTACTACCTCACCACATCATGTTCATACTTCAGAAAAGTCCTCTTCTTCAGGGCGGCGCTCTAGGCTTCAGCATCGGAGTTATTAATCATGACCACCTCCTCGTCTGTAACGACAACCTGCTTCCCCTCCGTCCTCTTCACCTTCGCCGGATCGGTATCGGAAGTGTTTTCTAATAGACATTCTTTTCTAGAAATGCTGTATGAATGAAGATCTGATGCAGGCTGCAGTGTCCCTTTTTCAGAACCTGGACCTTTTGAGACATCTTTCCCCAATAGGCGGTCTTCGCCTGAAGTTTTGGCCTTTGCCTCATGCATGTCAACTGGGCAAGGACATAATAATAGCCTTACTGGGTCAGACCAATGGTCAATCAAGCTCAGTAGCCCGTTCTCATGGTGGCCAATCCAGGTCACCAGTACCTGGCCAAAACCCAAGGAGTAGCAATATTCCATGCTACCGATCCAGGTAAGCAGTGGCTTCCCCCATGTCTTTCTCAATAACAGACTATGGACTTTTCCTCCAGGAAATTGTCCAAACCTTTCTTAAAACCAGCTATGCTATCCACTCTTCAATCTCTGACAATGCATTCCAGAGCTTAACTACTCTCTAAGTGAAAAAAATTCCTCCTATTGGTTTTAAAAGTACTGTGTTTCCCTGAAAATAAGACCTACCCCAAAAATAAGTCCGAGCATAATTTTTGGGGTAGGTCTTATGATCCCAGGACAAGCAGGCAGCATATTCTTATGTATAGGTGATGTCATCCATGGAGCCCCGATGCGGACAGCTGCACAAGCAATTTTGCTTGAAGAACTTTAGGAAGTTTGTGACTGACTACATCGTGCATGCGCGATGCATTCCTGCCCGACGTAGGGCACGCGTCTCCTCAGTTTGTTTTTCTGCAGATCTAAGTCAGCTTTTCAACTGCTCTTCATTTTAGTGCCTTGCTTCCCCGCACCCGCGTAATTTTTCTTTCTGAATTTTCTTTTTTTCTTTTAGTATTGTTCCTTCAGTTTTAAAAAAATAACGACTTTTTTCTTTCCCTCACGGGCTTCTTGTCAGTGTGGCCTATTTACAACGCCTCAGCCTCAGAATAAATTTTGACTGCAGCGGCTCCCTCTTCGATGTCCTAGGGTTTTTTTGGGAATCTTCAAATGGAGGACTATGTCGCATGTTATTATGGTATTAAGCGCATTCATACTGACTGTACTGCGACCACCTTGCATTTCACCTAATTCCATGAGGGTGGCATCTCATTCTTAACCCCCTTTTTAGGTGAAATGCAACACTTTGAGTACCGACAGCTAAGCCTAATGTGTACCAGTGTCTTACTTCTGCCTCCAGTATCAACCGAGATGTCGATGGTACTGATGGTGTCCATGGTACTGATGGTACCTAAGAGTATTCATTCTGAGTTCAATGGTATCAGTGCTCCTGATCATAAGGGCAACACCTGTATGAACATAAGAACATAAGCAATGCCTCTGCTGGGTCAGACCTGAGGTCCATCGTGCCCAGCAATCCGCTCACGTGGCGGCCCAACAGGTCCAGGACCTGTGCAGTAATCCTCTATCTATACCCCTCTATCCCCTTTTCCAGCAGGAAATTGTCCAATCCTTTCTTGAACTCCAGTACCATACTCTGTCCTATTATGCTCTCTGGAAACACACTCCAGGTGTCCACCGCTCGTTGGGTAAAGAAGAACTTCCTAGCATTCATTTTGAATCTGTCCCCTTTCAACTTTTCTGAATGCCCTCTTGTTCTTTTATTATTCGAAAGTTTGAAGAATCTGTCCCTGGAGAAGAGGAGATTTAGAGGGGATATGATAGAGACTTATAAGATCATGAAGGGCATAGAGAGAGTGGACTGCTGGGCACGATGGACCTCAGGTCTGACCCAACAGAGGCATTGCTTATGTTCTTATGTTCATACAGGTGTTGCCCTTATGATCAGGAGCCCTTATGATCAGGAGCACTGATACCATTGAACTCAGAATGAATACTCTTAGGTGCCATCAGTACCATGGACACCATCGGTACCATCAACATCATTGGTACCCTCGACATCAACATTGTTGACACCATCTCGGTCAATACTGGAGGCAGATGTAAGACACTGGTACACATTAGACTTAGCTGTGTTGCATCCAAGTGTTGCATCCAAGTCCTAAAGACATTACAGAAACAGTTTCATGCTCTCTACTATGTAATACTGCTGATGCAGCAGGTACTTTTTACAATAAATTGTCATTCCTTCAGTTTCTTTTTTCTATCCTAGTACACCATTCATACAACGTTCTTTCACTTTATTGTTGTGTTGCCGGGTGATTTCATATGGACCTTAATTTTTCACTTCATTGGACTGTTCCAGACCTTCTTAAGAAAAAAAAAACAACCATAGAAAAATGACAATGAATCCATGCTGATTTGGACATTTCCACTCTGTTGTACCTTACTGGGCAGATATTGGTTTGCCTATGACAAGCTTGATGCTCTTTTTTAATTGGAGTTTGGAAGCCTGTTTAACAGGCTCATTCTCATGTGGACTCCGGTACAGGTCCAACCTCAGCATCATTCCATATCATGTGTGGGTGGGCTTCGACGCCATTGATCATCATCAACAAGCCATGTTTCTCGATATCGGACTACCACTGCTCCACCACTAGTCTCTGGTAGTAGAGTCTACCCTGCAGTACCTCCAGGGCGTGAAGGTAAACTCATGGACAGATAGCAGAGTCTCCCAGCAGTATACAGCCTGTCAGAGGAACTCTCTACTTTTTCAACCAATGGCCATGGAGTACATGGAGAAGTTAGAGATTAAACATCCTCCTAAAGACTTGCTTAAGCGCCCTATATATGGCATTCTCAAGCACACCTTCTGTACACATTTGGACACTCCACATTTTCAGGCATAAGATTGCAGAGTCTCCTATCAGGGTACAGCTTGTCGGAAGAACTCTCTGCTTCTTCAGCATTATGTTTCCATTGTGCTGCCAGCATCTTCACACAACTTGTCAGAGTAGAAGCGACTGTGGCTCAATAGGTAAAAGCCTTGTGCTCATCTTTAAGAAGAGGTGGTTCAACTCCCAGCACATCTTCCATATAGTACAGCCTAATATCGAGATTCAGCTTGTGGGAGGTACTCCTGCTTTTTCAGCATCAAACTACCACCTTTCCTTGCAACAACAGGCAGTTGAACTCTGGTAATATCAAAACTCTTTGTTGACCTATGGAGTTTTTTCATTTATGACTTTTACTTTACCCATTACTTGAAATTCTGGATTAAGACCATGCTGTCCTATTTAAAATCTTCACAACAGGCCACCAATGTCGTCGGGCATCATCAGCCTGTCAGATGAGTTTCCACCACTTCAAAACTAGGCTACCACTATATCATCAATGTTAGCCTGTGCATCAAGTTTGGACTGTGTTTGTTTTCAACAAGCATATTCTCTACATTGCGGCAGTGTTTCTGTCCATGTTCCACCTGTTGACCACTTTCAAAACGTTTGTCACTTTTTTCATTACCCAACCTACACCTCTGGTGCTTCCAGTGCCTAGGACCAGAGCACCGTGTGAAGTTTCTGTTCTTCAGTTCGAACTGCTTCCTACTTTGGGCATGATATGGTGGAGACTACCAAGGGTGGAGAGCCTGTCAGTTAGTTCTCCGCCATTTTTTCACCTCTGCAACAGATATTGCTATCATGCAGAATCAGCTGGGTTTTCTTTAATCATGCCATCCACTGGATCACCAATGTTAACCTGTGTTTTTTGGCATTCCCTCAAAGTTTTTCTCCTATATCCTTTCTTCTGTTTCTCATATCCCGGAGGTTTGGGAGTGGCTATGGGGAGGTGGAGGCCACTACATCCTTTATTAGGATGTTTTTTCCCTCTTTTCTACAATTGAACACCAGGGGCTTATTCCCGTTTCTTCATTCACAAACAACACGCATGTTCTGCCATGTAATCTTCTGCTTCCCTATTTGATCGATTGCTTCTACTCTCTCAATCTCAGGGACTTTATTTATTTCTTCTGAACCCTACATCTAGAACCTCTAGAGATATTGTATGCACTCCCTGAGCATTTTTTCTATCCTCCTTGGATTTCATTGTTTGCCTTCTTCCTGACCGTTTTTCACAGGAAATTCCGGTAGTTCAATGGTTAGTTACATTTTCTGCTTCCATTTTTCACGGCCCAGGGGTTCAGATCCTTCGTATGGCCGGGTACTTCGGCGCATATTCATTTTTATCTACCAACTTGGTTTCCTCTTTTGAGGCATTAACCGAGTCCTTGCTTTGGTGAAAGCAACCTGAAGGTCACAGGATTCTTTCAATATTTTTCAGATCACCTAGCTCAATCAGGATCTTATGTCTCAGGGTGTGCTCTTAATGGCACAACAGACTCTTTTCACCCAGGGTGTTTCTTAATCAGCAATGTCAGAACACTCTATATTTGGTCATTTCTGCATAGGGCGCATAGCCTTCACAGTCAATGTGACTTTCTTTGCATAGTTTCATCTAAGGTTCAGTGGGTTGTTTCTTATTCAGTCATCCCTATTAACGGATTCCTCACTCTATTCTTGCTGAGCTCATAGGCATAATTTTTGCATCATAGTCTCTGATTCTCTCAGATTTTTGAGTCTGTTTGGACCATCATGTACAAATAAGCTTTATTACCTATCCATGTGGAACAAAGTTTTTCTGCTTTTAACTAACAAAGCCTTGACAAGTTCGTTATTAGGTGCTGCCTCATAGCATTTTTTCTTAAAGCTGATTCCATTTAAGGAAGTGTAATTTTTTTCTGACAAGCACAATCAGAAGCAAGTCTTTATAACTCTCTAGATTCAGCAATTCTTTTCATTTCCTCTATATGGGAGACTCCACAAGTAGATTTCCTTGCGTCTTAACTTGCTGATCAAATTCTCCGTTTTCACGGCAGCCTTATGTGCCTCATCTTTTAGAGGTTGACAGTGTTCCCTTGACTGAACAAACAATTTATTTATAAATGATCTAGAAATTGGAACGACGAGTGAGGTGATTAAATTTGCAGATGACACTAAACTGTTCAAAGTTGTTGAAAACACATGTGGATTGTGAAAAATTGCAGGCGGACCTTAGGAAATTGGAAAACTGGGTATCCAAATGGCAGATAAAATTTAATGTGGACAAATGCAAAGTGATGCACATTGGGAAGAATAACCTGAATCACAGTTACCAGATGCTAGGGTCCACCTTTGGGGTTAACGCCTAAGAAAAGGATCTGGATATCATTGTAGACAATACGATGAAACCTTCTGCCCAATGTGCGGCAGCGGCCAAAAAAGCAAAGGATGCTGGGAATTATTTAAAAAGTGATGGTTAACAAGACTTAGAATGTCATATGCCCCTGTATCGTTCCATGGTGCGACCTCATCTGGAGTATTGCATTCAGTTCTGGTTTCCTTATCTTAAGAAAGTTATAGCGGTGCTAGAAAAGGTTCAAAGAAGAGCCACCAAGATGGTAAAGGGGATGGAACTCCACTCGTATTAGGACAGACTAAAACGGTTAGGGCTCTTCAGCATGGAAAAGAGACAGCTGAGGGGAGATATGATTGAAGTCTACAAAATCCTGAATGGAGTAGAATGGGTACAAATGGATCAATTTTTCACTCCATCAAAAATTACAAAGACTATGGGACACTTGAAGAAGTTACAGGGAAATACTTTTAAAACCAATTGGAGGAATTTTTTTTTACTCAGAGAATAGTTAAGCTCTGGAACACATTGCCAGAGGATGTGGTACAAGTAGATGGCATTGGTGGTTTTAAGAAAGGTTTGGACAAGTTTCTGGAGGAAAAGTCCATAGTCTGTTATTGAGAAATACATAGGGGAAGCTACTTCTTGCCCTGTATTAGTAGCATGGAATGTTGTTATGCCTTGGGTTTTGGCCAGGTACTAGTTACCTGGATTGGCCACCATGAGATTGGGCTACTGGACTTGATGGACCATTGGTCTGACCCAGTAAGGCTATTCTTATTTTCTTATATGTCCAGTCTTCCTCTTCTTTTCAGACGCTTGTCCAGCTCAAGCAAGGGATTGCCACTGTGATTCGGGTAGCTCCTCAGTGGCTCAGACGACCTTGTTTTTTCTTCTTGTTCAACTTCATTGACACCTTACCTCTGCTAATCTTTCCATCTATTTTTACATAAGAGTCTAGGTTTGGTCTACATACCAATCTTCAGCTTTACCTCCTGACAGTTTGGTATTTATCAGACTGCACTCGGCTGTTCCTCATTTATCCCAGCCTAGTGCATTGATATTAACATCTTCCGGTGCACCAGCCATTCCATAGTGTTACCAGCAACAATGTACACTAGGTGTCTTATTCCTCATGGGGATCTGAGGTCATCTTTGTGGTTTTTTCTCTGATTTTGACTCCATTGGTCGGATTCTGGTCTCCAACTCACTTCTATTACAGTTCATCTTAGTACTAATACTACCTTTCATCGGCCAGTGGATGATGCATCTATTTCTGCTCATCCTCTCTTACCTATATTTATGAAAGGTCTTGTCAATGTACAACTACCTCTCAGTGGTATGGGATCTCAATGTGGTTTTTACCCACTTACGGAAGTCTACATTTGAATCAATGCCTTCCGTTTTTTCCTCCTTGTACAGTTCTCTTTCTCATCTCTCTTGCACTTCTGCCAGATAGCTGAATGAACTTGAACAATAAGTAGCGAATCCACTCTTTACAGCATTCCTTCGACGACAACATTGTGCTTTGCACTCATTCAAAGTTCTTGTCACTGGTTGTCACTGACTTCACACATTTTCTCATAGATTATCACTGATTTTTATTCCAATCAATCGACTGTGCTACTAGTATTTTCTAAGTCTTATTCTCATCTAGGAGAATCGACTACTATAGATTCATACTATAGACTGCAACCGAGCATTATCTGCTTATTTGCAGAAGACTATATTATTCAGATCATTTCTATAACTTTTTTGTCTAAACCTTTTGACATTCACAAGTTGGGGTATCCTGTTTCCAGGGGATTAATATCCAACAAGTTGGCTGCATTCATCTTGTTTTGTTATATTCAGGCTGGGTTGCAATTAGAGATTCCAGTCACAGTCCTTCAAAAGTTTGAGTTATGGCAGCTTCAGTATCTTTTTCTCAATCTATTTTGATTGACAGAATAGACGAAGCCACTATTTTTTTCTCTTTCACCTTTCATTATTGTCTGGAACTTTTGTTCAGATGGGATGGGCCCTTCTGCCTCTCAGTATTTCAGATTTATTTTTTTGCAAAGCCAACTCTCCCACCATCCCATTCTGATAAGCTTTGAGGTCACCCATACCTGAGAATATGCTGCTTGCTTGTCCTAGGATAAAGCACAGTTACTTACCATAACAGATGTTATCCATGGACATCAGGCAGATATTCTCACAACCCACTCGCTCCCCTAGTTGGATTCTTAGCTGGCTATCTAAACTGAGGGGACGCGCACCCTACGTCGGGTGGGAAGGCATTTGCGCATGTGCGGTGTGGTCAGTCGCAAACTTTCTAAAGTTCTTCAAGCAAGATTGCTTGTGCAGCTGTCTGCATCGGGGCTCCGTGGATAATTTAATTTAATTTAAATTTAATTTAATTCTTATATACCGTTAATAACCGTGAGGTTTCTAAGCGGTTTACAAAAATGATGCATTAAAGATACAATAAATAAAAACTAAATAAAGAAGATAGGTACTTGGAAATTCCCTAACTGTCCCAAAGGCTCACAATCTAACTAAAGTACCTGAAGAAACAGTATGAAAAATAAAAATAAAAAGACAGAGGTAGAGATAGAGATAGAAATGAAATATTCCAACAAGTAATGAATAAATAATTTAAAGATAGAATTAAAATAATAATTAAAGTAAACAAAATAGAGATAAAAATTAGCATAGAGAGAAACAGAAACACTCTCCAAAAAAGCATCATGATCTTTGACTTGTAATTATTATGATCATTTAACACCAGATCTTAAATGCCTTTCTGGAATACATCATATCCCTATCCCTCTCCATACCCATCTCCATCTCCACCCCAATTCACTTCAACCACCATTCCCATTCTATTCTTTAACTGCCGTCAACCCCAGTTCCAATGGCTATCATCTGGGTCCCGAGTTTCCTCCAAGAACAGGTGACATTTCTGGCAAGGTAATCTCCACCGCTGCCGCACTTGATGTGAGATCCTCAGAGGTAGACCCTTCGGAATGGGGGAGGAGTGAAGATGGTGTCAGGTACCTGCTGGAACGGGCTCCCGAACCGACCGCTGGACTGAGCGTCGGACTGCAGCTCTCCTCTGTCGGCTCTCCCCTGCTGGAATGGGGAGGAGTGAAGATGGTGTCGGGTGCCCTGCTGGAATGGGCTCCCGATCTGGCCACTAGTGAAACTGGCAGTTGGTGCCGAGCACCATCAGCGCTGCTCCTCCTGTAGTTTTCTCCCCTGCTGGAACGGGGGAGGGGTGTAGATGATGCTAGGTGCCCTGCTGGAAAGGGCTCCCGATCTGGCCACTAGTGAAACTGGCAGTTGGTGCCGAGCACCGTCAGCGCTGCTCCTCCTGTAGTTCTCTCCCCTGCTGGAACGGGGGAGGGGTGTAGATGGTGTCACCCATACTTGAGAATATTTGCCTGCTGTCACTGGATAACACCTGTTAACGGTAAGTAACTGTGCTATATAAGCCCTACCCCAAAAATAAGCCCTAGTCCATGGATTCACCGGCAGCAGCATTTCCCCCGCCCCCTCTCCTGCCTTCACACCACCGTGCAGCCGATCCCCAGCTGACTCTCCCATATTTCCATCTCTCCCTCCTGTCTGAACCCCGCTGACCCTGAGACCTACTACCTCCCTCCACAGAGCAGCATTGGTAGCACTCTAACAGGCTGCTTCACGCCTTTTACCACTGGGGCATTCCCTCTGCTGCATCATTGATGATGTCATCATCAACATGGCACACGGAAGGTCCTGGCGGGAGAAGGATGCAAAGCAGCCTTAGAGTACTGTCGGCGCTGCTCTCTGGAAGGAGGTTATAGGTCTCGCGGTCGGCGGGGTTCATCTGGGAGGGAGAGATGGAAGGATGGGATGGTCAGTGGGAATTCGGCTGCATGACGGTGGGGGCTGCTCAAGGGTTCTGCTGCATGAGGGGAGGGAGGGATAGAAAGATGCTGTGCACAGGTGGATGGGAGGGAGGGACAGAAAGATGCTGCAGAGGGAAAGCACAGGGGAATGGGTGAGGGGGAGAGAAAGGAAAAAGGACCCTCCCACTGCGAGAAGACCGACAAACCTCCCTTCAGCACTCGTTGGCAGCCGCAGCACTCTAAACAGGCTGCTTCACAGTTTGCGGCCTTCTGGTGATTTCCTCTGCAGTATCACTGATGATGCTGGAGGGAGGTTTGTCGGTCGTCTTGCGGTGGGTCGGCGGGGTTTGCATGGGAGGGAAAGCTAAATGTTCCTTTTCAGAGGGGCCTCGGCTACAGGGAGAGAAGCGGTCTGCCCTGGGTACTCCAAGACCTGCCATCTTTAACTTCTTCGGGCAGCAACAGCATTTACAATTAGCTGCTGTTGCCGACTTTGGGCCTTCCTCTCTGCTGAGTCCTGCCTACTTTCTGTTTCCATGAAGGCAGGATCCAACAGAGAAAAAGGCCCGAAGCTGGCAACATCAGCAAATTGTGAATGCTGCTACTGCCTGAATAAGTTCATGATGCCAGGCCTTGGAGCACCCACTTAGGGGCTTCACTGCCGACCGGGGACGGGGTGACAGAAGGAGGAAAGGGAGCAGAGAGGGATAGAATTGCTGCACCCAACTGGAGGGAAAGAAAGGAATGAAAGGAGATACCAGGTCTTGGAGGGAAGGGAGGGAGGAAGAGATGCCAGGGCATAGAGGGAAGAGATGCCAGGGCATGGGGAAAAGAGGGAGGGAGATATGCCAAGATATGGAGGGGAGGAGGAAGGTATGCCAGACCAAGGGAAAAGGAAAGAGGAAATGTCAGAACATGGATGAGGAGGGAGAGATGAAAGGAGAGAGATGCCAGGGAATCAGGGAAGAGAAGGAGACAGATGCCAGACTGTGTGGTGGGAAGGAAAGGAGAAGAGAGAGATGCCAGAGCATAGGGGAGGGGTGATGACAGAGAAAAATGGAGAGGTAGCAGAGCTGAAATGAATCATGTACAAAGGAGAGAAGGGGCACAAGATAGACAGTTTATGGAAGGAGCATAGAAAGAAGGAAGATGCCATATGGAATGGGGAGAGGGCGGACAGTGGATGGCAGGGGCAGAGAGAGAGGGCAGACATGGAAGGGGCTGATGCTGCATAGAAAACAGAGAGAGGACAGATGCTGGCTAGAAAGAAATAAGTGAAGACAAGATGATTAAAGCAGAAACGACAAAAGGTAGAAAAATATTTTTTGTCAATAAATAAAATTATTATTATTATTATGATATCTGGTTTTATTTAATGTTAGTAGCTAGTTAAAACCGACTCCTAAAAACATGGTTCTTGAAAAGAAATTTGGCTCTCAAAAGAAATCTTAATCGTTGTACTGCTGATCTTTGGCTCTTTTGACTAATGAGTTTGCCTACCACTGCCCTAGAGGAAAGGAGGAGTAGGGGAGATATGATTCAGATGTTCAAGTTCTTGAAAGATATTAACGTAGAACAAAATATTTTCCAGAGAAAGGAAAATGATAAAACCAGAGGGCATAATTTGAGGCTGAGGGGTGGTAGACTCAAGAGCAATGTAAGGAAATTCTTCTTTATGGAATGCCTGGAATGCACTCCTGAGAGAGATGGTAGAGAGAACACGGTGACAGTTAAAAAAAAAAAGCTTGGGATGAACACAGTGAATCTAGAATCAGAAAATAATAGTAAATATTGAAGAACTAAGGCCAGTACTGGGCAGACTTGTACAGTCTGTGTCTGTATATGGCTGTTTGGTTGAGGATGGGCTGGGGAGGGCGTCAATGGCTGGGATGGTGTAGATGGGCTGGAGTGAGCTTTGACAGAGACTTCAGTAGTTAGAAGCTAAGCACAGTATTGGGCAGAGCTTTGGATTCTTGCCCAGAAATAGCTAAGAAGAAAAAAAAAATTGAATCAGGTTGGGCAGACTGGACAGACCATTTGGGTCTTTATCTGCCATCATCTACTATGTTACTATGTAACAGAATGACTGTTGTGTGTTCATCTGCCACCAGAATCACCAGCCTATGACTGCAGCAAATACTGAACTTTAGAGCAGGGGTGCCCACACTTTTTGGACTTGTGAGCTACTTTAAAAATGACCACGTCAAAATGATTTACCAACAATAAATTTTTTTTAAAAAACAGAAAACACACTGTACACAGAGAAAATGTTAATTATCATTTATATTCCGGGTTTTTTTCAAAGAGATCAAGGCAGATGACTTTATACAATGTCACCTCAGTAACAACTATACAAAAATAGACAAATATACCCCCTCCCTTTTTACTTAACCGCAATAGCGTTTTTTAGCGCAGGGAGCTGCTCTCGATGCTGATAGGCTTCCTGCACTAAAAACTGCTATTGCGGTTTAGTAAAAGGGGGGCCACAGTGCAAAATATAGACAGCAGATATAAATTCTCAAAATGGCCACATTTTGATCACTAAATTGAAAATAAAATCATTTTTCCTACTTTTTTTGGACATCACAATTAAAGTGCAAGATGATGAGATCCAGACCTCCCTATATAGAAAGCCTATTACTCGCAACACTATATTGCATTTCGACAGTTTTCACCCTTATAAACTGCGGTTTAATTTACCTATAGGACAATTTTTGCACATGCGGAGGGTGTGTTCTTCCTTGGAGGAATATAAGATCCAGGCCATGCTGCTGGCAGATAGGTTGAGGAAAAGGGGTTATCCCAACCGCTCCATCAGACAGGCATATCTGAGGGCTAAATTTGCCCACAGAGAGCTGCTCTTGAGTGAAACACAGAAGACAGACACTTCCACAGATTGACATGTGTCATACCCTACTCAAGAGCGGCTAAACCAATGGAGGAGTTTATGAGAAACCACTGGTTTATTGTGGAATCTCATAAACCCCTTCAGGAATTTCCACGAATAGCCTATTCCAGGGGAGTCACACTGGGTCAGAAATGCAATTTCCAAAAGTATGGATATAGATCTAGGGAGGAAAGGGGTATCACAACGCGTGCGGTAAGTGCCAATGGTGCTCGAGTACTATCACAGGGGAGATGTGGCAGGTACCTGGCAGGGATATCACTTTGAGATCTAAAACAATTACAGATTGCTCTACGGAGGATGTTATCTATGCCATAGTATGCCCATGTAATTTGATATATATTGGGCGGACTAGTAGGAAGGTACGGGTGAGACTTACAGAACATAAGTCAAGGATTGCCAATAAGTCACTTCAAGCACCCCTAGTAGCCCATTGGCTGACGCAGCAACACACAATTGATGAGTTACGATGGCGCGTTATTGCTAGAGTGAAGGGGAGGGATGGAGGGAAAGATCCGGCAAGGTTGAATGAAACTGAACAGCGATATATTTTTAATCTAGATACAGTTGAACCGAAGGGGCTGAACATTGAGATAGAGTGGATGACAATGATAGGCTTAGAGCAGGGGTGTCCAATGTCAGTCCTCGAGGGCCGCAATCCAGTCGGGTTTTCAGGATTTCCCCAATGAATATGCATTGAAAGCAGTGCATGCAAATAGATCTCATGCATATTCATTGGGGAAATCCTGAAAACCCAACTGGATTGCGGCCCTCGAGGACCGACATTGGACACCCCTTGCTTAGAGGATGGACGAATGAGGTATAGGGGGTGTATATAACGTCGAATCCAAGGGGAGGATTTAAACCCGAGGCAAGAACACCACCGCCATCTTTCCACACACACTGTTAGTGGAGTTGGATGACAACGGCAGCCTTGGTAAGGTTTATCGTTAAGATATAAGAATGCATATATCATCAATAATGAAATTTTGAGGGTGGGAGATGAAGCATGTATAGATGATCTTTATCTTCTTCGCTAAAACCGGTTTGTTTTATTTAGGGTGACCCTTGATACAGCTCTTAGAGCGAAACATGTTGGGTCTTACTCCCAGGTTTGGTTGCCATGAAGCAAAGTCTAAGTGAGTTTCAAGTTAAGTACCACATATTTAGACATTTTGAAAGCACATATTTATTGAAAATCATAAATTATAAATTGCACAGCAATTATTTTAAGTAAACTAACGGGGACGGCCAATGATGAAGCACCACATAATACTTCCTACGGTTGCAAGATTATACAGCGGTGGAGTGGTGGGGCTGAGGCTTCCTTGAGATATATTTGAACAAAATTATTTATCCAGAGCCTATCAGTTTACAAGCTGCTACATAGGGGGCAGGGAGAGAGACAGATAGAAAGAAAGACAGACAGACAGACAGCGGGAGGGAGAGAGACAGAAAGAAAGACAGACAGACAGACATATATTCTAGCACCCGTTAATGTAACGGGCTAAAAGACTAGTATATATATATATATATATATATATATATATATATATATATATATATATCATGCCTTGAATCTTACATCTGTTCCTTATTTTTTGCTCACTTTAAGAGACCCTCTCCTGTATTCTGTTTGCTGCCCAGCTAGAGTGAGACCTTGCACAAGTCTTTGCTGCCTAGCTGGAGTGAGACCTGGCACAAGTACAAGTACAATGAAGACATAGAAACATAAACAAATGCATGAACTCTCTAGCTCTCTTTTCTAGTGTTGTCCTGCAGTGGCGTACCTAGCATATGTGACACCCGGGGCCCATCATTTATTGACACTCCCCCATCTATATGAAAAATATGATTTTTAGTAACAATCTACATATCGCACAACAAGAGGAAAAGGCAGCATCTTAAACACTGCAGTGAGCACTAGAAGACCAACACATACATTGTAAAACTAAACAAACCAGATCCTGCACAGTCAATTGATCCTGTACAGTCGATGCTATCAGAAAGCCATGTCCCTTTCATACACACAGACAGATGCACCCTCACCCAATATGGAATAATCACAAACTAAAAATAGAAATATGTAGACAAAAGTTAAACTGAACTGCCAAGAAACCAGACTCTGCATACAATGCAACACCACAAAAACAGTAATACATGTCCTCTAATACTGTGCAAAATATAAAGACAGTAGATGTAAATTTGAAAAAAATGATACATAACAATCACCACTTTACAAATTAACAAATAAAAATAAAACAAATAATGAGAAATAAGAAAATACCATTTTATTGGATTAATCCCCGTAAGCTTGGTCCTCATCCCCACAAACCACCTGATTCCATCCACACAAGCCTTGAATTGTTTCATATTGAACTTATTATATTAAAGTATAAAAAGAAACAATATTCTGTACAATTGTCAATTTATAAATCAGAATCTTCTCTCCATTCTCTCTTCCCCATTTCCCTTCAGTGTCCTCAGCCCACTCTCTCTCCACTTTCCTTCAGCACACGCACATAAAAACAAGCAAGTAATTTTATATCATTTTCATTCTATTCATTCATAGAAATTAAAGTCTAAATAATGCCAGTCACATAACAAAACATGATTTTACAAAATGAATTCCCTGCACAGTCAAGCCTGCAAGGATTACTAGATGTCTTTCAGCAGCTCCCCTCCCTCCCTCCCCCTTACCTTCGTGGCCAAGTCAAAATGATCTACCAACAATAAAATTTTAAAAACACAAAGCACACTGTACGCAGAGAAAATGTTAATTATCATTTATATTCTGCGGGTTTTCAAAGAGGTCAAGGCAGATGACTTTATGCAATGTCACCTCAGTAACAACTATACAAAAATAGACAAATATACATGCGATAGCTTTTTTTAGCTCAGGGAGCTGCACTGAATGCCCCACACTGCTCTCGATGCTCATAGGCTCCCTGTGCTAAAAACTGCTATTGCGGTTTAGTAAAAGGGGGCCATAGTGCAAAATATAGACAGCATATATAAATTCATAAAATGGAAACATTTTGATCACTAAATTGAAAATAAAATAATTTTCCTACCTTTGTTTGGTAATTTCATCAGTCTCTGGTTGCACTTCATTCTTCTGATTATGCATCCAATATCTCTTCCCTTCTTTCAGCCTCCTGTATGCTTCCTTTCCTCCAGACCTCATTCCCTCCCCCAACTTTTTCTTTCTTTCACCCTGCCCCCTTTCTTTCTTTCTGGATCCCTGTCCTCCCCCTTTCTTTCTTTCTGGCTCCCTGTCTCCCCCCCCCCCTTTCTTTCTTTCCAGTCAGGACTCCCAAAGAAATTAACAACAACAAAAAAAAACTTCAACTAATACAGAACACAGCAGCAAGACTTATATTTTACAAATTGACTTTCGATCACGTCACACCATTACTTATTAAGTTACAGTGGCTCCCGGTTGACAAATGGATTGAGTTCAAGCTTTGCTGCTTAACTTTCAAGACTCTACATCTCCCAGTAGCATCCCCAGAATTGTGGAATTACTAGGAAGATATATCAGACAACATAACGCAAACCACCTGAGATTATTCTTTCCATCCCTGAAAGGAGTAAAATAAAATATACAAGGATTCACTGCAACTCATTTAATTATCTTAGAACTCAATACTCACAGAGATTCACACATCACCATGTTTTGTAAATATCTGAAAACATGGCTCTTCCAAAAATCCTGGCTTGGAGCCTAGGTCAACCCAAATGTGAGAGTGTAAGCTTATGATTATGACGCAAACACAAATTCACTGAACCAAAAACCTAAATTAGGAGCACACCTGGATTCTTTCCTGCATGGCTATTTTCATTGGGGCAAGATGTAGCAGAAGGAATGCTTTGCACTGGATGCAGACAGTGTGTGTGGATTGCTTCTTCGACTGCTCCCGGCACCTTAGAATGTGAAGGTACACAGGTGTGTGTATGACGAGGTGTTTGAGAGAGAAGAGAAAATCTTTATGGGGTTGGGAGGACATGAATGCAAAGTTGGCTCAGGGTGAGATAGTACCTTGAGCTGTCCCTGCACAGGGAACAGCACTTTATATACTGCACTTGGATTCAGAAAGGCTTCTAACACAGTTCTGCATAGGGACTTACTGCATGGATAAACTGAGAGGCCCATACAGTAAGATGGGCCCTAAGATTACCACTGCCATTGGGAAACATGCTGCTGCTGCTGCCACCGCCGCCGGGGAAAGGCTGCCACTGGCCAGCGCCGAGTTCGCCCTACGTCTCTTCCCCGTGGGCCGACCAACTCTCGCTGCCCAACGTCAATTCTTACGTCGGAGGACGTTCCGGGCCAGCCAGGCAGCGATTGGCTGGCCCAGAACGTCCTCTCCGACGTCAGAATTGACGTCGTATGGCTAGAGTTGGTCGGCTCGCGGGGAAGAGAAGCAGGGAAGGAGAACTCGGCAATGGCTTCTTTCTGATGGCAATGGCAGCCTTTCCCCGGCGGCAGCCTATTCCCCGGTGAGTGGCCAGCTGTGCACCCCCTTGGGCCGTGTACCCGGGGCGGACCACCCCCCCTGCCCCCCCCCTTAGTACGCCACTGTTGTCCTGTTGCTCATATGCTCCTTCAGGCAGTGCCTCCACCCCTCTCCATCATGTAAATTCTGGCATTTACCAACAATTTTTTTTGCCCCAGTTGACAGCAAACTCGTCACACTTTCCCCATTCTTCAATCCTAATCTTTTTCAACATCCCCCACCTCAGATCACTCACCAGTTCCACCGATTTTTTCCAAAGACCCTATGCAGAGCTCTCTTTCCCCTTAGCTCTTATAGCTCAGCCCCTCCTTCCTGACTAGAGCAGCCTTATTATTGGCTAGAGTCTACCACATAGCCTCTGCAGTGGATGGGGGAGCATGGAGAGCTGTATTGAGTTAAACTCTGATAAATATCCACACACTTAGCCATCCTTCTGGCTTTGATACAAGTAATTTATAACTTTTTAGAATCCTGACAAAAATCTAGACAGTTGACAATCCTACCTTCCTGAATCCTGAGCACATCTATCAGGGCCCCTCTAAACCTTTTGGACCAAGGCACATGTCTAGTTTGCCTATGCCTTAAACCAGCTCTATGACTGATTTTCCATCATATATAATTGTATATCAAACATACTATATATAATTGTGTATCTAACACGCTATTTAACTATTTTTTTATACAGATACACACACTGCACTGTGTATATGACCCACCATGTGACTGAATGCTAGGCTCTGTTCCTCTGAGTGGTAAATGAGGCACTTGTTGGAAGATGCTCAACCTTCCTGAATGGGATATTTCTTGGTCTCCTGGTGCTGTTTCCTGTTCAGTTGTCCATTCTGTGTCTGTCTCTTCATCTGATAATGTGTTCATCTCTGGGTTATCATAGTTTATATACTGGTATAGTGGTCGCACACGCTGGGGCTTTCCTGGGAACCATAGGCAAATAAAACAGAAAGGTAACAGAAAACTTCATGGCAGTAATTAGTGCATGACATAAGGTTGAAAACTATTTGTGAAGTAACTAAATGGAAAAAAGCAGTACAATCATATTGAATAATAATACAACTTGATGGTGGTTTGCATCATTGTTGTTTCTATACTATTAGAGTACTATGCTCATGTCACCACTCTCCTTAAGTCAATTCACTGGCTCCCTATCTGCCATCACATACTGTTCAAGATCTTATTGCTGACCTACAAGTGTATTCATTCTGCTGCCCCTAAATATCTCTCCTCGCTTCTCTCTCCTTATACACCTCCCAGAGAGCTCCGGTCCTCAGATAAGTCACTTTTAACATTACCTTTCTCCACTGCCAATTCCAGGCTTCGTTCCTTTTATCTAGCTGCCTCCTATGCCTGGAATAAATTACCCGAGTTTGTCCATCAAGCCCCTTCCCTTGTTTAAAAGCAGACTGAAAACCCACCTTTTTTATATAGCTTTCAATCCTTAACCCTACTCCTCTGCCCTCCAACCCAGCCAAATGATTAACCATTCCCCTTAACTGTATCCATGACATCTTGTTTGTCTGTCTTGCCTATTTAGATTGTAAGCTCTTTCAAGCAGGGACTGTTTTCTTACTCTTTGTGACTCTGTACAGCGCTGCAGAAATAATTAATAATAGTAGTAGAGTACTGCACAATTATCTGTCTCTGGCACTTACTCTCCAAATGCAGTGATTCTGAAGTCAGAGCTGGTAGCCCAGCAGTGGAAGGTACCAGGTGATGGGAAGCACTATCTCTCTTGTGTTTCTTGGCTTTCTTGGATTGTTTGATGTTCAGTGAAGAGTCTGCTTTGCCAATCTCTCCTTCATGCTTCTTTGTCAGACACTTTCTCTTGAAGTCTGAATGTTGGAAGACATGCATCTCAGCATGTACCCTGAGATGCAGAATATGAGCAAAACTTGGTGTCAAGCCAAGCTATAATCATCCTGCTTCAGTTGGCTTTACTTCGCATGAGGCTTTTACAACCCTATAAAACTTTTCCCATGTCTTTCCCTGTCTGTCTTAAATGTATGTGTAGAAACCTCTAAGGTTCTGCATTGTAAGGACAGCAGAGATCTCTAGAGGCTCTACTAAAATATTAGACTTTGTCTTGTGAATACCCCTGTATTGTTTAGAACAAGAAGAGGATCTTCTTAACCAATGAGGTAATGGTAGAAAGAAACCCCTATTGGAGGGAAAATTTGATTTGTATAAAATCTTGGCCCTGTTTGAAATCTTTCTTTGGCTCCTGCTTCCCTAGCTATCATACCACAGAGAAAGGGGAAGAATCTTTGGCTCTAAAACTCTGCCATTGTACCAATTTTTGGAGGGTATCAAATTTTTGGCTAACCTAGCCATGCTCAAAAGGAGAAAATAAATAGCAGTGACAGGGTTGCTGAGGTTTCTGCACTTGCTTGGAAGTGTAAGCCCTCCATCTCTAAGGAAAAGGAGAAAGGGATAGAGGAGTTGAAGAAACAGGAGAAGCAATATATCCTGCTCCTGAGAAGCAGAAAGTGGCACCAAGGATGTTCCTGAAATCTACAGAGTACAATGGCATCATCATCTGGGTGTAAACAAACTCTGAAAGGTACAGGAGTAAAAGAAATACAATGTCCTTTTGTTATTTTTACTGTCTGCCTAATCTGATGATTTTGTGGTAATGATCTGGCAAGAAGGTGTTACACATACTGTATATATCAGTGGTCTCAAACTCAAACCCTTTGCAGGGCCACATTTTGGATTTGTAGGTACTTGGAGGGCCGCAGAAAAAATAGTTGTCTTATTAAAGAAATGACAACTTTGCATGAGGTAAAATTCTTTATAGTTTATAAATCTTTCCTATAACATCTTTCCTTTTCCTTAACAAAAAAATTATAACAGAATCTTTGGTTAATTCAAAAATTGCAAATGTGGTAGGTAAATCATTGGTATTTTAAATAATGAGTGCAGTACACAACCTTTTCTTACTAGAAGCTTGGGCATGTTTCTCTGACACCAAGTTATCAATATTACAAACACCGTGTGGTGTGGTGGTGTTTCTTCACATAGGCCAGTGGTATGCATACTCATTAGTCAAAAGAGCCAAAATCAGCAGTACGATTAAGATTTTTTTTGAGAACCATACCCCGTGCCTGCTTGCGCTATGATGGCTACGTCAACCCGACTGACACCCCGCTCGCCCACATGTAGTCAAAATCGATTCATGGCAGAGTCTAGAGAATGACACGGGGAATCAATTTGTCTCCATCCTCGCGAGCTCGGTCCCCGTCCCTGCAAACCATCTGATCCCATCCACACAAGCCTCGAATAGTTTTTTACTGAACTTATTAAAGTATAAAAAGAAACAATATTCTGTACAATTGTCAATTTATAAATCAGCGTCTTCTCCTCACTCTATCTTCCCCATTTCCCTTCATCATCCTCAGCCCACTCTCTCTCCACTTCCCTTCAGCGCACGCACATAAAAACAAGCAAGCAATTTTATATCATTTTCATTCTATTCATTCATAGAAATTAAAGTCTAAATAATGCCAGTCACATAACAAAACATGATTTTACAAAAATAATTCCCTGCACAGTAAGTAAGCCTGCAAGGATTACTAGATGTCTTTCAGCAGCTTCCCTCCCTCCCCCTTACCTTCGTGGCCAAGTCAAAATGATCTACCAACAATAAAATTTAAAAAAGCACAAATCGCACTGTATGCAGAGAAAATGTTAATTATCATTCCGCAGGTTTTCAAAGAGGTCAAGGCAGATGACTTTATGCAAAAATAACAACTATACAAAAATAGAAAAATATACTCCCTCCCTTTTTACTAAACTGCGATAACGGTTTTTAGCGCAGGGAGCTACGCTGAATGCCCTGTGCTGCTCTTGATGTTCAAAGGCTCCCTGCGCTAAAAACTGCTATTGCAGTTTAGTAAAAGGGGACCATAGTGCAAAATATAGACAGCAAATATAAATTCTCAAAATGGCCACATTTTGATCACTAAATTTAAAATAAAATAATTTTTCCTGCCTTTATTGTTTGGTAATTTCATCAGTCTCTGGTTGCACTTTATTCTTCTGACTGTGCATCCAATATTTCTTCCCTTCTTTCAGCCTCCTGTATGCTTCCTCTTCTCCAGACCTCATTCCCTCCCCAACTTTTTATTTCTTTCAATCTACCCCCTTCTTTCTTTCTCTCTCCATGCCCCCTTTCTGTCTGTGTCCCATCTCACTTCTTTCTGTCTCCCTGTCCCAACCTTTCTTTATTTCTTCCGGCCCTCCCCCAAGCCACCACCATCAGAGAACAGGCCGGTGCCGAGTTCTTAGTTCTCCCTACTTATCTTCCCCAGCGCGGGGCTGACCAATTCTCGCCACCCGATGTCAATTCTAATGTCGGAGAGGAAGTTCCGGGCCAGCCAGGCAGCGATTGGCTGGCCCAGAACTTCCTCTCTGACATTACAATTGACGTCGGGTGGTGAGAATTGGTCAGCTCCACGCTGGGGAAGATAAGCAGGGAGAGGTAAGAACTCGGCACCAGCCTGTTCCCCGATTGCGGCGATGTTAGTCTATTCCCTGATGGTGGTGGTAGTAGCCTATTCACCGGCTGTGGTGGCGGCCTGTTCCCCAATGGCGGTGACTTGGGGAGGGCAGTGAGAAGGGAAGCATGTTGGGGACCCCTGCTTTAGGCGAGCCGCACTCAAGTGGCTAAAGAGCCACAATTTGCCGACCACTGACATAGGCCAATGTGAAGAAACATCACCACAGGAGAAATTATTGGGGGGGGGATAAAAAAAAATTTCTGTGTGACAGACAATTGTAATAAATCAAAGCCTATGTGAAGAAACACCACCACAGGAGAAATCATAGGGGGTTAAATTTTGTGTGGGACAGATAATTGCAATTTCCAAAGAAACACATTTTTCACATACTTGCCAAAGACATACAGCCCTACACTGCAACCGCCACCACAGCCTGGGATGCCTCGTTGCTTGGTTCTGGTGCTTGTGGGTGAGCTGCAGGGCAGAGCGAGCTGTGCTGCAGGGCAGAGTGAGCCGTGCGCTCCAGATCCGGGCTGAGAGGGGGCAGAGGGAGGCTGAGATTGCGAGATGCACAGCGCAACCTGGCAGCTGCTCACTGACATTAATGCCGCCTAAAGACGCAAGACAAAGTGGGCGGAGGGAGGCTGAGACTGGGAGAAGCACAGCGCCACCAGGAGGCCGTTTGCCGACATTCCCTCCGACGCAAGTCAATTACAGCAGTCGCTGTCTGTATGCGATTATCCTCTCCACAATCGGAAAACTTGTGGAGAGGACAGACCGCGGGCCGCAAAATAGTCCCTGGGGGCCCACATACAGCCCACGGGCAGCGTCTTTGAGACCAACTATAGCCCTTTTCAACAGTTCTTTTTGTTTCTTTAAAGAGAAATAGTGTGGCAGACATTCTAATTCACTCTTAAAGATAATATGTAGAAATTAAAAATTAAAACAAAAAGAATCCAAGTGATGCCTTTTTTATTGGACTAACTAGAACAGGGGTGTTCAAATGGTTGATCGCGGTCAACCAGTAGATCGCAAAGGCAAAGCAAGTTGATTGCGTTGCCTTTGCGATCTTTTTTTTTATATTATTTATTTATTCATTTTCAGTAATACAATTCAAGATATACTTGTACCTACTCCACACAGGTAAACTGGGAAAATCACTTCTTTTCAAAATCACAGGTCTCTGGAATGACCTTACTATTCCGCTGCGGAACCTGAGCTCTCTCCATTTATTCCGCAAGCAACTAAAAACCTGGCTCTTCTCTAACATGTAATTTCTTTTCCCTTACTTTTCCACTCGATTTATAAACTTATGTAAACCTTTTCCTACCCTTTCTCATTTTTAAGTTCTTGTAAACCATGCCAAGCTCTACTTCCGTGGAGATGATGCGGTATATAAACTTAAGGTTTAGTTTAGTTTTAAGTCAAGAAATCCAATAATGATAAAATAACTTTGAAGATATTAAATTAACTTAAATCAGCTCAAGTCCACAAAGGATCCAAAATGTAATTTATAAAACGGAAACTAGGAAATATTAACTAAGGAAAAATGATGCGAGTAAACTGATATGGACATCTAATTTATTCTATACTCCTCCTGCCTTTTCCTTCTCAAGCCGAGATAGAGAAAGGAAAATTGTCAGCTGGTAGGGCTCAAAGAAAACATATTTTTGTGAATTATATTGTATAATACATTTGCAAGGATAACGAATGTAAAAAGTTGCTCCAAGAGCTATAATTCCTGATTTTTAACATAAGAAATTCTTTTCTTCGCTTTTGTGTGTCCCTAGACAAGTCTGGGAACATTTGTATCTTAAGTCCCAAGAATTCTTTTACTCTATTTTTAAAGAAAAGTCTCAAAATCCAATTTTTATCCGTTGTTAGGGCTAGAGTTGCCACCAATGTTGCTGGAGTTGCCATTTCTCTATCTGATAATTCCAATAAAGCTGATACATCTATAGGTCCTTGGCTATTTTCCTGTTGTTGAATTTGATTTTTCATTGGTAAGTAATAGACCTGTGTAAATGGAGGTAATAAACCTTCAGGAACTTCCAATATTCCAACAGGTATCGTTTTAACATCTCATGAGGAGTGATTGTTGTAATCCGTGGAAAATTAATCAATCTAATATTGTTACCTCTTGAAAAATTTTCAAATGTCTCAATCTTCCTTCTTAAATTCACGTTATCTTTAATTAAAATTTTTTGAAGACATTTGGAAGATTTTAATTCATTTTTAATACTATCTATAGATATCTTAGAGTCACCAATATCTTGTTTTATTAAGGTAATTTCCTTTTCTTGATCTTTTATTTTCCCCTCCACTTGCACTTGCTGAATATTCATTGTTTTCACCAAGTTGCCCACCAGGTCCCACAAAGCGTCCAAAGTAACTTCTTGGAGTTTAACTATAATAGGACATTGCAAATGCCTTTGTGATCTTTTTCTCCTTACTGCTTCCCCAAGCCAGGCCTGGCACGTACAAGCGCCGGACTTACAAAACTTCACCTCCGACGTTAATTCTGACGTTGGAGAGGAAGTTCTGGGCCAGTGAATTGCTGCCTAGCTGGCCTGGAACTTGCTCCCCGACATTAGAATTAACATCGGAAGTGAAGTCTTGTGGGCCCGGCGCTTGTACGTGCCAGGCCTGTCTTGGGGAAGCAGCAGGGAGAAATCGCGTTGGTGGCATGGGGGACCTTCCTGTCCAGTGCTGGTAGTTGAAGGAGGGGAGGTCACGTAATGCAGTAAGCCCGGGCAGACGTTTTTTTGCCTGAGCTCCCAGGCCCCAAGTCCAAATTTAGCACTTTTCCCTCTATTGTGGAGTATATAGAGCTTTTTCCTGCTATATTTCAATGGAGGTTCGGCGCATGGAAAAATTATTTAGCGTCACTGACGCTACCGATAGCTTCCCACACAACTAAAAAAGATCGCGAACGCTCGAAACCCATGGAGGACAAGATGGCGGCTAGAACTTCGGCGGCAGTGAGTCAACTTTCCCCTGAGGCCCTGCGGGACATCACACAGGCTGTTACGCTGGCACTGCAGCCAGGCCTGGATCGCCTCTCTAAACAGTTCCAGAGGCTGGAATCTACTATCACAGACATTACTCGCCGCACTACTGAGTAAGAAACCCGGGTTTCGGGGTTAGAAGACACCCAAGGAACCCAGAATACCTCCTTACAGGTCTTGACTGATCTCACTCGCCTGCAGGCGGAACGCCTGGAAGACCTGGAAAATCGGTCATAAGAACATAAGAAGTTGCCACCACTGGGTCAGACCAGAGGTCCATCGCGCCCAGCGGTCCGCTCCCGCGGCGGCCCATCAGGTCTGTGACCTGTGAAGTGGTTCCTGACCATTTCTGTAACCTACCTCTACATCTATCTGTAACCCTCAATCCTCTCATCTTCATGCAGGTCCAACCTCAGATTTCTGGGATTCCCTGAAATGGTGGCGGGCTCTGCTCTGCTACAAATGCTGGAAGCCTGGTTGCGGGATATCTTCCCTATGAGGGGAGATGTGGGCCCCCTCCGCATTGAGCGCGCCCATTGTATTGGAAGGGAATAAAATAGGGAAGCTCGGCCATGGATGGTATTTTTTCATTTTTTTTAACATGAAATTTTATTGAGTTTTTGTAAGGTACATAAAGGAAAAAGGTGTACAAGTAATTTAAGAACAGTCAAAGATAATGAGAAAAAGTAGATATCAAAAGGAAATCTGGGATTGATGATAATAGATAATACAATACAATGTTCAAGCATGTCCAATTATGGGTCAAAATAATGAACTATCACTTTTCTTTAAAAACAAAATTAATACTGAAAAAAAATCCTTTTATTCAAATAAAATTAAATCGGCTAAAAACTCCTCAACACTATTCTCGATTGTGAAATCTTTCACTCTTGATTCACAAAAGGACACAAAAAAAACAACTCTCTCAGCTCAAGATTTAGCTGATGCTTTTTGTGATAAAATTTTAAAAATACGTGAGCAATTTGATACCAAAAAAGACATTGATTATCCTGATTTACCTAGTAAATTTATACTTCCCTGTGCCAAATGCTCAAATTTTAACATACCAACATTGACAGATATTAAACTCATTCTCCAAAAAACAAATTTAAAAAGTTCAGTATCAGAGATTATCTCTCCAGCAATATTAAAGAAATATTTCACCTGCTTTGGACCCTTTATACTTTCATTTGTCAAAAAGAGTCTCCTCACTGGGACTTTACCCAAGGCATGGAAATCTGCTGTAATTCTCCCTATTATAAAGGATCGTAAAATTAGTCTTGATGACCCTACTAATTACCGCCCTATCGCCAACATTCCGTTTTTAGCAAAAATTACTGAAAGGGTGGTATTCAATCAATTATCAGATTTTGTCGAGTCTACAAACGTTTTGCACCCTAATCAAACTGGCTTTAGAAAAAACCACAACACTGAATATTCTTTAATAGGTCTGACCACAAAAATTATTTATCATCTTGACCACCATGATTCCGTTATTCTTTTTTCCCTTGATCTTTCAGCTTCTTTCGACACTATCGACCACTCGCTTTTATTGGACCGATTACAAAATATAGGTGTCTGTAATACTTCATTACAATGGTTCACTTCCTTTTTAGCCGATCGTTCTTCAACAGTAAATTTCAATAATGCAAACTCTAAACTATTCTCTCAGAATTATGGAATCCCACAGGGCTCCATTCTTTCTCCACTACTATTCAACGTTTTTCTTTCACCCTTACTTAGTTTGAGCCAATCTATCGGTTTCACTATTTATGCGTATGCCGATGACATTCAGCTTGTTCATTCATTTAATCCCGAAAACACCAATGAAATTCTTGCAATTAATCAAAAACTTGAAAAAATAAAAAACTGGCTCTCACAAAACAAATTAGCATTAAACATTACCAAAACCAAAGCCTTATTTTTTCCAATGAAGCAAGGATTAACAATGTCAGCGCCTTTTCTAATAAGCAACCTACCAATTAAAATAGTATCATCACTAAAATTACTAGGAGTCACTATCGATGACAAATTCTCATACCATGAACATATCAGCAATGTGGTAAAATGCTGTTTTTTTCGCTTGCGCCTAATCCGCTCGATGTCTAAATTTCTGGAACCTAAATCATTGAATATTCTAATACACTCTTTGGTCATGTCCAAATTAGACTATTGTAATTCACTCTTATTAAACATTACACAAAAAGAAAAAAAACGTCTACAAATAATACAAAATACTGCAGTTAAAATCATTCATAATGGTAAAAAATACGATCACGTAACACCCTTTTTAATAGATTCACACTGGCTCCCGATTAATCAACGAATAACCTATAAAATATCACTTCTAACTTTCAAAACTCTACTCAATAATGAACCTTTATTTATAGATCAACTATTAATTCCATATAGCTCGTCCCGAGCATTAAGATCAACTGCTTTAGGAACACTTTCTGTACCTTCTCTAAAGATCATCGGAACCAGACGTCACGACATATTCTCAGTCATGGCTCCCCTTACTTGGAATGCCCTTCCTTTATACATTAGAGAAACCAAAGACCTGAACTTATTTAAATCTAATCTAAAAACTTTCTTTTTTAAAACTTCTTTTAATATTTAAAACCTTCTCACTTACTATTATTTTTTAATTTATTTTTTTTTTTTATTAACAATTTTAAATAATTCCTATTTCTTTTTTTCTCAACTTCTCTCAATATGACTTTCTAAACCCCTAACCCTAATGTTTTTTCCTCTCTCATATTTTCCATTTCTTCTCCTCTGAGAAACGCAATATGTAACTTTAACCTACTTTATCCCTTCCCATTGTTTCTCAAGTTTGCCAGTATTGTCTGTCCGAAGTTTTTATGTACCTCTTTTAAAACTATGTATAGCATTTCTTTTTAATTGTTGCTCGCTTAGTACAAAATAGGCGATTTATCAAAATCAATAAAACTTGAAACTTGAAACTTGGAAGGCAAAAATAGGAGGAAGAGAAGACAAGTGGGGAGAGGGAAAGAAAAGAAAAAGAAGGGAGAGAAAAGAGTAAAGATGGTGGGGAGGACAAACTAACGGAGGAAAGAGAGGGGAAGGGAGGATGGAAAAGAAGAAAGAAAGTCCCTCAGAGGTCAAGGAAAGAAAAATGCAAAAGGAGAGAAAGCTAGAAAAGAAAATAAGAATATAAACATATATAAGAAGTACAATGCAAGAGAAAGATCAAACATGATCTAGATACTCTATAAAGGCCGACCATTTTAGACAAGCCTTGGAAGACAAGGGTGTGTAAGTAGACATCAACATTTCATATTTGTGTTGGAGAAGCACAGATTGAAACCAAAAATGGATTGAAATTGATTCAAACGACTTCCAATTAGAGAGTATAAGTCTTAATGCTAAGAAGTGTATCAAATAAGTGTGTTGAGTTTGAGGTATATTAATCATAGAAGCCTCGGATTTCAGTAAAATAATTGAAGGAGAAAGAGCAGCTTGGATGTTAAAAATCCGATTAAGATGAGACCATAAGTCTGACCAGAAGGATTGAAGTAGAGGACATTCATATAACATATGAAGTAATGTGCCAGGGAGAGACTTACAATTCCAACATCTATTTGATGGAAGAAGACCAGCAATATGTAGCTTTTGGGGTGTCCAATTCGTTCTATGGTTTAAGAAAAACATTGATTGAGTCGAGTTTGCAGAGGAGACTGTTCTGATGACTGTGGACCAAAGAGTCGTCCATTGTCTGTCCGATATTGGGTGTCCCACATCAAGTTCCCATATTTTACGTAGTGAGGTATCAGTATTTGTATATGGAGTGATAAGTAACTTATACATTCAGGACATAACATGACCTGTTGAAATAAGCAGGGAACAGTGTGAAATCAAGGAAGGGATTCCAACTACCACTGATTGTAAAATTTTTGATTTAGTGATTACATTAGTAAGTTGTAACCACTGATAAAAAGATGAAGCTGGTAGAGCAAATTTGCCACATAATTCTGCAAATGTCAGCAGCTGTAAGGCTGGCGTACAGATGTCGTTAAGGGACCATATCCCTAATTTAGCCCAAGAAGACCAAAAATTGGTGTTTTGTCAATTAAGAAACGTGGATTGTGCCATAGTGAAATTAAAGAAGAAGTACAGATAGAAACATCAAGTAATTTGATCTAGCTTAAATGGACAAGAAACAAATTGGGAGATGATAGGGTTGTTCTCGTGGATTTTTGAGAGGGATGTCAGTAGCACAATTAGCGAAGGAGAGAAAGTACAGAGGGAGTGTTCCAACTGTGGCCAGAGAGGACAGTAGCTAGAAGTCAATAAAAACCATTGGCTAGATTGTTGTAGAATAAAAGCCTTGTAATATGTCAGAAAATCAGGTTATAACACTCCCACTGTAGTTTTGGGAGCTTTAAGCTTTTTAAGGGCAATTTTCGATGGTTTTTGTAAAACATGGTTGGAAATAATTGTGGGATCATACTAAGGATAACATTTATTTTAGGAGCTATGACCATTTTAATTGTTTCAATTCTGCCCCACTAGGAAATATGAAGAGGGTGCCAGGAATGTAATAGGGTCTTGACATGAGCAATAAGATTTTCACTATTGTGATGTATTATAGCAGGCAAAGTAATATATAAATCAATTCCCAAATATCTCATACTTGTGGGGGACCAAATAAGATGAAAAGGTTGAACCAAAGCTGATTGAGAATATGTGTTAAGTGGCAACACTTCCATTTTATGTTGGTTGATTTTGTAACCAGAGAAGAGAGAGAAAGAATATATTAAATCAAAAAGGGCAAGTAGAGATTGATCAGGATTAGTAAGATAAAGTAATACATCGTTCGCGTAAGCTGTAAGTTTATATTCAATGTTATTATGGAGGATATCAGAGATTCTTTTACAAGAGTTAATTGCTAGAAGAAGGGGTTCAAGAGCGATATTAAATAGATAAGGTGAGAGGGGGCAACCTTATCTGGTACCTCTATGTAGTATAAAATAAGTCGATAACATGTTATTAGTGATTATAGAGACCTTAGGGGAGGAGTAGAGGATTTTAACATAATTAATAAATTGCGGGGGAAATCCAAACCAATGCATCGTATGAAAGAGATGAGACCATTCTACTCTGTCAAATGCTTTTTCAGCATTAAGGTTCTTTGAAGGCACGTGCAATGGAAGTAAGATGGAAAAAGAGATGGGAGTTGTCTGTTATAAGTTGTCCTGGCATAAAGCCCACTTGATGAGGGGAGATGAGCGAACCTACCGAACATTGAAATCTATTGGTAGGATAGTAGCGTAAATTTTGTAGTCAGTATTAAGTAGAGAGATAGGTCTATAGTTCGAAATTAGGTGGGGATCCTTGCCAGGTTTTGGAATAACAGTAATAATAGCATCCAAAAAAATGACTGCTGGATACTTTTTGTGGATCTAAGGAGTTGAATAAAGTTGTGAGAGTATGGGAGAGTTTATCGTGAAAGAGTTTGTAAAATTGTACTGTAATGCCGTCAGCACCAGGTGATTTACCAGAAGATAAGTGTTTTATAGCTAAAAGGATTTCTGATGAGTCAAAGGGGCATTTACGTTTTTCTATATCAGATGAACCTAGTTTAGGAGACTTTAGTGTGGCCAGGAATTCTTCAGCACAGGGCAACTGTTGTGTGATTTCAGAGGAATAAAGTTGAGATTAAAAATCATGAAAGGCCTGTGAGATGTCAGAGTGTGATGAAAGAAGTTTCCCATCTGGAGCTTTAATAGAGGAGATCTGTACTTTAGTTCATTTTCGCTTAAGATAGTTAGCAAGCATTTTACTACTTTTGTTCATATCCATATAATATTTAGTAGAAGTGGTAAAATGTCTTGCTGTGCTGCCATAGTTGCTAATCTATTATAAGTATATTTTAATTTATAGATTTTGGGCAGAAGAGTTTTATCATTAGAAAGAAAAAAATCATGTTCAAGACTCTTGATTTGAAGTTCAAGATTGTGCTGTTCTTTTCTATCTTGTTTTAATTTAAACGCTTGACAAGAAATCAATTCTCTTCTTAATGAGACCTTAAATGCCTCCCATATAATTAGGGGGTCCATGGAATCAGAATAATTGAACTGAAAGAATTCATCGATAAATTTAGAAATCCTCTGCCTAACAGATTCATCAGATAGAATTCCACCACATCCTACACCCTACTCAATCCGGATTCAGAACCAATCACAGTACTGAAACACTTCTGGTTTCCCTACTAGACATAGCCCGTCAGCACCTCAGCAAAGGAAATAAGTTACTAATCATCCAACTCGATCTTTCAGCAGCATTCAACTTAGTTGACCATTCCATACTACTCCAGATACTAGATGCCATAGGAATATCAGGTAATGTTCTCAACTGGTTCCAAGGATTCCTCAAAACAAGATCATACAGAGTCAAGTCAAATGATCTTCTATCCGACTCATGGTCAAACCCCTGCGGAGTTCCACAAGGATCCCCTCTATCACCCATACTTTTCAACCTCTTCATAGCATCCCTAGGCACGGCCCTAGATGCCCTAAACATTACATCCTTCAGCTACGCGGTGTGACCAGTCAGACACAAGGCCTGCCAAGGTCCCAGTTAAGCCAGGGAAAAAAGAAAAAGTAAAAACACGGAAGGGAAATTCCAAGATCTCCCAGGGTTATGATTCTGGAGATAATGCCATTGACCACCAGAGGGAGCTGGACTTGTCTGAGGAGGAAGTACCGGGGGAGCTCAAGAGGCCCCTGGACTTCTGCTGACTCACTCAGATCAGGACACACCCCTAGGGTATGTAAGCCAGCAGTGGCATTCAAACCAGCAGGCCGGTTAGGGAGGAAGTTCAGGCCTTGCCTCCCTGAAGATCCACCTGGGCCAAACAGGAGCAACAGACCTATGCCTATGGAGCTGACAGAGGCTGGACAAAATGAAGACTTGCCACTCCTGAATGGAGAGCCTATGGAATGTCAAGAAGCTTGTGCAGGTTGTGAAGCTAATTATCCTGAGCCTATGCAGGTGGACTTGGCCTCAAGCTACAAACAGTGAGTTTGGATTTTTAGGAACTGTTTGTTTGCTGTGTTTTTTTTTTATGTTGGTTTTGGGAAAGCTAGGAGTGTGTGGGGAGAGGTTTTGTTGTGACTCTGGGTGGGATTTTGAAGGCCATTTCTGTGGCTGTATTTTGACAAAACCTGTGCACTCTCCTTTCCTGGCATTCATATAATGTTGCCAGAGGCTTTCCTGATTTTCCTTAAGGACTGAGAAATGTGGAAACTATTATCCTGAACTGCATTTTTGATTTGCTGAATTACCTGCTTTGGAGCAGGCAGCGCTAGCTCTGTAGAGAGCGGTGGTCTCAAGAGCAATTGGAACTTTATTAAGAGTGAAAGAAAGTTTTTTGGACTTTATTTTGGACTGTTTTATTTTCCTGCCTTTTTTTGGCAGTATTTCTTTAATGCTGTGTGAAATCCTGACTAATGTTGCAAAAGTCTGATGAATTACTTACCTACATGAAGGATTGAGTAAAAAGAACTATTTCTATAATCCACCACAATTGTTGGGACTTTATTTTATTTGGCTTTAATTTGGATTACTGCTGAGAATCCAGTCCTGCAGGGTGGCTCCATGCCGGGTCACACGCTGGTGCACTGTTTATTGTAACCACTGGGATTGCTATAGAGCCCAGCCCTGGGCTATAGTGGTGGTGACAGCGGATGATATAACCATCCTCCTCCCCTTCGACATCCAAGACCCCACCTCCAACGGACGCCTGAAAACAACATTGGAAACTGTAGAAAAATGGATGACGAACCACAAGTTAAAACTGAATGCGGAGAAAACCAAATTCCTACTACTAGAGAAGGAACAAAAACCATCCCTAACAGAACTAGATGTAAACACAATCAAATATCCAATACAGAATACTCTCAAAATTCTGGGAACACACCTAGACAGAGGCTGCACAATGCAAACACAAATACACAAAACCATAAAAAAAGCATTCTTCACCATGCGAAACCTAAGAAAAATAAGAAAATTCTTTTCCAAACAACCTAAACAGAATCTCACCAAACACTGTTCTTTTCACTTTCCCAATATGCCCTCTGAAATCCTAATCGAACAGTATTTGTAATTTCAGGACGCCCTAAACATTACATCCTTCAGCTACGCTGATGATATAACCATCCTCCTCCCCTTCGACATCCAAGACCCCACCTCCAACGGACGCCTGAAAACAACATTGGAAACTGTAGAAAAATGGATGACGAACCACAAGTTAAAACTGAATGCGGAGAAAACCAAATTCCTACTACTAGAGAAGGAACAAAAACCATCCCTAACAGAACTAGATGTAAACACAATCAAATATCCAATACAGAATACTCTCAAAATTCTGGGAACACACCTAGACAGAGGCTGCACAATGCAAACACAAATACACAAAACCATAAATAAAGCATTCTTCACCATGCGAAACCTAAGAAAAATAAGAAAATTCTTTTCCAAACAACCTAAACAGAATCTCACCAAACACTCTGTTCTTTTCACTTTCCCAATATGCCCTCTGAAATCCTAATCGAACAGTATTTGTAATTTCAGGACGCCCTAAACATTACATCCTTCAGCTACGCTGATGATATTACCATCCTCCTCCCCTTCGACATCCAAGACCCCACCTCCAACGGACGCCTGAAAACAACATTGGAAACTGTAGAAAAATGGATGACGAACCACAAGTTAAAACTGAATGCGGAGAAAACCAAATTCCTACTACTAGAGAAGGAACAAAAACCATCCCTAACAGAACTAGATGTAAACACAATCAAATATCCAATACAGAATACTCTCAAAATTCTGGGAACACACCTAGACAGAGGCTGCACAATGCAAACACAAATACACAAAACCATAAAAAAAGCATTCTTCACCATGCGAAACCTAAGAAAAATAAGAAAATTCTTTTCCAAACAACCTAAACAGAATCTCACCAAACACTCTGTTCTTTTCACTTTCCCAATATGCCCTCTGAAATCCTAATCGAACAGTATTTGTAATTTCAGGACGCCCTAAACATTACATCCTTCAGCTACGCTGATGATATAACCATCCTCCTCCCCTTCGACATCCAAGACCCCACCTCCAACGGACGCCTGAAAACAACATTGGAAACTGTAGAAAAATGGATGACGAACCACAAGTTAAAACTGAATGCGGAGAAAACCAAATTCCTACTACTAGAGAAGGAACAAAAACCATCCCTAACAGAACTAGATGTAAACACAATCAAATATCCAATACAGAATACTCTCAAAATTCTGGGAACACACCTAGACAGAGGCTGCACAATGCAAACACAAATACACAAAACCATAAATAAAGCATTCTTCACCATGCGAAACCTAAGAAAAATAAGAAAATTCTTTTCCAAAGAACACTTCAAGATCATTGTACAATCCCTCATACTCAGCTCCTTAGATTACTGCAACAGCCTCTACCTACCTTGCCCAAACACTATGATAAAACAACTACAGACTGTTCACAACACAGCTATCAGACTCATCTACTCACTCAGCAAATTCGACCACTTCACCCCCGCCTATGTAGACTCTCACTGGCTTTCGATAAAAGCAAGAACTCAATTCAAACTTTACTGCTTACTTTTCAAAGTAACCCATGGTATGGCCCCCAATTACCTGACCAACCGTCTTTGCCGCTACCAACTCCCCAGATCAAGAAGAACTCAGAATCTTTTCACCTTCCCCCCTCATAATGGTACCCGACGTAAGAAACTTTACGACAGCCTTCTAGCAACTCAGGCAGCGAAAATTGACCCCACCATCACCAAACTGATGATCAAAACAACAGACATCAGTGTTTCGGAAAGAAATCAAAACATTTCTTTTCAAAAAAACACGTCCTTACTTAATATTCCCCTCCCCAATCGCACATGCACTTTCCCCAGCAAATAATACACTAGTCATCCCCTTGAACCTCATTTACCAAAAATATCCAAACTCCTAAATAAGCATCTCCCTTAGGTGTCCATTTAACCTTCTCCTAAATAAGCATCTCCCTTAGGTATCCACTTAACTGATTCCTTCAAAGTTAGGTATCTTTCTTCAATTGCCTATATTGTTTTCCCCAGTGAACCTTGTAACTACTTGAACCCTGTCAAGTTATTCTATCGATAAATCCAGATATCTTATACTTGTATTTCTATACCACAACATGTAATTTACTTAAATCGTTGAAATGTAATTCTCTCGGTAATGTCCTGATCTCTTTTAACTGTAATCCGCTTAGAACCGCAAGGCACAGGCGGAATAGAAATCACAAATATAAATGTATGTAATATAAATGTGCGTGAGTCAAGTCTCTTTCATTTGAAAGGAAACTCTGCAATGAGAGGGCATAGGAAGTTAAGAGATGATAAGCTCTGGAGTAATCTGAGGGTGGTAGATGCGTGGAACAGAATCCCAGAAGAGGTGGTGGATTCAAGAGGGCCTGGGATAGGCACGTGGGATCTCTCGGAGAGAAAAAGAGATAATGGTTACTGTGGATGGGCAGACTAGATGGGCCATTTAGCCTTTATTTACCGTCATGCTTCTATGTTTCTGTGATGTTACTAGACAGAAAAGGGAGACCAGCAGCTGTAAAATAGTCTCAACATAGAAACATGGAATGTATGAAGCATAAATCAAAGAAAACTGGAAATTGTTAATGATCAAATGGAAAAAACAAAATCTATTTGATAGGGATCAGTGAGCTCAAATGGACAGGACTGGGCCATATTCAATCAAAAGAGTATTGAATCTACTACTCTAGTCATGAAACACACAGGAAAAATGATGTGGCACTAAGGTTTCAAAGATGATACTAAAGTACAATGCTATCAGTGATAAAGTCATGTCAATTCGTCTGCAGGGAAAGCCGATCAATGTCATCTTGATCCAAGTATATGCTCCTACGACAGATGCAGAAGATGAAGATGTAGAATTGTTCTACAAACAACTTCAAAATGTAATAGATCAAATGCCGAAACAAGATCTACTGATCATTATGAGGGACTTCAATGCAAAAGTAGGAAGTACATCTAAAGATGCAGTGGTAGGAAAGCACGGCATAGAAGAAAGAAATGAAGCTGGTGATAACTTAGTACAGTTTTGCCAAACAAACCAACTATCAATCAAGAATACGCATTTCCAATACCACAAACATCACCAGTATACATGGACCTCTCCAAATGGCATCACATAGTATGGTATCACATAGTAAATGACAGCAGATAAAGACCTGAATGGTCTGACCAATAGTTATACACATTAAAAATACATGATTAATTTAACTTGTCTCTTTTATATTTCTGGATCATAGACTGTAAAGTCCACCTGGTATTGTCCTAGGTTCCAAATGCTGAAGTTGCCATCCAAGCTCACTCCAGCCTATCCAACCATCCTATTTGCATCAAAATCAAATTGACTACATCTGCATAGGACAGAGATGGAAATCTGCAGTTTTGACTGCAAGAATTAAACCAAGAGCTGATTGAGGAAGTGACCACAAGCTTTTGACATGCAAGAAGAAGATCATTAGAGACCTCCCAAAATATGACATTGAAAACATTCCATCCATCAGACTACTGGATAAAACTAAACAACAGGTTTGCCTTGCTTGATACAGAAAATATCTGGACAAATCACTTAATCCTTCATTGCCCCAGGTACATTAGATAGAATTTGAGCCCACAGGACAGACAGGGAAAATACTTGAGTACCTGAATGTAAAACTTCTTAGGCTGTAAGTGGTATATAAAATACTAAATAAGTTATGGAACAACATCAGAACTGTAATTAGTAATGAAGCTAAAAAAACACTCCAGAAGAAAAAGTAAGCTAAGAAATCACCTTGGATCTCAGAAGAAACCAGAAAAGTAGCAGAAGAAAGAAGACAAGCAAAACTATCTGGTCATAGAGAAAAAGTATCACAAATGAGCCAAGTGTTTCAATGTCAAGTTCAGCAAGACAAAGAATGATATCTCAAGGATATTTGTCAGAAAATGGAATCAGAACAAGTAAATGGAAAAACCAGATTAGTGTAGTAGGAGATTACGAGATTGTGCCAGAAATTCCAACCTCAACTGGGGATGCTTGAAGATGCCAATGGAATGATATTGAATGATCCACAAATCATTAAAAAGAGATGGTAATAATATATGGAAAATTTATACAAACAAGGCAATTAAGATAACATTGGGAAAATTGAACTGGAAACTGAAGCCGAAGAAGAACCTGATATTTTAAAAGAAGTCATAGCAGCAATTAAAGCTTTATCAAAAAACAAAGTCACCTGATATCAACGGTATTCCAATTGAATTAATAAAAGACTCAGAAGATGCTATCATGGCCCTCACTCGACTTTGTTAACATAGTAACATAGTAGATGATGGCAGATAAAAACCCGAATGGTCCATCCAGTCTACCTAATCTGATTCGATCTAAAAATTTGTTGTTTTTTTTTCCTTAGCTATTTCTGGGCAAGAATCCAAAGCTCTGCCCGGTACTGTTCTTAGGTTCCAACTACTGAAGTCTCTGTCAAAGCTCACTCCAGTCTATCTACAATAACTGAAACATGGATGGTTTCAGACACCGATACGATTATGCAAGAAATGCTACCCCAGGGTTACAAAATAATACCACTATCTAGAAACTGGAAAAAAGGGGGTGGTATAGCGATAATTTAAAAAAAATAATGTGATTATAGCAAAATAGACTCAAAAACTACAAAAGACCTGGAAATAGGCAGCAGGAGGAGAAGGAAGGAGGGAAGCGAAGACCAGAAAACAGAAGCCGATAGCAAGAGCAGGAAGTTAGGGGCAGCGGCGAGAGTAAGCTCCGCCCACCCCCACCTCATCGGCCGAGTCATCACCCGAGCTCCCCCTTAAAAGGGGAGGAGCCAATGGCGCACAACCGTTCAGCGCGCAGTGAAGGCGAATGGCAAAGGCGCTCGCCTTAGCGAGATCGCCTTCGCGAAGGAGCCTTAAGAAGGGAAAAAATACAGCCCAGGACCAAGAACACAGCGAAGTACAGGAGCAAGAGGGCACACACACAAGGAGAGTTCACACACAAGGCAAAGAAGGATAGAGAGGCACTAGGCTCCGGGGACAAGGAAAAGGAAGGCCCTAAGGAAGGACAACACTTGCTTACAAACAAAGGGAAATAACAGACAAGGAGCACATACAGACAAAGAGCACACACACAAGGCAAACAGAGAAGCAGGCTCCGGGGACAAGAAAGAGGTAGGCCCAAGAGAGGATAGAACTTACTCATAGGCAAAAAGAAAGCGACAAATGAAGTAGGTAAGTATAAGAGTGAGCACACACGAGCAAGAGTAAAAGGCACCTACTAAATTGAATTGAAGAGAATCAGAGATGGAAGCAGCAGGAACCCAGAAAAGCTTTCCAGTATACTGCACAGAGTGTCATATGTACAACTACCTCCCCTCGGTACATATGCAGTCGGTGCCAGGAACTGGACAGCCTGAAGAAAGAAGTCGGTCGACTGCAGTGCAGGATTCAGGAACTGGAAGGACTGCACACCTCGGAAGACCCCTTCAGGACAGCTGAAGACCCCACAGGTGGGAGCCACATTGAGGAACAGGTAAGGGAGCTCGAGAGGTTCATCGAGGAGGCCTACAGGAGGGTGGAAGAACAAGATCTATTAATCATGCATAAGTGATGTTCTGACAAGTATAAAACAAGTATAAGAAGAAAGGAGAAAATCCTATACTTTATATCATTTCAAGGACTGTAACAATTTTTATTAACCAACATCCTGGCTTGAAGTGTGATCTCTACAGAAACAGTTGCAATGACTGGGAGGTAAACTTTGTTCCCACTCTAGGGGGGTGCGTTCCCCCCTTGTTGAGTTTCACATTTCTGAGCAACTTAAAACATATTGATTACACTTCATAGACAGGTTTGTGTTGAATGCGAAGTCAGTTCATATATTATTTATCAAAGCAATTTCTGACTTCTTCTAGTTTTCACTAGTGACATCCCCGCCATCTCATAGGGTAGAAACAAAAGGCAACCAACAGGAGTTCAAGGAACATGAGAAATTGGCGAACAAAAACAAGAACAAATAACAAGAGCTAGAGGAGCAGGAGAATTTGAGGAAACAAGTTGCGGACAAAAAAGATGCACCAGAGAAAGAGGATGAAATTAACAAAACTCGGGGACTAGCAGCTCAAAAAAGGGACGACAAGAGGAACGAATCACAGAGAAAAACAGCAGAGGAGGGAATAAACCAGGATCTAAACTTTTTGTACACAAATGCAAGGAGCCTAAGGAACAAAATGGGAGAACTGGAAGCCACGGCCAAAAAAGAGGACCTAGATATCATTGGAATCACGGAAACATGGTGGAACGAGGAAAACAAATGGGACATAGTACTGCCAGGGTCCAAACTCTATAGAAAAGACAGGACACACAAGAAAGGCGGAGGAATAGCACTATATATAAAGGACACCATTCACTCGACCATAGTGGATACGGCAGCAGAGATGGACGGATTAGAATCATTATGGGTTAAATTACCAGGAAGAAATGGACTTGACATAAAATTGGGACTATACTATCGTCCACCTGGACAAACAGAAGCAAAAGACAAAGAACTGGAAGCAGGGTGAAATTGAAAGAAGCCAAGAGAGAGATACGTTTGGCGAAAGCACAGGCGGAAGAATAAATGGCTAAAAATGTAAAAAAGGGAGATAAAAATTTTTTCAGATATATTAGTGAAAGGAGGAAGATAAAAAATGGAATTGCTAGGCTAAAAGATGCTGGGAACAAATATGTGGAGAGTGATGAGGAGAGAGCAAATGTGCTAAACAAATACTTCTGTTCTATGTTCACAGAAGAAAATCCTGGAGAAGGACCGAGATTGTCTGGCAAAGTTACACGAGAAAATGGAGTAGATTCTGCGCCGTTCACGGAGGAGGGTGTTTATGAGCAACTTGAAAAACTGAAGGTGGACAAAGCGATGGGACCAGACGGGATCCATCCCAGGTTACTAAGGGAGCTCAGAGAGATTCTGGCGAGTCCTATTAAAGACTTGTTCAACAAATCTCTGGAGACGGGAGTGATTCCTGGGGATTGGAGGAGAGCGGATGTGGTCCCTATTCATAAAAGTGGTCACAGGGATGAAGCAGGAAACTACAGGCCGGTGAGCCTCACTTCAGTTGTTGGAAAAATAATGGAAGTGTTGCTGAAAGAAAGGATAGTGTACTTCCTTGAATCTAATGGGTTACAGGATCCGAGGCAACATGGCTTTACAAAAGGTAAATCGTGCCAAACGAACCTGATTGAATTTTTTGATTGGGTGACCAGAGAGCTGGATCGAGGACATATGCTAGATGTAATTTACTTGGATTTCAGCAAAGCCTTTGATACAGTTCCTTATAGGAGGCTGTTGAACAAACTTGAAGGGCTGAAGTTAGGACCCAAAGTGGTGAACTGGGTCAGAAACTGGCTGTCGGACAGACGCCAGAGGGTGGTGGTTAATGGAAGTCGCTCGAAGGAAGGAAAGGTGAGTAGTGGAGTCTCTCAGGGTTCGGTGCTGGGGCCAATCCTGTTCAATATGTTTGTGAGTGACATTGCTGAATGGTTAGAAGAAAAAGTGTGCCTTTTTGCAGATGATACCAAGATTTGTAACAGAGTAGACACCGAAGAGGGAGTGGAAAATATGAAAAAGGATCTGCAAAAGTTAGAGGAATGGTCTAATGCCTGGCAACTAAAATTCAATGCAAAGAAATGCAGAGTAATGTATTTGGGGATTAATAATAGGAAGGAACCATATATGCTGGGAGGAGAGAAGCTGATATGCACGGACGGGGAGAGGGACCTTGGGGTTATAGTGTCCGAAAATCTAAATGCGAAAAAACAGTGTGACAAGGCAGTGGCTACTGCCAGAAGGATGCTGGGCTGTATAAAGAGAGGCGTAGTCAGTAGAAGGAAGAAGGTGTTGATGCCCCTGTACAGGTCATTGGTGAGGCCCCACTTGGAGTATTGTGTTCAGTTTTGGAGACCGTATCTGGCGAAAAATGTAAGAAGACTTGAGGCGGTCCAGAGGAGGGTGACGAAAATGATAGGAGGCTTGCGCCAGAAGACGTATGAGGAGAGACTGGAAGCCCTGAATATGTATACCCTAAAGGAAAGGAGAGGCAGGGGAGATATGATTCAGACGTTCAAATACTTGAAGGGTATTAACGTAGAACAAAATCTTTTCCAGAGAAAGGAAAATGGTAAAACCAGAGGACATAATTTGAGGTTGAGGGGTGGTAGATTCAGGGGCAATGTTAGGAAATTCTACCTTACGGAGAGGGTAGTTGATGCCTGGAATGCGCTCCCCAGAGAGGTGGTGGAGAGTAAAACTGTGACTGAGCTCAAAGAAGCGTGGGATGAACACAGAAGATTTAGAATCAGAAAATAATATTAAATATTGAACTATGGCCAGTTACTGGGCAGACTTGCACGGTCTGTGTCTGTGTATGGCCGTTTGGTGGAGGATGGGCAGGGGAGGGCTTCAATGGCTGGGAGGGTGTAGATGGGCTGGAGTAAGTCTTAACAGAGATTTCGGCAGTTGGAACCCAAGCACAGTACCGGGTAAAGCTTTGGATTCTTGCCCAGAAATAACTAAGAAGAAAAAATTTAAAAAAATTTAAATTGAATCAGGTTGGGCAGACTGGATGGACCATTCGGGTCTTTATCTGCCGTCATCTACTATGTTACTATGTTACAGAATTAAGGCGGGGATGCAAGAATGGAAACGTCATAGTAATGGGGGACTTTAACTTCCCCGGGATAGACTGGAGTATTGGAAACTCAAACAATTCTAGGGAAACGGAATTCCTAGAGGCCGTGCAGGACTGCTTCATGGAACAACTCGTCAAGGAACCAACGAGAGGGAATGCCACTCTAGACCTACTACTTAACGGACTGGGCGGATCTGCAAAGGGAGTAGAAGTACTAGGACCACTAGGAAACAGTGATCACAACATGATCCAGTACAAACTAGAAGTAGGAACATCAAAAGGGAAAAGAACTACAGCGACAACGCTCAACTTCAAGAAAGGGAACTATGATGCTATGAGAGATATGGTGAGAAGGAAACTCAGGAAAAGCTCAAGAAAAACAAAGACCGTGGAGGAAGTCTGGTCCCTGTTCAAGGACACTGTACAAGAAGCACAAAATCTGTATGTCCCCAGATTTAGAAAAGGGTGCAAAAATGAATCAAACAAAGGACCCAGTGTGGATAACCAAGGAAGTGAAGAAAGCGATATAGGACAAGAAAAAATCATTCTGGAAGTGGAAAAAGGACAAAACCGAGGAAAATGGGAAAGAGCACAGGAAACACCAGAAAGAATGTCACCAAGTGGTTAAGAGAGCGAAGAGAGAATACGAAGAGAAACTGGCTGGGGAAGGAAGGAATTTCAAATCGTTCTTCAGATATGTTAAAGGGAAACAACCGGCGCGGGAGGAAGTGTGACTGATGGACGATGGAGACAAAAAAGGAGCGATAAGGAGGGAAAAAGAGGTGGCTGACAGATTAAACATGTTCTTCTCGTCAGTCTTTACAAGCGAGGACATATCCGATGTACCAAAACCCGAAATAATCTTCAACGGAGAACCGGAAGAAAAACTATCGACGAAAGAAGTAAGTCTAGAAGATGTCCTCCAACAGATAGACAGACTGAAAACCGACAAATCCCCGGCCCAGACGGAATCCACCCAAAGGTATTAAAAGAACTGAAAACCGAAATAGCGGAAATATTCCAAAAAAGTTTGCAACCTATCCCTGAAAACAGGAATGATCCCGGAGGACTGGAAAATAGCAAAAGTCACACCTATCTTTAAAAAGGGATCGAGAGGTGACCTGGGAACCTACAGACCGGTGAGTTTGACTTCAGTACCGGGCAAGATGGTAGAAGCAAGATGGGGAGCTTTCTGACTGGGATTCGATCATTATACGCTCATCCTACGGCCCAAATCCTGATTAATGGGGAGCTTACCTCTTCTTTTGAACTCGAGAGGGGGACGCGCCAGGGCTGTCCCCTCTCCCCGATGCTTTTTGTCTTGGCTCTAGAGCCTCTTGCGGCTAAGCTCCGTCAGAGAACCGACTTGCGTGGTATTTGGTTGGGTTCCCAGGAATTTAAAATTAATTTGTTTGCGGATGACATGCTCATCTTTCTGGGAGATGCTGCAGAGGGGGTTCCTCGATTAATAGATCTTATACAGAGATTTGGAGCCTTTTCTGGGTTGCGAATTAACTTTGATAAGTCAGAGGCTCTGGCGGTCCGCCCCCCGAGCACTCTATGGCAGGATCCTTCCTTTCCGTTGCAATGGTCTAAGGGTACGCTCAAATATCTGGGAATATATCTGCATGCAGATCCGGGGGTGGTCTACCGGAAGAACGTACTTGATAAACTTGATGCAGTCCGAGCTCTGTGTAAGAAGTGGATGGAGTTTCCCCTTTCGCTCCTGGGACGCGTTGCCCTTATTAAAATGGTCCTCTTGCCGAAGCTCCTGTATCCACTACAAATGGTGCCCATTTGGATCAAACAGAAAGATGTGCAGGCCTATAGGGGGATCGTTTTGTCCTTTAAATGGCGCTCCCGCCGGGTGAAAATTGGCTATAACAAACTGATTAGGGGGCGCGAGCACAGAGGTGTAAACTTGCCTGATTTGCGTCTTTATAATGTTGCTGCTTTGTTGAGATGGGTGCATGAATTATATACGGGAGCTGCCAGGTTTGCCCCGGTTGGATTCTGGTACATTTTGTCAGCTCCGGTGTCAGTTTTTAACCTCCTGTGGCATGGGGCGGGACCCTGCCCTTCTATGCTTCGACCCTTACGAATGGCCTGGTGCTGGTGGCGGTCTTCCCTGGGGGGCGCGGTGGGTCCTTCGCCTTTTACGGAATTGGTGGGTAACCCTAAGTTTCCTGCTGGTTCGTTACATGCATTTTTTGCCTCAGTTCGGACATCTGGGTGTCGCTTTGTGGGGCAGGTTGCTGAAGTGGGGTCGGGATCGGTTCCCTCTTTTCTGGCATGCCGGGACCGCTGGGGTTGGACCGCAGGGTCTATGTTTGTGTACCTGCAGATGCGTAGTTATTGTTTGGTGCTCCGTTCGCCGGAGGGCAGATTGCCCACCTTCACTACCTTGGATCAACAGTTTTTGTCAGCCCCATCTGAGTTTAACACGCTCTCGGAGTGGTATAAAGTGGGGAGGGAACGACGGTCTGATAGGTTTCTTGATGCTATGGCAACGGATTGGGCCTCAGCTTTGGGTGAGCAGGTCACTGCTGATGAATTAATTCTGTGTTATCGGGAGTGTGCCTCTGCCTCCCCTAATGTGAGTTTGCGGGAAGTACATCTGCAGATTCTGCACCAATCTTTTTAACGAGATGTAAGGGACGAACGATGGGGCTATGGCCTGATGACTGCTGCCCCCGTTGTCCGGCTCGTCGGGACACCTTGGTACATCACTTTTTGGAGTGTTCACATGTAGGGCCCCTGTGGATTTTTGTGCTTCGAGAGCTGGAGAAAGTTATAGGATTATCTATAGACTGGTCTTATAAGACGTTGCTGTTGGGTGTCACAGGTCCCCTGGTGGAAGCGGGTGTTAGCGATTCTGGAAGGCGCTTCCTTTTAGTAGCCTTAGGAATCACAAAGAAACGAATTCTTCGCCACTGGATTGGTACCACGCGGCCATCGGTGCAACAGTGGCGGGCTAATATGTCTCTGATGGCTGGGTGGGAGCGGCAGCACCGTCGGGGAGCTGCGAGCTGGAAATCTAGGACCTATTTGGATTATTGGAGTTCTTTTTAGGGCTGGTTAGAGATCATGGGTGCACAGGGTGGGGGGGAGGGGCTGGAGGGGTGGGTTTCATTCAAAAATTGGATCTGCATGGGGGATGATATGTTGTGGATTTATCGACGTTTGTTTATTCTTTACCTGCACCCTTGATTACTGTATCTGATGTCTTTCTTGTATGGTCATACTTTGTATTTTCTCTTATGCATTGATCCTTTAATAAACATATTTTCAAAAAAAAAAATATTGGGAGTCACATTAGACACACTTTTGACAATGGTCGAACACACGAACATAGTGGTAAAAAAGTGTTTCCTGACATTATGGAAGTTAAAGACCATCAAAAAATACTTTGACCCATTATAATTTAGATTACTAGTGCAATCACTAGTGCTTTCTATACTGGACTATTGCAATATCGTTTATATGGATATACCCAAAAAACCAGTGAGGAAACTTAGAATTGTTCAGAATACGGCCCCTGCACTGGCTGCCAATGGAGGCACGAATAATATTCATATGTTTCAAGCTGGTTTGGGGACTAGCTCCTACCTACCTGCTACCTCACTTCGTACTATACAGCCCTACAAGACAAACCAGAAACTGCAATCTATTTGCATACCTAAGCATTACCAGCTGTAAATACAAAACCTTTCTGGATAGAACTTTTATGTACCAAGCAAACACACAACAACACTGGCTAGACAACAGTGGCGTACCTACCATATGTGACACCCGGGGCCCATATTTTTTTGACACCCCCCACATCTGTATGAAAAACATGATTTTCAGTAACAAGCCACATTTCACACATGAGTACCTAGGAAAAGGCAGCATCTTACATACTGCAGTGAGCAGTACAACATCAATACACTCATTGTAAAACTAAACAAGCCAGACTAGTACAGATCAATCCTGCAGTCAATCCTAACAAAAAACCATGTCTTTTGAACACACAGAACACAGAAAACACCTTCGCCTAGTATGGAATTATGTAATCACAAACTAACCCCTCCCTCTTTTACAAAACTGTAGTGTGGATTTTAATCACGGTGGTAACAGCTCTGATGCTCATAGAATTCTGAGCATCAGAGCTGCTACCACCACGGCTGGCGCTAAAAAACGCTCCACAGTTTTGTAAAAGGGAGGATAAAATAGAAATACATAGACAAAGATTAAATTGAACCACTAAGAAGCTGGACTCTGCATACAGTGCACCACAGAAACAATGACACATGTCTCCTGAAGCAATAAATAAATAGAAAATTTTTTTCTACCTTTGTCTTCTGTGGTTTCTGCTTTGCTCATCTTCTTGTAACTCTCTTCCTTCCATCCACTGTCTGCCATCTCTCTTTCCCTATATGGCATCTTTTCTCCTTCTATGCCCTTTCCAGAAACTGTATGCCTCCCCCTTCCATCTCTCCTTTCACCCCCATTGGTCTGGCATCTCTCTCCTCTCCTTCTCTCTCCCACACCTCTCTTCTGCAATCCCTTTCCCTTTTTTCCCTCATTTTCCTTTTCAGTTTATTTTCTGCATCTGTCTAGATTACATTCTTACTACCCTCTCATCAATGTCCTTTTTTACTGTCTACCTAAACCTTGCCACCTCTTTCACTCACCTCTCCAGTGTTTCCCTAACTCAATCCTTTTCTCCCCATCATGTGCCCTCCTTTTATTTATCCCCTCCTTCCATCATGTACCCTCTTTCTCCAACCCTTCCATCTAGTACCTTCTCTCTCTGTCCACTTCCATCCAGCGTCTGTTCCCCTCTTTCTCTTCTCCCATTTCCTTCCTGCATTTGCTCCCTTATCTCTCCCATCTGTACTTCCATCCAGCATAGGCTCCCCACTACCATCCAATGTCTGCCCTTTCTCTCGCCATCCACCCCTTTTCAATCAGCATCTGCCCCCTTTCTTTCCCTCCAATATCTTTCCCCCTTATGTCTCTCCCCTTTCTCTGTACATCAGTTCTATCAGTACCACCCTTCCATACCACCCTGCCCCCTTTCTTTCCCTCCACCACTCTTCCATTCCAGCAATCTTTCTCCTTTCTCTCCCTTCATTCAGCAAGGTTCCACAATGACTGTAGCTGCCAGCTACCAGTCCACCCCACTCCGTCGCACTTGCTCTGGAGTGGACTCAGCAGCCGCATGCTGGAAGGTTCCGCGATGACTCATCTGCTGGCTCTGCTCCGGAAGAAGTAAGTTATGTTGGAGGGGGTGGACCCGGAAGATGCAGGAAGTTGTGGCAAAGTCCCACAATGACTGCGTCTGCCGGGTCCACCCCTTCCGATGTAACTTACTTCTTCCGGAGCAGAGCCGGCAGATGAGTCATCACGGGACCTTCCTGCATCTCAGCGCAGCTGCTGACTCTACTGCAGAAAAAGTAAGTCAGAGGTAACGTGACCATTTTTTTTTTCATCAAAAGGGGACATCTATTAATTGACTGTGTATCCTTTCTTTCATTTCTTTCTTTCTGCACTCAGGCCCAACAATTGTCCCTTTGTATTCCCTCCCTCCTTCCTTCCCATGTCCTTAGTGCCCCCAGTGCCTCCTTCCTGTGTCCATGGTGCCCCCAGTGTCTCCTTCCCATGTCCTTAGTGCCCCCAGTGCCTCCTTCCTGTGTTCTTAGTGCCCCCAGTGCCCCGTCCTGTGTCCTTAGTGCCCCCAGTGCCTCCTTCCTGTGTGCATAGTGCCCCCAGTGCCTCCTTCCTGTGTCCATAGTGCCCCCAGTGCCCCATCTTGTGTCCTTAGTGCCCCCAGTGCCTCCTTCCCGTGTCCATAGTGCCCCCAGTGCCTCCTTCCCATGTCCATAGTGCCCCAGTGCCTCCTTTCTGTGTCCATGGTGCCCCCAGTACCTCCTTCCCATGTCCTTAGTGCCCCCAGTGCCTCCTTATGTCCCCCCCACTGCCTTCCAGATTTTCTCCACCCCAAAGCCAGCCTGCCTGTCTGCCTACCTATCTCCCTCCCTTCCTGCTGTGCTAAAGCCAGCCAGCTTTCCTGCCTACATCCTGCACTATCTACCGCGGAAAAAACAAATCGTCTCTCCCCTTACTTTCTCCCGATCCGCGCCTGCAATCATACCTCCACCCGCCGACAAGAAGTCTTTCCGACGTCAATTCCGACGTCAGAGAGGACATTCCGGGCCAGCCAATCACTGCCTGGCTGGCCCGGAATGTCCTCTCCGACGTCTGAATTGACGTCAGAAAGACTTCTTGTCGGCTGGGAAGGTAGGATTGTAGCGGCGCGGCCAGGGGAAAGAAAGGGCTGGAGGACCTGGCCGGCTGTGCACTCCCTCAAGCCATGCACCCGGGGCGGACCTCCCCCCTCCCCCCTTGCTACGCCACTGCTAGACAACTACATTAATGGAGCTAGACTGACCTATGACGCTTTTAGAAAAGACATAAAAACTGCATTATTCGACAGATATATCACCCAAACAGTAACTACACCAAACACTTAATCAAATTCTATTATTTCTAACATGTCCACCCCTGCGTATAGGTCTGAAATTTTTTTAACAATCTGTATATTGTAATTCGCTGCATTTAAAGATTCTGCATACTGTAATTCACTCACTATCTGCATATTGTAACTCGCTAACTGTCCAGCTCTCTTCAATGTAAACCGCCTAGAAGTCGCACGATTATGGTGGTATAGAAGAATAAAGTTATTATTATTATTATTATACCAGTGGTCTCAAACTCAAACCCTTTGTGGGGCCACAGAAAGAAAAACAGTCAAAGGACAAGAAGGCCCTGGAAACATAGTTAAAAGCACAGAAAAATAAAGTCACCAGCCAACAAAGGTAGGGAAAATGATTTTATTTTCAATATAGTGAGTGAAATGTATCAGTTTTGGGAAAGGAAAGATATTAAACTTTAAATGTGAGGGCTGCAGAAAAAATAGGGTACTTGAAGGGCCGCAGAAAAAATAGTTAATGTCTTATTAAAGAAATGACAATTTTGCATGACGTAAAACTCTTTATAGTTTATAAATCTTTCCTTTAACAGTTAACGGAAAGATTTATAAACTTATGCAAAATTGTCATTTCTTTAATAAGACATTAACTATTTTTTCTGCGGCCCTTCAAGTACCCTATTTTTTCTGCAGCCCTCACATTTAAAGTTTAATATCTTTCCTTTCCCAAAACTGATACATTTCACTCACTATATTGAAAATAAAATCATTTTCCCTACCTTTGTTGGCTGGTGACTTTATTTTTCTGTGCTTTTAACTATGTTTCCAGGGCCTTCTTGTCCTTTGACTGTTTTTCTTTCTGTCTTCACTTTCTGTCTTACATCCATCTTTGGCATTAACTTAATATTCAATATTTCTGCTTTCTTTTCAAAATCTACGTTTCCATGTCTTACCTTCTCTTTCTATCTCTCTCTTCTTCTGTCCCTATTTCCATGGTCTGACATCTCTTTCCTTCCTTTCTCTCCCTCCCTCCCTTCTTCCTTCCTTTCCCCTGGACTGACTCTGTCTCCTTCCCTCCCCCCATGCTCTGGCATCTCTCCCTCCCCCTCTATGGTCTTGTATCTCTTTTCCTTTCCCTCCCTGCCATGGACTTGGCATCTCTTATTCCTCTCCTCTCCCTTGTCTTCTTTCCCTCTCTTTCCCCAATTGGGTGCAGCAGCAATAGCAGCAACATTTTCCTTCCCCCTTTCCTGTGCAGCAGAAGCATTTCTCAACCCCTTCCCTCCCCCTCCCTTTCCCTGTTCAGCAGCAGCAGCATTTCCCTTCCCCCTTTCCTGTGCAGCAGAAGCATTTCTCTTTCCCCTCCCCTTCCTTGTGGAGCAGCAGCATTTCTGGCCAGCTCCCTTGCTTAGTCGATTGTTCCGTTTAAAGCCGCAGGTGGCGGCTCCTTGCCCAATCCGCGCCTGTGTCAGAAGCCTTCTCTCAGATGTCGCGAGTTTGAGACCACTGATCTACATCATTGAAGCACTCCCCAGCCCATCCTCCACCAAACAACCATATGCAGACACAGACCATGCAAATCTGCCCAGTACTGGCCTTAGTATATTTATCATTATTTTCTGATTCTAGATCCTGTGTTCATCCTAAGCTTTTTTGAACTCCATCACCATCTTCATCTCCACCACCTCTCTCGGGAGCACATTCCAAGCATCCACCACCCTCTCCGAAAAGTAAAATTTCCTTACATTGCTCCTGAGTCTATCACCCTCAACCTCAAATTATGTCCTCTGGTTTTACCATTTTCCTTTCTCTGGAAAAGATTTTGTTCTATGTTAATACCGTTCAAGTATTTGAATGTCTGAATCATATCTCCCCTGCCCCTCCTTTCATCTAAGGTATATAAATTCAGGGCTTCCAGTCTCTTCTCATAAGTCTTTTGGCGCAAACCTCCTATCATTTTCGTTGCCGTCCTCTGGACCGCTTCAAGTCTTTTTGTGTCCTTCACCAGATACAGTCTCCAAAACTGAACACAATACTCCAAGTGGGGCCTTACCAATGACCTGTACAGGGGCATTAAGACCTTCATTCTTCTACTGGTTAAACCTCTCTTTTTGCAGGCCAGCATCCTTCTGGCAGCAGCCACCGCCTTGTCGCACTTTTTTTTCGCCTTTAGATCTTTGGACACTATCACCCCAAGGTCCCTCCCCCATCCGTGCATATCAGCCTCTCACCTCCCAGCATATACAGCTCCTTCCGATTATTAATCCCCAAATGCATTACTCTGCGTTTCTTTGCATTGAATTTTAGTTACCAGATATTAGACCATTCCTCTAACTTTTGTAGATCATTTTTCATGTTTTCCACTCCCTCCTCGGTGTCTACTCTGTTACAAATCTTGGTATCATTAGCAAAAAGGCAAACCTTTCCTTCTAACTCTTTACCAATGTCACTTACATACATATTAAACAGAATCGGCCCCAGCACTGAACCCTGAGGGACTCCACTACTCACCTTTCCTTCCTTCAAGCGACTTCCATTAACCACCACCCTCTGGCGTCTGTCCGACAGCCAGTTTCTAACCCAGTTCACCACTTTGGATCCTAACTTCAGCCCTTCAAGTTTGTTCAAGAGCCTCCTATGAGGAACTGTATCAAAGGCTTTGCTGGAATCTAAGTAAATTACATCTAGCATATATCCTCGAAATAGTTCTCTGGTCACCCAATCTGATAAGGTTCGTTTGGCACAATTTACCTTTAGTAAAACCATGTTGCCTCGGATCCTGTAACTCATCAGATTTTTAAAAGTTCACTATCCTTTCTTTCAGCAATACAGTACTCCCCTGAAATTTGCAGGGGTTCCATTCCAGGAACACCCGCGAATTTTGAAAAAACACGAATGCGGTTTTGAGTCTGTGAAAAGGCAGGAGAGGGTAGCTGGGGTGCTGGCAGTTGCAGTAAATCATACCCGGTATGCTCGGGAGGGGATGGGAGAGAGAGAGAAGGAGAAATCGGCTGTGCAGAAGGCAGATTGGCTGACTGGGGGTGGAGAAGAGGAGGAATCGGCTGTGCAGAAGGCTGATTCGCAGACTCATTCTGTATATTTTCTGACCGAAAGAGGCAGTCAGAAAATACCTCCTATATGCTTCCTCTCCTCCAGACCTCATTCCCTCCCCAAACTTTTTCTTTGTTTCACCCTGCCCCCTTCTTTCTTTCTCTCTCCATGCCCCCTTTCTTTCTGTATGTCTTTTTCTCTCTCCATGCCCCCTTTCTTTCTCTATGTCTGTCTTTCTCTCTCTCTCTCCGTGCCCCATTTTTTTCTTTTTCTTTGTTTCACCCTGCCCCCTTTCTTTCTTTCTGGCTCCCTGTCCCCTCCTTTCTTTCTTTCTCCCTGCCCTTCCCTCCCCCATGCCATCGCCATTGGGAAAATGCTGCCACTGCCGCTGGGGAATAGGCTGACACTGCCGCCATTGGGAACAGGCTGGTGCCGAGTTGTCCCTGCTTCTCTTCCCCGCGGGGCCGATCAACTCTCGCCAATTCTAAAGTCGGAGAGGACGTTCCGGGCCAGCCAGGCAGCGATTGGCTGGCTCAGAACGTCCTCTCTGACGTCAGAATTGACGTCGGGCAGCAAGAGTTGGTCGGCCCCACAGGGAAGAGCAGGGAGAACTCGGTGCCGGCCTGTTCCCAATGGCGGCGGTGACACTCAAGTGGCTAAAGAGCCGCAGTTTGCCGGCCTAGGGAGAACACTGGAGGGTGGCCAGCTGTGCACCCCCTTGGGGCATGCACCCGGGGAGGACCGCCCTCCCCACCCCCCCCTTGGTACGCCACTGATTTCTTTATCTAACTTCTCCTTAATTGAGTTATTTTTCTGCTGTGCAGTCTTAACAAGTAAAACCATTAAATCAAGAGAACACTTTAAAATAGATTCCCATTGATTTAAAAACGCTTTCATTCTCAAACATTTTAGGGGCTTTGGTCACTCTCAAACCACTAGGAATTCATGTGTAATGAAAATAGTCTAGAAGTAGAAGGAGTGCTGGTCCATTCATACTGATCTTTTACTCAACATCACTTCCTCCTCCCAATGTTTTACATAGTCCTCCAGTATTTAATTGTTTTTGAAGAAAGGTTCAGCTGGGAGAATGTCAGCAATTTCCTCCTCTCTCTAGCTGAACACATCACTTCATGGAGAAAACAAACTAGCACCCAGCAATACAGGAGTAAGGAAACAACAAGGCAGCTGATCTGCTAGATCCATTGTGGAACAGAAGACAAGAAAAAGACCATATGAAGAAAATGCAAAACATGGACACATTGGGCACTTTCTCCTGGAAGCATTAAAACCACTTTTTTTCATATCTGCTTCTTGTCTTCTGTTCCATATTGGATCTAATAGACTGGCTGCCTTATTGTTTCCTTACACCTGAGATCTATTTGCATACAATGGAAAAGTACATGCATATCATGCATTGTTGAAATCTTGAATATCTAACTGAGTTGTGGCCCTCAAGGACTGTAGTTGCCCATCTCTGCTTTAGAGTACTTGGATGTACTGCTACGTGTCATCAAGAGCAAGATAGGTAATTCTCTATTTTCCTTTCATTCTCTGCTCCAAGGGTATAATTTAGTTTATTGTTAAATTTAATATCTTATTTTAGTTAAAAACATTTTAAAGTGGGATACATTCTGTGGAGAGATCATAGGCTCAGATACTACAATGATTTCTACTGAGGGAAACAAGACACTGTCTCATGCAAATCAGATACATTTCATGTTAATACGTTAATGCCTCATAGTGTAGGCATTTTTGAAGTTTTCTACCTGCAATTAAAAAGTTAGCCAGAAGGGCAGAGAATACTGTTAGATATATTTTGAAGCAAGACTTCACCTTACTTAGCTGTCTTTTTCCTGAAGCCATAGGTACAGAGCAGGCCATGTAGCATTGATATAGTTCGGAAATTCTGGAACTCCAATAACAGGTCAGCATTTTTGGCGATCTCCTCTTCATACAGCCGAATATTTACCACCACTGACTGCCCTTCCTCATCCCACTGTTAAAGAAAATCATGTTAAATTCAGAGACCTAGAAACAAACCTGGAAACTGATATCCTCTATTTAAAGAACAAATATAGCATGACCAGTAGTAATAGAAATTTACCCATCCCAGAGTAACCAGTGCATTTTTCATCCATAAGCTATCCTCAAAGATTGAGATGTCAGTGTAATAAGCTGCACAATCCGTTAATGTTCTATCATGTTTATTAATAGTTCAAACATAGCAACACCCATTTCAGACACATTAATAGAATAACACCATATCCTGAGTTTCCTCCCTCTATACAATTTCATCATAACATCATAACAAAGAGACTCCATATTGTCCAAAGGTGCTTTCTCTTTACCAAATTCACAGTCGGGGCAGTTAGTCCTTCCATCCTCAACAATACATGCATCTACTTTCTCCATCCCTTGTAAGCAGGTGAGTCACTCACAGTTCAGTTTATCAGAACATACTACTTTACAGCCAAAGAAGTGAATCAACAACATATGAATAGCATACCATAAAGGAAAGCCTAATTTGCAAATTCAGAAGATCCACCTTCATAGTCAGTCTTAGACACACATCCAAAACCAACTGAACGGCGAAAATGGTTAAGGGGTTTGAATCAAAAGAAGTATGAGAAGAGACTGAAAGACCTAAACATGTATAATCAAGAGGAGAGGAGGGACAGGGAAGATATGATACAGACATTTAAATACTTGAAAGGTATTAATATAGAACCAAATCTTTTCCAGAGAAGGGAAAATGGTAAAACTAGAGGGCATAAATTGAGGTTGCAGGGAGTAATTTTAAGAAATTATTTTTCACGGAGAGGGTGGTGGATGACTGGAATGCCCTCCTGAGGGAGGTGGTGGAGAGGAAAACGGTGATGGAATTCAAAAAAGTGTGGGATAAATACAAATGATCTCTTAATTAGAAAACAAACAAATGATAGCAATTAAAGAACCAAGGCTGGTATTGGATAAACTTGTATGGTTTGTGTCCCATATGTGGTGATTCGGTGAAGGATGGGCTAGGGAGGGCATCAACGGGAACTCAACTAACTTGGAACATGAGGACATTACTGGCCAGACTTTATGGTAGATATCCTGCAAACAACGGGATGGTTGAATAGGCTGGAGTGAGCTTGGATGGCAACTTCAGCAGTTGGAACCTAGGACATTACCAGGTGGACTTTAGTCTATGGCACAGAAATATCAAAGCAGAGACAAGTTAACATAATCATGTATTTCTAATGAGAATAAATAATGGGCAGACTGGATAGACCATTCAGGTCTTTATCTGCTATCATTTACTATGGATGACGAAAACTGAAATATTCCCTAAGATGATTCTTTGCTGGACACACCTTAAAATATTTTCAGCCCAACCAACATGGGAATGACATGGAGCCATTAAACTTACAAGTTATTCAACATATTCACTCCTAAGTTCAATACACTTGGTACATAGTGTCTGAAGTTTCTGTAACCCTTACAAAAAATACTCTAACATCTGGTCACTGAAATACTGGTCCACTGCTGCAATAACCTCCAAATCACTCAAAAATTGTCACCCTTTCAAACTCTTTTTACGGTCTGGAAACAGAAAATAGTCAGATGGAGCAAGATCTGGTGAGTAGGTTGGATGGTCTATACACTGAAACCCCAAATGTGTCATAACATCCATGGTTTTTTCCAGCCTTGTGAGCAGGGACACAAGCCATACAAGTTTGTCCGATACCAGCATTAGTTCTTTAATTTATATCATTGTCTTGCAAGAAAAGAACTCCTTTCCGCAGCTTCCTCTTCTTTTTTATTTCAATGCCTCCTTTAATTGGCACAGCAAGTTACAGTAGTATTCTTCATTAATGGCCAAATTCTATAAATGGTATCCCGATTGTAGGTGGCGGTAGGTGTCCTACCGCTATCTAACCAGCCAATTGGGACACACGTTTTCTAAAAAAACCAACAACCTGAAGCAAGCTACCTACACTGTAGGCATCTGTCGCAGCTGTAAGGAGGAGCCTAGGGATGCTTAAGCTCCCCCAAGGTTGGGCATGGGAGTGGTTTCACCTGGAAGTGGATATAGGCAAGCTTAAGCAACCTAAGGAATTTTCCTAGGGCCACAATAGGCGCCTGAAATGTAGGCCATTGAAATGCTGGCCTACATTTCAAAATAATGTGGCCGCTAAACTGATCACAGCACAGAAATCTTCCTCTACTGCAAGCCAGCCAGCAGGAGGGATGCCCACTCCCTTCCGCCGCCACCCCTGAACCCCCCCCAACTGTCCACAGCAGGAAGGATGCCCACTCTATTCTGCCAGAACCCCTGAAACAATTCCCGGCAGGAAGAATGCCCACTCTCTCCTGCCGGCAACCCTAGAATACATGGCCCCCCAACCCCGCTCCTCCAAAGCTCACCTGGACCCCCCCATATGTTTATAAGCAAGGCCAGCCAGAGGGATGCCTACTTCCTTCCGCCGACAGACCCTCCTTTTCAGAATGGCGGGCCTTCCCCTTCTCAGTGTATCCTGGGTGCACCAGGGAAGGGCTTAAGGCCCTGATTGGCCCAGGCATCTAAGGCCACTCCCAAGGAAGGGGCCTTAGGTGCCTGGGCCAATCAGAGCCTTAGGCCCCTCCCAGGTGCATCCCAAAAGCCATGTGCAATTCTCAACTGCTGCTTAGGCAGTTGCTGAGACCGGGCATCCTATACAGAATCAAGTCCTAACTGTTTGACCCCTTGGAAGTGAGGAGTAGTGGCTCGTGGCCAGCAGGGGGTGATGTTTATGGGACGGTAATGGAATGGATGTCAGAACATGATTGTGCAGTATTTTTTGTGGAGTTTTTCTACAAAAGCGCCTGTTTTTCGTATGATTCTGGGTAATTCTAGTTAGATACAAGTGTCAGTTAGGGCCACGCCTGAATAGAAGCGTACGAAAAACGGGTGAATAAAAATCTAAATAATATGTAACTAAAGCCAGAAAAAAACACACCACAGATTAATATAAGGGAAAGAATGGTGTTCTTTTATGTACTTTACTGTTGAGCCAAATCATGGAGGAAATCATAAGGGTTACATGGAATCCATTTTGAGTTCTTGGAATCCATTTTGTGTTTCCAGGTCTTTGTTCCCAGCAGCGTGGGGTTAATTAATACCACATGTGCTTGCTTTAGACTGGTAAAGAAAGATAACGTGTCCCAAACTGAATTAGATATAGTTTTGAATGAATGGAAGGCTTGGCCAAGCAAGTGCTGGAGTGCGTGTATGGCTGTGTATTTTGAACAAAAGCATAGGTTTTGAAAAAACATAATATATATTTGCAACCTAAAGAAATCCTAAACCAACATCTGGGAGGAATTAAGTCAGAGACTCCTGCTCTTTGTGTGTGAGACTGTCAGCTCAGGCAGCCCGAGAGATTTTCCTTTAGGGCTGAGAACTTTTCAGCACCATGTTAATAATTGTAGATTCTCTTGAATATGTTATAATGTTATAATGTTAATTCAGAAATCAAAAGTAATTTTCTAAAACTGTCTAACTTTGAAACATGGAAGGATTTTTTTTCTTTGTCCAACTTTTAAGACCACCTCTTTGGTGAACTGTTATTGGTTGTCAAACTTGATGATGTCACTGAGCCAAAAGTTATATAATAGAATGACCGGAGATATGAGATCGAGATCGTTATGAGAAGGCCAGCATTTGGCAACTATAAATATCTCCCATTAGCGCAACTGTTAAGCAATTATGCTTGATTCTTTTGATCTCATAATGGAAAAATAGAAACAATAATTCAATAAATCTTAATTATAATTTTGAAAACCTTGCGCTGGTGTCATTTTGCATGTGTTATTATTTTCAAACCTAAGCTTTCGAAAAGGCGTCGATGTCCCTTGCTCAGAAGACAATCAGTTATTATAAAACCTTCCTGATCCCAAAATACTGTGGCCATGACCTTTCCTGCTGACTTTTGGGTCTTGAATTTCCTTGGTCTTGATGAATCTGAGTGCCGCCATTGCATGGACTGTATTTTCTCAGGATCATAATGGTGTAATAAGTTTTTAAAGTGAGACCAGGAGGCCAGGGGGAAACATGCCGGCCTTCAGGGGGCCCCTTGGTATAGCTATTAGATATACATGGAGGGAGGGTCCAAAGAGAGAGGCATATGTCGGACTGAGGGTTGGGGGGAGGTGAAGGGAAAGAAATAATGGTTCTGAAAACAGAATCTACCCTTCCCCAGAGTACCCATGAGCAATAAGTAACCAGGGTTAAACAGGGAATAGCCAGGTCCACCTAGTTCCTAATGGGGTGGTTCTAGTCATAGCGAAAGGCTAGGTGGGTGGTGTTAGGAGCCAGCTACCCCTATTTCCCCAGAGTATTGTATTGGACTTGAATAACTAATTTGCATCCTAATTTGCATACAAAGTAAATAGTGAGAAAAGGGGTGATTTATAAAGAAAAGAGACTTCTAAAGCTTCCCACTGGACTCCTGATAGAGAAGGGAGCTTTAGCTTGGACCCCTTAATCCTTAGGGGATATTTTAAGGGGGGGCAAGAGGGACCTCACCCTGAACTGAAAGGGGGTTGATTAATGGACTCCCAGCAGAAAGGAACATAGTTTGAGTTCTTGGAAACTAGAGCTCCAGGGTGACTCTTGAGGGGAGGAATGTGGGCCTAGTACCTAATCCTCATTAACTCTGAAACCTTCTCTGAGCTCCAGTTAACTAGGATACTCGGCCTATACCCCAGTAGGCGATGAATGGACACTTGGCCTATACCCCAGTAGGCGATGAATGGATACTCGGCCTACATCTTTGGGTAGGTGGGGCCAGGGGGTGTGACAGTTGGTAATAGGAGTGGGATTGAGAAAATACTAGATGAAGCTGTGGATTGTGTCCCCTTGGGAAAGACGCTGTTACCTAGCATCCAAAGGTAAAGGGTACCTAAGCTGGGGGAGTGTGCTCGAGGACGGGAGGGTCCAGGATCAACAAAAAGGCGCGCTTGTTTGAGAGATCTGCACTTGGGTTTTTCTTTTTGTTTGCTTCCATAGGACCATGGCCTCGGAGGGACTCAGGAAATGGATGTTGGAGCAGCTGAATGCCCAGTAAGAGGCAGCGAATAGATGGTTCGTCAAAGCCCTGGAACAACAGCCCCTGCAGCAACAACCACTGTTGCAACTGGTGGAAATACAAACCTGGGAGCACAGGAACTTTTAGTAGCGAGACTACAACCAAGAGAGGTACCAAGGAGCTTCGAAGGGGGACTCACCAATGATGGGGTGGGGCCCCAAGAGGTAGAGTGGCAGAAGGGGCTAGCCCTCACCATGTTGGGACCCGAAGACAATCCGGATGCTTTTCTTATGACTTTTGAGCGGGTGGCTACAGTTGCAGATTGGACCCTAGAACAGTGGGCTATGCGCCTTGCCCCATATTTGTCCGGGGAGGCTCAAGCAGCTTATAGGGTTTTGGACAGTACAAAAGCCCTAGACTATGCAGCTGTGAAGGCAACCATACAGGACAGATTAGGCCTCACTAAAGAGAACTATCAAATGAAGTTTCAAGGCCAAACCCTTCAGAAACGGTAAAGGCCAAGAGCAGTGGCTCAGCGCCTGGGGGATCTTGCTTACAGGTGGTTGGAGCCAGAGAAACAAACAAGACCAGAAGTAACCCAATTAAAAATCATGGAACAGTTCTTGAATATCCTTCCCCCATTAATAAAGACCTGGGTGACCAGGCAAGGACCCAGTGGCGTACCTAGCATATGTGACCATCATTTTTTGACATACACCCCCCCCCCCATTTGTATGAAAAACATGATTTTTAGTAACAATCCAAATGTCACACAAGAGTGTACCTAGGAAAAGGCAGCATCTTACATACTGCAGTGAGCAGTACAACATCAATACACCCATTGTAAAACTAAATAAGCCAGACTAGTACAGATCAATCCTGCTCAGTCAATCCTAACAGAAAACCATGTCTTTCAAACACACAGAACACAGAAAACACCTTCACCTAGTATGGAATATATAATCACAAGTTAACCCCTCCCCCTTTTACAAAACTGTAGTGCAGTTTTTAGCCACAGTGGTAACAGCTCAGACGCTCAGAGAATTCTAAGCATCAGAGCTACTACCACTATGGCCAGCGCTACAAATTGCTCTACAGTTTTGTAAAAGAGAGGATAAAATAGAAATATTTAGACAAAGATTAAATTGAACTACCAAGAAACTGGACTCTGCATACAAAGCAACATCACAGAAACAGTGACACATGTCTCCTAAAGCAAAAAATAAATAAATTGGAATTTTTTTCTACCTTTATCTTCTCTGGTTTCTGCTTTCCTCATCTTCTTGTTACTCTCTTCCTTCCATCCACTGTCTGCCCTCTCTCTACCCCTATATGGCATCTTCTTTCCTTCTATGCTCCATCCAGAAACTGTATGCCTCCCCCCTTCCATCTCTCCCTTCACCCCCATTGGTCTGGTATTTCTCTTCTTCTCTTCCCTCTCCCACACCTCCCCTCTGCAATCCCTTTCCCTTTTTTCCCTCATTTTCCTTTTCAATTTATTTTCTGCATCTGTCTAGATTACGTTCTTACTACCCTGTCATCAATTTCCTTTTTCACTGTCCACCTACAGCTCACCACCTCTTTCCCTTACCCCCTCCAGTATTTCACTAACCCAATCCTTTTCTCCCCATCAAGTGCCCTCCTTTTATTTATCCCTTCCATTATGTGCCCTCTTTTCCTACCGCTTCCATCCAGTACCTTCTCCTCTCTCTGTTCACTTCCATCCCACTTCTGCTTCCCTCTTTCTCTCCTCCCCATTTCCTTCCTGCATCTGCTTCCTTATCTCTCCTATCCGCATTTGCATCCAGCATAGGCTCCCCGTCTACCCTCTCCACTAACATCCAATGTCTGCCCTTTCTCTCTCCATCCACCCCTCTTCAATCAGCATCTACCCCTTGTCTTTTCCTTCCCCTTCTTCAGCATCTGCCCCCATCTTTCCCTCAAATCCAATTCCATCCAGTATCCTTCCCCCTTATGTCTCTCTCCCCTTTCCCTGCACACTAATTCCATTAGCACCCCCTTCTATACCATCCTGACCCCTTTCTCTCCATCCACCACTCTTCCATACCAGCAGTCCTGCTCCTTTCTCTTCCTTCAAGCAGCAAGGTCCTGCGATGACTGTTGCTGCTGGTCCACCCCCTCCAACGAACTTGCTCTGGAGCAGAGTCAGCAGCTGTGCTGAGATGCAGGAAGATCCCGAAATGACGTCTGTCGGCTCTGCTCAGGAAGAAGTACCTGATGTCGGAGGGAGTGGGCCAAGCAGATGCAGTCATCATGGGATCTTGCCGCAACTCCCTGCATCTGCCAGTCCACCCCCTCCGATATACCTTACTTCTTCCAGAGCAGAGCCGGAAGATGTAGTCATCGCGGGACTTTCCTGCACCTCAGCGCGGCTGCCGACTCTGCTCCAGAGCAAGTACGTTGGAGGTGGTGGACCGGCAGCCACGCTGAGGTGCAGGTCCTGTTGCATAATAGGGTGGAAGGTTTTAGACCCGGAGGTGGTCCACACACCCCCTCCCCCTTGGTACGCCACTGCAAGGACCAGGGTCACTGAGGAAGCAGTACTCTTGGCAGAACGCTATCTTGAAGCAGAGGAGGGTTAGAAGGAGAAGAAGGAGGAACCTTTAGCCAGGAGACCCCCAGCCAACCCGGTAGTAGGAGTAAGCCCAAAACTCTAGTGGGTAAAGAAGAGGGTTTTGGGGGAGGGAGAAAGAGCCCTAAGAACTGTGAACCTGAGAGGACAAAGTGGGAAGGCCCAGACCCCAAACCTAGGCCTAGAGTTCGCCCTGGCTTAAGATGTTATACATGTGGGGAAGAGGGCCACTTCCAAAGGGACTGTCTCCATTTTCAGGAATAGGAATAGGGCAGATGGGGAGGTCCATGGGGGAGAAACCAGCCCTAAAGTAGGGGGTTCAGGTGGCTGGAATAGCAATTGAAGCCCTTATAGATACTGGTAGGAGGTGTAACCGCTGGACGACGGAGACAGGAAGGGAGTGGTGAAGGAGGAAAAAGAAGTTGTGGAAAGACTAAACACGTTCTTTACGTCTGTATTTACAAACGAAGACACAACCAATATACCGGAACCTGAGCAATTCTTCAATGGAGATCAAGCAGAAAAATTAACATCCATGGAAGTGAGCCTTGAAGATGTACGCAGGTAGATAGAAAAGCTAAAAACTGACAAATCCCCAGGCCTGGATGGAATCCATCCAAGGGTTCTGAAGGAATTAAAGGAGGAGATAGCGGAACTACTGAGTCTAATTTGCAACCTATCCCTGAAAACAGATGTGATCCCGTAGGATTGGAAGATAGCCAACGTTATGCCCATTTTTAAAAAGGGATCAAGAGGTGACCCGGGAAACTACAGACCGGTGAGTCTGACCTCGGTTCCGGGGAAAATGGCAGAAGCACTGATAAAAGAAAGCATCGATTAACATTTTGAAAGAAACGAACTTCTGATAACCAGCCAACATGGTTTCTTCAAGGGGAGATCGTACCTAACTAACTTATTGCACTTTTTTGAAGGAATTAACAAATGGATGGATAGAGGAGACCCCATAGACATCATTTACCTAGATTTCAAAAAAGCCTTTGACCAGGTGCCTCATGAACGTCTACTCTGGAAACTGAAGAACCATGGGGTGGAAGGAGACGTACATAGATGGATCAGAAACTGTTTGGCGGGTAGGAAACAGAGGTTAGGGGTGAAGGGCCACTACTCGGACTGGAGGAGGGTCACGAGTGGTGTTCCGCAGGGCTCAATGCTCGGGCCGCTGCTATTTAATATATTCATAAATGATCTAGAAACAGGAACGAAGTGTGAGATAATAAAATTTGCAGATGACACCAAACTATTCAGTGGAGCTCGGACTAAAGAGGACTGTGAAGAATTGCAAAGGGACTTCAACAAACTAAGAGAATAGGCGACGAGATGGCAAATGAAGTTCAACATTGAGAAATGTAAAGTATTACATGTGGGAAGCAGAAACCCGAGGTACAACTATTCGATAGGAGGGATGTTATTGAATGAGAGTACCCAAGAAAGGGACTTGGGGGTAATGGTGGACATGACAATGAAGCCGTCGGCACAGTGCGCGGTGGCTGCTAGGAGAGTAAATAGAATGCTAGGTATAATCAAGAAGGGTATTACAACCAGAACGAAAGAAGTTATCCTGCTGTTGTATCGGGTGATGGTGCGTCCGCATCTGGAGTACTGCGTCCAGTATTGGTCGCCGTACCTTAAGAATGATATGGCGTTACTCGAGAGGGTTCAGAGGAGAGTGACACGTCTGATAAAAGGGTTGGAAAACCTTTCATACGCTGAGAGATTGGAGAAACTGGGTCTCTTCCTTGGAGAAGAGGAGACTTAGAGGGGATATGATAGAGACATACAAGATCATGAAGGGCATAGAGAGAGTAGAGAGGGACAGATTCTTCTAACTTTCAAAAAATAAAAGAACAAGAGGACACTCGGAAAAGTTGAAAGGGGCCAGATTCAAAACAAATGCCAGGAAGTTCTTCTATACCCAACGCGTGGTGGACACCTGGAATGCGCTTCCAGAGGACATAATAGGGCAGAGAACGGTACTGGGGTTTAAGAAAGGATTGGACAATTTCCTGCTGGAAAAAGGGATAGAGGGGTATAGATAGAGGATTGCTGCATAGGTCCTGGACCTGTTGGGCCGCCGCATGAGCGGACTGCTGGGCACAATGGACCTCAGGTCTGACCCAGCGGAGGCATTGCTTATGTTCTTATGGTACTAATCAGTCTCTTATATCCGGGGACTTAGCAAGGAGGCTGAAGGTTGGAAAAGGGGTAGGGAGTTTCAAAGGAATAGCACAAGTTTGGTGTGTACATGGAGATGTGGAGAAGGAACTGGTATATGAAATTGGTTTAACCTGGGGGGTGGGGTAAAATGGTTCTCTTGAGGGTGGCTGTAGTAGAAAAACTACCCTGTCCTATGATATTAGGAAGAGACTGGGGAGGAATGGAGGAGGTCATGGCAATTAGAGACATGGGTGGCCACTCGAACTAAAGACTATAGTAAGGAGAAAGAGTTGGCCCTGGGGGAAGTCTTTCCTTTTTTGAACCAACAAGTTGTAGGAACTCCTGGGAAAGATCGGAAAAGTAAGACCACCAGGAGAGCTGAAAAGTGGAAAGGAGTCTTGCCCCCGACCGAAGTAGAAGCTCTTAGCCAAGAGGCCATAGATCAGTTCTAACATTTTCCCCATGAACAAGTGAAAGACACCACTATTAAAATGTACTGGGATCAGGTGGTAGAGGACCCAGGAGAGGGGGTGAAGATGCACCTTACTTTATTAAAGTAGATGGGTTGTTTTACAGAGTAGAGCGAAAAGGGGAGCATGAACAACATCGGCAGCTGATGGTTCCTAAGGTGTTTAGGAAGACACTTCTAATCCTGGCCCATGATCATCCTCTGGCGGGCCATTTGGGAGAACATAGTACAATCAGTCGTCTAACTCCCTGGTTCTTTTGCCCCAAATTCATCAAGAGATTAGAAATTACTGTAAATCCTGCCCAGTGTGTCAGAAATTGTCACAGCGGTGCTGTGAGAAAAGCCCTTTAATCCCCATACCAATCGTAGAGAGATCCATGGATCGGGTGGGGGTGGATCTGGTTGGTCCATTGGACCGTAGTGCGAGAGGTCACAAATATGTTCTGGTGATGGTGGACTATGCCACCAGATATCCCTGGGCTATTCCCCTTCGGAAAACAAATGCGAAGGTGATAGCTCGTGGGTTAATAGAGATTTTTTTATCATGTAGGTTTTCCAGGGGAATTGTTGACAGATAGGGGGGACAAACTTTACCTCTACTCTATTGCAGGAAGTTTGGTGAATGTTTGGTATTAAACATAAAAATGGCGGCTTATCACTCGAAAAACAGATGGGCTGGTAGAGCGATCTAACCAGACTTTGGAGCAGATGGTTAAGAAATGTGCAGGGGAAAACAGTAAAAACTAGGACCTTGTGCTTCCCTATATGTTGTTCACTTTTTGGGAAGTACTCCATGCTTAACTGGGGTTTTACCCATTCAAATTGATGTTTGGGAGACAACCCAGAGGTCACCAAAATTATATACAGGATAAGAAAGAACATATATTCATTTAAAAAAATACCCTTCTCAAATTTAATTTCAAGTTAACTTGGACTAAGAAAATTGAAATGACATTTGAGAAGGGTATTTTTTTGAAAACACACAACCCAGAGGTCCCATGGAAACCTGGGTTGGGAAACATAGACCAGCCAACACAATTCTAAAATATGTCCAGCAATTGAAGGAAAGGTTAGAGAAAACCTTTAAGATTGCATGGGAGAATTGGAAGCAGGCTCAAGGGAAACAGAAAACATTCTATGATAAGAAAGCCAGGCAACGGGAGTTTCAACCTCATGACCGGATATTAGTAATGTAACCCACGGCCGCAACTAAGTTAGATAGATTGTGAGCCTGTCAGGACAGATAGGGAAAATGCTTGATTACCTGATTGTAAAACCGCTTAGATAACCTTGATAGGTGGTATATAAAAACCTAATTTAAAAAAAAATGGCCAAGTGGAAAGGACCTTTTCAGATAAAACATTGGTTAGGCCCTGTCGACTATGAAGTTAGTCAAGGCGGTATCCAAAGTCAGGTATTTCATGTTAACTTATTGAAACCGTAGATGGATCGGGAAGCTCTTGCCGCTGAATGCATAGAAGAGGAGGTTGAACATGAGGTGAACCTCAAGTGAACATTGGGGAGGATATTACCTCAAAGTAGAAAACCCAGATAGAACACTTTCTATTTTGCTATCAAGATGTCTTTTTTCCTCTACCAAGGTGTACTCATCTAGGAGTACATAAAGTGGTTACCCAGCCTGGAAAGGTAGTGTAAGGCAAAGATCATATTGATTCCCAGAGGCAAAGTGCCAGGAAGTGGAGAAGGAGGTAGCAGAAATGTTACAGTTTGGGGAGATTAAAGAATCTACCATGGTCCAGCCCTATAGTGTTAGTACAGAAACCAGATGGTTCTATCTGTTTTTGTATTGATTTTAGACAAGTCAATGCAATTTCCCGCTTTGATGCATATCCCATGCCTCGGGTAGAGGATCTGGTGAAACAATTAGGGGGCCCCGATATATTTCCACCCTAGACTTAACTAAGGGATACTGACAAATCCCGTTGGACTCAGTATCCCAGGAGAAGACAGCATTCAGTACCCCAGGGGGGCTGTATCAGTTTACCATTCCCCCTTTTGGGTTACATGGGGCCCCTGCAAGATTTCAAAGAGTAATGAACTTGTTATTGAGGAAGAATATGAATCCAAGATGGCTGCGTGTTGCTAAGAGTGAAAGAGATGCTCTCAGGATTTCGGGTTTTCCATTTTACCTAATTCTTTATATATGCTGAAGAGGAGAGGGAAAAGCGTTGCTGGAGCCTCGTGGCGCTTGGAAACTCCATCCCAGGCAACTATCAACAAATTTCTGAGGCGTATTCGGCAGGAGACATTAGCATTGGGGAATCGTCCACTGGAGCTACTGGCTATGAGTGAATCCGCAGCGGGTTTCCTCGGACTGGAATCCACTCTGAGCCTCGACATCAGGACCCTGCATCCACAGTCGCAGAGCACCAGCTCTCCATGGGAGGACAGTCTGTCCGAAGTGGCAGACTCTATCTTCCGTGAGGCTGTATCGAGACAGGTGCTGGAAGAGAGCTTGACGGTGGAGAACCAACAGTAGAGCAAGAAGAACAAGACATTCAGGAGGGAGCCAAGAGAACTGAAGAAGATGCTTCAAAGACTGCAAGTATTTTTATTATTTCCAAACCCACTAACTTGACTTTTTATAGGATTTAGTAATCACTCTGGGTCAGACCTTGTCACCACAAATTAAAGGTTTAGAGAAGAAGCTCCAGGAACAAAAGGAGGAATTAAAAACTTTGAAAAAAGATAATATCATAGTAAAAACTAAAGTGGACAAATTTGAAAAAGATTTATCAGAAGTAAATCAAATACAGTTTACTTTAATTAGAGATAATTTGAATTTGAGAAGAAAGATGGAAATTTTGGAGAATAATAATCATTTAAACAATCTTAGAATCTTGAACTTTCCCAAAATATCCTCATTTTCACCTAAAAAAATGTTTAAAAAATACTTTCATGAGATATTAGATATCCCAGAAGAAGCTTTTCCTCCTTTCGCAAAAATCTATTATCTTCCGGTAAAAAATCAAAAGGAACAACAACCTTCACAAGAACAAGATCAGGATCTACAGATGGATCTAACAACTATGTTAGACACATCATTAAAAGAATTAGCTAGACCAGCTACTTTGTTGGTCAGAGTGGTTTTGTCACCTGATATGAACTGGATATTCATTCCGGAACTTGGGTGCAGCAAGATGGCAGTGTGATTACTGATCTCCTCCCTTGACAGCCCATTCAGTTTCATTTATCAATGTTGAAATACAGCTCTCTTTTTTATAATGGCTTCAGGGAAACAAACAAGATTAGAGGAAGCTTTTACTGCTAAAGGATCAAGCAAACGTTTGAAGGCTGATCTCATTCCTCCTTCACAAGTTCCTTTGCCCAAAGACTCCAGAGAGATATTAGAACAAATGATGGAGATCTTGAATAGTGTACAAGTGTTACTTCAGGATAATTCAGCTAAGCTGGCTTCACTGCACAAAGAAATGGGAAACTTAACCAAGCAAGTACAGATTTCAAATGCCAGGTTGGAAAGCTGTGAGCATCGGGTAGAGGCTTGTGAGATCAAACTGCTCCAGTCCCAGTCTGACCACAAGGCTGTCTTGTGCTTGAGGAAGGATCTGGAAGATTTGAATAACAGGGAAAGATGAAATAATGTATGAGTGATTGGTATCCTGGAGGGGGCAGAAGGCTCAGATCTTATAAAGTTTTTAGAGAACTTACTACTGAAAACCCTCTCATTAAAATTTCCACAGCCGTTAGAATTCAAAAAAGCTCACAGAGTCCCAGTAAGGAGTAATAATGGCTTTAAAGGAACCAGACCGGTAATTTTTAAGTTGCTACGTTTTTCACAGGTAATGGAAATACTGAAAATAAGGAGCAGGTAGGTCAGAGGGGACCACATCCACACAAGAGCAGGGAGAAGAGGCAAGTGCAGAGGGAGCAGAAGAAAACCAGTGGGAACAGGCAACAGGAAAAGGTAGGCCCAGGAGGCAGGCCCAAGAGGTAACATACACGCACCTCAGCATATAGGGTAGCGGCAGAGGAAGCACACACAAGCAAATAGAGAGCACACACAAGCAGAGAGAACTCACACAAGCAGAGAGCACACACACAAGCAGAGAGAACTCGTACAAGCAGGGAGAACTCGCACAAGCAGAGAGAACTCGCACAAGCAGGGAGAACTCGCACAAGCAGAGAGAACACACACAACCAGAGAGAACTCGCATAACCAGAGAGAACACATACAAGCAGAGAGAACTCGCACAAGCAGAGAGAACACACGCACGCACAAGTGGAAGGAAGCATAAGATCAGGAAGAGCCAGGAACAGGAGCGAGCGCACAAGTAAGAGTACAGGAACTTCTAGAAGGCGGACAAGAATGGAAGCTGCAGGAGCCCAGAGGTTGAGCTTCCCAGTGTACTGCACGGACTGCCACATGTACAACTACCTCCCCTCGGAGAGGCAGACATATGTGTGCGCATGATGTCAGGAACTGAAGAGCTTGAAGAGTGAAGTCAGTCATCTGAAGCACAGGATCCAGGAACTGGAAGGACTCTATATCACAGAAGATCCCTTCCAGTTAGATGATCACCCTATGAGAGAGAGGCACATCGGGGAACAAGTCAAGGAACGTGAGAAGTTCATCGAAGACGCCTACAGGAGAGTGGAAGAGCATCGAGGAGATGAGAAGTACATCAAGGACGACTGCAGGAGAGTGGAAGAGCAAGAACACAAGTAGCACAGGAACAAGGAGGATGCACAGAACGGAGGACACGAACCATCTGACACCGAGGCAGAAGGATCCCATGGAGGAAACACGCAGGAGGAAGAGGCAAGATCCTATCAGCACCTTGAGGGAGAAGAAACAGGAACCACCAAGGACACTGATCTGCGACCACAGCGGAGACTGAAAAAAGGGAAATCTGCAGTCCTGGTGGGAGACTCGATCCTAAGACAGGTGGACAGTCACATAGCAGGAGGGAGAGAGGATCGGCTGGTGACCTGCCTCCCAGGAGCAAGAACCAAGGACATCATCGACAGAATTGAAAGGATCCTGGAGAGAGCAGAGATGGAAGAGATGGCAGTGTTAGTCCACATCGGGATGAATGATGTCGCCAGGAGAGACTACAGCAAGAAGGCACTCACCGAACAGTTCAAGACTCTGGGAAGGAAGCTGAAGATGAAGACCCAGAGGATAGCGTTCTCGGAGATCTTACCAGTGCCGAGGCCAGATGTGAAGAGGCAGACAGAACTACAATCAATAAATGCGTGGATGAGGAGATGGTGTGAAAAATAGGGATTTCACTTCGTGAGGAACTGGACAACGTTCTGGGGAAAGAGCAAGCTCTTTAGGAGAGATGGACTACATCTGAGCATGGCGGGAACTAGACTACTAACAAACAACGTCAAGAGAGGAATAGAGCAAGCTTTAAACTAATAGGAAGGGGAAAGCCGACAGTCGACCAGGTGTTGATGATTCAGAAGACAGTATCCCGAAAGGATACTGAGTGGGGAGAGTGCGGGGAAGACACCAAAAAAACCAACAAAAAACACCAAACAGGCGATGAATAACCAACGGAGCCAGACAAATCCAGAAGGGGGTAGGATGAGTCTACTACAAATGGAAGGCGAAAGGGAACAAGAGGAAGGGAAAAAACACAACAAGGAAACATACCAAGTACCACAAGGGGAAGACAAGAGAGACAATGAACAAGAGTCTGCAGAAGGGGAAAGAAAGAATAATGAATCACATGGGAAAATAGCAAGAATACAAAAATATGGAGACTTACATTGTATGTACACTAATGCAAGAAGCCTGAAGAACAAAATGGGGGAACTAGAAATCATGGCCAAGGATGAGAACCTAGACATCATAGCAATCATGGAAACATGGTGGAACGAGGAGAACAGATGGGACACAGTACTGCCAGGGTACAAGCTATACCGGAGGGACAAGACACATCAGAGAGGAGGAGGAATAGCACTATACATAAGGGATACCATTCAATCGACCGGAGTGGATGCAGCATCAACAAATGACCAACTGGAATCAATATGGATTAAAATACCAGGAAGAAAGGGAACTGAGATAAAGATGGGCCTGTACTACCGCCCACCTGGGCATACAGAAGTGAAGGATGAAGAACTAAGAGCCGAGTTCAGATGAGAATGTAAAAACTCAAACACCATAGTTATGGAAGATTTCAACTATCCTGGGATAGACTGGAGCCATGGAGTTTCAAAATGCTCAAAGGAATCGGAGTTCCTGGAGGCTGTATGGGTCTGCTACTTGGAACAGCTTGTCAAGGATCCAATGAGAGGGGCAGCTACTCTGGATTTAATCCTCAACGGACTGAGGGGACCTGCCCATGAGGTGGAAGTGATGGGACCACTGGGAAACAGTGATCACAACATGATCCAATTCAAAATGGAAATAGGTAGGGCAAAGGGGAGGAGAACCATTGCAACAATGTTCAACTTCAAGAAAGGGAACTATGATGCCATGAGACAAATGGTAAAGAGAAAACTCAGGAACAGCCACAGAAAGGTACAGACGGTGGAGCAAGCCTGGACCCTATTCAAGGACACGGTAAACGAAGCACAAAACCTGTATATACCCAGGTTTAGAAAGGGGTGCAGAAAGAACCAAGTGAGAGACCCAGCATGGTTAACCAATGAAGTTAAGAAGGTGATAGGAGACAAGAAAAAATCCTTCAGGACGTGGAAAAAGGACAAAACCGAGCAACATTGGAAAGAGCACAGGAAGCATCAAAAAGAATGTCACCGCATGGTCAGAACAGCGAAAAAAGAGTATGAAGAGAGACTTGCCAAGGAGGCACAGAATTTTAAACCATTCTTTCATTATGTGAAAGGAAAACAACCGGCGAGGGAGGAGGTGGGACCCCTGGATGAGGGAGACAGGAAGGGAGTGGTAAAGGAGGAGAAGGCGGTGGGCGGACAGATTAAACACGTTCTTCTCGTCGGTATTCACAAAAGAGGACACATCCAACATGCCGTAACCTGAAAAATTCTTCAAGGGGGATCAAGAGGAAAAATTATTGTGCATGAAGGTAAGCCTCGAGGACGTACTCAAGCAGATAGATAGACTAAAAACGGACAAATCTCCGGGCCCAGACGGAATCCACCCGAGAATACTAAAAGAGCTTAGAGACGAAATAGCTGAGTTACTACAGTGGATTTGCAACCTATCCTTGAAAACAGGGACTGGAGGATAGCGAATGTTACACCCATCTTCAAGAAAGGATCCAGAGGTGACCCAGGGAATTATAGACCAGAAGTTCATCTTTCCCAGAACCTCAGTTCTGGGAAAGATGGCTGAATCATTAATCAAGGATAGTATCAATGAGCATATAGAAAAAAATAAGCTGATGAGAACAAGCCAGCATGGTTTCTATAATGGTAGATCATGCCAGATGAACCTACTGCACTTCTTTGAGGGGATAAGCGAACAATTGGACAAAGGTGACCCCATAGACGTAGTGTACCTAGACTTCCAGAAAGCCTTTGACAAGGTGCCTCACGAGCGCCTTCTAAGGAAACTGTGGAACCACGGAGTGGAAGGGAACATACACAGATGGATCAGAAACTGGCTGGCGAACAGGAAACAGAGAGTAGGAGTGAAAGGTCACTATTCTGACTGGAAAAGGGTCACGAGTGGCGTCCCGCAGGGGTCAGTGCTGGGACCACTCCTGTTCAATATATTTATTAATGACCTGGAAGCAAGGACGAAGTGTGAAATTATAAAATTTGCGGACGACACAAAACTCTCCGGTAAGGTTAGCACAGTTGAGGAATGTAGAGAAATCCAAAGGGACCTGAACAAACTGAGTGAGTGGGCTAATAAATGGCAGATGAGCTTCAATGTGGAGAAATGTAAAGTCATGCACATGGGGAAAGGAAATCCGATGTACAATTACACGATGGGGGGAATACCATTGGGGGAGGGCAACCTAGAAAGGGACTTGGGGGTTATGGTGGATAAAACAATGAAACCGGCAGCACAATGCACCGCGGCCTCGAAAAAGGCGAACAGAATGTTGGGCATTATCAAGGAAGGTATCGCTACCAGAAGCAAGGAGGTTATCCTCCCAGTGTATAGGGCGATGGTGTGACCGCATCTGGAGTACTGCGTTCAATACTCGTCGCCGTACCTTAAGAAGGATATGGCGATACTGGAGAGGGTCCAGAGAAGAGCAACAAAAATGATAAAGGGCATGGAGAACCTTTCATATGCTGAGAGACTGGACAGGCTGGGGCTCTTTTCCCTGGAGAAGCGGAGGCTTAGAGGGGATATGATAGAAACTTACAAGATCATGAAAGGTATAGGGAAGGTAGAGAGGGACAGATTCTTCAGACTGGCAGGGGCAATAAAAACTAGAGGGCATTCGGAAAAATTGAAGGGAGACAGATTCAGAACAAATGCCAGGAAGTTCTTCTTCACTCAGAGAGTGGTGGATACCTGGAATGCACTTCCGGAGGAGGTAGTAAAGCAGAGTACGATTTTGGGTTTCAAAATGGGACTGGACAAATTTCTGAAGGAAAAGGGGACTGAAGGGTATAATTAAAGGGTACTATACAGTACAAATGCTTTAGAGTAATAGATCACTTACAGGTCATTGACCTAGGGGGCCGCCGCGGGAGCGAACTGCTGGGCATGATGGACCTGTGGTCTGACTCGGCAGAGGCGATTCTTATGTTCTTATGAAGATGGCAAAAGAAAGACAAAATATTAAGTGGCAGGATTCAAGGATCTTTCTCCTACCTGATTTTGCCCCTGCAACGGCGAGTATAAGAAAGCAGTTTTTAATGCTCCGCCCACAACTCCGGCAGATAGAAGCAAAGTATAGGCTCTTTTATCCAGCGGTGATGAGTCACTCACCTTAATAAGACTGTTAATTATGAGGAACTAGGGAAATTATAGGAATACATTGATCAATGTACAGAGATGTCATAAATGTATGTGATTGAACATTATTTGGTCTTGTTGCTGGTCTGCTGAGGAGTAACTTACGAGGGTGATAACTTTTATTTTTATGTGATTTTACAGTTCATATGATTACACAAGTTAAGGATAGATAAGTTCAGTTGGAGACGGTTATTTTTTAAAAAAATGGCATTGTTAAGGTTCTATTAGAAACTCAGTCCTGGTGCCGGTTTTCAACACTCATAATTGGATAGAAATGATCTGTTTTGATTGGATAGAAGAGCTGTCAATCCAGGGAAGATGTCATGAGGTCAGAAAATGAGTGTGGATATTCAAATATTCACAATGTAATGAAACATCACAGCCCGACTTTTCTACACTAGCTCTTAGAAGCAGTTTGTCGAAGGAGGACTTTTTTGACTAGAGTTGTTTATTTTAGAGCGGTAACCGGCTGTCAATGGAAGAATATGAGGTCTAATAGTGTCTCGTTGTCAGAGAAAGGAATTGGAGCATTTTCTTCTAAGGCTTCCCGAAGGCCACGCAGGAAAAACCAGCATCTCATTCAGGAAAATGAATTATTAAAGCAGAAACTGACACTAATTCAGATGGCAAGTGGAAAGAAGCTGTGTGGACTCATGAATGAGATGGTCATTGAGTCCCCTGATTCACCTTTTGATTATGTCCCTCCCAAGCCAAGGAACTGCAGGCATACCACAGTCAGGGCTCCAGGCTTAACCCCACGCATGAGGCTAGAGGAGCTTGTCTCAGAATCAGAGGAATCCCAAAATGAGCAGGAAGATGCACAATGGGTTCCTAGTAAACCTAATAAAGTTGCTAAGAAAACTGGGTGTTGTTGCAAAGGCCATTGTGGAAATAAATTGTGTAGGTGTTGGAAACAAAAGATGGGATGTCATGAGAGTTGTAACTGTAACCCTGTTAAGTGTCAAAAACGTGAAAATGTTATGGATGGTACAAGTAGTGGGGATCACTCTCAGGAATCTGAAAATTCTCCCAAGCTTCTAGACCTCACTGAGGTGGCGTCGGCAGATTGCTTCTTCACGCCATCTTGCGTTTTACTTCCCAGCAAGGTGCTGAGAGAGATCAGTGACTTTGGCCAGGTGGGAGTCAACATTAAAGCTGCAGAAGAAGCCAAGTCCCAGCAGGATTTTTACCAGTGGCTCTGATATAGAGGCTCAGGAAAACCAGATCTCTGGGCTAAAGAAAAACAGACGTGTTCTGGGCAGCAGCACCAGCTTCTTTTTTGACTTTCAAACTGATGAGAGAGTGAGCTGAACTTAGGCTCATGGAATAGAATGGCAGTGCCAGGACTAGGGGCAAGATGGTGGTATGGTCTGCCTACAGTCTAGTCAAGCTAGTGAAAGGAGTCGTCTCCCCATGAAAGCATTACCATTGCATCTTCACTCTAACTATGCACTTGGATATCCTGGCAGCAGTTTAAAGTAGCCTGAGCACCTGACACTTTGGCATTTGGAGTGATGAACAGCAATAAATTTATCACATGTGATATAGTAAGTGGCAGGAAATAAAGACCATAGAACACAATTGGTGTTAGTAATCCACAAGTGGTAAAGGAGAAAGTGTCCATCACATGACTGATAATAACGGCAGACTTAAGAAGAGGTTTGAAGATATGATGAAGCACTTCACATTGAAATACAGTCTGGACTGGAGTTATAAGACAGATTGTATAGTAATTGTTTTATATTCTTTGATGTGAGATTATTTTAGGAAGTGATTTATGTTATAATTTATTTTTCTATTTAGGAGAAGAGTTAAGAGCTGTAAGAATGTAAGACTGAAAGCTGAATGTAGTTTTAAATGAGGAAAGGGGGTGCTTGATTTAAAGTTTGGATATTGTTTTGACTGAGAAAAGTGTGAGTGAGTAAAAAGAAGGAGAGTGTGGAGATGAGGTACCAGGACTTATTGGGGTATAAAGGGTAATTGGGTAATAGTAGATTAAAGAAAGAAGAAAAAAAAATTGCTAGGTTTTTTTCTTATATAAATGACTAAAAATGTACTATTCTTGGATTTTAATATATAATAACTGGAGTGGGTTTAAGGTTCAAATATATATATGCTAGGGAATGGTGGAAGGTTTTCTGATGCTCTAATCATATTATTCTCTGATTGTTTATACTTAATTCATGAATTTAAGTCAATTTTGGATGATTTTCCTTTCAAATAGGGTATTTAAAAGGAGTAAATGAGTGAATGAGAGGAGGATAGGTTTGGTTTTTATATGAGGTGAGGGGAAAATTAATGAAATATATTTTGAAGTGGTGATTATTCTATACTTCTAACGGCTATATTTTCCTTCGTTTATGATTATAAGTGGTACAGACATATGTTTAAGGCTTTAAAAAGTTTATTGGAATTTAGCTGGGAGACTGCATTTAATACAATGCCATTTTTGTTAAGACAGGATTTTATTCCATGAAATTTTTATTTATTTATTTATGGTTGCTAAAAAGGATAGATGACATATATAGTACTGCTCAAAATGTTCAGTTATAGTTTAGTTACTGTTATTTGTTGAATAATAAGGGGCTCATAATCAAAAGAGAAAAAAGGAGGTTGGTAGTTGCTAGTCATTATGCATGCTCCCAAGTTTATGAGATATTTTAAGGGAGGGTATAGGGAGGGGTGGGGGAGGGGGGTTTAGTTTGGGGTTCTGGAGTGGGGGGAAATTATATCTATTTATGTGTGCAAAGGAAAAGCAATGAAATATTGGGATGAATGGTATAATCACTTGCGATGGATTTAAAAATATTCTCATTGAATGTCAATGGCTTTAATCATCCAATTAAGAGAAAAAACCACTTAACTTTCTAAAACAACAGGATGCAGATATGTTTCATACAAGAGACACACCTGTCCGATTTTGAGTCAAGAAAACTGGAAGAAGGATGGGTAAAACATTGCTTTTTTTGCTCCTGCTGTGGGCAGAAAAGCTGGGGTAGCTATTCTGGTTCATAGGAAATGTTCGGCAGTATTTAATTTGAGATCTACAGATCCCTCAGGGAGGTGGGTTCATGTGGACATGAGCTTGGGGAATAATTCATTGGCGCTCTTAAACATCTATGCCCCTAATTCTACCGTATTTTCACACATATAACGCGCGCGTTATACACGATTTTACAAACCGTGCATAACCTTGCGCGTTATACGCGTGAGCGCGCTATATAAAATTTTTTTATATAGTTCCCACCCCCCCGACGCCCGATTCATCATCCGGAAGGACCGCTCACACCCCCACCCCGAAGGACCACTCACACTCACACCCCGATGGACCGCTCGCACTCCCACCCGAAGAACCGCTCGCACCCCCACAGCCTCCCCCCCTCCCCCATGGAGAAGCTGTCTACCTTGATTCCGGATGCTAGTGAGCCCAGCTGCTTCCTCTGCCGGCGGTCCCGCCCCTTCTCTGAGCCCTGCTGCGCTGCTTCCTCTTCCGGCGGTCCCGCCCTTTCTCTGACGTCAGAGAAATTCTAGGAAATTCTGGGAACGTTCTGGGAAATTCTGCTGAGAAAACTCCGGGTCCATTTCCACCCCCAATTACCCTAGTCCACTCCACTCAACTGGTTCACACACTGAGTGGTGTTGTGCCTGGGTAGTTGTTTTGGGATCTCTTCTAGTGGTTTGTCAGTATCTCCTTGTGGTCCAAGGAAGGAAACTTTGTTAACCTTAGCATTGACCTTCAGAATATATTTGTGTAGCATTAGGCTATGTAGTGATCGGAAAAAAAAACCCATACCTTTGCACATTTTTGCACTAGGTATATGGTGGGTGTATGAGGAGATTCACATTTCCTGCACAGCTAAGTCCTTGTGAAGTTACCTTGTTCTTTCTGTATTTGACATCTAGCAAGGTCTCTGATTGGAAGGAATGATTTAAGTTATGGTAAAAGCAGATAGCATTGCTGGTTTTAAAAAGGTTTGGACAAATTCCTGAAGGAAAAGTCCATAGTCTGTTATTAAGACATGGGGGAAACATTTGCTTGCCCTGGATCCGTACCATGGAATGTTTGCTATTCTTTGGGTTTTGACCAGGTATTAGTGACCTGGATTGGCTAACATGAGAATGGGCTACTGTGCATGATGGACCATTGGACTGACCCAGTTAGGCTATTCTTATGTTCTCATCTGTAGGGGCTTTTGTTTTCACTTCTTATTTTAATGTACTTTTTTCTGGGAACTTAGTGTTTTTTATAATGGGAACAAAAATGGAAGAGAATTACCGTAATGTGTGTGGAATGGGGGGGGGGGGGGGTTAACTACCATAATTTCTTCAGCTAAATACCGGTAATTCAATCCACCTCAACCAGACATAGGAGAACTCACGCACCATTCACACACCCTCCAACCAAACACGTGAAAAGAAAAAAACTGTTCATTCTTATAAACAACTGTATAACTTTTAATCTAGAGTTAGTGAGTATGAATTCAGCAACAAGAACAGAAATCACATGTTCATTCTTATAAACTATAACATTAACCGGTAGATCAAACGAAGTATCGAGGACAAAATAATCTAAATACAGTTACCGTAGTTACGGTAAAGTTGTAAATAAACAAAGTCATCATCATCACAGTCATCTGAATCCTTGAATCCATCAAAATCCGAATTCTCATCATCGTCATTAAATAAAGTGAGCACGGCCTGCAGACGATCCTCGTTTATTTCCGAAGTGATATCGTCATCATCGTCATCATCATCGCTGATATCCGTGTTGTTGCCTCCTTCCGCTGCACTGGTAGTACCCGTAGTGTCATTGGTTTCATAAACAATGCCCGCTTTTCTAAATCCGTTTCGAATGGTATCTGGTGTTATTTTGTCCCATGCTGAAGCCACCCACTTGCAGACTTCTGTGAAAGTTGCCCGCTTCAGCCACCCCACGGGTGTGTACTCGTGCGTGCCGCTCTGCATCCACTCCTCCCACTCCTTTCTAATAAAAGTCTTGAATGGATGATTCACTGCGATGTCAAGTGGCTGCAGCTTACACGTCAGGCCTCCAGGTATCACAGCGATGTGGGCACAAGTAGAATTAATGTAGGTCTGAACATTTTTTTCTTTGTGGGCAGCCATGGCATCAAAAATTAACAAGGATTTTTTTGCAAAGAATCCACCCTGTCTTGCCCTAAAGCATTTATCTACCCACAAGCTCATTATGTCGCAGTCCATCCATCCCTTCTTGTTGCAATGCACAACCACACTGGTGGGCAGCTTTTCACGGGGCATAGTGACCCTTTTGAAAATGAGCATGGGCTTTAACTTAATCCCGCTAGCTGAGCAACTAAGAACGACTGTAAAACACATTCTTTCATGCCCAGTTGTGGTGATGGCAACAGATTTAGTACCTGCAGGGGGAAAGGTTCTTGTCGCTGGAATGTCGAATGCCATTGGAATTTCATCCATGTTGATGACGTTCTTTGCAGTGATGCCAAGTTCAGATATTTCTTTGGCGACAAAGTCATGGAAATCAATCAATTTTTGCTGCCAGTCATCCGGAAGTCGCTGGCCAACAGTTGTTCTCATTCTAACTGATAATCCGTTCCTTTTCATAAATGTTGAGATCCATGTGAAGCCAGCTTTGAAGTCGGGTATTCCTCTTCCATTGGCAAGTAGTTTTGCCTTCATCTGAATCACAACAGTAGAGACTGATTGATTTTGCTCCCTTCTCGCCAGAATCCACTGCTTCAAGTCATCCTCCAGCTGAGGCCATTTTGGTTTGGCCCCACGACATGCCCGTTTTCGCGGATTGCATTTCTCCAGTTCCTTCTTATCTTTTCTCCATTCACGCACCGATGTTTCTCCAACATCGAACTCTCTCGCTGCGGCCCGGTTGCCTATTTCCTCAGCTTTCGCAACGACTTGAAGCTTAAAGTCCGCTGTATATGACTTTCGTCTCATTCCTGCCGTTATGGCGGTAAATTTAAATTTAATTGATAAACTCTACTACCGGGTAGATAAATGCAGAATACCAATCTGAAGAGATCAAATTACTGAAAGTGGGCTCTACATGCAGCATTAATCTTTTATAGACTTACCCAAAGGCTGAGATGCTGTTGTAAAGGCAAAATGGTATTCACTGGGCAAATTACTAGGCCAGATAGAGGGGGGACAAAGCCACGTGGTAAAAAGCACACCGCGACAAAGGCCCGCCTTGGTGACAGGTCAAAAGCGCGCCCCGACAACCCGGCGCAGAAAACTGAGCGGCAAGCATGCTCAGACCATCTTCTTTGTCTGTAGATGGTCTGCGCATGCTTACAGAGCGGCAAGCAGGACAGGGCGGCAAAAGGAGCAGTCGGGACGAGAGGAGACTCGGGGCAGGGCTGGAAAGGTTTGGATGGGACCAGAGGAGACTCAGGGCAGAGTCGGGACAAGAGGAGACTCGGGGCAGGGCTGGCAAGGTTTGGACGGGACCAGAGGAGTCTCGGGGCAGAGTAGGGACCAGAGGAGACTCGGGGCAGGGCTGGCAAGGTTTGGACGGGACCAGAGGAGACTCGGGGCAGAGTCGGGACCAGAGGAGACTCGGGGCAGGGCTGGCAAGTTTTGGACGGGACCAGAGGAGAGTTGGGACCAGAGGAGACTCGGGGCAGGGCTGGCAAGGTTTGGACGGGACCAGAGGAGACTCGGGGCAGAGTCGGGACCAGAGGAGACTCGGGGCAGGGCTGGAGAGGAGAGTCGGGGCGGCGACAGGAGAGTCGGGGCGGTAAGCAGCATTCGCGGTATACGCGTGAGTGCGCTATATAAAAAATTTTTTACATCTATTTCGGTTTCCCGTGCGCTATACCCGTGTGCGCGTTTTACACGAGTGCGCGTTATCTACGTGAAAATACGGTAATCAAATTGAATTTTTCAAAACTCTTCAGAGGCTGATACTACCACTGGCTACATCTAAAATAGTAGTAGCGGGGGACTTTAACAATGTTATGGATCCATTAATGGATAAAAATCCCAGTAGGATAATCAAGTCACTGGGTTTAGATAAACATGATACAATCTTGTGGTTTAAAATATATATGGCAGATCCTTCATTTTAATGCTCGTAAATTTTCATTTTGCTCCCATGTTCATAAATCATTCTCACTAATAGATTATATTTTTGTTTCAGATCAATTAGTACAGCAAGTAACAAAAGCCACTATAGATCCAATCATATTGTTGGACCATGGTGGAGTTTGGATTGAATTTAAGTTTGCTGAACAAGATTCTAGTAGACCTGTGTGGAGATTAAATAATGCATTGCTTGCAGATTCAAAATTTCTTGAAGAACTTAGATTAAAGATGCAGGAATATTTTCAAATGAATGTCTCAGGGAAAATCTCATTAGAAACAGTATGGGATGCTTTTTAAGCTACTATAAGGGGGCAGATCATTTCATATGCGGCACATGTTAGGAAACAACTTAAACTGGAATTTTCTAATTTGGAACAAGATATTAAGGAATTGGAGACAAATTTGGCTGCGAAATGGGAACAAATTACTTTACAGGCCCTCTTAAAAACTAAATATAAATATAATGAGATATCTTCACAGTTGGCCAGGAAAGATTTGTTTTCTCAACAAGCTATATATTATGGAAACTCGAATAAAGCGGGAAGATTATTGGCCAATTATCTTAAAGCGAAAAGAAGAAAAGTTAAAATTGTTGCGATTAAAGATGAAAAGAGAGAAACTCACTTTCAAATGAGAAGTATTTTAAAACAATTTTTAAATTTTTACACAGCCTTATATTCTTCTGAGCTTTATTCAAATAAGGAAATTGAAGGTGTGAGAGTTTTTAAAGCCTAAAATTCCAGAGCATATAAGAGGAAGTCTTGAGGCGCCTATATCACTGAAAGAATTACAAACAGCGTTGAAGTCCCTTAGATTTGGATCCGCTCCAGGTGGTGATGGTTCATGGTAGAGTTTTATAAGACATTTCAAATTACCCTTTTGCCTCATCTTTTAAATTTATATCAGGCTCAACTAACTAATGGTTGCATTTTAGGTACTATGGCAGAATCTTTAACTATTGTTTTGCCGAAGCCAAATAAAAATCCTATGTTGATTTCAAACTACATTATAGGCCTATTTCTTTGATCAATGTAGATGGTAAGTTGTTGGCTAAGTTATTGGCTTTGCGCTTGGCCAAGGCTCTCCCTTATATTATTGGCATGCACCAAACGGGGTTCGTTGCTCATAGACATTCTTCAAACAACACCAGACTAGCTTTCCACATGTTAAATTTAACAAAAGCCATGGAAGATCCAGCCTTCTCTGTATCTTTGGATGCAGAGAAGGCCTTTGATCGTGTGGAGTGGATCTTCATGTATCAAGCAATGGATTGGTTTGGTATTGGGTCTGGATTTATACAAATGATTCAAACTTTATGCCAGATTATATATTAATAATACTTTTTCAGAACGTTTTCATCTGGAGAGGGGGTTTAGACAAAGATGTCCATTATCTCCTTTGCTGTTTGATATTGTCCTGGAACCCTTGCTATTGGCTATTCAACAGGCAAAGGAGATTCAGGGTATTCCTTATGCAGGTCGGGAATATAAAGTCTCTGCATATGCAGATGATATTTTGCTTCATTTGAGGAATCCTGAAATGATCATTCCACATTTACTTGATTTGATTGATAGATTTGGGAAATTTTCAGGATATAAGATAAATTAGAGGTTCTTCTGCTAAACGTATACTATTCCAAAGGATTGACACATTCCCTTTCCTTTGGAAGAAGGGAGGTATAAAATATTTAGGTATTTGGATTCAGAAAACGTTGGAAGAGATGATGCAAGTAAATGAAAAATCCTTATTGCTGAAGGTCTCAGAAATGTGTGAGCATTGGAACCTATTACATCTGTCTTGGTGGGGGAGAGTTCAGACGGTAAAAATTATGATTTTGCCTGTGGTTTGCTACCAAATGGGTATGTTACCAGTTTATTTTCAGGGATCCTTTTATAAGAAACTAAATAGTATTCTTACTAAATTTATTTGGCTGACTAAAAATACAAGAATTGCTTTAGTATCCTTACAAAAACCGATTACGGATGGTGGGGTAAATTTTCCCAATTTTTATAGGTACCATCAAGCCTATATAATGCATCAGGGAATGTATTATATCCTCTCTCAGATTGGTTACATATAGAATGGCATCTTATGTCCCCAATGCGACTATCTCATGTGTTGAGTATCAAATTACCTAGATATGCTAAGGACAACAGAATTCTTTTGGACACATGGAAGACTTTGAATTTTATTGATAAAGTAACAGATGTTCAAATAGAGAAATCTACTTTTCATTCCTTATGGCCTATAGTTTGAAACCAACATAAGATCTTTATTTGGCTTCGGCAAAACAATAGTTAAAGATTCTGCCATAGTACCTAAAATGCAACCATTAGTTAGTTTAGCCATAAGGAATGAAAAGTAAATTTCTCTATTGGAACATCTGTTAATTTATCAATAAAATTCAAAGTCTTCCATGTGTCCAAAAGAATTCTGTTCTTAGCATATCTAGGTAATTTGATACTCAACACATGAGATAATTGCATTAGGGACATAAGATGCCATTCTATATGTAACCAATCTGAAATAGGCAGTGCTGGGATCTCATGGAAGAATTGGATGCAGGCAGGTATTCATACATTAGATGATGTTATATCTAATGGGAGGCTGCTTGATTTTTCACGACTGCAACAATTATTTGGTATTTTAAAGTCTCAAAATTATAGGTGGTTGCAGTTGAAGCAGGCCATTCAGAATGGGTTCCCCGATTGGCAGAATCTTAAAAATCATTATAGCTTGCAGATCTTATGCTTCTAGACAGATTTATTAGGACATCAGGCCGCCCGGTGGTATAAATTAATTTCTGAATTTTGAATAAGAAACCAAAAAATAGTCTTAGAGACATTTGGAGTATCGAGATAAAACAGTATATTTCTGAATCTCGATGGCCATGAATTTGGACTTGGAGATTGAAATGCACAGGGTCAGCATCTATGAGACAAACTTGTTTTTTCTTGTTGCATAGGATTTTTTGGACCCCAGTTTATTTGCAAAAGTTGGACAGTTCTAAATCTAATAGATGCTGGCACTGTCATATTGATATAGGGACTTTGGATCATTTGTTGTATTATTGTCTATTGATACTTAATTTTTGGAAGTCAGTTTGGGGACAAATCAATGGTGTACTTGGGTTATCGATACCAATGACTTATGAAGCCATAATTTGTGGTACTCTATTACATATTAAACCTTCTTTGGATCAACATAAAAGCCTGCTTTTCTTGATAATGATGGGAATAGCCATCCAGATGATTACACGTAACTGGAAGAGTTATGATCCACTGAATTACACTTTCTGGTGGGCAAACTTATGTTCCAGTTACAAGTATGAAAGAATGAATGCGAAATGTTTGGGATATAGTAACACATTTTAAATGGTGTGGAGTCCATTGACTGCATTTATTGAGTTATAATAACTGTCATGTACCTTTCCTTTTATTAGATTTCCTTACACATCCAGGGTGGGTGGGTGGGTGGGGAAGGGAATGTATTCTAATCTGCTATACTAAATTATCTATATTACTGAAATTAACTATGCACTTCTTCTTGTATTAGTTATGGAGGAGGGGGAGAAAATTATTGTTTTCTGAATTATTTATGTATTTAAAGTGCGTTCTGTGTAGTATTAATGCACTTCCAGAGGGTGTGATAGGACAGAGCACGGTATTGGGGTTCAAGAAGGGATTGGATGATTTCGTGAAGGAAAAGGGGATAAAAGGGTATAGATAGAGGATTACCATACAGGTCCTGGACCTGATGGGCCCCTGCGTGAGCGGACTGCTGGGCATGATGAACCTCTGGTCTGACCCAGCAGAGGCACTGCTTATGTTCTTAATGTTCTTATGTATTGCACTATTAACGTTTGAAAATCAATAAAGATCTACAAAAAAAAAAAAGAATTGGATATTAAAAGTATTCTTCAAAAATAGACATAAGGAATTTTGGGGTCAAAAATTCAGATATTCCCTGATGTGACAAAAGAAACCCAGAGACGTAGAAAACAATTCCTGCTGCTTAAGCCAGGTGTAACTGCAATGGGTGCTGTTTTTCTTCTACGATATCCATGTAAATGTGTTGTAAAACATAAGTCTTGTAATTATATATTCTTTGAACCTTCGCAGCTATTAGGGTTTCTAACCATGAAACGTCTTGAAGGGGAAATAGTTATAACAACTTAAAGAGAAAAGAAAATGCTCTTGTAATCACTAACAGCTGACCGCCTTTTTTGTATCAGGATGTGATTTCCTTTTTTCTTTCTTTTATTGATATTCACTCATTAGAATTTTGGATCTTTCTAATTTGGGACTTTAATATTGATTAAGTGAATAATTTTTCCTCAAATTCAATTTTAATTTCTTTTTGTGTGAATTTAATATCTTACTCAATTTTCTGTACAAGAAGTGTATTTCTTGGTTATTTCTTGGTTAAAGTGTTAAAATATAAATAAATTAATTTTAGAAAAAGAACTTGTTATTGAGACCACATCAGGGATATACCAATGCGTATTTGGATGATGTTGTGGTATTCTCCTCTTCATGGGTGAAACACCTTAAACACCTCACTGCTGTTTGTGAGTTTTTGAGGAAGGCTGTTAAGCCAATTTGAAGAAGTATATAGGCCAAAAGGAGGTTAAGTATTTAGGATACCAAGTTGGAAATGGGTGGGTGAAGCCTCTAGTCTCAAAAGTAGAAGTTATTCAGAAGACATTTTTTATAAAGATTGAAACTGACCCAAATATTACCAATTTAACTTTTAAAATAAATCACTGTATCTCTAAACTTCAAACTTGGGCTGCCTGTCCAGATGAAGCTTAATGCAGCTAAAGCTAAACTTCTGTGGTTAGGCCCAAAATTGGATCATCTTCCTTCCACTGTACTTTTGGATTCTGGAGCCTCCCTACAAATTGAGTTCTTCTCTAAGATTTTGGGAATACTTTTTGATTCTTCCCTTACTTTTAAGGATCAAATAAACTCTCTGGTTAAGAAATGTTTTTTCAGCTTACGAATGTTGAAAAAGGTCAGATTTCTTTTCCATCGATGTCATTTTTCTGTTTTGGTCCAATCTATTATATTATCCTGGTTAGATTTTTGTAACGCCATTTATCTTGGCATCACTGCTGGGAGGTGAGAAGCTGATATGCATGGACGGGGAGAGGGGCCTTGGGGTGATAGTGTCCAAAGATCTAAAGGTGAAAAAACAGTGTGACAACAGTGTGGATGCTGCCAGAAGGAAGCTGGGCTGTATAAAGAGAAGCGTAGCCAGTAGAAGGAAGAAGGTGTTGATGCCCCTGTACAGGTCATTGATGAGGCACTACTTGGAGTATTGTATTCAGTTCTGGAGACCGTATCTGGCGAAGGACATAAGAAGACTTGAAGCTGTCCAGAAGAGGGCGAAGAAAATGATAGGAGGCTTGCACCAGAAGACGTATGGAAGCCCTGAATATGTATACCCTAGAGGAAAGGAGGGACAGGGGAGATATGATTCAGACGTTCAAATACTTGAAGAGTATTAACGTAGAACAAAATCTTTTCCAGAGAAAGGAAAATGGTAAAACCAGAGGACATAATTTGAGGTTGAGGGGTGGTATATTCAAGAGCAATGTTAGGAAATTGCGCTTTACGGAGAGGGTGGTAGATGCCTGGAATGCACTCCCGAGAGAGGTGGTGGTGAGGAAAATGGTGACTGAGTTCAAAGAAGTGTGGGATGAACACAGAGGATGTAGAATCAGAAAATAATATTAAATATTGAACTAAAGCCAGTATTGGGCAGACTTGCACGGTCTGTGTCTGTATATGGCCATTTGGGGGAGGATGGGCTGGAGAGAGCTTCAATGGCTCGGAGGGTTTAGATGGGCTGGAGTATGTTTTGACAGAGATTTCGGCAATTGGAACCCAAGCACAGTACTGGGTAGAGCTTTGGATTCTTGCCCAGAAATAACTAAGAAGAAAAAATTAAAAAAAATTTAAATTGAATCAGGTTGGGCAGACTGGATGGACCATTCGGGTCTTTATCTGCCATCATCTACTATGTATGTTACTATTTGATTGCTGGATACCAAAATGCGAGCCAAAATTTTGGTGTCAATACCCAACAAGGAAATAGGGTGATAACTCCCACATATGGTAGTATCTTTCCCCGGTTTAGGGAGTACCGTAATCCCTGCCAATCGCATATAAAAACACAATTGCTCTCCCTCTTGCAAGGAGTTGAATAACCAAGTCAACAGCGGCGCTATCAGGGGTGAAAGCTTCTTATAAAACAACCCCGTCTAACCCAGGGGATTTTCCCAGCTTCAGATGTCTAATAACTCGCAATACCTCCTCCACGGTGATGTCCCCATCCAACCCCTGAGCATCAATGTCAGACAGTCTTCAACCCCAAGTCCTTCAACTAGGTCCGAATCGCAACAGCAGAGCCCACATGTTCTGGAGTATAGAATTCCTGATGGAATTTCCAAAACCTCTGTTGTATCCCTGCCTCCTCAAACACCAGAGTGCCATCAGTAGCCTTAATAGATATAATATTATCCTGAGTTTGCTGCACTTTAACTATGTGAGCCAATAATTTGCCCGCCCGATTCCCCGACTCAAAATATTTAAGTCGCAACTTATCAAGATTAAATTTAATCACCCCATCTTCCAATATCCCTAGGGCCATTCGGGTTTCCTGAATCCGGAGCTGAAGCTGTGCTCCCCATTGCCCCCTCTTATGTTGTTCCACCAATTTGAGAAGGGTTTCCCTCAACTGTAGTTCTTTCTGCTGCCATTTATTTACCTATATGCTGCCATAAAAATTAGCTCCCCGCGTAACACCACCTTTAAACTTTCCCATATCATGTGAAAGAACTGATCTATACTATTATAGTCCAGGAAATCATAAATCCCCTTCTCCAACTGTCGAACAATCTGGGGATCCCCAGCAGGCTATCATTCAACTTCCAATAAGTATCCCCCACCCATGGGCCTCCCCATCTCAGATCCATCCATAAAGGGGCATGGTCAGACCACACAATATTATCAATTTTGGTATCCAGCAATTCCCCCCTCATCCCAAATCCATGCATAGCAGGTCTATTCAAGTGTATACTTCATGTACCAGAGAATAATAAATGTAATCCATCCCATCCAATGTTGCACCCACCACCCGTCCACCACATTAAGTGCATCCATAAATCTCTTCAAGCATTTCCTATCATATTTAAGTCTATTTCCGCCCTTGCCCATAGAGTCCCAATCCAGGTTAAGTACCAGATTAAAGTCCCCGCCAACCACTAAGTGCCCAGCCTGTACAGATAGAATTTTGGATAAAAGAGTGTCAAAAAATTGGCCATTTAGAATTAGGTGCATATAAATTAACCAGCGTCACCTGAGCCCCATTGATAACCCCTATCCATATAAGCCACTTCCCCCTCATCCCGCCATTCCTGGTCAGGTACCACCTTCAACCTCTTAGAAAACAGAATCCCCTCCCCAGCTTTTTTCTTCTCCAACCGATTAGAAGTCCAAGTCCGCAAGGGATAGTCCCAGAACTGTATTAGATTTTCCTCATCTATTAATGGCATCTAACAAACAGAAGATACAAGACACTCCCACAAAATCCACAGGGAAAACTAAAAGATTAAAAGAAGATCCACAGACACCCTGTGGGAGTTCTTTGCCTTTGGATGCCTTGGATGTGATAGAGATAATGGAAGAACTCAGAAATATAAATCGAACGTTAATTGAGATGAGAAAGGAGATGAATATTATAAATAGTAAATTAGATTTGGTAAACAACAGAATGGACAAGATTGAAAATAGAATTGAAAAGGTTGAACATGTACAAAATGAACATAAGGAAGATCATAAGATCCTAAAGGAAATGGGGAAAAAATGATAGATTTTGAGAATAGATCAAGAAAACAGAATTTTAGGATCCTTGGCTTAAAGGAAGGAGCAGAAGGAAGAAATATGATTTCCTTTTTAGAAGAGGCATTGCTGAAAATACTTCCCATTAAAATGAAAATGCCAATTGAAATAGAGAGAGCACACAGGATCCCAGGAAGAAAATCTCAAAATCAAGAAAAACCTAGAACAGTAATAGTAAGATTACTGAGATTTCAACAGGTATTAGAAATTTTAAATGTTGCTAAAGAAACAAAAAACTTGACATATAAAGATTCCAAGTTACTCTTTGTTCCAGATTTTGCTAAAGAGACTGTGCAACTGAGAAGACAATTTTTACAATTAAGACAACCATTGAAGGATATTGGAGCTAGATATGGATTATATTATCCAGCATTAATGAGAGTTACATACAAAGATAAATTTTATCAATTCGAAGATCCAGAAAAACCTAAGCACTTCCTGTCACCTCAAGAAACACCTATGAGCTAAAATTGATTATTGTGATGGAAAATAGATTTTCGGATTTTACTTTCTATTACCTTGATCTGCAAAGTTTTGAGAAATAACTTAATAATAATATTTTAACTGGATTTACTTGATATTAAAATAGTTGCTACAACTGTTTTATAACCGTCATGGAACTATGGGTGTAGTTGTGAAGATTCTACACTGGAGAAAAAATTCATTCAAAGAATCACCTGATGTCAGAGAAACCGAAGATTAGAGATGGAGAAGGAAAAGAACAGGCCTTGGAGAATTGTTCTGATTTGGAACTGTGAAATCAGGTGCTTTGGTGAGGCCCAGTGGTGGTGCAGGAGGTGCTATGGAGAATCTTTATTAAAAGCTGCGATGGTGTAGTGGGGAGGTGAGCCACGTTGTATTTATGCTGACTTGTGGCTTTAGTTTGTCCCGGCTCGGCGTCCTTCGGGATGCGCCTCCCTGCCTTCATTCTTCCGGTTCCAGGTTGGATAGAAGGAATATCACAATGGAACTAGGGGTGCTTCCTCCACTGCAACTGGCGCCCCGGCTTCTCCCTAAGGCAGGGACAGGGAAAGGTGGAGCAGAATCGTCTACGTGCTGTGCGTTGCCCCGAGAAATAAAAAAGACGCTTTCAGCTTCACTTCCGGTGGCACTGTAACCTTGTGCTTGAACGCATATCTCCTGCTCCATCAGGGCATCCTAGAATTCAACTACTTGAGCCGGCAGTAACAGAATTAGACAGTGAATTAGATCTCTATGGAGGAGGTCCTATAGCGTGGTGGTCAGATGAAGGATGAAGTTGAACTTGGACTTCTTGCTCGAGGTGCTCTGGGAAGAAGAGAGGACAAAGATTAGACTTTACAGAAGCTATCATCCTGTGAAGAGAAACTTCTGTAGAACATGTGGGCCATCAGATTCATCGAACATTAGCCAGTTCAAATACACCTTGGTGTGGGGCACAAGCACGAAATACAGTCCTCAAAGAATAGGCCTGACTCAAGGCATAGAACATGAAGATGTCATCCAGATTGTGAAGAAATAACCCACAGGAACCGATGCTGCCTTCTGAATTTTTACAATTTTCTTTTGAGTTTCCACTTTTCCTATTGCTCCTAAAATAGCTCAGACCTTCCCATGAAAGAGATAGAGGATTTCCGTATAGGGGATACTGCTGCAGTTTATAGTGCAATAATTATTTAGTATCCCATAGCTGATCACTCCTCTACATTTGAAATTGGCACAATGCACAAGTCCAGTATCAGACAGACAGAGTCTCCTAGTGGGAGGTAGAAGATGATTGTAAGGAGAGAGAGAAGGCCTCTCTGTCTGGTGATGGGTGCGTGCACTTGATGCCTTATTGTATATCACTCCAGTAGTATGAAAGGATCTATTAATTAAATGAATTTATTTATATAATTTATTTATTTATTTAGGTGGTTAATATTCTTCAATATATATTTATTCTTCAATATATATTCAATATACTTCAATATATATTTATAAATGGATAAAACTAAGATATTTATGAAATACTATTTTGAGATGATTAATTCATGAATGGTGGAAATAGGTTTATAGGTATATGAAATATTCAATCTAGCAAGTTTAAAATTAATTATTTTATAACTAAATTATGTTGAATTCTTATTCAAATAGATTTTAATGGGGAGAAATATAATAATGCAATGTTCGGATTATAGGGTTTAATGTTAATTTTTTATATTATAGGGGATATTAAAGGGATTTACTTTTTGACTAAGATTATATATTCTCTATTTATAATATTTTTAATTAACATGGGTGACTAATTATAATGGGATAGAGGAAGTATTAAAGTAAGGTGTTTAGGGAGGGTCATGGTTACCAGTCTGCATTTATGTCTTCAAGTTATCGTAAAATAAGAAGGATGGGTATATGGGAGGGAATAGGGAGGGATTTTGGGGATTTTATAAAGATAATGTTTAAAATATCAAGAGAAAGTATGGGATTTGAGAAGGGAAGATATGGAATGGTCAGATATTACAAAAAAAGGGAAATGAGATATTTACAGAAAAATCATAAGAATATGAAATATTTGATGAAATTCATGTATCCTTTAAGTAAATGTATTAATGGAGCTTAAATTATTTTCGTTAAATGTTAATGGCCTCAACCATCCAATAAAAAGGAAGAAAACACTTTTATTTTTAAAACAACAGAATGTAGATATCATCTATCAGCTTTAGCGACCAAAAAACTAGAAGGAGATTGGATAAAACATTGTTTTCTTGCCCCAGTTGTGGGAAAGAAGGCAGGTGTAGCAGTTTTGGTGAATAAAAAATGTAGTGCTACCGTGTTTCCCCGATGGTAAGACACTGTCTTATTTTTTTTGGAAGGCCAAAATATGCTCTAGGGCTTATTTTCGGGGGGATGCCTTATTTACCCTTTCATGTCCCCTCTGTATCTCTATCCTTATTCAGTAGGTCCTGCTTACCCTTTCTCTTCTTTGTCACTATCTCCATTTTCAGCTTTCCCCCCCTTTTCCTTTGTTACTGCACCCTGTAGCTAGAATCTTTCCACCCTCCCTCCACTCCGGCCCAGCCCAGTATGAAATATTTCCTTTTGTTTCCCTCCCCTCTCTCTTTCTCTCTCTCTTCTCCTCCCTCACCCACGAGTCCTGCATCTGGCCCTCTCCCTTCTACCTGCACCTGGCAACACCCCCCTGCTCCGCGGCTCTCTTCAGCAACTCGTCAGCAGCAGTGATCAAGACAAGCTGCCGACATCGAGGCCTTCCCTCTACAAGTCCCGCCTTTGTGGAAAAAGGAAGTTGAAACAAGCGGGACTCGCAGAGGGTAGACTCCGACGTCAGAAGCTTGTGTCGATCACTGCTGCTGAGTTGCCGAAGAGAGCCGCGGAGCAGGGGATGTGGCCGGAAGCAGGTAGAAGGGAGAGGGAGATAGGAAGGCTGTAGATCTCCGGAGCATGACACCGACCCCGGCCAGGATGATTTCTTTTTCAGGCGTGCATCTTACAAGTCCGGCGTCGCGGCGGGAAATAGCCATGCTGAGCAGTGAGCTCAGCACTACACAGATGAAAGCCTTGCTTGCTGATTGGTCCGGCGGCACGGCCGCCGGACCAATCAGCAAGCAAGGCTTTCATCTGTGTACGTGCTGAGCTCACTGCTCAGCATGGCTATTTCCCGCCGCGACGCCGGACTTGTAAGTTGCATGCCTGCGTGACACACTACCGGAGCCACGGCAAAGGTGGAAAAGAGCCGCATGCGGCTCTGGAGCCGCGGGTTGCCGACCCCCGCGGTAGATGGAGGGACCACACGGAGTCACCCACCGTACCACCCGATTCGGGTAAGCGCAGGTATCGGTGGGTGGCTTATTTGTGGGGGGGGGTGCCTTATTTTACAATTTTTTCTAAAAAGGGGGGGCTGTCTTATTTGATGGCCCTGCCTTATCATCGGGGAAACACGGTATATTTATAATGATTGCTGCTGATCCTTCAGGGAGGTGATTACATGTAGATATGAACCTGGGAAATATTACGCTGGCGCTTTTCAATATATATGCACATAATTCAAACCAATTTGAATTTTTAAATCTCTACAGCCATTGTTGTTACCACTGGTTGCTTCTAATTTAGTTGTGGATGGGGATTTTAATGCTGTTATAGATCCTTTAATGGATAAAAAACCTAGCAGAATTATGAAATCATTAAGATTAGAGAATTTGGTACAAAATTGTGATTTGAAAGATATTTGGCGAATATTTTATTTTAATGATTGGGAATTTTCTTTTTGCTTCTATGTTCATAAATCTTTTTCCAGAATAGATTATATATTTGTTTCAGATACATTAGTTCAACAAGTAACACAAGCCTCTATAGATCCAATTATTTTGTCTGATCATGGAGGGGTGTGGATTAAAGTTAAAATAAGTGATCAAGATAATAATAGACCTGTATGGAGATTTGATAATACATTGCTTGCAGAACCAAATTTCATTGAGGAAATTCAGTTAAAAATAAATGATTATTTTCAAATTAATAATATGGAAGATATCTCAACGGAAACTCTTTGGGATGCTTTTAAGGCAACCATGAGAGACCAAATTATTTCTTTTTCGGCATATATTAAAAAACAAATTAAAAAAACAATTTTCCAGTTTGGAACAAGATATTAGGATTTTAGAATCAAAATTGATTGATAAATGGGAATATTCTATACTACAGGATCTCTTAAAAGCTAAAGGGAAATATAATGAGATTTCTTCTAAACTGATAAGAAAAGATTTATTTTCTCAACAGGCATTGTATTATGGAAATTCAAATAAGGCGGGAAAATTATTGGCAAACTATCTAAAAGCAAAAAAACAAAAAACAAAAATAATGGCAGTAAAAGATGAAAAAGGGAATACTCATACTCAAATTGGTCCTATTCTAAAACAATTTTTAAAGTTTTATAAAGTTCTATATTCTTCTGAGCCTTATTTAGATAAAGAAAAGGATGGATTAGAATTTTTAAATTCAATTAAGGGACCAAAAATTCCTGAACATATAAAAGAAAGTTTAGAAAAGCCAATATCACTAAAAGAATTGCAAACAGCATTGAAGTCCCTTAGAGTTGGATCCGCTCCAGGTGGAGATGGTTTCACGGTAGAGTTTTATAAATCTTTTCAAATTACCCTATTACCATATTTGTTAAATTTATATCAGACTCAACTTACTAAAGGTTGCATTACAGGTATTATGGCAGAATCATTAACTATAGTTTTGCCAAAACCAAATAAAGATCCCACATTGGTTTCAAATTACAGGCTTATTTCTTTAATGTAGATGGAAAACTTTTAGCTAAAACTTTGGCTATACGGTTGGCTAAGGCTCTCCCCTCTATTATTGGTATGCATCAAACAGGATTTGTTGCTCAGAGACATTCTTCTAATAACACCAGGTTGGCTTTACATATGTTAAATTTGTCAAAATCCATAAACAATCCGGCCTTTTCTGTATCCTTGGATGCAGAGAAGGCCTTTGATCGAGTGGAATAGACCTTCATGTATCAAGCATTGGAGTGGTTTGGTATAGGGTCAGGATTTATACAAATGATTCAAACATTGTATAGATCCCCTGTTGCTAAATTATATATTAATAATAATTTTTCAGAGTGTTTTAGTCTGAAAAGAGGGGTTAGACAAGGTTGTCCCTTGTCTCCTTTGCTTTTTGATATTGTATTAGAACCCTTGTTATTAGCTATTCAGCAAGCGAAGGAGATACAGGGTATTCCTTATTCAGATTGGGAATATAAAGTCTCTGCTTATGCAGATGATATTTTGCTTTATTTGAGAAATCCTGAAACAACCATTCCATGCTTGCTTGAATTGATAGAGAAATTTGGAAAATTTTCAGGATATAAGATAAATTGGAGCAAATCAGAAGTTCTTCCACTTAATGTCCATTGTACAAAAGGTTTATTTGATTCATTTCCCTTTCTATGGAAAGAGGATGGAATAAAGTACTTAGGCATTTGGATAAAAAATACTCTGGAAGAAACAATGAAGATAAATGAAAAATCTTTATTACAGAAGGTAACGGAAATGTGTGAGCAATGGAATCCTTTACATCTGTCTTGGTGGGGAAAAGTCCAAACTATTAAAATGATAATTTCCCCTGTGGTTTGTTATCAAATGGGTATGATACCAGTTTTTTTTTTCAAGGGTCCTTCTATAAAAAGTTAAATTTTATTCTTACAAAATTTATTTGGCTGGGCAAAAAGGATAGAATTGCTTTAGTATCTTTACAAAAAACGATTACAGAGGGTGGGATAAATTTTCCAAACTTTTATAGATATCATCAAGCCTATATTATGCACCAGGGTATGTATTGGATCCTCCTAGAGCCCATTGACAATATCCCAGATTGGTTATGGTTGGAATGGCGACTCATGTTTCCTCTGCGATTGTGCCATGTTCTCAGTATCAAAATGCCTAGATTATATAAAGATAATAAAATATTAGTAGACACTTGGAAAACATTAAGATATGTGAGTAATATAACACTTATTCCAATTCACAAATCAACAAATCAAACTATATGGCTGAACTCCAAGATTCAAATTGGCGGATTTAAGGTCATCTGGAAGCATTGGATGATTGCAGGAATATGTGTATTAGAAGACATTATTTCCAATGGCAAACTGCTTGAGTTTTCACAGTTGCAACATAAATATTGCCTTAATAAATCACAAAGTTTTAGATGGATGCAACTGAAACAGGCCATTCAGGTGGGGTTCCCTGAGTGGAAAAATCTAAATAATCAATATAGTTTGGAGTTCTTATGCTTTCATATGGACTTCCTAGGACACCAGGCCGCTCAGTGGTACAAATTAATATCTCAATTTATGAATAAAAAACCAAAGACTGGTCTTAGAGACATTTGGAGCATTGAGATTAAGCATCAAATTACTGCGTCTCAATGGCCACGAATTTGGCCTTGGAGGTTGAGATGTACAATGTCTGCATCTATGAGACAAATATGTTTTTTTCTGTTGCATAGAGCATTCTGGACCCCTGTTCATTTACAAAAATTAAATTGCTCTAAGTCTGATAGATGTTGGCATTGTCATCATGAAGCAGGGACTCTAGATCATGTATTGTTCTATTGTCCATTTATTATGGATTTTTGGAAATCAATTTGGGGCCAAATTAATCGTTTATTAGAAAATCATGTGGCATTATTGTATGTACATATTTGGAATGTCTATGAGGGCTAAGAGCCAAATATCTTCCAAAAATAATAAACTCTTACTTATTTTAACAGGAATTGCCATACATCAAATAACATGCAATTGGAAAAATTGGAATAGATTAAACTACAGTTTTGGTAGAATTCAGTGTGTCATATTTATAAAATGGAAAGAACATTAGCTATTCAGAAAGGAAATTTTAATAACTTTCAAGATGTGTGTGGGCTATTAACAAATTATTGCAATGAATAAGTATTATTTTCCCTGATTTGTACAAATGTAAGAATGGGGGAGGGGGAGGGGGATTTTATTATATGGTATAAGCGTTATGAGATGTTGAAAGAATGGGAGAGAAAGGGATAATTCTATTTAATATGAAGAATTGTAGAATTTCAAGTGATATATTTAAGTTAAAATGGTTGATACCTTTTGATGCATGTGATGTAAGTTATAAAAATGAATAAAGAATTACAAAAAAAACCAAAAAACAATGGAGGATCCGGCCTTCTCTGTATCCTTGGATGCAGAGAAGGCCTTTGATCAAGTAGAATGAACTTTTATGTATCAAGCAATGGATTGGTTTGGGATGGGTTCCAGATTTATTCAAATGATTCAAATCTTGTATAGTTTCCCCTCAGCTAGATTATATATTAATAATTCATTCTCTGAGAGTTTTTGTTTGAAGAGGGGAGTTAGGCAAGGATGTTCCTTATCTCTTTTGCTTTTGCAGGTTGAGATGATAAAGTTTTGGCTTATGCAGATGATATATTGCTTCATTTGAAAAATCCTGAATCATCCATCCCTCATTTACTGGAATTGATTGATCGTTTTGGTAAATTTTCTGGCTATAAGATAAATTGGAGTAAATCAGAGGTTCTTCCATTGAATGTACACTGTGTAAAAGGAATACTTGATCCATTCCCATTCCTTTGGAAGGAAAAGGGACTAAAATACTTAGGATTTTGATTCAAAAGACATTGAAAGATACAATTACAGTAAATGAAAAATTCTTATTGGCAAAAGTCAAAGAAATGTGTGAGCATTGGAAGCCATTACATCTTTCTTGGTGGGGAGAGTCCAAACCATCAAAATGATGATCTCGCCTGTAGTTTGTTACCAAATTAGTATGTTATCAATTTATTTTCAATCATCTTTTTACAAAAAACTAAATGGGATTCTTTCAAAATTCCTTTGGCTTGGTAAAACTCCTAGAATAGCCTTAGTATCTTTGCAAAAATCTCAATCGATAGGAGGGGTAAATTTTCTAAATTTTTACAGATATCATCAAGCTTTTATTTTGCGTCAGGGTATATATTGGATCCTTCCTGAACTCATGGAGAATCTGCCAGATTGGTTGATTCTGGAAAGTCATCTTTTGGCCCCACTTCATCTTAGCCATATTTTGAGTATAAAGCTTCCTAGAATATACAAGGACAATATTATTTTTCATTCAACATGGATTACGTTAAAATTTATTGACTCTTTAATTCCTATTCTGATACAGCAAACTAAATGTCAATCCCTATGGTTGAACTCCAAAATACAAATCGGCGTACTCTAGAAGATGTAATTTTTAATGGGAAAATGGCATCTTTATTACAGTTACAACAATCGTTCGATATTTTAAAATCTCAAGGTTATAAATGGTTGCAGTTGACACAGGCCATTCAGAAGGAGTTCCCTGACTGGCGCAATTTAAAAAGTCAGTATAGTTTGCCTGATCTATGTTTCCAGACAGATTTTCTTTTTTTTTTGGTAAAACTTTATTAATTTTCCAAACTGACCAAAAAGTGCATAAACATAAGCATATAGATAGAATCAAATAACAGCACTTATAATTGCTTAAACATGAAAAAACAAAATATCTTACATCCTCCCCCCCCCATCTGGATGTGTGTGGAAGAATAAGAAAATCCATAAATTAAGGATCTTGTCAATTAACCAAACTATAATTCAACAAATGTTTCCAACGGACCCCAGACTTCTTTGAACTTTTTATTATTTCCCACCTCCTCCGCAATCATTCTCTCACACCTGTAATATAAGCATGTTTCCCACCAAAAGGAAATGTTTAACCTAGAAACATAGAATATGACGGCAGAAAAGGGCCCTCGGCCCAAGTCTGCCCACTCAAATAATCCTCACCCCTAAGTTCCTCTGTCATAATTTTTTCCAATTCCTGGTTATCACTGAATAGCAACCTCCATCAAGATTAAAAGAAGTCTGCTTTTATGTTTGTCAACTGGATTTCTTGGTCTCAATAATGTTCCATATAAAACCATCTCATATGTCAATGGCATAGGAACACCAACTATCATAATAATCTTTCCCCATATTGATTTCCAGAAATTGAATATCCAGGGACAGTAAAACAAGTGATCCAGTGTCCCTACCTCTAGATGACAGTGCCAGCATCTATTAGACTTTGAACTGTCCAACTTTTGTAAACAAACTGGAGTCCAGAAATTCTATATAACAAAAAAACAAGTTTGTCTCATAGATGCAGACACTGTACATCTCATCCTCAAAGTCCAAAACCATGGCCATTGAGTAGCAGAAATATGTTGCTTTACTTCAATGCTCCAAATATCTTTTAGACTTGTTTTTGGTTTTTTATTCAAATAATCAGATATTAATTTATACCATTTGGCATTCTGATACCCCTGCAAATCTGTATGGAAACACAGGCCAGGCAGTGTAGCTACCACTAGAGCCACAAAGCAGGACTCATCAGTGCCCCTAGTGGCTACAGCCAAAATTGTGTGGGTATGTGACCCAGAAAGGAGTCACCCTACAGGGACTGCAATAATTCACCCTTCAAACATTCTCAAACAAGAAAGCCTCCAGCTATCATACAGCACTGCTGGGCTTAGGAGAAGTGCCTAACGTTTGCCTTCAGAAAAGCACAAAAAACCCCAAAACAGCTTTCAAAAATCCCTCCCAGTTGGTGACAAACTTCTCCTCAAAAAAAGGCACTCTCAGCTTCCTACCAAAATGAGCTGAGAACAAAACCCCACAGTTCGGGCAGTCAATGTAACCGGCTGAAAAAACCCTTTCAGCTAAAAAAACAAAAACTCAGTCTTTACAAATGGCAGCTAAACCCACTTCCATCTGTTCAGGTGCTGCAAACACATCTTCAGGAGCCAGCTCTCCCTGAAGTTCCATGGGCACCTCTTGGTCTGAAGCTACAAACTCTGGAGTGGGTCGATTCCTCCACTTCCATTGGGTCACAGGCATTACCCTCACTGGAGCCAGTAACCTCTTCCTGAGGGAGAGACCTGTGCCTTTTCCCTAGCTTCCCTAACAGCTTACTGAAATCCACTGGCTTTTCATGGGGGAAGCCACGCCCTGATCTGACTGAGCCTGCTCTCACCTGGGCTTCTCTCTGGCTTCCCCAGTGGACACTAGGGCAATAGCCTTCCTCCCTATTCCAAAGAATAGGTTTTAAATCTATATCCCTAACCCTGCTTTGTGGATGGTAGTGACTGTGTCTGCTATCCACATCCCCCCATTCTGGGTCAGTGGAATCCTCAAGTGTTTCAGGTTGGAACTGGGAGCTGGCCTTGGCCATCCCCTTTTTGGGCTTCTTGCCACCCTTTTTCTCTGCTCTCACAGGGACCTTGTCAGGCCCGGAGCCTAACTGGTCACATTAGGCTATACTGATTATTTAAGGTACGCCAATCAGGGAACTCTTTCTGAAGGCCTGCTTCAACTGCAACCATTTATAAGCTTGAGAATTTGATATGCCAAATGATTGTTGCAGTTGTAATAAATTTACCAATTTCCCATTCAAAATCACATCATCCAGAGTACGTATGCCTGCCTTCAACCAATGTTTCCAGAGGATCTTAGACTCGCCAATTTGAATCTTGGCGTTTAACCATAGGGATTGACATGTGGATTGCTGTATAGGAGTAGGAGTTAAGGTACTGATATAGTTTAATGTCTTCCAGGTAGAATGAAGAATAACATTGTCCTTATATATTCGAGAAAGCTTGATACTCAAAATATGGTTGAGACATAATGGGGCCAAGAGATGACTTTCCAGCATCAACCAATCTGATAGATTCTCCATGAGTTCAGGAAGGATCCAATATATATCCTGACGCAAAATAAATGCTTGATGATATCTGTAGAAATCTGGAAAATTTACCCCACCTGCCGATTGTGATTTTTGCAAAGATACTAAGGTAATTCTAGAAGTTTTACCAAGCCAAAGGAATTTTGTAAGAATCCCATTCAGTTTTTTATAAAAGGACCCTTGGAGAAACTGGGGCTCTTTTCCCTGGAGAAGCGGAGACTTAGAGGGGACAAGATCTTGAAGGTGAGCATGGATAATGAGACACCAGCGCACTCATAAAGCTGCAGTTGCCAATTAAGCTGCTAGCTTTCACTCAAGGTGTGCAAAATAACAAAAACATGGAAATGACGCATAACCCAAGGTTTACCAAAATAATTATTTATTTCTTTTATTTTTCCATCATGGAACTCAAAAAGGCTAGTTGCGTTAGCGGGAGGTCGTTATAGTTGCCAAAATGCTGGCCTTCTGATAATGATCTCAGCTCAATAATGCATTGCTTCCCAATATATACCTTCAGTCCAGTTTGACATCATTGGCTGTCAGCCAATCCACTAACAGAGGTTGTACTTAAATTTAGACAAAGACCTTCTTTTTAACATGGAATAAAAGTTCCAGAAATCATAATTTTTTGTTTACATTCATTTCTGAATATACATAAACATTTTATAACATAGCCAAAGAAATGTTATCTGAAACTACTTATTTGTGTCGAGAAAACCTACATTAAAAAGTGCTGAAAACTTCATGGCCCTATCCTGTCAGCCTCAGAGAAAAAGGAGGGGCTGTTTCCCCCTTTCTCTCTGAGCTGACAGCTTCAAATTTCACTGGCATACAGATTCAGAAGCCTTCCTATGCTGGAGACTGGAACAGCAGTTTCTGACTCTAATTATTCCCAGATGTTACCTCAGGATTTTTCCTTAGTGTTCCTTCAAGTTTAAAATATATACAAGATTGGAAATTAAGTACATTCTTTCACATATCTCATCCATCCAGCACTCGCTTGGGGCCCCATTCATAGATTCACATACCATGTATTTCATTCATATTTAATGCAAGAAAACTTTCTCTGTTATGCCCAGTATACCCAGCTCAAGCCCATCTGGTATCAATTAGAACCACGAGACTAAAAGCAGGAAAAACCTGAACAAAGAGAAACGCAGAGAGAAAGAGAAAGAAACATAGAGGAAGTTTCATCCTTCCAGAAGTGTGTCCTGCTTTTCCTTAATATTAATATGTAGTGTGTTTTTCTGGCCTTGGCTACATCCATATTCAGATTTTTATTCAACTTTTCGTACACTTCTATTGGGCGTGGCCTTAACTAACACATATGCTTGTATCAAACTAGTTACCCAGAATCATACGAGAAGCAGGCGCTTTTGTAGAAAAACTCCACAAAATACTGCACTATCATGTCCATTCCATTACCGTCCCATAGACATCACCCCCCACTGGCCACGAGCCACTGTTCCTCAAAGGGCATAGAGAAAGTGGAGAGGGACAGATTCTTCAAACTTTTGAAAACTACAAGAACGAGAGGCCATTTGGAAAAATTAAGAGGGGACAGATTCAGAACCAATGCTAGAAAGTTTTTCTTCACCCAATGGGTGGTGGACACCTGGAATGCGCTTCCAGAGAGCATGATAGGACAAGGAACGGTATTGGAGTTCAAGAAGGATTTGGACAATTTTCTGAAGGAAAAGGGGATAGAAGGGTATAGATAGAGGGTTACTATACAGGTCCTGGACCTGGTGGGCCCCCGCGTGAGCGGACTGCTGGGCATGATGGACCTCTGGTCTGACCCAGCAGAGGCACTTCTTATGTTCTTATGTAAACTGGCAACATACTCATTTGATAGCAAACTACAGGCAAAATCATCATTTTAATGGTTTGTATTCTCCCCTACCAAGAAAGATGTAATGGGTTCCAATTCTCACACATTTCTTTGACTTTCAACAATAAAGACTTTTCATTTACTGTCTTATGTCTTCCAATGTTTTTAAATCATTATATCCAGATATTTTATGCCCTCTTCCTTCCAAAGGAATGGGAAAGTATCAAATAAACCTTTTACTGAATATACATTCAATGGAAGAACCTCTGATTTACTCCAATATATTTTATACCCAGAAAATTTGCCAAATCGATCAATCAATTCCAGTAAATGAGGGATAGTTGATTCAGGATTCTTCAAATGAAGCAAAATATCATCTGCATAGGCCAAAACTTTATAGTTCTGACTTGCATATGGAATTCCCTGTATCTTCTTTGCCTGCTAAATAGCCAATAACAAGGGTTCCAAAACAATATCAAAAAGCAAAGGAGATAAGGGGCATCTAATTCCCCTTTTCAGACAAAAATGTTCAGAGAAGATATTATTAATATATAGTCTTTCTGAGGGGGAACTATACAAGGTTTGAATCATTTGAATACATCCAGATCCTATCCCAAATCACTCCATTGCTTGGTACATAAAAGTCCATTCTACACAATTAAAGGCCTTCAAAGAGACAGAGAAGGCCGGATCATCCATTGTTTTTGCTAAATTTAGCATATGAAGTGCCAATCTAGCATTATTTGCAGAATGTCTTTGAGCAACAAAACCCGTTTGGTGCATTCTAATCATATAAGGGAGAGCCGTAGCTAACCTCAAAGCCAATAGTTTAGCTAATATTTTTCCGTCCACATTAATTTAAGAAATAGGCCTGTAGTTTGAAGCTAACATGGGATCTCTATTTGACTTTGGCAAAACAATTGTTAACACTTCTGCCATAGTACCCGATATCTGACCCTTCATCAGTTGCGATTGATATAAATTGAAAAGATGAGGTAATAATACAATTTGAAAAGATTTGAAAAACTCCACTGTGAATCCATCACTACCCAGAGCGGATCCAGCATTGAGAGAATTCATTGCTGACTGGAGCTCAGTAAGAACATAAGAATTGCTGCCGCTGGGAGGCCCGATTCCAAGATGGCCACGGTACAGAAGTGCTGAGAGGATCGCTTCCAACCGCGCCACTCAGAACTTTTCTTCGGTGTTCTACTCCGGATCTAGAAGCCTACCTTTAAGATGCCGAAGAGGAGAGGCAGGAGTGCTGCTAGCGCCTCGCGGCGTCCCGACGTCTCTATCTTTGGCAACATCGAAGAGTATTTGCGGAGGATGCAGGTAGCAGTAGCTGTGACGCCGGAACCTAGCCCGCTGAGGGGAAGTGGAAACCCTGGAGATGGGGGAGGAACTCTCCCCAGAGGTGAGAAGTCCACCGTTGGAGAGTTTGGAAATGCAGGGTGTCTCTATAGGAGAAACTGGGGGAGCGTCAGCTGAAGAAAATCAGCTGGAACAAAATCAAGAATCAGCTTCTATAGACGGTGAGCATTTTTATACTCAGCAAAGGTTTCTAATTCTTGATAAACCAGCACAAGTGACTCTTGAGTCCCTATGGGATTTAATTACAAACTTTACATAGACTATTAGCTCCAATTTCCTATATGTTAAAGCAAAATTGATTCAACATACAAAAGAGCTTAAGGCGTTAAAAGAGGATCTGACTGTTTCAAAATCTTCTTATCAGAAGCTTGACCAGGAATTATTATTAACTAAACATGTACAACAGTCCCTTGTTAAAGATCAAGTGAACCTTAGGAAGAAGCTAGAAACATTGGAGAATAATGCAAGGAATAAAAATTTGAGATTAATTAACTTTCCAAGGTTAACGATGGTAACTTCTAGGGAGATGCTTAGGAGATACCTGGTAGAAATCCTACAAATTCCAGAGGAAAGTTTGCCACCTTTTTCCCTAATAAAGGAGGGAATCAATCACAGATTAAAGTAACTGATCAAGCACCATTAAATGTATCGGAAATTTTGGAAACATCAGACAGAGATATTGCTACACTATCTACGCTGATATTAACAGTAGCTCTTTCAAGTGATAAAATGTGGTTATTGAGGTTTTTCTTCAAAAACAAACAGAAAGAATTCCTTGGGTGTAAAATTCAAATGTTTCCTGACTTTTCAAGGGAAACTCAAAAGCATCGTAAAGAATTTCTTCTCTTGAGACCGGAAGTCACTTCACTGGGGGCAACATTTTATTTGAGACATCCTTGCAAGTGTATTATTTTCCACTGTTCAGTTAAATATGTTTTCTTTGAACCCCAACAATTAAGTGCTTTTATGGCAATGTCCCAGCTAGATGAAGGAAAATCAAGTGCTCAGTAATTATAGAGATGCCCCTATCTCAACACTATCTGTAGTTATCTTGCTATATTATACCATATTTTCCTTTATTTTTCGTCTATGTATAATCTTGGAATCCTAGGTTGAGGACTTGAATGATTTGGTCAAATTTTTTCTTAATTTTTAACTTTCTTTGTAAATGGTATTAAGGTATGATTTACATTGTATGAAGTAATATACAGACTATTAATTCACTTTCTGTACAAGTGTTTACTTTGTTTGTAAATAATGAAAACTTATAAATAAATAATGATTAAAAAAAAGAATTGCTGCTGCTGGGTCAGACCAGTGGTCCATCTTGCCCAGAGATCCGCTCATGCGGCCGCCCTTAGGTCAAAGACCAGTGCCTTAACTGAGACTAGCCTTACCTGCCTACGTTCTGGTTCAGCAGGAACTTGTCTAACTTTGTCTTGAATCCCTGGAAGGTGCTTTCCCCTATAACAGCCTCCGGAAGAATATTTCAGTTTTCTACTACTCTCTGGGTGAAGAATTTCCTTACGTTTGTAGGGAATCTATCCCTTTTAACTTTAGAGAGTGCCCTCTTGTTCTCTCTACCTTGGAGAGGGTGAACAACCTGTCTTTATCTACTAAGTCTATTCCCTTCATTATCTTTTTTTTTCTTTATTTATTTATCGATTTTACATTTTAACAAAATCAAACATTTTGTACAGAAAGATTGTGTGATTATACAATATTTAAAAAGAAAAATAATTTTTCCCAATAACTTCTCTATTCAAATAATCTCAAGCCCTCATTTTGATCCAAGAGCTTATGAGTGAATATTAAGGAAATTCAAAAGATAAATTGTATGCAAGAAAAAGGTATCTAGTGACTAGATCAAAGAGCTTATATTCTATTAAACTAGTTCGCTGTTCCTCCCTTCATTATCTTGAATGTTTCAATCATGTTCCCTCTCAGTCTCCTCTTTTCAAGGGAAAAGAGGCCCAGTTTCTCTAATCTCTCACTGTAGCCCCTTAACCATTTTAGTCGCTCTTCTCTGGATCCTTTCAAGTAGTACCGTGTCCTTCTTCAGTAAATGATGAAGGCACCTTAAGTTTTTCTTTACATGCTCTGGAATTTTTTGCCTAGTAATTAAATTTAAAAATTATATTCCTTCCTTCTCTTTGTTTGAATAGAGCTCAGAAGAATATAAAGCTTTCCGAGAAAATGATCAAATCTATGCTAGCTTTTGTAACCTGTTGAATTAGGTGATCAGAAACAAAAAAATAATCTATTCTTGAAAATGATTTATGAAACTGGGAACAAAATATAAATTCTCTAGCATTAAAATGAAAAATCCGAAAAAACCATATATCTTTTAAGCCACAGGTATGTATAAGATTGTCCAAGCCTAATGATTTTATTTGTCTACTCAGTTGTTTATCCACTATCGGATCTATGACTGCATTGAAGTCTCCAGCTATGATTTAATTAGACATAGTCAGTGACAGAATTGTTTGTTGGAGCTTTATTAAGAAATCTGCCTGATTAGTGTTAGGAACGTAAACATTTAGAAGCATCAGGGTGTCTTTTCCTGAAGTCATATTAACATAGAGCCATTTACCCATTGGATCTGCCCCAAAGTTATCAAATGTAGTAGATATCTTTTTACTAATTAGGATTGCCACACCCGCTTTTTTTCCCCACTTCCAGGAGCGAAAAACAATGCTTTATCCAACCCCTTTCCAGTTTAGCAGCCTCAATTGAAGAAAGATGAGTTTCTTGTATAAAATAAATATCTGCTTGCTGTTTCAGAAAATGGAGAGTCTTTTTCCTCTTGATGGGATAATTGAATCCATTTACGTTTAATGAGTATAACTTCAAATCCGTTTTCTATTCATAAAAAGACTAATATCTTATATATCCATTTCCTATTCATAATAGACTAATATCTGATATGGCAGAATCCTAATTAATTTTTCCACATACATCCAGAACACTAAACTAGAAATCCCCCCTTCCCCTCCCTTATCCCTTCCTTGTAAATCATATGAAAACTTGGATGCACGCATAATGACAAGTAATTACCATCCCCCAAGCACAGTAAAATCCCTCTCCAGAATCTACCCTCCTCAATTGATAATAATCTATAATTCCAATAACTGTTATTGAAAACCAATCAAAAAAAGTTTCATTCAAACCCTAAGGAATTTAAAATAAGAAGTCATGAAACAGTATAAAGTCACAGTTCACAAACATTTTGAAGATAATTGATAAATTAGATAAATCAGTAAAATTTAATCAAATTCATGTTATGACTAGTAAAAGAAATATCTCATAGTCTTCTATATCAATCACAGCTTAATAGATTAGAATAACAAATAATTAAAGAAATATTAATGTATATGACTGCCAGACTCATCCACCCTTTATTTTCCCCAAACATGTACCCAAACCTCCTTCATACCCATAACTCCATAACTATTTATTCATTAAACCACCAAAAATTACTCTGTAGCTTGATACTGCATATGGCAATATATTCAGTCTATGTGGGAATTTCCTGATCCACCTGTATTTGATACATTTCTTAATCTCATACTTCTGGGAGAAATGATCATTCCACCTCTGGAACACTAATGTTATGATTCATTGAAGCACAGATGAACCTTTTGATTAGATAGCAGCTCTCTCCAAGAACACCACATCAGATTTGCAACATCCACTGAGACATACCAATTCTCTCCTGTAGTGTCCTACTGTTCCTCTCATGCAGGACACCCAGTCAGTTTTGCGACATTTCACTGTCTTAATTCTCCCCAGCCAGGTCACAAATATGTCCTGCAGATCCTCATTGTTTCTCTCTCTAATATCCAACAGTTATTGTTGCACTTCAATCCAATTTTCACAATCTGCAACTGCTTTGCACAGTGTATTGAATACTAAGGATCCAAAGCTTCTGCTTCCTGGTGCTCTAGCCACGCAGCCTACCGGGATAGAAATGGAAGCACTATGTTGTCACCATTGCCTTATAACCTGGAAACTAGGCATTTGCATCCAACTGAACGTCTTAAAGGTCGACACATGAGGAAAGGAGCGTAGGAGGTGAAAGCTCCGATTTATGGAGGGGAGTAGAAGACAAAAGAGCCATGCTCCTCCATTGCAATCAAAGTATCTCTCCCTGAATTTGTAGAAGCACCTTATGATTATTCCGATGTTAAAGCCTCCCCTCATTGGCCTCAAAAAGCTGGCCTACATTTCAAATAGATGCGATGGCTAAGCTGATGTCAGCAAATAAATCTGCAGCATGGATCTAATGAACTCCCCCACTCTGCAAGTCAGTTGGCAGAAGGAATACCCATTCCCTTCCGCTGTCACACCCCCAACACTGTCTGTGGTAGGAGGGATAACCACTCCCTCCTGCCGCCCACCACATCGATCCCCTGAATATCTGACACTCCCCAAGACCCACTGATACTTTATGACACCCACCCGACATTCCCCAACACCCACATGACACTCCCTGACATTCCCTCACACCCCAACATCCCCCAAGACACATCCCATTCTCCCCTCATACCTTTAGGAGATGGCCAGCATGAGGGATGCCCACTCCCTCCTGCCAGCAGGTCCGCATCTTCCAAAATGTCAGGTCTCCCCCTTCCTGGTGCATTCTGGGATACACTGGGGAGAGGGCCTAAGGTTTTGATTGGCCCAGATGCCTAAGACCCTTCCCAGAGGAGGGGCCTTAGGTATATGGCCAATTGGAGTCTTAGGTTGCTCCCACTGTATCCCAGGATGCACTGGGAAGGAGGCCTAAGACTCCGGTTGGCCCAGGTGGCTATAGCCCCTCCTATGGGAGAGGCCTTAGGCATCTGGGCCCATCAGAGCCTTAGGCCCCTCCCATGTGTATTATTTTAGAAGAGATGGGTCTGATGGCCGGAGGGAGTGGGCATCCCTATTGACAGTCATCTCTTTAAGGTACCGGGGGGGTTCAGGAAGGGTCAAAGGGGATGTTGGGATATGAGGAAGTGTCGGGGTTATCGAGGTGTGTTAGGGAGTATCGGGTGGGTGTTGGGGAGTGTTGGGTGGGTGTCAGGAGTGTCAGGGATTCGGAGGATTGACGGTGCCGGTGCCAGGAGGAAGTGGGCAGCCCTCCTGCTGCAGACAATATTGGGGGGGGTTCCTTGCTACTTAGCTAATCACTGCAGTAAGATTCTCAAGGAATAAAGTGCAATTCTCTAACTGGCACCTGTGACATGAGCGCTGGTTAGAGAATCGGGGTGGTTAGGTGGGGTTAGGACAGACGCGATTCTGTATAGGATGCCAGTGTGCGATTCTCAGCAGCCAGTCATAGCTCCTAAACTGTGGAACTCTTTCCCTATGAATATAAGACAAGAAAACTTGTGCTTCTAAATTTAAATCAGACCTTAAAACCTTTTTTATTTAAAGATGTCTTTGATGTATAGATTCAGATTTTGATATCAGCTTATTATAAGCCTACCTGTACTCCCTTGTGCTTTTTCCTTTCCCCAACTGGTTTTTTTTTTAATTTTATGAAAGATGTAACTCTCACTGTCTTCCTTTTGTATCCTGTGAAGTTTCCCTTATTGTTTTCAAGTGTCTGTGTTAGCCTCTCTTTTATAAGTATATTTTTGTTTAAATGATTTTTATTGAGCCAAGATAGATACACAAATCAACCAATCCTTCTGATAAACAGAGCTCAAACAATTTTCAAATATACAAACACCCCCCAACCCCTATCCGGAGTCCCACTACAAAAATAACAAAAAACAAACAAACAGTGTACTAAAAACAGTAAAAACAAAGGGGAAGCACAAATATTGAGAACCACCCAATCAGCAATTCAGAATTCTACTCCTGGCCACAGGAGTCATAGTGTTCCAGAAGGGTACCCAGGTAGCCGTATAACAGTGACCACGTGTAGAAAAGAGGTCCAGGACGCTCCGACGTTCCCAAGCAAGCAAAGTAATCATCTAGATCCTCCACAAGGAAAGCATAGGAGCTTCTGGCTCCAACCATTGTAGTAGAATACATTTGAGGGCAGACAAAATGGACCACTACAGGAAAGCCCTCGTATCAGGTTGTCGAGGGTGATGGGGAGGAGAGGCTCCAAAAAGAAGTTCAGGTGATAAACGGACAGTCATCCTCCAAATGCATCCAATAAATGCGAACAGGCTAGTCCAAAAAGCCTGAACTGCAGGGCAAGACCAAAACATATGGCCAAGAGTAGCCTCCAAATGTTCACATTTATCACAAACTGCGGAAGGACGAAACTTTGTTCTATACACCCACCTGGGCGAAACATAAAGCCGGAATAACAATTTGTATTGCATTTCAAAAAAATATAAATATTTCCTTAAAGCAGGCAATCTAGTTACAGCAGTTAAGATAATATCATCAGGCAATACTACATGGAGATCTTGGGCCCAGGAGGTCTGATATCTAGCATAGTCAGCAATGGGGTCTCATCCTTCAAATAGCGATGATGAAATCTGAGGGAGTCCGGCATTTGAGAACCCAAGATATAGGCCGTAGACAGAATTTCTTGTCTACCAGCACACAAATTGGTTCGCTGAAGGGAAACCACATAATGGTGAATCTGCAAATATGCAAACTGATCTATACCCGTCAGGCCATAGTCCCGACACAGCTGTGCAAAAGATTTCATAGTACCATCTCTATGGACCAAATGGAACAGATAGGTCAACCCCATTGCCTCCCAGTGAGTGAACTGCCCTGCCCTTTTGCAGGAAGTGGTCGTGTGAGTCATTTATGAAGATCGTCCATGGACTCACATTGAACAGAGCTTTCTTCCAAGGGTCTCTCTTTGGATGCTACAGTGGGTCCCGAGGGACCATTTGCATTTGGCAATGAAAACACCCAACCCGTTTTTGCAGGCTGTCCTTCGGAGTTGGTATTAGTGCTGCCCGATTCAGGAAAAAAAATTCCGATTCAATTTGATTTTCCTGCCCAATTGGGTGTTTTTTAAAACATCCTGGTGGGATTATTTTATAGCCTCTTCACCCCTTTGCCTTCTCCTAACCACACTGGCGCCATGGTGTAAACCAGGGGTGTCCAACCTTTTGGCTTCCCTGGGCTGCATTGGCCAAAAGAAATGTTTCTGGGGCTGCACAAATGCGCAAGTGCTGCAGCAAGACAGAAGAGGGAGCTGGCAAGATGGTAAATATCTGAGGGCAGCAGAGGAAAACACTGCATCACCCTCGATCAGTATTTCACGGGGCCACATGCAGCCCTTGGGCCGCAGGTTGGACACCCCTGGGTAAATAAAATAAACAAACAAAAAAGACTTTTCCTCTCTCTGTTAAATCCTAGCTCACGTTTACGGTCTAACACCAGGTCTGGCAGAATACACATTTCAAATCTGATATATTGTAATCATAAAACAGAAAATAAAATTATTTTTTCTACCTTTTCTTTTCTGGTCATTATTCAAATCTTGTTGGTCCCAGGCTCTGGTTATCTTCTGATAACTTGCTTGCCAGGGTCTCCTTCTTTCTTCTTTTTCCATGCTAACCATCAATCTTCTATCTCTGTCCTTCCCTTCCATTTCCCTTCCCTCCCCTGAAGGTCTGGATCTTTCCTTTTTTTCATCTCCATCCACAGATCCACCTTTACTCAACTACCCTTTCATACAGCATCTCTCCCTCCTTCTCCACCACCCCAGGGTCCACCATCTCTCCCTTTCTATAATAATAATAACTTTATTTTTCTATACCGCCATAGTCAGGCGACTTCTAGGCGGTTTACATTGTAAGAAGGCTGGACATTCAGCGAATAACAAAAGGTCTTAATACAAAACAATAAGTCTACATACAATACAATACAAAATAGTACAGTACAATACAGTGAGTCTAAATACAATACAATACAATAAGACTAGATACAATACCATGCAGTGTGTCTAATACAATATAATAGTCTAATGGGAAACTAACGTGCTAATTGGAGTTCTATGGTAATGAATACCTGAATACTTTAGAGCTTACATATGAGTAGAGGAAATCTGGATAGATGAGGAGCTTCTTGAGAGGAAGAAAAAGGCGTTTACGGGGAGGGGAGTCCTAGTGAGGGAGGATCCTAGTGAGGAAGGGGACAGTTTTAGTCAACGAATTTAGCGAATAGGGCGGTTTTGATCGATTTACGGAAGGCACTGTAAGACAGATTGGGTTCGTTTATGTAGTTTTTCAGCCAAACTTGCTGTCTGCTTGCTTGGAACTTAAAGGTTCTGTCCAGGAATGATTTGTATCTGCAGCCTGTAATCTTTGGGTATGCAAAGAAGTTATTGTTTCTGGTTGCTCGTGCGGGGTTGTGCAGGATGAAGTGAGTTTGCAGGTATGAAGGTGCTAGTCCCCAGGCTTGCCTGAAACAGGTGCATGCAAATTTGAATAGTATTCGCGCATCTATTGGAAGCCAATGCAGTTTTTTATAGTAGGGGCTGATGTGATCATTTTTTCTTAGTTCAAAAATTAGGCGAACGGCGGTGTTTTGTATTAATCTCAGTTTTTTTATTGTTTTTTGTGGGATGCCCAGGTAGATGATGTTGCAGTAATCAAGAATGGATAGGATCAGTGCCTGTACCAGCAACCTGAATGACGTCGGGTCAAAATATTTTTTTATGGTCCTTAGTTTCCATAGCGTGTAAAAACATTTTTTCACTAGTGAGTTTGTGTGGTCAGTCATAGTTAGATGAGTGTCTAGGGTGATACCGAGTATTTTTATGTTTTTGGAAATTGGGTATTCGTGATTGTTTATTTTTATCGATGTTCTCATGATTTTGTCATTAGGACTAGCCAGAAAGACTTTTGTTTTTTCTGCGTTTAGTTTTAGTTTGAAATTAGTGGTCCATTTGTCAATTTCAGTCATTATGTTTGAGAGGTTGTCTACAATTTCTTTTGTGATGTCATTTATGGGGATTAGAATGGATATGTCGTCGGCGTAAATGTAGTGTATTAAGTTGAGTTTTTGTAGGAGGAAACCTAAGGAGGCAATGTAGATATTGAAAAGGGTGGGCGATAGGGGGGAACCTTGAGGTACGCCTGAAGGGTTTTTCCATGGTTTGGAGTAGTTTTCGTTGCTGATTACTTGGTAGGATCTGTTTATTAGGAATTCTTGGAACCATTTCTTTGCCTTTCCAGAGATTCCCATTACTTCAAGGCACAGCAGCATGATTTCATGCTGATTTCGACTACCAAGTCGAACGCGCTGCTGAGGTCTAATTGTAGGATCAGTGCGCTTTTGCCCTTGCTAAAGAGATCATAAAGGTGATTCAGTAAGGAGGCTAAGACAGTTTCTGTGTTGTATCCTTTCCTGAATCCTGATTGGTGTTCACTAAGGATGTTAAATTTATCCAGGTAGTTTACTAGTTGAAGGTTGACCAATCCTTTATCTTTGTGAAGAGGGTAATGCTTGCTATGGGTCTGAAATTGGATGTCAGAGCTGAAGAGGTTTTCCGATCTTTGGGGATTGGAGTGATTAGTATGTGACCCATTTTTTTGTTTAATGTTCCGCTTGTAAGGGCGGATGTTAGCCATGCGAATAGTTCCTTTTTAAATTCTGGAGGGGCAACTGTCATGATTTTTGGGGGACATACGTCAAGTAGGCAGTTAGATTTGGTGTACTTATTGAATAAGTTTAGGAACTGATGCCAGTCAGGGTAATTGAGGTGGTCCCATATCATGTCTACTCTGGTGTCTTGGTCATGGGGTTCGAGGTAATGAAGAGCATTTGTTGTGGTTGTAGGTAGAGTTGCTCTTAACTTCGCGATTTTATTTTGAAAGTAGTTGGCTAGGGTTTGTGCCGATGGAGTGGGCTCATTGTCCTTTTTCAGTATTTGTGTTGTATCGGTTATTGTTTTTACTAGTTTGAACAATTCTTTGCTGTTTATTTTTGAGGTACCAATTTTTTTCGCATAATGCTTAGTGCGTTTTTCTTTGATCAGATTTTTGTATATTTTCATTTTTTGTTTCCAGTTTGTCTTGTCTGATTCTTTGTTTTTAGCCAGATTCTCTCCAATTTTCTTAGTTCCTGTTTGGTGGTTAGTAGTTCACTGTCAAACCATTCATTTGGCGGTCTATTTCTCTTTTTGTATGTTTTATATGGTGCTATTTGGTCTAGGAGTTCTTTGCTGTAAGTTTCCCATCTTGTAGGGAAATTCTGAATTTCCTTGGTTGTGGGATGTAACTCGTAGTGGGTCCAAAATTCGATTGGGTTAATAATGTTTCTGTTCTTTTCATCCCTAAATCCCATTGTCCACCATCTTTCTTCCTCTCCTCTGTTTTTAGACCTATTATTTCTTCCCCCCAAAGTCTGGCATATGCATGTCTCTTTGAAACCCCCCTCCCTTCTCTCCCTCCATGTACTTCTACACCAGGGCCCCCTCCCCTGAAGGCCAGCCTGTCCCCCCGAAGGCCTACACTCCACCCCTGAAGGCCTGCCTGTCCTCTCTGAAGGCCTGTACCCCCCCCCCGGAAGGCCGCACTCCCCCAGAAGGCCTGCGTGTTCCCCCTGGCCTCCCAGCATCAATTTACCTAATTTCAGCAGCCTGTATAAGATCGCTGGCACTAGTGATCTTTGCAAGCTGCCATACATCTTCAGAGTTGTCTTCTCTCTGCCGCGGTCTCGCCCCTCCTCTGATGTCAGAGAAGAGGTGGGACCGAGGCAGAGAAAAGAGAGCTCCGAAGACGTATGGCAGCTTGCAAAGATCGCTAGTGCCAGCGATCTTATGCAGGCTGCTGAAATTAGGTAAATTGATTCTGGGAGGCCAGTGGGGAAACCGGACACCAGCAGAAGGCCAGCAGGTAAACCACTTCCTGACTGACCCTCCCCACTCGCCCTCTAAAGCAGGAGGAGCAGGCCAGCAAGAGGCAGCACTGCCACTCCTGCTTTAGGGGCATGGGTGAGGGTCAGTCAACGAATCAGAAGGCCGATTTTTTGTCGTGGTAAATCAATTTGAATCAATTCACCTGAAGTGAATCGGTGAATCGATTTGAATCGTGAATTGGGCAGCACTCCACAAACGGATGTTCCCGGAGCGTTTGTTTTTTCTCACATGGCTATTGTGGCTTTGCCCGTGGGCTCACCAAGTCGGGAAGCTGTGATTCAGTATAAGTGGATTCTGGCGGGCCTTCGTACGTTGGGCCAGCTCTGGGACAATTTGACTATGCATCTCTTTTCAGAATTGCAAGAGGAATTTGGGTTGGAAGATAGGGATTTTTTTTTGTATACGCGTTTGCGGATTTTTCTGTCTCAATAGGCTTTTTGGGAACTTTCTTTGGGAGCAACCTGGCTTGAGCAAGCTATTTGGGCAGGGGCTGGGATCCCTATAAGGCTTGGTGGGAGTGAGAGTTTCCAGGGGGGCACAGCTTATCCAATTGGAACTCTATTTATAGGTGGTTATTTAAATTAACCGTATCTATTAATTATATAGAGAACGGCTATAAAATATATAAAACTATACTCTTCAAGAAATTCCTGAAACAGCCCTAACTTCAAACTTACCGTCCTTCCCCCCTCCCTCTTCCCGCCACACAGAAACTACATAACCTACTCATTACCTCTCTAGAAAGGACAAATGTTCTTCCATTGTAACCCTCCATTTTTTATCTCTTTTGTAATCCGCCTTGAACCGCAAGGTAATGGCGGAATAGAAATCTCTAATGTAATTTAATGTAATTATACAGCGGAGCGTCTCGTTTTCATTTTCCATGAAGAGACTGATCGTTGGCATAATTGTGGAGCAAAGGGTGATTTTCTACATATTTGGTAGACATGTCTGGGTGTGAGGGTGTATTGGCAGCAGGTGGGTTGCTTTTTGGTTAAGCTTTTCAATAAACATTGTATATTGCTGGAATGTTGTTTACTTAATGTGGGTCTTGAGTTCTCCTGAGCAGAAATTGGCGGCCTGTGCTTTTACGGCGGCCCGTCTTGCCTTGGCACAGTGTTGGTGTACCCCAATATATCTCATATTCAGACAATTTACTCTCATCTGGACTATTGCAATTGATGTCTAGATTGACAGCGTTGAGACATAATACCCTTGTTTACTCTAAGATCTGGGAACCATATGTTCAATGGAGACAGCACTCTACTTAATTTGGTTATACTGATTTTTGCTTTCTTTGTTTTGGGGTTGATGGGAGGGTTGGTGTGGGGGGATCTATTGGGATGTTTATATTATTTGTTTTGTATTTTGTTGTCTCTATAGTGGTTCTTGGGCTGTTTGCTTTGTATCTTGTTTTTGCGATGAATAGATGTTTTGTATTTGATTATGTTTTATGTGAAAACTTCAATAAATAAATTTGAAAAAGAAAAATTTAAACCTAATCTTCTAATATTGTTAGACCTTTAGAAATTCTATCAGTCACTGGAGCACTGGTATACATATAGCATAATATCATCTGCATAGATGAATGGGTTAAAACCCAAGGATTTCAGTTTGTATCCCAACAGGGCTATTAATACATTCCTTATGAGTCAATGTATTGGATACTTAAAATTTTTTTATTTCGTACTTTGAATTACAGAAATTTTGTTTTTGAATTTATAATTTTGGAGTGTTTATAGCTGGAAGGAAATTCTGGACTGGATTATTGTCCAATTGAACTATGAGGAGAAATGTGTTTATTTTTGAGTCTCCAGGATTACAGACACCCTTAGCAACACAGCAATATATATACTTTCCTTTCCCCAAACCCATCCCTATCACAAACCTCAACAACAACAAACATGCACATCCTTTGTAAAAAAAAACAAAAAAACCTGTTTTGGAAATCATTCTCAAAGACATACCTCTACATTAGGGGTTCTTACCTCAGTTCATGGGACGCAAAAGGCCAATCTGGTTTTCAATGATATCCACAATGAATTGCATGCACCTCCTCCATTGATTGTATGCAAATTTATTTCATACATATTCATTGTGAATAACATGAAAAAACCCCAGACTGGCTTGGTATGTTCTGAGGACTGGGTTGAAAACCCGTGCTCTATATACTTTCTCTATTTATTTACCTCCAAAGATTTTAGTTTTGGGTTCTCTAAGATTCCTGCTAGTTTGTTGAAGAAACGTGATGCAGATGCTTTTCGTGAGGACTTCATACTTTTTTTCTCCTCTGTCATCCTTGATATCTTCTGATATATTCAATAGGAATAGGAAATGAAAGCAGTCACAAGCAAGACAAGAGAAATAAAATGGAAAAATAGTAAACACAGTTAACTCCTTTCATAACACACAACTGACCAAACGATCTGTTCAGAACTTTCTGTCTAGAAACTTCTAGAACTCAGAACTGATGAGGTATTACAAATAAAAGACCTGTTTACAACTACTGTTTCATATTCCTATAGTGCTCCTCCATGCATGCATCAGTAAATGCACTAATAAATGCACTTAAGCATTAGTAAATGCACTAGTAAATGCACTTAAGCATTACCTTTAATGCTACAAAAATGAGCTTTATACAATAAAAACCTTAGAGATGTATTGCATGCAAATGAATTCAAATCAGATCATTAATATTAAAATAGTCTTAACTAGTTGACAGCATCAGTAAACTAATAGTTATTTATTTAGTTAGTTAGTCAAATTTCTAGCCCGTCCTCCCAGAAGAGCCCATAACGGGTTACAAGTTTACATACACAGTAGATGTTTAGCAACAAGGTTACAACTTCACATACAGCAGATATACAGAACAAATTTAAGGAAGAAAAGCAGAAGTAGAAATTCCTATTTACATGTTTTGGGTACTGCACATGGAAGCATGGCAAATGATGAGCAACAAAGATGCAAATTCACATGTAAAATGTACAAAACAACAGATTAAAGGGAAGAACAGCAACAGAGGGATGATTCTCATGAACTGTATGGACAGCAACCGAGGGATAATTTTTATGAACCGCATAGAGGAATGAATACATGTTTTGGGGGCTGAGCCCAGTAGCATGGCAAACGATAGGCCCTATCAGTAAAGCAGCTAGAAATACAATGTAATCGAAGTAAAGGACAATTTTAGGCATTCTTGGTATAGATACATGTAGGTGGGGGGGGGGGGGGAGTAAGATCTTGCATAGTTGAGCCCCAAGAGTGCGACTAGAGACTTAGTTACATCTGTAAGTCAAGTGGAGGGCACATTCAACGAGGGTGTATAAATTTGAGGGCAGAAATAAAGGTTAGGGGTGTGTTTAAGAGAGTCAGGTAAAAAGGTGGGATTTTATTGCTTTCCTGAAATTTAGTAAGCCTGACAGTGATCTGATGGTTGGTGGGATAGCATTCCATAATTTGGCTAGGAAGTGTGAGTAGGAGTGTTTGCAGGCACTTTCCAGAAGGAGGGTTCGTGCCGGTGGGGTGGAAAATCTTCTCTCGGCTTATGATTGCAGGGGTCAGTTTGGGATGTAGATTGTTAGTTTTTTTGCTATTTAGGATGGGACCATTCTGTCGAAGAATTTGAAAGCTAATGTAAGAGCTTTAAAGATGCAATGTTTCTGAACGGGTAACCAGTGTACAGCAGCCAGAGCTGGAGCGACGGAGTCACGAATAGACAGGTTCTTCAAAAGGCAAACTGCTGTGTTTTGTACACGTTGCAATCTTTTCAGGTTCGTTGCAGATAGTCCAACAAGCAGTGTGTTGCAGTAGTCCATGCATGTTATGACAAGCGTAAAGCAGTTGGGTGAATTCTTCTGACAAGTAAGAACAAATTTTTCATAGCTGGTGCAGGTAGTAGAAGGAGGTTGATACTATCTGTGAGACATATACCTACTGAGGTCTCAGCCATGACTCTACCGAATAGTGAAAGGGTTAATAGTCCTGAGGAACCCCATGTAATGAAGAGGCTTCAGGCCCCTTCTCGAAGATCCTACTATGGAATACTAGGGCTCATAGCTTTGGAGGTTCCCAAACAATGAAGTCCAGTGACTCTCTGAAGCCCAGTTCTGAGCAATGAAGGGACTCAAAGACCCAGGAACCCTCCAAGTGCAGTTTTGAATGATTTTTTTTAGTTTTAGTAGCACAATAGCACTTTATATTTAAATTGTTTTGCACTATGCATCTGCACTTTATAAAAACGTAAAAAGAATTAGAAGAACTCAATGAATGATATCTTCAACCTGTAGTTTTGCTGTTAACAAAGAATCGTTCATGATTTAACAGCACAGGTATCTGAGAGTTCTTCATTACTCTGTAGATATTATCTTATCACAAGTCCTTATGTTCTGTTGATCTGTTGATTTGTGGACTTGTCTCCATTGTGTATTTTTAAAAGTAAAAAAGACCATTTTCTATCTTTCTCCTTACGTGCTGAGTAGTATAATGGGTACACCTCATGTCAAAATGATTGACAGCTGTCAGAGATAAGGATCGACCAATCAGCATTCACTTCCGGGTTAAGCCCCGCCCATACCACACCCCCACCCGCCCATTGCCCCACCCCACTCTCCACCCATGCCCCACCCCTCCCATAGTAATGAATGGTGGTAGCCCTGCCCATGGCCCCCGCCCCTGCCCATGGCCTTGCCTCACTCTCTGCCCATGCCCCTCCCCTCCCATAGGAATGAATGGTGGTAGCCCCACCCATGCCCCACCCCAAGTCCATGGCCATGCCCCTCATGCCCCGCCCCTCCCATTGCCCCACCCCCCTCATGTCCCACCCCGGAAATGCACTTTTTGATGACATCACCGGAAATGGGGGCGAAAATTACGGAAAGAGTAATATTTAATCAACTGTCGGATTTTGTAGAATCAACTAACGCATTGCATCCTAACCAAACCGGTTTTAGGAAAAACCATAATACAAAGTACTCGCTAATAGGTCTCACCACTAACATTATTTACAATTTATTTTTTTTTTGAGTTCAATATTTTTTTATTGAGTTTTTTGAAAAAATATAAGAAACAGTTCAAGTACAGGGTGTCAAAAAATAAAACAAAACATTTAGTATAACAAATATTCAGTTATATTGTGCAATGTAGAATTGAATCGTTTTAAAAGATCTAAAGTACTAGGACTGTTCATTTATTTACAATTTAAATCATTATTTATTATTTAAATCACCACAACTCGGTTATACTCTTTTCCCTTGACCTTTCGGCTGCTTTTGACACCATTGACCATTCCCTTCTCCTGGACAGATTAAAAACCTTAGGTGTCTGCGATCTTGCATTACAGTGGTTCACCTCTTTTCTATGTAATCGATCATCCAAGGTATACTTTAATAATACAACTTACAAACCTTTCTCACACGATTATGGAATTCCTCAAGGTTCTATCCTATCTCCCTTACTTTTTAACATTTTTCTTTCACCATTATTAAGCCTAAGTCAATCAATAGGCTTTACAGCATATGCCTACGCGGACGATATTCAATTAACTCATCCTTTTAATCCCGAAAATCCAAAGGAAATATCTTTAATTAATTAAAAATTAGAAAAAATAAAAAAGTTGGCTCACACAAAACAGACTAGCCTTAAACATAACAAAAACTAAGGCACTATTTTTCCCAATGAAACCGGGACTAAAACTATCGGCCCCATTCTTAATAGATAACACAACCATCACTTTAGTACCATCACTAAAGATACTTGGGGTCATCACTGACGACAAATTTTCCTATCAAGAACATATTAGTAATATAGTTAAATGCTGCTTCTACGTTTGCGTTTGATTCGCTCCATGTCCAAATTTCTAGAACCCAAATCCTTGCACATCTTAATACATTCACTTGTCATAGCTAAGCTTGACTATTGCAATTCGCTAATGTTAAACATTACGCAAAAGGAAAAAAAAACGCTTACCAATAATCCAGAACACGGCAATAAAAATTATTCATAACGGAAAAAAATCTGACCATGTAACACCCTTTCTCATAGACTCGCACTGGCTTCCCATTAATCAACGCATAACATATAAAATATTACTTCAAGTATTTAAGACATTATCTACTAACCAACCTCAATTTATTGACCGACTACTAATACCACATAACACAACTCGTTCTCTTCGTTCCACAACTCAAGGGTTGCTTATGGTTCCTTCCTTAAAAATTATCGGAACCAGACGTCATGATATATTCTCAGTAATGGCTCCTCTTACCTGGAATTCCTTGCCTTTATACATAAGAGAAACAAAAGACCTCAAAATATTCAAAACCTACTTAAAAACTTTTCTCTTTAAAGCTTCCTTTAATCTTTAAACAAAATTTTTTCTTAATAATTTTTTATCCCAATCCTCATGTTTTTTCCCTGTCTGGCTTTTCCTTTCTTCTCATCTGAAGAACAACAATTTTGTAACTTTTACCCTCCCTTTCTCTTTCCCTTATGTACCTGAGTAAGTTTGTTTTGTCAGTTTGTTTGTTTCCCTCTTTTAAAAATTGAACAATGTATATTTTATTGTAATTCGCTTAGTATGTAATAAGCGATTCATCAAATTTGATTAAACTTGAAACTTGAACTTGTGTTTGACCCCGGAAATACGCTTTCTGATGACATCACCGGAAATGGGAGTGCCTGCTCCTACCGGAAATGCGCTTTTCTGATGACATAGGAGGAAATAGGGTAAATGAAGCGACAGAAATGCGCTTTTCTGACCACGTAGGCGGAAATAGGGGAAACAGACTTAGTCAAAACCCTCCCGGAAATGATGTGGCCAGAAAAAGAAGCATCTTTATTTTAACAGTTTTTAGTTAAAAGACAGGGTTTAAGAGCTCATGGATAGAGCAGATCACAAAACAAAAGACATTCACAAAATCTTTCCTGTTTTTAAAACAGATCAGGGGCAGAAACAATTGAGAAAAGGTTGCATTTATTTATTTATTTATTTATTTTATTTTCTGCTTTTAACACACTTTCAGTAGGAATTCTGAGCTAATGGTTAATGGGCCAGCTCCCCTATTGTCATGGTAACAGCTGATAAGCCCCTTGAAGCCCCCCTCCCCTGATAAAGCCAAGGGGGGGGGAGAGGTGGAGGTGTGTTTAAACATATCTGAACTTATCCCGGCCTCCTACTGTTGTCTTAACAATCTGAAAAAAAAAAACAAACAAAAGCAGCTGTCACCTAAAAGGGCTCTGTTAAAAAGGCAGAGCTATGAAAGAATCTTTATTGAAGCAAATTTATTATGATCCATACGAGGCAGGAAGCTATGGAGGCATTAACCCTCTACTTCAAGCTGCTAAAAAGAGTGATATAACAGTCCGGAGAAAAGATGTAGTGGATTGGGTCACCGGTCAAAACGCATACAATTTACACAGACCGGCTAGAATCCATTTTAAAAGAAATAAAACAATTGTGTCAGAAGTTGACAGACAGTGGCAAAGTGACTTAGTTGACATGTCAGCCTTTGCCCGTTATAACAACGCTTACAAATACATCTTAACGGTAATAGATATCCTGTCAAAATATGCATGGGTCGTGAGTTTAAAAACAAAAACCGGTCACGAAGTTACCAAAGCCTTTTAAACAATATTTAATTTAGGGCGTACACCTGAAAAACTTCAAACAGACAAGGGTAAAGAATTTTTAAATAAGTCTCTGAAGAATTTATTAAAACAAAAAGGTGTTAGCCATTTTGTGACCCATAATGATGTTAAAGCAGCTGTAGTAGAAAGATTTAACAGGATTTTAAAATCCAAAATGTGGAGATATTTTACAGTCCATAATGATGTTAAAGCAGCTGTAGTGGAAAGATTTAACAGGACTTTACAGCTCATTGGTTCATCCTTCTTGATAAAGTCAAGGGGGAGAGGGAGTAGGTGTGTTTAAACCAGTCTCGGCCCCCCGGTGTTGTCATAATGACGTATGTCTTAGATCTTTAACAGCTGTTAACATCAGAAATAAAAAGTTCTCACAGCTGTTAGCAACAGAAATAAAGGTTCTCAAGCCGTCAAACAAAATGACTGTCACGAAGGCTCTTAGATTGAGTTACTTTCTTAAAGATCGTGATGTAGAAAAAGAGGGTTACCCGAAAACAGAAAAACTGTACGAATCAGACAAAGAAAACATGGACCCCTTTAACATGCAGGTAACTGAAAAAAGGCCTACCAAGAGGCCTCGTAACTTTCTTAAAGACGGAGAAAGAGGGTTACCCACCGGCTGAAAAACCGATTGACGCGACGGCAGATACCGGGGAGCATACGCACGAATTAACAGATTCTGAAATACAAGAGTTTCCAGATGTTCAAAAGCTCTATGATTCGGACACAGAAAATGAAGATGTAGGCTATGAACTACCAGAGGGTAATACTTCAGATTATGAAGCCGCCGCTGACGCCGAAGCAACAGACATGTTGGAAAAGCCAGGATCTTCCACGGTAAGAGAGAGAGACACACACGCACTTTTTATTACCAGGGGTCGTTGAAGGGTTTATGAAGCTGAATGTGTTCGTGTGTTTTAAAAAGCAAAATTTATTTCTGTATGTTTTTTTTTTTGTAGGGAAGTGGTGGATCTTCACGATCACAGAAACCTGTGGACAAGGTGTACATACCGATGATAAATCTATCATGTTTGTGTTTTTTCTGCTCGTTCAAAGAGAACCAGCGGTGAATGAGCGTAAACCTGAAGATTCTTGTGATTATGGTCTGTGGACCGGCATAGGCCTTTCCAAAACACCAACAGAACTTAAATCAGTTATAAAGGTAGCTGTATACTGCATTCTAAATAAATGTCTGCAAGGCGTGAAGGATGAAGATTGTGGAGCCTGCTTAATAAGTGCTGGTGGGCAAAAACACCACAATTGCTTGATATGGGGACATAAGGAAATACGGCAGAAACTCAAAAAAACTTGTGACATGCTATGCCTAGGACGTGTGGTAAATGTAGTCACTTTTGTAGGCTATAAAATGAAAATATTGATGCTTTGTAATGAAAGAATTAATATAATCATTGGTTTAATCAGAGATATTGAGACCTCTATAAACGGGCCACGACTACTCAATAGATTGGTCAATTTCATGAGAGATGGTGAATATGTAGAGATTGTAAATGATTTAATCCATGACACCGATTATAAATCATTCTTCAAAAGAAATGCTTTTTAAAACATGTTTTTTATTCTCGGGATTGTGGGAAATACAGTGTGTAACGGCATGTTTGTATAAAAGTTGTTTTTTTTTTCAATTGAAAAGCTTTTATTGAAAAACACTCCAAACAGTACATAACAATTGCACATGAAATGCAAGAACAAAAATACATAGAGCAAAGTACCACACTCCAAAATAGCACACATAAGTACAATCGACAATATAGACATGTGCAAGTCCTACAAACTAATAAGAACAATCTAGAATATCCACCAAAACACAGCCAATACCCCCCCCCCACCCCCCAGGGACAAAGCACAATATCTACAACTCTCAATATGGTTGAGAGACAGTCAATTCCAAACATAAACCAAAAATTGAAAAGGAATATGGTTATGGGATCCCCCCAAGCATCGCCCATCCATTCCGACTCCAAGGTCAACTCAAAGCCCCTGACCACCCCTACCACAAACCCCCACAGAAGCCCGAAAATTACGCCACACATGAGCATAGCCATGTAGTTTACCATGTCGCAAGGCCGTTAAGTGATAAAGGTTCTGCCAATTAAGCAAACGTTGCTCCACCAGGGCCCACGTGGGAGGGAGCGCCTGATTCCACAAAGAGGCAACGGCTAATCGAGCAGCAGTGAATGCCAACTTGCAAAACAAAGAGTCACCCCAAGCTAGATCCAACTGATGCCAAAACAACAAGGCGTGTCGCCAATCGGCCGGTATCTGGACATCCAGGATCCGGGACACCCGAACAAAGACCTCAGTCCAGAATCCACACACCTGCCCACACTGCCACCACATATGAAAGTAGGTACCCACTTCCCCACAGCCCCTCCAACAGAGAACACTCGCACCTCCCTGCCAGCGAGCCACAACCTGAGAGGTATAATACCAACGGAAGAGGACCTTGTATCCATTCTCGATCAGCAAAGCAGCTATACCCGCCGAGGAAATCTCCGACCAGATGTCACCCCAAGTGTCCCAGGAAATAGCGGAACCACCATCACCCTCCCAGGCCCTCATGTAGGGAAGGGGAGCCCCCCGATAATTAAGACACCTGTATACCGCAGAGAGAACTCCCTTCCGGAGCACGGGACCCAATAGCAGCTCAAAGGGCGTCTTACCACCCCTTAAGTCCCCCAGAAGGCCCGAGGTCCTGATATAATGGAGAACTTGTAGGTAGGGAAACAAATCCCGTACCCCAAACTCAAACTTGCCCCTGAGTTCTGCGAAGGGTCTAATCCTACCCAGAACCGGATCCCACAACTGTCCCACACAGACTATGCCCCGAGACTCCCAGTCTGTAAACACTCCCCTATCCCTTCCCGGTGGAAAGTCAGGATTATGTCTCAACGGTGTGTACCAGGAATGCCGCCTACGCCCCAATAAACTAGCTCGGGTCTGATTCCAAACCCTCAGAGAAGTCGCAACCGAAGATATCTCCCCCACCAGTCGCACCCTACCAGGCACCCACGGCCGATGTAACAAAGGCACCCCAGCACTTAAGCTTTGCTCAATTTCCACCCACTGTTTCGGCGTCTGCGTCTGCCACTCTAAAAGATCGCGCAGCTGAGCAGCCTGATAATATTTTACCACATCAGGGACCCCCAACCCCCCATCCCCTCTCCCCATACATAAGACCTTTCTACTTACTCTGGGCCGTCGACCAGCCCAAATAAAATTAAAGATATGCCTTTGAACCCCCTCCAACGTTCTCCTACCCACCCAAAGAGGCAATACTTGGAATAAGAACAACAGACGAGGCAGGATCATCATCTTCACAATGGCCACCCGACCCAACCAAGAAAAATACAGATCTTTCCACTTAAGCAAATCCTGGTGAATACGACGAAAAAGCGGAGGAAAATTAAGGTCATATAAATCCACTCCCGGCGGTCCAAAATAAACTCCAAGATATCGCAAAGAGCGCTGAACCCACCGAAACGAATACCGGTCTCGGAGATAGGATACCCGATCAGCAGGCAAATTAATATTAAGAAGCTCTGATTTGCCAACATTGACCCGGAATCCTGACACCTCACCATAAATATCCAGCTCCCGTAATATAGCCGGTAGGGAAGTAGCAGGATCTTCCACCGTAAACAAAATATCATCCGCAAACAAAGCCAACTTATAATCCCCTCCCGGCACCGTAAACCCCTTAATATCCTGATTCATCCGCACTCGCTGTGCCAGGGGTTCCACCGTCAGAGCGAAAAGGAGCGGGGAAAGGGGACACCCCTGGCATGTTCCCCTTGCCAGAGAGAAAGTCTCCGAATAGCCCCCATTCACCTTGATACAACTAAGAGGTCCAGTATATAGAACCCGAATCCAATCCCGCATTCGTGGACCCAAACCCACAGACTCCAGGACCCAAAATAAGAAAGGCCAAGACACCCTGTCGAACGCCTTCTCAGCATCGATAGATAAAAACACCGTTTCCCGCACCCCTCCCCGGCCCGGTCATACAAATCATAGACCCAACGAGTATTATCACCCACCTGTCTACCCACCACAAAACCCGACTGATCTGGGTGGATCAGCCGGGGAATCCAGCTCATCAATCTGTCTGCCAGAATCAGCGTAAAGATCTTAGTATCCACCCCCAACAAGGATATCGGCCGGTAGGAGGCACATTGAAGGGGATCCTTCCCCTCCTTAGCCAACACTGTCACCCCCGCCAAGCGCATGAAGTAGGGAAGGGCATTATTCCCTTGTAAAGAGTTAAGAAAACGCAACAGAGGAGGCAGCAGCAGGTCCTGAAAACGTTTGTAGTACCGAACGGTAAAACCGTCCAACCCAGGCGACCTACCAAGCTTCATAGAACGCAGCGCTCCACGAGCCTCAATCAACGTAAGAGGGCGGTCCAACCGTGCTACATCTGCCTGTGCAATCTGGGGCAACTCTGCAGAAGCTAGATAAGCGTCCTGGTCCTGTGAGGGCCCTGGTGCCTCCGGAGTATAGAGTTGGGAATAATATTCCACAAAACGGGCGCGGATAGCATCCTCAGTCTGCAACAATTCCCCAGAGGCCGCCCAAAGCGCAAGAATCTGGTTACGTGTCTGTCGCACCTTAAGACGATGGGCAACCAATCGACTAGCTTTGTTAGAAAACTCAAAATATCTCTGTTGGAGAAGCTGTAAGTTATGGTGCAATCTGTCCAAGTCTAAAGCCTGGAGATCCCGACGTGCCTGAAATAAGCGCTCCCGCAGCTCCGCATCCCAGGGACGACGCTTATGCATACACTCCAACCTACCAATCACACCCAACAGGACCTCCGCATCCTCCCGTCGTTTACGCTGCCGGACCGACGACAGGGCAATCAATCTGCCCCTAAGGGTAGCCTTCAACCCCTCCCAGACCGCTTCCAATGAGGCTCCACACTCCACATTCACACCCAAATATTCTTGTATTCACCCTTCAATCTGTGCTCCCACCTCCGGATCATCTAGCAGACTATCATTGAAACGCCAGAATTTCTGTCCCGAGCCTCCACCCACCCCCTGGATCCGCAACCACACCGGGGCATGGTCCGACCACGTGAGGGACTCAATCCCCGCGGACTCCACCCTCCGAAGTAGTCCCCGCTCCACAAAAACATAATCAATTCTAGAATATGAGGAATGTATTCCCGAAAAGTAAGTATAGTCCTTAACCGAAGGGTGTAGCCACCTCCAGCAGTCCACCACATTCAGAGTAGCCAATGCCTCACGCAACAGTTTACGATCCCTTCTTCCATATTGATCCGCCCTCCCTGAGTTATCCAAATGAGGGGTCACTGTAAGATTAAAATCCCCACCAAAAACCAGGGCTCCCCCCTTAAATTTGAGGATCCGAGGGACCAACTCACGGAAGAAGGTCCCCTGACCCTCATTAGGGGCATATACATTTACCAGGGAATACAAGACCCCCTCAATCAGAGCATCCAACATGATGTATCTGCCCTGAGGATCCCGCACCACCCTACGTACCTCACAACGAATCCCCTTACGGATAAGGATTCCCACCCCACCCCTCTTAGAAGTGCCCACCCGGGAAGCCCAAAAGGCCTGCGGGAACCTATGATCCCCGACCAAGGATTCATGGGACTGTAGTAGATGTGTTTCCTGGACTAAACAGACATCAGCCCTCAAACGGAGCAATTCCCTATAGAAAGCCCTTCTCTTATTGGGGGAATTGAGACCCCTAATATTATAGGAGACCAATCTAAACGCCCCCATATTCCAAATTAAACAAGAACCACACAGACCCAACCCTAGCAAACATGTCCCCACGTCCCCCCCTCTCCCCCCATCCCTCCCCTCCACCCCACCTCCCCCAAAGTGAGAGTCCTCAGATCTCCCACCAACATACAAAGAAGTGAACCATCCCCATGGCCTCTTACACACAATCAAACCCACAATCAAACATCAACTATCAAGTACAGTGCGTACAAGAATCCCCCTTACCCTACCCACCAACCCCCCAAACTCCCACACCACAAGTCACAATCCCCCCTCCCCCATGCTGCAATACCCCCCATAGAACACCAACACAAAACTTTCAACTTCCCCCTCCCACCTCATCCCAAACCTGACAGTGTGTTACCCCCACAAAACACCCTCCCAAGGAACAAAACCCAACAGTCCATTCCCAGGGAGGGGAGTCCAAAGAACCCCAACCGAGACATAAAAATGACAGTGGAAATAGGGAAGAAACAAGTACAGTCAATCAGCTCTCAGGGGGGAGCACTTGAAGAAGAAGCGGCGGCCTGAAGAGGGGGTCTGCCCCCTCGGCCACCCCTCTCGCTCCGGGATCTGTTCTCCATTCGTTGCCAGCGGGAGGAGGTAGGGCGCCCCACTTGGTTAGGCATCACCCCCCCCGCCGGAGCAGCCTCCTCAGGAATCACAATTCCCGTTTATTGCAACAGCCCACGGGCCTCTCGAACAGTGGCAATTCTGGTGTGGACTCCATTGATGGTAATAACAACCCCAAAAGGGTAAGTCCAGCGATAGCGTAAATTGCTGCGCTGCAAAGCCTTAGTCACTTCTTTGAACGCCCGACGTTTCTGGAGCGTGCCAGCAGCTAGATCCTGATAAAACTCCAGCCGGTGACCCTCCCAGGTGACCGTGCCCATCTCCCGGGCTCTGCGGAAGATCCGCTCTTTAAGAACAAAGCTCTGGAGGCACAACACTATATCTTTAGGTTGATCCAGTGTCCGGGGTCCCAGAGCACGATGAGCCCGCTCCAATCCCGGCTCCAGTGTGTCATCCTGCAGGAGCCACCTGATCAGCTTGATTGTAGTAGCACAAACATCTTTAAACTCAGGCAGGTCCGGTAGGCCCCGCACCCTCAAATTATTACGCCGGGTGCGGTTCTCCAGGTCCTCGACCTTATCCAGAAGAAGTTGGTAATCCGCAGACACCGTCTCCAGTGATCTCTGCATTCCAGTTACACTGTTCTCACAACTATCCAAGCGCATCTCCACCACCTCGACCCTCGTGCCCACCTTCACCAGGTCAGTGCGTAGCTCCTGCACCGCCTCCCGTACCTGCACAGCCACCGCAGAGATTTCAGATTTTACCTCTGCAATCCAGCGCTGCATGTCCACTTTAGTAAGCGGGTCCAGCGATGCGCTCTCCGGCACCGGGTCCACGACCATGTCCACCACAGCCGCTAGGGCTCCGCTCAATTTCGCCGCCTCCCCGCTGCTCGTCTTGGGGCCCATGCTGCCACGTGCAGCCCGGCTCATCGCTTGTTCCAGAGTGCGCTGGCCGGGTTTGTCGCCAGGCAACTTTTTCCGCGTTGCCATAGTGTGCACCGTAGCTTCACACACCTCACCAGCCCCCGGGGACAAAAAATTTGCGCCGTTTACACACCGAAATGATAGTTATTTCGCCGGCCCGAACGGAGCTCTCAGTTCAAGCTCCCATCCGCGGCGATGATGTCACTTCCTCCATGTTTGTATAAAAGTTTAAACATTTTATTGTTTTAAAATAAAGATTTTTTAAAAATTACAAAATGTGTGGTGTGTTTTAGAAATGGCTAGCCACATGTATTACCAGCCCAAACTAAAACAATAGAAGGTGTGACAGGTTATAAGGAACTAGGCTCTAGACACGTAGGGGTCATTTTGATATCTAAAATGACTAACCAAGACAAACATGCTCTAGCAGAGGCCTTAGACATACAATAAAGCCTTTGTGAATGGATAACTTCTATAGAGGGGGTGTAAGTGTATAAAATAAGCTGTGAGAAGACCAGCAAGCGTTCTGGTTTTTGTGGGTGTTACACCGGACCCCGGATACATAAGAACATAAGAACATAAGAAATGCCTTCTCCGGATCAGACCTAGGTCCATCTAGTCCGGCGATCCGCACATGCGGAGGCCCATTTAGGTACACATCAACCGCTAACATGGTGAGTAGAAAAGGGGCTTTTATTTTTGGTTTTAGGGATATAATTTTTTCTTTCTCTAAATCTATCATTGCATTTAAAAACAGGAACGGGGATCTGATGGTAGAAATAAACTATCTCTTTCCAGAAAAAGACAACAGATATTAAACAGTAAGTGACAAATGTATTATCTGGCACATATGTTGGTTTTTAAAAACAGCATCTATAAAACATTCTTTTTTACGTTATGATTAGACCAAGAAACGGCTGGAGAGCCGACACCTTCTACATCGACAAGTTCTAACCAACAACCGGCTCCTTACCGGAAGCCAAAAGATAAACGAAATAGTAGGTATCCTGGTTTTGTAAGGAGACTTGGGTTAAAAGAAAATGTCATTACTTTTATAATGGTTGATCAAGAAAATATTAGGCAGTCAGATCCTCAAGGGTGGGGAAAAAGTATTAACGGTTATGCTATGTTATAAATTGTAGATCGGGAAAATGTTAGAAAGTCACAAGCAGATACCATGAACCTGACGGAAAAGTATAACAGGAAAAGATCGCATAGTAAAAGCTTCTTAGACAGGGAACCAGAGCCCAAGGTGCTTACAGGAAACCAAAGATAAACGAAATAGAAAGTATTCTGATTTTGTAAGGAGACTAATGTAAAAGAAAATGTCATTATTTTTATAATGATTGATGAAGAAAATGTTAAGCACAGACAGATCCTCAAAGGGGAAAAAGTATTAACAGTCATGCTATGTTATAAATTGTAGATCAAGAAAATGTTAGAAAGTCACAAGCAGATACCGTGAAGCCGACAGAAAAGTTTAACAGCACAGAAGCACAGCCGGACAGCACAGAAGGAGAATGTTATGAAGTTGATAATTATTCTGATAGCAGCAAAGTGTCAGAGGATGGTTCAAATAAGGGTGCATCAGGTCCTTCTGAAGATTCAGAACCAATCAGCTATGTCCAGTTTGTGAAAAGATGGGATCGTAAACTGGACAAGTTTCATGGTGTACTTTATTCAGAAGAATTTCGTTTCATTAATTTAGACAGGATAACATCATTACGTGATGCTCAAAATGCTATACGCCAAGGCATTCAACATATCCTGGACGATGTTAGCAACAGAGTATCACCCGGTGACTATGTACAAGTGCATCTACATTCGTCACTTTTTCACAACTCCTTGTTTTCTGGTAAATTAAATCCCAAATCGCTAGATGCTGATGATTTCTTAGACCAGGTTGCTAAACTCCTTCAAAGTCACAGAGAAATACAGGTCTGTGATTTATTCCGTGTTGTTGTACTTGTAATAAGAAACAAGGGTGGTGGGGGTTAAAATCTATACTGTTTAGCCAGATTTTGCAGAAAAAAAGGATGTATTTAATAGATTTGAATAACGCAGGCCGTAATAGATTTGAATAACCTGTGTTTTGCCGGTAGCCTTACAGCACTTATGTCCCCCGTAAAACTCACAGATGCTGAACTGTTAATAGGTGCTGAAAAACTACATAATGATTTGGGGTGGTCAGTACATAAAAAAGTCATGCTTGATGATGTAGCAACCATAGAACAACATTTAAAGATAAATTTAAGAGTTGTGTTTTATACAAACTCGTGGTGTTGCTTTAAAACATCAGACCCACCCATTTATCCAAAATCGGTTTTCTTATTGCTACATGACTATCATTTCTACGGTATAACCGATGTCAAAAAATTCAACAGGGAGTGTAATTTCTGTACTTTTTGCCAGAAGCCCTATAGTCACAACCACTCCTGTACGTTATGGTGTCGTCTTTGTTCGACACAGACGTGTTTGAACAATGACGGTATACAGCAGAGGTGTAGCTTCTACTACACAAGCGACCTCGGGCCGCGTGGGAGCCCTGCTCCGCCCCCCAAAACCTCAGCGACACCACTGCCTGCTCAAAAGCAGCTCCTCTGCCACCGGGAGCTGCTTCTACTACACAAGCGACCTCGGGCCGCGTGGAAGCCCTGCTCCGCCCCCCCGAAACCCCAGCGACATCATTGCCTGCTCAAAAGCAGCTCCTCTGCTACCGGGAGCTGCTTCTACTGCACAAGCGACCTCGGGCCGCGTGGGAGCCCTGCTCCGCCCCCCGAAACCCCAGCAACACCACTGCCTGCTCAAAAGCAGCTCCTCTGCCACCGAGAGCTGCTTCTACTACACAAGCAACCTCGGGCCGCGTGGGAGCCCTGCTCCGCCCCCCGAAACCCCAGCGACACCACTGCCTGCTCAAAAGCAGCTCCTCTGCCACCGGGGGCTGCTTCTACTAAACAAGCGACCTCGGGCCACGTGGGAGCCCTGCTCCGCCCCCCGAAACCCCAGCGACACCAATGCCTGCTCAAAAGCAGCTCCTCTGCCACCGGGAGCTGCTTCTACTACACAAGCGACCTCGGGCCGCGTGGGAGCCCTGCTCCGCCCCCTGAAACCCCAGCGACACCACTGCCTGCTCAAAAGCAGCTCCTCAGCCACCGGGAGCTGCTTCTACTACACAAGCGACCTCGGGCCGCGTGGGAGCCCTGCTCCACCCCCCGAAACCCCAGCGACACCACTGCCTGCTCAAAAGCATCTCCTCTGCCACCGGGAGCTGCTTCTACTACACAAGCGATCTCGGGCCGCGTGGGAGCCCTGCTCCACCCCCCGAAACCCCAGCAACACCACTGCCTGCTCAAAAGCAGCTCCTCAGCCACCAGGAGCTGCTTCTACTACACAAGCAACCTCGGGCCGCGTGGGAGTCCTGCTCCGCCCCCCGAAACTCCAGCGACACCACTGCCTGCTCAAAAGCAGCTCCTCTGCCACCGGGAGCTGCTTCTGCCACACTAGAGACCTCGGGCTGCGTGGGAGCCCTGCTCCGCCCCTCGAAACCCCAGCGTCTCTGGTCCAATCCACTCACTAGCCAACACTCTGATCCAATCCACCCACTCATCCCCAGACACCAAACATGAAGCTAGCCCTGAAAACACACACCCAAGCCACCCTAATGATTATCCTCTTCATCACCAGATGGAAAGTAAAAGCAAACAACCTACCCACCACACCCACACATTCCACTACAACCAATATCCAGCATCTCAACAGAAGACCCCTCACAAGAAATTCAAACCACCATACCAGCTTCAACATCCTATCACCCTAACCTGGAGAAGAAGACCTATGCATCCCAAAACCAAACCTCAACCTCTTTCCAAAGCACTCATATACCCTACAACGGCTCACTATCATCAAACAGACATCGCCTCGCTAAACTGTGCCTACACAAACATCAGAGCCTTAGGACCCAAAACAGAACACATAAAAAAACTGGATAAAAACAGAAAACCTAGACTGCCTCTTCCTCACAGAAACCTGGTTAACTTCTGAAACAGACCCCAGAATAACAGAGGTATGCCCTCTGGGGTACAAAATAACAGTGACCTGCAGGGAGAAAAAAAGAGGAGGGGGACTAGCAATAATAATAAAGGACTCCGTAACCTAAACATACTAGAAAAAACTTCCACCCCGCAAATGGACTTCCTCGCCTGTCACCTTACAAGCACTACACTAAAAAACTCACTAAACTGCATGCTCTGTTATATAACACCAGGTAACTGGACAATAGTGAGACCGGAATTCGAAAACTTCATCTACCAAAACTCTCTTACAGCAGAATATAACCTAATCCTTGGAGACTTAAATCTTCACCTAGAAGACCCAGCCTCCACACCAGCAAAAAACTGTCTATCTTTTCTCAATGCCCTATCCTTCCAAATCCTAAACCCACAAACCACACATGAAAAAGGCCATCAACTGGACATCGCAGCATTCATGACCCACCAAACATCCACCCCAGCAATCCTAACTCCCAACGGAACCTGGTCCCCCTCCCTCTGGTCAGACCACTACACCTACAACTTCAAACTAAACTGGACCAAGACCAAGACTACACCTCAATCCAAAAAAATAACATACACCTCACGCAAACATATTGAGCCAACCACTTTCTGGTCAAAAGTAGATGAAACAATCCAAGACTGCGACCCAACAGACTTCATCTCTCATTGGAAAAATCTATCAACCAACATCCTTGATGAACTAGCCCCACTACAAACCAAAACCAGAACCAGCAGGAGATCAGACCAATGGTTCGACAATGAACTGCTCCAACTCAAAAGACAGTGTAGAAGATTAGAAAGAAAATGGAGAAAAACAAACCTAGATCAAACTAAAATCGCTTGGAAAAAAATCAACAAACAATACAAACTTCTACTAAAGGACAAGAGAAAAACTCATTACACAAATCTTATAGGCACAGAAACCCAAGACTCCAAAAAACTATTTCAAATCTTAAAAGACCTCACAGATACCAAACCCTACACAACCACTAATAATACCCCTCCCCCCTCAGCTACCCTCCTGGCAGAACACTTCAAGAACAAAATCACAAACGCCAGAGCCACCCTCAATGTTACCCCATCCCTCCTAAACATAATCACAACTCACCCCACAGACAAAGATTCAACTGCAGCAGACAGAACTTGGTCACATTTCCCCAATATACAATGGTCTGAACTCAACTATCTCTACAAAAAATACAGCCATGCCTCAACTACTGCCCTTCATATCTCCTTACTACCTCCAGTGTAAAATTCCGTACTCTACTTCTACAATGGATTCAATCCACGCTCAAAGACGGCATTTTCCCCTCGGTCCTCAGCGAAATCATCATCACCCCAATCCAAAAAGACCCAAAAGGTCCACCAGATCAACCATCCAACTTCAGACCTATTGCCTCAATACCACTATACATCAAACTCACAGAAGGCCTAGTAGCCAAACTCCTCACCAACTATCTGGATGACCATAACCTACTCCACCCCATGCAATCCGGCTTCAGAACAAACTTCAGCACAGAGACACTACTTGGCTCCCTCATGGATACAATCAGACAACAACTAAGCACAGGAAAAAAAATACTTCTCATACAACTGGACCTAACTGCAGCATTCGATCTAGTAGACCACAATATCCTTCTGCAAATATTGGATACAATAGGTATCTCAGACAAAGTATACTCTTGGTTCGAAGGTTTCCTAAAATTCAGAACCTACAGTGTAAAATCTAACAAAGAAAAATCAAAATCTTGGTCAAACCCCTGCGGAGTACCACAGGGATCCCCACTATCCCCTACCCTCTTCAACCTATACACTGTCTCTCTCGGAACACATCTAGACAATCTAGGCATAACCACCTACAGTTACGCGGATGACATCACCATTCTCTTCCTATGATCAATCAAAGTCCTCCCTGACCAAAACACTACAACGAACACTAGACTCCATTATGACCTGGATGAAAGATCACAAACAAACTCAATCCAAACAAAACCAAATTCATTCTCATTGAAAATGACAAAATCCAAACCTTAGCCAACCTAGAACTCAACTCAATCAACTACCCCATCCAAACCACCATAAAACTACTAGGAATAACTATAGACAGATGCTGTACCATGCAACCGCAAATAAACAACACAATACAGAAATCCTTCACTATCATGAGAAATCTCAGACAAATTCGGAAATTCTTTGAAAGAACACAATTCCAGCTTATAGTACAATCCCTTATCCTAGGACTACTGGACTATTGAAACATCCTCTACCTCCCATGCTCAACCTTTATGACCAAACAACTACAAACAATCCAAAATACAGCGTTAAGACTCATCTACTCATTGAGAAAACATGACCATATCACAGAAGCCTACATCAATTCACATTGGCTACCAATCCAAGAAAGAATACAATTCAAATTCTACTGCATGTTATTTAAAACTCTTAACGGAGACAGCCCGTCCTACCTGAACAACCGCCTCATCCCAGCATCCACAACCAGACACAGAAAAACACACTCCCCATTCATTCACCCCCCCCCCCCCCCACCGATCAAAGAAGTAAAACGATCAAAACTACACGACGGCCTCCTAGCCACTCAAGCAGCAAGACTAGACAACCAGATCTCCAACCTTCTGATGTCCACCCCAGACTACAAGACATTCAGAAAAAAACTAAAAACCATACTTTTCAAGAAATTCCTGAAACAGCCCTAACCTCACGTACTCTCAACAACATTGATAATAGACAAAGGATCTACCCTTTACTATCATAGCAAGGACAATTGTAGTTTATAAATCTTCTGTTTAAGCCTCCCTGTTCTTAACTACCAAAGAAATATCAAAAGATCTACTCTCTACCACTCTAGCAATTCTACTGTTATCCCATTGTAACCCTGTTTATAAATCTTTTGTAAGCCGCCTTGAACTGCAAGGTAATAGCGGAATAGAAATCCCTAATGTAATGTAATGCAATGTGTCCTAATTGCAATATGTGTTGTCGCTCTAAAGACTGTTTAGATAGACATATGTAGCTTGCGCAGAAAAAAGAAGTGGAGTGTTTATCTAAAACACTGTGTCTGAAATGTGAGTCCTATGTGAACGAAAAACATTAATGTAAGGGTAGGATGTGTAAGCTATGCCGTGAACCCTTAAGCGGTGATGACATACACTTATGTTTTATGACACCCATCAGGGCCGCCATCAGAAATTTCTGGGCCCCTTACTGAGCAATCCTATTGGGCCCCCCACGCACCCCTTCCCCCCCGACCCCACCCCCCCTTCTTCCATGGGCCGAATACACACATACTTTTCTGCTAATGCTCCACCTAAGCCAGTTCCTTAAAATCTTCTCATGTCCATTGGGTGATTTGGCATAGAGGAGATATTCATAAAAAGAACATCCGTTAAGATCTTTACTCATAGACTGTGCCATTTGCTTTAAATCATCTTCCATCATTAATCCAAATTGCACAATTCTTTCTCTGTCTTTGTCCTGAATGACATCTGGTCACATTGCTGGATCCTTCCAGTCAACAAATTTATGAGCAGGCGCGGAGAACGCATTTTTAAACAAATGTAGTTTATCCTTGTACTCCTTATGTAATTTTAATCATCTATGGATATGTTTGTATGTTTATTGTTCAAATGGTTTTATTTATTTCCCCAAATTTATTTTTGTTATACGCATTGAAAATATTTGATATTGCATTTAAATCAAAATCTCAATAAACTTGAAACGAGTGCCCGTGAGATTGTGGGAGGGTTAAATACTCAAAACTTAGAAGAATAACAATTTACTTAAAGTTTTTGCTACGCCAGCTTTTTGGTATCTTTACATACAGTGGCGTACGTAGCATATGTAACACCCGGGGCCCATCATTTTTTGGCACCCCCCCCCCATCTTTAAGAAAAACATGATTTTTAGTAACAAACCACACGTCACACATGAGTACCTAGGAAAAGGCAGTATCTTACATATTGCAGTGAGCAGTACATCAATACACCCATTGTAAAACTAAACAAGCCAGACCAGCACAGATCAATCCTACACCGTCAATCCTAACAGAAAACCATGTCTTTTGAACAAACAGAACACAGAAAACACCTTCGCCTAGTATGGAATATGTCATCACAAACTAACCCCTCATCCTTTTACAAAACTGTAGTGTGGATTTTAGCCACAGTGGTAACAGCCCTGACGCTCATAGAATTCTGAGCATCAGAGCTGCTACCGCCACGGCTGGCGCTAAAAAACGATCCACAGTTTTGTAAAAGGGGGGATAAAATAGAAATACACAGTTTCAACGCTCTAGCTTAGAGGTGCCCAAACTTTTTGAGCTTGTGAGTTACTTTAAAATGACCAAGTCAAAATTATCTACCAACAATAAAATTAAAAAACACAAAGCACACTATACGCTGAGAAAATGTTAATTATCATTCCTATTCTGGGTTTTTTTCAAAGAGGTCAAGGGAGATGACTCTATGCATTGTCACCTCAGTAACAACCATACAAAAACAGACAAATATACCCCCCATCCTTTTTATTAACCACAATAGCAGTTTTTAGCGCAGGGAGCTGCGCTGAATGCCCAGCGCTGCTCTTGACGCTCATAGGCTCCCTGCGCTAAAAACCACTATTGCGGTTTAGTAAAAGGGGACCATATTGTAAAAAATAGACAGCAGATATAAATTCAGAATTGTGCATAGTAAGTGAAGGGAAGTTTTCATCTCTGGGAATTTACCCAGTTAACTATTAAGTTATTTGGGCAAATTCCTTTGAAAACTGTGGTAATACTGCCTCCACTTTGCTAAATTTAAAATAAAATCATTTTTCCTACCTTTGGTGATTTCATGAGTCTCTGGTTGCACTTTCTTCTTCTGATTGTGCATCCAATCTTTCTTCCCTTCTTTCAGCCTGTATGCTTCCTCTCCTCCACACCTCATTCCCTCCCCCAACTTTTTCTTTCTCTCTTCATGCCCCCTTTCTTTTTTTCTGTTTCTCCTTTCCTTCTGTCTCCCTGCTTGCCCCCTTTCTTTCTTTCATTCTCCCTGCCATTCCCCAAGCCACTGCCACTGCCGCTGCCATCGGGGAACAGGACCCACCAATGGATAACAGGCCCCAAAGCCGACGCCGACGCGACGCATGCTCTCCCTGCTTCGGGCCGACCAGCATTCCTCTCCCCGACGTCAATTCTGCCATCGGAGAAGAAGTTCCGCCCAGCCAGGCAGCAATTGGCTGGCCCGAACTTCCTCTCCGACTGCAGAATTGACGTCGGGGAGAGGAAGACTGATCGGCCCGATAGATCACCAAGGCAAAGTGAGTCCTGGGTGATCGACTCACTTTGCCTTGGCGAGGTACTGGCGCCCCTGCCTTAGAACACTGCCTAGGACCCTGGGGGAGCCCGGTCCCCCTGTCAGCTCCGGGCCCCTGAATGCAGGACCGGTAGTACTGCCCTGATGGTGGCCCTGACACCCATCGATAAACTCAAAACATCTGAAAAGTATATTATTTACGATTGCGAATGTATGCAGGAAACGGGCTGGCACATTCCTAATTACATATATGCCGAGGACTTGTACGAAACAAGAAAATGGGAATTCAAGGGTCTTGAGTGTATTTTTGCTTTTATACAGGTTTTTTGTGACAAAAAATTTAAAGACTATACCTTCATAGCCCATAATGCCAAAAGCTATGACGGGTATTTTGTTCTTAGCCAACTGTTAAAGGAAAAGATAGACACAGATCTGTTGGTTCAAGGTGGTAAGCTTTTACAAATCACAGTAGAACCTTTAGCTATTCGTTTCATAGACTCTCTAAATTTCCTACCTATGAAATTAGCAAACTTCCAAAGGCCTTAGGTTTTCCAGGCTGTAAGGGTTATTTCCCGCATTTTTTTAGTACTCAGGAAAATCAAAACTATGACGGATATGGAGCATTATGGTGTGGGAAACATGATGCCTGAAGAAAAAGAGGAATTTTTAAAATGGTACAAGGACAACCAGCACAAGACGTTTGATTTGCAAAAAGAGCTGGCTTATTACTTTCAACAGGATGTGGCTATTTTGCGACAGGCATGTGTTCTCTACAGAGCAGAAATCATGAAAATGACACAGAAAGATGTGGTTGTAGAACGTGAGGGTACTTCAGAAATTCTAATGAATTGTTTAGACCCTTTCCAATATATAACCCTAGCGTCTGTATGTATGGCCATGTTCAGATTTATGTTTTTAGAACCCAAGACCGTGGCGCTCATCCCCCCGGATAACTATCACAGACACAAAAAGAGATATTTATCCCCCTTTATTCTATGGTTGCTGTATCAAGAGGCTGCACAAAATATACAGATCATGCATGCTCTGAACGGGGGTGAAAGAAAGGTGGGGTCTTATTTTCTTGACAGTTACGCTGTCATTGATGGGGTAGAAACAGCTTTTGAATTTAATAGTTGCTTTTATCACGGCTGTCCGGTCTGTTATAATGATAAAGACCAGAATCCTGTAGCAGTCACGACCTATGGCTCTCTTTATTACAAAAAGCAGCTAAAGACAGCCTACATGGAAAGCGTGTGCTTCAAGGTCGTAAGTCTGTGGGAGCATGAGTGGATGCGGATGGTCAAAGAAAATGATAGGGGCTGTGCAGATTTCCTGGCTAGCGCTGCATTACTGCAACCCTTGGTCCCACGAGATGCCCTTTTTGGGGGTAGAACAAATGCTGTTTCTCTATACTACAAAACAAAACCTGGGGAAAAAATACACTACTACGATTTTACCAGCCTATACCCATTTGTCAATAAAGCAAAGGAATATCCAACAGGCCATCCGCAAATCATTTATGACAACTTTGGTCCACCCACAAATTACTTTGGTTTTATAAAAGCAAAAGTATATCCTCCAAGAAAGCTCTTTTTCCCAGTATTACCCGTCAGGGTGGGCGGTAAGCTTATGTTTCCTTTGTGCCGTACGTGTGCCGACGCATGGCAACAGGAAATGTGTGCCCATATGGATGAGGAGAGAGCTTTCGTGGGGACTTGGTGCACGGTGGAGATGGATGTTGTCATTGCAAAAGGTTATGTGGTTGTTGAAATCTATGAAATCTGGCATTTCGAGCAAAAATATGGCAGTCTCTTTTCTGAATACATCAAAATACACCTCCGTCAAAAACAAGAGGCTTCTGACTACCCCCGGTGGTGCAATGATACAGAAAAACAAAACATGTACATCTCTAATTTCTATAGAAAAGAAGGTGTACTTTTGCGGGCAGGCCATATTCAGTTAAACCCTGCTAAACGCCAATTAGCAAAACTTTTCTTAAATTCTCTGTGGGGGAAATTTGGTCAAAGGACAAACCTGCCTACCGTTAGCATTGTCAGAGAGCCTGATGATCTCTTTAAATATCTGTTTTCCCCTGAATTTGAGGTTTCATCATGTGACTTTATCGATGATGAAACAGCCTGCGTGTCTTGGAAGCACTCAAAAGACCGCACTACTTTGCCCGGTAACACTAATGTTTTCATAGCCTGTTTTACAACAGCCTATGCGCGTTTAGAGTTGTACAAACTTCTAGACAATCTACAAGAACATTGTCTGTACCACGATACAGATTCTGTGATATTTGTGAGCCGCGAGGGTGACTGGAACCCCCCTCTGGGTGATTATTTAGGGGAGCTCACCAGTGAGATACCTGCCGATGAACATATAACTGAGTATGTATCAGCGGGTCCTAAAACATACGGTTACAAACTGACAAGTGGAAAGACCTGTATGAAAGTGAAAGGGATAACGTTAAATGTAGAAAACAGCCAGAAAATCAATTTTACTAGTTTAAAAGATCTAGTTTTTGACTACAAACCGGGTACAGAGGGTTTACCACAGAAAAAGATAGGGGTGCAACAAACTGGTATTATAAGAAACAAAAAGAGATGGGCTATAGAGACCGGTGTGATTAAAAAAACACAGCAAGTTGTGTATGACAAAAGAGTGAAGGAGGAGGATGGATTCAGCACACTACCCTACGGATACTAGCACGGTGGATGCCTGCTGGTCGCACCCTTTCTCTTGTATATTAGCAGTACTGTCCAATTCAGGCAAGAGCTTCTTTGTTAAAAAACTGTTAGAACACGCTGGCCGTGTATTGTCTGTCATACCTGACAATATTGTTTGGTGTTATAGTTGTTGGCAACCTTTGTATAAAGAAATGTTAAATAAAAACCCTTTTATTACTTTTACGGACATTTTGCCTGATACTTTTAACGATGACCGAATGTTTCCAACCTATAAAGCAAACTTGGTTATTATAGATGATCTAATGGATTCTGCCTGTAAAAGCGGCGAAATAGAGAATGCCTGTACTAAGTACGTACATCACAGAAACCTGAGCATCATATATATAGTTCAGAATGTTTTCTGCCAGGGTAAAACAAGCCGGACTATAACTTTAAACACCAAATACATGGTTCTCTTTAAGAATCCTAGAGATAAGTTACAGATAGCCATTCTGGCTAGGCAGATGTCCCTTGGAAAATCACAATTCTTTTTAGAGGCCTTCGAGGATGCCACCAGAAAGTCGTAAATGGTAATGTGTCTCTCCAGATTGTGGGTTTAAAAAGGATTGTTTTGTTGTGTATTGTATCATATAAGTATTCATTTCGTGAAACCTTTTTCTTTGATATCATCTGATATTATTAAATGTATTTAATTTATAAATTTAAAAAAAAAAAAAAAAAGAAAGCCGTACGGCTATCTCTGTGTGGACTTAAATACCACAATGCCTGAGGCTTACAGATTGAGAACGGATATTTTCCCACCAGATTGGACAATGGTATATTGTGTAAAACCACAATCAACCCGTAAAAGGCTGTGAATACATAACCAGATCCCTTCATATATGCTGGGGCGTGTCTCAGGTAACATGTCTAGCTGTGTAAAAAGAAACCTGCCCCTTTTAAAACTTTTAGTCCAAGTCTCGCCGCAGCACAGAAAAGCCATCCTAAATACAGCCTCTGATGATTTGGTGGCTGCTATAGCTGAAATCGCTCTCAACACCCTAAAAGGTAACATCCCGCTTTCACAAAACCAGATAAAGGTTTTAAAAGGGAAGCGTCACACTATAAAAAGACTGTGTGATAAAAGATTAACCCTTAAGAAAAAAAAGAAGCAGTTGGTGAAACAATCGGGCAGATTTATAGGGCCCTTGTTAAGTTTTGCTATACCGTTGATAACGGGTCTTCTGACAAACCGCTAATGCATCACGCTGAAAAAATGTACCTGGTCCCTAGTCAACAACTCGAGCGCTTGAGAAACCCCATAGACCGGGAAGAAAATATTAGAACCTCAACCATACTTAGGTTAGACAAGAAAATGAAAAACATACTGCAGAGCCCTGGTATGTCTGACCATGAAAAAGTTAAACGTTACTCAGAAGTGTTACAACGTTATCTCGTGTTGAACAGACAAAGGGATATGGAAAAAGAAAAGCTAAATGTGTATCTACAGGGACCGGTTGATGCTTCAACAACCCCCGCTCCAGAAAATAGTATACCTCCAGACTCTGTGGTTCAAGAAGTGTTAAACAGCATCAATACGCGCTATAGGAAAAATGCCGAAGTCCTGCTTAACAAACTGTCAAAAAACAAAAGTGTTGCATCCTGGGAGGGAGATGGTACATTTGTATACCAAGGAACACCTATCAGTGGTTCTAACCTGCTCGACCTCGTTCGCAGTGTTACGCAGACCCATGCTCTTTCAGAGCAAAGAAGACCCCTAGGCTGGGGGGAGTTCATGCAAACCTTAGCTCAATTAAATATGCCTTCCTCGGTTGTGGGTAACGCAGCCAACAGAGAGGTACTGTTACACCTCAAGGAGAACCCAGCTATGAAGGTTCCTGAACTATATACAAAACCTGCCAAGACCAAAGAACTCCTTCCTCATAAAAGACGTAAATTATTACCCAGTTACCGGTGGCTGTGTGTATAAAAACATATCATCAATAAAATAATGTTTTTTAAAAATGAAAATAAAAGACTGTAGACATTTTGATTTTAAGGTTTACTTTTTTTTATTTAGAAACAGCATGACATTCATGGTAGGAAACACAGCCCTGGGGTGTATGAAACGGGTTTTGAAAAGGTCTACACAAGACTTGTTTTTTATTTTATACAAATTTCAATACCATTTCATCATTTTGCATTAAATCTTCAGAATACATTTCTAAAATATTTTCAAAAGGTTGCCCTTTACAGTGATAATGTAAAAAAAACACACAGTGATAGCCAAAGGCCTCAGACAGCGGGTGCTGTAACTGTCTATTATGATATAATACGGCCTTACAGTGTTTATTGAAAAAGTTCATAATGCTGTTAGGAAAGAATAAACTATTCGGTGGTTGGCCGTAAGAATAAAAAAATTCTCCTGTCCCGTCCCCGGTCACATAGAGGGCCAACCAGTGTTCACCTGGTAGGTTGTGTGGGTGTGTATTCACGACAATTCCCACAGGTTTCCTTGGTATTTCTAATCCTGTTAACCAGTCACTGGGCAGTACATCTAAAAAAGATTCTGCAACACAGGAGTCCTTCTTTAAAACACGGAAGATCTGTACGATGTTCATGTTCAAGAATGGTCAAAAAGAACATTCCTTCTATGATTAACTTCTATCAATTTGTAAAAAATCCCATACACAATCATGTTCACAGTGTGAGGTAAAGCTCTGGCAAAACGTATTTCAGCCCGCAGGTTACCGGTTTTGATCAGCGAGTAGTGGTCAGCGCACTCCTGGTCCGGCGATAGGTCAAAGGCTAGCAGCATATAACCTTTGTAAAACTCCTGACGATCAACCAGGAGGGCGTTGTCTTTCAGGTGTTTACCGGTCGCTTGAATAAGCTGCATATATTCTCTCACACAATTTCCATTTTCAAAGTCGGGTTGTAGAGGTTTTCCGGGTACTTGTTCACCATCTACATACAGAGTGCAAAATTAATATTGTAATGTTTAAAATTGAAAGGGTAATTACCACTGAAAGCGTAATTAGCGTAATTACCACTGTAAGCGTCGTTATCCACAAAGCCCAACACGATGAACTTTGGTAACTGCCCCCAAAAGAGATTTTCCTGATTAGTCACATGGGCGCCGGCCGGTATGCTAAACACCTTCAACCCCACACAGTCTATCGCATACTTGGCGTTAGCTTTCAGTAGAGCTTCAGCATGTCCCAAGCGCACTCCAGGGGCCACTTTAACTCTCTTTACAAAGAGGGCAGCGTTTAAGATAAGGAGTTTATAATTTTTGTCAGCATCACCGCTCATTAAACAGAAAGAGTTTTTGTTACGTGACAGTTTTATTTTAAGATCTACGCCGTTGATGAGTAGCTTTTCTTGAAAAAATAGATCGCTGTGTAAATGTCCCAACAGTTCCACCTTGTGGCTAGATGCTGTAAAGTGAACCCTTTCGGTAAAACCCACATTACGTGCACCTATATCTCTAACGTCGTGATGTTCGGCTGTATCCTTATAAAACAGGCTGCTTGTGAACTGTGATTTGAGGGCTCCTTCACCGTAATTGAGGATCAGCTCTATGAGGGCTCTGTAGGGGTAACAGTTATTACTCTGACTAATCAGCTGGTCTCCCAGGGTAACATCCAATTGGCTAAAAATAGATGCAATCGAGTAGTTTACCAGGGCTATTTTGGCGGCTGCGTCAAGGTCTGAACCGTCTTCTTTCACAATTTTACAGGTCAGATGCAGGAGAGTGTTGTTTAAATCAATGTAGTCTTCACCGTGCCCCGCTATGTAGAAGTCCAAAGGTGCTGTTTCCGATAAAGCTGATAATGGTGGTATTTCCACATAGATACTTTTTTCGATACTGGTTTGGGTTGGGGATAGCTCAAACAGATCTAGTTCTGATTTAACGCATTCTTCAGAGCCGTTGTGTACAAAAGCCATGGTTTTTTAGAATATATCACGTTTCGTAGAACGGGTCCTTCCGCTGGATAGTTTCTGTGATTTGTTACCTTGAGGTTTCTTTCTTTTAAAAGGTTTTGGAGGTCCTTGCAGAATCTCTTGAGGATGGGTCCTCTTTCTTTTAACAGCCCGTCTAACCATAGCCAGTCCCGACCCGCCTGCTCTGCGGAATGGTTTATTTTATTTAGAACGGTTGTTGCGACATGGCCCATGACATCTTTAGCTATGTTTTTTGTGGCTCCTTTCACATGTGGTTTAATAATTTCAAAACCCCTTTCTGTGATTTGTTACCTTGAGGTTTCTTTCTTTTAAAAGGTTTTGGAGGTCCTTGCAGAATCTCTTGAGGATGGGTCCTCTTTCTTTTAACAGCCCGTCTAACCATAGCCAGTCCCGACCCGCCTGCTCTGCGGAATGGTTTATTTTATTTAGAACGGTTGTTGCGACATGGCCCATGACATCTTTAGCTATGTTTTTTGTGGCTCCTTTCACATGTGGTTTAATAATTTCAAAACCCCTTCTCAAAAGCGGTATTGCTTTTCTAAAGAGACTACGAAATACACCACCTACACCGGCACCGTACATGACAGGGGCCCCGTGATATCCTGAAAGTCCATAACCGGCTTGTGCTGTGTAATAATTTTTGTATGCTTTGGGGTATCCGTAATCTTTAGACACCAACATTTTAAAACACAACAGTCTTCCTGGGCCGCAGGTGAAGCTTAAGGATCACCTTCCGTAACGAAATGAGACGTTCCTGTTCTGATCCGTCTTTATTTCAAATGTGATGGTATCGATGTGCTGCTTGTTCACAGGAACATAATGCGGTTTATCGTACGTGAGGGTGATAAACTTATCCGCTGACCCTAGAGCTGGAACACAGCGCAACAGTTGTACAAAATGGTCACCTACTAACTGGTGCTCTACAATATCGGTGTACACGTAGAGGGTATTAAAGCCGGCCTCGATATTTGCTGGGAAATGAGAATGCCTTGTATTAACGTTAGCCTTTACCCCCAAAATGGTTGCCAAATCACCCCCTGCAGAAATAACAGACTTATCCTCCGGTTTTACATGAATTCTTCGTGTATTGGGGTCATATATGATTCTCGGCGGTCTCTCAGACTCATAGGCGCTTCTAATGTCATGATTCATGGTTTCCAGTAACCTCCCCATGGTCGCATAATATCCTCTCTGGATTGTAAATTGGTGTACATTTCCTTCTCCAGAGGTGACAACGTACTTTATGTCTTCCTTAATATTTTTCCAAGTATGTGGGTATTGTATTTCCACCAGTCCCGCTTCCCACGGACCCTGTAAGTCCAAAGGCCTAGCTATTTGTATGGTGAAATTAGAGCTGGTATTATGGGGAAACATAGCTGTCGAAGCATTGCTAGGCAATGTGATATAAAAGCCACCGTCATTCATTTTGTTTTTTTTCTCTCTGTGCTGCTTCAAAAGACAAAATCAGATGTCTTGAATCTCTGAGGCCTTCACCCAACTGTTAAATTTATCAGGCCACCCCTTCCATTTCACGAGACAAATTTTGTTCTTACCCCCTCCTTTTACCTTTAGAACCTTTTCGATATGGTATATTCTGTCCTCTAGAGGCTTGACTTTTAGTAATTCTTCAGGATAAAAAGAACCTTGTATAGTTTCGCTATCGTAATCTTGTATCTTGTATATTGTTCTCTGACCCCTGTTTAAAAAACATCTTTTATTATAAATATCTCATCCGTCCATGTCTGCTCGTAACCTTTCTGAAATTTTCCTTTAAGTTTTGATAGCCTTACATGGTCTCCTTTCATTAAGAGATCCTTGGTGGGATCGCGTTTGATGTTACTGCCGTAGACTGTTTTCCAAATCTGCAAAGAGTTTGAAGGTGTCACATCTACAGGCCTCGCCTGTATCGTTCTGTGAAAACTATAATTATAGCTGTGCATTATAGCCTGTAGGACGTCTTGATAAGTAAAGGTATTATGGGCTGTAAAATATCTCCACATTTTGGATTTTAAAGTCCTGTTAAATCTTTCCACTACAGCTGCTTTAACATCATTATGGGTCACAAAATGGATAACACCTTTTTGTTTTAATAAATTCTTCAGAGACTTATTTAAAAATTCTTTACCCTTGTCTGTTTGAAGTTTTTCAGGTGTACGCCCTAAATTAAATATTGTTTCAAAGGCTTTGGTAACTTCGTGACCGATTTTTGTTTTTAAACTCACGACCCATGCATATTTTGACAGGATATCTATTACCGTTAAGATGTATTTGTAACCGTTGTTATAACGGGCAAAGGCTAAGTCACTTTGCCACTGTCTGTCAACTTCCGACACAATTGTTTTATTTCTTTTTAAATGGATTCTAGCCGGTCTGTGTAAATTGTATGCGTTTTGACCGGTGACCCAATCCACTACATCTTTTCTCCGGACTGTTATATCACTCTTTTTAGCCGCTTGAAGTAGAGGGTTAATGCCTCCATAGCTTCCTGCCACGTATGGATCATAATAAATTTGCTTCAATAAAGATTCTTTCATAGCTCTGCCTTTTTAACAGAGCCCTTTTAGGTGACAGCTGCTTTTGTTGTTTTTTTTTTTTCAGATTGTTAAGACAACAGTAGGAGGCCGGGATAAGTTCAGATATGTTTAAACACACCTCCACCTTCCCCCCCCTTGGCTTTATCAGTGGAGGGGGGCTGCAAGGGGCTTATCAGCTGTTACCATGACAATAGGGGAGCTGGCTCATTAACCATTAGCTCAGAATTCCTACTGAAAGTGTGTTAAAAGCAGAAAATAAAATAAATAAATAAATGCAACCTTTTCTCAATTGTTTCTGCCCCTGATCTGTTTTAAAAACAGGAAAGATTTTGTGAATGTCTTTTGTTTTGTGATCTGCTCTATCCATGAGCTCTTAAACCCTGTCTTTTAACTAAAAACTATTAAAATAAAGACGCTTCTTTTTCTGGCCACATCATTTCCGGGAGGGTTTTGACTAAGTCTGTTTCCCCTATTTCCGCCTACGTGGTCAGAAAAGCGCATTTCCGTTGCTTCATTTACCCTATTTCTGCCTACGTGGTCAGAAAAGTGCATTTCCGTCGCTTCATTTACCCTATTTCCGCCTACGTCATCAGAAAAGCGCATTTCCGGTAGGAGCAGGCACTCCCATTTCTGGTGATGTCATCAGAAAGTGCATTTCCGGGGTGGAACATGAGGGGGTGGGGCCATGGTTGGGGCAAGGCATGAGGGGCGGGGCCATGGGCGGGGGCGGGCATGAGCGGGGCTACCACCTTTCATTCCTATGGGAGTGGAGGGGCATGGATGGAGAGTGAGGCGGGGCCATGAGCAGGGGGCGGGGCCATGGGCGGGGCTACCACCATTAATTCCTATGGGAGGGGCGGGGCATGGGCGGAGAGTGGGGCAGGGCAATGGGCAGGCGGGGACGTGGTATGGGCGGGGCTTAACCCAGAAGTGAACGCTGATTGGTCGATCCTTATCTCTGACAGCTGTCAATCATTTTGACATGAGGTGTACCCATTATACTACTGTGCTGCAACAATTACATCACCTCACACCTGTGGTGAAGGCTGGGCACCCTGGTGTAGATTTCTTGTTTCTCTGTTTTTTGTCATTTTATCTATCTGGAATGATTGGGGTTAAATCTCCTTCATCATTATGATTAGCCACGTGGAATATGTCCAGGGTGAAATCTCCTATTAAACGGACCAAATTGCTTTCTTATTTACGTCGCCAGGAAGTAGCTTTTGCTTGCTTACAAGAGTCCAAACTGTCTGATGTAGAACATCTGAAACTTAAAACTGTTTGGGTGGGTGAGATTTTTTGTTCATCTACAAACTGTAAAAAAGGTAGGGTGGCAAACTAAATTATGTGCTACAGATACTTGTGGTCACTTTGTGCTTCTACAAGTGACCCTAAGTACATTTAGTTTTAACCTTTTAGTGGTATATGCTCCCACTTCCTACGAACATGTTTTGTTTCAATCCCTGGTTAAAATGGGTCTTGGAGCATGATACTTTTCCCCTGATTTGGGGGGGGGGGGATTTGAATCAAGTGTTTGATCCCTTTCTCGATAGGTCTTCCCCAGGTCAGCAGCCTTCAGTTTCACATAAAGAGGTTCCTTATTTATGTTCTATGTTGGATATAGTAAATCCTTACAGATTGTTACATCCCCATGAAAGAGCTTATACACATCTTTCCCATTCCCATTCGACATGGTCCTGAATAGATTATGGGGTTCATAATCAAAACACAAAAACGTCTAAAAAACCGCCTAAGTCGGAATTTGAACGTCTTACCCGGCAAAACGTTCAAGCAGCCATAATCAAAGGTCGGCCAGCTGCACGTCCTACGCTGCAACACGTCCAACGTAAGTCGTACAAAATGGGGGCGTTCCGGGGCAGGTTTAGGCCCCAAACGTACAAATACGATAAACAAAGGTAAAGCAGAAGTAGCATTTTGACTTAGACCTGCTTTCAGAACGTCTAAGCTGCTCCTGAGTGTGTGGTGTCCTGTGTACAGGTAAGGGAAGGATGTGTAATATCATGTGTGTGTAACCCCTCACTCTCACCATCTCTATCTCAACCTCCCCACTTATGTTCCCACTGCTGTGTGTGTCTCCCCACGTTTCAGTTACCTCTGCAAACACCCCTCTCTCATCCCACCTACCTCCTATCACTATCACCAGCTCTTTCTATTACATCTATTACAGCTTACTCATGCACTCTGGTGTCTATCGTGTGGCATGAGTGACTGTTCTGTTTCACCACCTGGCTCAAACCCTGTGGGGAGGGGGGTGTCGGGTGACTGCTTGGCTGGGGCCTGTTTAGACTGTAATGAGCTCTGCTTTCTTTGTCAGGTGCTTTCTTTGTGGGCCATGGTAGGGGTCAATGTGGTCATCGCTGTGGAACTTCTTCTGCAGGAGGAGATGGAGAATGAGAGGTCCCATCATCGAGTGCACCGTAGGAGGCTGTTTAGGTCTCACTCCAGCTTCTTTGAGCTCACTGACCAGCAGTGTGTGGAGCGATACTGATTCGACAAGGCCACCATCCAGGATCTCTGCCTCCAATTGCAGCCCCTGCTACAGGCCTGCTCTCGATGTAATTACCCAATGCCAGTGCATTTATTTATTTATTTTTTTAATATTCTTTATTCATTTTCAAAATTACATTAAGTGTAAAATATATTCATTCACAGTAACAATAAATATATCACTTATAAACAATCATTGGTACATTATATAAATTTTTATCCCTTCCCCTTTCCCATCCCTCCCATCCATATCTTCCATTATTATATAATATATGTAATAATAAAAATACCCCCCTCCCTATATCCTGAACTGATAATTAAAAGGGAAATAATTTTACTTAATCCTTACAATATTTTGTTAATGGTTTCCACACATCCTGAAACTTCTTAAATTATCCCCTTTGTAAAGCAATAAATCTTCCCATTTTATAGATATGGCATAAAGAATTCCACCAAAAGTTATAATTTAATCTCCTCCAATCCTTCCAATTATATGTAATTTGCTGAATGGCAACCCCAGTCATTATTAGTAATAATTTATTGTTGTTAGCAGAAATCTGACTTTTTGCTCTCATTTCCATACCAAATATCACAGTATCATAAGATAATGCCACTGGGTTATCTAATAAATTATTAATTTGGTCCCAAATTGATTTCCAAAAATTCATAATATATGGGCAATGAAACAATAAATGATCTAAAGTTCCTACTTCTAGATGACAATGCCAGCATCTATTAGACAAAGAACTATCTAATTTTTGCAACCTAACAGGGGTCCATAATGCTCTATGTAACAGAAAAAAACCAAGTTTGTCTCATAGATGCAGACACCGTACATTTCATCCTCCAAGACCAAATTCGTGGCCATTGAGATGCAGTAATTTCATGCTTAATCTCAATGCTCCAAATATCTCTTAAACCAGTTTTTTATTTCTTTTTAGTAAATCCACTTAATATTTTATACCACTGGGCGGCCTGGTGACCCAAGAAGTCTGTCTGAAAACAAAGAAACTTCATACTATAATGATTATTAAGATTTTTCCAATCAGGGAACCCCACCTGAATGGCATGCTTCAGTTGCAACCATCTAAAATTTTCTGATTTATTAAGTCCAAACTTATGCTACAACTGTGAAAATTCATGCATAGTATCATTAGAAATAACATCATCCAATATACGTATTCCTGCTATCATCCAATGCTTCCAGACTAGCCTTTCTCCGCCAATTTGAATCTTGGAGTTTACCCATATAGATTGACTTGTAGATTTGTAAATTGGAATAGTTGTTAAATTGCTTACATACCGTAAAGTTTTCCATGTATCGGCTAGTATTCTGTTGTCCTTACTGTAGCTAGGCATTTTGATACTGAGCACATGGCACAGACGCAATGGAGACATGAGTTGCCATTCTATCCATAACCAGTCTGGGAGTTTTCCTATGAGTTCTGGGAGGATCCAATACATACCATGGCGCAAAATATAGGCTTGATGATACCTATAAAAATTTGGAAAATTTACCCCTCCCTCTGAAATTGATCTTTGTAAGGATACCAAAGCCACTCTAGGAGTTTTACCCAGCCAAATAAATTTTAACAGAATGCTATTTAATTTTTTATAAAAGGACCCTTGAAAATATACCGGTAACATACCCATCTGGTAACAAACCACAGGCAAGATCATCATCTTAATAGTTTGGACTCTCCCCCACCAAGAAAGGTGTAAAGGATTCCATTGCTCACACATTTCCGTAACCTTCTGCAACAACGATTTTTCATTTATTTTCATTGTTTCATCCAATGTATTTTTAATCCATATGCCTAAATATTTTATTCCATCTTCCTTCCAAAGAAAAGGAAATGAATCAAACAAACCTTTTGTACAGTGTACATTGAGTGGAAGAATTTCTGATTTAGACCAATTTATCTTATCGCCCGAAAATTTCCCAAAATTCTCAATCATTTTAAGTAAACATGGAATGGTTGTCTCAGGATTCCTTAAATAGAGCAAAATATCATTCGCATAAGCCGAGATCTTATATTCTCGATCCTTATGAGGAATACCCTGAATCTCCTCCGCTTGCTGAATAGCTAATAACAAGAGTTCCAAAACAATATCAAAAAGCAAAGGAGATAAGGGGCAACCTTGTCTAACCCCCCGTTGCAACCTAAATCCTTCTGAAAAATTATTATTAATATACAATTTAGCAACAGGGGAACTATACAATGCTTGAACCATTTGTATAAATCCTGGGCCAATACCAAACCATGCCAACGTTTGGTACATAAAGGTCCATTCAACACGATCAAAGGCCTTCTCTGCATCAAGAGATACAGAAAAAACCGGATCATTTAAGGCTTTTGACAAATTCAGCATATGACATGCAAGCCTAGTGTTGTTAAAAGAATGCCTTTGAGCAACGAATCCTGTTTGGTGCAAACCAATAATAAAAGGGAGAGCTTTAGCCAAACGTATAACCAAAATTTTAGCTAATAGTTTTCCATCAACATTAATTAAAGAAATAGGCCTGTAGTTTGAAACCACTGTAGGATCTTTATTTGGCTTAGGCAAAACTATGGTTAACGATTCTGCCATGGTACCTGTAATACAACCTTTATTTAGTTGAGACTGAAATAAATTTAGCAAATATGGCAACAGGGTAATTTGGAATGATTTATAAAACTCAACTGTAAAACCATCACCACCTGGAGTGGATCCAGCTCTAAGGGACTTCAATGCTATCTGCAATTCATTTATCGAAATTGGTTTTTCTAACTTTTCTTTTATATGATCAGGAACCTTCGGTCCTTCAATTAAATTTAAAAATTCGACTCCTTCCTTTTCTTTATCTAAATAAGGCTCAGAAGAATATAGATCTTTATAAAACTTCAAAAATTGTTTTAAAATAGAATCAATTTGAGAATAAGAATTCCCTTTATCATCTTTAATTGCAATTATCTTAGTTTTCCTTTTTTTTGCTTTCAAATAATTCGCCAATAATCTTCCCGCCTTATTTGAATTTCCATAATACAATGCTTGTTGAGAAAATCAGTTTGGAAGAGATCTCATTATACTTTCCTTTCATTTTTAAGAGGTCTTGTAATGTTGAATATTCCCATTTATCTACTAATTTTGATTCTAATATCTTTATTTTTTGTTCCAAATTAGAAAATTGTTTTTTAATTTGTTTTTTAATATAAGCCGAAAATGAAATAATTTGTCCTCTCATGGTTGCCTTAAAAGCATCCCATAACGTTTCCATAGAGACATCTTCAGTATTATTAATATGAAAATACTCATTCATTTTCCCTTGCATTTCCTCTATGAAATTTGGTTCCACCAGCAATGTATTATCAAATCTCCATACAGGTCTACTATCCTCTTGGTCACGTATTTTAATTTTAATCCACACTCCCCATGATCAGACAAAATAATTGGATCTATGGAGGCTTGTGTTACTTGTTGAACTAATGAATCTGAGACAAATATATAATCTATTCTTGAAAAAGATTTATGCACATGGGAACAAAAGGAAAATTCCTGATCATTAAAATGAAAAATTCTCCATATATCTTTCAGATCACAATTTTGTACCAAATTATCTAAGCCTAATGATTTCATAACTCTACTAGGTTTTTTTTATCCATAATAGGATCAATAACAGCATTGAAATCTCCAGCCACTACTAAATTTGAAGCAGCCAGTGGTAATAACAATTGTTGTAAAGATTTAAAAAATTCAATTTGGTTCAAATTAGGTGCATATACATTGAGAAGCGCCATGGAAGTATTTCCCAGAACCATATCTACATGCAACCACCTCCCTAAAGGATCAGCAGCAATTAATTTAAAATTTGCATTACATCTTTTATTTACCAGTATTGCAATGCCTGCTTTTTTCTTATCAGCTGGAGCATAAAAAACATGTTTAAATCCAACTTCCCTTTAGCTTTTGAGATTTAAGGCTGACAAATGAGTTTCTTGAATGAAACATATATCTATATTTTGATCTTTCAAAAATAAAAGTGCTTTCTTCTTTTTAATTGGATGGTTTAAACCATTAACATTTAGTGAAAGTATTTTAAGTTCCATTTATATATGCATCACTTTCATATACGTTTTCTAACAAATATTCCGAACTATTGTAATATTCAAGTTTCAAGTTTCAAGTTTCAAGTTTATTAAGTCTTGATGAATCGCCTATATATTTGCTAGGCGATGTACAATAAAAAATAACATGTATTAATAAATGAAACAAGTACAATATTAAAAATGATATAAAAAACAAATTTGTTGTGTAGACAATAAACATACTTTGCAAACTACTCAAAAAAACCTATATTCACAATAATGTGAGGGTAAAAACATACAAGACATGTGAGGATAAATAGGGAAATAGTTACAATTTTGATAGAGGAGAGGAATAAACATAAAAGGAAAAAACAAAAGGTGGGTAAAAGATGGCTGTTTAGTTTTTTTTTTTTGTTTTTTTTAAAAAAAAAGAGAAAAACCGAAAAAGTAAATGAGAATGTCGAATTTTTACTGCTCATAATAACCATACGCATCTTTGAAAAGAAAAGTTTTAAGCATTTTTTTAAATTGAGTTAGGTCTTTTAGTTCTCTGATGTGTTGGGGTAGAAGATTCCATGATTGAGGGGCATTAACTGAGAACATATCCTGTCTTCTGGTTCCTATCATTTTAATAGAAGGAACTGTAAGAAGATTAGTTGAAGAACGAAGTGAGCGTGTCGTACTATAAGGAATAAGCCATCTGTTAATGAATTGGGGTTCGTTGTAATTTAAGGCTTTGAACACTAAAAGCAACAATTTAAAAGTGAATCTATGGCTTATAGGAAGCCAATGAGATTTAACCAACAGTGGCGTAATTCCTTTGTATCAAGCATTTCCCTTAATTTATTATGCATCAAATCCCTCTCCCCCCTTATTGTTTTATATAATATAATCATAATACCCCACAAACCCCTCCCAAATCCCACCCTTACTTATTTTGCGATAACATAGGAACAGCCCAACAAATCCTCTCATCTCCCTCATAAGTATTATATAGTACTATTTCTTCTAAAAAATGCATATTAAACCATTCATACTTTTAATACATCCCAAACATATATCATATTCTTTTGCCTAACTCCATTCCATTAATATTTAATTTTGTTAAATATTTTGAACCCATTGACAAAACATATTAAGAAATTTACCACATCTTTATCTGTAATAAAACCATTTTAAACTAAAAACCATAATAATAAACATAGGATTACATTATAAGAAACAATCTTATGTTTTCTGTTTTTGTTTGTTTATAATTTTGTTAAATATTTAGAATCTATTGACAAAAGCATATTAATTTTTCCCCCTTTTCTTCCTTTCATATCTTTTTATTCTTCCCTCCATCAATCAAAACATTTCAATTCTTTAAACAATATCCCCTGCTAATACATAAGGATTCAGACCTCAGTACTTTTTACCAAAAACCCAATCTAATATAGGGGGCGTGCCATTTCATGCAAGTGCTCCAATATATGGCCCAAGAGTTTTATTAGTCATATATATCAGTCCACACCAAATTCTGTACCACCATGACTCCCGCAGGATCAATATCAGTGCTTAACTCAAATTTCAGTGAACACTGATTATTCACAGCAGTACCCACTATTAATTCAGGAAGCAGGCAGATATATATCTATTAATTGAAACACTAAAAACACTCTACTGCTAGATACAAAGAATGTTTCTGTTTTTGACATCTCATTTTCTTGCCACTGCAGCCCATTAAACAAAGAAAATTATATTCATTAATCAAAATCTTGGTATTAAAACATGGGTTCCAGGCATATTCATAGATGATAATCTCACACTTAAAACCCACACAGTCAAGACGACAGTAACTTATTCAGGTGTGATTCAAATCAAATCAGTAACCACCCTTTAGTCCTGGATTATTGGTATATTAGTCCATTTTCTTCCCACAGTTTAATCCCATGAAACCCATTAGGCATGTGCAGGTGAAACTGTCTCCCAGTTCCCTTACCAATATTGAAACCTAGTGAAACTGCACAAATCATGGCATTATTTTCACAGCAAGCAGCATAAAAACCCTTAAGGGCTCTCACTAAAAGTCATTGTTCTTCATGTCCTTTCAGCTGCTTCCATATCTGTAAGGGTTGCTGACATTCATTCATTACTCCTGCATTCTCAACCCACATCGCTAAAACCAGGCATAGAATCACGTGCATCCACCCTGCCCCGTGTACAAACAAATATACCAGAATGCATCACAGGCTGATTATACACCACTTGAGCCCCTCCTCACCTACTCAGCAGCCCGGACCCGCGCCAAAAATCTGAAAGTGCAGCACGCTCCAGACACTGCAACAAGTTCTTCCGGGGTCAATTACACACAGGCAATCACATGAAGGACCCAAAAATGTCCGGGTTAAGCACGCAGCCTGTTCTCCTCCTGCACGGTAAGACAATACTATATCAGAGCTTCCACAACTAATTTAATTGGTAATTTCCATCTAGTTATGTCAAAAATGTGCACTCCTTTCCAGCGGCGCCAAAGCTCTCAGACCAAGACAGGATCGGGACGTGCTCAACAAACGGAAACACCCCCTCCTCCCCGGCCTGCTCACCGACTCAAAAGACAGTAAATTTTTAACAGAGCAGAGCACAAGGTTTGGGGGGAGGGAGGAGGCGGAGCACTGCTCTAGTGTTCCGATGTTTATTCCAAGTGCCAATCTCTAGTTTCACCCCATATAATGTCACAATGTCTCTCCTCTTCAGCACTAGGAAACTTACTGGATGATAAAGTCTTAGAACCTTCTCAAGGCCTCATTTGAAACTCCTCCCCTTACTTCTTAGAATCCTTTTGGCGTCAGGGAAACTTGAATGCCAGCAAAATTCTTTATATTTATTTTCCTTCACCATTCTGTATTAGAATCCATATTAGTTTAATTTTAAACTATTCTAATCATTCCAATACAGTTATTCCCTCAATTACAGTAGCCATCTTGGTATCCATTAAAGTATATGAAGAAAAGAAATTTCCTATATTTCCTTTAAATCCAAACTTTTCACTCTCGTATAAACAACAAAAAAAAACAAACCATATCAATTTCCTAAATATTTACTTCCATAAATAAATTAAACTCTAAATCATAGGTGTTTCTTGTGATGATAAAAATTCCTTAAGCTTCTCTGGGTCATCAAATTGATAAAATTTCTTCTTGTAAGTAACTCTCATTACTGCAGGGTAATACAGTCCATATTTAGCTCCCATATCCTTCAAAGGTTGTCTATATTGTAAGAACTTTTTCCTAATTTGAACAGTCTCTTTTGCAAAGTCCTGTAGAATGATAATTTTGGAATCTTTATATTTTACTTCTTTAACTTCTTTTGATGCTCTTAAAATTTCCAGTACATGTTGGAATCTTAATACCTTAAAAATCGCAATTCTTGGCTTATCATTATTTTGACTTCTCATTCCAATCCTATGTGCTTTTTCTATTTCTAATGGAACTTTTATTTTAAGTGGTAGAATTTTTGGAATTACTTCTTCCAAAAAGGCAATCATATCCTTCCCTTCAGCTCCTTCCTTTAATCCAAGTATTCTTAAATTTTGATTTCTAGATCTGTTCTCCATATCAATCATTTTTTAATTTAAGTCCATTAAAATATTATGTGTGTTCAATATTTTTATTAAATTTTGTCATACAATAAAATGGCAAGAACAAAGGGAAAACAGCAGGATACAAATCTGTGGTCAATAGCAGAAAGTACACAACAATCATCACAGGGAATACTCTAAAATCATAGAATAAGTAAGAAAAGGCAGGCAGGACAATATATAAGAAACAGTCTAACACATGTCTACAATAGGAGCCCAGATCTTATCAAAGGTAGACATCGAATTGGTTTTCTCTGCAGCTACTTTTTCAAATTTACCATAGAGACACACTAGATTCCACCAGAAAGTTACATTTAAAGATGCAGAATCTTTCAAGTTCGAGAGAATAGATTTATGTGCTATCAGCAATAAACTACATAGTAATCTAGATTGATATTTATCCAAAACATCAGGCAAAGCATAAGCACCAAACATCACCGCAGCATATGTGTGAGGAGATGTGATCGGTAGATAATCACAGATAATCGCCCATACCTGGGACCAGAACGTATACACATTAGGACAGTGATAAAACATATGGGCAAATGTGCCAACCTCTACGGTGCAAGACCAACATTTATTAGAATGTTTAACATCAATTAAGGAAAGCTTATGAGGGGTCCAGTAGGCCCGGTGTAGGAGTCCATTAAGATATTATGATCTTCTTTATTACTTTGTTGTATGTGCTCAATTTTTTCTATTCTATTTTCTATCTTATCCATTTTATTAGTTAATATATCAAATTTGCTGTTCATAATGTTCATTTCTTGTTTCATTTCTATCATATTCAAATTTATCTTCCTCATTTCTTCCAGTACCTCAATTATATCCAAGGCATCCATAGGCAGAGATATCTCACTGGACTGTAGATCTTCTTTTAGTCTTTTTGTTTTTCCTGTTGACTTAGAATGAGATTCTGGTATCTTCTGTTTACTTGAAGACATTTTCTCTTGTTTGAGTTAAATTAGAAGAAATATCTGTTAATTAATTCAAATAAAAATTGCTCATGGGAGGGAGCTCAGCCGTTAGCCTGCCATCTACTCGGCTCCAAGTTCCAGAATCTCCATGCCAGTGCATTTAAAAATAACAACAGCCCTCGAATTCCTGGCAACTGGGAGCTTCTAGTCTGTATTGGCATCCAGCACTGGGCTCACTCAACTTGCCATTTCCAACTGTCTCACCCAATTTCTTAATGCTTTCCTAACCCACACCCGTGACTACATCTCCTTCCCCACCACTCCCCAGGCTCTACAGGACAGTATGAGGCAGTTCTACAATGTGGCACAATTCCCCTCCGTCATCGGAGTGGTAGACTCATATTGCCCTCAGACCCCTTAGGGCGGATGAGGCCAGTTACTGTAATAGGAAAGCGTTCCACTCCATAAACATGCAGGTGATGTGCAATACCCAGGGAGAGATCCTGGATGTGTGTGCCAGATACCCTGGCTCCACACACGATTCCTACATAGTGTAGCATTGTGGCCTCCACAGGAGAGCAACCCAGGGGGACTTAAGTGGTGCTTGGCTTCTTGGTAAGCACCTCAGGGACACAGCTACCCTGTTCCCCCCCCCCATCCCAACACTCTCTTCCTGTACCTGCAAATCACTGCCACTCATCATTGCTCGCTCTCTCTCTGTGTCTCTATGTCTCACAGGTGACAGGGGGTATCCTCAGCGAGTCTGGCTGATGATTCCGATTGTCCACTGCAACTGAGGAGGAATATAACCAGCGTCACAGAGCCACCAGGAGCATCACTGAAAGAGCATTTGGGCAGTTATAAATCCGCTTTCGATGCCTGGATCGCTTGGGGGGCCAGCTGCTGTACAGGCCTGAGAAGGTGGCTCAGATCTTCGTGGCATGCTGCATGTTGCATAGTCTTGCAGTACACAAACACCAGCCACTGCCTGATCCCTCACAGCAACAACTGCAGCAACCACCTGATGGCGATGATGACGAGCCTCCCCCACCCCCACAGCACAGAGCTGAGCACAGTGCCAGCCAGGAAGGGTTCAGACCCACTTCCTGTGAAATGGACGCTGTACCCTAGCCACCTGACACTATATCAGTCCAGTGCCATTTAACTGGACTGCACAACCAACCCAGGCCAATGTTAGCTTTAGTGTAGATAAGCTGAAGCTTGTAAACAGCACAGACAATAGTCAGCTTCAGTGTACATAAGCTGAAGCGTGTAAACAGCACTGACAATAGGTTCTTTTAAAGAAACACTTTTATTTTCCCACATTGTGTGCAAACCACCATTCTTAAATACACACATCCTCATCAACACAAGCCCCTTACCTACCTTCCCGTCCCCTTCCCTTGCCCACGTGGTCTCCCACAGCCCCTGACAGCCCTCCCAGCTCCACCTCTAGGTACATATGAAGCTTCTGGACCAACTGGGGCCACATCGGTATCTGAGCTGCCACTATCACTGCTGGAGTCAGTGTTCTGCTGTCCAAAAGCTGGCCATGTAACCTGAGTGGAGGAAGGCAGGCGTGGAACAGGCCCCAACAGCTGGGGGTGCTTTCTTTTCTCTGTGGCTTTGCGTCCTGTCACCACTGAGCCAGTGGTGGAAGGTGCTGCATGCACCTAATCAGCATGCTGGCTTGTGGAAGGAGGACGGTTTGTAGCTCTCAGCTCACTCTGGAGGCCTTCCAGCTTTCCAACGATGGCAGTGTTGGCATGCAAAAGCTGCCTCAGCAGTTCATTCGTCTCCCATTGAGCCTCCAGTGACTGCTGTTTCACCTCCAGTGACTGCTGTTTTGCCTCCAGTGACTGCTGTTTTGCCTCCAGTGACTGCTGTCTTGCCTCCACACCCTCTCTCAGCAGTTGGAGCTTCTGCTGCCGATATCCCTCCAGGGTCAGATTGTGGCCCAATAGCCTCTGGGCCAGTCTCAGCAGGTGGCGACGCTGGCGACTGGGTGCCCTCCAGCGGCCAGGCTGTGTGGCCTCACTGCCCTCCTCGGTATCGGCAGCCACATTGGCAAACTGCTCAGGCGGTGGGAGAATTGGGAGCTCCTCATCCCCATTGGCAGGCTCCTGGGGTTGGGTGTCCTGGGACTCGTCTGGCCCCTGCTGGCTGAGTGTTGCAGCTTTGTCATCCAGCACAGTCAGTGTGTCGATGCCACTGCATCTGGCCTGATCCTCGTCAGAGCTAGCATCTACATAGGGGAAAAGCACATATGGATGTCACAGCATACCACAGGTAACATGCATCCCAAAGGTGTGTGACCACATTCCCAGCTACCATAGGGCAGTGTGTTGGTGACATAATGAAGGGGGGTGAAAGCAGTGTATGTGCAGACACCTTACATGAGCACATCTGCTGATCATAGCAATGGTTCCAAATTGTCTGTACAGGGGTGTAGGAATCTAATTCCATGCTCTGCCATCAGCACATGGAGTAATACCATACAGGTGTTATGGAAAGGTTTGAAGGGCAGTGAGTACACCTGCTCTTCAAACCTTTCCATAACACCTGTATGGTACTGCTCCATGTGCTGATGGCAGAGCAGAGGAGTAGAAGAAGGAGGATGAAAGAGAGGTCTCTCAGAATAGGGGACATAGCTGTGAGATTGGGGATTAAGACACGTACATACCAAAAGGCAGTGCAGCTGATGTGTCCTGTGTGCCCACACCATAGGTGGAGGTTGCTGACACAAAGATGAGCACCAGCTGGTCCATGGGGCTGAGGTCTGCCATGTCAGCATCACAAACTTTCGTCTCCTTTCTGTTCGGAGACACCTTCCCATCTACTGATGCAATCTGAACTCGTTTGCTGTATGTTACAGATTACATGGGCTGCCTTTTCAAGCCTATGGCTGTATTCAGGTACGCAAGTATTCCTGCTTCACCTATGATGTTTTCAATACTTATAGATATGTCTGGGGCTCACGTTGCTGGTCACCCTCTGGAAAGGCTGTTTGAAACAGCGTTTAGACGAACGAAGGGGGGGGAGAAGCAATCTGTATAGGGGCCATAACAGGGTAAGGGCAATGACTGTGTGAGCTGCCTGGAACACAGCTCTTCACTCTCCCCGTCCCCCATCCCTGCCTAGGGGGGCTCTTTATTCCACAATGCCACTCCCTTCCTCCAATGATTGCTTCACCTTACCCCCTTCCCCTGGGATTCCTGCCTTACATACCCTTGATCCTGCCCACAGGTGTATGTGTGGCCCTGTTGGTGGCTCAGCAGTTACAGCAGTTTGGTGTCATTGGGAGGGAGGGGAGATACTATCTCAGTTGACACTGGTCTGCTTCCTAGTGCCTCACCTTGCACATGTGTAGCTCTTATGGCACCTAACTGATTGCATATGATCGGTGCAGGTCAGTGACATCAAGGGATCACACGTGACACCCAGTTTAGAGGTAGATATCTGCTATTTATTTAGTTCTGTTTTTGTAGTCAAGATTCAAATATAACTCCATACACCTTTGCTGAGGTAGACATGAATGGTAGAACACCTGGTCACAAAAGACTGTCATAGAACAATGGCTATACAAATATGTACGCTTTATGAGAAAATACAATATCATCATATTTAAGCTAACAACATGGCACATGCCTAACACTGCTCCAACCTGTGCAAAGTAAGCGAGCTGTTCTGAGCCTCACATACTTTTTCATTTGTAAGGGTCAGCAAAATCTGTGAGGGCTGTCCTGCTGCAGCAGTCTCTGTCTCCAGAGGTTGCGACTTCTCTCAATGCTGCTCCCTGTGCCTGGTTACATCATCATCCATTGGCCCATAGGTTAGAGAAGCTATTTGTGACCTCAGATATACAGCCTAGCATTCCCACGTTTTAAGTGTCAATCTTTAGGGCCTCCTCACCACATCCCATCTGATGGCAGTGACTTTTAATTTTACTGCATATCTGTTTTCCACTGATATGGGGAAGGTACCCTTTATTGCGTATAACACTGCCCCACCATATGCATGTCTTCCTACCCTAGTCATGGGATTGGAACACACCTTCAATGCAACTATTGCACATCTTAACCATCACTGTACAGTTTGCATCTGTACATCACATCTCAACACGTGCAATCATTGGCAGAGAATATGGTGACAGCATTGTAGCCGACAGCCAGTAACATCAAGTAGGCAAACATCCAAGTATGTCCCAATGAGATACAGTAGGTAAAGTCTCCTTAATATGCGATGGAGAGGCTGTGTGATGTCCTTTCAGTCATTGGATTTCTAGCAGCTACTTGTGAGCTGTCAGGGACACTGTTGGTAACATGATTGGGGCCTCAATTGCCCATTGGCAGCGTGGCCCTCAGGTTTGCCCCTTCGGCCCCTAAACGGGCTGCAGAAAGATGCCAACCAGCTGGCGCAGAAGGCTCACAAATTCCTGCAGGGTCTGCATGGTTTCACGCCTCCCCTCCTGCAGTTTGCTGCGCATTTCGGCCACAACGTTCAGCAGTTGTCCATAGGCCTCAGGAGGGGGAGGAACTACTGGGGCCGCTGGCTGCAGATCATGGCGTGGGGCTGAGGCTGCTACCTCCACAACCACCTCTTCATCCCCTTCAAGAGGGGGCATATCCTCATAGAGGTCTGGGACCTCCCATGCGCCCTGCTCCTCCACCACATGCTGCTGCTGCTGCTCCACCTCCGCCACCACCTGTGCCTCCACCTCTTCCACCTGGGCCTGATCCTCCCCATCCGACACCTCCAACACATCTTCAGGTGGCAGGCTTTACTCGGAGGCAGAGTAGCCTTCCTCCTCCTGCTCAGCCTCTGCCTCTGCCACTGCCTCCCTGGCTGCCTGTTGGCACATGTCCACCACCACCTCCTGGGCTATGCCCTCAGCAACATGCTGTGCGCGACCTGTGTATAGTGAGAATATGAAGTCAGGGTTACCATAGCGTACATTGGTTGCATACTACATACACAATTACCTATCACCCCCCCCCCCCCACCCAACCCAGTAAGACTAAGTGGGAGACAGGTCAGGCCAGTGTGTGAACACATATGTAAACTACTTTCTGTGTACAGTTACACCGGTATACATCTAAACAAAAGGTGGCCAGCTTATGCAGGTGACACTGAATGGCCTTGATTTATATGTTGACACAGTGGATTGACCGGTATCTCATCACCCACATTTTGGGTGGCAATAGGTTGCATACTAGCACAGCTGCCAAGGAACAGCACATTGACAAGAAGGTGAGCTTTGAGAGGTAGCAGACATGAGATGACATAGGATAGAGGGTGACAGGTGCAACTATGAATCACACATTATGCTTAGAATCAGATAGTGTCTCTCTGAAGCCCTTCTCTGCAATGAACTGCATTGTCAAGGAGGCATAACTGAACAAGGGATATATGCCTCCACAACAGCAGGCCTGACATTGGTCTGGAGCTATGAAGGTGACCTCCAGACCAACATGTGGCCAGCAGCTTCTGAGCTTGTTCAGGTATGCCTCCTTAACAATGCAGTTCATTGCAGAGAAGGGGTTGAGAGAATGAGCACTCAGTATGCTACCAGCGCCGATATCAAATGCAGAGATATTCATTGATGTGACAATTACCTCCCGTTCCTCAATTATAGCTTTTTAGCATCTGATAGTCACCTCCACATTTCAAGGTTTCTGGTATGTCTTACATGACAGCTGCCATAGCTGTGCTACTGACTGGGGGGGGGGGCTGCCACTTACGTCCAGCTCTGAAGTGGTGTCTGGTGCGCCGGATGAGGGCTGGGTTTTCCCGTTAGACCCTGCGCCACCTGCGCCTCGAGGTCCCGGTACACACCATAATGCCTGCAAGAGAGATATGGTGGAGAATAGGGTCAGGTGACAGTCCTTTTCAAACATATGCAGGATTATGAGGGCACTGAGCACATCACATCTATCATGTATATTCTGCTGAGATAGGGTCATATCCAGAAATGAAACATCTGCCTGCTAAGATATTGTTATCCTTCTTTATCTATCAATCTATCTATGTTTCCTTTATATATATATATATATATATATATATATATATATTATATATATATATATATTTTATGCAACACAGAATAAGCAAACAGTTCCTTGAAAGATGAGGGTGGGAGCAATAGGTGACAGGTTTAGAGACTAGGACACACTGGCTACATAGTGATAGGTACTATGGGGGTTCTCACCTATGCAGGGTGTCACGTATTCGTGACCAGGCCCTCATGGCGACGTTGCGGGGTGGTCTCCTGCCATTGTGGCCAAACACCCGTGCCTCATACTAGAGGCAGAGCTCCACTAGGGACTCATTCTCCCCTAGGGAGTAGTTTGGCTCCCTTCACTCCACCATCACACCCGCACTCACTTACACAAGCTCTCACACACACTCATACACCCTCTCCCTCACTCACCCTGGTGGCCACACACTCTTCCTGGCACGCCCTTCCTCACTACACGATCTCTCACTCCCACAATCACTCACACTGTCTCTCTTGTCTGTCACGCTTGCACTCTCTCTCACTTGCTCTCACACACACTCACAGAAATACTCTCCAATCACTCGATCCCACTCAATAATCAATATAAACTATCCTATCCTCCACCAAATTCCAACCACTCTCCTGACTCCTCACTCAATGCCTACTACACCCACAAGGGTCGCATTTCCACGTGGTGGTTGATATATGGGCATGCAGGACGTTGTTGGGGACAGTGTGACATCAGTGGGTCATGTGCCAGGACAATTAATAGATAAGGAGCGCTATACGACTAGCAAGTCATTCAGCGGATCGCGGCGAAAATAGATATACGTCTTGTTTGGACAGGCCTCATTTTGGTAGGAAAAGTTGGACGCTTCAGTATAGCGCATGTGGATATGTTTTTTGTGGACGTCTTTCGTGCCGATAATCGATTGACTTGGACATCTTTCCATTATCGACACATTTCCCTGGACGTCTTATAACTCAATCCTTGTTTTCTAAAGTCCTTTCTTCTGTAATAGGACCTTTGGCTATTTCTGATCATGCAATGGTATATGTTGATTTAGAGAATGGGACAAGAAATAGTGGTTGGCGCTTCACTGCTTAATTATATGATGATTCTCATTTTCAGCAGTATTTAATAAAGTGATGGGCGGATTATTCACATTTTAATTCTGCTTATGTTGATAACCTGGTTCTTTATTGGGAAGCTTCTAAGGTAGTTATAAGAGGCAATGTAATTGCTTATGTTGCAGCATGAAATCGTCATATTGATACTAAAGTTATCTCCCTTGAACATCAATTCCAACGTGCCAAAAAGACTTACCTTCATCGATCCACAATGACTGCAGAAGTGGCTTTGAATATCTTATTACATGAAAAAAATAATGTAACACCCTTTATCGCAAATGTTTTTTTCTGATTTGGGAATCATCCTGGTCATTTACTTGCACGTCTTACTAAGGGTTGGAATGGCCCTAGGTTGATTCACCTCATTCATTTACAAGATAGAATACTGACTAATACTTCTGATAAGATTTCCCAAGTCTTTTGTCATTATTTTTCCCGCCTTTACACGGCTGATATATCATCACAGCCTTCTTTAGTTCAGGCGTACTTAGAAGATGCTTCTTTGTCCTGTTTAACCCCACGGATGCTTGAATTATTGAATGCACCTTTGCGTGCGGTGGAGGTACAACAAGTTATTCAGTCCTTGTCTACTTGTAAGGCTCCTGGACCTGATGGATTCACTGCGGAATATTATAAATTGCTTCTATATCATCTTCCAGGTGTGATGGTACATTACACTTTGATACTTGTGTGGAAGACTCTTCTTTTCCTCTTGGTGCTACAGATGCCTTAATCACTTTGATTCCCAAACCTGGGAAAGATCCTCAGTATGTAGATTCTTATTGTCCCATTTCATTACTTAATGTGGATCTAAAGATCTTTGTGAGGGTGTTAGTAGATAGATTGGCATCTCATCTACCTCAGCTTATAGGGGAAGAGCAAGTTAGATTTATGCGAGGTCATCAATCTGTCTTACATATTCATAAAGTATTGGCTGTGTTGGTGACTGGTCAGGCAAAAGCAATATCAGGATTGTTGGCAAGCCTAGATGCAGATAAAGCCTTTGATAGAGTGGAGTGGTCTTTTCTTTTCTCTACATTATCTCATATGGGCTTCTCTGGATGGTTCTTAGATTGTTTACATGTTTTATATGCTGATCCTCGAGCATCTATTCTTCTTAATGGATCTCGATCCTCCTCTTTTGTTGTATCACGAGGTACTCGTCGGGGGTGCCCCCTCTCTCTGTTATTGTTTCTTCTTTACTTAGAACCTCTTTTATGTATTTTGAAAAGGGATGTTCATATAACTGGTCTTTCTGTCATGGGCCAAGAATTTAAAGTTTTGGCATTTGCAAATGACTTGATGATTATATTAACTAATTCCGTACGTTCTATGTCACTCTTACACGAACCCGGTAAAAAAACTCACAGTTACAGCAGACGACCTAGCCGATTTTTTCAATTCAAAAATAAAAAAATTAAGACTTGCTTTATCAAGCCCTCAAGACTCCCACTGGGACTACATCTTCCCCTATGACCCAGATGCATCTAAAGCCGACATGAGTTGGTCCAACATCAAAGAGATTGACTGGCAAACATTCAATAAGCTCTACAACAAGTACGCCAAATCGTACTGCAGACTGGACCCCTGCCCCCAAATGTGATGAAAGCGGCCCCTATCAACTTCAAAGCCAAACTACTAGACTGGATCAACCTACAACTATCCATTGGCAAATTTCCAGAGGACTTGGGTCAAATTGTAATAACTCCTATTAAAAAGAACACCAAAGAAACATCCAATAACATAGCCAATTTTAGACCTGTCGCAAACATCCCTCTTGCTGCTAAATTAATGGAAGGCCTGGTAAACGCTGAACTAAATACCTACCTTGACAAATTCAACCTTCTGCAGAACAACCAATCAGGTTTCAGACCCGGCTTCAGCACCGAAACAATTATGGCCTCACTCCTAAACCACCTACATTCCCTTCTCAGTCAAGGCACCAGTGCAATGATTCTACAACTGAACCTAAATTCTGCCTTCGACCTAGTAGATCACATCATCTTAATTAACTGTTTAGAATCCTTAGGCATCACAGAAAACGCTTACAACTGGTTCCAGGAATTCCTCGAGTTCAGATCCTATCAGGTATTCAAAGAAGACAAATTCTCCTTCAGCTGGAAAAACAACTGCGGGTTGCCCAGGGCTCCCCGCTATCTCCGACCCTATTTAACATCTATCTCATCACATTGGGACACCTGCTATAAAGCCTAAAACTCAACTCTTACGTTTACGCTGACGACATTACTGTAGTGCTACCACTAACCTGTCTGTCGTCAGACTTTATTAATCTCTTAACCAACACCCTAAAGCAAATAGAGCTTTGGATGATGGCCTTCAAACTAAAACTGAACACAGAAAAAACTAAATTTTTCCTGACATCTCCCAATGAAAAGATAAAAGACAACACGATGGAGGTCACGTGATGCTGTGAGCTGAGCGGCTGCTTGCTCGTTCGGCTCCGGAGCCCTGCACCTCGCATCGCGGCAATTTAGGCACCGGAACGAACACTTTATACCCCCCTTGCCGGCGGAATTAGCGCCTTTTCTATGGACAGATTTTTGGCGCATTCACCTGCCCAGATGACATCCAAATCCACAAAAAAAGATCGGGAGAAGGTGCGGACCGGAGAGGACAAGATGGCGGCCGCGCCTCGTGCGGAGGCTCCGGTGGCCGCTTTCTCGCCCGAAATGTTGTCGGAGCTGCAGCGGGTGATTCTGCAGGCGCTGGGGCCGCACATGGACACAATCTCCTCTAAATTAACTAAGATGGAATCTCTCCTCGAAGACCATGCCAAGCGCGTCACGGAATTGGAGACGCGGGTTTCGGCGGTGGAGGACGGAGCCCTAGCGCTGGACACGACGGTGACCACGTTGACGACTCAGCTCCGTGTCTGCCAGGACAAACTGGAGGATCTAGAGAACAGGTCTCGTCGTGGCAACTTGAGATTTATAGGACTACCTGAGACTATTGCTGATTCTGTACTCCTCTCGGTGGTGGAATCCTGGTTAGCCAGTGAACTACCAATGCCTGCCTCCTTGGGCCCTGCCAGATTTGAGCGGGTACATCGTGTGGGCCCTCGGGCTGGAACTGACCAGAGACCCAGAGTGGTCATTGGCAAATTACATAATTACAGACATAAAGTGGAGCTGCTGTGTGCATTCAGAGCTAAAAAAGAATCTCTGACCTACGACTCCTCTCCTGTGCGAGTAGCCCAGGACTATTCTGCTGCACTCACTGAAAGGCGTAAAGTTTTTCATCCTCTCTGTTCTAAACTGGTAGAACAAAAAAGGAGGTTTATGTTTCTTTATCCTGCAGTCCTGAAAATTCATCAAAATGGAAAGTGGCATGTATTTGACTCTGCTGACTTGGCGGGAGAGTTTATAAACCGTTCTGAATCTAATGCAGGGGAAGCTTGAGCATATATCATTGAGTTTATTGTTCGGCTGGTAATGGGGGTTTACCATACAGTAATACAAGTTCACTGTTGTTTGTTCACTTATTTTGAAATTCTTTGCGGGGGCAGGGCTCTGACAGCCTCTGAGACGTGACCAGCTTTTCCAGGGCCTGGAGGGTTTTGGGAAAGTGACGGACCTAGGTGGGGGGGAGATTGGGGGAGGAGAAGCTGGGGTTGGGAGGAGGGTGGGGGAGGGGTTGGGTGGGCCGGGAGGGGAGGGGGGGATTGGTTTAGGGGGGTTGGGACGAGTGTCATACTTCTGTATATTCCTGTCCAGTGCAGGTTCTGTGCTTTTTCTGAGTCAAACTACATCTCATACATTACTGGTTTGTTTGCTGTTTAGTTTTCCCCGGTATGGCTGGGAGTCGGGGGAAACCTGTACGTGTTATTGGGCAAAGTACTTTTCTTTGAACTACTCATGACTCCATCCACCTTTCGTATCTTATCTTGGAATGTCTGTGGGATCACCTCCCCTGTGAAGCGTAGTAAGATTCTGCAACGCCTTCAACATCATAAAGCTGATTTAGCCTGTCTTCAGGAGACCAGACTTTCGGACTCTGAACATGCTAAGCTATTGAGAGGTTGGGTGGGCCAGGTTTTCTATACTTCCTCCTCCAATAAGAAAGCTGGAGTGGTGCTGCTGGTAAGAAAGGGATTTCCGGGGAAAATTGAACAACTCTACAAGGACGTATTGGGGAGGACCTTGTTTTGCAGGGTAACTATGTCTGGGTCTACCTTTAACTTGCTGATGCTCTATGCTCCCAACCAATATGACCACTCCTTTTTTGCCAACTTGGCGAGGAAGGGAGTGCGTGATCCTACTAATCCTTTGATATTATTGGGGGATTTTAACCAGGTGCTAGACCCTACAATGGATAGAACAGGCCCGGGACCTTCCCAATCCGGTGGCCCTACCAAGGGAATCCCATACTTGTGTGACACCTTAGATCTTATTGATTCCTGGCATGTACTGCACCCTACGGAAAGGGACTATACGCACCAGTCTAGAGCGCATCACACGTTTTCCCGTATAGACTACATTTTGACATCGACGGCATATTTACCTAGGCTCGGAGCTTCCGAGGTGGGTCCCCTTTCTGTGTCTGATCACTGTCCTATCTGGATCGACGTTTTACATGGCACAGATTCCTTGCCTGGAGGATCTTGGAGGTTTCCCTCCTATTTATTTAACAACTTGAATTTTCAGAAATATCTTGCTCAGAAATGGGATGATTATTTGTCCTTTAATTCTCAACATCAGGACAGGCCATTGTTGTTCTGGGAGGCGGCGAAGTCAGTTCTTAGGGGGGATATTATCTCTTACGTTAGTGCACATAGACACCGTATTTCCAGGGGAGTCTTACATTTAGAGCATGAATACCAACGTTGTAAACGTGCTCATATTGCACACCCTTCCTCGCAGACACAGGAAGCCATGACGTCAGCACAGACTGCTCTGAACACTTTATTACACGAACGTACCCAGCATTACTTTCACTATTGTAGGTTTAAATTTTACAGATTTGGGAATAGGGCGGGACGTCTGTTGGCCAATTTGACTAAACCATATCGTTCTAACCGTCATATTTCCCGAATATTACTTAGTTCGGGGAAGGAATTAACCAACACCCCTGACATTGTGGAAGGCTTTTTACAGCATTATAGAGACTTCTATACCGCTAGGGATGGTCGGGGAGGACCTGAGGTGGAGGATTACTTGATGGATGCAGGGGTTCCTAGATTGTCATCCCCGGATAGATTATTTTTGAATCATCCCATTCAGGGTAAAGAGCTACAGGCAGCGGTAAAGCAGCTTAAGGGAGGTACGTCGCCTGGTCCCGATGGGTTTTCCCCAGAGTTTTATAAACTTCTTTTTCCCGCCCTTTGTGGTCCTCTGGAGGCATACTATAATGCAGCTTTGGAAGGTGGATCCTTTCCCTTGGGGGCGAACCAGGCATACATTACCTTAATTCCTAAACCGGGTAAATTAGACACGGACGTGGAATCCTATCGCCCTATCTCATTAATTAATGTGGACATCAAAATATTAGATAAAATATTGGCTAATCAACTTTCCACCCTGTTGCCGAAATTGATAGTACCTGAACAAGTGGGATTTGTACGAAACCGTCATTCAGTCCTTAATGTTCGTAGATTGCTTACTGCCTTACAACGTATGAGGGATTCTGGTGCACATGGGATACTGGTGGGCTTAGATGCAGCTAAGGCTTTTGACCAGGTCAACTGGAAGTACTTGTTTAGTGTGCTGACTTACATGGGATTTACTGGGTGGTTCTTTAATATGCTTCAATTGCTTTATAAGGATCCCATCGCTTGTATTTTGGTCAATGGTGCTAGATCTCCAGCATTTCAGATTGAGCGTGGAACACGTCAGGGCAGCCCGCTTTCCCCACTGCTTTTCTTACTGTATCTGGACCCCTTATTGCGTACAATACTCTGTGATGATATCATACAGGTCATGCCAGAGGGGGATTCTCAACTACGGGTATTGGCTTATGCAGATGATCTCTTATTAACATTAGGATCCCCTGCAGCCTCTCTTTCTAGGGCGTTGGAACTGTTAGATGAATTTAGTATGTACTCAGGTATGCAGTTGAATAGATCAAAATCAATGGTACTGCCCCTATCCATGGAGGTGCAGACGCAGTGGAGGGGTGACTTTCCATTGGCTTGGGCGACGGGCCATCTTACCTATCTGGGTATTGTTATTTCCTCTGATCCGTCTCAACTGTATTCTCTTAACATAGACCCTCTGGTACTTACAACGATTCAGAAATTAGAGAATTGGAGGGTCTATCCACTTTCTTTATTGGGTAAAATAGCATTGTATAACATGGTGCTTGTACCGCAGTGGCTTTATATATTTCAAATGATACCTGCTTTACTTTCTGCTCGCCATGACAAATTGCTGGGGAAATGTTTACAAAGGTTTTTGTGGAATGGGAAGAGGGCTCGGTTATCTCTGTCTCATTTGGCACGCCCTCGGGACCGGGGAGGCTTTGGTCTCCGTAATCTTCGGTTACTGTCTCAGGCGTGTCAGATGAGACATTTGAATGACTGGTTTAGGGGCACTGGACATTTCTCAGCCACCAATCATGAACTGTTCCTCTGTGACCCTTACCACTTTAGTTATTTGCTCCATGCTCCTCATTTGCCAAGAAAGACTTCCTCAGCACGGGATCTCTTCTTACTGCCTTTGCGACGCCTCTGGAAATTGCTATGTCATCAACTTCGGATCCAGCCTCAGGTGACTCCTTATTTACCTTTGAGGGGCAACGGGGCATTCTTAGCGGGACTGGACCCGGTGTCCCCTGGGGTGTGGAAATTGCGATCTAATCAATACATCTTTCAAGTGGTCCACAAGTCAGGTTCCTTAAAAACGTTTGAGGAACTACAGCGTGATAATGGATGGAAACCCACTGACTGGCTTTCTTACCTCCAATTATCTTCTTACATGACCACATTGCCGAGAGTATCCCTCACTGATCGATGCATGGAGTCCCTCTCCGAAGCGCTGAGCTTATCGGCTCAGGCACATATCCCCTTGAGATTTCATCATCGCCACCTTCAGGAACAATTGGGGGAACCTGACTACGATTCAATTGCTTTACGATGGTCTCAGGATCTCCCTTGTGTGGTGACTGCAACTATGATTCGTAGGGGGACTTTTCGGACAGCCCGTGTGACCCATAATGTTCTATTGTTTGAACTTAATTACAAATTTTTACACAGGCTCTACAGATCCACTGCATATCAGTTTCGAGCTAAAATGTGTGCGACTGACCAATGTCTCAAATGTTCTCATTCGCCCTCTACATTGGGGCATCAGTTCTGGACCTGTACTCGGATTACTGCATTTTGGCATCAGCTTAATATACATATTCAAACTCTGTGGAATTACAACTTTGTCCTGGATCCGGTGATGCTATTTGCATTGGATCATGTTCCCTTGTCAGCTCCAAAGGGATTTCGCAGCTTTCTGTCAAGAGCGGTGTTACTGGGGAAGAAAGCAATTTTGCTGTGCTGGATTTCCACGGATTCCCCGACACTTTCCTGTTGGAGAACATTGATGATTCACCAAGCATCTATGGAGAGGCTTTGTTTTCCTTCCTTGGACTCTGCGCAGGGACGGTTATTTAGTTTGTGCTGGACACCTTTTTGGGAAACTTTAACGCCAAGGGCACGTAGCCATTTATTGAATGTTTGAGTGTTTTTGCTGTGATAGCACTGGATTGGAATTTGTGTTTTTATGGTATAGCCAAGGGATTGGGAGTGGGAAGGGATGGGGGGGAGGGAGGGGTAGACCTGATGCGGGGTGAAGTTGGGAAGTGTATTGGTACATGCTATCTTGTGTTGTACATCTTGCATTTTGGAATGTTTCACTTATTTGAAAAATTTAATAAAATACATTTTGAAAAAAAAAAAAAAAAAGACAACACGATTCATGTGAATGGCCATGATTACGAAATTGACCAAACTATAAAAAATACTAGGAGTCACCCTTGACAAACACCTAACCCTGGAAAAGTATACAGATTTAATGTTCAAAAAAAGTATATCAGTCCTATGGACACTCCGCAGCATTAAAAAATACTTCGATGATTCATCCTTTCGATTACTTGTACAATCATCCATCTTGAGTACGCTGGATTACTGCAACATTATATATCTGGGAGCTTATAAGAAGACACTTAACAAGCTGAGATTAATTCAGAACACTGCGGTCCAGCTCATCTTTGGTTTAAAACAATGGGAACATATCACCCCATACTTCCAGATACTCCACTGGTTGCCGGTGGAATCCAGAATACTCTTCAAGTTTGCCTGCATTAGCTACCAAGCTATCTTTGGGATGCTACCAACTTACCTCGCCTCTTAATTCATCCTCAACAGCTCTAATAAGAGCTCTCGCAGAATAAATATCTTTAATTATCCATCCCTGAAATCATGTCTTTACAAGAAGTTCCTAGACAGAATGTTATCATTCCAGGCAGCCAAACTGAACACATGGCTCGTAAAACCCATTCTCGAGGCCACTTCTTACGCCGACTTCAGAAAATCACTGAAGACCCGTCTCTTTAACAAATTCTAATTCCTAATTCTTGCCCAATCCCCCTCAGCTATTCTCATCCCAATCCCCAATTCTCTTGATTTTAGATTAACTCATCCTTCTTCCCATTTGTAAAGGTATTCCACCCAAATTGTTTTCCCCTGCACCTCAATCTCTGACTAGATACTTCCTTTTGATTCAAACCATCTTGGTTCTCTTCCATTTGCATTTTGTATCCCAGAAAGTACTTTTTATGTTCCCCTTACATCTCACACACTCATTGTATGTATCTCATTGTAAATATCTCTTACTTCTTGTTGTAAACATCTCTTACTCTCATTGTATATAACTTGTTGTAAACCGCTTTGAACTTATGGTAACTAAACTAAACTAAACTAAACCTTAGGTTTGTATACCGCACCATCTCCGCATGCGCAGAGCTCGGCACGGTTTACAGAGGTTGAGAGGAAAGGAACTACAAAGAAGGGATATAGGAGAGGGACTGAGAAGATAGAGAGGGGCAGGGTACTAGAGAACGGGAGGTGATTAGATTTTTGAGAAGAGCCAAGTTTTCAAGCGTTTACGGAATGATTGGAAGGAGCTAGAATTTCTAAGCGGGGATGAGAGGTTGTTCCAGAGTTCCGTGGTTCTAAAGGGGAGGGATGTTCCAAGTTTTCCTGCGCAGGATATACCTTTTATAGATGGGAAAGATAGTTTCAGTTTTTGGGAGGGTCTAGAAGAGAGCGGGTTTGAGGAATTCCAGAAGAGTGGGATAACGGAAGGAAGGACGCCATGTAGAATCTTGAAGGCTAAGCAGGCACATTTATAGAGGACTCTGGAGTATACTGGAAGCCAGTGAAGCTTGGAGAGGAGTGGGGAAACGTGATCGAACTTGCCTTTTGCGAAAATGAGCTTGGCCGCGGCGTTCTGAATTAGCTGAAGTCTATGGAGGTTTTTCTTAGTTAGGCTTATATAGATGGAGTTGCAGTAGTCTAGTCTAGAGAGGATAGCGTATATGGTATAGCGTATATAAGAAATAAAATTATTATTATTATTATTATTATATCTGCATGATGCCTTGACTGAGTCTGGCTTTCATTCAGGATTTATGTTGAACTATCGAAAATCTGTAGCTCTTCCATTTCATTCTAGTTTACCAACTCATTGGCCTGGTTCTTTCCCCCTCACTTAGGCATCTGGGAAGGTTGTTTATTTGGGAATTACAATTCCGCAAAATATTTCTCAGCTTCATGATCTTAATATAAAGCCATTATTGGATAAGACTAGGTCTCATCTCTTGACTTGGTGTCATCTTCCTGTTTCTTTAATGGGTCGTATTGCCCTTTATAACATGTTTGTATTACCTCAATGGTTATATGTATATCAGATATTGCCTTTATCTTTTTCTCAGAAAATAGAACTTCACTTGGACAAGTTGATTCGTGGATTCCTTTGGATGGGAGATCGTCCTCGACTCCCTCTTTGTACAGTGGTTTTACCAATTGATAAGGGAGGCCTAGGGATACTGTCCTTAAGACAATTGTTTTTTGTCAACTTCTTATTTCTCATGGACTATGGTGGAATTGCATTTTAGTTATCTTCTCCATACTTCTAGAATTATGGCTGCTGTCTTGGGGAACCCTTTTTTTTTTTCTTGCCTCCTTACGTTCCACTTGGAGACAAATATGTACTCAGATGGGTCTAGATTTTCGTTCTACTCCTCTATTACCTATTTGTGGTAATGTTTTTTTTTCCCTCCTGGTATTACATCAGATAGATTTCAGATGGCAAAGAGGGAACACATTTTTTATTTTTATCAGATACTTAAAGATGATGGTACTTTACAGGGCCTCTCTCAGTTACATAATACCTACAACAGGACTACTTTAGATGTTTATTCTTATATACAACTCAAATATGTGAAATCATTGAAAACTTCAACTTTGCTTCTCAAGATATATGAGCTTTTATCAGAAATATATTGGTTAGAAGCTCAGTTGGTAGTACCATAAAGATATTTCAGACGCACTCTTATGGATTTTTCTCCATCTTTAGATTATGATAAGGTGGAACATGGACATGGAACATGGAAATGCAGATTACATTGCAAGGTTCTAATATACATAATTTTTTGAAATTGTTGTATAAATTATTACCTGATATTTCATATTTTGAAATAGGATATAAATTTATTTGTCGTTTATATATAGCACCTTGGCATGCATATCATGCAACACTTGTCTCTGAAGGTTCTTGTCCCAAGTGTGGTCATTTTAAAGCTACTTTATCTCATATGTTTTGGATTTGTCCTTGTGTACGCCAATTTTGGAATGTAGTTTTTTCTAAAGTTAGTAACATGTGGAACACCATATGGCATTGTAACAGTTATAGCTTATTTTGGTTATTTGATTTACAACATCCTATTCCTAGTGGACTTAAAGGTTTTTTGAAATGAGTTATGCTTTCAGGTTTGAAGGTTATCCTTTCTCTTTGGATAAAATCAATACATCCAACTTATAGCCATTGGTGTTAATTATGGAAAGCATGTCTCTTTCTGAATGGGACACTCAGAAAGGACAAGTTTTACTCACAATTTGGCAGCCTTTTAAAAAATGCATTAACTTCTACAGCACGCATTGATAGAACATAAGAACACAAGGTTTGCTGCTGCTGGGTCAGACCAGTAGTCCATTATGCCCAGCAGTCCACTCACACGACGGCCCTTAGGTCAAAGACCAGTGCCCTATTTGAGTCTAGCCTTACCTGAATATATTCCGTTCCAGCAGGAACTTATCCAACCTTTTCTTGAATCCCTGAAGGGTGCTTTCCCCTATAACAGCCTCTGGAAGAGCGTTCCAGATTTCTACCACTCTCTGGATGAAGAAGAACTTCCTTACGTTTGTACAAAATCTATTCCCTTTTAAATTTAGCGAGTGCCCTCTCGTTCTCTTCACCTTGGAGAGGGTGAACATTCTCTCTTTCTCTACTAAGTCAATTCTCTTCAATATCTTGAATGTTTCAATCATGTCCCCACTCAGTCTCCTCTTTTCAAGGGAGAAGAGGCCCAGTTTCGCTAGCCTCTCACTGTAAGTCAAGTACTCCAGCCCCTTACCATTTTTATCACTCTTCTACATAGTAACATAGTAACATAGTAGGTGACAGCAGATAAAGACCCGAATGGTCCATTCAGTCTGCCCAACCTGATTCAATTTAAATTTTTAAATTTTTTTTCTTAGCTATTTCTGTGCTTGGGTTCCAACTGCTGAAATCTCCATTAAAACCTACTCCAGCCCATCTACACCCTCCCAGCCACTGAAGCCCTCCCCAGCCTATCCCCCACCAAACGGCCATACACAGACACAGACCGTGCAAGTCTGCCCAGTACTGGCCTTAGTTCAATATTTAATATTATTTTCTGATTCTAGATCCTCTGTGTTCATCCCACGCTTCTTTGAACTCAGTCACAGTTTTACTCTCCACCACCTGTCTCGGGAGCGTATTCCAGGCATCCACCACCCTCTCCGTAAAGTAGGACTCTATGTCCTTTTTCATGTACGGCGACCAGTGTTGGACGCAGTATTCCAGGTGGGGGTGTACCATGGCCCGGTACAACGGCATGATAACCTTTTCAGATCTGTTTGTGATCCCCTTCTTAATCATTCCTAGCATTCTGTTTGCCCTCTTTGCCACCGCCCCACATTGTGTGGACGGTTTCGTTGACTTATCTACAAGTACTCCCAAGTCTCTTTCCTGGGGGCTCTCTCTGAGTAGAGCACCGGACATCCTGTATTCGTGCATATGATTTTTGTTACCAACATGCATCCTCGTTGAACCTCATTTTCCATTTTGTAGCCCAATCCTCGAGTGTGTTTATGTCTCATTGCAGGTCTTCACAATCCTTCTGTGTCCTCACTACTCTGAATAACTTTGTATCATCTGCAAATTTAATCACCTCATTCGTCATGCCAATTTCTAGGTCGTTTATCAAGTTTATTTTGTTTCAAGTTTTATTTTGATGAATCGTTTACTTTTGATGAATCGTTTACTTACTTTACTTTATAAATATGTTGAAGTGCACAGGCCCAAGCATCGAACCCTGCGGCACTCCACTCATGACACTTTTCCAGTCCGAGTATTGTCCATTTACCCCCACTTTCCTATCCGCCAACCAGTTTTTAATCCATGTGAGTATATCACCCTCGAATCCATGGCTCGCAAAGTAGACGTTCATGCGGGACCTTGTCGAATGCCTTCTGAAATCTAAATATATGATGTCAACCAGGTCACCCTTGTCCATCAGCCTATTTACTCCTTCGAAGAAGTGCAGTAAGTTTGTTAAGCAAGATCTTCCTTTGCTGAAGCCATGCTGGCTGGTCCTCATCAATTTGTGTCCGTCAAGGTGATCGATGATGTGGTCCTTTATCAGCACCTCTACCATCTTTCCCGGTACTGAAGTCAGATTCACTGGTCTGTAGTTTCCCGGATCTCCCCTCGAACCTTTCTTGAAGATTGGCGTAACATTCACCACTTTCCAGTCATCTGGAATCCTTCCTGATTTGATTGACAGATTGGCTGTTAGTTGAATTAACAGGTATAACCCCTTTCAGTTCCTTGATTACCCTCGGTGGATGCCATCCGGTCCCGGGGATTTATCGTTTTTAAGCCTATCAATCTATCTGCATACCTCTTCTAAACTGACCGTCGACACTGTCAGTTTCCCGTCTTCATTTCCTGTATATAGCCTGTTGGCTTCTGGGTATATTGGATCCTCTTCGGTAAATACAGAAATAGCAGATATGATACTAAAAACTTGACAGTCAAGTGAATGCAGTCAACTTCTAAACTGACAGTAAAGTTGTCCTGGTCTACATCCATAACCAGTGTGGCAGACAGAAGGGACCAAACCCTAAGACATACAGTATTCCAGTCAATGACAACCTTGCCACTGGTTGCAATACTAGCAAAGCAAACCTTAACCTTACAGAGGCAGTTCCTGTAAACTTAGAAAGTGCAGGAAGAGGGATTTATTTGCCTTTGAATAAGCAAGACAATGTGCAACAGGCAAGGAAAGGTTTTACACCCACTTATAAAGCTGCAGTAAGCAGTGGGGGAGGGGTGCAAGTTTCACACAGAGTAACACTGTGGGAACAATTGACTAGGCAGCCAATTGGAGAGCTGAGTGGCTCAGCTCACCTGGTTAAACACAGAGCTGATTCACACAGCAGGAGATGGCTGCCACCTCAGGGTTTACTACCCCAGAGGAAACTACCAGAGAGATAGAAAGATTGGAGAGAACCCAAGAGAAAGCTCAAGCCAAACTCAGGACTAGACATACCTTGGCTATTGGCAAGCCTCAAGGCAAGTGGGAACTCCTAGCTTGCCAATACCTCACCAGGCTGAAGGCTATTCTAAAGGGAGCCTAGCACCCCAAACAACCAGCAAGGTAAAATCTTATCTGCCTGCTAGGGGTGTAGAAACAGTGGCTCAGATACAGAGGCTAATGAGAGCAGCTGTAATTGCCAGTTAGAAGAAGAAAATGTAAGCCAGGATTTTGAAATGTCTTCAGAATTCACAGGGCTTAAGAATATTAATAACACTGCAGATTCAGAGTATGAGATGGTCTGGAAAGAAACATATCCCATTGACTAAGGTCTGGTGTGAAGCTTAAACTGAATGCTAATGTTTCTCTGCATTTCTATGAAGGAGGGGGCAAGGCACTTCTCTGACCTCAGGGTTAAGTCTTCCTAAAGAAACCACTGTTTGTTTAAGAGCTAAGACTTGTACCAACCTTTAAAGGAAACCTCAAGGAACTGGCAATATCCAGGATTGTAAAAGCAGTGATGCACCTCAGCAGGAAAAACAAGGAGCATGAGTACAAACTGTTAGGTACAACACTGGGGAAGAGCGAACAAGAAAAGGACCTAGGGGTACTGATAGACAGGAACCTGAAGCCGTCGGCTCAATGCGCAGTGGTGGCAAAGAAAGCAAACAGGTTGTTGGGCATGATAAAGAAGGGAATCATGAGTAGATCAAGGGAGGTCATAATGTCGCTTTATAGAGCAATGGTCAGACCACACTTGAATACTGTGTCCAGCACTGGTCTCCATACCTGAAGAAGGATATGGCACTACTGGAGAGGGTGCAGAGGCGAGCGACTAAGCTGGTAAAAGGTATGGAAACCTTGAGCTACAAAGATCGCCTCAGAAAACTGGGATTATTCACCTTCGAGAAGAGAAGACTGAGAGGGGATCTGATAGAGACTTTTAAAATACTGAAAGGAATCGACAAAATGGAGCAAGCTCCCTCAACAGCAGGGGGAAAGGATGGTGAGCAAGACACAGCATTATTCACATTGTCAAATGTGACTCGAACAAGAGGACATGGGCTGAAGCTGAGAAGGGACACGGCCAGGACAAATGTCAGAAAGTTCTGCTTCGCACAGCGAGTGGTGAACGCCTGGAACTCTCTCCCAGAAGAGGTGGTGGAGGAAACCACCATTCTAGGATTTAAGGAAAAATTGGACACACATCTTCTTGCAGGATACATTGAGGGATATGAGTGATCAAGGTATTCACCAGGGTACGCCTGGCCGAGCCTCCGTTGTGCGGATCACCGGACTGGATGGACCCCAGGTCTGATCCGGTGCAGGCTTTTCTTATGTTCTTATGTTCTTATGTACACTGTAGCAAAGTTACAAAGGCTATAGTAAGCTTAGTGCATTTCAACATACGGCATCTGAACAGCTGATCCAATTACAGGTGCTCAGCATTGTGAAGGAAAAGCACTATGCAAACGTTTTGATTTTCCTGAAAGCATTCTGTGGTATCATTTTGGTTTGTTTTATGAATTACTTTCTTTCTTCTTCTTTTTTTTTTGTAAATCTTTATTCATTTTCAGAACTTATATAAGCGCAAACAAAATGTACATAAGAAGTTGCTTCTGCTGGGTCAGACCAAAGGTCCATCGCGCCCAGCAGTCCGCACCCACGGCGGCCCATTAGGCCCATGACCTGTAAGGTGATCCTTTTCCAAGCCCTTTAATCCCTCTTATCTTTCTGTCTATACTCTTTCTATAACCTATCTCTACCTCTATCTGTATCCCTCAATCCCCCTATCCTTCAGGAATTTATCCAGTCCTTCTTTGAACCCCGGTAGTGTACTCTGTCCTATCACAACCTCCGGAAGTGCATTCCAGGTGTCCACCACCTTCTGAGTAAAAAAGAACTTCCTAGCATTTGTTCTAAACTTGTCCCCTTTCAGTTTCTCTGAGTGCCCCCTTGTGCTTGTGGTTCACAATAATCTGAAGAATTTGTCCTTTTCTACCTTCTCTATGCCTTTCATGATCTTGAAAGTCTCTATCATGTCTCCTCTGAGTCTCCGTTTTTCCAGGGAGAAGAGCCCCAGCTTTTCTAACCTGTCTGCATTTGAAAAGTTTTCATACCCTTTATCATTTTCGTCGCTCTCCTCTGGACTCTTTCAAGTATCGCCATGTCCTTCTTGAGGTACGGTGACCAATACTGGACACAGTACTCCAGGTGCGGGCGCACCATCGTACGATACAGCGGCAAGATGACTTCCTTCGTCCTGGTTGTAATGCCCTTTTTAATAATACCCAACATTCTGTTTGCTTTTTTAGAGGCTGCTGCACATTGTGCCGTTGATTTCATTGTTGTATCCACCAGCACACCCAAGTCTTTTTCAAGGTTACTATCCCCTAGCACTGATCCCCCCATTTTGTAGCTGAACATCGGGTTCTTTTTCCCTATATGCATGACCTTGCATTTCTCTATATTAAAGCGCATTTGCCATTTACTTGCCCACTCTTCCAGTTTGTTTAGGTCCCTTTGTAGGTCTTCACATTCTTCCGTAGATAAAACAAATAGCACTTATCTTCAAACAAATATTAAACAAAGTACTTCCTCTCCCCATCCTCCCTCCCACCCTCTCTGGATGTGTGTAGAAATCAGCAAGGAATTAAAGATTAATAATCAGTCTTTTATTAACAAACACCTTTAATGGACCCCATATTTTTTAAAAAAATATTATTACCCAATTGTTTCACATTCATTTTTTTTGTATATGTAATACAAACAGTGTTTCCCACCAAAATGAAAAATTTAATCTGTCCCAATTCTTCCAGTTTCCGGTTATCATTTGCATGGCCACCCCTGTCATAATCAGAAGAAGTCTGCTTTTATAAATGTCTATTGGATTCTTAGTTTTCAACAATGTCCTAAATAGGACCACATCATAAGACAATGGTATCGAGACCCAACTCCGACAGAGTTGCTTTGGAAAGACCGGCCTGCGGAGTTGCATGCGCCATCTTAGTGAGATTCACCGGAGGGCTCTGCACGTGTGAGCGTGTTTTTATGCTGTTAGATCCTGGGAATTAAAACTTTTCCAACTTTTTCCTGCTCGCCATGCACTCAGCAATTATTTGTCTCCAAGTGCAGGTATGCGTACTGCTGCAGAAAATATAGTTGATGCTGAATATCTCGAGCCCCGACAGAGCTCAAAATTTAAGCTGCCATTCTTCCAAGTGATGTCACTTCCCCCTTCCAGGGCCTATCTTTCATGAGGCCGTGAATCTATAAATGGCGCCATTGTGTGATTGACACAAGATCGGTGGCCATTTTTAAGGTGGCCACCACCGATAGCACCGTTTATAGAATCCAGGATATAATCCCTATCTTCTTATTGCTGAAAAAAGGGAGTCTTGCAAGTCTAGCAGAGTCAGCTCAGCAGACTAGATAGGTTTTAGAGCAGTGTCTCTCAAACTGTGTGCCCCGGCACAATGGTGTGCCCCAAAGAGATTCTGGGTATACCAAGAGATTCCAGAATTTTGCTTTATTTTTAACAATTCCCTTCACAATTATACACTAGATGAAATATGCGTCGCATATACAAGAGTCTGCCAATGTTATGAGCGTCTGTGTGTGTAAGGATACAACTGCCCAGACAAGAATCATTCTTTGACGTGATTGATCCTTGAAAACTAACGGCAATTAATTTTATTTTTTTATGCAATAGTTATCCTAACTTGAGCAACAAAGCAGTTATCTGCTGATAGCTTGGATTTAACGAATTTCATAGAGAGATCTGATAGTGAGGCATTGGTCACTGCTACTGCTACGCTGCTTGTACAATTTGCCATTGATTCAGACAGGGAATGAATGCTTAAGCTTTTTTTTTTAAAATTTAAGGATGTTGCATTTATGCCCAAAGTAGTGAGAATGTATCCAGACGTGTCATGCTCTACTCAGAGAAGAAAACAGTTTCTTATTTTGAGACTCCAGGCTTTGCAGTTGGGGGCAACGTTTGTTCTGAGATACTAAACTAAACTAAAACTTAGATTTATATACCGGGTCTTCAGCCAGAAAGGAGCTCGACTCAGTTAACATTAACTAAAAAAATACTTCAAAAAGCAACAATCAGAAAATATTAATATGACTAGTTTCCAAAGTGTTTGGCAAATAAAATAGTTTTTAAATATTTATGAAAAAGCTGAAAAGGACCAGGACCCCTTAAAATAAGAGGAAGTTCGTTCTATAGTTGAGAAAATTTGAAAACCAAGGATTGACTGAAATTCTTTACTCCTTTGATTCCTTTCACTGAAGGAAGGGAGAGTTTGAATTGTTGGGTGCCTCTTACATAGGAGAATCTATAAGCATTTCATAATAAAGGGACAAGAGGGATGAAGATACCATATAAAATTCTAAAAGTAATACATGCACATTTAAAGTGAATCCTGAGATAGACCGGAAACCAATGAAGGTTTAAAAGCAAAGGAGAGGAGGTCACGTGATGCCGTCTTGTTGAGCGGGTGTGTGTGGACGGAGCTCCCAGGCCGTGATTTTTTTCCTGTACCTTTGTGGGCTACCGACGACCCTGCAACCCCTGTGACTCGTACGCAGTTGTTGTGAGTGCTTTCCCGATAATGGGTCTAGCGTCTGTGCAACATGGCTAGTAAACCTGTGTGAAAGGAATGAGAAAAGCCGCATGGGGCCGATCCCAAGATGGCGGAGGGTGAGTTGGGAGCCCAGCCTCCGATGAATGCCACATGGGTGACCGAGATTGTCAATGAGGTCTGAGCTGCGATACAGGATACGCTTAATACACAGCTTCAAAAACTGTCCGATAAGCTGGATGGTTTGGGCAACTCGGTGAGTCATCTTCGGGCAGATTTTGGAACATATCAGCAGCGCGTATCTGATTTGGAGGACTCTATGGTGTGGGCTCAGGAGTTTCAAATGGCAGTCACTTCCAGAGTGCAGCAGTTAGAGCTCAAGCTGGAGAATTTGGAGAACCGATCGGGCATTCCAGAATCCATCTCGGATGGCCAGTTATGTTCTTTTTTGGAATCGTGGCTTATGGAATCTCTCCAGTTACAATCAGCTGCGGGCCCTCTGAGGATTGAGTGGGCACATTGATTGGGACCTCGCCAAGTGGAAGCTACATGGCCGCGCGTGGTCATTCTCAAACTGCTTAATTACGCGTATAAAATAGAAATACTTCGGGCAATTTAGGCAAAAGGTTCTCTACACTATGAAAACCATAAAATCCTGTTTTCAGGACTTCTCAGTGGCCTTGGCAGCCAAGCGGAAGCAGTTTGCGGCTGCTTGTTCCAGGCATCATGATCAAAAGAGCCCATTTGTGCTGTTGTATCCAGCGCGCCTCAAAATACAGCATGCTGGCAGGTCTCGCTTCTTTGATCAAGCGTCTGAGGCGTTGGAGTTTGTGAACCAACTGGTCGAAGAGGTTTCAGGATCCAGATTGGGTTGGATATCAGGCTGGTTGCTGAGTTTTGTTCCAGAGACTTTCGGCATGCAGTTCTGTCTGCTGCGATTGGTCTGAGGGTTTTCACCGATGAGTACTGTTTTGTTGCTGCAGGGTGATGGTGACATCTTGTGGTATTGCATTCTATCGGAGGGCCTGGACATTCCTGTACGACGCTACCAGTCTTGTTGATCATTTTTATCCACTATATAGTCCTTGGCCGCTGGTTTACATGGCTAGCCAGTGTTTATTCCTGAGGAGAGCCACATCTGGAGGACTGTTCTGTATTGTTATTCTGTTTGTTGGGGATGTGTATTTGGAGTTCTGTGGGATGGAGGGGATTGGGTGGCTCGGGACAGCTGTCCACCATGACCTGGGCCTGGCAAAGCGTCCAGGGCTATATTGTTTTCTTGGGTGTAGGGGGTATTAAGGGGTGGGGGAAGGGGGGATGTGGTATCCCCGGTGGGGGAGAGTCCAGGGTGTGTGTGGGGTAGTTCTATGTCAGGGTTATATGGGTATGCTTGTGGGAGAATGTGTGAGGTTTTGGATGCTTGGTTGGTGGGTTCTGTTTCATCTTGATCTTTCTTGTTTACTTTCTTGACCTTTTTTTTAATTATTGTTTGGGGAGAGCCGGAGGCTGGGACAGCTCTTCCCAGTTATTGCTTTTTATTTTGTAATTCCTTTGCTCTTGGATATGAGTCCTTATGGTGCTGAAATTTGCACCTTGGAATGTAAATGGAATTGTTTCTCCAGTTAAGAGGCAGAAAATCCAGCGGGCCTTAAATCGCCAGCAGATTGACTTTGCCTTTTTGCAGGAGACCCATTTGCCTACGGTAGAACATTTGAAACTTAAATGATGGTGGATAGGGGAAGTACTAGAGGCTCCTGCTTCTCACAGGAAGGCTGGGGTAGTGATCTTGTTCCGGAAGGGACTGAAAGTTACAACTCACAAAGTGCGGTTGGACCCGCAGGGCTGTTATTTAATAGCTTGAGTGACCCTTCATAGACAGTGTTGTTGTGCAATATATATGCTCCTAATATTTGGGATAAAGCTTTTATTCAGGTACTCACATGCCTTCTGCATCAGAATCTTCCTATTCTGCTGGGGGGACCTCAATCAACCTTTTGATCCTACTATTGACAAGTCTCAAGCCCTCCCTCAGGACAGATTTGTTCCGCACATCAGGAGGAATAGTGAGAGCACAGGAAGACATCGCCCCACCCAAAGAACAGGAAACAATTTCAAGAGTATCATTGGAGGAAGAAGACTGGCCCTACTCCAAGGACGTGGACCTACGCCCCCCAAGGAACTCCCAAATAAAGAAGATGGGGATCATCGTAGGCGACTCCATTATACGACATGTGGACAGCCACACCGCAGGAGGAAGAGAGGACAGAGTCGTCACCTGTCTGCCTGGAGCAAGAGTGAAGGATGTGACCAACAGGATCTCCAGGATCATAGATGGCGCAGGGGGAAAGGACACCGCTGTGCTTATCCACGTGGGAACAAATGATGTGAGCGGGCGGAAGTATGACAGGGAAGAGCTGAAGGGCCAGCTCCGCTCACTCGGAAGACAACTGAAGATCAGGGAGGTGAAGGTGGCCTTCTCTGAGATCCTCCCAGTACCAAGAGCGGATGGAAAGAGACAAGGGGAATTGCAAGTAATCAACGCCTGGATGAGACGATGGTGCGAAGAAGAAGGCTTCGACTTCGTGCGCAACTGGACGGCGTTCTGGGGAAAAAGCAAGTACTACAGAAGGGACGGACTACACCTCAACAAGGAAGGAGCAAGAGTTTTGGCAGGCAACATGAAGAAGGCAATCGAGAAGGCTTTAAACTGAAAGATAGGGGAAAGCCGACAGTCGACCACCGGTCGATGGCACGGATAGCAGGATGCCCCGACGAAGAAGCCAAGGAAAACTACTCCTACACAAGAGAAGACGACCTCACAGCCAATAAGGGAGAAAAAGCAGGAAGGGACAACTCAGACACAGGAGGGGACGACCACACAGCAAACAAGGGTGATAACACAGGAGCAGTAAAGGATACCGTAATTGAAACTACAGGGACGGCCAAGAGTAGAAGGTCCAAAAAGGTATCACGAAGGGAACTTAGATGTATGTATACGAATGCTAGAAGTCTAGGTAACAAAATGGGGGAACTAGAGACAATAGCAAGACATGACATATTGGATATCATTGGCATAACATAAACATGGTGGAATGAAGAAAACAAATGGGACATAGTACTACAGGGATACAAACTGTATAGAAGAGATCGAGTAGGGCAGAAAGGTGGAGGTATTGCTCTATATGTTAAGGAGGGAATAGATTCTGTTGAAATGGTTACAACAGAAATGAAAGAGAAGCTTGAGTCACTCTGGATCAAAATTCCTGGTCAATATGGCGCAGATACGAAAATTGGCCTTTACTATCGTCCCCCAGGACAGGCGGAGGAAACTGACTCAGAAATGATGGAGGAAATCAAACAAGAATGCAAGACAGGCAATATAATTATATTGGGAGACTTCAATTTCCCAGGGATAGACTGGAAACTAGCAACCTCCAACTGCGGCAAGGAGGCCAAGTTCCTGGAGGTGCTAGGGGATTGCTTCCTGGAACAAATGGTAAAAGAGCCGACAAGAGGCAACGCCACCTTGGACTTGGTCCTAAATGGCCTCACGGGACCGATAACAGAAGTGGAAGTCATGGTTCCACTGGGAATGAGTGATCACAATGTAATCAACTTTAAACTTGACATCGGGAAAGGGAAACATGCCAAAACCTTAACCACCACCTTGAACTTTAAAAAGGGTAAATACGATCGCATGAGAGCCATGGTAGAAAAACGACTCGAGAAGATGGTGGACAAACTTGAAATGGTAGATCAGGCATGGTCCCTACTGAAAAATACTATCACAGAAGCACAAGATCTCTACATTCCGAGGATTTCCAAAGATCGGAGAACAAAGAGCAAAAGAGAACCGGCATGGCTTACCATACAGGTGAAGGAAGCCATAAAAGAAAAGAAGGACTCTTTCAAAAAATGGAAATGCATAAAGACAACCGAAGCCTGGAACAAACATAAAGATGATCAGAAGAAATGTCACAAGGCGGTGAGGGATGCAAAACAGGAATATGAGGAAAAAATAGCCCAGGAGGCCAAAAACTTCAAGCCCTTCTTTAGATACGTGAAAGGGAAAAAACCTGCAAAAGAGGGAGTGGGACCCCTGGACGACCAGGGAAGAAAAGGGTACATCAAGGAAGATAAACAAATCGCAGACAAACTAAATTCCTTCTTTGCGTCCGTCTTTACGAAGGAGGACACCTCAACAATACCTGAAGCGGAGAAAGTGTTTGCAGGAGAAATAGAAGACAGCCTCACCACAGTTGAAGTGGACTTAGACCAGATATACTATCAGATCGACAAACTTAAAAGTGACAAATCCCCTGGACCGGATGGAATTCACCCGAGAGTCTTAAAGGAATTGAAGGTTGAAATCGGAGAGTTATTGCAAAAACTTGCAAACCTGACAATCAGAACTGGACAGATATCGGACGACTGGAAGATAGCGAACGTCACCCCAATTTTCAAAAAAGGACCGAGAGGGGAACCGGGCAACTATAGACCTGTGAGTCTTACGTCTGTCCCCGGCAAGATGGTTGAAGCACTGAATTCATTGACTAAAACGGTCCCCTCCCCCACTAAGACCCCCCTCATGGATGTTCTAAATCTTTCAGACACTCATTACCCTTAGATCTCCAATTAATATGTAAGTTTACCATTTAGACTATTGTACGGCATCTAGACTCTTTGTTCGGTACGGTATTTAAACTTATTGTATAGTATTGTATTTAGACTTACTGTATTGTATTATATGTGGACTTATTGTATTGTATTAGCATTGTACTGTACTAAGACCTTTGTTATTCGCTGAATGTCCAGCCTTCTTACATTGTAAACCGCCTAGAAGTCGCCTGACTATGGCGGTATAGAAAAATAAAGTTATTATTATTATTATTATTATTATGATCAAGGATAGCATAGTCCGGCACTTGGACGCACACGACTTGATGAAACCCAGTCAACATGGATTCAGGAAAGGGAAATCATGTTTGACGAATTTACTCCAATTTTTTGAGACCGTGAACGAGCAAATTGATAGTGGGAAGCCGGTGGACATAATATACTTGGACTTCCAGAAAGCGTTCGACAAAGTTCCACACGAAAGACTTCTCAGGAAACTACAAAGCCATGGCATAGAGGGGGATATACAAAGATGGATAGGCAAATGGCTGGAAAACCGAAAACAGAGAGTGGGCATAAATGGGAAGTTCTTCGACTGGGAGAAAGTGACTAGTGGTGTACCCCAGGGCTCGGTACTTGGGCCGATCCTTTTTAATATTTATATCAATGACCTGGAGGAAGGAACATCCAGTGAGATCATCAAGTTTGCAGACGATACAAAACTATGCCGGGCGATCATATCGCAGGAGGATAGAGAGAAACTCCAGAGCGACTTGTGTCGGTTAGAAACATGGGCGGAGAAATGGCAGATGAAGTTCAATGTGGAGAAATGCAAGGTAATGCATTTAGGCAATAAAAATAAGGAATACGAGTATACAATGTCAGGTGCAACTCTGGGGAAGAGTGAACAAGAAAAGGACCTGGGTGTACTGATAGATAGGACCCTGAAGCCGTCGGCACAATGCGCGGCAGCGGCAAAGAAGGCAAATAGAATGTTGGGCATGATAAAGAAAGGAATCTCGAGTAGATCGGAGAAAGTTATAATGCCGCTTTATAGGGCAATGGTCAGACCACACTTGGAATACTGCGTCCAACATTGGTCTCCCTACCTAAAGAAGGATATAAAACTGCTGGAGAGGGTGCAGAGACGAGCAACAAAACTGGTGAAGGGTATGGAGAAACTGGAATACGAGGACAGACTTATAACACTAGGATTGTTCTCCCTTGAGAAAAGGAGACTGCGTGGGGATATGATCGAGACCTTCAAAATACTGAAAGGAATCGACAAAATAGAGCAGAGAAGATTATTTACATTGTCCAATTTGACACGGACTAGAGGACATGTAATGAAGCTAAGGGGGGACAGGTTCAGGACTAATGTCAGAAAGTTCTGCTTCACTAAGAGAGTGGTTGACACCTGGAATGCCCTCCCAGAGGAGATTATTGCGGAATCGACCGTCCTAGGCTTCAAGAGCAAACTAGATGCATATCTCCTTAAGAGAGGCATATAAGGATATGGTGGACTATAAATTACTCCAGGTGTACACCTGGCAGGGCCTCCGCGTGTGCGGATCGCCGGACTTGATGGACCGAAGGTCTGATCCGGAGATGGCAGTTCTTATGTTCAGACAGGGTGCTTCCCTTGTTTGCTTCCTCTTTATCTTTGCTAGATGTGTGGAGGACATTACATTTGGGGGATAGGGACTACACTCATACCTCTCGGGCCCATGCAATGCGGTCTCGCATTGATTATTGGCTATTATCCGATTTGCTGTTTTCTCAGATTCACTTGGCGTAAAAGCAGTTACTTACCGTAACAGTTGTTATCCAGGGACAGCAGGTAGCTATTCTCACATATGGGTGATATCATCGATTGAACCCGGATGCAGACGCCTCACAAGAAGACTTGCTTGAAGAAACTCGAAGTTTCAAGTCGCTCGCACCGCGAGTGCCTTCCCGCCCAGCACAGGGCGCGTCACCTCAGTTCAGATAGATAGCAGAGAAGCCAACCAGGGGAGGTGGGTGGGTTGTTACGGTAAGTAACTGTGCTTTATCCCAGGACAAGCAGGCAGCCTATTCTCACATATGGGTGACCTCCAAGCTAACCAGAATGGGATGGTGGGAGTGTTGGTGGGGCAATTTAGGAGAATAAATTTTGTAATACTGTTTGGCCAAACTGTCCATCCTGTCTGGAGAAAGTATCCATACAATAGTGAGAAGTGAAGGTATGAACCGAGGACCAAGTAGCAGCCTTACAAATTTCCTCAATAGGTGTAGATCTGAGGAAAGCTACTGAAGCTGCCATTGCTCTGACTTTATGGGTTGTGACTTTACTGTGAAGGGGTAATCCAGCCTGGGCATAGCAGAATGAGATACAAGCTGCCATCCAATTGGAGATGGTACGCTTAGAAATAGGATGTCCCAACTTATTTGGATAGAAGGAAACAAAAAGTTGAGGAGCAGTTCTGTGTGGTTTGGTGTGTTCCAAGTAGAAGGCCAAAGCACGTTTACAGTCCAGAGTATGAAGAGCTGATTCTCCAGGATGAGAATGAGGCTTTGGAAAAAAATACTGGAAGGATGATGGATTGGTTGAGATGAAATTCTGAGACCACTTTAGGTAGGAATTTCAAATGAGTACGGAGAACCACTTTGTCATGATGGAACATAGTGAATGGTGGGTCAGTAACTAAAGCTTGCAGCTCACTGACTCATCGAGCAGAAGTGAGGGCAATGAGAACTACCACTTTCCAAGTGAGATACTTCAGATGAGCCTTATCAATTGGTTCAAATGGAGGCTTCATGAGTTGAGTAAGGACAACATTGAGGTCCCAAACCACAGGAGGCGGTTTGAGAGGAGGTTTGACATTCAAAAGTCCTTTCATGAATCTGGAAACCACCGGATGAGCAGAGAGGGGTTTCCCTTCAATAGGCTGGTGGAAAGCCACAATTGCACTGAGATGGACTAGGATAGATGTAAACTTAAGGCCAGAATTGGATAAGTGCAAAAGGTAGTCCAAAACAGAAGCTAAGGAGGAATGCTGAGGCTCCTTATGATGAGAAAAACACCATGTAGAAAATCTAGTCCATTTTTGGTGATAGTATTGTCTATTTGTGAGCTTTCTAGAAGCCTCTAATACGTCTATAACAGATTGAGAAAACTGAAGAGGGGTTATGTTGAGAGGTACCAAGCTGTCAGGTGTAGGCTGCATATTGGGATGAAGCAGAGACCCTTGACTCTGTGTAAGCAGAGAAGGAAAAACTGGTAAGCCAGTAGAAGGTATGGCTCCCTGCTGCTGAGTTGAAGTAGAAGGGAGTACCAAGGTTGTCTTGGCCTCCGAGGAGCAATCAGAATCATGGTGGCATGATCGTTCTTCAACTTGACCAATCTTGAGAATGAGAGGGAATGCATAGAGGAAGAGATTCGTCCATTCCAGAAGAAAAGCATCTGCCTCGAGGCAATGAGGAGAGTATATCCTGGAGCAGAACTGAGGCAGTTTGTAGTTGTGGGGAGCCGCAAAGAGGTCTATCTGAGGCATTCCCCACTGTGAAAAAATGTAATGAAGAGGCGAAGAATGGAGTGTCCATTCGTGAGGTTGCATTAGACGACTCAAGTTGTCCGCCAAGCAATTCTTTGCCCCTTTAATGTAGATAGCTTTGAGGAAGGTGTTGTGGCGGATGGCCCAGTCCCAAACCTCCAGAGCTTCTTGAGAAAGGGAGGCAGACCCTGTCCCTCCCTGTTTGTTGACATAATACATGGCGACTTGGTTGTCCGTCCGAACGAGGACTACTGTGTCATGAAGCAGATGTTGAAAAGCCTGGAGAGCTTTGAGGATCGCTCTGAGTTCCAACTGATTGATATGACACTGACACATCCGTACTGGTCCAGAGGCCTTGAGTACGGAGACCATCGAGATGAGCACCCCAAGCATAGGTCGAAGAGTCTGTCGTGAGGACCTTCTGATGAGGGAGCATTTGAAAAAGCAAACCTCTGGAAAGATTGGAAAAGAGCATCCACCAACGGAGAGACTGCTTCAAAGAAGGAGTGACTGTGATGTGTCGAGAGAGGATTGCAAACCTGCGTCCATCGGGATGCCAGGACCACTGAGGAATTCTGAGGTGAAGTCTGGCAAAGAGTCACGTGTACTGTGGAGGCCATGTGACCTAGGAGTACCATCATGTGTCTCGCTGAGATGGAAGATTGGGAAGACACTGTATGACAGAGTTGAAGTAGAGCTTTCAGATGTTGCTGTGGAAGGAATGCTCTGAGCTGGACTGTGTCCAGAACAGCTCCAATGAATTGTAGTCTGAGAGGGTTGAAGCTGAGATTTGGGAAAATTGATCTCGAATCCCAAACTTTGTAGGAACCAGGTAGTCTGTTAGGTCGCTACAATAACCCCTTGAGACGTGGAATCCTTCAGGGAAATACCTGAAGACCATGATTCCTTAGAGCTGCTGCTACCACTACCAGGCTCTTGGTGAACACCCTGGAAGATGAGGCCAGGCCGAATAGTAGTACTCTGTATTGATAATGCAGATTCCCCACCCAAAATCTGAGGTACTGACGGGAGGCCAGATGAATGGGACCGGATGAGTGAGGCTGGATGAGTGTAGGCCTCCTTGAGATCCAGAGAGCATAACCAGTCGTTCTGCTGGAGAAGGGGATAAAGGGATGCCAGGGACAACATTCAAAACTTTTCTTTGACTAGAAATTTGTTGAGCCCTGAGATCCAAAATGGGTCGCAGATCGCCCGTCTTCTTCGGATCAAGGAAGTAACGGGAGTAAAACCCCATTTTGCTGCTCCAAGGGAACTGGTTCAATGGCATGGAGACGAAGCAGAGCTTGAGCTTCCTGAAGAAGAAGGGCGGTCTGGGATGGATTCGAAGGATACTCTCTTGGAGGAAGCTCTGGTGGAATCTGAGTGAAATGAAGAGAGTATCCATCTCTGAAGATGGTAAGCATCCAGAGGTCGGAGGTGATTGACGTCCATCGGTCGTAAAAATGATGGAGACGACCTCCTATATGGGGAAATTGAGACAGTCAGAACGATGGAGGTTATGCTCTGTTGTAAACAGTCAAAAAGGCTGAGAAGCCTTAGATGCAGCAGAAGGTTGGGGTTTTTGCTGCTTCTGAGGTTGCTGTTTCTTTAGAGGAGGGCGAGTGTAAGGAGCTGGCTTTGGAGCATAACACTGTTGATAAATAAGAGTAGAGCGTGCAGGCTTGGCAGGAGCTGGCTTCGGCTTAGGTCTGACAATCGAAGCAAAATATTTCACATGGTCAGACAATTTCTTGGTGGCTGCCTCGATAGATTCATCAAAGAGGTCATTGCCCTCACAAGGAATGTTAGCTAATCGGTCTTGAAGATTAGGTCCATATCAATAGTACGAAGCCAGGCAAGACGACGCATAGCCACAGAGCAAGCAGCTGCTCAAGCAGACAACTCGAATGCATCGTAAGATGACTGGAGGAGATGCAACCAGAGTTGAGATAAAGAAGCAATAACCTCTTGAAATTCAAAGTGCATTTGATTATCCAGATAATGCAAGAATTTCGGCAATAAAGAAATAAGGAATTCAAAATAAGTGATGAATTGAAAATTATAATTGAGGACTTTAGAGGACATCATAGTATTTTGATAGATGCAACGTCCGAATTTGTCCATAGTTTTCCCTTCTCTTCCAGGAGGAAAGGTGGCATAAACCTTGGAAGGATGGGACCTCTTTAAGGAGGACTCAACAAGCAGGAATTGATGAGATAACTGAGTATTGTCAAATCCTTTACGATGCACAGCTTTATACTGTGACAAATCTAGCGCTATCCCTAGCTTTGACACAGTGGTGAAGAAGGTAGGTAGTCCCCGAGGCAGGAGAGCTGGTCAGGTTGGCCCTGCAGAATATGAAAAGCTGACTTCACTTGGACTATCCCAGGAGCTAAGAAACTACAGCTCCCAGAAGGCCAGTCTCAGCACAGAAAGCTGTGACTGAGACAGGCACAGCTGCAGAGAGTTTTCTCTCCCTTCTCATTCTGCAGCAGGGAGGAGCGAATTAGAGGGAGTTAAAACAGAGCAGCTGAGAGAGTCGGGGAGGAGGAGGAGCCAAGGAGGCTTCAGGGTGTGCTCGGTGGAGAACCCTCTCCTCCTCAACGGAATGCTGAGGAGCTGAACCAAGACTGGCAAATGTTGGACACAGAAGAGCTTACTGCTGACCCAGGGAGTGAGGAAGGAACCCCAGGGGAACCCATGGAAATCCAGGAGAGTCTGGTAGGACCGGAGGTGTCCATGGACATGGATAAGCAGTAAGGGGATGTGTATTGCCTGTGTCCACAGTAGTGAAGCTACCAGTTATGCCAGTGATAGTTTAAAGGGGAGTTGTAGTTCTCTCCCTGCTCATAATGAACTGTTAATTGCTGCTTGAAAGCTTTAGTTGTAAAGCTAGCAAATGTTTTGACATTTTTTTGTTCTCTCTGCTAGCAGCCAAGCTGAGCCAAGAGCGTTCTTCCTCACAGCTGTGCATAATTAATTACTTGAAAGGCACAGCAGGGAGCTGTGCTGAGAGCCTGCACGGACCTTGTGAATTCTGTGCTAAAGAAGAGAATACGGTTTACAGAGCTACAGTATGTGATAAGCCACGTTAGGCTGTGAAAACCAGGTGACATGCTGGCCAGGTTTCTTGTTGCCCAGTTGTGGTTTAAAGTGTGTTTCTGTTCTGAATTTTTTCATGCCTATGAAATGACCCAGCTGCTGGAGCTGAAGCAGCTTAGTGAAAGTTACTAAATCCAAACTACTCTGGTGAACAGGACTGTTTATAGATGTGCTAACAAAGTCCAGAGGCTGTGGAACGATAGGTTAAGATGAGACACACCCAAAAAACCTGGACACTGGATTTCTTTGAAAGTTTTGCTCTGTTTGAACAGCTTGTGTTTTGCCTCATAGTTTTGAGTGCTTGTTTTGAGGTCTGCTAAGCTGAAGCATTTTTCCTTTTGTTCAATGCAACCAGTGAACATAATAAAACCTTTGTTTGATTATTCTACTATACTGGATTTTGAGGTGTGTGAGTTTCTTTTCCCTTGCCTGTTTTTCTTTTGGTAATGTCAGGGAATCTGATATTATACCTTAGGCAGACGCCTAAGAAGGCCTGAAGGGTACCCTGGTTAAAGGGTACACGTATGGACAGGAACAGTCACAGTGTTCCAGCTTGCTGCCGTGAACAGGAGCTGGGCAGGTGTGACAATACCTAGAGTCCAATTTGCCTGGAACAGCTGGTATGGAAAAAGGTGTTTCCATGCATCGACCAAAAGTCTGATTCAAAAGCTTATGAAGTGGAAGCTTAAGACTCTGCCGGAGGTTGAGGAAGATGCATGACTTCTAGATACTCCTTAGAGTATTTTGAGCCAATATCCAATTGAAGATTCAAGTCCACAGCCATCTGACGAAGGAAAGACGAGAAAGATAGCTGATCTGCCAATGCTTTGCCTCGAGAAGGACTCGAGGCAGCATGAGTCGAAGATGAAGCCTCGGCATCAAAGGATCCCGGTGACTTGGACGAGGCAATCGAAACCGGAATATCCTCGAGGTCCAGCATCGGAGACCTCGAACGAGGCGTCGGTGGTCTGGTCAAGGTTGGAGTAGAGCGTGGCTTAGAGGAAGATGGCTTGTCTTGAGTTTCAAATTTCAAGTTTATTAGGATTTCAAGGTTATCTAAGCGGTTTTTTTTTACAATCAGGTACTCAAGCATTTTCCCTCTCTGTCCCGGAGGGCTCACAATCTATCTAATGTACCTGAGAAGACGAACTATGCCTGGAATGATGCCTCGAACGTCGATGAGAACTGTGTCTGGAACCAGATCTCGAGGATCGAGGAGACTTTGCCTCGGAGACGAGAGTAGCCGATGCCATCAGATGAATAGGACTAGAGGCTGTAAATTGAAACTCCAGAGGTTTGGTGGAGGAACCTCGATGCAGTCCTAAAGACTCTGCTCCTTGTAAAGAGTGTGAGGATTCCCGTGGAGGCACTCACAAAGAATCTGCTCCTTGCTTTACGTGCTTGGATGCCAGACCAGACACTCGCAGAGACTCTGCTCCCTGCAAAGAGTGTGTAAGTTCAGACTCGGGCAAAGGAAGCGGCTCGACCTTGCGGGAGTCTGCTGAATGCCCAGGCTGGATAAGAGGAAGCAGTTTGGGTCCCATGTTAGTAAGGAACTGAATAAACTGCTTCTCTAACATGGTCTGGAAAGAAGCCGGCAAGGATGGATCCGCATCTGAAACCGGTCCACCTGCTTTGGCTGGAGATTTCTTCGAGGTAGTGTGAGTGTGCTTCGATCTGGGAGTCTTAGACACTTTAATCACCACCAGTGGAACCGACTGCTGAGCTATCTGACCTGAGGAAACAGGGGAAGATACAGTAGATGACGTCGAAGCAAGAGCTGCTGCAAAAGATGAAGGTCTGATGAGGCTTGAGGTGGAAACAGTAGGTGCAGAAGGGGCCTCGAGAGGAGTCGAGGCCGAAGACGCCTTTGAAGTCAAGGGATCAGTAGAAGACTCCATTTCGAAGAGTTTGTCCACCAAAATGCAACGATGCTTGAAAGCACGAGGCTGAAGTGTTTGGCAAGGCAGGCATGACCTAGGATGATGTTTCGGCCCAAGGCACTTGAGGCAGCGTCCATGAGGGTCCATAAGAGAGATCGTGTGCTGACACTTGCTACACCTCTTGAAGCCCGTAGCAGGCTAGGACATAGAAGGAAAAATAGCCGCCGCAAAATCGAAGCCCTCGGGCTGCGGCCGAGCGGCCTGTCCCGAAAAATGAACGGAAGAAAAATATATATTTTTTTAACTAAAAATAAAAGAAATAAACTAAAAACAGCGATTCGTGAAGAAAAAAACACAAACCACGGTTGAGAGAAGGCACAAAGGAACGAAGTTAAACGCAGAGTCAAAGACGGATTTCTCGGCTCCACAGAAAACTGAGAACTGAGGAGACGCACCCTGTGCTGGGCGGGAAGGCACTCGCGCATGTGCAGTGCGGGCGACTCAAAACTTCGAGTTTCTTCAAGTAAGTCTGTTTGTGAGGCGTCCGCATCCAGGTTCCGTCGATGACGTTACCCATATGTGAGAATAGGCGGCCTGCTTGTCCTGGGATAATCAGGGGCTATGATGTTTCTGACCATGCTATGATTTTGTTAGATTTAGATTTTCCATATGTTCGGAAGAGTTATCATTGGCGATTCCCTCTCTCTCTCTATTCTGATCCAGAGTTTGCTCCCCTTTGATTGCTAAATGGCGGGATTACGCTACTCATAATGCAGGGCACATGGGGGATCCCATCTTGTACTGGGAGGCAGCTAAAGTGGTTCTGAGAGGGGAGACCCTGGTGTTCTCCAGTAGGAAGAAAAAACAGAGGGACCGCCAATTACTGCATTTGGAATGTCAGGTTCGGGAAGACCGACAACTCTATGGGCTTCGCCTCAGAGGTATCAGGTATGCTTTATTGTTTGCATCCCAGCAGGCCTTGCAGGAACTTATCCATGACCGTACTGTTAAATCTATGGCATACTATAAGTATCAATTATTCTTGCATGGTAATAAGTGTGGGAGGCTGTTGGCCAATTTAGTTCAGCGGGCGAGGGGTTTCTCCCCTATTGCCCAAGTGGACTGCTGACGGGAGGCTCGTCCGTCGGGATGATGAGATCGCTGCAGTGTTTCAACAATTTTATCAATCTGCTCCACAGGAGTTGCCTTTGGTGGGAGAATTGTATTTAGATCAGGTGGACCATCCGGTGGTGGACCATGTTCAGGCTGCTCAGTTGCAGGCTCCTTTCTCTGAGGCGGAAGTGGTTTATGCAATTGGTCAGTCTCCTTTAGGTAAGGCCGCGGGGCCTGGTTTTCAGAACGAGTTCTATCGGTTGCTACAACCTGACATCACGGCGGCGTTGGTACGTATGTTCAATCAGGCAGTGGAAGTGGGCTCCCTTCCTCCGTCGTTACAGATGGCTCAGATCGTAGTTTTGCTTAAACTGGGGAAAGATTCTCTTTCTCCTTCCTTGTATAGGCCCATTTCTTTACTGACAGCTGAAGAAAAGCTTTTTGCTAAATTACTGGCAAACCGCCTTGCTCGGGTTCTTCCTCGGTTGATTGCGGACCCACAGGTGGGTTTTGTTAAGGGTCAGACTATACCACGGAATCTTCGCACTTGACGTCTCTAGAGTGGGTAGAATGGGAGCGTATTCCCTCCTTGCTGGTCAGTTTTGATGCCAACAAGATATTTTATAGGGTGGAGTGGGCATTCTTGTTTAGTACCTTACAGCATTATGGCTTTGGTGGCTATTTTAGTAAAGCGGTGGAGGCGTTATATAGTCAACCCCAGGCAACAGTGCTTGTAAATAGAGTCCATTCCTCGGTCTTCTATATACGGCAGAGCACGCGACAGGGCTGCCCTCTTTCGCCCCTCCTGTTTGTGTTTTCTTTAGATCCTTTGATCCGGGACATTATTTCTAATCCGGAGGTTCATAGAGTGCGACTCAGGGGTCTTGAATTTAAAATCTCAGCCTTTGCGGACGATTTACTTGTTCATTTAACTGTAACCTTTGATTCCTTTCCGATTCTTTTATCGCTTTTCAAGGAATATGGTGATTACTCTGGTTTTCAGCTTAACTATGATAAATCTTTGGCTATGGTGCCTGCGGCATCTGTTCGATCGGAGTGGCCAGGGGATTTTCCTTTACGCTGGGTTGAGGGCTCGTTTCGTTATTTGGGGGTACTACTCACTTGTTCTGTCACTGCTTTGTTGACCTCAACTTCTCAGTGTTTGGCGAGGTGGATGAATCTTCCTCTTTCCTTTTGTGGCCGGGCTCAATTATATAAAATGATCATCTTTCCCAGGTGGCTTTATATGCTTCAGCTATTGCCTCTTCATTTTAAGCGGGTGGATGTTCAGCAGCTCCATCGGCGGTTGGCCCGGTTTGTTTGGCAGGGGAAAAAGTCTAAAATCTCTATAAAATTTTTGTTTGGCCCGTGGCGTCGGGGGGGGGGGGGGGGGGGGGGGGGGGGGGGATATGGGTCTCCCTGACATTGCTGAATACAATGTGGCTTGCTTGCTTCGGTATCTGGGGGACTGGTATTTGGTCACTGATGACTTTCTTTCTAGGGATTTTGAATCTGCTTTGTTCTATCAGTGGTCTCTTTCTTCTCTACTTCAGGTCCCGGCTCGGTTGATACCCTCGGTATTGAAATCGAGTGTTCTTTTACACTCCTGGCGCTCTAGCTGCAAGGAGTTGGTCAGTCAGCTTGGTGGAGATTTTCAGGGGTCTTGGTTCGTTGATTGTCGGGGATTATCAGAGTAATCAAGTGCGTCTGGGGGGTTTTCTGCTATTTCGAGGGTTAGGGGTTGAAGGTCGTTTCAGAGGCTCTTCTCTACTATGGAATATTTGGGTGGGACACACATTGTTTTAGGTCTGTTCCGCTTTTTGTTTGCTGGGGGAGAGGAGTCTTAGTGTTTTTTTTGGGGGGAAGATGTTATGGGGGTGGAGGGAGGGGGGTTCTCATCATATGGGAAAAATTTTTGATGACTACCTCTTTGTTGTGTACTATTCTTTTTATTTTATTTATTCAATTTTCTATACCGTTCTCCCAAGAGAGCTCAGAACGGTTTACATTAATTTATTCAGGTACTCAAGCATTTTTCCCTATCTGTCCCGGCAGGCTCACAATCTATCTAATGTACCTGGGGCAATGGGGGGATTAAGTGACTTGCCCAGGGTCACAAGGAGCAGCGTGGGTTTGAACCCCCAACCTCAGGGTGCTGAGGCTGTAGCTTTAACCACTGCGCCACACACTTGTTCTTTTTGTACGTATGTTTGAAGTGTAGTTCTGGATTTGTTTGGTTCTGTTCTGGACTTGTCATCAATAAAATAATATTTGACATAAAAGCAAAGGAGACACATGGTCAAATTTACTTTTTCCAAAAATTAATTTTGCAGCGGTATTTTGTATCAGTTTGAGTCTTTGAAGGCAGGTGTTTGTTATGCCGAGATAGATAGCATTATAGCAATCTAGCCAGGATAATATGATAGATTGGACCAGAACAGAGATACCACTGCAAATGTGTGATGGTCTATCAAGGGAATAGATGTATTTTTTGAGCCTCAGTAGTTGTCTAAATTTATTTCTGCCAAAGATATTATGTGAGACCTACTACTACTACTATTATTTATTTCTATAGCGCTATCAGAAGCACGCAGCGCTGTACAGTCACAAAGAGTAAGAACACAGTCCCTGCTAGAAAGAGCTTACAATCTAAACAGGCAAGACAGACAAATAAGATGTCATGGATACAGTTAAGGGGACTTGCTACTTTTATATTAGTTCAATGAAGTTAAGTTCAGGGCCCATCCAGCCACATCTTTTTTTTCCCTCTCTGTATAATTACCAGTGAAATATTTCAGTCAAATTTGCAGTTCTAGCCTCTTATATTACGGAATAATTATACAAGCCAGCATATTTGTTTTCTTTGTTAAATTGTGAATATACTTCCTGAGAATGGCTGTTAAACTGGCATTTTATTATTTTTCTTTTTTGACCAATATGTTTGTCAAAAAGTTATATATAAATTAACCCCCCCCCCAAAAAAAAAACCCCCCAACAAAGCAGTCAAGGCTTTGTTACCGTTTGGATCTTCTTATCTTTGCAAACCTGCATTTTCAGCTGACAAAAATTAAATAGAAAAAAAGAGAATGACTGCAGATGAAATGCATGTTTGCTTGTCGACTATCGAGCTGTGTTTTGAGCTAATTTGTACTCAAACAAGCACATCCATCACATTGATTAGCAATTCTATTCTATCTACTTTAGTTCCTCTGTTGTTACAATTACCCATACATAGCTTAAAAAACTTTAAATAAATAACTCTCCAATTTAATTTTTTGTCAATTTTGCAATTTTATAATTTGAATTATGTGTCACACAAAAAAAATGGTGACCCGTCAAAAGCACACCGATAATCACACACCAACAATTGCGCACAGAACTATGTGTGCTGTCGCTCCCGCCCCTTTTAAGTCGTGCCGTTAGAGCTGTGAGGGTATGTGTGTGGGGAACCTCCCCACTACATGTACTAATCCTTGTGTTCCCATTGGGGAGGGTGTGGGGGGGAACCCCCCACTACACTGAAAAACTCCCAACCACCAAAACCTGAAAGGAAAATGGGAGTTTCAGTGTACTTGGGGGTGTTCCCCCCCAACGAAGCGAGGCTTTAAAGTGGCGGGGTGCATACGTCCTGCGCACAATTGGCAGCACGCCTTTGTCAGAGCACTTTTGTCCTGCTTCAATTGTTATGCAACCAAAAAAACATTTGCTCCATTTAGTGTGGCATGAAAAACATTTGCTCCGTTTAATGTGCCAGAGCTAAAAATGTTTGAGTGTATGCTTTTGTTTGAAACAGAGCTCTATCACTACCTCCAATTTCTGTTTTTTATGAATATCTAGAAATTTACAATGCAGTTTTCAATACAGTATCCAGAAAAACCTGACAGAAATCATTTTGATAAGCAATGATATACAACATGTTACCTAGGACTGTTAGTCCATTAAAATACACAATGAACAATGTAGTATTCAGATGAAGCAATATGCTTAAGAAGCAAGATACCATGCTCTGTTCCAGTGGCATTGTAAACATTATGAAGATAAACAAAGCAAATACTTTAGTCAAGTATTGCTCCCCTTGCCCTGAGAACTGAGCACAGAATAAAACACTTTATGTGGGTTGGATTAAATAAGTTCATGAAAGGTGTAGTTTTTCATCATGATTTTTTGCTGCTAGATGAATTGCTCTTTTGTTTAGTATTTGCATCACATTGTCCAGGGGAAACCTTTTTTCATTGTAGTTTTGTTTCAGTTAGTTTCATTGTGCGTATGCTCACAAAAAAATAAAACATACACAACATACACAACAATGAAACAGAAGGAAACAAAAATCTATATCCTCTGACAACTAGAGCAAAAATCAAATCTAATTTAATATTTGTGGATCACACTATGCCTATAAAAGTTCAAGGCGATCTACAAAGTTTAGATCCCATACATACATGGAGAACGTGCAGAGAACAGTCGTCATCTGAATGCTTATAAAATAGGCAGGGGCACTGATAATCTCTGCCGGTGCTAACAATTACATACTATGTGGGGCAGAACAAGTTATACAAAAATAGTCAATTGTACAATTATTCAATGCTGTAGAGATTGAGAACACTTTAGAACAGTTATTCAGTTTGATCAATTAGTAAACTTCAAGGTTGTAGTTGCATGATCAGTTGCTTTGTGATATAGAAATGTTTTCAGTTTTCTTCTAAATTTTAGGTAACAGGATTATTTTCTAGTACCTAGTAGTAGATTGTTTCAAGTTTTGATAGTGATGTAGGTGAATAATAAGTTGAAAATGCGTTTGTACTTGGTTTCTTTTGGAGAGGATCATCTTTGAGCTGCTGGAAAATCTGGTTGATGTGAAGTGAACTTCCAAGAACAGGAAGATTAGCGCCTCCAATGAGCTGGTGTTCCGTATGTGGTATATGAGGCAGGATATTTTGAAGGATTTTTTTGTTGTTGTTTATTCCAGGTTGTTGTTTATTCCATCAAATTTGTCAGATTACAGGAAAAGTTATTACTCTTTGCAGTTTAATTTATTCTCCAGGATTCAATAATGCCCTCAGTTTTTGGGCATAATAGGCTTTCCCTACCATTCAATTATCTTTAAAATATTTGGTCTATATTTTATAGCAAAGTGATATTGCTGCTGCTCTCAAAAGGCAGATGTTACAGCCTAAAGAAAAGAAAGTTTTTCTTCACAAGGTTTTAAGGTTTAAGGTGATGTCTGCTAGCCAGATATACACACATGCATTTATCAAAATGGCTATATAACACATTTGCATAAAATGAAATCCACATTAAAGACCATATCTAGCAAAGTCTGGATTAGTTATGATCCTTGGTTTTCCCACCCTAGCAGAGGTTGCCCCTCCAGTTCTATATCTAAGACACCAGATAGTTTTCTTAGTACCAGTTGAAGATTGTCAATAGTTACCTGCATATTATTTTCATCATTTTGCCCTCAATGTTAAAACTCTTTCACCAGCCAGCCTGCTCAGAGAGAAAAGAAAGTAAGGAGGAGGAAATTTCCCATTCCACAGCACTGCAGAATGACTTTTTTTCTTGCAATGTTCAGAACTGAAAAATGACATTTCAGTATTTTCCACACCAGAGAGGTAAGATGAGAATTCAACATGCTACTGAGTAACACAATGTCAACACAGGAGCAAACTACATGAAAAAAAGTGTAAAAAAGGGTTACTTGGTAAAATTTCTAGAGTAATCCAGATATATTTTTGTGAAATTTAAGGATATTGCTAGTGATTATGGGCCCAATTCTATATAAGTCACCTATTAAAGTGGCACTGACTAGTGCAGTGCTAAGTGCAATTCTAGGTGCACTGTAGAGAATCGCACTTAGGGCTGCCTAAATAGTGCTAGGCATTGCTAGGAAACCTAACTTTAGGCACACTGCATTTATGCCAGGGGTTTCTTCGCCTAAATACCTCCACCTAAGTTAGGTGTCTAAAGACGCCTGATTCAAAAAGAGGTGCCTAACTTGAAAGAATGCCCACAATCTGCCCCCTAACCACACCCATTTTTAGGTAGGTGCTTTGGACTAAGCATCTACTTTTTATAGCATTGCATTTTTCGAGTTAGGCACCTAAATTTCAGTTAAGTCCAATTAATAGCAATTATGAGGTGTTAAATGCCAATTATTGGTACTCATTAAGCCTATCAACCAATTAAGTACCTACATCGGCTAGGCACCTAACTTTAGGCGGACTATATAGAATTTACTAATATTTGCCTACTGTAAAGACCAGAGATTTTTGCCTTAAAATATTAATCTAATCCAGATCAGTTTGGATACTTTTCACATTTCCCTACCACTGTTCTCAATTACCAAAAGTACTTGGCATATTATTACAGAAATAAAAAACATGATGAAAAAAGATGGCTTAGCAACATATCAAACAGCTGCAAATGTAAGCAAAGGAGTGATGATGTGTTTGAGGTACACAAAATGCTCTTTCTAGAAAGATTCTCTGCCATCTGATGTAGGACTATCTCTAATCCTTGACCAGTGGTCAAAATTATATTTTCTGATTGTCAGAAGATTGGCAAGATAAAACATCTCTAAGGGAAGGGTGGTGTTCACAGTCACTCATGAAGAAAGAGTAACCAGTATAGATTTATAATAATCCATTAAGACTTGCACATCTGATAAAAATTTGGTTTTCTACAGTCCACTGCACCCCACTGTAAATCTCATAGAGAATCATTCTGCATTATATCCTTTAATGTGACAATGTGCTAAAGACCTAATAGTCCTTGCCACTCTCCTACGTCTTATTTTGAAATCTTAAATTTAGGAAATGACAATAACATATCCCTTAAACTACATTATTCAAGACCTTAAAACAGGATGGGCAGTTAATTACTCCTACTAAATATTTGTACTTTCAACTTGTGATATCTATCTAGGAGATAAAACCATTATACTCTGGTGCAGTGAAACAGGTAAGTTACGGAGAGCATGAAATGGTGATCACCTGAGACATATTGGGCCAAAATCAACGCTGAAAAGGACAGCGCTTAACATGATTCTATAAAAAAGCTCAGAAGTTAGGCGGTTTAGAGAATCACGCGTAGAACTCATTCACATGACTAACAATTAGGCGCAACCATTTATACCAATGAAAACTAGGCCTAAATACATGTGCATAGGTTGTGCACGGATCAAGATATTTTATAACAGTGTGCCTAACTTTTAGGAATGCCTATGACCAGTCCATGTTCCTCCCATGGACATGCCCCTTTTGAGATCCGCACACTGGAATTTACATGCACTACTTCAAAGAATATGCTTAGAAGGTTGTGCGCGTAAATTCTAATTATTGGCAATTACTACTTGTTAATTGCCAATTATTGGCACTGATTGGCTTGATAAACAATTAGGTTGCATGTGCAAATCAGCAATGCGCACAGATTTGTGAGCACAATTATGGTCACATTATACAGAATCTGGCCCATTGTGCCTTAATCATGCTGCATGATAACATGATCTCCACTTATAAAATCATAATTGTGCTTAGTTTTAGAACTTAGAAGCATTATTTAAATAATTCCATCAGAGTAGAAAAGCTGGTATAGAAATAAACAGTCCTCCCAAAGAATCCATCCAGAACTTCAGAGAATCTCATTTCTTAAAAGTGCATGATCAACAAAAATATCATGACAATTCATGAACCTAGGACATCTTCCAGCCCATTTTCCATAGCATGGAAAGAGATTTCAGAAACTGCCAACTTGATTCAAGGCCACTCATCTTTCAGGTGTTTGAAATTAATTCTCCTTGCTTCAATTTGTTTCCACAGTATACAAAATGGAATGTTACAGCGTGGCTAAAATCCGCAAGTAAGAAACAACCACTATGCAAAATGTCTGTCCAACACCCAGAATCAATGCTTCAAAAGGAATCATTTCTTTTCCTGCAGCTCTGTACACCCCAGCAATGGCTGCACCTGGTACAAAAAAAAAAAAAAGAAATCGCATTAAGGCCACATGGATTAATAAAACAGATACAAATCAGAAATCATTCCAGTTAGTAAACCCCCCAATCCACGCCCTACTCAATACCTGCTCATGGGCAGGTAGTTAATTTAACATGGAGTGCTGTTGGAAAGATACATGCAATTCTCAGGTGCTGATGTTAGACAATGATTTTATAATACTTAGCATCTGACAGATTTCAGAAGAAAAAAAAGCATAGAGGTACTAGATCCAATTTTGTGACGCTAAGGCTTGTCAATGATTTCATGATTATGCAGCATTTTCTCACTTTTTGCTCTTGATTTAAGCTTTTATTAGACACTAGTGTTTAAGCCCATTACATTAACGGGTGCTAGAATAGTTGTGTAGAAACATATTTTGCAACAGTATGTTTTTGAGGGTACGGGACGTGGTCATCCTGGCTACATTTATTTTAAATTTTTATTTATTTTTTTATATTCTTTATAGTAATTAAAGAAGACTAATGTTAAAAAACTTAAGTTGTTTTTTTTTTTTTTTAAATGATATATGTAACCAAAAAATAAATAGAAAATTATAAAGTTGAAAACAATACAATGAGGATAAATGCTGTTGGATAACTGTAAACCTTTATAACAATAGTAAATATATAATAATATGAAGATTAGTTTTAGAAATAATTGTTCTTTTATTTCATGTGATATGTCTATAAAATTTCCTTATAGACAATATTCCTTGTGAATATTCTGTTTGAGTTTGGCAATAGCTTCCCTAGGTTAGGGCTGTCTACAACTTTCATCAGAATGTCAGAAAAACTCCTAACTCTTGAAAAAGCTACATATAAATGGCCATGGCTGAATACTGTTTCTGGCAAGTAAATGCCAACTTTTTCTAAGGCTTGCCCCTGAGCTTTATTAATTGTCATGGCAAAGGTTAATGTGACTGGAAATTGTCACCTTCATAATGTAAAGGGTAAATCAGTGGAGGTTGGAGCCAAATCAATATTGGGAATAAAAACTAACTCTCCTGCTGAACCTGTTATTACTTGACCAATGATGAGGCTGTTCTTTAAGTTATTAATGATGAGGCGGGTACCATTGCACAATCCTCTTTTAAAGTTTAGGTTTCTAAGGAGCATAATTATTGCTCCCTTTCTAAGGTTGAGTTTATGCTTCGGCATACCTGTTAAAGTTAGTTCATTGAGGAACTCTACTGGATAGTTTTGTGTATCTTCCTGAGTTGAGTCATCAATTGAGGTTGAGCTGAGATATGTTACAATTTGTCCTTTCAAGATGTTGAATACCTCTTCATTTATGGTGTTAACATCAGAGTTTTTTGGGCAAAGTATATTTTTTTTGTTAATTTTGGAATATCGGCAATAAGAAATTTTTCTCCCAAAAAGTCTTTGATGATATTGTCTATGGTTAAAATTTTGGAAGGGATTTCAATTATGTCATCAGGCAAACTGTCAATGTGTGGTGTATCACCATTACCAACTTTGATGAGCCAAATGATGAAATCAGTGTCAACTGAGTGAATATTGTTTTTAAGGTTGAGGACTTTGAATTTGGGCCACAGATTGTTATTCTTTATACACGCCTCTACAATTTTGTCTGCTCACAATGAGACACCACGAGAAGTGTTTGATGGAAATCTCCACCAAGTAAGAAAATTTTTCCTCCAAAGGGTTTGTTGTTATCCATTATTTCTTGCAGCAGTTTGTCAACTACTGCAAGAGCTACAGAGGGGGGCCATAGTACATTTGTCCCAAATGATTAGTTTAGCAGATCTTAAATTTTCAGCATCAGTAAAATTGAGACGCATATTTGATATTGAGTTCTCAAGTATAGGCACGGGTAATTTGAATTGGGAGTGGTATGTTCTCCCACCCTTAAGAAGATTGGCTGCTATACCTGTGGAGGCTACAGGGAATGCAATGTTACCTTGTGCACGAAATGTGCTGAGAAGTATTTTGTAAAGGTAGGTTTTACCACTACCTCCTGGGCCGTCCAAGAAGAAACAACGGTGGAAATGGTTGTCATTTTGGGTTGCCGACAATATTTCTTGTAAAGCTGTTTTTTGATCTATGTTTAAGGTTGTCAACATTTGTTGAGTTGTTTGTTTTTCAAAGGTTTGGTCGTAGGTATTTGTAAATAGGTCAGTATTTAGCAGTGTGGATGGTAATCCAAAATCTTCAAACTTTTTCCATGGAGTAGCAAAACGTTGGATATTTCTTTGAGTGCTATGTTACGGCATATAGTGCAATCATTATTGCGAGTAATATGTGTGTGAACTAAATCTTCAATGAGGTATTCTTTATATTTTAAGAAAAGGTCATTCATATTTTGTGTTCAATACTGGTCGCCGTACCTCAAGAAGGACATGGCGATACTCGAGGGAGTGCAGAGGAGGGCGACTAAACTGATAAAAGGTATGGAAAATTTTTCATACGCTGACAGGTTAAAAATGCTGGGGCTGTTCTCCCTGGAGAAGAGGAGACTTAGAGGGGACATGATAGAAACCTTCAAAATCCTTAAGGGCATAGAGAAAGTGAATAAGGACAGATTCTTCAAACCGTGGGGAGCCACAAGCACTAGGGGTCACTCGGAGAAATTGAAAGGGGACAGGTTTAGAACAAATGCTAGGAAGTTCTTTTTTACCCAGAGGATGGTGGACACATGGAACGCGCTTCCGGAGAATGTGATAGGCCAGAACTCTGTACAGGGGTTCAAGGAGGGTTTGGATAGGTTCCTGGAGGATAAGGGGATAGAGGGGTACAGATATAACTTGAGGTAGGTTATAGAAGTAGTCAGAAACCACTTCACAGGTCGCAGACCTGATGGGCCGCCGCGGGAGCGGACCGCTGGGCGAGATGGACCTCGGTCTGACCCAGTGGAAGCAACTTCTTATGTTCTTATGTAAGGAGGCAAATATGCAGATGTATGCAAATAACTCCCTTAGTTGTTTAGGCATGCTGTATTGGACAGAATCTTCCAAAGTGTTCTCCCACACTTGATCATTGTTAATGAGGCCTCTTTGTTTGGCGGCCTCTTGGAAAGTGGGGAAGATATTTCCATTTACAGTTCTTAGATCTTCAAATGATAATTCACCAGAAACATTGAGCAATAGGAGGCGCAGAGAATAGCGTTCTGGATCAGATAGTAAGTTGACAGAATATATGCGTCCAATAACTTTTTCTGCACCCCGTTGACATAATTTCCAAGTACAATGTTCAGAGTCAAACACAGGGTAAAGGAATGTCTGAGTATAATATGCTCCTTGCTTCATCTTGGTCTTGATTTAGTTTGAGCCAAGCTGTCAAATGAGTATTGCGTTGTGAAGCTATCTGTGCCACTGTGGTAATGTTATTTGGGTGGAAAAATACAGTTTGTTTGTCAGGCAGAAGCACTGCTAAACTATGTATGGTATGTGATTGATATGGTGGCTGCTTTTGAAGCCCTCACATATCTTGAATTCATAAAGGTTTTAATTTCATTGTGATTTAAACTACCATGTTCTTGAATTACAACATTTGCACAATCATGATCTTTGTACACATATTTAAAAAAGTATTTGATGCTTTTCACAGAAGCACACACTTTAACATTAATGTGGCAATTGTACTTGAGGGCTAGATATGGATTATATGGTACAACCCAAGTATTATCAATTGTCTTGCCGTTAACATTTGAAATTTGGCTTGTGTTTCGTCTTCTATATTTGGGATAACCATTAATATTAGCAATAGTTTGTTGCTGGAATGGCTTTGGATAATCCTTAGTGCATTTGTCATACATGGAGAATTAAGATTGTGTGCTCCACATGGTCCATAAATCATATGTTTTGTTACAATTGCATATAATCAAGGAGTGATTTTTATATTTGGAATGTCTGCAGATACAATTTTGTCTATCACGTCTATTGTTTTTGGTTTACTATCATCTTTAAGAATGAATAGTATGTGAGCATGTGGTAAACCCCTCTTTTGAAATTCAATTACGCAGACAGTGGCTTTTGTTAGTCCAAAAATATGTTTTTTACAGATATCAGTGATCATAGCTTTTAGTTTTAGGTGAAATACTCTTGCAACTAAATCTGGTGTGCATCAGCAGTTTGACCATGTTGTAGGCTATGAACAATCTCTTCCCATTTGGGGTTGCATTGTAATGAAAAGATCAGGCTTACCATATTTTCTGACAATTGCCATTGCTTCTTGATAATTTTGTAGCATGTTTCTGGGGCTACCTGCAAATGAGGAAGGCAAAATATAAGTTTTTTCCAGGAATTAGGCCTGCCTCATTGGCTTCATTAATTAAATGGTCCATTAATCCTGAGTATTTTTCTACTTGTAATTTTGGCTGATTTTGGCGTGTGTAATTTAGTCTGTTGGCTTCAGTTTTAACATATGCATCTACTATATACTGTTGTATAAGGCAGCCAGCATATAAGAAGGGGTTAAATACATCTCTGATGGAAAGACGATACCCATAATATTGCATTTGTCTTATCCTAACTCTAGGATTTCATGACTGATTTGTTAAGCCTACTAAGGCTTATGGTATGTGTTGCAAAGGCATGTCAATTCCCCAGCTTTGATCCCCATAGGGGAAAAGCAATGGGTAAACTAAGGGTTCCAGATTTGGATCAAGGACACTAATTTTTTGTTATCCTTTGTTTTGGATCATCTACATTTGGTTTGCAGTGTATAAGGAGATCTCTTTCAAGTGGTGGTTCTCCGTCATTATTTTGAAAAATAAATGCAACCTCATTATGTTTTGGTACATTATAGCACCTTTGGCCATTTTTATGATCTTGCACTATTGTCATGGACACCTCCTTAGTAACATTGCCTGTTCTGGCGGCATCCTCCTCATATTCTTTTTCAACCTGTTGCAACATTTTGCAAGCCTCTGCAAATGGATTGTATTGTGCCATAAGTGTGCTTAGTGTTTGCTTAAGTTCTGGATTTATTCCTGAGTTTGGTGAAATTAGCAGTCTTGTTTTGCAGCTTCAGAAGGATCTAAAATATATAATTGTGCATGCTGTCTGTTTTGTCCCTGTTCCGGGTGCAGTGTGCCTACTCTGTGACAAATTAAACCATGGATGCAGAAACTATATGGGCCATAGCCATGAGGTGGAGCAATGTTTGCTCCCATGGAGGCAAATGCTAGGGCACTATTTATGGATCGTATTTTATCGAATAAATTTTTGCTGGAGTGATGCTGACCCGTCATGAGTTTGCTGGATGAAAGGATTTGTAATAATTGGGGGAAGATGTACTTTTCCTTTTGAGCAACATTGTGAAAATTTACAATCTAAGATTTTTCTGCTGGTGGACAAAGCGATGGGACCAGACGGGATCCATCCCAGGATACTAAGGGAGCTCAGAGAGGTTCTGGCGAGTCCTATTAAAGACTTGTTCAACAAATCTCTGGAGACGGGAGTGATTCCTGGGGATTGGAGGAGAGCGGATGTGGTTCCTATTCATAAAAGTGGTCACAGGGATGAAGCAGGAAACTACAGGCCGGTGAGCCTCACTTCAGTTGTTGGAAAAATAATGGAAGTGTTGCTGAAAGAAAGGATAGTGTACTTCCTTGAATCTAATGGGTTACAGGCAACATGGCTTTACAAAAGGTAAATCGTGCCAAACGAACCTGATTGAATTTTTTGATTGGGTGACCAGAGAGCTGGATCGAGGACATATGCTAGATGTAATTTACTTGGATTTCAGCAAAGCCTTTGATACAGTTCCTCATAGGAGGCTGTTGAACAAACTTGAAGGGCTGAAGTTAGGACCCAAAGTGGTGAACTGGGTCAGAAACTGGCTGTCGGACAGACGCCAGAGGGTGGTGGTTAATGGAAGTCGCTCGAAGGAAGGAAAGGTGACTAGTGGAGTCCCTCAGGGTTCGGTGCTGGGGCTAATCCTGTTCAATATGTTTGTGAGTGACATTGTTGAAGGGTTAGAAGGAAAAGTGTGCCTTTTTGCAGATGATACCAAGATTTGTAACAGAGTAGACACCGAAGAGGGAGTGGAAAATATGAAAAAGGATCTGCAAAAGTTAGAGGAATGGTCTAATGCCTGGCAACTAAAATTCAATGCAAAGAAATGCAGAATAATGCATTTGGGGATTAATAATAGGAAGGAACCGTATATGCTGGGAGGAGAGAAGCTGATATGCATGGACGGGGAGAGGGACCTTGGGGTTATAGTGTCCGAAGATCTAAAGGCGAAAAAACAGTGTGACAAGGCAGTGGCTGCTGCCAGAAGGATGCTGGGCTGTATAAAGAGAGGCGTAGTCAGTGGAAGGAAGAAGGTGTTGATGCCCCTGTACAGGTCATTGGTGAGGCCCAACTTGGAGTATTGTGTTCAGTTTTGGAGACCGTATCTGGCGAAAGACGTAAGAAGACTTGAGGCGGTCCAGAGGAGGGCGACGAAAATGATAGGAGGCTTGCGTCAGAAGACGTATGAGGAGAGACTGGAAGCCCTGAATATGTATACCCTAGAGGAAAGGAGAGACAGGGGAGATATGATTCAGACATTCAAATACTTGAAGGGTATTAACGTAGAACAAAATCTTTTCCAGAGAAAGGAAAATGGTAAAACCAGAGGACATAATTTGAGGTTGAGGGGTGGTAGATTCAGGGGCAATGTTAGGAAATTCTACTTTACGGAGAGGGTAGTGGATGCCTAGAATGCGCTCCCGAGAGAGGTGGTGGAGAGTAAAACTGTGACTGAGTTCAAAGAAGCGTGGGATGAACACAGAAGATTTAGAATCAGAAAATAATATTAAATATTGAACTAGGCCAGTTACTGGGCAGACTTGCATGGTCTGTGTCTGTGTATGGCCGTTTGGTGGAGGATGGGCAGGGGAGGGCTTCAATGGCTGGGAGGGGGTAGATGGGCTGGAGTAAGTCTTAACAGAGATTTCAGCAGTTGGAACCCAAGCACAGTACCGGGTAAAGCTTTGGATTCTTGCCCAGAAATAGCTAAGAAGAAAAAATAAAAAAAAATAAAAAATTTAAATTGAGTCAGGTTGGGCAGACTGGATGGACCATTCGGGTCTTTATCTGCCGTCATCTACTATGTTACTATGTTAAAATGTTTTGCATTACAAAAATTGTAGAACTGATCTAAATATCCACATGGGTGTGTTTTAATGTCGCCCTCATTAATATTCAGCATGTCATTCAGAACTACCATTGCTTGTATTGTGGCCCTTGACTTTTGGATTTGGATTTTTTTCCTCTGTAACAGTTGCTGTAGATGTAACTGACAAAGATCTGTTATAATGTCTCTGTGTAGGTTGGCGTGTTGCTGACTTTGTGATTATTGTTCTTCCAGAGTCATACTTGATCTCGTAGGTTTGTTTTTTTCCCCACTTATTTTCCTTTTCTTTAACAGATCTATTTGCTCGTCTTTGTCTTTCTTTCTTGGTGTGTTTCTGATGCAGTGATTGTTGTTCTTCTGGAGTAAGACTTGCTGTTTTAGTTCTTTGTCGTTCTGTGTTTTTTTACATTAATTTCCCTTTTCTTCAATAGATCTATTTGCTTGTCTTTGTTGTTCTCTTTTGGCGTGCTTCTGACGCAGTGATTGTTCTTCTTCCGGAGTCAAACTTGCTGTTTTAGTCCTTTGTCGTTCTGCGTTTTTTTAACGTTCATTTTCCTGTTCTTCAATAGATATATTTGTTTGTCTTTGTTTTTCTCTTTCAGCCTTTCTCCTCTTCAACTCCACCTGCTGAGGTGACTATTGTTCCTCTAGATGTCTTTTGGTGGGCATTTTGTTAATGTTCCTTTAAGTGTGTTTGTTTAATCTTAAGGTTGCAGTAGCTGACTGTTGGCACTATGGGCTGACTGCTGGCACTGTGCTTTTGGTAGTGTGGAGTGAGGAGGTTTTGATTTTTTGGCAGTTTGTTTATGTTGCTGGGTGCTCTGGAGGCTATTTAGGCACACTGACTGCTGGCACTGTGGAGCGTAGTTCAATTTTAGCACAATGGGGTGCCGAGGCCTTTTTTTCTTTCTGTCTTTCTCTCTCCCTGCCCCCCCTTTCTGTCTTTCTTTCTGTCTCTCTCCCTCTGTCTGTCTTTCTTTCTCTCTGTCTCTCTCCCTGCCCCCCTTTCTGTCTTTCTTTCTGTCTCTCTCCATCTGTCTGTCTTTCTTTTTTTCTGTCTCTTTCCCTGGCCCTGTCTGTCTTTCTTTCCTTCTTTCTGTCTCTTTCCCTGGCCCTGTCTGTCTTTCTTTCCTTCTTTCTGTCTCTCTCCCTGGCCCTGTCTTTCTTTCCTTCTTTCTGTCTCTCTCCCTGGCCCTGTCTTTCTTTACTTCTTTCTGTCTCTCTCCCTGGCCCTGTCTTTCTTTACTTCTTTCTGTCTCTCTCCCTGGCCCTTTCTTTCTTTCCTTCTTTCTGTCTCTCTCCCTGGCCCCGTCTTTCTTTCCTTCTTTCTGTCTCTCTCCCTGGCAACGTCTGTCTTTCTTTCTTTCTGTCTCTCTCCCTGGCCCCTTCTGTCTTTCTTTCTTTCTTTGTCTCTCTCCCTGGCCCCGTCTTTCTTTCTTTCTGTCTCTCTTTCTTTCTGTCTCTCCCTGGCCCCCTGTCTGTCTTTCTTTCTGTCACTCTCCCTGCCCCCCTGTCTGTCTTTCTTTCTGTCTCTCTCCCTGGCCCCCAGTCTGTCTTTCTGTCTCTCTCCCCTGTCTGTCTCTCCCCGCCCCTCTGCCCCTGTCTGTCTCTCTCCCTGCCTCCTTTCTGTCTGTATGTCTGTTAATCACTAGCTTTTAACTCTGTTAATTAAACTCATTCTGTACCATCTTTTAATCATTGTAAACCACATAGAACTTCACGGTCCTGCGGTATATAAACTGTTATTATTATTATTATTACTCCTGTCTTTCTGTCTCTCTCCCTGCCCCCCCGTCCTTCAGTCTGTCTGTCTTTTTGTCTCTCTCCCTGCCCCCTTGTCTTTCTGTCATAAGAACATAAGAATTGCCGCTGATGGGTCAGACCAGTGGTCCATCGTTCCCAGCAGACCGCTCACACGGCGACCCACAGATCAAAGACCAGTGCTCTAAATGAGTCCAGCCTCACCTGCATACATTCCAATTTAGCAGGAACTTGCCCAACTTTGCCTTGAATCCCTGGAGGGTGTTTTCCCCTATAACAGACTCCGGAAGAGTGTTCCAGTTTTCTATCACTCTCTGGGTGAAGAAGAACTTCCTTATGTTTGTACGGAATCTATCCCCTTTCAACTTTAGACAGTGCCCTCTCATTCTTCCTACCTTGGAGAGGGTGAACAATCTGTTTTTATCTGCTAAGTCTATTCCCGTCAGTATTTTGAATGTTTCGATCATGTCCCCCCTTCAGTCTCCTCTTTTCAAGGGAGAAGAGGCCCAGTTTCTCCAATCTCTCACTGTACGGCAACTCCTCCAGCCCCTTAACCATTTTAGTCGCTCTTCTCTGGATCCTTTCGAGTAGTACCGTGTCCTTCTTCATGTATGGCGACCAGTGTTGGATGCAGTACTCCAGGTGAGGGCGCACAGTGGCATGATAACCTTCTCCGATCTGTTTGTGATCCCCTTCTTTATCATTCCTAGCATTCTGTTTGCCCTTTTTGCTGCCGCCACACATTGCACAGATGTCTTCATCGACTTGTTGATCAGAACTCCTAAGTCTCTTTCCTGGGAGGTCTCTCCAAGTACCGCCCCGGACATCCTGTATTCGTACATGAGATTTTTGTTACTGTCATGCATCAATTTACACTTATCCATGTTGAACCTCATTTGCTATGTCGATGCCCATTTATTGAGCTTGATTATGTCACGTTGCAGATCTTCGCAATCCCCCTTTGTCTTCACTACTCTGAATAACTTTGTATTGTCCACAAATTTAATCACCTCACTCGAACCAATGTCCAGATCATTTATAAAGATGTTGAAGAGCATGAGTCCAAGCACCAAGCCCTGCGGCACCCCACTGGTGACGCACTTCCAGTCCGAGTATTGTCCATTTACCTCCACTCTCTGTTTCCTATGTTCCAGCCAGTTTTTAATCCATATGAGTATTTCACCCTCAATTCCATGACTCACAATTTTCTGAAGTAGTTGTTCATGTGGAACCTTGTCGAACGCCTTCTGAAAATCCAGATATACAATGTCGACTGGATCATAAGAACATATGAAATTGCCTCCACTGGGTCAGACCAGAGGTCCATCGTGCCCAGCGGTCCGCACCCGCGGCAGCCCATCAGGTCCATGACCTGTTAAGTGGTCCCTGACTTTCCTATAACCTATCTCTACTTTCTATCTGTACCTCTCAATCCCTTTATCCTGCAGGAATTTATCTAAACATTCCTTGAACCCCAGTAGCGTGCTCTGCCCTATCACAGCCTCCGGTAGCGCGTTCCATGTGTCCACCACCCTCTGAGTAAAGAAGAACTTCCTAGCATTTGTTCTAAACCTGTCTACTTTCAATTTCTCCGAGTGCCTCCTTGTACTTGTGGTTCCCCATAGTTTGAAGAATCTGTCCCTGTCTACCTTCTCTATGCCTTTCAGGATTTTGAAGGTTTCTATCATGTCTCCTCTAAGTCTCTGCTTTTCCAGGGAGAATAGCCCCAGCTTTTTCAACCTGTCAGCGTAAGATAAGTTTTCCATACCTCTTATCAATTTAGTTGCTCTTCTCTGGACTCCCTCAAGCACTGCCATGTCCTTTTTGAGGTATGGTGACCAGTACTGGACACAGTAATCTAGATGCGGGCGCACCATTGCACGATACAGCGGCATGATGACTTCCTTCGTCCTGTTCGTGATGCCCTTTTTGATAATACCCAGCATTCTGTTTGCTTTCTTTGAGGCTGTCGCACATTGTGCCGATGCTTTCATTGTTGTATCCACCAACACCCCTAGGTCTCTTTCAAGGTTACTTACCCCTAGCAATGATCCCCCCATCTTGTAACTGAACATCGGGTTCTTTTTCCCTACATGCATGACCTTGCATTTCTTTATATTAAAGCTCATTTGCCACTTTTTTGCCCACTCTTCCAGTTTCGTTAGGTCCCTTTGCAGGTCTTCGCAGTCTTCCGTGGTTCTTACCCTGCTGCAAAGTTTGGTGTCATCTGAAAATTTAATAACCTCACATTTCGTCCCCGTCTCCAGGTTCGTTTATAAATATATTGAACAGGAGCGGTCCCAGCACCGACCCCTGCGGGACTCTGCTCGTGACCCATTGCCAGTCTGAGTAATGGCCCTTTACTCCAACCCTCTGTTTCCTGCCTGCCAACCAGTGTTTGATCCATCGGTAGACATCCCCTTCCACCCCGTGGTTCCACAGCTTTTTAAGCAGTCGCTCGTGGGGTACCGTGTCGAAGGCTTTTTGGAAGTCAAGGTAAATGATGTCTATGGGTTCCCCCATGTCCATCCTTGTCTATCTGCCTGTTTACTCCCTCGAAGAAGTGCAGCAAGTTCGTCAAACAAGATCTGCCTTTGCTGAAACTGTGCTGGCTGGTCCTCATGAGACCGTGTCCGTCAAGGTGATCAATGATGCAGTCCTTTATCAGCACCTCGACCATCTTTCCCAGTCCCGAGGTCAGACTTACCGGTCTGTGGTTTCCCAGATATCCCCTCGGACCTTTTTTGAAGATCGGCGTAACATTTGCCACCTTCCAGTCTTTCGGAATCTTTCCCGATTTGATCGACAGATTGGCTATTATTTGAAGCAGTTCAGCTATAGTCCTTTTCAGTTCCTTGACCCGCAGATGGATGCCTTCCGGTCCCGGGGATTTATCGCTCTTAAGCCTATCGATCTGCCTGCACACCTCTTCTAGAGTGACCGTCAACCCTGTCAGTTTCCTGTCTTTGTGTCCAGTATATAGTCTGATGGGTTCCGGTATGCTGTGTATATCCTCTTCGGTAAATACAGACGCAAAAAATGTGTTCAGTTTATTAGAGATTGCTTTGTCCTCCTTTAGCACTACCTTTATTCCATGGTCATCCAACGGTCCCACCACTTCCTTCGCGGATCGTTTCCCCATAAAGTTTTTTGCCTCCTTGGCTATTTTTTCCTCGTAGTCTCTTTTGGCTCCTTTTACTGCCTTATGGCACCTGTGTTGATGTTGTTTGTGCTTATTCCAGTTTTCGTCCGTTCTTGACCTTTTCCATTCCTTAAACGAAGTTTTATTGTCTCTGATTGCTTCCTTCACCTCTACAGTGAGCCACGCCGGTTCCTTGTTCTTTTTCCTCTTGGATCGCTTGTTGATACGTGGTATATATAAATCTGTCTGTGGCCCTTTTCTGCCGTCACCTTTCTATGTTTCTCTCTCCCTGCCCCTCTAGCCACCACCGCCAATTTAAGCCATTGCCACCGACGTTGATATTATCGTGCACTGAGACACTTTTATGTTTGGTGAACGCGTGGTGAAGGCATCCAGGACGGGAGAGATGTGCTGAGCTAGAGGTACGGGGCGGCTACTGCTGCTTATGTGCAGACTCTTCCAGGCCTGGCAGCGGATAGGTAAGTGCAGAACCGGGCGCAGCTCCTCGTAGGCCACCTCTGGGGGAGCGGAAGAGGGTTTGCGGGACACCGTAGCCCCGGAGTAGGCCTCAAGACCTCAGGTGTGGGGGGGGGGGGGGGGGGAAGACTGGTGTAAACCGCCTTATTTTTGTGCTCTCTTTCTCAGGCGGGTAAATGCACCTTTGTGCTGTTAAGTTTGGGGAGGGGAATGACTGAGTGCGAGTTGGGTGTTCCTCTGAACTATCCTGATTACTGCTGGTGACCAAGGCACATTGCTGTTATGCTGGCATTGTATTGTTTCTCCCTGGAATTATGCTGTCCGGAGGGTATAGTTTTCCGCAGACCTTTTTGTTGACTTGGGGAAAAGTTTGAGATTGCCCATGCTTGCCTTTTAGAGCTTTGCTTTGTTACTCAAGGTTTTTTTTGATGTTGTTAATATTCTGTTTGTGTGCATTTATTGTAATGGCTGCATTTCACTTAATAAAATAAATATACAAAAAAAGGAACCTTCAGGCTATTGACCCTGGTACCCTTTCCACCATTGGCTCATCCTTCCCTTCAACTACTATGTCTTCCAAGTTTGTCAATGAAGCTGTCTTCTCCTATAATAACATTCTCTCCCTCTGCTCTAGATACCCTCACTTCCAGAAGATGAGCTTTCCAGTCTTCTGCACTGGCTGAAATATGTATGACTACTTCCCCTCGGGGACTAGGGCATACATTTGCAGTCGGTGCAAGGAGCTGGATAGCCTGAAGCAGCAAGTCCGGCTGCATGAGGGAACTGTGATAGAACTAGAACTCCTCCTCGCCATGAAAGAAGATAACCGCAAGCAGGAGAAGTTGTTGGTGGAGTCCAGTACCAGCGAAGTGATCGAGGAATTGGAGAGATTCATCGAAGAAGCCCACCAGCAACTTGTGGACGTCCCAGGGCTAGAGATCAGTACCCGAACAACCCAGGAAGAAGGCCTAGGCGATATGGAAGGAGGCACCAATACAATTGACGGAGAGGTTGAAACGGAGGCCGAGGCTGACCACACACTCAGCAGAGAGGAGAGACCATCTGGGGATGCACCACAGAAGAAGGAAGACAGGTCCTACACCATGGATACGGACTTACGACCCCCAAGGAACCCCCGAATAAGGAAGGTAGGGATCATCGTTGGAGATTCCATCATATGCAATGTGGCTAGCCACATTGCAGGAGGAAGAGAGGATAGACTAACCAGCCTGCCTGGTGCAAGAGTGAAGGATGTGGCCAGCAGGATCACCAGGATCATAGACAGCGCAGGAGGAGAGGACACTGCTGTGCTTATCCACATGGGAACCAATGATGTCAGCGGATGGAAGTACGACAGGGAGGAAATGAAGGACCAACTCCGCTCACTCGGCAGGAAACTGAAGGTCAGGGAGGTGAAAGTGGCTTTCTCCGAGATCCTCCCGGTACCGAGAGCGAATGTAAAGAGACAGGATGAACTGAGAGAAATCAACGCCTGGATGAGACGATGGTGCAAAGAAGAGGGTTTCGATAGAGGATATCAATCATGAGGGACTTCAACTTTCCGGGGATAAACTGGAATCTGGGAACCTCAATCTGCGGCAGGGAAACAAAGTTCCTGGAGATGATAGGAGACTGCTTCCTTGAACAAATGGTAGGAGAACCAACAAGAGAGACCGCAACCCTGGACTTGGTCCTAAATGGCATAACTAGAAGGACAGCAGATGTAGAAGTTACGGCCCCGCTGGGGACAAGTAATCACAGCATGATCAATTTTAAAATTGGCATCGGGAAGGGGAAACCAATCAAGACCCAAACCACAACCTTTAACTTCGAAAAAGGGAATTATGACAGCATGAGAGCCATGGTTAATAAATGACTCAAGAACAGGAAAGCCGAAATCCAAACGGTCGATCAAGCATGGTCCCTACTAAAAAACACCTTCACCGAAGCACAGAATCTCTACATTCCGCAGATATCCAAAGGAAGGAGAAACAAGAACAAAGGAGAACCAGCTTGGCTATCTAAAGAGGTGAAGGATGCAGTGAGGGAAAAGAGGAACTCATTTAAAAAATGGAAACGTGAAAAAACAACGGAGGCCTGGAACTGTCACAAGGTCGACCAGAAAAAGTGTCATAAGGCAGTAAGAGACGCCAAAAAGGTCTACGAGGAAAAGATAGCGCAAGAAGCCAAAAACTTAAAGCCCTTTTTTAGATATATAAAAGGGAAAAAACCAGCAAGAGAGGCAGAAGGCCCTCTCAACGACCAAGGTAGAAAAGGGTGCATCAAAGAAGACAAACTGATTGCAGATAGGCTTCATTCACTCTTTGCCTCTGTCTTTACCAATGAGGACACTACAACAATACCAGAAACAGGGAGGGTATTCGAGGGAGACATAGAGGAAAGCCTTACCACAGTGAATGTGGATTTGGACAAAATATACTATCAGATTGACAAACTAAAAAGTGACAAATCCCCTGGACCGGATGGAATTCCCCGAGAGTATTAAAGGAGCTCAAGGTTGAAATTGGAGAACTATTACAAACCCTAGCTAACATGTCAATTAGAACAGAGCAAATACCAGACGACTGGAAGATAACAAATGTCATCCCAATCTTCAAAAAAGGATCGAGAGGAGAACCGGGCAACTATAGACCTGTGAGTCTTACATTGGTTCCTGGGAAGATGGTTGAAGCACTCATCAAGGATAGCATAGTGCAACACCTGGAATATCACGACCTGATGAGAGCCAGTCAACACGGCTTCAGGAAAGGGAAGTCATGTTTTACAAATTTACTTCAATTTTTTGAGAAGGTGAACAAACAAATCGATAGCGGAGACCCGGTGGATATAATTTATTTGGACTTCCAGAAAGCGTTCGACAAGGTCATAGAAACATAGAAAGATGACGGCAGATAAGGGCTACAGCCCATCAAGTCTGCCCACCCTATTGACCCTCCCTATTAAGTCTAATGACCCCCTTGAGTATGATTATAATTATACTTCCACTCTACTGACCCGCTCTTTCAAGTCTATACCCTAGTGACCCTATCCCTTGGCATGACCCTCGTAGGGATCCCACATAGGTATCCCATTTTTTCTTGAAGTCTGAGATACTGCGTGCCTCGATCACCTGCACTGGAAGCTTGTTCCAATGCTCAATCACTCTTTCCGTGAAGAAGTATTTCCTGGCGTCTCCACGAAACTTCCCTCCCCTGAGTTTGAGCGGATGACCTCTTGTGGTCGAGGGTCCCTTCAGAAGAAAGATATCATCTTCCACCTCGACCCGTCCCGTGATGTACTTAAATGTCTCAATCATGTCTCCCCTCTCCCTACGCTCTTCGAGAGTGTAGAGTTGCAATTTGCTCAGTCTTTCTTCGTACGGAAGACCCATTAGCCCCGAGACCATCCTGGTGGCCATCCGCTGAACCGATTCAATTCTGAGCACATCTTTACGGTAATGTGGCCTCCAAAATTGCACACAGTATTCCAGATGAGGTCTCACCATGGCTCTGTACAATGGCATCATGACTTCAGGCTTCCTGTTGACGAAGCTTCTCTTAATATAACCTATCATCTGTCGTGCTTTAGATGAAGCCTTCTCCACTTGAGTGGCTGCTTTCAAGTCAGCACTGATGATTACTCCTAAGTCTCGTTCTGCCATAGTCCTGGTCAAAGTTTCTCCTTTCAGGGTGTAAGTTCTGCAAGGATTTCCGTTACCGAGATGCATGACCTTACATTTCTTGGCGTTGAAGCCCAGCTGCCAGATCGAGGACCAACTTTCTAAAGTACGCAGGTCTTGCTCCATAGCATCCTGTATATTATAGCCGTTTACTATATTGCATAGTTTGGCGTCATTAGCGAATAAGGTTACCTTGCCTTGAAGCCCTTGAGTCAGATCCCCAATGAATATGTTGAAGAGGAGTGGGCACAGGACTGAACCCTGTGGCACTCCGCTAGTCACCTCCAACATTTTAGAGAGGGTACCGTTAACCACCACCCTCTGAAGTCTGCCACTAAGCCAATCTTTAACCCATGCAGTTAGAGTCTCTCCTAATCCCATCGATTTCATCTTGTTCAGCAGTCTGCGGTGTGGGACGCTGTTAAACGCTTTGCTGAAGTCCAGGTACACAACGTCCAAGGACTCTCCTGAGTCCAGTCTTCTTGTTACCCAGTCAAAGAAGCTGATAAGATTGGACTGGCATGACCTACCCTTGGTGAATCCATGTTGACTGGGATCCCGGAGATTTCCCTCGTTCAGGATCGTATCTAATTTATACTTAATTAGTGTTTCCATGAGTTTACACACTATTGAGGTGAGGCTTACCGGTCTGTAGTTCGCAGCCTCAGCCTTACAACCCTTTTTGTGTAGAGGAACGACGTTGGCTGTTTTCCAGTCCAACGGAACTATCCCCGTACTTAGTGAGAGATTGAAGAGCACTGCCAACGGTTCCGCCAGAACATCTCTCAATTCCCTGAGCACTCTTGGGTGTAAATTGTCCGGTCCCATGGCCTTGTTTACCTTTAGCCTTGCCAGTTCATTGTAGACGTCCCCAGGTGTGAACTCAAAATTCTGAAACGGGTCATCCACGTCTTGTTTTACCTTCAACTGTGGTCCGTGTCCCGGTGCTTCGCAGGTGAAGACTGAGCAGAAATATTCATTTAGTAGTTCTGCTTTTTCTGAATCCGCCACCGCGTAGTTTCCGTCCGGTTGTCTAAGGCGTACTATACCGTCTGTGTTCCTTTTCCTATCACTGATATACCTAAAGAAGGATTTGTCCCCTTTTTTAATGTTTTTTGCCAGAGTTTCTTCCACTCGAAGTTTGGCCTCCCTAACTGCTGTTTTGACCGCTGCAGATCTGGTCTTATATTCTACTTTAGTTTCTCTTCTCTGTGTACGTTTGTAGGAAAGAAATGCTTTTTTCTTCTCCTTAATGAGGTGCGAGATCTCTTCAGTGAACCATTGGGGTTTGTTGTTTCTTTGCCGTTTATCTACTGATTTTATGTAGCGATTAGTTGCTTCGTGTATGGATGATTTCAGGTATGACCACATAGTTTCCACATTGCCGGTCTCTGCTTGGTCCTGCAGCGTCTGATGAACGAAATCTCCCATGCGTGCGAAGTCGGTGCCCCGGAATTTGAGCACCTTTGTTTTTGTAATTGATTTAGGGGATCCTTTCCCAATGTTGAACCATACCATGTTATGGTCACTGGAGGCTAGCGTATCTCCCACCGAGACCTCTGAGACGCTTTCCCCGTTGGTGAGTACCAAGTCTAGAATTGCCTGGGCCCTAGTGGGCTCCGTTACCATCTGTCTGAGATGTACTCCTTTTATGGAGGTCAAAAGCCTCCTGCTGCTGCTGGTTGTTGCTGAAAATGTGGTCCAGTCTGCATCAGGCATGTTGAAGTCCCCTAGCAGTACAGTGTCGCCCCGTAGAGTGATATTCTCTATGTCTTTAATTAAATCTGCGTCCGTGTCTTCCGGTTGTCTTGGAGGTCTGTATACCACTCCAAGATACAGGCATTTTTTGCCACCTCTTGCCAGGTTTACCCAGAGGGACTCCCCGGTATACTTGACATCAGTGATCCTGGTGGTTTTGATGTCCTCTTTAATGTATAGTGCTACCCCTCCACCTAACCTGCCCTCTCTGTCCTGACGAAGCAGATTGTACCCCGGTATAGCCATATCCCACCCATGGCCTCTACACAGACAGAGGAGGTCGGCCAGCAGGATGATGACTTCATGCAGGAACTAAGGAGCCTCAGGGAGGAGGTGAAACGTCTGAGAGGCATTAGAGAGGATGAGGCCTATATCGATGGGATAGTGCAGGAGCTATCCCAAATCACAGAACGGGCTCGTGACGGATCTCCCATGATGACACCAGGGCCGTCGACGAAGAAACCAACTGTTGCTGTTCAGGAGATGGATGGAGACACTGACTCCTGGCAGTTAGTGACCTCCTCCACAGGTAAACGTAGGAGACCCCCCCCCCCATTTACAATCTCTTCACCTTCTCACTCTTTCTCTCACCAGGGCAGCTCCACATCGACTCCACATCTGACCTTGAAGAACAGATTCCAGGTCTTGCAGGAAGAAACTACCAATGTGAACATGGAACAGGAACAACACGCATCTCCAAGGACAATGGATCGACACCCCCAAAAGAAGCGTAGAGTGATAGTCATTGGGGACTCCATGTTGAGGGGCACCGAGGGACCAGTATGCAGACCGGATATGCAGTCAAGGGAGGTCTGCTGTCTACCCGGAGCCAGAATACGAGATGTGACCACCTGCCTGGATAGACTTCTCAGGCCCCAAGACCACTTCCCCATGATGCTCATTCACGTCGGGACGAACGACACTGCCAAGAACTCCCTGGAGGACATAGCTAGAGACTTCGGAGCTCTGGGAAAGAGGCTAAAGCAGACAGGAGCACAGGTAGTATTCTCTTCAATTCTTCCAGTTAGGGGCAGAGGAAGGGACAGGGCCGAACGGATCCTGAAGACGAATGAGTGGCTACAACGATGGTGCCAGGAAATGAACTTCGGATTCCTGAATCACGGAGAGGCACTACAGGGACTACAGGGACCAGACGGACTCCACCTGACCAACAGAGGTAAGAATGTCTTCGGACACAGGCTAGCCCGCCTACTTCGAAGGGCTTTAAACTAGGTAAGTCGGGGGTGGGTACCCACTTTTACACCGGAGCAGTAAGTAACAATCCTGATGGGGCGAACCAAATCTCCGCTTCTAAGTCTGAGGTAAGTACCCTTATTGCAAAACAATCACTAGGTGACACTTTAATTCAAATGGATGGCTCACTACAGGAGCCTAGCAAACAGAAAGAGTGGAGAGCTATGTATGTTAACGCACACAGCCTGGGGAATAAATTTCTAGAACTAGAAACAGAAATAGTTAATGCAGACCTAGACGTAGTAGCAATATCCGAAACATGGTTCACAGACTCTCATGGGTGGGATATAACTATGCCAGGATACAACCTGCTTCGAAAAGACAGAGAGGGTAAGTTAGGAGGAGGGGTTGCACTTTACATCAAAGAGAACATCAAGACAACCAGGATCACGGATGTCAAGTATACTGGGGAATCCATCTGGGTGAACCTGGCCAGAGGCAGAGAAAAATGCCTGTACCTTGGTGTGGTATACAGACCCCCAAGACAATCGGAGGACAAGGATGCAGAATTAATCGAAGACATTGAGAATATCACCTTACGAGGGGACGTCGTTCTGATGGGAGACTTCAACATGCCTGATGTAGACTGGAACACACTCTCAACGAAAACTTGTGATAGCAGGAGGATATTAACATCCATGAAGGGAGTACGGCTCAAACAAATGGTACTAGAGCCCACTAGGGCCCAGGCCATCCTGGACCTGGTACTTACAAACGGGGAAAGCGTCTCGGAGGTCTCGGTGGGAGAAACGCTAGCCACCAGTGACCATAACATGGTATGGTTTAACCTTAAGAAAGGCTTCCCCAGGTCACAAACAAAAACAAGGGTACTCAATTTCCGAGGCACCGACTTCGCACGCATGGGAGATTTCGTCCATCAGACGCTGCAGGTTCAAGAAGTAACTGATAATGTGGAAGCTATGTGGTCAACCTTGAAGTTGACCCTTCATGAGGCAACTGAACGCTACATAAAATCGGTAACCAAACAGCAAAGAAAAAAGAAACCCCAATGGTTCACTAAAGAGGTCTCTTACCTCGTCAAAGAAAAGAAAAAAGCATTTCTCTCATACAAACACACGGGGAAAAAAGAAGCAAACATTGAATACAGGACAAAGTCTGCAGCGGTCAAAACAGCAGTCAGAGAGGCCAAACTTCGAATGGAAGAAACTCTAGCGAAGAACATTAAGAAAGGGGACAAATCCTTCTTCAGGTACATTAGCGACAGGAAAAAGAACACAAATGGGATAGTACGCCTTAGAACGCCAGAAGGAAACTATGTGGATACAGATTCTGATAAGGCCAAACTACTGAATGATTACTTCTGTTCAGTCTTCACCTGCGAGGCATCGGGGCACGGGCCACGGCTGGAAGCAAAGCAAAGCATGGAAGACCCATTTCAGAATTTTGAGTTCACACCAACTGATGTTTACAGAGAACTGTCAAGACTTAAGGTGAACAAAGCTATGGGACCGGATAATTTGCACCCAAGAGTGCTCAGAGAGCTATGCGATGTTCTGGCGAAACCGTTAGCCATGTTCTTCAATCTCTCCCTAGGTACGGGGAGAGTCCCCCTAGACTGGAAAACAGCCAACGTTGTTCCTCTGCACAAAAAGGGCTGCAAAGCAGAGGCTGCGAATTACAGGCCAGTGAGTCTCACATCAATAGTGTGTAAACTCATGGAAACCCTGCTTAAAGGTAAATTAGACACAATATTGGATGAGGGAAATCTGAGGGATCCCTGTCAACATGGATTCACTAGGGGCAGGTCATGCCAATCCAATCTTATCAGCTTTTTTGACTGGGTGACAGGAAAGCTGGACTCGGGAGAGTCTCTAGATATAGTGTACTTGGATTTCAGTAAAGCTTTTGACAGTGTCCCGCACCGCAGATTATTAAACAAGATGAAATCGATGGGGTTGGGTGAGAAACTAACTGCATGGGTCACTGATTGGCTGAGTGGAAGACTTCAGAGAGTGGTGGTCAACGGCACCCTCTCTGAGACATCGGAGGTGACTAGCGGAGTGCCGCAGGGATCGGTCCTGGGACCATCCCTTTTCAACATATTCATAGGGGACTTGACCCGGGGGCTTCAGGGTAAAGTAACACTGTTCGCTGACGACGCCAAACTGTGTAATATAGTAAGTGAAAGCAATCTCAAGGATAGTATGACGCAAGATCTGATCACGTTGGAAAACTGGTCCTCGACATGGCAGCTGGGCTTCAACGCTAAAAAGTGTAAGGTCATGCATCTTGGCAGTAGAAATCCATGCAGAACATACACCTTGAATGGAGAGGCACTAGCTAAGACTTCAGAAGAACGGGACTTGGGAGTTATCATCAGTGCAGACATGAAGGCTGCCAAACAAGTAGAGAAGGCCTCATCCAAGGCAAGGCAAATGATGGGATGTATCAAGAGAAGCTTCGTCAGCCGCAAACCTGAAGTCATCATGCCACTTTACAGATCCTTGGTGAGACCTCATCTGGAATACTGTGTACAATTCTGGAGGCCGCATTACCGTAAAGATGTGCTTCGAGCCGAGTCGGTCCAGCGGATGGCCACTAGAATGGTCTCCGGACTCAAGGGTCTCTCATACGAAGAAAGACTGGGCAAATTGCAGCTCTATACTCTAGAGGAGCGCAGGGAAAGGGGTGACATGATTGAGACATTTAAATACGTCACAGGTCGTGTCGAGATGGAAAACGACATATTCTTTCCCATGGGACCCTCGGTCACAAGAGGGCACCCGCTTAAACTCAGAGGAGGGAAATTTAGTGGTGACACCAGGAAGTACTTCTTCACGGAAAGGGTGGTGGATCATTGGAACAAACTTCCTAGGCAGGTGATCAAGGCCGCCAGCGTGCTCGACTTTAAGAATAGATGGGATATCCACGTGGGATCCCTACGAGGGTCGAGCTAAGGAACTAAGTCATCAGCATTCAGACTTAATGGGGTGGGTCAGTAGAGTGGGCAGACTTGATGGGCTGTGGCCCTTTTCTGCCGTCATCTTTCTATGTTTCTATGTTTCTATGTTTCATGTGCATCCGTGAACCAAGTTTCGGATATTGCCACCACGTCTAGGTTGGCATCTCTTATTTTAGTTTCCAGTTCTAGAATTTTATTGCCTAAACTGTGTGCATTAACATACATGGCCCTCCACACTTTGTGTTTGCTGAGTCCCAGTAAGGCTATTCCTGACTGAGTCTGTGTGGCTCCTAGAGAACTGTTTGCAAATTGGGTCCTTACCTTGGAAACGGAGTGTCGACTCGTCCCATCAGGATAGTTCCTTTCCACACCAGTGTATGAGTAGGTCCCCTTCCCCAACTTACCTAGTTTAAAGCCCTGTGAAGCAGGCGGGCTAGTCGGTGTCCGAAGATGTTCTTACCACTGCTGGTCAAATGGAGTCCGTCTGGTCCCTGTAGTCCCTGCAGCGCCTCTCTATGATCCAGGAATCCGAAGTTCATATCCCGACACCATCCTTGTAGCCATTCGTTCGTTCTCAGGATGCATTCATCCCTGGCTCTTCCCTTGCCTCTAACTGGGAGGATTGATGAGAAGACTACCTGCGCACTTGTCTGCTTCAGCCTCTCACCCAAGGCTCCGAAGTCTCTGGTGATGGTCCCGCACGCAAGGCTTATGAGGAAACTACTAAGCCACGGAATAGAAGGGGACGTACTCAGATGGATAGGCAAATGGCTAGAGAATAGATTGCAGAGGGTAAGCATAAATGGGAATTTCTCAGACTGGGAGAAGGTGACAAGCGGCATGCCCCAGGGCTTGGTTCTTGGGCCCATCTTATTCATTATCTTCATAAATGACCTGGAAGAGGAAACAACAAGTAATATAATAAAATTTGCAGATGACACAAAACTATGTCGGGCAGTTGGGTCACAAAAGGACAGCGAGGATCTCCAGAAGGATCTGAACCAGCTGGAGAAATGGGCGGAAAAGTGGCAGATGAAGTTTAACATAGAAAAATCCAAAGTGATGCACCTGGGTAGGAAAAACAAGGAACATGAATATAAAATGTTAGGTGTAACATTGGGCAAAAGCGAACAAGAAAGGGACCTGGGGGTAATGATAGACAGGACCCTGAAGCCGTCGGCATAATGTGCGGCAGCGGCAAAGAAAGCAAACAGGATGTTGGGCATGATAAAGAAGGGGATCACGAGTAGATCAGCGGGCATCATAATGTCGCTTTACAGAGCAATGGTCAGACCACACTTGGAATACTATATCCAACACTGGTCTCCATACCTAAAGAAGGATATAACACTGCTGGAGAGGGTGCAGAGGCGAGCCACGAAACTAGTGAAAGGAATGGAAAATTTGAGCTACAAAGAACGCCTCGGAAAACTGGGACTGTTCACCCTCGAAAAGAGGAGACTGTGAGGGGATATGATAGAGACTTTTAAAATACTAAAAGGATTCGACAAAATAGAGCAAGAAACATTGTTATTCACATTGTCAAATGTGACACGAACAAGAGGTCATGGACTGAAACTGAGGGACGGCAGGTCCAGGACAAATGTTATGAAGTTCTGTTTCACATAGCGAGTGGTGGACGCTTGGAATGCTCTCCCGGAGGAGGTTGTGACGGAGACTACCATTTTGGGATTCAAGCGTGAGTTGGATGCACACCTTCTTGCAAATCACATTGAGAGATATGGGTAATCAAGGTCTCCATCAGGGAGCACCTAGCTTGGCCTCCGCGTGTGCGGGTCGCCCTGCTAGATGGACCTAGGGTCTGATCCGGTGAGGGCGTTTCTTATGTTCTCCCATTTCACATCCTGTAAGGCATGCCAAATCCCATTCCTGGCTAACCTTTAACCTCTGCTACCTGTGCCTGATCTGTTGAACGTCTTCAACTTAAATCCTGAACATATGCTGACTTCATACACTTCAAATTCCTGCTGGCATCCTTCTAGTCTGCCCTCTCACTTGCCAAATAAGAATACTCTGCCCATTTAACTATTTAGCTCTAACCCTCGGTGTCTTTTTGCCACACTAAACTCTCTACTCAAAGTGCCTTTATCTCTAATCCCCCATTCACTTTCTTCCCAGAGTCTGGCTGAGTTCTTCTACAAGAAGTTTCAGAAGATTCACCTTGAGTTCTCAACCAGGTCACCTCCATCTCCATCTGTCCCGTCTGCCAACCTTCCCTCAATACCTGCCTCCTTTTCTGAAATCACTGAAAAGGAAACTGCACATCTTCTCTCTTCCAAACCCAAGCCCATGTGGGATCCTTAAGAGGGTGGAGTTAAGGATGGGTCATTAGGAGAGGGATCTCCAGGAGAACAGACTCAGGGGGGGTGGGTCTGTGGAGTGGGCAGACTTGATGGGCTATGGCCCTTATCTGCCGTCATTTTTCTATGTTTCTATGTTTCACTACCTATTCCTCTGATTTGATTCCCATCTACCTATTCAGCACAATCTCTCCCACTGTCATCCCTATTTGTTACATCCTCAACCTATCACTCTCCACTGCAATTGTTCCCGATGTCTTAAAAAATGCCAGTTACACCTCTTCTCAAAAATCCCTCACTAGATTCCACATGCACCTCCAACTCCCTCCACTCCATGCATCTCCCTCATCCCTTTCTTATCCAAGCTACTTGAGCATGCTGTTCACTGCCATTGCTTGATCTTCCTTTCATCTCAAGCTATTCTTGACCCACTTCAATCTGGCTTTTACTCACTACATTCCACGAAAACTGCCCTTGCTAAAGTCTCCAATGACCTGTTCCTGGCCAGATCCAAAGGCCTCTACTCTATCCTCATCCATCTCAATCTATCTGCTGCTTTTGACAATGCTGATCATCACCTACTTCTCGATACGCTGTCCTCACTGGCATTCCAAGGTTCTGTTCTCTCCAGGTTTACTCCCTATCTCTCCCATCGTACTTTGTATGCAACGGTGGATCCTCCTCCACTGCTATCTCACTATCAATCGGTGTACTTCAAGAATCTCTCCTTTTCTCCATCTATACCAACTCCCTTGGTGCACTGATCTCCTCCCATGGTTTTCAGTATCATTTCTATGCTGATGACTCCTAGACCTACCTCTCCACACCAGATATCTCTACAGGAATATCTCAGCCTGCTTGTCCGACACTGCCACCTGGATGTCTCACCACCATCTAAAACTGAACATAGCTAATACCAAGCTCCTTATCTATCCACCTAAACTCACCTCCTCCATTTTCTATTTCTGTGAACAACACTCTCCTCCTCCCTGTCTTGGCAGCTCACAACCTTGGGGTCATCTTTGACTCCTCTCTCTCCTTCTGTGCTCAGATCCAACAAATGACTAAAGTCTGTTGCTTCTTCCTTTATATTACCAAAATCTAACCTCTCCTTTCTGAGCACACTACCAAAATCCTTATCCACATTCTCATCACCTCTTGCTTAGATTACTGCAACTTGCTTCTCTTAGGTCTTCCACTCAACCATCTCTTTCCCTTTCATTTCGTTCAAAATTTTGCTGTACGACTCATATTTCACGAGAGCTACCATATTCACATTACCCCTCTCCTCAAGTCACTTCATTAGCTCCCCATCCATTTCCAAATACAGTTCAAATTCCTCTTACTGACCTACAAGTGCATTTACTCTACAGCCCCCTCATCTCTCCTCACTTATCCCCCCCTTATGCGCCCCCTGTGAACTCCGTTCATTGGGTTAAGTCTCTCCTATCAATACCCTTCTCCTCCCCTGCCAACTCTAGACTCTGTCCTTCTATTTTGCTGCACTGTATGCCTGGAATAGACTGCTGAGTCATTATGTCAGGCTCCATCTCTAGCAGTATTCAAATCCAAGTTAAAATACCATTTTTTCAAGGCTGCTTTCAACTCCTAACTCCCACTCACCATAAGATACCTGTGTCTACCCTATTATTCTCTCTGCAAGAAACTCTTCAACCCCTATATGTTTGTAAGCTCTTCTTAGCAGGGACCATCTATTCCATGTTAAATGTACAGTGCTGCGTATACCTTTTAGTGCTATAGAAATGAAAAATAGTAGTAGTATTAGTAAAATTAAATAACATCCTTGTACCATCGAAGCAAATGCTCCAGAGAAAGGCCACATAGGGAAACTCACTCAGGTTATTTTACTTCTGCTTCACAATAGCATGCATCATCTACCAAAAAATAACTGGAACAGAAAACATCTCTAAAGAAGCACACAGCCATCGGAACTATTCCAAAAACAGCCCATTTCTGGAAAAACATTTTTATATATATCCAAACCAACCCTCTCTCCCCTCCCCACACCACCTCTCTCCCTCAATCTCCTTTCCAATTCTCCTCTAACGTAAGGACAAAAATATATACCACAAAGTTCAGTAATTCCTTTACTGTGTTGCTGGTCCTAACATTCCCCATGCAATTTCTAATTAGCCATTTCCTTTATCCACATCTGGATCACAGATGTGTGTGTGGGGGGGGGGGGAGGGGGCTTCAGTTGTTCACATGCAAACTATGTGCCTCTTTGCCAGCAACAGTGCTATAGATACAAAACTGCATTGTTCCTGGGACAATCTCTGCTCCAACTCACCTTCGTGGTCCAGCACCAATATAAAGTAGGTCCTTGTATTTCCCTCTGCAACATCTTTGAAATACAAGCTATACCGCAGAGACAGAGTGGGTCCAAAAGGTGGGGGGTATTGCCCTATACATCAAACAAGGAATTGAGTCTATCAGAGTACACGCTGGAAACAAAAAATAAGGTAGAGTCCCTATGAGTCAAAATTCCGGGAACAAATGGAACGGAAACTAAGATTGGCATCTACTACCAACTCCCAGGGCAGTCCGAAGAAATTGATGGAGAAATGACGGATGAGATTAAATGCAACTCCAAGGGAGGCAACGCAGTTATCACTGGTGACTTCAATTATCCGGGGATAGATGGGAACCTAGACACCAAGTTCCTGGATGCTGTAGGCAATTGTTTCCTGGAACAACTTATCCAGGAAAATACGAAAGGAAATGTAATTCTAGACTTAATTCTAAATGGACTACAAGGACCAGCGCAGGGTGTAGAAATAGAAGGGATGCTGGGAAGCAGTGACCACAATATGATCCCCTTCAACCTGGACACAGGGGCAAAACATCTATCCAGAACGACGGCCACGGCACTAAACTTCTGAAAAGGGAATTACGAAGGGATGAGACTCATGGTGGGGAAGAAGATTAAGAAGAGGATAAGCACTGTAAAAATGCTAGAGCAAGCATGGTCTCTTTATAAGGACACAGTCACCGAGGCGCAAAATCTATATATACCGAGTATAAACAACAAGAGGAAAAAGAACAAGGAACTGGAGTGGCTCACTGTAGCGGTGAAGGAAGCGATCAGAGACAAGACAACTTCGTTTAAGGAATGGAAAAGGTCAAAAACGGACGAAAACTGGAAAAAGCACAAACAACATCAAAGCAGGTGAAATAAGGTGGTAAGAGGGGCCAAAAGAGACTACGAGGAAAAAATAGCCAAGGAGGCAAAAAACTTCAAGTCTTTCTTTCGATATATTAAGGGGAAACGACCCCCCAAGGAAGCAGTGGGGCCATTGGATGACCACGGAATAAAGATAGTGCTAAAGGAGGACAAAGCCATCGCCAACAAACTGAACACACTTTTTGCGTCTGTATTTACCGAAGAGGATATACAGAACACCTATCAAAGAAGGAAACGAAGACGGGAAACTGACAGGATTGACGGTCAGTCTAGAAGAGGTATGCAGGCAGATTGATAGGCTTAAAAACGATAAATCCCTAGGACCTGATGGCATTCATTAGAGGGTAGATTGCGGAAGTCTGGAAAGTGGCGAATGTTACGCCAATCTTCAAGAATGGTTCAAGGGGAGATCCAGGAAAGTACAGACCAGTGAGTCTGACCTTGGTACCGGGAAAGATGGTAGAGGCGCTGACAAAGGACTGCATCATTAATTACCTTGACGGACACAATCTGATGAGGACCAGCCAGCACGGCTTCAGCAAAGGAAGATTTTGTTTGACGAGCCTGCTGCACTTCTTCGAGGGAGTAAACAGGCTGACAGACAAGGGTGACCTGGTCGATATTGTATATCTGGATTTTCAGAAGGCGTTCGACAAGGTTCTGCATAAACGACTACTTTGAAAAATTGCGAGCCATGGAATCGAGGGTGAAATACTCACGTGGATTAAAAACTGGCTGGCAAATAGGAAACAGAGTGTGTGTGGGGGGGGAGGGGGGGTTAAATGGACAATACTCTGGAAAAGCATCACGAGTGGAGTGCTTCAAGATTCGGTCCTTGGACCTGTGCTCTTCAACAAATTTATAAACGACCTTGAAATTGGTACGACGAGTGAGGTGATTAAATTTGCAGACTATACAAAGTTATTCAGAGTAGTGAAGACGCAGGAGGATTGTGAAGACCTGCAACATGACATAAACATGCCCAAGAAATGGATTGCGACATGGCAAATGAGGTTTAACTTGGATAAGTGTAAGGTGATGCATGTTGGTAACAAAAATCTTATACACAAATACAGGATGTCCGGTGCAGTACTTGGAGAGACACCCCCCCCCCCCTTGGAAAGAGGCTTGGGAGTACTGGTTGACAAGTCAATGAAGCCATCCGTGCAATGTGTGGCGGCGGTATCGGTGGCGAAAAGGGCGAACAGAATGCTAGGAATGATTAAGAAGGAGATCACGAACAGATCGGATACGCCCTCACCTGTAATACTGCATTCAACACTGGTCGCCATATTTGAAGAAGGACATAGTACTACTCGAAAGAGTCCAGAGAAGAGCAACTAAAATGGTTAAGGGGCTCGAGGATTTGTCCTACAGTGAGAGATTAGAGAAACTGGGCCTCTTCTCCCTTGAAAAGAGGAGACTGAGAGGGGACATGATTGAAACATTCAAGATAATGAAGGGAATAGACTTAGTAAAGACATATTGTTCACCCTCTCCAAGGTAGAGTGAACGAGAGTGCATTCTCTAAAGTTAAAAGGGGATAGATTCTCTTCAAACTTAAGGAAGTTCTTCTTCACCCAGAGAGTGGTAGAAAACTGGAACGCTCTTCCGGAGTCTGTTATAGGGGAAAACACCCTCCAGGGATTCACGACAAAGTTAGACAAATTCCTGCTGAACCAGACCATATGCTGGTAAGGCTAGTCTCAGATAAGGCACTGGTCTTTGACCTAAGGGCTGTTGCGTGAGCGGACTGCTGGGCACGATGGACCACTAGTCTGATCCAGCAGTGGCAATTCTTATGTTCTTAAGATCTCTGAGATAAAACTCATTACTTGGTCCCAAAATATTTGTACCTTGGGACAGCTCCACCAAATATGGATAAAGGAACCTTGAAAACCACACAATCTCCAACATTGATCTGTACCTTTCTCAAATATAGCTTTCAAATATACTGGAGTATAATACCATTGATATAGCATTTTATAACTATTCTTTACCATATTGCTAGAGATACACATAATAAAGAACCCAACTGTTTATTCCAATTATTTTGTTTGTAGGATTACCCAAGAATCTCCTCCCAAGCTGTTTATATTTTGAGGGGAGTGGAACAGTTTGAATAATGACATTATTAAGAGGGGTAATTGTCTCCCTTCTTGCTCCATACAAAAAAGCCTTCTCTAATAACATGGGCGATTGGCTCAATTCGTGTAATAATCTCTTATGATAGAAAGCTTTTAATTGTCTATAATGAAATAAATCTCGATCTGTCAAACCGTATTCTGATTTCAAACAAGCAAATGAGATTAAATTTCCGTCCTTTATTAATTGGCCTAGAGTTCTTAAACCTCGTTTTTCCCAGTAGCAAAAAGCTTTATCTATTTTCCCAGGAGCAAAGAAGGGGGCATACCTCATAGCTCAGTGGTCTCAAACTTGCGGCCCGCCAGGCGCTATTTTGTGGCTCGCGGTCTGTATTAGTGCTGCCTGCTCTTTGCAGCATCCTCCAGCTTCCACCTGGCCTCCTGCCCTTACCTTCAGATAATTACTGCAGCCTGCAGAGGATCGCCAGTACTGTAGTGATCCTTGCAGGCTGCTGTTGTCCTCAGCAGCAAGTTCCCTTTGCTATAATCCTGCTCCTGACATCAGAGAAGGGGCGGGACCGTGGCAGAGGGAACGTGCTGCGTAGGCCGATGGCAGCCTGCAAGGAACGCTACAGCACCGGTGATCCTCTCTGCAGGCTGTGGTAATTAGCTGAAACTAAGACCTGGAGGCCAGGGGGGAAGATGGAGGATGCTCGAAAGAAGGGGGGGGGGGGAGGGAACATGCAGGCCTTCGGTGGGGGGAGGGGGGAGAAGATTTATAAACTATAAAGAGTTTTACCTCATGCAAAATTGTCATTTCTTTAATAAGACAAAATATGGCCTGCAAAGGGTTTGAGTTTGAGACCACTGTTATAGCTGATTCATAAAATAAATTTCGAGATTCCATCAGCTTAGTTCAAAGTTTTTTTTATTATTATTTTTTTATTTATCATTTTAATACATCCCATTTACAAAGATGTTAAAGGCAATACAAAAGTATAAACTCAGTTAAAGAACTAAGGACCAAAAAATAAACAATGAAAACTATCATGTAATACAGTCCACAATCTGAAGAGGAGACAAAATAAATAAAGCCCCTCGGGAAAGGGGACATATACAAAAGAAAATAAAAAATTAGGAAATAGAGCAGTATTAAGATATTATCCTATCCATTAATTAATACCGCATTAATAACCTGTTTCAATCGGACTGTGTAGAGATTCCTTTACCCTCCAGGAAAATACCTAATTGGGCAGGTTCAAAGAAAATATATTTACTCCCTTGATAAGAGACAAAACACGGAAATCTCAACTGGAACACTGACTCCAAAGCAATCACCTTTGGTCGATAAGTCAAAAATTCTTTCCTCCTGGATTGTGTCCACTTTGAGACGTCTGGAAATATATATACCCTTTCACCTAAATAGGTGATCTGTTTTACATTAAAATACAATTTCAACAGCATTTCTTTATCTTGTAAGAATACCAATGAGACCAATAATGTCGTCCGCCCCTGAATTTCAATATCGGAAGATTGCAAAATAGCAGAAACATCCAACTGTGCATTTTCAACTGCTACAGCTTTTTCCTTTTGCATTTGTTTTAAGTAATAGATTTTTTTGTATCGGGGGAAACTTGCTTCTGGAACATTTAAAGCAGTCAAAATGAAATTCTTAAACAGTTCTTGAGGCGGCATAAACTTAGCAACCGGAAAATTAAGAATCCTCAAATTCAAATTCCTTAAAATCATAATTTTATCTGTCATTTGTTTAGTAAGCAAATTCTTGGTCTCAGTTGTTACTTTCTCTAAATTTTTTAAATCCACTTGATGTTGTTGAATAGAAGTCTCTAAGGAACTTATCCTAGAAGTAGAATTCAAAGTAATAGAAACAAAGTTAGTGCATACCGAGTGTAGGTTCTAAATCGCAGTCCAAATAGAATCCAGTGTTACTACCTGCGGTCTCACCAGCGGCTTGAGGGGGGAGATAACAAACGGATTTTCTTTGGCTTCAGAACCAAGAGATAAACTCTGGGCTCCTGCAACCTCACCACCGCTAGCTGCCGAAGGCTCTACACTTCCTGAATGCTGCACCTCCAACACCGGAGTCAGCGTGGTTGTAGTTGCTTCTGGGTCTATCACGGCTAGAGAACGTGCATCTCTCCATACACTGGGGGAGCCCTCCTGCATGCTCTGCTCCGCCAACGTTTCTCCGGGCTTTGGGAGGGGTATGTGGTCCTCGCGGGCTCAACGACAGCGACATCTTGCTGTCCAAGCTGTGAGCTTCCCAACTCACAGCAGCAGAAGCGCCCGAAATGGAAGGTTAGACTGTAAAAGCTGTAATTACAGTCTGCCTTGGCGTTGAAGATCCTGAGGTAGGTGGAGGGACATCCCTCTGTTTCCCCCTTCTCTTAGGCATAGAAGCAAATTATTTCCAAAAGCTTAAAGGGAAAAAACCCTCACACCTTCGAGATGGGAGTACTCCTCTCAGCGTCCTGCTCCAGATGCCATCTTGTCTCCCCCCAGCTTATTTCGAAGTTTAATCCATAATGTCAATACAGTAGTCCCCTGAAATTCACGGGGGTTCCGTTCTAGGAAGCCCCGCAAATTTTGAAAAACCACGAATGCGGATTTTCGCCTGCCAAAAGGCAGGGGAGGCAGGAGAGGGCAGCTGGAGTACCGGCGGGTGAAGAATATCACTTGCGGTCTGCTCCGACCGCCTCTTCCTGTTGTAAAGTCGCGTTACACCAATCAGGAGCTGCTTTGACACGCAGCTCCTGATTGGTGTAGCCCGACTTTACTACAGGAAGAGGCGGTCGGAGCAGACTGCGAATGAGCGAGTCCGTGATTCATGAACCGCGAATTTGCGGGGGAACACTGTATATGTTGTATAATAGGGTTGGTATTGAAAACTACTTTTCTCAAGGATTCAATAGGGAGCCATGGAATTACCATAGAGGAATTTCCTCTAGTAAGTTTTGCTCCATATTTACCCATCCCTTCTGCGACTCCCACTTCCAACTAATCAGATATTACAATTGGGCCACCTGGTAATATAATCGAAAATGAGGGATCGCCATTTCCCCTAATTTTGGGGGGCTGGTATAACATATTACGTTGTACCCTTGGGTGTTTAATTATTTCAAATATAAATAAAAAAATTTTTTTCCAATCCTTTAAAAAAGGAAGCTGGTGTTTGTACCAGAATTGCAGAGAATAAATATAGTAATTTGGGAAGAACCACCATTTTAATAGAATGTACTCTTCCTAACCATGAAACATTTAGATGTTTCCATCTATTCAGATCATTCATAATATTTTTAAGTAACTTTGGATAGTTAGCTAAGTACAAATCAGATAATGTTCTAGTTATATTTACCCCTAAATAACGCAAACAGTGCTCTGCCCACTTAAAGGGGAATTTTTCTTTTATATATAATTTTTCACTTTCATTTAAGGAGAGATCTAGAATCTCAGATTTATTTGCATTAATTTTAAATCCTGACACCTGTGCAAAAAGATCTAATATCTGCATTACTGCCAACAAACAGCCTACAGGATTAACCAAAGTAAAAAGATCATCAGCAAATAATAATATTTTTTGTTCCACATGCTCACATTTTATACCTTGAATATCAAGATGTTGATAACCAATTGAGCCAATGGTTCCATAGCTGATCAGTATCAGAGACAAGGCAGTATCGGAGACAAGGCATAACCTTGACAGATTCCCCGTTCTAATTGGAAACTTTCTGAATATGATCCTTAGACAAGCAAGAGGGGCTAGAGTGCTTGTACCCAGGTCATAAAAGACCCTGTAAAACCCATTTTTTCTAATGGTTTAAATAGATAGGGCCAATAGACCCTATTAAAGGCCTTCTCCGCATCTATTCCTAAAATCAAGACTGACTCTCCTGAATGTTGAACTTTCCACAATAAATGACATACCCTTCGAATATTATCAAAGGTTCGTCTACCTCTTATAAATCCTGCCTGATCATCTTTCACTAGTTGTGGCACATATCGTTACAATCTACTTGTCAAGATTTTTGTAAAGATCTTATAATCTACTCCGAAGAGTGATATTGGCCGGTATGAGCCACAACTAGTTGGATCTTTCTGGTTTCAGGATTAGAGTGATGCCAGCTAACCTCCATGAATGCAGGAGAAAAGAACCGTTCTCTATGCCATTAAAGAAAGCTACAAGTGGCTTAACCAAATAGGATTTAAAAACTTTATAAAACTTTGTTGAATAACCATCTAAACAAAGTGTTTTTCCTATTTTTATGTCCTTAATAGTCCATAGGACCTCCTCTTCATTGATTGGCATAGATAATTGTTCAGATTCTTCCTTCAGAAAGGAGAAACTATTCAACTGTTCAAAAAATTTAGAGAGAGTATCAGTAGATTCTTCATGTTCCAGGGTATACAATTTCTTAAAATAGTGTACAAAAGCATTTTGTATTTGGGAAGAAGTTGTAAATTGCTTACCTTGCTGGTCAGTTATTTTAGTAATATAATTTCTTAAAGCTTTCTTACGTAATTTATGAGCTAATAAATCCCCTGTTTTATTAGCTGATTCAAAATATTCTTGTTGTAGTGATTGCAATTTCACACTAATATCTGCCAGATACATCTCTTGTAATTTTAATCTCAATTGTTTAAGCTTCTCTACCACTTCCTGATCTATAGATTTTCTTTTATTAATTTTGTTATACTCTCACTCTAATTATAAATCTGAAATAAGAGATCCCTCCTTTTTTGTTTTTGTGTCTTATATACAAAGGATCCTAACGAAATAAGTTTTCCCCTTAATACAACTTTCAAAGCTTTCCAAATAACTATCGGTGATGTAGCCCCATCCACATTAACCATTAAATAATCTTGCAATTCTTTCTCTATTTGTTCTCTATTTTGTGGATCTAACAATAGGGAATCATCCAATTTCCAATATTTAATTCCACATTCCCCTTGCAAAATCCGAATAGTGATATCAACAGGAGCATGGTCTGACCATGTTTGTACAGCAATATTTGATCTACCTACTTGAGAGACAAGTTCCTTACTCAAGAGCCATAAATCTATCCTAGAGTATGTGTCATGAGATTCAGAATAAAATGTATAATCTTGATCTAACAGATGTTAGAGATGCCAAATATCAATTAAGTCCCAATTTTCCAAAAACTTTTTCAAATGTTTCCTATCCTTTTTGGCATATAAAGGAGTTATCTCTCTCTGGTTGAAGGGTCAGATTAAAATCTCTCCCTATTATCAAATTACCCTCTGAACAAGATTTCAATAGTTCACTTAATTTATATTTAAAAAAATCCCTTGATTGGAATTGGGGAAATATAAATTTAAAAGGGTATACAGTTTCCCTCCTATTTTCACCTTTACTAATAAGAATCATCCCTCCCTATTTCTAATAACTTCTTCTACAACAGGGGATATTGAGTTTGCAAAAAGAATTGCAACCCCATTTGATTTAGATTTATCCCCCTCTTCTACGAAACAGTGCTAGCAGTTTCTAGTGGGGGAGCCATGCTGAATGGCCTGCGCTCCTCCTGACGCTGATAGGATCTCTATGAGCATCGGGAGCTTCGCAGGCCATTCAGCGTGGCTCTCTGTGCTAGAAACTGCTAACGCAGTTCTGTAGAAGGGGGGGGGGGTTAGTTTTGTTGGAAACAAAAAAGATTTGAGAATAATTCTTGTGCACAAAAAGTTTTTCACAGTGTGACAGGGAAAGTCCTGTCATGCTAGAAGAAAAACTGCAGTGCTCTAAAACTATCCCTAAACCTACCCCAAGAAGCAGGCAGGTTAGGGAAACTGCCCTACAGAATGTATCCCCAGTGAAAGGTAACCCAAAAGTGACCCGATTATACTTGCCTAGTTCCAGTGTAGGGAATGCTAAAGGCAAAGAACTACAGGTACCAGCATGCACCAGGCAGGTGATAGCAAAACCCACAAAGGGATTAGCTCCTGCAATTAGCTCTGCTGGGGGCAGGGTTAGTGAGCAGGGAAGCTATCTTGACTCATTAACAAAGCACTAGAGAACTGCAGATGTTTTGAGAGGCAATTGGCCCCATGCTAGAGAAAAGGGTGTGGTCTCTAGGCCATGGAGGCAGCCACAAACTTACAGCATTCTTGAAACCTTAGAGAGGGGAAGACCTATGCAAGCCCGGATTCAGAAGGCAGAGACCAGCACTTCCCAAAGCAAGCAGGTAGAAAACCTCAGAACTAAATCCTCTAATCATGCTTCTGAAGATACTGAATATAATGTGGAAATGCCAGAAGAAATGTTAGTAGGAGATATTGAAATGGAGCCTGAGGAATTAGGCATGCTTGAAGGCATGATCACAGAGTAACGTTTGTGGGAAGTAGAAAGCTGTGTCTGATGTGGTGTTGCCTCATAAAACAAAGTACCAGAACAATTAAGGAGGGGGTGAAAATGGTTTCTCATGTATTTATGGATGGATGTAAGTGCTGTTTTTCAAATTACTTGTATGTATTCTTTTATACACTGTTTTTAGAATGAAAAATTAATAAAGATTTAAAAAAAAGGAGTACTGCTTCTGATTTAACTAAAAGTAACAGAAGAGATAAGAACTCCATGCTCAGGGTGAGAAGGATAATTACACCCTGAGAAGTGCTCCAGAGGCAAGCTGTTTGAAACAGCCAAATTTTTCTTGAACTTTAGTAGTGAATAAAGCATGGTGGGCTAACTGGCTGTTTAGCCACCACTGAGAGTTTTTTTGTTTGTTTGTTTTGAATTGCACTACAGTATAAAGCCAGAAAATAAAGTCACCATAAAATTCACACTAAACACCTGTACAGGAACTTTTTTATTTGATGCAGACACCCCTCTAACCTCCATGCCTCATTCAACCGCTCGGCTGAGCCTTCGATGACCCAGGTCAGGGCTCGGGCTACTCCAGTCCAGGTCTTACCCGGTCACAACAGCTTGGGAGTAAATGAGTCTCTTGAACAAATCCTACTGACATATTCATATATTCAGCTTCTTTAAAGAGTTGACGTTTCCTTGGAGAATTCAACCCAAGAACATTAATTGAAAGACATTTTCAATATAGTAAAAACCGCTTCTCACTTCAATAACTCTCATCTCACTCACACCACTCACCCCACCATTCATATAGGTCACCTCCTGACCTCTGACACAACCGGAAACAGGAAGTTGCGTCAGAGGAGAAGATTCAACTGAAGCAGCTGCGCATGACTTGTTGGATAGTATGCCGCTGGGAGAAGAAAAATTAAATTCGGCACATATGAGGGAAGGGAGGGAGGGAGATGGTGGGATGCAGCAATCGGCCAGGAGGGGGCTGCTGGACTGCGCGATCCGTGACCACGCATGTTCCCTTCACTGCAGAGACAAGCCCATTCAGCGCTCCAGGGGCGGTGAATAGCCTTGTCCTCGTGGTGAGCACTATTTTTTTCGCTCCCCGCACAGAATTCCTCCTTAGTGAAGTTGTGATGTCTATACTTTTTCTTTTGCTCCAACTTGGTAATGGTATTTAAGACGCACAAATCCTTATTACCTGGTGGTATCCATTTAGCTAAAAGAAAAAGTATAGACATCACAACTTCACTGAGGAGGAATTCTGTGCAGTATGTAGCCTATCTACCAATCAAGATATCGTCATTAAACCAGCCAATAAAGGAGGAGAGATAGTGATCCAAAACAGAACAGACTACATTCATGAAGTTTTAAGACAAATTGAAGACAGTTTTATTCACCTATATCTCAAGATTTGACTGAATGCCTCAAAGAAGAAATTGCTGAATTAGAAGATATTTCTTTTGGTGCAGGGATTCTTACACAAAAAGAGAAAGATTTTCTTAAGGTTCAACATCCCATTATTCCAAATATTTACATGCTTCCTAAAATTCATAAATCTATTCAAAATCCACCCGGCAGACCTATCGTGTCTGCTAAAGGGTCAGTTCTTGAAGCACTATCAATTTTTGTTGATCATTTCCTGAGACCATATGTCCCCAAGATTACTTCAAATATAAGGGACTCTGCCCACATGATCAGTTTTCTGGCAAATATAGAGGAAAACCTGATGTTAACTTGATTACCTTATATATTGAAGCTCTATATACTAACAATCCCCAAATTAACACTCTTGCAATTATAGAAAACACACTAGATGGACGTGAGTTCGACTGTAGGATTCCTAACAGGCTGATTCTAGCTTTTGTTACTATAGCTCTAACTGAAAATTACTTTGAGTTTAAAGGTAAATTTTACCAAGTAGTGGGTACAACCATAGTCCACCAAGGCACCAGATTTGGCGAATTTATATATAAGTAGCAAATTACTACTTATATACTTATATATAATTTTATAACTCCGTCATCCTTTTCTCCTTAGACCTGTCAGCAGCATTTGACACTATCGATCATGCCTTACTCCTTGATAGACTAAAATCTATAGGTGTCTGTGATCAAATACTAGAATGGTTTATCTCCTTTCTTTCTAATCGATCATCCATAGTTAATTTCAATAACACAACATCAAAGTCTTATACTCTCAATTATGGTATTCCCCAAGGATCCATTCTATCCCCATTATTATTTAACATTTTTCTATCACCCCTATTAAGTCTATGTCAACTGATAGGCTTTACTATCTTGCTGATGACATTCAACTTTCACATCCCCTAAATCCTGAAAGTACAGAGAAAATACTTGACATCAACAAAAAACTTGAGACAATCAAAGACTGGCTTAATTCCAACATGTTAGCTCTAAATATACAAAAAACAAAAGCTTTACTTTTCCCATGGAAAAAGGGAATAAGCTTTATTCCTTTCACTCTTGATAACATTCATCTGGATCTAGTAACATCTTTAAAAATACTGGGTGTCACTATTGACGATAAATTCTCCTATCATGAACACATAAGTAATACCGTCAAATTTTGCTTCTATAGGTTACGCATGATTCGCTCGATCTCTAAGTTTCTCGAGCCAAAATCATTAAACATTCTAATCCACTCCCTAATTATCGCTAAACTTGATTACTGCAATTCATTATTAATAAACATCACACAAAAAGAAAAGAAGCGCCTTCAAATAATACAGAACACAGCCGTCAAGACTCATTCATAACGGTAAAAAATATGATCATGTCACTCCTTTTCTAATCAACTCACATTGGCTTCCAATCAATCACCGTATCACCTTTAAAACATTACTCTTAGTATTTAGTATAAAGAGTATCTGATGAAGCTCAATTTGTGTTCAGGAATGGGTTCTAGTGCTTGGATTTCCAAGAGATGCTGCAAAGTAGCATGGACTCTTGACTCCTTGTCCAGCTGACCTGCTGGTGAGTCCAGAAACAAGCCAGAAGCAGGTAAAAGAAAGCAATCTTGTGCCCCTTCCAAATGCTGTACAGCATCCATTTATCCGAGGACAGGTGAGTCTACTCCTAGTAAAACTGAGCGGCCCTCTGGAGGACTGTTTAGGAGCAGTAGCTGCCCGGGATCCGTATGTCGAGGATGGTTGGAATGGAAAAGTTATCACAGGGACCGTAGCCCTGGGAATATTTCTGGGAGGAAGAGGGACAAAAATTACTACCAACCCCTCCCCATGTCTGGCAAGACTTGTGTACAGGGAGACTTAGAGCGATGATCAGCAACACCAGCCATGAGATCATCCAGACCTTTCCCAAAAAGAAGCTGACCCCTGAAATGAAGTCTGCTTAAAGTGGTCTTGGAGGCAACATCACCAGCCCAAGGACAGAACCAAAGAGGTCGGTATGCAGATACCGCATAAGCGATAAGAACTTGAATGAGATCAGGAAGGGCGTCCACCACATATTCACACCGTCCAGCACTAGCTGGGGATAGACCTCCAAGTCTGCAGAGAGCACTCTACGCAATCTTGCGTGACAGGCACCTGGAAACCTGAAGAAGCCATTTTAAAAAGTTCAAAAAAATAAAACCACCACTGTGCAATCCTGGGAGTCCTTAAACACTAATCCTCCAATAGTAGGGTGGTCCATGCATCTGATATCCTGCGCCACGGCAGAATCCACATTAGGGTGATCAAAGCTGCTGAAAAGCAGGAGCCAGCGGAGAAAGACATAGCTTGAGAGAGCCGGAAAGAGCAGCCAGGACATCCTGTAACCAGACTAAGAACCTGTGGATGGGATGGAAAAAAAGAGGCTATTGTGTTTGTGTGTAGGGGTTCTCTTGCAGAACCCCAGCAATAAAATGGTGGACAAAGGTGCCCTCATCCAAATTTGAACTCTGAGGGCAACCGTGTTGTCCAGTCCCAAAAAGGGTATCAGTCGAATCCAAAATAAAAGCAGTGTCAGGAGACAAAAGCAGTATAATATCCATATGGCACAATGCAATTGAGCTCAGTCATAGCTGGACGAGAGGGCTCCTGAAAAGGGACCTCTGCCACTGGCGCAACTGGTTTAGAAGAAACTGATGTGCCTGCCAGCTGCACCCAACGAGCTGAGTCCGAAGAATATACTCCAGAGAAGCCATAAAAAATTTGGTGACAATTCACACTGTGTGTACTACAGGGCAATGCTGAGGTGCTCGCACCATGCCAAGAGTCCCCAGACAGTGCCAAACTTCAGAATGACCTCTGGGTTAGATATTTCCCCCAAATCATGGACCCAGGCCAGCTTCCCAGCCCTGTAGGAGCTGAAAGAGATGAAGCCCGAAGCTCCCGCCTCCTCCCCCTAGTGTGCTGCAGCACACAGTATACGGTCGCAGATTTGGTGCCAATCCAGCACAATCAAGGCACATATTCGACAGATTAGGGGTTGGACAGTCTATCCCAAATTATTTTTAATCAAATCAAGGGGTTTTGAGTCAGAAATAAAACTTTGAAAAAAAGATCAGTTAAAATCCAAGATGACCATCGCCAGCAAATTTGTGCCAAAAATGGCAAAAATAAAAAATAGCGATTTGTGGTCTGGGGAGATGGGGGACCTGAACCCTACCCTCAGAAACTTTGAAAAACAGTTTAAATACATTTTACAAACCACCCCTAAAGTTCCCATAGGAAACTGAAGTGCCTTGCCTGTCAGCTTTCTTACACAGTAGCTAAATGGAGAAAATGATTTTCTGCCTCAGAATAGCTCCAAATTGACCAGACTTAAAAATCTATGGACTGCCAGTTGGCTGGACACAGACTGTAACCTCTGCCCCCATGGATCCTCTACACACGATTGGAGGTGGGAAATGTAGCCTGAGACCTGAAACCCAGGGAATTTTCGCTCAGGACACATTCAGCCTGCGCTTAAACTCATGAAAAGGTCAGCATGCAAGCGAACTCCCATAGGAATGGTCCCTTTTATGTTCTTTTTCTCTCATTATTGTAGTTCTATCCCCCTTTCCTTTTGTTAGAGTTCGTCCTATTTACTTGTTTGTTGTACTAACTTCCCCTAGTGATGTTCTTATTTATTAATTCAGATATTTTATTTTTATGTTAAATGTACCTTACATAACACCTTTTTACTGATGTACACCACCTAGAAGTCTGATTAAGTGGTATAAATTTTTTAAAAATAAATTTGAAACTTGACCTTGAACAGAATGGTGGTACATGTCAGTTGGCTCCACAGATCCACCAAGTTTCTCTGTGAAGCAGAAGTCCTCTGACAGAGGACCACCGGAAAGGTGTCTCAAGGCACTGAAGCCACCCAAAAATATGAATTTAAGTGAAAAAGAAGAAAAATAAGCAGAGCAATTCCAAAGACTTCTGCACAGATTGCTCACAAAAATTGAAACTGTATGGGGTTCAGAAAAGTGTTTGGATTTCTGCAACTCCTGGATTGCAGGAAGGTATTGAACACCTAGTGTATGGAATTCGGAAGGGACATAACAGAAAATAAAGCTGACACTCAGGGCTCCTTTTACAAAGGTGCGCTAGTGGTTTTAGCGCGCGCTAGCTGCTACCGCCTCCTTTTAAGCAGGTGGTAATTTTTCGGCTAGCGTGCTAATCTTGTGCGTGCGCTAAAAATGCTAGCGCACCTTTGTAAAAGGAGCCCTCAATCTTTCATTATCTTTTCAGAGTGGCTCAGGAAGCCTGAGGTTGCTTACCATATTGAAATGTCTTGCCATAACCAGCATATAGTTGTGCCAAATAATCGTGCTAAAATATCAGAAAAGAAAATGATGAGAATATACATTCAGGACATACAGGTTGCCCCTGTAATTCTCCCATTATTATGACAAAACGTCCTGGGGATTCTGTATGGCTTTGTGAGAAGTGAAAGCCATTGCTTTATGAATCCAAATCGCTACCCCTCTCTGTTTAGAATTATAAAAAAAGTATGCAAGTTCACCCAATCAGTCTTTATGCAACTTCCTGTGCTCCCCAACGGAGAGATGTGTCTCTTGCAAGAAGGCCATATCCACTCTCCTTCAAATAAGCAAGCACTTTCATTTTTTAATAGGGGAATTTAGCCCTGCTACATTTAAGGTCAAAAATTTTACATCAATCATGATTTCAAAAGGTAGTACTGTCTATAATAGCCCTACACAACATATGGCCAGTGGGCCGTATGCGGCCCAAAATGGCTCTCACTGTGGCATGTGCCTCATACGGCTCTCTTTGCTTTCCTGCCCATGGGGGTTCAGCTGCCGCGCCAGTGCCACCATAAGAACATAAGAAGCGCCATCTCCGGATCAGACCCTCGGTCCATCAAGTACAGCGATCCGCACACGCGGCGTAATTTTTAGTCGCCCATATCCTTCTATGCCTCTTGTAAAGAGATGCCTCTTGTAAGCATCTAGTTTGCTTTTGAAAACTAGGACGGTCAATTCCGCAATAGCCTCCTCTGGGAGAGCATTCCAGGTGTCAACCACTCTCTGTGTGAAGCAGAACTTCCTGATATTTGTCCTGAACTTGTCCCCCCTTAGCTTCATTCCGTGTCCTCTTGTCCGTGTCAAATTGGACAATGTAAATAATTTTTTCTGCTCTATTTTGTCGATTCCTTTCAGTATTTTGAAGGTCTCGATCATATTCCCTCGCAGTCTCCTTTTTCTCAAGGGAGAACAATCCCAGTCTCTTAAGACAATCCTCGTATTCCAGTTTCTCCATGCATTTTACTAGCTTCGTTGCTTGTCTCTGCACCCTCTCCAGCAGTTTTATATCCTTCTTTATGTTGGGAGACTAATGTTGGACGCAGAATTCCAAGTGGGGTCTGACCATTGCTCTATAAAGCAGCATTATGACCCTCTCTGATCTACTCGTGATTCCCTTCTTTATCATGCCTAACATTGTGTTTGCTTTCTTTGCTGCCGCCGCACATTGTGCCAACGGTTTCAGGGTCCTATCTATCAGTACACCCAGGTCCTTTTCTTGTTCGCTCTTACCCAGAGTTGCACCTGACATTCTATACTCGTATTCCTTATTTTTTCTGCCTAAATGCATTACTTTGCATTTCTCCACATTAAACTTCATCTGCCATTTATCTGCCCATTTCTCTAATTGACATAAGTCGCTCTGGAGTTCCTCGCTATCCTTCTGCGATCTGATCGCCCGGCATAGTTTTGTGTCATCTGCAAACTTGAAGATCTCACTGGATGTTCCTTCTTCTAGGTCACTGATATAAATATTAAATAAGATTGGCCCAAGTACTGAGTCCTGGGGTACACCGCTAGTCACTTTCTCCTAGTCGGAGAACTTCCCATTTATGCCTACTCTCTGTTTTCTGTTCTCTAGCCATTTGTCTATCCATCTTTGTATATCCCCCTCTATTCCATGGCTTTGTAGTTTCCTGAGAAGTCTTTCATGTGGAACTTTGTCGAATGCTTTCTGGAAGTCTAAGTATATTATGTCCACCGGTTCTCCACTATCAATTTGTTCGTTCGCGGTCTCATAAAATTGAAGTAAATTCGTTAAACATGATTTCCCTTTCCTGAAACCATGTTGACTGGCTTTCATCAGGTCGTGTGTATCCAAGTGCCGGACTATGCTATCTTTAATCAGTGCTTCAACCATCTTTCCAGGGACAGACGTAAGGCTCACAGGTCTGTAGTTGCCCGGTTCTCCTCTCGATCCTTTTTTGAAAACTGGCGTGACATTCACTATCTTCCAGTCGTCCAGTATCTGTCCAGTTCTAATTGTCAGGTTGGCAAGTTTTTGCAATAGCTCTCCGATTTCAATCTTCAATTCTTTTAAGACTCTCGGGTGAATTCCATCCGGTCCAGGGGATTTGTCACTTTTAAGTTTGTCGATCTGGTAGTATATCTGGTCCAAGTCCACTTCTACTGTGGTGAGTCTGTCTTCTATTACTCCTTTAAACATTTCCACTGCTTCTGGTATTGTTGCGGTATCCTCCTTCGTAAAGACGGACGCAAAGCTTCTCCCACTGACAGAAACCAGCCCCAAAGCTTTCCAGCGGCTACGTTTCGCTCCCTCTGCCATAACTTCCTGTTTCCAGTAGGGTGGGACGCGGCACATGGAAAGAAGTTGTGGCAGAGGGAGCAGGACGTTGGAGAAGAAAGGTTTTGGTATAGATGCAGGTAGGATGCGGAGAACAAGGGAGAGAAGTTGGGCTGCGGATGGGGAGACTGGAAGAAAGAGGAAGATATGCCAGGTCCTGGGGAGGGGGAGACAGAGTGAGAGAAACAGAAAGACCTGAAACAAAGGGGAGGCAAAAGAGAGGGGGGCAGATGTTGGACTTGGGCGTATCTAGAAGGAAGAGAGAGAAAGAGACTGCAGAGAGGTGGAAAGATTCTGGACCAAGGAGGGAGGGAGGAAGGAAGGAAAGAGAGAAAGACCTGGAAGAAAGGAGAACAAATGCTGGACATGGGGGGGGGGGGGGGTTGTAAGCAGAAGAAAGACAGAGAGAGAGAGAGAGGGGCCTGGACCAAAGGGGAAAGATAGGAGGAGGTAGATGTTGGACTATGGGAGGTGCAGACAGAGGGGGATAGACCCTGAGGAAGAACAGAGAAATGCAAGATCATAACAGAGGAGGGGGAGAGAGAGACGTGGACCCAAAGGGGATGGGGCTGGATTGTGAAAGAAATGTTGGATGCACAGTCAGAAGGAAGTCTAACCAGAAACTAATTAAATCACCAGACAACAAAGGTAGGAAAAACGATTTTATTTTCAATTTAGTGATTGAAATGTGTTAGTTTTGAGAATCTATATCTGCTGTGTGTATTGTATGTATATGAAAAATGAAAGGAAAAAAATTGCATTACCATTAATAAATAGAGCAGGATCTTGGGCAGAGCTTGGGTAGGTTTAGGGCGGAGCTTGGGAGGTATGTGGTTGGGAGTACTTACTCATCTCCAAGACCCAAAAACTAAGATCTACTTTACCTACCTCGACTAACCCCCTTGAGCTTTTTCCCATTCTGCCAGACACTGACATATACAAACCAGACCAAGGGTCCAGAGCAGATCTAAACTGGAACCAATTCAATACACTGGACTGGAATACCTTCAACAAATTCTACAACAAATATGTTCAGCTACCAAATGGGGGAATTAATATTAGAGGGAAGTAGCCTTGAAAGGGACTTGGGCGTACTGGTGGACACAACAATGAAGTCAACGGCACAATGTGCAGCAGCCTCGAAGAGGGCAAACAGAATGTTGGGTATTATCAAGAAGGGTATTACAACCAGAACGAAAGAAGTCATCCTGCCGTTGTATCGGGCAATGGTGCGCCCGCACCTGGAGTACTGTGTCCAGTATTGGTCACCGTATCTTAAGAAGGATATGGCAATACTTGAGAGGGTTCAGAGGAGAGCGACACGAATGATTAAAGGCATGGAAGACCTTTCATACACTGAAAGATTAGAGAGACTGGGGCTCTTCTCCCTGGAAAAGCGGAGACTTAGAGGGGACATGATAGAAACCTACAAGATCATGAAGGGCATAGAGAGAGTAGAGAGGGACAGATTCTTCAAACTTTCAGAACATAAAAGAACAAGAGGGCATTCGGAAAAGTTGAAAGGGGACAGATTCAAAATGAATGCTAGGAAGTTTTTCTTTACCCAGCGTGTTGTGGACATCTGGAATGCGCTTCCAGAGGGCGTAATAGGGCAGAGTACGGTGCAGGGGTTCATGAAAGGATTGGACAATTTCCTACTGGAAAAAGGGATAGAGGGGTATAGATAGAGGGCTACTGCACAGGTCCTAGACCTGTTGGGCTACCGCGTGGGCGGACTGCTGGGCACGATGGACCTCTGGTCTGACCCAGTGGAGGCATTTCTTAAGTTCTTATTCTAACTCCTTCTGCAAACTGGACACCTGCCCCCCAAACGTCATGAAAACTGCTCCGATCCACTTCAAAGCCAGCATGCTCACCTGGGTGAACTTCCTACTTTCCTCAGGAAACTTCCCACCAGAGCAAGGCCATATTATGTTAACCCCAATCATAAAAAACGCAAAAGAATCCCCAAACGCCCCATCTAATTATAGACCAATCGCTAGTATCCCACTATTCACCAAAATAGCAGAAGGAGTGGTAAAAGCTGAACTCACCGCATATCTGGATAAATTCAACATACTAAGCGACAATCAATCGGGCTTTCGCGCAGACCACAGCACCGAAACCATTATAGCAGCCTTAATTGACCACTTGCACACACTCTTTAGCCAGGGCTCCAGCGCCTTGAACCTTCAACTCGACCTGAGTAGTGTGTTCGACCTAGTAGACCACATCATTCTCCTAGAATGCCTGATCCACATTGGCATCTCCGACCAGGTCTTCAACTGGTTTCAAGGGTTCCTACGAAACAGATCCTACAGAGTACTCAAAAACGACTCTTCCTCATCTAGCTGGGATAATTCCTGCGGTGTGCCGCAGGGCTCCCCCCTGTCCCCCACCCTATTTAATATCTACCTCGCCTCCCTGGGTAACCTCCTTCATAACCTCAAACTCAAATTCTTCATCTATGCAGATGACATCACAATAGCCATCCCACTTACCACCTTCTCCCCAGAACTACTCACCTACATCACAAGCATACTTAATCAGATAGAACTCTGGATGCTATCCTACAGATTAAAACTAAACCCGGACAAAACAAAATTCTTCCTAGCCACCCCCAATGACAAAATCAAAGACACCACAATCCAAGTGAAAGGACTGGTTTTCCCCCTCGAACAAACATTAAAAATACTGGGAGTCACACTAGACAAACATCTATCTCTAGAAAATCACACCGATCTTACTGTCAAGAAATGCTTTTTGGTGCTCTGGAAACTGCGCACCATAAAAAAATACTTTGACGACTCCTCTTTCCGCCTTCTGGTACAGTCCTCCGTTCTCAGCGTACTGGACTATTGCAATGTCATTTACTTGAGCTCCACGAAGAAAACCACTAGGAGACTAAAATTGATCCAGAACACTGCCGTTCGCCTCATATTCGGCCTGAACAAATGGGACCACATCACACCTTTCTACCACCAATTGCATTGGCTGCCTTTCGAATCCAGAGTCTTATTCAAATTCGCCTGCTTCTGCTACAAAACAACTTTTGGCCTATTACCTAGATACCTCAATCACCATTTCACTCTGAATCTCACCAACAAGAAATCCCGCAGAATCCAGCTGTTCGTCTCCCCCCCCTAAAATTATGTCATCTCAAAAGATTCCTCGACAAAACCTTTGCTTACCAGGCGGCTAAGCTGAACCCTTGGCTAGCCCAAATGGTACTCGAGGCCCCCACTTACCTTAGTTTCAGAAAACTACTCAAAAAGCACCTCTTCCGCGAACAGGTCCTTTAACCCTTTTCCCCCTGCTTCTCCCCCTTCCCACTCTCACCCCGCTCCCACTGCTTCCCCCTCCCCTCCTCCCTCTACTTGGTCTCTCTCTCGTTATCTCATACCTTCCAACCCAACCTTCGCTATTGCTTGTACCTTTGCTAAAACTCTGTTAAAGCGTTCCCACGCTCCCTTCTCCGTTGCTTGTAATTTTGTTAAAATTTTGTAAATCTGTGTGTCATCGCGGATCTTAATTAACTGATGTGAACTGCCTAGAACTTATTGGGTATGGCGGTATACAAGAATAAAATTATTATTATTATTATTGAAGTAGTTGAGAAACATTGCTGTAGGCAATCAGCCGGCGCCAGTGCCTCTCCTCTCCCACCTTCTTCCCTGCTAGCAACCCCTACTGGCGTCTCAGGGCCTGTCTGGAAAGCCTCTGCGCATACATGGTTGTCGACATGATGATGTCACGCATGCGCATGTCATCATCATGGCAACACCCGCGCATCTCTGGGTGCCTCGATCCATGGCCATTACCTGCAGCCCTCGCTACATTTTCTGACTTTGTTTCAGCCCCCGATCATTCTTGAGTTGTGCAAGCCTGGTCTATAGCAACAGAAAAGGGTAAAGTAAAAACTGAGAGTGGAAATCTCCGTCTACCCCTTCCAACCCCATACTCGTCCTGCCCAATTTCCAACGGAGCTTGCCTGAGTTCAGGGCAGGCAGGTGAAGACGAGCAGAGGAGGGAGAGATGAGAAAATCCACCGAAGAAGGCACGAGGGAGCAGAGAGAAGGCAGAGGGTGAGGGGCTGAGGCGAGAGGTAGCTCCGCCCACTCCCTGACATCACCCGAAGCAGACTCGAAGCTCCCCCTTAAAAGGGGAGAAGCCAACAGCGTGCGGCGAAGGCGAGTGGCAAAGGCGCTTGCCTTAGCAAAAGCACCTTTGCGAAGGGCCTCAAGAAGGGACAAGTCACTACACCCAAGGACACCAGGGAAGGACAGCAAGCAGGCAGAGAGGGATAGAGAGAGGACACCAGCAGCAGGCAGAGAGAGAGAGGACACCAGCAGCAGGCAGAGAGAGAGAGAGAGAGAAGACACCAGCAGCAGGAAGAGAGAGAGAGAGGACACCAGCAGTAGGCAGAGAGAGAGAGAGAGAGAGAGAGAAAGAGAGAGGACACCAGCAGCAGGCAGAGAGAAAGAGAGAGAACGACAATGGAAGCAGAGGGAAACCAGAAGATGAGCTTTCCAGTGTTCTGCACAGACTACCTCGGAGAGACAGTCGTATGTATGCAGTCGGTGCCAGGAGCTGGAAAGCTTGAAAAAGGAACAAGATACAGGAGTTAGAAGGACTTCACACTACAGAGGACCCAATCAGGACAGCTATCGACTTCATGAATGAGAGACACATTGAGGAGGAGGTCAGGGAACTCGAGAAATTCATTGAGGAAGCCTACAGGAGGAGAGTAGAAGAAAACGAACTTCAAATGAACGATGAAGTTATACCAACACCAACATGGAAGAGAGAACAAGAAGCATAGAAGACACCCACAGAGGAACATCGCACGAGGGGGAGAAAATGGCTAGTCAATGCCCAGGAGAGGAAACAGCGAAGCACACCGAGGACACTGACCTGAGACCGAAGCGAAACCTAAAGAAGGGAAAGTCAACGATCCTAGTGGGAGACTCGATCCTAAGGCATGTGGACAGCCACATAGCAGGAGGGAGAGAGGATCGACTGGTGACCTGCCTCCCAGGTGCGAGAACCAAGGACATAGTGGACAAAATTGGAAAGATCCTGGAAGGAGCGGAGACGGAAGAGACCACAGTAATGATCCACATCGGGATGAACGATGTCAGCAGGAGAGACTACAGAAGAAGCATGCTGATAGAACAGTTCAAGATTCTTGGAAGGAAGCTGAAGGTGAGGACCCAGAAGATAGCGTTCTCAGAGATCCTACCAGTACCAAGGGCAGATGTGAAAAGACAGGAGGAACTACAATCAATAAATGGGTGGATGAGGAGATGGTGTGAGGAAGAAGGGTTCCACTTCGTGAGGAATTGGACAACGTTCTGGGGAAGAGCAAGCTCTACAGGAGAGATGGACTGCATCTGAGTGCGGCGGGAACAAGACTTCTAGCAAACAACATCAGGAGAGGAATAGAACAGGCTTTAAACTAAGAAGAAGGGGAAAGCCGACAGTCGACCAAGCATCGACGATTCGGAAGAAGGTATCCCGTGAAGATACCGAGGGGAAAAAAGGCTGGGAAGAAACAAAGGACAAATTACAGTAGTCGACTAACCCAGAAGAGGAGGTTAGAAGGATTGTAACAAAAGAGAAGAAACTAAAGACCAAAGCACTGGGAAAGGAAATGAAGACAAGAAAATACCAGGATCTAAATTGCATATATAGTAATGCAAGGAGCCTAAGAAAAAAAATGGGGGAACTGAAGCCATGGCCAATGCAGAGGACATAGACATCATTGGAGTCTCTGAAACGTGATGGAATGAAGAAAACAAATGGGATACAGCACTGCCGGGGTACAAGCTCTATCGCCAGGACAGGTCAGGAAAGAAAGGAGGTGGAATAGCCCTATACATAAAAGAAAGCATACAATCGACAAAAATGAATACAGCAGAGACGACCAACAAGCTGGAATCGCTATGGGTTAAAATACCGGGATGGAAAGGGCCTGAAATAAAGATGGGCCTATACTATCGTCCACCCAGGCAAACCGGAGATATCGATGAAGAAATGGAAGCCGAGATGAAGCGAGAATGCAAAAGCGGTAACACAGTTATTATGGGAGACTTCAACTACCCCGGGATAGACTGGAGTCTTGGAAGCTCAAAATGTGCTAGGGAGACAGAATTCCTGGAGGCTATACAAGATTGTTTCATGGAGCAGCTTGCTAGAGAACCACCGAGAGGAAATGCCACTCTGGATCTAATCCTAAATGGGTTAAGGGGACCTGCAAAGGAAGTAGAGGTAGTGGGACCGTTGGGAAACAGCGATCATAACATGATCAAATTCAAGGTTGAAGTAGGAATACTGAAAGGAAAGAGAACCATAGCGACAACTTTCAACTTCAGGAAAGGAAACTATGAAGCAATGAGGGTAATGGTAAGGAAGAAACTTAGGAACACTTCCCAAAAAATGGCAAACGGTAGAACATGCCTGGTCTTTTCTCAAGAACACAGTGAGCGAGGCGCAAAATCTGTATATCCCCAGATTCAGAAAGGGGTGCAAACAGAGTCGAACAAAAGACCCGACGTGGATAACTAAAATAGTGAAGGAAGCGATAGGCAATAAGAAAAATTCATTGAGGAAATGGAAAAAGGACAAAACTGAGGGGAACTGGAAAGAGCACAGGAAGTATCAAAAATAATGTCACCGAGTGGTTCAAAAAGCCAAAAGAGAGTATGAAGAGAAGCTAGCCAGGTTAGCACGAAATGTCAAACCGTTCTTTAGATATGTTAAAGGGAAGCAACCGGCTAGGGAGGAGGTGGGACCGCTGGACGACGGAGACAGGAAGGGAGAGGTGAAGGAGGAGAAAGAAGTGGCAGAAAGACTTAACATGTTCTTTTCGTCTGTATTCACAAACAAAGACACATCCAACATAACGGAACCTGAGCAATTCTTCATTGGAAATCAAGCAGAAAAATTAACATCCATGGAAGTGAGCCTTGAAGACGTATGCAGGCAGATAGAAAACTAAAAACTGACAAATCCCCAGGTCCGGACGGAATCCATCCGAGGGTTCTGAAGGAATTAAAGGAGGAGATAGTGGAACTACTGCAGCAAATTTGCAATCTATCCCTGAAAACAGGCATGATCCTGGAGGACTAGAAGATAGCCAACGTTACGCCCATCTTTAAAAAGGGATCAAGAGGTGAACCGGGAAACTACAGACTGGTGAGTCTGACCTCGGTTCCGGGGAAAATGGCGGAAGCACTGATAAAAGAAAACATCAATGAACATTTTGAAAGAAACAAACTTCTGATAACCAGCCAACATGGTTTCTGCAAGGGGAGATCGTGCCTAACGAACTTATTGCACTTCTTCGAAGGAATTAACAAACAGATGAACAAAGGAGACCCCCATAGACATCATATATCTAGATTTCCAAAAAGCCTTTGACAAGGTGCCCTATGAACGCCTACTCCGGAAACTGAAGAACCATGGGGTGGAAGGAAACTGGTTGGCAGGTAGGAAACAGAGGGTATGAGTGAAGGGCCACTACTAGGACTGGAGAAGGGTCCCGCAGGGCTCGGTGCTCGGGCCGCTGCTATTTAATATATTCATAAATGATCTAGAAACAAGGACGAAGTGCGAAATTTTCAGACGACACCAAATTATTTAGTGGAGCTCGGACTAAAGAGGACTGCGAAGAATTACAAAGGGACTTGAACAAACTAGGGGAATGGGCGATGAGATGGCAGATGAAGTTCAACGTTGAGAAATGTAAAGGTCTTGCACATAGGGAACTCCATGTACATCTATACGATGGGAGGGAGGGTACTGGGGGAAAGCAACCTAGAAAAAGACCTGAGGGTATTGGTGGATAAAACAATGAAGCCGGCTGAAAAGGATTTGGTCCCAATTCCTGCCCCATACTTTCTCTGTCTCTGTCATTTGGAAGTCAGGTACCTGGGGACATATCTTAAAGACCAGAAATCATCTTCCAAAACATGTCCGCTTTAATATCAGCTTCACATTCTTTTTATATCTTTTACATGAATCAGTGTTGTCAGCATGTGACGTAAACACAAACCATATATGGACACAGGTCACATGAAACTTTAAAGACTTCAGCATTTTCCTCTATCTCTGGCTGGAGTCCAAAGGGTCAGAAAAAGCCTTAACCAGCAGAGCTTCTAATCTAAATCTGTCTGTAAATATGGCTTAACAAAACAATTGAATTCACTTCACAACATCTCTGTTCAAACATACATGTCCTTGTAGTATTTTCAAAGAAAGAAAGACAAACAGGGTCTGGCTTTTACAGCTTGAAAACAAGGCCTAAGGACTTGATACGTGTCCCTTCAATCCCCTCTTACGTCATGAAAATGACGTCATAAATACACAGCATGAGCTGGAAGGGAGTGATACTCTAGATATGTCTCTCAAGGAGGGTTTTTTTTGGAGCTGTAATACGAATAACACAGTACATGAGCAGTCAAAAACAAGAGTGCAGATAATAAGAGATTATAACAATAAAAAGGTCTTTTACCCAACCCTGCATTCAACTAAAGTGCTGATCCTAAGAATTAGATAAATCAGAGTTACATTTGAGCTCAGCAAAGAGGTCTACTAATTTCTGAATGTCCATAGGAGGACCTTTATTGTCAGAAAGAAAAGTACAACAGCTTAAAGTACTGAGGAGAATTTAACAGAATTCTCAGCTAGAATCATATCTAGGGCCATATGATTTTGAGAACCATCTGAGAAGTGGAGCCTAATTGATCAGTAATACCTTGCAAGGCGTCCCTAGAATAGTTCACAAAGCGTTGCTGATTATAATAATTTTAACTAATCCGATCAACATTCTTATTAATAGTAATAAAGGGAATAAGGAACTCAAACCCAGCCTTAACCTGAGCTTGGGCCTTAAATTCATCTGGGACCCCTCTTGGGACCCCTATAGCATCTATGTATACATGTGATCAGATTTATATCGAGACAAATAAAAGGAAAAACCATGTGAATAGGAAGGATGCCTTTCAGAAAGAATATGCAGAAGCATAGTAACCTTAACTAAAGTGCACTGGCCTATCCACTGGCTGGGTAGCTTAACAGGGAGCCAAAAGTCTCCATAAAGCCAGTAAATATCAAATCTGATGCAGCAACAATGGGGCATACCTATGAGCCAAGACAGAACAATAACCTGGGGGTAAATTACCTACAAAACTACCCTGTGTCAGATTAGAAACATGACATGTGTAATTGCCCTTATAGATGGTAACGGCAATATCAAGCTTTTGCTGTCCTGGCAACAAAGGGTATTTAGAACACTGCAGTGCACAAAGGGGATAGGTAAAATTAGAGGAGATATTGGTAAATAACCCAAAAAAGCATGGTTGGATACCAGGAGGGAGGTCCAGAGGTACGGTTCCTAGATGGGGTCTAGCTTGAGCACATATGTAACAATTACTCTTATTATGTTGATCAGCAGTGAATTTCATCCATTCTAACCAAAGGTTACGTTCTGAAAACCCTACCTCAACAGCCACAATATCTTCAAAAGTGGGATTGGCAATAGCCATCATGTCAGTAAGTTTATTGAATGTAGGGGCCAGTGGGTTAGTATTTTTTGGGGCCCTCACAAAATGGCGGGAGAGGATGAGTGGAGGTAGATAAATCCCGTAAGAAAACTGATGGGTCGGATAGCTAGACCCACCCTTAAACCACATGTCCATAATGTACATACCTTCATCAGTAGGTCTAGGGTTGTCAATAGTAAGAGAAAGCTTAATAATTTGTGCAGGAACACTTTTCCTATAACAGTGTCCAACCTTATGAAGGGTCATACAAGTAAGCAGTGATTTACCATTTTGGTCCACTGTTTTTCAGAGTATTTTCTAGTTTATAAACCCAGTCAGTATCAATATTCCACCCTACCACTCCCCAGAATGCACACTTATCCCCCCAACATGAGTCAGTAACATATATATATATATGTCCTTAGTTTTAGGAATCTCTGAGGACCAATGGCACAGCCTTGGGATGAACAGTCCACAATGTCACAATACTCAAAGGAGAAGGTGGCAACTTGCACACTGCTGGAATTATACCATAAGGTAGTATACTGTCTGTCTTTCTGGATTCCAATTGAAGGACAGCCTTTGCGAGGGAGTAGTCCAGCTTGACGTCGTGTTCGCAAAGAGGTGTCGGGGGTGCTGTTTACAGCAGGAGTGTCATTTACAGATGGGTATGGGCAGAAAGTGTCGTGGACCCGCAACACATCATCCCTGTAGACTCAGTTAGAAATGATCCATACAGGGAGAAAAACTAGCAGCAGCGTTGCCAGTAAGAGAATGATAAAGTTGGTAGAATGCTGCAATGAGATCATCATGTTGTTCCACTGGAGGAGGTGAAATCTGCGCAGGGAAGACTTGCTTCTGGGGTTTTAGGTTAACCCTCTTCAAGCGACTTGCGTGGATCCAAACAGGAAACTCCTCAGTGAGTGCAGCGGGCCTGGTCACAGCGATCACAGTAGTGGGAAGGCCAAAGGGGAAATCCGTCTGCTTCCGATCCTTGGAAAGCTTCTGGACAATCACCAGGCTGGAAAAAATGGGTAGGAATCTGTGGAGAGAAAGGAGAAGTGCAAGACACGTTTCTTTGAACAAGCCCTAATATTTCAATGAGGTTTTGGACGTATTCCTCCTGTATCAAGGGAAAATCACTACTCAACTATTGAGGGTTTGTCCACCCATGGGACGGGGAAAGGTCATCCCGTGAGAATCTCAAAGGGAGAGCAGCCAGATGTCTGTGCATACAGAAAGAGATACTTGAAAAGAAATGCTTGAAAAGCATTCCAAATATCATTCAGCAGCTGTACTCCAATGTGATCCAAATAAGAGATAGAAAACAAGAGAAACCATGTTGCCTGTACTGAATGTGGCAACATGTAACAATACCAATTCATTTACTTGATATAGCTATGGCAAAAGAGAGACAATACTCAGTTACTTAAGGTTCTTAATTGAACAATCCAAAAAGATATGTTTTTGCGTGCTGCATATAACTATTATGCACCTCAGAGAGACCATACTGATGTACTGAATGTATTCAGAAATGTATATTGAATGGATCATATGTAGGGAACACCACGAAATAAACGCTGTATAAAGTAAAACTTTTTCTTAAAACTATATTCAGAATATAAAAGCTATAAGTAAAAGAACATTGCGCAGTTAGGCTAGTAAGAAGTGGAAAAAGAGCTCTAGAAGTGGCCAATATTATGTATCCTGGGGTACCCACTAAACTAAAACAAGTAGACATGACACAGACAAAACATAAAGTTTTAAGCGTGGAGCTATTACTCCATCTGTCAAGTGTGCAGGGCTGAATTTAACTCTGCAAATAAACACATTGATATAAAAAAACCAAAACTACAAATAATGTATATCATAACCATCTCATATTTGAAAAAAGGCATAAAGCTAATGTCTCTTTGGAGCGTCTCTATCTCTGCAGTGATAAAGAGGACCCTTGGAAAACATTAGAAATATCTGTGCCATAACTGATCTGGGATGGCTATGTATAAATCCGGAAAAAACATTTTAAATTAGCAACATCCTAATTTCAGCTAAACAATAGAAAGGAATTGTATTTTCCAATTTATTTTCAATTCACAACCGTGCCAGCTGTAATTATCGAACTATATATCTCTGTATCAAGGAGCAAAAGGTCAAGAATGAAAATATCACTAGCAAGAAGTTAAAATGTCGAGCGAGCACTACGATAACCAATACCATGATATTGGGCAATAAATAAGGGAGAGCTAGCAGCTGGTATCCAGGGTTTCCCCTCTTTGCACCAAAGTCCGTCCAAAAGGGCGACTTTGGGCATCTGCCAAACGCCAGGCATCAAGTTCAGAGGGGGGTGGTAACAAAGGACTAGAAGGGAAGAGAATCCTGTTCACCTGTGAGACCCAGAAGCCCATTTAAAAGAAGGGCTTGTACATCGTGAAAAGTGTGAAGGGTAATGGGGTGACCAAGGGTCAGAGAAGTAACCATCTCTACCACCATAGCACAAGCAGCCAGGGCTTTCTTGAACAGGAGTGACTATAAAAAAAAGGCAACAGAACGTAACTTACCGCCATGTTCTCCCTTCATGGTGTTACAATAGTCCCAAACAAAGAGATAAAACATGTGGGCATAAGCAGGAGAACCCAGACCTGAGCTAGAAACCAAAGCACATCTTAAATGTCCAACATTTCATAAGTCCTTCTGATAAGAGCAGTCATTTCAGAAACCAGGGTCTGTCTCAGAATCTAGTCATAGAAGGAACAAGCAGAGATCCATTGGCGGCAGTGACCAATCATAGCAAGAAAAGTAAGCATGTCTTTCTTGGTAGATGGGCGGGGCAGACCCAGAACAGCAGCAATGCAGAAAGTGCAGATTTTCCTCTGACCATGAGACAGGACAAAACCCAGGTATTTCACTTCAGATTTACAGACAACCATTATAAAAGGTGCAAACTATCAGCCTGACAGGTCTCCTGAATTATGGAACACAAAAAGATGTACAAAATAAGGATAGGACCATGAGGGGCAGTGCATGACTGTAGAATAGCCCGAAGGACAATGAAGTCAACATAGCCCTGGGGCATTCCACCAGGTATACTGTTGCTTAAAGGTGAAGGCAAAAAAAGAGCTGAAAAGCCTCACCAACAGGGACTAAAATAAAACATTCCTTAGGACAATGACAGAAAAAAAAATCATTGGCTGCCGGTGGAATGGTGGAAGAAACATAAGTGCAATGAGAATTACCAAAACACTAACAGCCCTAAAATCTAGGACGAAACGGGGAATGCCATCAGCTTTGACAACAAGAGCGATGGGCGTATTATAAGAAGAGATGGTGGTTTTGATAATGCCGGAGAAAAGTCAAGAGACAAGCAGTGGAATCTCACCTTACTGCTTGATAAAACCAAGAATGAGTAACTTCAAAGAAGCACTATAGGGGGTCAGTGTAAGCCCAAACAGAGAAGTCTAGGGGAAGGGGCAAAAGCATTCATACACGGATCCTGATAATGAAAGCTGCTTGTATACAAGCTGCGAAGGAAAGATCTTAGACTAATTCAAACAGCGCTTTCAATTCATTCCACATAACAGCATGTCCTACCTCAGTATTAATAAATATATGAAAAAATACGTGTTTGTAAGATATAGTTATTAGCAGGGAAACATCCAGGTCATGTATACCAAAAACAAAACTGACAATACATAAACCAAAAATTGAAACGGAGAAAAAATAAACCTCAATTGAGGGAGGTTGGGACTACACAAGTGCCCAGCCCTCCACACATCATCACGGGTTTATAAAAAAACTCCGCAAACATATATATGAGTCACTATTTCACTCATTTTCAAGCATACAAAGTCATATGTTCGTCACTTTTTTTCAGAATCTTTTTTATATATATGTATAGGCGTCAGTATATAGCAGTACAGACCCAAATCCCAAACTTAACTCAATTAATTAGCAAGGGCTTCAGCTTCATCAGATTAGTGTAAGAGTTCTTGGAGGTAAAAAGCACACAGTCAAAAACCATACAAAAAAGATTCACTCATCTTTTTTGTATGGTTTTTGACTGTGTGCTTTTTACCTCCAAGAACTCTTACACTAATCTGATGAAGCTGAAACCCTTGCTAATTAACTGAGTTAAGTTTGGGATTTGGGTCTGTATTGCTATATACTGACGCCTATACATATATATAAAAAAGATTCTGAAAAAAAGTGACCAACATATGACTTTGTATGCTTGAAAATGAGTGAAATAGTGACTCATATATATGTTTGCGGAGTTTTTTTATAAACCCGTGATGATGTGTGGAGGGCTGGGCACTTGTGTAGTCCCAACCTCCCTCAATTGAGGTTTATTTTTTCTCCGTTTCAATTTTTGGTTTATGTATTGTCAGTTTTGTTTTTGGTATACATGACCTGGATGTTTCCCTGCTAATAACTATATCTTACAAACACGTATTTTTTCATATATTTATTAATTATTTGGACGTTTTGACCTTTATAAATTGCTAGTTGTACTACCTCAGTATTAAACATTGTTAATGTGAGCTGAAGGAAAAATGTCATACATACACAGCCGTACAAGTCTCATTTGTCTAGGAGTATCCTAAGTACCTTATGACTCATTACAAAACCAATATAACAATGCAAAAATATTCGCTTATCTTACCTTATAAGCGAGGTACAGTAATAAGAGACAATAAAATCTTATACTCTATAAAAGTTTTAACCTTACAAATGACAGAGTGGGCAGGGGGGTTCTATAAATAATTTCATTCTTCCCGAAAGAATGGCAGCTGCTTATATTCACGAGGGGCGCTTACCGAAAGTACCCCGAGATTTTTCCCAAAAAAACTCCATAATAGAACCCAAAGCTTGAACTTAAAATAAAGGGTGAGTACAGGTCACCAATACGTGTGAGTATTAAAGAACAGAAAAAATTCAGAAATACTCACAAAATATTGGTGATATCATCTGCCCATCCTGGACGAGCCCCCAACTGAAAAGGATTTGGTCCCAATTCCTGCCCCATACTTTCTCTGTCTCTGTCATTTGGAAGTCAGGTACCTGGGGACATATCTTAAAGACCAGAAATCATCTTCCAAAACATGTCCACTTTAATATCAGCTTCACATTCTTTTTATATCTTTTACATGAATCAGTGTTGTCAGCATGTGTCAGCATGTGACGTAAACACAAACCATATATGGACACAGGTCACATGAAACTTTAAAGACATCAGCATTTTCCTCTATCTCTGGCTGGAGTCCAAAGGGTCAGAAAAAGCCTTAACCAGCAGAGCTTCTAATCTAAATCTGTCTGTAAATATGGCTTAACAAAACAATTGAATTCACTTCACAACATCTCTGTTCAAACATACATGTCCTTGTAGTATTTTCAAAGAAAGAAAGACAAACAGGGTCTGGCTTTTACAGCTTGAAAACAAGGCCTAAGGACTTGATACGTGTCCCTTCACTGGAGGTACAATGTGCAACGGCCTCAAAGAAAGCAAACAGAATGTTGGGCATTATCAAAAAAGGTATCACTACCAGAACGAAGGAAGTTATCCTGCCACTGTATGGAGCAATGGTGCGCCCACATCTGGAGTACTGTGTCCAATACTGGTCGCCATACCTTAAGAAGGACATGGCAATACTTGAGAGGGTCCAGAGGAAAGCAACAAGGATGATAAAGGGCATGGAGAACCTTTCATATGCTGAAAGGCTGGACAAGCTGGGGCTCTTTACCCTGGAAAAGCGGAGACTGAGAGGGGACATGATAGAGACTTATAAAATCATGAAAGGCATAGAGAAGTTGGAGAGGGACAGATTCTTTAGACAACAAAAACAAGATGTCATTCAGAAAAACTGAGAGGAGACAGATTCAAAACGAATGCAAGGAAGTTCTTCACTCAGCGGGTAGTGGACACCTGGAACGCGCTTCCAAGAGAGGTGATAGGACAGAGTACAATACTGGGGTTCAAAAAGGGACTGGATGACTTCCTGGAAGCGAAGGGGATTGCAGGGCACAGATAGAGGGTTACTTACAGGACATTAGGCGAATTAGGGTAGGAACGTTTTAGGTTAGAAGCACTTACAGGCCATGGACCTGGGGGGCCGCCGCGGGAGTGGACTGCCGGGCATGATGGACCCCCGGTCTGACCTGGCAGGGGCAATGCTTATGCTCTTAAAGTATTACATGTAGGAAACAGAAACCCGAGGTACAACTATATGATGGGAGGGATGTTATTAAATGAGAGTACCCAAGAAAGGGGCTTGGGAGTAATGGTGGACATGACAATGAAGCCAACGGCACAGTGCGCAGCGGCCGCTAAGAAGGCAAACAGAATGCTAGGCATAATCAAGAAGGATATTACAACCAGAATGAAAGAAGTTATCCTGCCATTGTATCAGGTGATGGTGCGTCCGCATCTGGAGTACTATGTCCAATATTGGTCGCCGTACCTTAAGAAGGACATGGCGTTACTCGAGAGGGTTCAGAGGAGAGCGACGCGCCTGATAAAGGGGATGGAAAACCTTTCATACGCTGAGAGATTGGAGAAACTGGGTCTCTTTTCCCCGGAGAAGAGGAGACTTAGAGGGGATATGATAAGAGACTTAGAAGATCATGAAGGGCATAGAGAGAGTAGAGAGGGACAGATTCTTCAAACTTTCGAATAATAAAAGAACAAGAGGGCATTCAGAAAAGTTGAAAGGGGACAGATTCAAAATGAATGCTAGGAAGTTCTTCTTTACCGAACGTGTGGAGGACACCTGGAATGTGCTTCCAGAGAGCGTAATAGGGCAAAGTACGGTACTGGGATTCAAGAAAGGGGTATAGATAGAAGATTATTGCACAGGTCCTGGATCTGTTGGGCCGCCATGTGAGCGGGCTGCTGGGCACGATGGACCTCAAGTTTGACCCAGCAGAGGCATTGCTTATGTTCTTATGTTCTCTTTCTCTCTCTGAGAGATCTCACATGCCTATCTTAGGCCCTTTTGAATTCAGACATAGTCTGTCTCCACCACCTCTTCTGGGAGACTGTTCCATGCATCTACCATCCTTTCTTTAAAAAAGTATTTCCTTAGATTACTCTGGAGCCTATCACCTCTTAACTTCATCCTACGCCCTGTCTGCTGAGCTATCTGACCTGAGGATGCAGGGGAAGATACAGCAGATGTCATCGTGGAAAGAGCCACTGCAAACGAAGATGGTCTGATGAGGCTCGAGGTCAAAGCAGTGGAGGCAGGAGGACCCTCGGTAGAAGGTGAAACCGAGGTCGCTTCGAAGTCAAGGAAGTGGTCGAATCCATCTCGAAGAGCTTCTCCACTGAAAGTAGACGACGTTTAAGGGCTCGAGGTTGAAGAGTAGCACAGCGCTCGCACGACTTCGGGTGATGTTCTGGCCCAAGGCACTGTGTGGGTCCATGAGAGAAATCGCACGCTGACACTGGCTACACTTCTTGAAGCCTACTGCTGGCCGGGACATAGGAGGAAAAACAGCCGCTGCAAGGTCGAAACCCCTGGGCTGCGGCCGAGCGGCCTGCCCCGGCAGCTGAACGGAAGAAATAAATTTTTTTTAAAAAAAACAAGAAATAAAAGAAATAAAGTAAAGACAGTGATTCGTTAAGAAAAATAACACAAACCGCGGTGAGAGAAGGCATGAAGTAAGTTAAATGCAGAGAGTCAAAGACGGACTTCTCGGCTCCATGGAAAACTGAGAACTGAGGAGACGCGCCCTGTGCTGGGAGGGAAGGCACTCGCACATGCGCGGTGCGGCTGACTTGAAACTTCTACTTTCTACAAGCAAGTCTGCTTGCGAAGCTTCTGCATCAGGGCTCCATCGATGACTTCACCCATATGTGAGAATAGGCTGCCTGCTTGTCCTAGGATAAACACCACATCGCGCACATCCTCTATCCAATTCTCTGGTCACCTAGTCAAAGAATTGATCAGATTTGTCTGACAAGACCTACCTCTAGTGAATCATAAGAACATAAGCAATGCCTCCGCTGGGTCAGACCTGCGGTCCATCGTGCCCAGCAGTCCGCTCATGCGGCGGCCCAATAGGTTCAGGACCTGCAGTAATCCTCTATCTATACCCCTGTCAGTTTTTAGTTTTTCTATCTGCCTGCTCACATCTTCAAGGCTTACTTCCATGGATATTAATTTTTCTGCTTGATTTCCATTGTGTCTTCGTTTGTAAATACAGACGAAAAGAACATGTTAAGTCTTTCTGCCACTTCTTTCTCCTCCTTCACCACTCCCTTCCTGTCTCCGTCGTCCAGCGGTCCCACCTCCTCCCTTGCCGGCTGCTTCCCTTTAACATATCTAAAGAACGGTTTGAAATTTCGTGCTTCCCTGGCTAGGCTCTTTTCATACTCTCTTTTGGCTTTTCGAACCACATGGTGACATTCTTTTTGATACTTCCTGTGCTCTTTCTAGTTCCCCTTCATATTCCAAATTGCAAGTCTTATATAACATTTATTTATTTATTTAAAAAGTTTATATACAGCATATAGTCTACGCGGTTCACAGAAAAAACATGCATAAAAATTTGACAATACAGACATAGTAGTTATAAAGGTAAATCCTACATAACTTTAGAATAACATCAGAGTACATAAACCAAGTCCTTGACCTATGATAAGCCACACCTCTCAACCTCAGTCAAATCCCATCACATAAATGCATTGACAAACAAGTATGTTTTTAATAGTTTCTTAGAGCCTAATCTGTACACACATAAGCGTAAGGCCCCAGCTAGAGTGTTCCAAAGCTTCACTCCCCTCCCCCACTTCATCAACACAATAGCATCTCCAATCCTTGAATGTACAATTGACCTACTCTTGTTAGAACTTAACTGCATTGCTTGTTTCAGATCTCAAAGTTCTTCATGGGTTATGGTGCACTATTAACAATACTTTGCAGTTGTTTAAGAATCGATGTTATATGAGCTATTTTCTACGCACCAGTAATCGTGCTGCAGAATTCAAAAGTAACTGCAACGCTCTCATCTTTACCTACAAATATAATGCGTTACAATAATCCACCTTACTTAAAAATAGTGCCTGCACTACAGTATGAAAAGCATAGTCCTGCAGCATTGGTTTCAACTTATACAACATTCTCAGCTGTATATATCCTACCTGTATTGTTTTCAATATTTGGCTTTCCATAACATAACATAACGTAAAAATGTATTTCTATACCACAGTACCATTAAGTTCTATGTGATTTACAAAATAGAATAAAAAACAGAGCAGAGGGCAACCACAGCAGACACAGAGGACACGCAAACAAACAGAGCAGAGGTCAACTACAGCAGACACAGAGGACACACAAGCAAACAGAGCAGAGGGCAACTGCAACAGACACAGAGGACACTCAAAAAACAACCAAGCAGGCAGAAAACACTTCATACACTAGGCTAACAAGTGGACAGCAATGGAAGCAGCAGAAAGAAGCAGGATGTTGAGCTACCCAGTTTTCTGCACCGTTTGCCATATGTACGACTACCTCCCCTCTGGGAGTCGATCTTATGTATGCACTCGATGTGAGGAACTGGAGGGCATGAAGAAACAAGTTAGACTCCTGGAAGACAGAATACTCGAAGCACTTCGAGCAGTGGAGGAGGAGGACAGAGAGGCAGAAAACTTAAAGACAGAAGAAACCATTGAGGAAGAAGTCCGGGAGTTAGAGAAGTTCATCGAGGAGGCATACAGGAAGGCCGGAAAATCACAAGCACAGGGAAACTGCCAAGATGATGCATGTTGGTAACAAAAAACTTATACACAAATACAGGATGTCTGGGGCGGTACTTGGAGAGAACCACCAGAAAAGAGACTTGGGAATACTGGTCGAAAAGTCGATGAAGCCATCCACGCAATGTGCGGCAGCGGCGGCAAAGAGGGCAAACAGAATGCTAGGAATGATTAAGAAGGGGTTCATGAACAGATCGGAGAAGGTTATCATAAGAACATAAGAAGTTGCCTCCGCTGAGGCAGACCAGAGGTCCATCTCGCCCAGCGATCTGCTCTCGTGGCGGCCCATCAGGCCCACTGCCTGAACAGTGGTCTCTGACTAATTTTACAAATTACCTCTAATCCTATCCCTCTAACCTTACCTCTACTCTTATCTATACCCCTCAATCCCTTTGTCCTCCAGGTACCTGTCCAGACCCTCCTTGAAGCCCTGTAGCATGCTTCTGCCTATCACATCCTCCGGTAGCGCGTTCCATGTATCCACCACCCTCTGGGTGAAAAAGAACTTCCTGGCATTTGTTCTAAACCTTTCCCCTCTCAATTTCTTTGAGTGCCCCCTTGTACTTGTGGTTCCCCATAATTTGAAAAATCTGTCCCTGTCCACTTTTTCTATGCCCTTCATGATCTTGAAGGTTTCTATCATGTCTCCTCTGAGTCGTCGCTTTTCCAGCGAGAAAAGCCCCAGCTTTTTCAGTCTGTCAGTGTATGAGAGGTCCCCCATACCCTTTATTAGCTTAGTTGCTCTTCTCTGGACTCTCTCAAGTACCGCCATGTCCTTCTTGAGGTACGGCGACCAGTACTGGACACAGTACTCCAGGTGTGGGCGCACCAATGCACGATACAGTGGCAGGATGACTTCCTTCGTCCTGGTCGTGATACCTTTCTTAATGATACCCAACATTCTGTACAACTAAATCAAAGTAGTACAAAACAAGAGAACAGATTAACCACAATCAAAAAGATCCACAAACAAGGTTAATCAACTGAAAACAAAAAACCATTGATTCCAACGGAAATATTTATAAATGAAGGAAAAGATCTCAGAGTTGCCACTCCCAGGATAATAGTGTTATTGTCCAAAAGAGAATTGTGGCATGTGGTTTCTTTCATTGATCAAAAAACCTTCATTTTTATTATTTAAGACTTAATACTTATTAAAATATTTTTTGTCAAATACTACCACTCTAAACTAGTTTAAATATTTTCTCAGAGGAGTATTGCTTTTTCAATTTTTCATTCAATTTTTCAGTACTGTGCAAAAAAGCCTAAAGTGCAAACATTATTTAAAGTGGCTAGTGCATATCTAGCTATAGTTCAAATAGGCTGTGCAAAATTGCAAATTACAAAAATAGAACAACAGCCCGGATTGCTATTTGATACAACCCGTTTACCTTTAACTACCCTGAGGAAGCCGCACGAGTGCGGCGAAACGGGTCCCCGTTGGTTGGGAAATACGGGACTTAACGGCTTGATGATCTTGCCGCTACAAGTTACATCATGTTGAAAAGATAAGTGCCAGTATTAGGCCTGTTCATGATGTTCTATTTTTGTATTTTTGTAATTTGCAATTTTGCACAGCCTATTTGAATACTCCTCTGAGAAAATATTTAAACTAGTTTAGAGTGGTAGTATTTGACAAAAAATATTTTAATAAGTATTAAGTCTTAAATAATAAAAATGAAGGTTTTTTGATCAATGAAAGAAACCACATGCCACAATTCCCTTTTGGACAATAATACTATTATCCTGGGAGTGGCAACTCTGAGATCTTTTCCTTCATTTATAAATATTTCCGTTGGAATCAATGGTTCTTTTGTTTTCAGTTGATTAACCTTGTTTGTGGATCTCTTTCAAGGCTGCTCACCCCTAGCGGTGATCCCCCCATCTTGTAAGTGAACATCGGGTTCTTTTTCCCAACATGCATGACCTTGCATTTCCCTATGTTGAAGCTCATTTGCCACTTTTTGGCCCACTCTTCCAGCATTGTCAGATCTTTTTGGAGGTCTTCACAGTCCTCCATGGTTTTGACCCTGCTGTATAGTTTAGTGTCATCCGCAAATTTAATAACCTCACATTTTGTTCCCGCCTCCAGGTCGTTAATAAATATATTGAACAGAAGCGGTCCCAGCATCGACCCTTGTGGAACTCCGCTCGTGACCCATTTCCAATCTGAGTAATGGCCCTTTACTCCAACCCTCTGTTTCCTGTCCACCAGCCAGTTTTTCATCCATCGGTGGACCACCCCTTGCACCCCGTGGTTCCATAGCTTCCTTAGCAGTCTTTCGTGTGGTACCTTGTCGAAGGCTTTTTGGAAGTCAAGGTAAATGATGTCTAAGGATTCCCCTTTATCCACCTGGCTGTTTACCCCCTCAAAGAAGTATAATAAGTTTGTGAGGCATGATCTGCCCTTGCACAAGCCATGCTGGCTCAACTTTAACTGCCCATTGTTTTCGATGTGTTCCCAGATGCTGTCTTTAATCAGCGCTTCCATCATCTTTCCCGGGACCGAGGTCAAGCTCACCGGCCTGTAGTTTCCCGGGTCTCCCCTTGAGCCTTTCTTGAAGATGGGCGTGACATTTGCTATTTTCCAGTCCTCCGGAATCTCTCCAGTTTTTAAGGATAGGTTGCATATCTGTCGAAGTGGCTCAGCTATTTCGTTCCTTAGTTCCTTGAGTACCCTTGGGTGAATGCCGTCCGGACCTGATGATTTGTCGCTCTTTAGCCTGTCTATCTGCCTGAGGACATCCACCTTGCTCACCTCTAGTTGGACCAGATTTTCATCCTGATCTCCTTTTACGATCTCCTCGGGTTCCGGAATGTTGGTTGTGTCCTCCCTTGTGAAAACTGACGTGAAGATAACCTGTCCGCTATCTCCTTTTCCTCTTTTACCACTCCCTTTCTGTCTCCATCATCCAAGGGTCCCACTTCCTCCCTAGCTGGTTGCTTCCCCTTGACGTACCTGAAGAATGATTTGAAGTTTGTTGCTTCCCCTGCCAGTCTCTCTTCATACTCTCTTTTTGCTTTCCTAACCACTCGGTGACACTCCTTTTGGTGTTTTTTATGCTCCTTTTGGTTGTCCTCTGTGTGGTCTTTTTTCCATTTTTTGAATGATGCCTTCTTATCGCTTATTGCCTTTTTCACTGCATTTGTTATCCACACTGGGTTTTTTGTTCTATTTTTTTTTTTTTTGCACCCTTTCCTGAACTTGGGGACACACAGGTTCTGTGCTTCATGCACCGTGCCCTTGAGTAGGGTCCAGGCTTTTTCTATGGACTCCATCTTCCTTGCGGTATCGTTGAGTTTCTTTCCCACCATTTTCCTCATGGCATCATAATTTCCTTTTTTGAAGTTGAGTGATGTCGTTGTGGTTCTTTTAACATTTGATTATCCAATTTCTAGCCTGTACTGGATCGTGTTGTGATCGCTGTTTCCTAGTGGGGCTAGTACTGCCACCTCCTTAGCGGGTCCCCCTAGTCCGTTGAAGATTAGGTCAAGAGTGGCATCTCCCCGTGTTGGTTCCGTGACCAGCTGTTCCATGAAACAGTCCCTCGTGACCTCCATGAATTTGGTCTCCCTCATACAGTTCGAGTGCCCGATGCTCCAGTCTATTCCCGGGTGGTTGAAGTCCCCCATCACCACCACACTTCCACTTTTGCATAACTGCCTCAGTTCGGCCTCCAGGTCCTAGTCGATTTCTTCCGATTGGCCAGGTGGGCGATAGTACAGACTCAATTTTATGTCCGCTCCTGTTCCTCCTGGTAGCTTAACCCATAGTGATTCCAAGTCATCCACCCTTATTGTTGTTTCCATCCTAGTTGAAGGTATGGAATCTTTTATATATAGCGCTATTCCTCCACCCTTTTTGTGTGACCTATCTCTCCTGTAGAGTTTGAACCCTGGTAAAGCCACATCCCATTCATTGTCATCAGTCCACCACGTTTCTGTGACTCCAATTATGTCTAGGCCCTTTGTGCTGGCTAATACTTCCAGCTCTCCCATTTTAGCCCTTAGGCTCCTAGCATTAGTGTACAGGCAGTGTAAGTCCCGGTTGTTCGCCTTTCTTGCTGGTTTTCCTCGTGGTTTGGCGCTCCTGGCGACCCCCTCGTGAGCTGCCAGTCCCCAAGCCTCGTCTCGGTCATCCTCCTTAAAGAGTTTCCTTTTTAAAGATGCATTTAATTTATAAGCTTAACTAAGGATTATTATTAAATTTTTCCTTTTTTATCTTTTTATTTCCCCGTTATCTCCCCTACCTGTTGTTTTTTACCATTTATGTTTTCTTTTATATATACGATTGTAGTTCTACCCTTTCTTTCCCCATGTATCTGTTAGTTTGTATGACTTTATTTATTATTTTGTATGATAATGTGTCAAATTTATGTATCCTTTTATAATTAATCTGATGTATCTATTTTTTATCTGTAAATCTCTTAGCAAATTAAATTAAGCGATTCAATAAGTCAAAAATAAACTTGAAACTTGAACTCCTCCTGTGGTGTGTCTGTTTCGTCCTCAGCCTGTTTCCTCATTTTTGGTTGTCCCTCTGGATTCCGTTGTTCTCTGTTAGTCCTGTTTGTCAGTTTTATTTGTGTCCTAGACCCCTGCAATTTGTCCTTAGGTCCTTCTTCAAAAAATTCCCACTCAGTCCTGAGCCCTCTTTTACAGTGTCCTCGTTCAAGGTCCTTGGCCCTGGGCATCTGCATTGCGTCCTTAGGTCCTTTTCCCAAAAATTCCCACTCAGCCCCAATCCCTTTTTTACAATGTCCTTGCTCAATGTCCTTGGCCCCGGGCCCTTGTATTGCTTCCTTAGGTCCTTTTTCAAAAAAATTCCCTTTCAGTCCCGAGCCCTCTTTCACAATGTCCTTGCTCAATGCCCTTGGCCCTAGGCCCTTGTAATGCTTCCTTAGGTCCTTTTTCCAAAAATTCCCACTCAGTCCTGATCCCTCTTTTACAATGTCCTTGCTCAGTATCCTTATTTGATACTTTTGTCCGATGTGTCAGATTGACTGTCGGCTTTCCCCTCTTCCTCAGTTTAAAGCCATGCCTCTGTACTGGGCCATGGTACGCCCTCACCTGAAATATTGCGCCCAGCACTGGTCACCGTACATGAAGAAGGATATAGTACTTCTCGAAAGGCTCCAGAGAAGAGCACCTAAAATGGTTAAGGGGCTGGAGGAGTTTCTGTACAGCGAGAGATTAGAGAAACTGGGCCTCTTCTCCCTCGAAAAGAGGAGACTGAGAGGGGACATGATAGAAACATTCAAGATACTGAAGGGAATAAACTTGGTAGATAAAGACAGGTTGTTCACCCTCTCCAAGGTAGGAAGAACGAGAGGGCACTTTCTCCCTGGTGCAGGGCATTGTAACTCACCTGACGCTCAATAATATATCAATGATATATCACCGCCTGATATATGGAACCAGCAGCGACAGTTTGAGAAGTATTCTGTTTTTAAATAAATTCTTTATTTTATCTATTCATTCAATGTGTGACTGCACCATGGCTCTGTTGAAAAATCATTTGATGATCTGTTCTGTCTTATTCTGCCCCAATTCCTGTACACTACTCGTTAACTGTTAAGACTAGATTACCATTGATCCAGCATCATACAATCATACGATTATACTGAATCTGGCCCTTTTTCAATTTCAGTCTTGCCAGGTTCCCACAGATCAAATAGGCCCTACATTAAAAAATAACAAACTAAAAAAAATCTGACTTGCTCTCACGATGTCCCTACGGATCCCTTTAGCTATCAAAATTTTAGTGGATTTTATCTAAATATAAGATCTATGAGAAATAAATCTTTATTAATTAATGACTGGTTGAAAGAAACTAAGCTGGATTTTTTGCTACTCACAGAGACATGGGGGTCCATTTAATAAGCTGCGGTAGGGGTTTAACATGCCTGCCGCGGCAGCCACTATCGCCTGCATTGAGCAGGTGTTAATTTTTTAGCCGGCCGCAGGGGTTGGCGCGTGATGAAATGTCTGACGCGCTAACCCCGCTAGGGCAGCTTGATAAAAGGACCCCATAGTTATTATCAGACAATGATGTTATTATTCATGAATGCCATCCCCTGGTTTAAAAATTATATTGTTAGCAAGAGCTTGGGGAAGAGATGGAGGTTTAGCCATTATTTTTAGAGATTATTTAAATTGTACTGTTTTAAATTCTAAATCCTCTTCTAATTTGGAAATTTTATCTTTTACATTAACTTCTAAATTATAAGAAGATGCCTTAATTACCACTTTGTTTTATGTACCTCCCAAAAAAATGGAATTTAGTGAAACAGGATTTTTTTGAATTCTTACTAACTATTTCTTTAACTGGTACATATAACCTACTAAGTGGGGATATTAATCTTCATCTTGAACAAGTAGATCATCCAGAAATTATAGAGTTCTGGTACCTTTATTTCCTCACTAGGCTATTTTAAATCGTCCCCAGTAATAACCCATCAGAAAGGGCATCAATTAGATCTAATAACATTCTCTACTAAGAATTCAGTCAATCCTAAAATTTGCTGGAAACAAGAGAACTGGACTGATTCTTTATGGTTTGATCACAGACTATGCAACTTTGATTTTGATTGGCAATCAAAAACAACACAAGCTAATTCCAATGATAATATAAAAAAGAAATAAAAAATTTCATGCTAGCAGAGGTAGGGTTAATCCCGTGGAATTTTGGTCCCACTATGATATAAAGTCCAAACAAAATGAAGAGATAGACCAATTTATGGATTCATGGATTAGCATTAGTACTCTTATTCTAAATGAAATGGCCCCTATCAAAGTAAGAAGAAAGAGATCCAGAAACTTAGATGGATGGTTTGACTCAGAGCTTCTAATGGTAAAAAGGGAACTAAGAAAATTAGAAAGACAATGGTTAAAATCAGGATCCTTAGAGCATAGAGAAATTTGGAGGCAAAAACTGAAAGTCTATAAAAATTTGACAAAGGAGAAATGAAAAAATTTCTATGCTCAAAAAATTGGTAATGTATCAATTAATAGTAGCAGGTTTTTTAAATTAGTCAATGATCTTTACGACATAGAAACACTTTCTGATCCATCTTAACTGCGGATAGTTTGGTGGATTTTTTCAACTCAAAAGTACAAAAATTAAAATACTCCTTGGCTGACCCTATTTTCCATCACTGGTGTTTCCCTATTATTCAGGGTCTGGATGCTCTTAGAGCAGACTTGAGTTGGAACAACTTCTCTGCTATTGATTGGCAAACATTCAATAAGTTTTATAGCAAGTATGTTAAATCTTACTGTAGACTCGATAACTGTCCTGCAAATGCCATGAAAGCGGCCCCGGTCAATTTTAAGGCCAAATTGCTAACATAGTAACATAGTAGATGACGGCAGATAAAGACCCGAATGGTCCATCCAGTCTGCCCAACCTGATTCAATTTAAATTTTTTTTTTTTTATTTTGGGGTCAATTTTCTTTTATCTACAGAGAAGTTCCCAGAGGAAGAGGGTCAAATTGTGATAACTCCAATCAAAAAAAATATTAAAGAATCATCAAATAACATATCTAATTTTAGACCCATTGCTAGTATTCCTCTGGCTACTAAGCTACTGGAGGATGTGGTAAATGCGGAACTGACCACTTATTTGGAAAAGTTTAGCATTCAGCACAATAACCAATCTGGCTTTAGGTCAGATTTTAGCACAGAAACAGTTATGGCCTCCTTGTTAAATCATTTACACTTCCTATTTAGTCAAGGTACAAGCGCTCTGATTCTGCAGCTGGATCTGAGCTGTGCCTTTGATTTGGTGGATCCTACCATTCTTTTGGACTATCTGGAATCCATTGAAATCTCGGGAACAGTTTTGAACTGGTTTCGGGGATTCCTGGATAAAAGATCATATCAGGTGTTTAAGGATGGTAATTTGTCCTACCATTGGGAAAATTCTTGTGGGGTACCGCAAGGTTCCCCTCTATCCCCAACTTTGTTCAATATTTATTTTGTCTCGCTGGGAAATTTTTGCAAAGTTTAAAGCTTAACTTTTATATTTACGCTGACAATATTACCGTAGTTATCCCGTTTACTTGTTTATCATCTGAATTCATAAATTCTCTGGTAAGCATCTTAAATCAGATTGAGCTCTGGATGACTGCTTTTAAACTGAAATTAAATACAGAGAAAACTAATTTTTTTTTAGCAACGCCCAATGACAAAATTAAAGAAACTATGATTCATGTGAGTGGGAGAGAATATAAGATTGAACAATCTATAAAAATTTGGGGGGTAACTCTAGATAAACATCTTACTTTGGGAAAACATGTTGACTTACTGTTTAAGAAATGTATTTTGCACCATTAAGAAATTTTTTGATGAAACTTCTTTCCGTCTGCTGGTACAATCTTCCATTTTGAGTATTCTGGATTACTGTAATATAGGGGTTTACAAGAAAATACTTAAAAAACTGAGAGTGGTTCAGAACACAGCTGTTCGCCTTATTTTCAGATTAAAGAAATGGGAGCATATCACTCCTTTTTATCAAAAACTTCACTGGTTGCCAGTAGAATCCAGTGTCCTGTTTAAGTTCTCTTGCATTTGTTATAAAGCAGTTTTTGGTATGCTACCTGGCTACCTTGCTCCTCACTTTTCTCTAAGTCATACCAACAAGAATACACATAGGATTAATTTGTTCACCTTCCCCTCTATAAAATCTTACCATTATAAAAAGTTCTTTGAGGAAACTTTCTCATTTCAGGCTGCCAAATTGAACATGTGGCTCGATAAAACTATGCAAGAGGCTACTTCCTATTTTGATTTTAAAAACACATCTGTTTGATAGGCTGACATCTTAATGCATTCTGTTTTAAACTACCTTGCCTTTTAATTGATGCATTTTAATATCTGCCTGTTTTATCTGTATGTTATCTATTTGCACTGTATTTATCAACTTTTCCTGTTGTGAACCGCTTTGAACCTTTTTGGTATGGCGGTATATAAAAAATAAATTATTATTATTATTATTATTAATAAAGTTAAAAGGGGATAGATTCCATACAAACGTAAGGAAGTTCTTCACCCAGAGAGTGGTGGAAAACTGGAACGCTCTTCTGGAGGTTGTTATAAGGGAAAACACCCTCTAGGGATTCAAGACAAGGTTGGACAAGTTCCTGCTGAACCAGAACGTACGCAGGTAGGGTTGATCTCAGTTAGGGCTCTGGTCTTTGACCTAGGTGCTGCCGCGGGAGCGGACTGCTGGACGCGATGGACCACTGGTCTGACCCAGCAGTGGCAATTCTTATGTTCTTATATACAGTTGAATATAATACATTAATTTCTTAAAAATCTTGTAAACAAATACATTTTTAAATGTCTCCTAAAATGCTGATATGAGCAAGAGGTCACTATTAGAGAATTCAAATCTTTATCCCATATGACATCTCAAAAGCATCATTAACTGACCTTGTTATATACTTTTTAGTCTGTGAAAGTTTTTTTTTAACATGGAAGAGAATCCAACTTAACAGGCTCTATACCCATGTTAGATTCCCCCACATGTTGAAATGTCCAGACAATAGGAAAGAACCACCTTACAGGCTCTACACCCCTGGTGGATTCCTGAAGTAATATGGAAAGGTGGCTGCAATGTGGATCGATGCCTCGATAGAAAAACTGGATTCGGTACCTTGTAGCCCCAAAATGCTTAGGCAGGACCGGTACCGAACAAAGCAGCCTCTAGAAGCACGTCAAAAGACAGCTGTTTCAGAAACTTAGATGAAGCCTCACAGTATCCCGAAGACAAACCATTAATGTCAATGTAGAATGTCAATATAAAGAATCAAATTCCCTTCTTATGCGAGTCTGCGCAGCAGAAATTAAAGTCCAAAGACTGTTGGAAAATTAAGAAACTGGAGATGAAATGCTGTGCCATGCAGAGCCTCGATGTGAAGAACATTGGTGTTTTACTGGTGATCGATGCTCCAATTAAGAGAATCATCGACGGCATCAACACCTTATGTATTTGGTACCGTTCCAATGAAGAGGAACATTCTCATAGTCAAGGTAACCGATGCGAAGCAGTGGATAAAGTCATCAATCTTGGAACAAATATCCAGCACCAAAACCTGAGCTAAGCAGTTGCACACCCAGTAAGGAACACAATCTGCACATAAGGATGACACAGGCATCAATGTGTTTAAAGAATGTCAATACTACGGAGAGCGGCATTTGAGGATAGACTCTGAAGCAGTACCTTGTGCCTTATGAGAACTATGCTCAGGCTAACTGGTTGAGGCTAATGAGGTTGCTGACAGTGAAGTAGAGATCAGTCTACAGAAAAAGTGAACCTCCTGCAATCTCAAATCATGTACCGATACCTGAACGGGTATCAACGGTACCGCAAGGTGGCGTTCTACCAATGTAGAACAGCATCAAGTCTTAATCAGCAGCGATGTCCATCAATGATAAGGAAGCACCATAGAGAAAGAACAAGTGGGGAGTGGGATAGAACACGTCAACCTTGAGACAAACAATCTTTTATTTCTAAACTAAACTAAACCTTAAATTTGTATACCGCATCATCTCCATATAGATAGAGCTCTGCACGGTTTACAGGTAATTTCTAAAAACTTAGCAGGAGACCTTCGTGTACCCTATTGCTTGAGTCTTTTGGCTTTTCTACAAGTATAGCATATATTTACAGGCTTTCTTAAAAGTTTGTATTTCCAGCACTAGAGTGACACCTAGTGGACCAATAGACACACCCCTGAGGCAGGCCTCCACCTGGGGGCCGAAACACAGACTGTGTCGGGTCATCAACTGGATCCTTTCAAAATAAGGACATCACGTTTATAGGACTTTAAATACATTTGATTTTATTCATTTGGTTCAGTATTTATTTTGAGTTTATAGAAATAAAAGATTGCCTCACGGTTGACATGTTCTATCCCATTCCCCACTTGTTCTTTCTCTGTTGGATATTTACGTGAGGTTTCTGTTCCCTTTCCTTTGTTTTATATTTGCTCTCAAGGAAGCACCATAACCATACACCATCAATGGTATTAAAAGTGCCACAGGCATCAAAGCGTGAGTGCCTGAAAATGCGATGTGCTTCAGAAATGACACTGTATCGCCCCGAAGGACATGCATCAAGTGGACTTGATGGTTAATGGCAGGGCTCTGTCCACTGCGATGAATTTGCATTGACATGGTTGAAAACATTGGTACAGAAGGCATGCATCAAATAGACTCAATGCTAATATGCCACCAATGTAAGCATCAATGTCCTCCAATACTGGCCAATTCCAGTCCCTGGAAGTCTGACTCTAGACCAGGGATCTCAAAGTCCCTCCTTGAGGGCCGCAATCCAATCGGGTTTTTAGGATTTCCCCAATGAATATGCATTGAAAGCAGTGCATGCAAATAGATCTCATGCAAATTCATTGGGGAAATCCTGAAAACCCGACTGGATTGCGGCCCTCAAGGAGGGATTTTGAGACCCCTGCTCTAGACCTATATGTGGAAATAAATAAACAAGAAAAGTAAAACTTTGACATTAATCAATAGTGTTTTCCTTCTTCCAATCTACAGCCTCGGAGCCAGATACCGTCGGAGAAGGTAAGTCAGGTTGGAGTAGAAACAAAGCCGAAAATCCATTAAAAAAAAGAAACAATCAGTAAGACGATTGGAAAGAATCTGGAAAAAAAACCAAAACCCGGGAAAACTCTACAAACAACTGACAAAAGAAAAACGTAAAGCTTTTTACTCATCCAAAATTAACTCATCTAATACTAGCTCAAAGGAATCAATACAAAAGAACTGTTCAACCTGGTTACTAATTTATTTGACACCACACGTTACACTCAGCTCATGCATAATATTAAACCACCTTCAGCAAATGATTTAGCACAGCATTTCGATTCAAAAATTAAAAACCTAAGAAATAACTGTTCGACAATTGACATATACAAACATCAACTAACTAACATACAAGGAAATTAAATACAAGCGGACATGATTTGGAGTTTCTTTCAAGACTTAGATTGGAATAATTATATCAAATTATATAACAAGTACTCAGTGTTCTTCAACCACCGGTCCGTGGACCAGTGCCGGTTCGTGCATCAGGCCCAAAACAGTATTCTTTAACCGCCGGTCCATGGTGCGATCGATGCGGTGTTATCTTTGAGCCAGCTCCCTCTTCCTCACTGATTCAGTGCACAAAGCCACGGGCAGTGGTTCCTATGCGCGTCCTGGGCCTGAACCGGAAGCCTTCTCTCTGATGTCACAATGTCAGAGGGAAGGCTTCCAGATGAGGCGCGGGACGCGTAAGGATGCCCGCAGCTTTGTGCACTGTATCAGTGAGGAAGAGGGAGCCGGCCTGAAGATAACACCGGGGGCGGCATAAAATGGCCAGGCAGGAGCAGGCCAGAAGGTAAGGCATAGCATAGCATGGAGGGAGGGAGACAACAAAGATAGGGGGAATGATTTTATTTTTGAATTTTGTGATTGAATTATGTGAATTTTGAGAATTTACATCTGCTGTCACTGTGCTTTCTATAGTTTAATTTTGCGGTTAACCATTATGTGTTGTTAATAAGATTATATAGTGTGTATCTATGAAAAATGAATGGAAAAAATAGTGTTACAATTAGTACTATTATGGGTGAAGGGTCTGGGGTGGAGATTGGGTAGAGATGAGCGGGGTCTTGCCCACGACTTAGCCCAGTGTTCTTTAACCGCTAGTCCGCGGACCGATGCTGGTCCACAAAATAATTATTTTATTTCTGCCGGTCCATAGGTGTAAAAAGGTTGAAGAACACTGCTCTAGATCATACTGTGTTCTGGACTCATGTCCCCCAGAAATTATGAAAGCAGCTCCATTAAAATTCATAGAAACATAGAAATAGACGGCAGATAAGGGCCACGGCCCATCCAGTCTGCCCACCCTAATGACCCTCCCCTACCTTTATCCTGTGAATAGATCCCACTTATCGATCCCATTTGGCCTTAAAATCAGGCACGCTGCTGGCCTCAATCATCTGAAGTGGAAGATTATTCCAGCGATCAACCACCCTTTCAGTAAAAAAGAATTTCCTGATGTCACCTCGCAGTTTCCCGCCCCTGATTTTCCATGGATACCCTCTTGTTGCCGTGGGACCCTTGAAAAAGAAGATATCTTCCTCTGCCTCGATGTGGCCCGTGAGATACTTGAACGTCTCGATCATGTCTCCCCTCTCTCTGCGCTCCTCGAGCGAGTATAGCTGTAATTTATCTAACCGTTCTTCGTACGGGAGATCCTTGAGTCCCGAGACCATCTGGGTGGCCATTCTCTGGACCGACTCCAGTCTCAGCACATCCTTGCGATAATGCGGCCTCCAGAATTGCACACAGTATTCCAGGTGGGGCCTCACCATGGATTTATACAATGGCATAATGACCTACGGCTTACGGCTGATGAAACCCCTGCGTATGCAACCCATGATTTGTCTTGCCTTGGATGAAGCTTGCTCCACTTGATTGGCAGACTTCATGTCCTCGCTGACGATCACCCCTAAGTCTCGCTCTGCTACCGTTCTTGTTAGGATCTTGCCATTAAGGGTATAAGTTCCAGCATGGATTTTGGCTACCCAGGTGCATAACTTTGCATTTTTTGGCATTGAAGCTGAGTTGCCAGGTCCTAGACCAGCGCTCCAGTAGGAGTAGATCGTGCATCATGTTGTCAGGCATTGAGTTTTTGTCCATTGTGCTTTTGCCCACTACATTGCTTATTTTGGCATCATCGGCGAATAATGTTATTTTACCTTGGAGCCCTTCTGCCAAGTGTCTTATAAAGATATTGAATAGGATCGGACCCAAGACCGAGCCTTGGGGCACTCCACTGATCACCTCCGTCATTTCAGAGGGGGTGCCGTTCACCATTACCCTTTGCAGCCTACCTCCAAGCCAGTTCCCAACCCATTTCGTCAATGTCTCGCCCAATCCTATAGAACTCATCTTGCTTAGCAACTTGCGGTGTGGTACGCTATTGAATGCTTTGCTAAAGTCCAGATATACGATGTCCAGGGACTCCCCAACATCCAGCTTCCCCGTCACCCTGTCAAAGAAGCTGATCAGGTTGGATTGGCAGGATCTCCCCTTAGTAAATCCATGTTGATGGGGATCCCGTAGATTCTCCTCATTCAGGATCGTATCCAATTGGCGTTTGATTAGAGTTTCCATTAGTTTGCTCACTATTAATGTGAGACTCACTGGTCTGTAGTTTGCTGCCTCTATCTTTGACCCTTTCTTGTGGAGTGGAATGACGTTAGCCGTCTTCCAGTCCAACGGGACGCTGCCTGTACTAAAGGAGAGGTTGAAGAGCGCGGACAGCGGTTCCGCCAAGACATCACTCAACTCCCTGAGCACCCTGGGGTGTAGGTTGTCAGGCCCCATAGCCTTGTTAACCTTGAGCCTTGACAGTTCACCGTAGACACTGCTGGGCGTAAACTTGAAATTACTAAATGGATCAACTGAGTCAACCCTTGTCTGTAGCTGAGGGCCGTGCCCCGGCGCTTCTCGGGTGAAGACTGAGCAGAAATATTCATTTAATAGTTGTGCCTTTTCTGAGTCCTTTTCCATATATTCTCCGTAAGGTTTCCTAAGACACATACTATCCCGCCTGAGTTTTTACTTCTGTCACTGATGTACCTGAAGAATGATTTATCTCCCTTCTGGATGTTCTTTGCTAGAGACTCCTCCATGTGGAATTTAGCCTCCCTGACTGATGTTTTGACGGCTTTTGACTTGGTCAGGTACTCTGCTCTGGAGTCCTGTTTCCCTGATTGTTTGTAAGAGATGAATGCTTTTTTCTTCTCCTTGATGAGGTCTGAGATCTCCGCAGTGAACCACTGCGGCTTATTGTTCCTACGCCGTTTACTTACTAATTTAACATAGCGGTTTGTCGCTTCCTGTATGGTGGCTTTCAAAGTCGACCACATTTCTTCTACGCTATCGGTTTCTGCTTGGCTTTGTAGCACCTGGTGAACAAAGTCACTCATGCCTTGGAAGTTTGTGTCCTTGAATTTGAAGACCTTGGTCAGTGTGGTAGATTTAGTGAAGCCTTTCCTAAGATTGAACCATATCATGTTGTGGTCGCTGGAGGCCAGTGTGTCTCCCACCGAGACTTTTGTGACACTTTCTCCATTGGTAAGTAACAGGTACAGTATTGCCTGATCCCTTGTTGGGTCAACACCAGTTGCCTGAGACGTGCTCCCTTCAAAGAGTTTAATAGCCTCCTACTGCTGCCGGAAGCAGCAGTAAGTGTGTCCCAATCCACATCAGGCATGATGAAGTCACCTAACAATACTGTGTCCCCACGCAAGGTGATATTATCAATATCTCCGATTAATTCCATATCTAGGTCATCCTGTTGTCTTGGGGGTCTGTAAATTACGCCAAGATACAGGCATTTGTCCTTCCCTCTGGCCAAATTATTTATTTATTTATTTGATTTTTTTAGCCCGTCTTCCCAAAAGAGCCCAGAACGGGTTACAAAGAATATATTGGTGCATTAAAATTATAAGTAAGATAGGTACTTAGAAATTCCCTTACTGTCCCGAAGGCTCACAATCTAACTAAAATGACAATTAGAAGAGTAATAAAGAAAGAAAATAGAGATAGAGGAGAAAAATAAGAAAATAAACATACTAATAAGATTACAATGATCTAAAGGAATTTGAAAGGTTAAAAAGAGGGGAGATAAGAATAGATGCAGAGGGAGAACCGTTGAAGCAATAGAATTCTGGGGAAATTTAAATGAAATTTGAATGATAAAATAAAACAAAACAAGTGGTAAAACAATAAGTGAGATTAAAAAAATATATCATAAACTAAAAAGAAGTGAAAATAAAATCAAAACAGTCAAAACTGAAGTTCAGCTTGAACGGGCCCCCGAGCCAACCGTTGGTCTGATGGCCGGACTGCAGCCCTCCTCTGTTGGCTCTCCCCTGCTGGAATGGGGGAGGAGCAAAGACAGTGTCGGGTGCCCCGCTGGAACGGGCCCCCGAGCCGACCGTTGGTCCGATGGCCGGACTGCAGCCCTCCTCCGTCGGCTCTCCCCTGCTGGAATGGGGGAGAAGCGAAGACAGTGTCGGGTGCCCCACTGGAACGGGCCCCCGAGCCGACCGTTGATCCGATGGCCGGACTCCATCCCAAAGAGATTCCCCAGTGTACTGGACATCTGCGATTCTTGTGACCTTAATGTCATCTTTTGTATATAATGTTACACCTCCTCCCATTCTGCCCTCTCTGTCCTGGCGAAGCAAGTTGTAACCCGGTATGACCATGTCCCACCCGTGGGAGTCCGTGAGCCAGGTCTCAGATATCGCCACCACATCCAGGTCGGCATTCCTTATTTCTGTTTCCAGTTCCAGGATCTTGTTTCCCAAACTGTGTGCGTTAACGTGTTTTTATTAAGTCTCAGTGGGGATATTCTCGTTTGAGTTACTTGGACACTATTAGCATTATGCGCATATTTTGTATTCTCCCTAGACCCAGAACTATATCGTGCACCTATCCTGGACTCCTCAGACCCAGAACTACAGTGTGTACCTATCCCAAATACGGAAAGGTGTGTATCTTGTGGGGGTGTTCCCGCATGGGCTACTTGAACTCCTTTGGTACAATTTGCAATGTGTGTACCCCCTCTGGACCCAGGATTACAATGTGTACTGCCCATAGTCCCGGAATTACAATGTGTACTCTCCCCGACCCAGAATTGCAATGTGTACTCCTCCTAGATCCAGAATTACAATGTGTATATCCCCTAGACCAGGGGTCTGCAACCTTTAAGACATAAAGAGCCACTTGGACCCGTTTTCGAAAAGAAAAAAAAAACTTGGAGCCGCAAAACCATTATAAAACAAATCTAACACTGCATATATTGTTTCTTATCTTAATGCTATATACAGGATCACTAAATTGAAAATAAAATCATTTTTCCTACCTTTGCTATTTGGTGATTTCATGAGTCTCTGGTTGCACTTTCTTCTTCTGACTGTGCATCCAATCTTTCTTCCTTTCTTCCAGCCTCCTGTATGTTTCCTCTCCTCCAGACCTCATTCTCTCCCCCAACTTTTTCTTTGTCTCCCTGTTCCCCCTTCTTTCTGTCTCCGTGCCGTCCCCCAAGCCACTCGGTTTGCTGCCACCGCAATCGGGGAACAGCCCCCAAGCCACCACCGTCCCAAGCTTTCCCTGCAGAAGTGTTGCGCTGACCAGCATTCCGCTCCCTGACGTCAATTCTGACGTAGGAGAGAAAGTTCCGGGCCAACAAGGCATTTCTCCTCATTCCATCCAGCCTGAGCCCCATCTCTCCTTGATCCAGCATTTCCCTTCTGTGTCTGTCAGAATTACCATTCCACCTATTTTCCAGCATCACCCTTCTTTGTGTCCATCTCACCTATATCCCTATCTCATCATTTTTTCAGAATCTTCATTTGTCTCTGTCCTTGTCTTTACCCCATGTTCACCATTTGCCCTTTCAATGTCTTTATCTCCCCCCCCCCACTTTTTCAGCATTACTTCTATGTCTCTATTTCACCTCCTCTTCATGTCCCCTCTGTATCTCTATCCTTATTCAGTAGGTCCTGCTTACTCTTTCTCTTCTTTGTGTCACTATCTCCATTTTCAGCTTTCCCCCCTTTTCCTTTGTTACTGCACCCTGTAGCCAGAATCTTTCCACCCTCCCTCCACTCCGGCCCAGCCCAGTATGAAATATTTCATTTTGTTTCCTCCCCTCTCTCTTTCTCTCTCTCTTCTCCTCCCTCACCCACGAGTCCTGCATCTGGCCCTCTCCCTTCTACCTGCACCTGGCAACACCCCCCTGCTCCGCGGCTCTCTTCAGCAACTCGTCAGCAGCGGTGATCAAGACAAGCTGCCGACATCGAGGCCTTCCCTCTACGAGTCCCGCCTTTGTGGAAAAAGGAAGTTGAAACAAGCGGGACTCGCAGAGGGTAGGCCCCGACGTCAGAAGCTGCTGCTGAGTTGCCGAAGAGAGCCGCGGAGCAGGGGATGTGGCCGGAAGCAGGTAGAAGGGAGAGGGAGATAGGAAGGCTGTAGATCTCCGGAGCATGACACCGACCCCGGCCAGGATGATTTCTTTTTCAGGCGTCGCGGCGGGAAATAGCCATGCTGAGCAGTGAGCTCAGCACTACACAGATGAAAGCCTTGCTTGCTGATTGGTCCGGCGGCACGGCGGGGCGGGGCCGCCGGACCAATCAGCAAGCAAGGCTTTCATCTGTGTAGTGCTGAGCTCACTGCTCAGCATGGCTATTTCCCGCCGCGATGCCGGACTTGTAACTGCATGCCTGCGTGACACACTACCGGAGCCGCAGCAAAGGTGGAAAAGAGCCGCATGCGGCTCTGGAGCCGCAGGTTGCCGACCCCCGCCCTAGACCAAGAATTACAGTGACCCAGAATTATAATGTGAACCTACCCCAGACTCGAAAGTGTGTATACTCTCCCCTGACCTAGAATTTCGGTGACTACTTACCTCAGCCTCAAAAAAGAATTGGCAGTTTAGCTCATCAGGTTGGTTGTTTGTGCCCGTACCCTCCCCCAGCTTACCTAGTTTAAAGCCCTGTGAAGTAGGCAGGCTAGACGGTGTCCAAGGACATTCTTCTCTCTTCTGGTCAGGTGTAACCCGTCTTGTCCCTGTAGTCCTTGCAATGCTTCTCCATGGTGCAGGAACCCGAAGTTCATCTCCTTGCACCATCCCTGTAGCCAGTCGTTGGCCCTCTGGATGCGATCCTCCCTGGCACTGCCCTTGCCCCTTACTGAGAGGATTGAGGAGAACACCACCTGCGCATCCATCCTCCTCAGCTTCTCACCCAGGGCCCTGAAGTCTTCAGGTATGCTGTTCGGGGTGCTCCTGGTGGTGTCGTTGGTTCCGACGTGGATGAGTATCATGGGGAAGTGGTCTCGGGGCTTGATGAGTCTGTCAAGGCAAGCGGATACATCCCGGATCCTGGCCCCTGGCAAACAGCAGACCTCTCTTGATTGCAGGTCTGGTCTACAAATTGGTCCTGAATTATTTAACCGACAACTTAAAAAATGGAAAATTCCTCATTAATAATGGTCATATTATAACCTCAATTCCAAAAAATCGTAAAGAATCACCAACATCGGTAACCAACTTTAGACCAGTAGCATCCATTCCATTTATTGTAAAAATCATGGAAGGATTGGTACATACCCAATTGATGGAATATCTTGACCAGCTCTCTCTTCTGCATGAAACTCAATCCGGTTTTAGACCTTTGTTTAGCACTGAGACAGTAATGGCAGCTATCTTGGATAATTTGCGTTTCTTGTTTAGTAAAGGCCTTAACACCCTGATCATGCAATTTGACATGAGTTCTGCCTTCGACTTGGTGGATATGATGGGGAGTATGTCCCATCACGTGAGAGAGTGCCGCCCCGAGGGAAGGCTACATCAGAGTCTACCTCTCCCCAGAGTGCCCAGGGGTAATAGGTAACCCAGGGTTAAACAGGGAATAGCTGGGTTCAACTAGTTACTAATGGGGTGGTTCTAGTTATAGTGGAAGACTAGGTGGGTGGTGTTAGGAACCAGCTACCCCTATTGCTCTGGAGTATTCTGTTGCCCAATAGTAAAGACTGAATGACCTTGCCATTGGACTTGAATAACTAATTTGCATCCTAATTTGCATAAGAATCAAGTGGCAGAGAAAAGTGGTGATTTGTAAAGAAAAGAGACTCCTAGAACCTTAAACTGGACTCCTGATAGGAAGAGGAGCTCTGGCTTGGACCCCTCAATCCTTGGGGGGGACGGGACATTTTGAGGAGTCAAGCGGGACCCCACCCTGAACTGATAGGGGGGTTTATTAATGGACTCTCAACAGAAAGGAACATAGTTAGAATACCTGGAAACTAGAGCTCCAGGGTGACCCTTGAGGGGAGGAATGTGGGCTTAGTGCCTAACCCTCTCTGAGCATAAGAGCTCCAGTGAACGGAAACTCGGCCTATGCCTCGGTAGGTGTGCCAGGATCGTGACAGTGGACCATGGGAAACTGTTATAATGCTTAAACACAATTGGAATCAAAGGAGAGGTGTTAAACTGGTTTTGAGGTTTCCTTATATCCCACGCCTATCAAGTACATTTTAATCACGATCTCTCTGATACATGGAGCAATCCATCTGGCGTGCTGCAGGGGTCACCATTATCCCCATTGCTTTTCAATGTGTACATGTCTTCATTAGGTGCGCAACTGTCTCAACTGGGGATAAAATTATTTAGCTACACAGACGACTTTACGATCATTATCCCATTCACTACCTCTCTTTTGGAAGCTACTCCTAAAGCAGGGGTCTCAAAGTCCCTCCTTTAGGGCCGCAATCCAGTCAGGTTTTCAGGATTTCCGCAATGAATATGCATGAGATCTATGTGCATGCACTGCTTTCAATGCATATTCATCGGAGAAATCCTGAAAACCTGACTGGATTGTGGCCCTCAAGGAGGGACTTTGAGATCCCTGCCCTAAAGCAACAGAAATACTAAATTTGATGGAGCAATGGATGATTGAATTCAGACTAAAGCTTAATCCAGAAAAAACAAAATTTTTTGTAGCTTTGCCACACCCGCTTGACACTAAAACATTAATGTGAATCAATAATCTTAGCTATCCTATTCAATCTACTATGAAAGTATTGGGAGTAACATTGGACCAGAGCCTGACCATGAAAGACCAGGTGGATTCCTTAGTTAGAAAGAGTTTTCACACCCTCTGGAAGCGTCGGTCCATTAGAGCATACTTTGATGTTTCATCATTTAGAATTCTGGTACAATTCCTTATACTGAGCCAATTTGATTACTGTAACATCGCCTATTTGGAAATTCACCAGAAGAATATGCGGCAATTGCAACTGGTACAAAATGAGGCAGTCAGGCCAGTGGAGTACCTAGCATGTGTGACACCCAGGGCCCATCATTTTTTGGCACCCCCTCCCCCATCTGTAAGAAAAACATGATTTTTAGTAACAAGCCACACGTCATACATGAGTACCTAGGAAAAGGCAGCATCTTACATACTGCAGTGAGAAGTACAACAGCAATACACCCATTGTAAAACTAAACAAGCCAAACTAGTACAGATCAATCCTGCAGTCAATCCTAACAGAAAACCATGTCTTTCGAACACACAGAACACAGAAAACACCTTCGCCTAGTATGGAATGTCATCACAAACTTACCCCTCTCCCTTTTACAAAACTGTAGTGTGGATTTTAGCCACAGTGGTAACAGCTCTGATGCTCATAGAATTCTGAGCATCAGAGCTGCTACCACCACGGCTGGCGCTAAAAAACGCTCCACAGTTTTGTAAAAGGGGGGGATAAAATAGAAATACATAGACAAAGGATAAATTGAACCAGAAAGAAGCTGGACTCTGCATACAATGCAATACCACAGAAACAGTGACACATGTCTCCTAAAGCAATAAATAAATAGAACATTTTTGTTCTACCTTTGTCTTCTCTAGTTTCTGCTTTCCTCATCTTCTTGTTACTCTCTTCCTTCCATCCACTGTCTGCCATCTCTCTGCCCCTATATGGCATCTTCTCTCCTTCTATGCCCCTTCCAGAAACTGTATGCCTCTCCCTTCCATCTCTCCTTTCACCCCCATTGGTCTGGTATTTGTCTCCTCTCCTTCCCCCCTGCTCTGGCATCTCTCTCTCCACTCCCTTCCTCCTGGTCTTCCTTCTCAATTTATTTTCTGCCTCTGTCTTAATTCTTTTTTACTATTCAGTCCTCAATTTCCCTCTTTCACTGTGTCTACCTATAGCTTGCCACCTCTTTCCCTCACCCCTTCCAGTAACTAACTCTATCCTCTTCTCTAAATCCTGCATGTGCCCTTTTTTTCTTTCTCCTCCCCACTTCCTTCCAGCATCTGCTCCCCCTTTCCCTCACACTTCCATTCAGCAGCTGTCCTTCCTCTTCCCCACTCTTCCATTCAGTGTCTGTTTCCCTCTCTCTACACCTTTCATCTACTGTTCACCCTCTATGTCGCCCCTTCCATTCACTGCCCTCTGTGCTCTTTCTATCCATAGAAACATAAAACATGATGGCAAAAAAGGGCCACGGCCCATCTAGTCTGCCCACACTAATGGCCCACCCCTAACTACCTCCATGAAGAGATCCCACATGCCAATCCCATCTTTTCTTAAAATCTGGCACGCTGCTGGCCTCAATTACCTGTTGTGGAAGATTATTCCAGTGATCAACCACCCTTTCGGTGAAGAAATATTTTCTGGTGTCGCCATGAAATTTCCCACCCCTGATTTTCAACGGATGCCCTCTTGTTGCCGTGGGTCCTTTAAGGAAAAAGAGATCCTCTTCCACCTCGATACGGCCTGTGACAAATTTGAACGTCTCATTCATGTCTCCCCTCTCTCTGTGTTCCTCGAGTGAGTACAGCTGCAACTTACCCAGTCGTTCCTCATACGGGAGATCCTTGAGACCTGAGACCATCCTGGTGGCCATTCGCTGAACCGACTCAACTCTCTGCACATCTTTTTGATAATGCGGCCTCCAGAATTGTACACAGTACTCCAGATGGGGTCTCACCATGGATCTGTACAACGGCATTATGACCTCGGGCTTACGGCTGACGAAACTTCTAAGGATACAGCCCATGATTTGCCTATCCCTGGATGAAGTTTTCTCCACTTGATTGGCAGTCTTCATGTCTTTGCTAATGATCACCCCCAAGTCACGTTCTGCTACAGTCCTTGCTAGGATCTCACCATTTAGGGTGTAAGTCCTGCATGGATTTTTGCCGCCAAGGTGCATGACCTTGCATTTTTTGGAATTGAAACTTAGTTGCCAAGTTTTTGACCAATGCTCCAGCAGGAGTAGGTCCTGCGTCATACTGTCAGGAATTGAGCTTTTGTCGGGCACTGTGCTTTCATCTGTTGTGGGGTTGCCTACTATGTTGCATAGTTTGGGGTCATTGGCGAATAATGTAATTTTACCTCGAAGCCCCTCAGCCAAGTCTCTAATGAAGATGTTAAATAAGATCGGGCCCAAGACCGAGCCCTACGATACTCCGCTGATCACCTCCGTCGAATCGGAGAGGGTACCGTTTACCACTACCCTCTGAAGTCTACCTCTAGTATGCACCCTCTCTCTTCCATATGGCATCTTCCCTCTTTCTATGCTCCTTCCATAAACTATCTATCCCGTGCCCCTTCTCTCCTTTGTACATGATTGATTTCAACTCTGTCACCTCTCCGTTTTTCTCTCTCTGTCACCACCCCCTCCCCTATGCTCTGGCATCTCTCTCTTCTCCTTTCTTTCCTTCCCACCTCACGGTCTGGCATCATCCCTTCCATGATTCCCGGCATCTCTCTCCTTTCCTTTTCTTCCATCTCTCCCTCCCCCTCCAAGCTCTGACATCTCCTCCTTCCTTTCCCCTTGATCTGGCATACCTTCCTTCTTCCCTCCATGCCCTGGCTTCTCTTCTTCCCTCCAAACCCTGGCATCTCCTTTCATTCCCTCCAGTTGGGTACAGCAACACTCTCCCCAATTCTCTCCCCCTCTGCTCCCTTTCCTCCTCCTGTCACCAAGGCCTGGTGTCCTGAACTTCATCAGGCAGCAGCAGCATTCACTGCTGTTGCCGGCTTCAGGCCTTCCTCTCTGTCAGGTCCTGTCTTCATGAAAACAGGAAGTAGGCAGGACCTGGCAGAGAGGAAGGCCTGAGGCCGGCAACAGCAGCGAATTGTAAAAGCTGCTGCCCGAAGAAGGTAATGGCGCCAGGCCTTGGGGCACCGAGGCAGACCGCTTCTCCCCTCTCCCAGCCGAACCCCCGCTGACCCTCCTATCTCTCCCACCCCCAAGTGAACCTTTACGACCCTCCCAGCAAGAGCAACAAACCTCCCTCCAGTAGCATTGGCTGCTTCGCGGCTTTCTCCTGCCGGTGAAGCGTCACTGATGACGTTATCAGTGATGCGGCAGAGGGAGGAGAAAGCCGCGAAGCAGCCAACGCTACTGGAGGGAGGTTTGCTGCTCTCGCTGGGAGGGTTGGAGTACGATAGGGACCGGGCCAGCTGTGCACCCCCCACTAAGGCTGCACCCGGGGTGGACCACCCCCCCGCCCCTCATTGGTATGCCACTGAGTCAGGCTACTTTGTGGGTTGAAGAAGTTCAATCATGTGACACCTACTGACTTCCGCACTGGCTGGCGCGTGTGAAGTTCAAGTTTGGATGTTTTTGCTTTAAGGCACTATACGGTTTGGCCCCTAAATATGTAACTGACCTTTTCTCTTTCACAACAAACAAACATAAGAGAAGCTCACATCTGAATTTTGTTTCCCCACCGGTTAGAGGCTGTAAATTTAAAAGTCATCATCAACATCTTTTCTCACATCAAGCAGCATTATGGGGTAAAGATCTGGAACAACTTATGCATAAAACTTATGGGGAATTTAGGAAACACCTAAAAACATCTGTTCTTGAAGTATTTAGGTAACTGACCTATATAATCTTAGACCACAACTACTGAACTACTGTTAATCACTAACCCTTAACTTTGTTAAATCTACTCAATCTGTAACATCTTTTAATCATTGTAAACCGCACAGAACTTCACAGTCCTGCGGTATATAAACTGTTATTATTATTATTATTAAGTCAGGATGGAAATTTGTGTGAAGGCCACTAAGTAAAAGAAGTTTGAGGAAAGTCCAAAATTTCTTTTTCCTTTCTACTTTTCTTTGTCGTTTGTTTTAAAAAGAAAAGTAGTAGAAGAGAAACTTGAAATACTTGAAAAAGATTAAAATAAAATATAAATGGGAAGGTAACTCGACGGAGAAACAAGAGAGACATCTTCTTCACTGCACAAAATGAAAAACTGATGACCTTGCGAGCTGGGGTCAGGCGGAAAGGTACTTGTGCATGCAAAGTGCGGGCAGTCTAAAAGCTTGTTAAAGTTTAAAATGATACTACACTTTCCACTGTCCATACTGGGGCTCCATGGATGACGTCACCCACATGTGAGAATATGCTGCCTGCTTGTCTAATGATAAACTACCCTACCTCCCTCATCCCTTAGATATTACCTTTAAAGCTCTGGTGGTCTAGTGGTGAATCAGGGCAGTAGTGGAACAATCTTCTGGAGTCTGTCATAGGGGAAAACACCCTCCAGGGATTCAAGACAAAGTTAGACAAGTTCCTGCTGAACAAGGACACACACTGATAAGGCTGGTCTCGGCTGTGGCGCTGGTCTTAGACCAGAGGGCTGCCGCGTGAGCGGACTGCTGGAAATGAAGGACCACTGGTCTGACCCAGCAGCAGCAATTCTTATGTTCTGTCCCATGAGAGCCGTGATCAAAAATGCCTGCCGCAAGTTCTCACTGCAGTCTTGTGAGTTCCTGTGGTCTCAAAAGACTAGCGGGAATTTGAGGCAGGCATTTTTAATTGCAGCTCTCATGGGGCAGGAGTGTAGGAAGATAGCTCCTGCCCTGTTTCACTGCTAAACCAACAGAGCTTTAAAGGTAAGGTTTACTGGAGTCAGGGAGGTGGGGTGATTTAGAGACAGCCGGGACAGTTCATGGGAAGGATCGCTCCTGTCCTGGCTCACCACTGGACCACCAGGGCTTCAGGCAGGCCCACAGGAGGCCTGTAACAGGTCCAGGCGGGTGCAGATAGAGGGAGCAGACCAGAGAACACAAATATAAACTGAGACCCCCCACTTTTGGTCCCAAAAATCTCAGTTTATATTCTAGTATATACGGTACTCACAAGGATGGAGCAAGGTTTCTTCTTGACCAGTAACAGCAAATCAGAATTGTAAGTAATACAGGAAAATAAAAAGCCATCACAACAGATCTACGGTATCTATATATCTCACAAGGTGGAGTTTATGCATGGTATACAAGGTGGAGCAAGGTGGAGTTTATGCATGGCATACATCTCTGAATTCAGAAGAACAAAGTATGTTTCTCTTGTAAAATCTGAAAAGCATCCGAACAGGAAGAGAGTTTGTTTGGATCCTAGTTTGCATTTTTCTAGTTGAAAGCTCTTGGAAATATAGAACCATAATGGCAGATAAAGGTCAAATGGCTCATCCAGTCTGCCCATCCGCTGCATCCACTATCTGCTCTTCTCCCTAAGAGATCCAACACGCCTGTCCCACGCTTTCTTGAATTCAAACATGGTCTCCACCACCTCTACCGGAAGACTATTCCACCCTTTCTGTAAAAAAGATTACTCCAGAGCCTATCACCTTTTAACCTCATTCTATACCCTCTCATTCTGGAGTTTCCTTTCGATTAAAAGAGACTCATCTCATGTGTATTTAAGGTACATAGGTATTTAAACAGCTCTATCATATCTCTCCTCTACTGCCTTTCCTCCAAAGTATACATATTGAGATCTTTAAGTCTGTCCTTGTATGCCTTATAACGCATTAACCATTTTAGTTGCCTTCCTCTGGACCAACTTCATCCTGTTTATATCTTTTGAAAGTGCAGTCTTCAGAAATGTACACAATATTCTAAATGAGGTCTCACCAGATTCTTATACATGGGCATCAATACCTTCCTTTTCCTCTCCCTATGCACCCAAGAATCATTATAGCTTTCACCATTGCCTTTTCAACCTGTTTGGCCACCTTAACATATATCATTTTTATTAAATGAATAAACAAATACAATCATGAACAACAATATAGATTATTGCGGAATCGACCGTCCTAGGCTTCAAGAGCAAACTAGATGCATATCTCCTTAAGAGAGGCATATAAAGATATGGTGGACTATAAATTACGCCAGGTGTACACCTGGCGGGGCCTCCGCGTGTGCGGATCGCCGGACTTGATGGACCGAAGGTCTGATCCGGTGATGGCAGTTCTTATGTTCTTATGTTCTTATGTTCTTATGATAATATGTTATCATATACAGTCAAACCTCGGTTTGCGAGTAACCCAGTTTGCGAGTGTTTTGCAAGACGAGCAAAACATTCTCGCAAAACTTGTCTCGCAAACCGAGTGTTGACTCGATTTGCGAGCACCCACCCCGAGAACCGGCATCGCTCCCCCCCCGCTCGAATTGGCACTCCCCGCGTGAACCGGCACCCCCCGCCTGACCAACTTGAACTCACCCCCCCGTCTGGCACCGGCACGAGAACTGGCATCGCTCCTCCCCGCTCGCAAAGGCCCCCCCCGCTCATATCGGCACCCCCCTCTCGTGAGAACAGGCACCCCCCACCCGACCAACTTTAACTCACCCCCCCATCTGACACCGGCACACAGCCTACAGGACTTGCCGGTGCCACTTGAAGATCAAAGCCGGCAGAGGCAGGAAGAAGATCTTCAAGTGGACTGGCACGTCCTGTGGGCTGCGTGCCGGTGCCAGATGGGGGGGGTGAGTTAAAGTTGTCGGGCAGGGGGTGCCGGTTTGCAGGTGGGTGGGGGGTAGCAGCGCCACTGGCCTCGGGGGGGGGGGAACGTATCAAAGCGAATTTCCATTATTTCCTATGGGGAAACTCGCTTTGATATACGAGTATTTTGGTTTACGAGCATGCTTCTGGAACGAATTATGCTCGTAAACCAAGGTTCCACTGTACTAATAATTTTCATTACAATTTTCATTACAATAAAATATATTAAGGTTTTCCTAATAAAACACAGCCATGCACACTAGGTGTTAAGGTATCTAAAAAAGGTTGCCAAATATTAAGTAACTTTCTTCCTTGTTTAGTATCCCAGTCAGAAAGACACATAGCTTCCATTGTTAACAAATAAAGCATACGAGCATGCCATTGTCCATAATTCGGACTTTGAGATCCTATCCAAAGTGAAAGAAAGATTTTCAAACCAGAAAGTATTACCCTTTCCAAAAAATCCTTATAACCTTTGGTATAGGATGCTGAATATCAAATATCCAAAACAAACTACAGTGATACCTTGGATTACGAGCATAATTCGTTCCAGGAGCATGCTCGTAATCCAAAATGCTCGTTTATCAAAGCGAGTTTCCCCATAGGAAATAATGGAAACTCGCTTTGATGCGTTCCCCCCACCTGCACGAGAACCGGCATTGCTCCCCCTGAAGGCCCCCCCCTGTGATCTGGCACCCCCCCACCACGATCCGGCACCCCCCGATGCGATTGGGCACCCCCCCCCGCCTCGATCCGGCACCCCCCGACGCGATTGGGCACCCCCCCTCCATGATCCGGCACCCCCCAGCTGCTTCTTACCCTCATCTGGGCACCGGTACCAGCATGTCCTGTGCTTGGTGCCGGTGCCCGAAGATCGGTCTCCTCTTCTGCTGGACCTTGAGCATCTGTGCATGCTCAAGGCCCAGCAGAAGAGGAGGCCGATCTTCGGGCACCGGCACCAAGCACAGGACATGTTGGTGCCGGTTCCCAGATGAGGGTAAGAAGCGGCAGGGGTGCCGGATCATGGCAGGGGGTGCCGGAACGTGGCGGGGGATGCCCATTTGTGTCAGGGGGTGCCGGATCGTGGCAGGAGGTGCCCAATCGCGTCGGTGGGGTGCCGGATCGTGGTGGTGGTGGGGGTGCCAGATCACAGGGGGGGCCTTCGGGGGGAGCAATGCCAGTTCTCGTGGGGGTGGGGGGAACGCATCAAAGCGAGTTTCCATTATTTCCTATGGGGAAACTCGCTTTGATAAACGAGCATTTTGGATTACAAGCATGCTCCTGGAACGAATTATGCTCGTAATCCAAGGTACCACTGTAGTTTGTTTTGGATATTTGATATTCAGCATCCTATACCAAAAGGTTATAAGGATTTTTTGGAAAGGGTAATACTTTCTGGTTTGAAAATTTTTCTTTCACTTTGGATAGGATCTCAAAGTCCGAATTATGGACAATGGCATGCTCGTATGCTTTATTTGTTAACAATGGAAGCTATGTGTCTTTCTGACTGGGATACTAAACAAGGAAGAAAGTTACTTAATATTTGGCAACCTTTTTTAGATACCTTAACACCTAGTGTGCATGGTTGTGTTTTATTAGGAAAACCTTAATATATTTTATTGTAATGAAAATTATTAGTACAGTGGAACCTTGGTTTACGAGCATAATTTTGCGCGAGTGTTTTACCGCCCAGCGCAGGGCGCGTCTCCTCAGTTCAGATAGCTGGCAGAAAAGCCAACCTGGGGAGGTGGGTGGCTCGTGAGAATAGCTGCCTGCTGTCCCTGGATAACACCTGTTACGGTAAGTAACTGTGCTTTATCCCAGGACAAGCAGGCAGGTAGTCTCACTAATGGGTGACCTCCAAGCTAACCAAAGTGGGATGGTGGGAGAGTTGGCAACTTAGGAGAATAAATTTTGCAATACTGTTTGGCCAAACTGTCCATCCCGTCTGGAGAAAGTATCCAGACAATAATGAGAGGTGAAGGTGTGAACCGAGGACCAAGTGGCAGCCTTACAAATTTCTTCGATTGGTGTCGATCTGAGGAAGGCTACAGAAGCTGCCATTGCTCTGACCTTGTGAGCTGTGACTTTACTGTGTAGGGGTAATCCAGCCTGGGCATAGCAAAAAGAGATACAAGCTGCCATCCAGTTGGAGATGGTGCGTTTAGAGATGGGACGTCCCAACTTGTTCGGATCAAATGAGATGAAAAGTTGAGGAGCAGTTCTGTGTGGCTTGGTGCGTTCCAGGTAGAAAGCCAAGGCATGTTTACAGTCTAGAGTGTGAAGGGCTGATTCTCCAGGATGAGAATGAGGCTTTGGAAAAAACACAGGGAGAACAATGGATTGATTGAGATGAAATTCCAAGACCACTTTGGGGAGGAATTTTGGATGAGTGCGGAGGACCACCTTGTCATGGTGGAACACTGTGAAGGGTGGGTCCGCAACCAGTGCTTGAAGCTCACTAACTCGGCAAGCAGAAGTGAGGCCGATGAGAAATACCACTTTCCAAGTGAGGTACTTCAGGTGAGCCCTGTGAAGAGGTTCAAATGGAGGTTTCATAAGCTGAGAAAGAACAACGTTGAGGTCCCAAACCACTGGGGGCAGTTTGAGGGGAGGATTGACATGGAAAAGTCCTTTCAAGAATCTGGAAACCACCGGATGAGCAGAGAGAGGTTTCCCTTGGAGAGGCTGGTGGAACGCAGCGATTGCACTGAGATGGACTCGTATCGATGTAGACTTGAGGCCCGAATGGGAGAGGTGCAAGAGGTAATCTAACACTGACGATAAGGAGTGTTGTGGCTCATGATGATGAGAAGAACACCAAGTGGCGAATCTAGTCCACTTTTTGTGGTAACATTGTCTTGTGGTAGGCTTTTTTGAAGCTTCTATAACATAAGAACATAAGAACATAAGCAGTGCCTCTGCCGGGTCAGACCATAGGTCCATCCTGCCCAGCAGTCCGCTCCAGCGGCGGCCCAAACAGGTCACGACCTGTCCGAATCATCAGAAGGGGCTCCCTTGCCACCTTGGTTTCTCATTGAAGTCCTGCCTTCCTATCGAAGTCCTAGCCCTCCGGTCTTGCACATGCACGACCTGGTTGGTTTATACTCATTACCTGGTTAGCTTTCTATACTTGTGTTACATCCCAGCTCCTCCCTCAGTATCCCACGATCCCTTTATCCCTCAGGAATCCGTCCAATCCCTGTTTGAATCCCTGGACCGTACTCTGCCTGATCACTTCCTCCGGTAGCGCATTCCAAGTGTCCACGACCCTCTGGGTGAAAAAAAACTTCCTTGCATTTGTTTTGAACCTATCTCCCTTCAGTTTCTCAGAGTGCCCCCTCGTATTTGCTGTCCCCTTCAGTCTGAAGAATCTGTCCCTATCCACCCTCTCTATGCCCCTCATGATCTTGAAGGTCTCTATCATATCTCCCCTGAGCCTCCTTTTCTCCAGAGAGAAGAGCCCCAGCCTATCCAGCCTCTCGGCGTATGAGCAGTGTTCCAGCCCTCTTACCATTCTCGTTGCTCTCCTTTGGACTCTCTCAAGTACCGCCATGTCCTTCTTGAGGTGCGGCGACCAATACTGAACGCAGTATTCCAGATGTGGACACACCATCGCTCGATACAATGGCATGATGACTTCCCGTGTTCTGGTTGTTATGCCCTTCTTTATGATGCCCAGCATCCTGTTGGCTTTTTTCGAGGCTGCTGCTGCTGTGACGTCTCTCACAGGTTGAGAGAACTGGAAAGGGGTTACGTTGAGAGGAACCAAGCTGTCAGGTGTAGGTACTGCAGGTTGGGGTGAAGCAGAGATCCCTGATGCTGTGTAAGCAGTGATGGAAACACTGGTAGAGGATAGGGCTCCCTGTTGCTGAGTTGAAGTAGGAGGGAGTACCAAGGTTGCCTGGGCCACCGTGGAGCAATCAGAATCATGGTGGCATGGTTCGACTTGAGTTTGACTAGGGTCTTCTGGATGAGAGGGAATGGAGGGAACGCATATAGGAAGAGGTCCGTCCAATCCAGAAGAAAAGCGTATGCCTCGAGGCGGTGAGGAGTGTAGATCCTGGAGCAGAACTGAGGCAGTTTGAAGTTGTGGGGGGCTGCAAAGAGATCGATCTGAGGAGTTCCCCACTGAGAAAAGATGTGATGGAGGGGCGTTGAGTGGAGGGTCCACTCGTGAGGTTGCAGCAGACGGCTCAAGTTGTCCGCCCCTTGAATGTAGACAGCTTTGAGAAAGGTGTTGTGGCGGATCGCCCATTTCCAAATTTTCAGGGCTTTCTGGCAGAGGGAGGCCGATCCCGTGCCCCCCTGTTTGTTGATATAATACATGGCAACTTGGTTGTCCTTGCGGATGAGGACCACCTTGTCCTGGAGCAGGTGTTGGAAGGCATTGAGAGCATGGAGGATTGCTCTGAGTTCCAGGAGATTGATGTGGCACTGGCGGTCTGTGTTGGTCCAGTAACCCTGGGTGCAGAGGCCGTCCAGGTGGGCCCCCCAAGCTTAAGTGGACGAGTTGGTCGTGAGGACCTTCTGATGGGGGGGGCGTTTGAAACAGTAAGCCTCTGGATAAGTTGGAGGATAGCATCCACCAGCAGAGCGATTGTCGTAGAGCAGGAGTGACCCGTATGTGTCTGGACAGAGGGTCGGAGATTTGTGACCACTGGGATGCCAGGGTCCACTGGGGGATCCTGAGGTGAAGTCTGGCAAAAGGGGTCACGTGGCCCAGGAGAATCATCATGTGTCTCGCCGAGATGGATGGGCGAGAGGACACCAAGTGACAGAGATGGAAGAGAGCCTCCAGGCGTTGCAGTGGGAGGAACGCTCTGAGATGGATGGTGTCCAGAACGGCTCCAATGAAGGGAAGGTTGTAGATGGGATTTCGGGAAGTTTATCTCGAACCCTAGGTGTTGCAGTAATGAAATCGTCTTCTGGGTGGCTAGGACGACTCTCTGAGATGTGGAATCCTTGATGAGCCAGTTGTCCAGGTAGGGGAAGACCTGGAGGCTGTGGTCGCTGAGTGCTGTGGCTACCACTACCAGGCACTTGGTGAAGACTCTGGATGATGAGCTCAGGGCGAAGGGGAGCACTCAGTATTGAAGATGCAGATTTCCCACCCTGAATCTGAGGTATTGGCATGAGGCCGGGTGAATGGGAATGTGTGTGTAGGCCTCCTTGAGGTCCAGAGAACATAACCTGTCGTTCTGTTCGAGGAGAGGGTACAGGGATGTCAGGGTCAGCATGCAAAACTTCTCTTTGACCAGAAATTTGTTGAGCACACTGAGATCTAAAATGGGTCGCAGATCGCCCGTCTTCTTCGGAACAAGGAAATATCGGGAGTAGAAGCCCTTGTTCTGTTGAGACCTGGGAACCGGTTCGACGGCTCCGAGCTGTAGTAAGGCTTGGGTTTCCCGAAGCAGAAGGGCGGTCTGGGTTGAGTTGGAAGGAAACTCTCTTGGAGGATGTTCCGGGGGGACTCGCTCGAACTGGAGGGAGTATCCTTCTTTGATGATGGAGAGGTCCCAGAGATCGGTGGTAATGGTCGTCCATCGGTGGTAAAAGTGATGAAGACGCCCCCCAATTGGTAGGGTCCCTGAGGCGGGCAAGGGGACTGAGGTTACGTTCTCTTTGAGGCAGTCAAAAGGACTGTGGGGCCTTGGGTGCAGCAGGTGGTTGGGGCTTGTGGTGCTGCTTCTGTGGGTGCTGCCGCTTCACAGGCTGTCGTGTGGGGGGAGCCAGTTTGGGCGGGTAACGCCTCTGGTATATCAGCGGTGGGTGTGATGGACGAGGTGGAGCAGGCCTGGGCTTCGGGCGTAAGATGGATTGGAAGGATTTCTCGTGGTCCGAGAGCCTCTTGGTCACCGCCTCGATGGATTCATCGAAGAGGTCGGTGCGGGCGCACAGGACGTTGGCAAGCCTGTCCTGGAGATTGGGGTCCATATCAATGGTCCTGAGCCACGCCAGCCGGCGCATGGCCACCGCGCATGCTGTGGCACGGGCCGAGAGCTCGAAGGCATTGTAAGATGACTGCATTAGTTGTAGCCGTAGCTGGGACAGCGAGGCCAGAACCTCCTTGTACTCGGATTGTGCCCTGGAGTCCACATAGGGCAAGAACTTCTGGAATACCGAAAGGAAGAACTGGAAGTATGTGACGAAATGGAAGTTGTAGTTCAGCACTCTGGATGTCGTCATGGAGTTTTGGTAGATCTTCCTGCCAAACCTGTCCATGGTTTTGCTTCTCTACCAGGTGGCACGGTGGCGTAGACCTGGGAGTGGGACCGCTTCAGTGAGGATTCCACCAAGAGGGATTGATGGGAGAGTTGGGAACCATCGAAACCCTTGTGGTGTACCGTGCGGTACCTGGTGTCCAGTTTGCTCGGTACCGCAGGGATGGAATATGGTGATTTGAGGCATCGCATGAAGGTTTGATCCAGCTGCTTGTGTAGGAGAAGATTGAGGGATTCAGCGTGTGGCTGAGGTAGGTGCATGGTCTCCAGGTATTCTTTGGAGAATTTTGATCCTGTGTCCAGGTGGATGTCCATGTCATCCGCCATCTGTCGAAGGAAAGAGGAGAACGACAGCTGGTCGGCCATGGCTCGACCTCGAGTGGGGCTCGAGGACGTCGAGGCCTCTGGATCCGGCGAGGACGGGGATCTTGGTGGTGATAAGGACCCCGTCGAGTCCTCCAGGTCCGGAATTGGAAGAGGTGAAGCCGGTGGGGAATACCCCAAGCAAGGCTGTTTCCGTTGAGGCGAGGCATGCCTGGACGAGTGCCTCGAAGAATGTCTCGACCGATGCGAGCTGTACTTGGATATCGGCTTCGATGGGCGAGGTGATTGGATCTTCGCTGAGGGCCCCAATTAGTGGATGGGGCTGGAAGCTGTCGATTGAAGCACGGTGGTGTGTCTGGGATCGCCCCGGGGTTCTCATAGAGGCTTGAACCCGTATATCGGGTGGATCGGTTCCAGTGGAGGCATCAGCAAGGGTTCTGCTCCTTGCATGGGGTGGATGTGTTCCACTGGAGGCACTCGCAAAGACTCTGCTCCTTGCATCGAGTGAATCGGTTCCAGTGGAGGCACTCGCAAAGACTCTGCTCCTTGCATCGAGTGAATCGGTTAGCGTGGAGGCACTCGCAAAGACTCTGCTCCTTGCATCGAGTGAATCGGTTCCAATGGAGGCATGGGCAAAGACTCTGCTCCTTGCGATGCATGCACCGAGGCCAGACAAGACACTCGCAGAGACTCTGCTCCCTGTGGAGAGTGTGTGTATCGTTGGGGCACTGGAGGCGGCTTGACCTCACGGGAGGCCTCCCCGTGCCCAGGCTGGATATGGGATAGAAGCCTAGGCCCTATGGAGGTCAAGAGCTCGATGAATTGCTTCTCCAGCAAGGTCTGGAACGAGGCCGGCAAGGATGGATCCGCATCTGAAATGGGACCGCCTGCACGGGCCTCGCGTTCTTTCGGGGCAGTGTGTGAGTGCTTGGGCCTAGAAGCCTTGGGCACTTTCAACACTACCGGTGGGATGGGCTGCTGTGCTACCTGATCTGAAGAGACTGAGGGAGGCGTCGCAGCAGGCGTCAGAGTCGGGGCCGGCACGAACTAGGCCGGCTTGATGAGACTCGGCGTCGTCGAGGTGGAAGGCTGCGGGGCAGCGGTTGAAGCCGAGGGCAAGGGACCTCTCGATGTAGGTTTCTCCTTCGAGGGCTCCATGGTGAACAGCGACTCCCACAAAAGGCAACGGCGCTTGAAGGCATGTGCAGTAAGTGTGGAGCAAGGCCGGCACGATTTCGGAAGGTGTTCAGGCCCGAGACACCGGAGTCAGCGTCGATGAGGGTCCGTTAGTAAAATCGCACGCTGGCACTTGGCATACTTTTTAAAACCGGTAATAGGCCGGGACATAGGCTGAAAAAGCTCCACCGCAAGATCGAAACCGCGGGGCTGCAGCCGCGTGGCTTGCCCGGTCGAACTGTTGGAAGAAATTTTTTTTTTAAAAACAATAAAACACGATGAAAAACCGATGATTAAGATAAAAAGAACCAAAACCGCGGACTTAGAAGGCACAAGTGAAGAAAATTCGCGCAGAGAGTCGAAGACGGACTTCTCGGCTCCGCAGAAAAGTAAGAACTGAGGAGACACACCCGGTGCATCAGGCGGGAAGGCACTCGCGCATGCGCGGTGCGGGCGACTCGAAACTTCGAAAGTTTCTGCAAGCAAGTATGCTTGTGAGACGTCCGCATCGGGGCTCCGTCGGATGACGTCACCCATTAGTGAGAATACCTGCCTGCTTGTCCTGGGATAAACCGAGGTACCACTGTATAACTATTACAATGCCATCTAGTATTCCACATATCGCTAACTTGTGAAAAAATAACAGACCAGAAGTGTCTAACCAAGGGGAATTCCCAAAACATATGAGAGTTGCTTTAGAGCAGGGGTAGATTGCAAAGGCTATGCGAGTCGATTGCGTTGCCTTTGCAATCTTGTTCTTCCTGCCTCCCCCGAGCCAGGCCTGGCGCGTACAAGCACTGAACCCACAAGCCTTCACCTCCGACGTCAATTCTGATGTGGGAGAGGAAGTTCTGGGCCAGCCAATCGCTGCCTGGCTGGCCTGGAACTTCTTCAACGTCAGAATTGACGTCAGAGGTGAAGGCTTGTGGGTCCGGCACTTATACATGCCTGGCCTGGTTTGGAGAAGTGGAGAAAATGGTGTGATGGCTCGGGGGGGGGGGGGGGGCAGGGGGAGAAAGGAAGGCAGGCAGGGGGAGAGAGAAAGAAAGACAGAAATAAAGAGAGGGGGCAGGTGGAGAAAGAAAGATAGGCAGGCAGGGGGAGAGAGAAAGATAGAAAGAAAAGGGGAGGGGGCAGAGAGAAAGAAAGGCAGAAAGAAATATTGGATTTACAGAAGAAGGAAGTGTAACTAGAGACTCATGAAATCACCAGATAAAAAGGTAGGAAAAATGATTTTATTTTCAGTTTAATGATCAAAATGTGTCTGTTTTGAGAATTTATATCTGTTGTCTATATTTTGCACTATGGTCCCCTTTTACTAAACTGCAATAGTGGTTTTTAGAGCAGGGAGCCTATGAACGTCGGGAGCTGCAAGGGGCATTCAGTGCAGCTCCCTGCAATAAAAACCGCTATCGCAGTTTAGTAAAAGGGGAGGGGGTATATTTGTCTATTTTTGTATAGTTGTTACTGAGGTGACATTGCATATTTTAAAGTCATCTGCCTTGACCTCTGAACCTCCCGCCCCCCGAATACAAATGATAATTAACATTTTCTCTGCATACAGTGTGCTTTGTGTTTTTAAAAATTTTATTGTTGGTAGATCATTTTGACTTGGTCATTTTAAAAGTAGCTCGCAAGCCAAAAAAGTGTGGGCACCCCTGCTTTAGAGTGTCTACATTTTATGCATGAACCTTCAGAAACAATTGTTGCTCTATATGCATGCCAAGCCACTATATATAGTTGACATATAAATTTATTTCCCATTTCAAAGTATTAAAGGTTGGGTATGAGAACATGTAGTAATTTCAGAAAACTTTGGATATGACTTACCTGCAAGTTGATTTGTAATTTATTATTCCAAGCCTGAGCTATTTCAGAATAGTCTAATGAAAGAGAATACTCCAACATTGTATGACAAAAATATTTTAAAGGAACTACTAGCTGAGCATCTAGCCCAGGGGTGCCCACACTTTTTGGGCTTGCGAACTACTTTTAAATTGACCAAGTCAAAATGATCTACCAACAATAAAATTTTAAAAAACACAAAGCACACTGTACGCTGAGAAAATGTTAATTATCATTCCTATTCTGGGTATTTTTCAAAGAGATCAAGGCAGATGCCTCTATGCACTGTTACCTTAGTAACAACCATACAAAAATAGACAAATATACCCCCTCCCTTTTTACTAAACCACAATAGCAGTTTTTAGTACAGGGAGCTGCGCTGAATTCCCCGCGCTTCTCTCGACACTCATAGGCTCCCTGTGCTAAAAACCGCTATTGTGGTTTAGTAAAAGGGGGGCCATAGTGCAAAATATAGACAGCAGATATAAATTCAGACACATTTTGTAAAGGATTGATTCTTTTTGTATTGTCTGGTCAAAACTTTATACTGTATCCCTTTTTTTCTTTGATATCTTCTGATATTATGAATGTATTAAACTTATAAATTAAAAAAAAAATAAAAAAATTGAAAATAAAATCATTTTTCCTACCTTGTTTGGTGATTTCATGAGTCTCTGGTTGCACTTCTTCTTCTGATTGTGCATCCAATCTTTCTTCCCTTCTTTCAGCCTTTATGCTTCCTCTCCTCCAGACCTCATTCCCTTCCCCAACTTTTTCTTCCTCTCTCCCTGCCATTTCTTTCTCTCTGCCTCCCTTTCTTTTTTTTCTCTTCATGCCCCCTTTCTTTTTTTCTGTTTCCCTTCTTTCCTTCTGTCTCCCTGCCTGCCCCCTTTCTTTCGTTCTCCCTACCCTCCACCAAGCCACTGCTACCACCATCTGGGAACAGGCCCCCAAGCCGCCGCCGCCGTTGCCATCAGGTAACAAGCCCCAAAGCCGCCACCGCCGACGCACCAAGTTCTCTCTGCTTCCCTGCGGGCCGACCAGCATTCCTCTCCCTGACGTCAATTCTGCCATAGGAGAGGAAGTTCCGCCCAGCCAGGCAGCGATTGGCTGGCCCGAACTTCCTCTCCTACGGCAGAATTGACATCGGGGAGAGGACAGCTGATCGGCCCGGTAGATCGCCAAGGCAAAGTGAGTTTGATCGACTCACTTTGCCCTGGCGATCTACCGGTCGATCGCGATCGACCTATTGGGCACCCCTGATCTAGCCAATATGCCTCTGACAATTTTCAAATGTGTTTATTAATAAAGCTGATGAAGACAAAGAGGACACATAGGCCCTGATTCTGTATAGGACGCCCGGGAGAGGCTTAGTGGGTCCGCCCATCCTCACTAATCCTAAGGCCTGATTGGCCCAGGTGCCTACGAGCCTGGGCCATCACACCTTAGGGTTAGTGGGGATGGGCAGACCAACTATGCCTAAGGCCTGATTGGTCCAGGCTTCTAGAGCCTGGGCCAATCAGGCCTTAGACTTAGCGGGGATGGGCCGGGAAGGTCTGGCATTAAGGTCTAGCATGCGTGGCAATTCAGCGCGCGCTATTCCGTGCATTAATGCCCTAACGCAGCTTATTAAAAGGAGCCCTTAGTCTTGTCTAGTAAGGGCTGTATATCTACTTCATGAAGCTGGGTAATATTTTGTGGAATTTTAATTCCCAAATATATTATTTTCTCAGATGCCCATGTTAAAGGAAAAGTGTCAGCCAATCATTTTGGTAATGTAGATTGAAAAGGAAGAGCTACTGATTTCTGATAATTCAACTTAAAACCAGAATGAAAACCATATTCAGCCAGAGCATCAAGTAAATATGATAAGGATCTTTCTGGATCTGTCAAAATCAGCATAAGATCATCTGCAAAAGCCAATACTTTCAATTCTTGACCTTTAATATTAAGACCTCTAATTTGAACATCTCTTTGCAATGTGAATAACAATGGTTCTAAATAGAGAAGAAATAATAACGGGGATAAAGGACATCCCTGATGAGTTCCTCTCAAAATTTTATAGGGAAAAGAATAAGTCCCATTTAGTAGTATAAACGCCTGGGGGCCAGTATATAGAGTTTGTAGACTTTCTAAGAACCATCCAGAAAAACCCATATAAGACAATGTATGAAAGAAAAAAGACCACTCCACCCTATCAAAAGCCTTTTGGGCATCTAGGCTAGCCAACAATCCAGGAATTCCAGTCTTCTGACCAGTCACTAATGCCATTAATACCTTGCATACATGTATTACTGATTGTCTACCACGAACAAATCCAGCTTGTTCCGTCCCAATTAGTTGGGGCAAATAAGATGCTAATCTATCTGCTAATACCCTTGCAAAGATTTTTAGATCTACAATAAGCAGAGATATAGGACAATAAGAGTCAATATTTTGAGGATTCTTCCCTGGTTTTGGGATTAAAGCATCTGTTACTCCGAAAGGGAAGGAGCCATCATTTACACATGTGGTAAAATAGCGCGCCATCGGTCTCAGAAAATGGTAAAGAAGCATTTTATAATATTCAGCAGTAAACCCATCAGGTCCGGGTTGTATTTCTATCGCTCGTAAGGGCTTATTTAAAGAATTTAACATCTGAGAGGTTAAGCATTTCAGCCCAGCGTCTTCCAATTATGTCTGTATCAATGAGAATTGGGAAAATGAATCTGCTGTATAAAGATGAGAGAAATAATCATAAAAAGTTTGAGTTATCTTATCAGTGTTATTAGTAATAGTCCAATCTGAAAGTTGAATGGTGTGAACCAATCTTAGTCCATTCCAAGCCTTGGAAGATATCATCCAGGGCGATTTCCAAAATGGAAAAAATGAAATTTTCTATAGATGGAACTACGCTTGGTCCTTTCATGTAGTAGAGTATTCAAGGCTACTTGCGCTGTTAACATTCCTTCTTTATGTGTCATTGTAGGATGACATAGATAAGTCTTCTTGGCACTTTGGAATTGGTGTCAAAGTGAGATAATTTTTGATGCAATTCTATAATTTCTTGCAGCTACATAAGCAATGACATGTCCCCTAATTACCGCTTTAGAGACTTCCCAGAATATGACCAGATCTGTAGTATGTCCTGAATTAAAATGCGTATAATCTGCCCATCGTTCCACACTGTTGAAAATGGGAACCTTCATATAAATAAGCAGGAAAACACCAAGCCCTTCCGCTGCAATTTCCTACTTCCATATCTTTAAATATCAGAGAATGATTTGATATTGCTTGTGGACCAATGACAGAAGAAAGAACTTGAGAAAACAGTGATTGAGACACTAGAATATAATCTATGCGAGACCAAGTTTAATGAGAACAAGAAAGATGAGTGTAGTCTCTTTCTGTTAGGTGTAATAATCTCCAAGGATCAACGAGATCTAAAGTTGATCATAAATAAGGAACATCCCTATGAGGTACAGAAGGCTGCAATCCTGGGGAGGACCTATCTAGAGAAGGATCCAAAACTTGGTTCAGATCACCAGCCAGAATTGAACACAATATTCTAAATGAGGTCTCACGATTCTTATACAGGGGCATCAATACCTCCATTTTCTTTCTGGCCATACCTCTTCCTATGCACCCTAACATCCTACTAGCTTTCACCAACACCTTTTCAACCTGTTTGGCCACCTTAAGATCATCACATACAGTCACACCCAAGTTCCACTCTTCTGTCACGCACATAAGTTTTTCACCCCCTAAACTGTACCGTTCCTTTGGGTTTTTGCAGTCCAAATGCATTGACCTTGCTTTTCTTAGCATTAAATTTTAGCTGCCAAATTTCAGACCATTCTTCTTCGCCAAGTCTTTCTTCATATTATTCACGCCATCTGGGGTGTCTATTGCAGGTTTTGGTATCATCTGCAAAGAGGCAAATCTTACTTGGCAACTTTTCAGCAATATTGCTTATAAAAATGTTAAAAAGAACAAGCCACCTTAAGATCATCACATACTATCACACCCAAGACCCGCTCCTCTTTCGTGTACAAAAGTTCTTCACATTCTAATCTAAACTGTACCATTCCCTCGGTTTTCTGCAGCCCAAATGCATGACCTTGCATTTCTTAGCATTAAATCTTAGCTGCCATTCCTCAAGCTTCGCTAGGTCATTCCTCATGTTACTCACATCATCAGGGGTGTCTACTCTATTACAGATTTTGGTATCATCTGCAAAGAGGCAAATCTTACCAGTCAGCCCTTTAGCAATACTGCTTACAAAAATGTTAAAAAGAACAGGCCCAAGAACCGAAACTTGAGGCACACCGCTGGTAACATCTCTTTCCTGAGAGTGATCTTCATTGGCCATTATCTTCCACTGAACCAGTTCCTGATCCAGTCAGTCACTTTGGGGTCCATACCGAGGGCACTCAGTTTATTTATTAGATACCTATGTGGAAGAAACAATTCTTTGTGTTGGAGTTATATAATGTAGGCTTTGGTGCTTAACTTGGAATAAAAATGAAATCAATTCATAATGCTCCATTCAACAACCCAAAGTCCCCCAAAGTTTGGCTGAAGCAGAATCGGATATGGTTGCATGCCTGGAAGAAAACTGAACAGAAGAAAAGTTCTGTGTTATAAGAAATATTCATCATTTTTCACTAAAGAAACTAATCCATCAAGGCTTAGGAGGGGGAAGAAAATGTTTACTTCTTTTTAACTAATAAAGACAAGGTCAACCTACTTGTTAAGGTTCCAGCAGATATTGGTCCCACGATGCCCATCAACAGGATGGTGACAGACATGAACCTACCATATTTGTGATGCCTGAGTGTGAAAAGTGCCAGAAGTCCTGCAGGGACATGAAAGGAGAGGGAGGAGACCAGTGCCCACAAGAAGACCCCATACCACATCTCTGGAAGACATAAAGAAGCAGAGGAAAATTACATTTTCTAAACCAGTAAAGGAAGGCTTAAGAACAGTTCTAATTGTGCATTTATTGTTCTTGCTCATCATTCACTCACTATCATAGGTTTAATTTTTCTAATAACTGCAATCCTGTTCTGAGTCTGACATATTATTTTAAAATGACATTACACTTCAACTCTATCTAGGGTCGGAACTCAAAAATCCTGTGGGTCGCTGTGGGGCCGATTAATTGTCCAATTTGAAAACAGTGATTGATGTTCAAACAATTTTGTATGCAAATTAGTTTCACTGAGTTCTGCCGTAATCCCATCCAATCAGTAATCAGAGAAAGTGACCGACACATGCGCAGAACTGGCAGGGGAAACACTTAAGCAGCCCCCTGCGGCTCATCTGTTCGGGGCAGGAAGAGTAGGTATTTTAATTTTTTTATGGGCACAGATGTGCATGTGTTACACACACATCTGTACCTATTACAAAAAAAAAAGTTCTGCCGGGACCCTCCCCCTAACAATGGCCCACACTCCTAAACTTAAAAAAAAAAAAAATTGGCTGAAGGGAAGCCCACTCCCTCCTGCCTCGGTCACCCAGATCCCCCATACCCCTGAATCCCCCACCTTTAAATTAAAGAGCAGCAGAAGGGATGCCCACTCCCTCCTGTCACCAGGGCCCCCCCCAAACCCCTGATACCCCTACCTTTAAAGAGGGATGCCCATTCCCTCAGGCCGCTGTGGCCCCTGTAAATCTCTGACAACCCCCCCAAACCCTCATCCCGGTACTCCCTCACAATCTCATATCTTAAATAACAATCCAGCAGGAGAAATGCCCACTCCCTCTTGCTCACAAGTGGGGGCAAATAGACTCAAGGTAGTATTTTCAACTTGAGTGATTAGAAAATATCATCAAGAGCAATAGAGTAATCACTCAATAAATCTCAACATCTACAGTGTCTATCCAGTGTACAACTCTTGGTAACTTTTGTGCTCAGAATCAAGGAGACAATAACAGGGGCGAACCCTAGCACTAATGTCTCACCACCCAATCATTGCATCTTAAAGCACCATTTGTGGACAGTATAGATGTTTAAATTATTGACTTAAAGTGCCACTAAGGCATGCTACTTATTCTTTTTTATGCGTTTAAACAAAAACTTGACACGAAGGGAGGAAGATTTAATATGTGTGTGTGATCAGCAAGTAAAGAGTGTTCTAACTGTGAGTCTACACCGCTCATTATCAAAATTCTTCTGTAATACTGTCGGTTCCCTGAAGCAGATACAAAACGTGTCACGTCGGAACCTGATATCTGCAAGCTACAAGATAAGTTTTTGTTTAAACGCATAAAAAAGTATAAGTAGCGTTGCCTTAGTGGCACTTTAAGTCAATAATTTAAACATCTATACTGTCCACAAATGGTGCTTTAAGATGCGATGATTGGGTGGTGAGACATTAGTGCTGGGGTTTGCCCCTGTTATTGTCTCCTTGATTCGATAGAAACTGTAGATGTTGAGATTTATTGAGTGATTACTCTATCACTCCCTCTTGCTGGCAGGCCTGCTTTTTCAAAATGGGAGGGGCCTAAGACTCTGATTGGCCCTGGTGCCTAAGGCCCCTCCCATAGAAGTGGCTTTAGACACGTTTATGTTTATTAAAAATCTTTAAACAGCGATCAAAGCGATTAACAACACAATTCAATCAAATTAATGAAAGGAACTCCATTTAAATAGTAAAGAAAAAAATACATTTCTAATACATAATACTTAATATGACAATCCTAAAATGATTAAAACAAAAATTAAGTTACCTAATAAATAAATGAATGAATGCAGGTCAAAGTACTAAATCTAAATCCTATCAATGTAAAAAGGCCAATTGAAAATAGTGTGCCTTAGGCCCCTTCCCAGTGTAAATTGGTTCAGGTGTCTAAGGTCACTCCTAAGAAAGAGGCCTTAGGCCCCGCCCAGTGCATCCCAGGATGCACCAGGAAGAGGCAGGCCTGCAGGCAGGAGGGAATGGATATCCCTCCTACCGGATTGTCATTTAAGGTACAAGGTTGGGTGAAGTGTCGAGGGTTCGGGGTGTGTGTCGGGGGCTCATGCAGGCCCTGGCAGCAAGAGGGAGTGGGCATCCCTCCTGTCGCTCTTTAATTTAAAGTCGGGGGGGGGGGGGGGGGGTGGGATGTGGGATCCAGGGGGGGGACGGGACCATCATATCGGGGATCCCAAGAGGTGTTTTTTAAATTTTTAATAGGGACAGATATTGTGCATGACATGCACATCTATGCCCATTAAAAAAAACTGGTGTTCACTTTTTTTAACCGGCACCTACAGATCTGTCAGAGATTTCAGAGTGTTACACAAAATGAAGCGCCATTTTTTATCATGTGGGCATCGATCAGAGTGCTCATTTTAATATTGATGAGCTTGTTGTAACATATGATTATCGGAGGTTGCTAGAAACCACAGAAAAGACCATGATTTGACATTTTGTGCATCGATAGTTGCAATATTTCATTGCTAAACCTGTTAAAACATGGTGAGTTTTGAGCATCTTCCTCCTAGTACTTTAGTTATTGCCAGGGGTTGTGAGCTCTGAGTTTGACAAGATGTGTCTCTTTGTGTGCAAACAATGGTTGGGTTACTTTTGTATATCTAAAATTATTTTAATAAGTGCAGCCTGATAAATTGAGGAAAAAAAGCCCCTGATTTTTAGGCAAAATAGCCTTAACTCCTATACCAAAAATAGCCTAAGCAGACCTCTCCATAGCATCTAACTACAGACCGATTGTGGGCATTCCGATCCTCACTAAAATCCTTGAGTCCCATGTCAGCAAGCAGCTAGCCTCATACATAGAGCAACACTCCTGCCTCCCAATGTGGCTTCAGGAAAAAGCACAGCACTGAGCTCCTCCTCATCATTCTAATCACTAAAATCAAACAGCTGCTAAGCTCAGGTCATCAGGCAATATTACTCCAATTTGATATCTCCGCAGCCTTCGACTCACAAAACTCTCGGAAATCAGAATAACAGGGACTGTACTGAATTGGTTCGCTGACTTCCTACAAAATCGCGAATACTTGGTCAAAAGGCAAGAATCATACTCCAACCCTTGGAAGGCATTCTGTGGCATCCCACAAGGCTCCCCATTATCCCCAATCCTATTCCATTTATTCATGAGCTCATTATCCCCAATCCTATTCCATTTATTCATGAGCTCGCTAGAACACATCAAAATGGAAGACGAAACTTTTATCTTATGCCGATGACATCCTCCTCCTCATCTCCATAACCAATAACCATCCTAATATTGCCAAAATCTCAAACAATATAGATAAAATTCAAACCTGGGCAACGAACAACAAGTTGAAACTGAACGCCACTAAGACCAAAGCCACTGGTTTCCGCACCGCACAACAGAATGTCATATCTAACCTCACTCTCTCATCAGGCATCACTCACTTAATGGAAAATTCCACCAGGGCACTAGGCTGCATCTTAGACGACACTCTCACAATGGAACCACAAATATCTAGCCTTCGAAAAAGGCCATCTACACTATGCGTCAACTGCGACTCACAAGATCATACTTCCATCCACACCACTTTGCTCTGATCGTCCAGATGATGGTCCTGCCTCAACTAGACTATTGCAACTCTGCCTACCTTGGCATCAACACTACTCTTATCCATAAACTGCAACTATTCCAGAACACAGCCATTAGACTAATCTACAAATTAAAGAAATTCGATTCAATCACAATCTTCATCAGGCAACTACATTGGCTCCCAATATCATCCCGAATAATTTTCAAATCATCATGTATCCTACACCAGATTCTATACGGAAACTCAGCAGCCCTTCTCATTCAATTATTCTCTACTGTTTGATCGACATCAAAAAGAATCCTTAACAGAATCCAACTAAACCTGCCATCCCCAAAATACCTTCACTACAAGCAAATTTTCCACTCTATGTTAACTTATCTGGGTGTAAAAACCTGGAATGACCTACCTGAAGCTATCAGGAAAAAGACAAACTACACTACATTCAGAAAAAATCTGAAGACTCACCTCTTTAACAATTAACTGTCTTAGTTTCTGTATAGCTCCCCCTACTTCTATGTTCACTCCTCTAGCTTCTCCATACCTCCTTCCCCCACTACTTTCCCTTCTCTTTGATCTGTCGCCTTGAGCCTGTTTAGGTATGTGCAAATCACAAATGGAAGATTAGATTAGATTAAGAGTTTGCTATGTGTTGTTTTACTGTTGACCAAAAGTTATTAGTAGCTAAAGCCAAGATTCTCTATATGGTGCAATTTTAGGCACTGATAGGCACCCAAACTCAGTAAACATTGCCGTTGAAATGACACTATTAACTGAATTTAAAAAAATCAGTGCCAGAATCGTGCCTACATAGGTGCTTTAGGCTGCCTAATGTCACTATGGGCATGGCTAATATTGGAAGCAGTGTTAGGTGGTCTAAAATGACTACGGAGGCATGATTCACTTCATAGGTAGGCACTGGAAATATAGCTCAGGAAAACCCTACTTTTACGGTGCCTACCTTTGCCTTATGTGCAATTCTGTATACAGCACCATCACGTGATTAACATGCGATCAGCGGCTAACTCTGGGCCTAAGTCTCACAGAATAAAATGGCATAAGTTAGTGATAACATAACACATTTTAACAGTAGGCTAAGTTGATAACTTTCTCCCTATATGTGTATTGTCGCATATAACATCTTTTAGTAAATCTAGTCCTTAGATTTTAAGGCCTCAGGGGACAGGGAAATACTATGCTATAAGCTTACATGAAAAGGTATCAATGATATCCAAACATCATCACACTTCTGCTGGGCAATTTTTGAACCTAGCAGGCAAACAAAATAGTAATGGTACAGGTATTTGTATTCCACCAACTCCCTTGAACAAGTTCAAAACAGATAACAAAATTTACAAATACATCAATTAAAATAAATAAAATGACAACAGAAACTTTTTAAACAGATAGGCTTGAGATGTTTACATAACAGCAAATAGGAAGGAGCTATCTCAATTCAACAGGGAGATACTGCCTGATTAGGGTGTGTCAATTTTGAAGATGTCATAATTTTAAAAAGCATGAGTGGAAAAATGGTACAATTTCACTAAAAAATCAACAACTACTGTATTTTTTGCTCCATAAGACGCACCTCACCATAAGACTCACTTGATTTAGAGGAGGAAAACAAGAAAAAAAACATTCTGAACCAAATTCTTTCTGCCAGGCTCTGCACCCAACCCCACACTCCTTGCCAAGCTCTGTACCCTACACCCTCTCCCTACCAGGCTCTGTATCCTGTCCCCCCTCTGGTGGTCTAGTGGTAGGCCGGGACAGGGCAGACAGGGACAGAGCAGGCAGGCCTAGTGGCTGGCAGGAAGGTAGGGACAGGGCATGCAGGCAGGCCTCCCCCCCAGGCAGGCAGGCAGTACTCCCCCCCCTCCCAGGCAGCCCCCCCAGGCAGGCAGTACTCCCCCCTCCCAGGCATCCCCCCAGGCATGCAGGCAGTACTCCCCCCTCCCAGGCATCCCCCCAGGCATGCAGGCAGTACTCCCCCCTCCCAGGCAGCCCCCCCAGGCAGGCAGGCAGGCAGGCAGTATTCCCCCCTCCCAGGCATCCCCCTCAGGCATGCAGGCAGTACTCCCCCCTCCAAGGCAGCCGCCCCAGGCAGGCAGTACTCTTCCACTCCCAGGCATCCCCCCAGGATTGCAGGCAGTACTACCCCCTCCCAGGCATCCCCCCAGCAGGCATCCCCCTCCCTGGCAGCCCCCCCCAGGCAAGCAAGCAGACCTCCCCGCAGGTCCAGCTTTCTGCTCCCTATTTTTAATTCTTTTATAATTAAAAGACCATTTGAAAAAAGGCCTAAATAAATTACCTGAAAGATATTATATAGAAAAGCCTTAACTGTATATCAACCCTATAAATGTAAGCAAAATAGATAGAGGGAAGATAATTTAATAAATGTATGAAATAGTCGAATTATCAATTCTAGCATCATTCAAAACTTAAAACTTAAATAAAAGCCATAATAGCGTCTAATATAACGAATCTAAATAAAAATATATTTTTTTTATAAATGTCATCATAAGTATCCAAATTACAATTAAAATGAAGTCATAATCCTTATTGAGTATTTGAAAAAAACTGTGGTGGACATATCATAAATTATACAGACTTCAGTCTTTGGAACCTCTTATCATACTAGTAAAAAACAACCTTAACCTAAAAGTCCTGGATAAACGCTCCTCCCCCCACCTGGACCATCTAGTCTGCCAACTATCCGACCACACACTCACAGGTACCTTAACTTGCCTTCTTTGCTATATTACACCAGGAAAATGGAACACCTCCAAACACGAACTCGAAGACTTCATCTTCTAGAACTCTCTTAACTCAACACATAATCTGCTCCTCGGAGACATTAATCTACACCTAGAAGACCACACCTCAAAATAAGTCGAAGATCTACTCTCATACCTCAATGCACTTTCCTACCAAATCCTTAACCCCCAACCCACGCATGAAAAAGGCCACCAACTTGATATTGCAGCTTACACAGCCCAAAACTCCCACACACCAGATATCCACATCTCTAACGATACCTGGCATCCCTCCCTCTGGTCAGACCACCACAAATATACCTTCAATATCAACTGGGCACAAAGCAACAACAAACCTGAACCTCACAAAACCTCCTACAAAACCCGTCAAAAAATTGAACCAACCACATTCTGGGACAAAATAGACCCCGCTATAGACTCAACAGATCCTATAGAATTTATACACCACTGGTGAACCTTAAGTGAAACAACACTGAATGAACTAGCCCCATTAAAACCTAAAAACAGAATTTGCAGGCCTTCCGACAAATGGTTCGACACCGAATTACTACAACTAAAAAGGCGCTGTAGACAACTCGAAAGAGCCTGGAAAAAACAGAACCAGAATCAAACCAAAGTCGAATGGAGAAACCTAATCAAACAATACAAGATCAAACTTAATGAAAAACGGAAAGCCTATCACTCCAAACTAGTTGGCACAGCAACCTCAGACACTAAAATGCTCTTCAAACTAGTAAAGAACCTCACTGACAACAAGCCTCTCTTAGCCACCCAAGGAATCCACCCACCAACAGCCTCCCAACTAGCTGACCACTACAAAAGCAAGATCACCACAATTAGATCCACCTTCAACAACTCACCAACATACCTCGACGAGATTATAACAAAACCTACAACATAAGAACCCATAGCGGACAGGGCCTGGACCACCTTCCCACTAGTTCAATGGTCTGACATGGACAGTCTCTACAAAAATATAGCAAAGCATCATGTGACTTAAATAACTGTCCCTCATATCTCCTAACAAATGCCACTCCTAAATTCAGAGCCAACCTCATGCAATGGATTCAAACCACACTCACAGAAGGTCAATTCTCACCTGAACTAGGTGAAATTATAATCACCCCTCTATTGAAAGATCTCAAAGGCCCAATAGACACCCCTTCTAACTACAGACCCATCGCTTCAATCCCACTATACGTTAAAATAATAGGACTAGTAGCACAATACTTCACCAACTACCTAGAAGACCATAACATAATTCACTCCTCTCAATCAGGATTCAGATCCAATTATAGTACAGAGACATTATTAGCAACGCTTCTAGATACAGCAAGACAGCACCTTAGTAAAGGAAGAAGAATGCTGCTAATTCAACTCAATCTCTCAGCGGCATTCGACCTGGTTGACCACACTATACTACTTCAGATACTCGACGCCATAGGGATCTCAGGAGTAGTATACAACTGGTTCCAAGAATTCCTAAAAACAAGAACCTACAGAGTCAAGTCAAACGACCACAAATCGGACCCCTGGTCTAATCCCTGTGGAGTCCCACAAGGATCACCGCTGTCGCCTATGCTCTTCAACCTCTTCTTATCATCCCTTGGCATCACCCTAGATAGCCTAAACGTAACATCTTTCAGCTACGCTGATGATATAACCATACTACTCCCCTTCGACATCCAAGACCCCACCTCGTTAGGCAACCTAAAAACAACACTGGAAGCAGTGGAAGAATGGATGCTAGACCACAAACTGAAATTAAACTCAGACAAAACAAAATTCCTACTACTTGAAAAGGACAAAACCCTATCCATAACAGAACTAGAAATAAACGCCACCAAATACCCCATACAGCCCTCTCTCAAAATCCTTGGAGTGTCGATAGATAGATGCTGCACAATGCAGATCCAAATCAACAAAACCACTCAAAAAGCATTTTTCACCATGAGCAACCTACAAAAAATAAGAAAATTTTTCGAAAAAGATCATTACAGGATCATAGTCCAATCCCTTGTCCTAGGACTAGTGGACTATTGCAATATCCTATACCTTCCTTGCCCCACAACCTTGATAAACCAACTGCAGACCATTCAAAACACAGCCCTCAGGCTGATCTATTCACTTGGAAAATTTAACCATATCACCAATGCCTACCTAGACTCACACTGGCTACCGATATGAGCTCGAATCCAATTCAAATTCTATTGTCTCTTATTCAAAGCAACAAACGGAACTGCACCCACCTATCTTAACAACCGTCTAAATCATAACAGCATATCCAGACCCAGAAGAAACCAGACCCTATTCTCCTACCCACCACTCAAGGGAACTTAGCGCAAAAAAATGTACGACGGCCTCCTAGCAACGCAGGCAGCGAAGCTGGACCCCTCCATCTTCAACCTGCTGACAACTACAAGTGACTTTAAATCATTCCAAAAAGAAATCAAAACTCTGCTTTTCAAAAAAACTATACAACCTTCTTATCCCCCCCCTCGCTTCCTCCCCCTCCACGCAAACTACCAGCTAACCTCCTCCCTTCTACTATTATCAGCCCTATGACCCTATCAAGAAACCAACCCTAAACCTCTTCTTCCCTTTTAGTGATCCTAACTCTCCCCTTTGCCTTACTATTCAACTCCCCTAATCTGTAATTCCCCTGCATCTACTGTGTAAGCGTCCCCTAAATGACAACTTCCTGGAAATGTCCAGCAATCTTATACCGTAAATTGTAACTTCCTGGAAATGTCCAGCAATCTTATACTGTAAATTGTAACTTCCTGGAAATGTCCAGCTATCTTATACTGTAATTCGCTTAGAACTGCAAGGTACAGGTGGAACAGAAGTCACAAATGTAATGTAAATGTAATGTAATGTATACCATTCCAGATTCCTGTCTTGTATATTGTTATAATCATTTATGTCCACCACCCCCCTATCAACAAAAATCCCCCCAAAAAACTTGCATCAACGATGATAGTGGCAGGTTCCACCACACAATGCTAAGTGTTGCCTTTTCCATAAATGTTAGTTATGTTACACATAATTTATTTACACTTTTTAAAAGGATTAAGATAAAATGCAAACTTTTCACATTAATTGATTAGCCTTTATGCACATGCACTTTATGTATTTTAGAAATTTTCTAAATTAAGAGTATTTAAGATTAGTATCTATAATAATAGCAAATCTAATAAATTGAGTGATCACAATAATTATAGGGCATTAAATGTAATTAAAATAAAGAAATTAAAGAAATTAATTTTTTTTGGTAGGGGGTGGTGGACATAAATGATTATAACAATATACAAGACAGGAACTTGGAATGGTATATATCATAAGAGGTTCCAAAGACTGAAGTCTGTATAATTTATGATATGTCCACCACAATTTTTTTCAAATACTCAATAAGGATTATGACTTAATTTTAATTGTAATTTGGATACTTATGATGACATTTATAAAAAATATATTTTGATTTAGATTTGTTGTATTAGACGATATTATGGCCTTTATTTAAGTTTTAAGTTTTGAATGATGCTAGAATTGATGATTCGACTATTTCATACATTTATTAAATTATCTTCCCTCTATCTATTTTGTTTCCCTATTTTTAATTCAGCAGGGCCGGCAGGCAGGCAGCCTCTCCCTCTTCCCTCCTACCCCCCAGGCAGGCAGCAAGCAGGCCCCGTCCTCTTCCTCCTCACCCCCCAGGCAGGCGACAGGCAGGCCCTGGCCCTCTTCTTCCTCCCTGATGCCTCTCGTGCGCACATTTTTTTTTTTTAAACTTCTGGACCCGGCGCCTCGCTGAGAGCGGCACACCAGGCTGGCTGCCTGATTCTCGCCGCTTCCTCCGACTGTTGGCTGACTCCTCTTCCATTCTCTCATGTAGCGGTGCACCAGGTTGCCTGCCTGGTCCCACGCTGCTTCCCATGAGAACTGAGTTCTTGCGGGAAGTGGAGCGGGACCAGGCAGGCAACCTGGTGCGCCGCTACGCGAGAGAACAAAAGAGGAGTCAGCTGGCAGTCGGAGGAAGCGACGGGAATCAGGCAGTCAGCCTGGTGCGCTGCTCTAGTGCCGCGTCCAGAAGTTTAAAAAAAAAAAAAAAGGTACGTGCGGGAGGCGTCAGGGAGGAGGAAGAGGGCCAGGCCCTGCCTTGTGCACCGCATTGGAATAAGGTAACGAGGGGGGGGGGGAAGGCACGCGCACTTTGGGTATTCGCTCCATAAGATGCACCCTAATTTCCACCCCCTTTTTGGAGGTGGAAAAAGTGCGTCTTATGGAGCGAAAAATACGGTAACTTTAAATTTTGTGTAATATGTTATTTACCTATCTGAAATTTCTAGGAAACTATGCAAAAATATACAAATTACTGAAATATGTTTGAGTATCCTAATAGTTTTTGTGTGTTTGCATTTCATAGTAATGCCGTTTGTATCTCAGTTATCAATTTACCCATATTGACACTAACACATTAGTTTCATTTTTCCATTTTTAGGTTTTCTTTTTTTTTTAATTTTTATTTATGCATAAGTACAAGAACAAAAACCATAACAATAAACTTGAAGAAGCCATTATACAAAATCATTAAATGCCAATGAGTTTGTCAGTAAAAATGAAAATACAATAAATTCTCTCCCCTCTGTCAAGAAAAGCCAATGGAACCCCTAAATAAAAAAAAGAACAAAACGAGTGAGAGAAAAGAGAAAAGAAAACCAAAAAGAACCCCCCTCCTTACCCCCCATTCCTCACTCCAAGGCAAATCAAGTAAGCATGCAAAGTAATATAAAAGGCAAACAATTCAAGTGATATTATGCCAAGATTCATATGCATCCCAAACCTTATGATAGTTAGCAAATTGTCCATGTCAAAAAGCTGTCAGCTTAGACATTAAACAGACACAATCTAGTTTAGTGAGTACACTATCCCAGAGATCTCCCCAGAAATTTTTTCCAGCCGGGTGGCATGAAAAATAGCCGGTTGGGGCGGGAAGGGGAAATTTGGTGGGGAAAAATTAAATGTGCATTATTTTTGTTAGTTACTTATTATTAATTATTTTCCAATGCTAAATATGACTTACTTTTTTAAGGTTTGATACTTAGGGGCAGTGTTCCAGTAGCATTTAATCTACCCTTGAAAAAAAGTAATTTATTTTGATCACTAAATTGAAAATCATTTATCCTACCTTTGTTGTTTGGTGATTTGATTAGTTTCTGGTTGGACTTCCTTCTGACTGTGCATCCAACATTTTTTTTCTTTCTGCCTCCTGCATGCTTCCTCTCCTCCAGACCTCATTCCCTTCCCCAACCAACATCTCTATCTGTCCCTCCATGAGTCCAACTTTTCTTCTTCTCTCCTCCACCCCTATTGGCAACATGTCTCCCTCTCCCTCCTCTGTTGTGATCTTGCATCTCTTTGTTCTTCCCCAGGGTCTCTCCCCCCTCTGTCTCTTCTGTCTGCACCTCCCATAGTCCAGCATCTGCCTCCTGTATTTCCCCTTTGGTCCAGGCCTCTCTCTCTCTCTCTCTCTCTCTGTTTTTCTTCTGCTTACAACATCCACCCCCCATGTCCAGCATTTGTTCTCCTTTCTTCCAGGTCTTTCTCTACCTCTCTCTCTCCTTCCTCCCTGGTCCAGAATCTTTCCACCTCTCTGCAGTCTCTTTTTCTCTCTTCCTTCTATACACCTCCAAGTCCAACATCTGCCCCCTTCTCTTTTGACTCCCCTTTGTTTCAGGTTTCTCTCTCTATCTTCCTTCTGCTAACATTTTGAGTCCTCCCACCTTTGTTCCAGATCTTTCTGTCTCTCTCACTCGCTTTGTCTGCCCCTCCCCAGGATCTGGCATCTCTCTCTCCTCGGTTCAGGGTGTTTCCCCTCTCTACCCCCTCTAGTCCAGCATCTGCCTTGTCTTTTGGTTCAAGTCTAATTCCCGCCCCTCCTCAAGGTCCTTTTTTGTCTCTTCCCCCGTGGTGTCCAGATCCAGCGCCTCTAAGGCAGTCCTGCTGGGGCCCTTGGGACGGGCGGGCCAGTACCTCCGCTGCTTCCTGCACCCAGCAAGAGAGGTCATCTTCCGTACTGTGACTGCCGCTTGTCGAGGACCAACCTTTAAAGGTAATTACGGCAGCCTGCAGAGGATCGCTGATGCTGCAGCGAACCTAGTGGGCTGTCGGCGGCTCCACAGCACATTCCCTTTGATGTGGTCCTGCACCTCCTCTGACATCAGAGGGCGAGTCTGCGGCAGAGGGAATGTGCTGCGGAGGCCACCGGCAGACTGTTAGGTTCGCTACAGCACCGGCGATCCTCTGCAGGCTACTGTAATTACCTTTTAAAGGTGAGACCAGGGAGAAACATGCAGGTCTTTGAGGGAATCGGGCAGTGCTGGTGCCATACCACGTAGGCAAGTCAGTCGTACAGATCCCGAAGCAGGGCCCTTTGTTGTCTTGCAAAAAGAATGTGGGAGAGACACCCTGATGAAGGGGATGCAACATTAAGAGAAAATGCCGGCATGGAACTTATTTTTGAAAATGTTACTTACTCCTGGAGAGAACCCTCACCCTCCATCAGCATTCAAGGGTGTCTGCAGTAGCTGCTGGTGCTGCGATGAAGAAGGGGGAAGGCGGTTGTCGGGTTCCATCACAGCAGAGGTGTAGGTTAGAGGGAAAGGGGAGGGCAAGAAAAGGTGATTGCAGGAAGCATCTTGGAAATCTCTTCTCATTTAGTGCGCCAAATGCTTCTCTCTCTACTCTAAAAAGCTAAACAATTTTTCTAGTTTAGAATAGAATCTGCGGTGCCAAACGGAACTGTTTCTTAGAATTTGCATTTTTATTTTGAACAAATTGCTAAAACAAAACAAAACATGCTTTTCAACATTTTATTTACAGCTGTATGTAGACATTCTTCAGGCCATACGGGTTTCATTTGTGCAATCTATCTCAAGAAGAGAGTGTGGCTTTTAAGTTTCCTTCTTGTTTTTCTCGGAGGCTTTGTTAGGTCCCTGGAGGTTCGGGCAGGCAAGGAAGCAGTAGCAGCAAGCCGCGAGAGCAGCTTGCTTGTATTTTTGTAGGAAGGGGGGGGAGGCAGGACATAGAGCTTTCTTTGTCTTTGCATGGCTGACAAGGTAGGAGAAGAGGCAGACGGTTGGTGATGGAATATCCACGGGTTTGAGCATGCTGGGGGATTCCTTTCTGCTTAGTCTAGTAAAAAACTGGCTGGCGAGGCACACGCATGCAGCAACGAGGGTTGGGTATAGGGAAGGGGACGTGAGCACTGCTCAGCAAATTACCCATCCCCGCGGCATCCCATCCTCAGCCAGGCTGCAGAGAGGGGTTAAAAACAAACAAAAACACCTCATTTGCTCCAGCTGAGCGGCATGTATATAATGCGGAGGGTGGGCTAAGGTTGTGTATATTTGTATACGGATGTAGGTTGGGTGTTTTTTTCACAATGCTATCTGAGCTGGGGGTGTGTGTTAGGGAGCAGCAGTAGGACATGCTGCGGTAGGCAGGCGAGCAGGTTTCCTTGTCCCGAAAGTCTGCATTGTGGAAAAAAAAAAAGTTACTTACTCCTGAGGGGAAGCATGTCATTGGAGAAAGGCAGCCGGGCACTCACCTACATTAGCTGGGCGGAGTGCCCCGCTAAAAGACACTAGGGAGAACACTGCTATCCAATGGAGGAGTAGAATGCTGTTTCCAACATCATGCCAAAGTCACAAAAAAGAAGGCAGCAAATCAGCAAGCTGGCTTTGGCATCTCAGCTTTGGCATCACAGCAAGTCAGAGGACACCACTGAGGAAGAAGTCCGAGAGTTAGAGAAGTTCATCGAGGAGGCGTACAGAGAGGCCGTGGAAAATCACCAGCAACAGTGGAACTGCCGGGACACACCCACAGTGAGTGAGGGCCACCTCGAGGACAAACACAAGGAAGAAATGGGTGACACAGCAGCGACACCTGGAAACAGCGAAGGGAACCCACAGGAATATGCAAGACATCACCAGGTTGAGGGAAGATGGAAGTACACAGAGGACACGGACCTACGGCTGGAGAGATGGGCGTACACCAGGGACACAGACCTGAGGCTGGAGAGGCAAGAGAAGCCAGAGAGGACAGCGATCATCGTGGGGGACTCCATCATCAGGCAAGTTGACAGCCACATAGCAGGAGGAAGACAGAATCAGCTGTGACTTGCCTACCGGGAGCCAAGATATTACATTACATTACATTAGGGACTTCTATTCCGCCTATACCTTGCAGTTCAAGGCGGAGAAGACATAGTGAGCCGCATCGACAGGATCATCGACAGCGTGAAAGAGGAAGATACGGCGGTGGTGATCCATGTGGAAACTAACAACGTAAGCAACAGGAATTATAGCAGGGAAGTACTGAAGGAACTGTTCCGGATGCTAGGAAGGAAGCTGAAGACCAGATCACCGAGGGTAGCGTTCTGGGAGATCAAATGAGCAGATGAAAAGAGGCAGATGGAGCTGCAAACAGTCAACGCTTGGATGAGGCGCTGGTGTGAAGAAGAAGGATTCCACTTCGTGCGCAACTGGACGACGTTCTGGGGGAAGAGCAAGCTATACAGGAAGGACGGACTCCACCAAAGCAGAGATGGAACGAGGCTTCTGGCAAACAACATCAAGAGAGAAATTGAGAAGTTTTTAAACTAGGAAGAAGGGGAAAGCCGACAGTCGACCGAGTGAGAGAGTCGATGGTTCGGGAACCAGTATACCTGAAGGATACCGTGCAGAAAGATAGTGGAAAAGACTCACCAGATCTCAGGCAAGACAGATCTATAGGGACACAAGAGGGAAGGAAATGCAAGAAATAAACAGGCCACATACTCAAGTGTATGTACACAAACGCAAGGAGCCTAAGGAACAAGATGGGTGAATTAGAAGCTATAACACAAAAGGATAACTTTCACATCATCGGCATCACAGAAACATGGTGGACTGAAGAAAACATCTGGGACACTGTGCTACCGGGATACAAACTATACTGCAGAGACAGAGTGGGTCACAAAGGTGGAGGCATTGCCCTGTATGTCAAAGAGGGAATCGAATCTACTGGAGAGAACACGCCTGAAAGTATGAATAAGTTAGAATCTCTATGGGTCATAATTTCGGGAGCAAATGGATTGGAAATGAAAATCGGCATCTACTATCGACCCCCCAGGGCAGCCCGAAGAAATGGATGGAGAAATAATGATGAGATCAAACGCAACTGCAAGGGAGGCAACACAGTTATCATGGGTGATTTCAACTACCCGAGAATAGACTGGAATCTAGGCACCTCCGGCTACGGTAGGGAGACCAAGTTCCTGGATGTTGTAGGCGATTGCTTCCTGGAACAACTTGTCAAGGAAAACACAAGAGGGGATACACAATTCTGGACTTAATTCTAAATGGACTACGAGGACAGGCGCAAGATGTAGAAGTAGAGGGGACGCTGGGAACCAATGATCACAATATGATCCGCTTCGACATAGATGCAGGGGCAAAACATCGATCCAGAACGACAGCCACGGCACTGAACTTCCGAAAAGGAAATTACGAAGGAATGAGACTCATGGTGGGGAAAAGATCAAGAAGAGGATAAGCATTGTAAAAACACTAGAGTAGGCATGGTCCCTTTTAAAGACACAGTCACCGAGGCGCAAAATCTATATATACCACATATCAACAAGAGAGCCATGAGGAAAAAGATCAAAGAACCGGCGTGGCTCACTGTAGCGGTGAAGGAAGCGATCAGAGACAAGAAGACTTCGTTTAAGGAATGGAAAAGGTCAAAAACGGATGAAAACTGGAAAAAGCACAAACAACATCAACGCAAGTGCCATAAAGCAGTAAAAGGGGCCAAAAGAGACTACGTGGAAAAAATAGCCAAGGAGGCGAAAATCTTCAAGCCTTTCTTTCAATACATTAAGGGGAAACAACCCACAAAGGAAGCGGTGGAACCGCTAAAGGAGGACAAAGCCATCGCCGATAAACTGAATACATTTTTTGCATCTGTATTTACCAAATAGGACATACACAACATACCGGAACCCGACAGGCTATACGCGGGAGGCGAAGACGGGAAACTAACAGTCTAGAAGAAGTATGCAGGCAGATTGATAGGCTTAAGAGCGGCAAATCTCCAGGACCGGATGGCATCCATCCTAGGGTCATTAAGGAACTGAAAGGGACTATAGCTGAACTGCTTCAACTAATAGCCAATCTGTCAATTAGATCGGGAAGGATTCCGGAAGACTGGAAGATGGCGAATGTTACGCCGATCTTCAAAAAAGGTTTGAGAGGAGTTCCGGGAAACTACAGACCGGTGAGTCTGACTTCGGTATCGGGAAAGATGGTAGAGGCGCTGATAAAAGACCACATCATTGATCACCTTGACGGACACAAACTGATGAGAACCAGTCAGAACGGCTTCAGCAAAGGACGATCTTGCTTGACGAACTTGCTGCACTTCTTCGAGGGGATAAACAAGCAGACAGACAAGGGTGACCCAGTCGACATTGTATATCTGGATTTTCAGAAGGCGTTCAACAAGGTTCCGCACAAACGACTACTTTGAAAAATTGAGAGCCATGGAATAGAGGGTGAAATACTCACGTGGATTAAAAACTGGCTAGCAGATAGGAAACAGAGAGTCGGGGTAAATGGACAATACTCGGACTGGAAGAAAGTCACCAGTGGGGTGTCGCAGGGCTCGGTACTTGGACCTTTGCTCTTCAACATATTCATAAACGATCTGGAAATGGGTACGACGAGTGAGGTGATTAAATTTGCAGACGATACAAAGTTATACAGAGTAGTGAAGATGCAGGGGGATTGTGAAAATCTGCAACGTGACATAACCACACTTGAGAAATGGGCAGCTAACGCCATTTTGTCAAAGACGCTGTAGGAACAGCACAAAGCCTTAAACCCCTGAAGAAGCCATTATCTAGGCGAAACGGGTCCCGTTGGGCACAGAATAGCTGGAACTTGGCATGACATAAAAGCCACCGTTTGAGATAAGTGCTTCGTTTAAATTTTGATTACATGAGCACTTTATTGGAAGTTTGCACTTTTTAGTAGCACTGAAATAAGTAGAGCTCAATGACTGATATCTATACCTACAAGAGCCGTCTGAACAATCGCATATGATTTGACGGTATAGGTATCTGAGAGCTCCACTGACATAGACATTTGATATACCAGTCTATTTTCTTGTCTGCAATAAGTCAATGAAGCCATTTGCACAATGCGCAGCGGCAGCGAAAAGAGCGAACAGAATGCTAGGAATGATTAAGAAGGGGATCACGAACAGATCGGAGAGGGCTATCATGCCGCTGTACCGGGCTATGGTACGCCCTCACCTGGAATACTGCATCCAGCACTGGTCGCCATACATGAAGAAGGACATGGTACTACTCGAAAGGGTCCAGAGAAGAGCAACTAAAATGGTTAAGGGGTTGGAGGAGTTGCCGTACAGTGAGAGATTAGAGAAGCTGGGCCTGTTCTCCCTTGAAAAGAGGAGACTGAGAGGAGACATGATCGAAACATTCAAGATAATGAAGGGAATAGACTTGGTGGATAAAGACAGGTTGTTCACTCTCTCCAAGGTAGAGAGAACGAGAGGGCACTCTTTGAAGTTAAAAGGGGATAGATTCCGTACGAATGTAAGGAAGTTTTTCTTCATCCAGAGAGTGGTGGAGAACTGGAATGCTCTCCTGGAGTCTGTTATAAGGGAAAACACGCTCCAGGGATTCAAGACAAGGTTGGACAAGTTCCTACTGAACCGGAACCAACACAGGTACGGCTGGTCTCGATTAGGGCACAGGTCTTCGACCTGGGGGCTGCTGCTTGAGCAGACTGCTGGGCGCGATGGACCACTGGTCTGACTTAGCAGCGGCAATTCTTGTTCTTATGTTCTTAAAGACAGATAACTGCAGTTATGGTATATGCAGAGCCCAAGATAGTGTTAACACAGTTTATGACCTCAGTCCAAAAGGACTGCGCTTTTAGACGCTCCCACCAATATGACAAAAAGTCCCCAGAGCCCCGCACAACCTCCAGCATGAATCAGAACTATTAGGTAACATTTTATGCAAGCAGACTGGAGTAAGATTTATTTATTTATTTCTAAAATTCTAGACCACCTATAACTAAGTGGTTAACAATAAAAATATTCATAATAGTTCATGCAAATGGTTACTCATAATTAAAAGAACTGGGATCGCCTTAGCTTTACTTTTTGGTGGGCAAATTTATGCTTAAACTAAAGGTATGAGAATATGAATGCAGATTTGCTGGGGCATACTAAGAAATTCAAGTTAATTTGGGGCCCATTGACATCTTTTGTGGATTCGTTAGAGTTGTCTTTTTTTCTTATTCCTGTTGGTATAATACACGCACATCCAGGGGGAGGGAGGGCGGGAGGGGGGTATTTATTTTGTATGGTTTTATTCCCTTATGAACATGTTGGTTGGGTGGGGGGCTTTACTGTTGTATGGATACTGATTGATTATAAGTGCATATATGATTACTATTATTTGTATGGATATTGTATTGCATTTTTGTTAGCTTTGAAAACTCAATAAAGATTTAAAAATAAATAGTTACAAAACGCCTTCACTTACATCGCAATCAAGAACTCTTAAAGCCTTACCCCCTACTCAATTTCCCTACATTGCGATTTTTACTGTCTCTCTCCCTCCCTACAAATATTCATGTATTCAAAGACTTCATGTTATTTTCTTCGCTGACTGTCCAGCTCTTCTTATTGTAAACCGCCTCGAACTACAGTATATAAAAAATAAAATTATTATTATTATAACTTAATCCACTTAAGTTACATCGAAAGCTCTACAAATTTACATATTATACATCCCCTCTTAATAAGGTGCAGTAATCACTATTCAGATTCCTTATCAAATATACCTACTAGCAAAGTTTCAGAGGAAAGCCTCCACATACAGTTGTGTCTTCAACATCTTTTTAAACTGTAAACGGAATGCCAGGGAGGGCAGTACCTATCTGAATAGTCTGCTGTTTTTGCTGTCCTAAGTTATTTAGGTAGCAAAGTGATTATTGCAGTTATTTGGATAAGTCCTGGGACCAGCATGGGTCCACCCTGGCGCTATCCGTCAGCACTGAAGCAGTCTGTAATTATTCAAAGACTAGTCTTATAGCCCATTACATTAACGGGTGCTAGAATATATGTGTGTGTGTTTGTCTTTATTTCTTTCTCTCTCTCCTTAGTCGCTTTCTATATTTCTGCCTTTCTTTTTCCTTGGCTGTCCACCACCACCCCTTGCCTGCTCCCTCTGTCCATTCTCCCTTCCTTTTACCTCCTGTGTCCACCACCACCCCTTCACTGTTCCTCTTATCCAGCAGCAGCCCTTCTTCCTTTGTTTTACCTCCTCCCTGAATAAAAAGGCAAAAAAAAGGGTCAAAAATTTAAATCTTAAGTTTGGCATTCCTCCACTTCCCTCCCCCACACCCAAAACAGAAGCCTCTCCCCAAAGTGTTATGAAGTGGCCATTCATTCTCATGCTGATATTTTAAGGCAGAAAAGGGCACGCTTGTCAGCCTTGCATACTTTTCTAAACCAAGCAAGTGACGGCTCTCACCCAACGGCAAAAGCGGCAGACGCCTCGGCTAAAAGAAGCTCTCGTCGGAGCAGCGAATCTTTTTACCTGTCCAGACTGACGTAACCCGTGTAAATAAAGTGCAAAAGTTTTTCCACTTGCGCCTGATTCAGAAAGACGCTACAGCAGAACTCTATCCACCCAGGCCCCGAAGTAGCCGCTGAAGGAGGTCAGCACGTTCTGGTGGGCCCGAAACTGGGCCTCCCCGATGCAGACGACACAGTCGCAGAAGAAGCCAGCCTGCCGCTGCTGGTTCAGCCGCTGCAGGAGCTGCTGGCAGTGCTTGGCCGGGAACTGCACGACGCCGCAGCCGGGAGAGGAGGGAGATGGGCTCCATGGCGGCAGTGGCTGCTGCTGCTCTTCTGCCCCCCCGCACAACATCGGATTCAGAACTTCGGTCTGCCCTGCTCCCTGCTCGCCTTGCCGTATTGTATTTTTTAGTTGAAAGACGCGGTGGCGGCTCCTCTCATGATCTCCATCTGCGTCGGAAGTCCGACACAGGCGGGGATCATGAGAGGAGCCACCGCCGCGTCTTTCAACTAAATATAATAGGGCAAGGCGAGCAGGGAGCAGGCCAGACCGAACAACACGACGAAAAACAGAACCCTAAGCGCGCATGCGCACTCCTACCTGCAGGTCCCTACAGCTTACGGAAAACAGGCGCACGCAGTGGGAGTGCGCATGCACGGCTTGGGGTTTTATTATATTAGATAGCATAAGAACATAAGAATTGCCGCTGCTGGGTCAGACCAGTGGTCCATCGTGCCCAGCAGTCTGCTCACGCAGCAGCCCTTAGGTCAAAGACCAGTGCCCTATTTGAGTCTAGCCTTACCTGCATACATTCTGGTTTAGCAAGAACTTAGCCAACCTTTTCTTGAATACCTGGAGAGTACTTTCCCCTATAACAGCCTCTGAAAGAGCATTCCAGATTTCTAACACTCTCTGGGTGAAGAAGAACTTCCTTATGTTTGTACGGAATCTATCTCCTTTTAACTTTAGAGAGTGCCCTCTCGTTCTTTCCACCTTGGAGAGGGTGAACAATCTCTCTTTCTCTACGAGGTCAATTCCCTTCAATATCTTGAATGTTTCGATCATGTCCCCTCTCAGTCTCCTCTTTTCAAGGGAGAAGAGGCCCAGTTTCTCTAGCCTCTCATTGTACGGCAACTCCCTTAACCATTTTTGAAGCTCTCAGACTGGGAGAAAGTGACTAGCGATGTGCCCCAGGGTTCGGTTCTTGGGCCCATCTTATTTAATATTTTCATCAACGATCTAGAAGAAGGTACATCTAGTGATATCATCAAATTTGCAGACGATACAAAGCTATGTCGGACAATCAGATCACAAAAGGTCAGTGAGGAACTACAGAGAGACTTGAGCCAGTTGGAGAAATGGGTAGAGAAATGGCAGATGAAATTTAATGTGGAAAAATGCAAAATGATGCATTTGGGCAGAAAGAACAAGGAGCATGAGTACACCATGTCAGGTGCAACTCTGAGTAAGAGTGAGCGAGAAAAGGACCTGGGGGTACTGATAGATAGGACCCTGAAACCATCAGCACAATGTGCGGCGGCGGCAAAGAAGGCAAATAGAATGTTGGGCATGATAAAGAAGGGAATCACGAGTAGATCGGAGGGTGTTATAATGCCGCTTTACAGAGCATTGGTCAGACCACACTTGGAATACTGTGTCCAACATTGGTCTCCCTATCTAAAGAAGGATATAAAACTGCTCGAGAGGGTGCAGAGACGAGCAACAAAGCTGATAAAAGGTATGGAGAACTTGAGCTACGAAAAACGGCTTGGAAAACTGGGACTGTTCTCCCTTGAGAAGAGGAGACTGCGAGGGGATATGATTGAGACTTTTAAAATAATAAAAGGAATCGGACAAAATAGAGAAGGACAAAAAGTTATTTACGATGTCAAATGTGACTAGGACAAGAGGTCATGGACTGAAGCTGAGGGGGGACAAGCCCAGGACAAATTCCAGGAAGTTCTGCTTCACACAGCGGGTGGTGGACACCTGGAACGCTCTCCCGGTGGAGATTGCTGCGGAACCCACCATTCTAGGATTTAAGGGCAAGTTAGATGCACATCTCCTCGGAAGGCAAATAGAGGGATACCGGTGACTAATGTTTTCGCTAGGTCGCACCTGGCTGGGCCTCCGCATGAGCGGATCACCGGACTTGATAGACCCAGGGTCTGATCCGGTGATGGCAGTTCTTATGTTCTATGGATCCTTTCGAGTAGTACTATGTCGTTTTTCATGTACGGTGACCAGTGTTGGATGCAGTATTCCAGGTGGGGGCGCACCATGGCCCGGTACAAGGGCATGATAGCCTTCTCCAATCTGTTTGTGATCCTCTTCTTGATCATTCCTAGCATTCTATTTGCCTTTTTTGCTGCTGCCGCGCATTGCGCAGATGGCTTCATTGACTTATCTACAAGTGCTCCCAAGTCCCTCTCCTTGGGGCTCTCTCCAGTATAGCATCGGACGTCCTGTATTCGTGCATATGATTTTTGTTACCGACATACATTACCTTGCACTTATCCACGTTGAACCTCATTTGCCATTTTGTGGCCCATTCCTCCAGTATGTTTATGTCTCATTGTAGGTCTTCGCAGTCCTTCTATGTCTTCACTACTCTGAATAACTTTGTATCATCTGCAAATTTAATCACTTTTCTCATCGTACCAATTTCCAGGTCAATAGTGCCAAGGTGGTCTGTAAGGATATTAATTTATGTGATTTGTAATGACATTTATTCAATCTGGATATTGTTGAGTTGATAAAAAAGTCTGAAACCATTTTCCACCAAAGAAGCAGAGAACGAGACTTTGAAAGATGGGAAAAGATCCAGGTTCAACATTGTGTAGAGTATTGGTGTCCCAAACACCTTTCCCAGCAAGCTATATAAAAAACCTGAGGATTCTGTTGGACCAATAGAGCTTGATATAGTTTACTAATGACCCCTTTTCCAGTGCCAATTCACAAAGCTCTTTCTATCATGTTCTCCGGAAGCTCTAATTCCTCCCTCCCCTTGTGTTTAATAAAAGAACTAAGCTGATGGTAGAAGAAAAGATCCCTAACTGGGATTCCATATTCAGCATTCAGATCCTCAAAAAAGAGAATTTTACCCTCTACCCATACTTGATAGCACAGTTACTTACCATAAGAGGTGTTATCCAGGGACAGCAGGCAGATATTTTTAACAGATGGGTGACGGCACTGACGGAGCCCTGGTACGGACAATTTTAGAGTGATTGCACTCTAAGAACTTAGAAAGTTCTAGCTAGGCCGCACCACGCTTGTGCGAGTGCCTTCCCGCCCGACGGAGGTGCGCGGTCCCCAGTTAAGATAAGCCAGCTAAGAAGCCAGCGCGGGGAGGAGGGAGGATTGTAAGAATATCTGCCTGCTGTCCCTGGATAACACCTGTTACGGTAAGTAACTGTGCTTTATCCCAGGACAAGCAGGCAGCATATTATTAACAGATGGGTTACCTCCAAGCTAACAAAGAGGGACGGAGGGAAGGTTGGCCATTAGGAAAATAAATTTTGCAAAACAGATTGGCCGAAGTGTCCATCCCGTCTGGAGAATGTATCCAGACAATAATGAGAAGTAAAAGTATGAACTGAAGGCCAAGTAGCAGCTTTGCAGATTTCCTCAATAGATGTAGATCTGAGGAGAGCCACAGAGGCTGCCATAGCTCGAACCTTATGGGCCGTGACAGAATCTTCCAGTGACAGTCCGGTCTGAGCATAACAAAACGAGATGCAGGCGGCAAACCAGTTGGAAATCGTTCGTTTAGAAACAAGATGACCCAATTTATTGGGATCAAAAGAGAAAAAAAGTTGGGAAGAAGAGCAGTGAGGCTTGGTGCGGTCTAAATAGTAAGCCAAAGCACGCTTACAGTCCAAAGTATGTAAAGCCTGTTCTCTGGGATGAGAATGAGGTTTAGGAAAAAATACAGGTAAGACAATGGATTGATTAAGATGAAAGTCAGAGACTACTTTAGGGAGAAACTTCGGATGAGTACGAAGAACCACCTTGTCATGATGAAAAACAGTGAAAGGTGGGTCTGCCACTAGTGCATGCAACTCACTGACCCTCCTGGCTGAGGTGAGAGCAATAAGGAAGACCACTTTCCAAGTAAGAAATTTGAGATGAGCTGTAGCCATGGGTTCAAACGGAGGCTTCATCAAAGAAGAAAGGACCACATTGAGGTCCCAAACAACAGGAGGAGGCTTAAGGGGTGGTTTCATATTAAAGAGCCCCCGCAAGAACCTAGAAACCAAAGGATGAGCCGTGAGAGGTTTTTCGTGAACTGGCTTGTGAAAAGCTGTAATCGCACTAAGGTGGACCCTGATGGATGTAGATTTGAGACCAGAGTCAGATAAAGAGAGCAGATAATCCAACACCAGCTCTACTATTAAGGAAGATAGATTATGATGATGCAGTGAACTGCATCCACTTCTGTTGATAACACTGGAGAGTGGTCGGCTTCCTGGAAGCATCAAGAACAGGCTGAGAAAGAAGTGTTTGAGCTGAGCTCAGCCCGAGAGAAACCAAGCAGCCAGGTGTAGAGATTGCAGTTTGGGATGTAGAAGGGATTGCTGATGCTGAGTAAGCAGAGTAGGAAATACTGGAAGAAGGATGGGGTCCCTGGAACTGAGTCGAAGAAGAAGGGAGAACCAATGTTGCCTGGGCCACCGTGGAGCTATGAGAATCATGATGGCTGAGTCCCTCTTGAGTTTGAACAGTATTCTCAAGAGGAGAGGCAGAGGAGGAAAGGCATATAGGAACCGATCTGTCCAATCCAGGAGAAATGCATCTGCTGCCAGACGGTGAGGGGAGTAAAGCCTGGAGCAAAATTGGGGCAGTTGATGATTGTGAGGGGCTACAAAGAGGTCCACTTGAGGAGTGCCCCACTGAGCAAAGATGGACTGGAGAGTTGCAGGATCGAGCGTCCATTCGTGAGGTTGAAGGATTCTGCTGAGGTTGTCCGCTAAAGAATTCTGCTCTCCTTGAATATAGACAGCTTTCAGGAACAATTGCAAGCTGTCGCTCAAGACCAAATCTTCTGGGCCTCCTGACACAACAGGAGAGAGCCTGTCCCTCCCTGTTTGTTGATGTAGTAGTACATTGCTACCTGATTGTCTGTGCAAAGAAGGAGTACTTGGGGGCAGAGAAGATGCTGAAACGCTTTGAGGGCATAAAACATCGCTGAGTTCCAGGAAATTGATGTGATGTTTCCGTTCTTGGGCAGTCCAAAGACCTTGAGTTTGAAGATGGTCCATGTGTGCTCCCCAGGCATACGGGGAAGCATCTGTGGTAATGACCATGTGATGAGGAGGCAGGTGAAACAGAAGGCTTCTGGAAAGATTGGAGGAGTTGAGCCACCAATGTAGAGACTGTCGAAGAGACGATGTTACAGATATGTGTCATAAACATGGATCTGTTGCCTGGGACCACTGAGTGGATAAGGTCCACTGAGGAGTACACAGGTGAAGATGTGCCAGGGGGTAACATGAACCGTCAAAGCCATGTGACCTAAGAGAACCATCATGTGTTTGGCAGAGATGGTATGGAGTGGTAGCACCTGTTGACAGAGATGACGGAGGGTCTGGAGACGATCAGATGGCAGGAACGGCCTCATGAGAATGGTGTCCAGAATTGCTCCAATGAACTGAAGTCGTTGAGTGGGGATGAGATGCGACTTTGGATAATTGATCTCGATCCCCAGAAGTTGAAGAAAAGAGATTGTCTGGTTCGTTGCATGGACCACTTGCTTAGATGACTGAGCTGTGATCAACCAGTCGTCCAGGTAAGGAAAAACCTGGAGACTATGAGACCGCAGAAAAGCGGCCACCATGATGAGACACTTGGTGAATGCCCTGGGTGAGGATGCTAGTCCGAAAGGAAGTACCTTGTACTGGTAATGAAGGCGGTTGATAAGGAATCTGAGGTACCGTCTGGAAGTCAGATGAATAGGGATATGCTTGTATGCCTCCTTGAGGTCTAGGGAGCATAGCCAGTCGCCCTGAGTGAGAAGAGGATAAAGCGTGGCCAGGGAGAGCATTTTGAACTTCTGCTTGACCAAACATTTGTTGAGATCCCTGAGATCCAAGATGGGTCTGAGATCTCCGGTCTTTTTGGGGACCAGAAAATACCGGGAGTAAAATCCCTGCCCTCTCTGATCTAGAGGAACTTCCTCGATAGCATTCAGTAGAAGAAGAGATTGCACTTCCTGTAACAGTATGGAGGACTGAGAGGGGTGCAAAGCAGACTCTTTTGGAGGACTGTCTGGAGGAAGAGTCTGAAAATGGAGAGAGTAACCATGACGAATGATGGTGAGAACCCAATGGTCTGAGGTGATGAGTTCCCAACGGTTGAGAAAAAAATGAAGATGTCCCCCTATGGGCTGAGGAAGAGGAGAAGGGGGAAGACTGGCTATGTCCCGTAGAAGCATGTCAAAAAGGCTGAGCAGCTTTAGGCTAAACAGCTGGCTTTAGTGGTTGCTGCTGCTGTTGACGAACTTGCTGCTGCTGATGTTGGCGTTGCCTGCGAGGCTGGGGACAGGAAGGCTGGAGAGGACGAGCAGTATAACGGCGTTGATAAGAAGACTGCTGTCTAAAAGGACGAGTAGGCGGGGGTTTCTTCTTGTTCTTAAGTAAAGTGTCCCACCGAGTCTCATGAGCAGATCATTTCTGTGTAGTAGAATCTAGAGATTCGCAAAACAGTTCATCACCCAGGCAAGGGGCATTGGCTAAACGGTCCTGGTGATTTACATCTAATTCAGAAACCCGAAGCCTAGCCAAACGCCGCATGGCGACAGCCATAGCAGTAGCCCTTGAAGTCAGCTCAAAGGTGTCATAGATGGAGCGGACCAGAAACTTCCGAAGTTGAAACAAACTGGAAATGTGTTGCTGGAAAAGAGGGAGCTTATGCTCAGGAAGATATGTCTGAAACGTAGAAACCTGCTGAATTAAATGTTTCAGGAAAAAGGAAAAATGAAAGGCATAGTTACTAGACCGATTGGCAAGCATAGCATTTTGGTATAAACGCTTGCCAAAGCGATCCATGGCCTTACCCTCTCTGCCAGGAGGGACAGACGCATACACACTAGCCCCTGCAGACTTCTTTAGTGTAGACTCGACAAGGAGAGATTCGTGAGGCAGTTGAGGCTTGTCAAACCCTGGGATAGGAATAACCTTATAAAGGGTGTCAAGCCGACCTAGATGTGGTGGCGATATCCGAGACTTGGTTCACGGACTCCCATGGGTGGGATATGGCTATACCGGGATACAACTTACTTTGGCGGGACAGAGAGGGCAAAATGAGAGGAGGGGTAGCACAATACACTAAAGAAGACATCAAAGTTACTAAAATCGCAGATGTCAAGTACACCGGAGAATCCCTCTGGGTGAATTTGGCTAGGGGGAAGGACAAATGCCTGTATCTTGGTGTAGTATACAGACCTCCAAGACAACAGGAGGACATGTATATAGAATTAGTCAAAGACATTGAGAATATCACTTTGCGTGGAGACACAGTATTGTTAGGAGACTTCAATATGCCTGATGTGGATTGGAACAATCTTTCCGCTACGACCAGCGGCAGCAGGAAGCTATTAACCTCTATAAAGGGAGCGAGACTCAGACAAATGGTATTAGAGCCCACTAGGGATCGGGCGATACTAGACCTAATACTCACCAATGGAGAAAGTGTCACAGAGGTCTCGGTAGGCGATACATTGGCCTCCAGTGACCACAACATGATATGGTTCAACCTCAGGAAAGGTTTCACTAAGTCAAGCATATCAACCAAGGTCCTCAACTTTAAGGGCACAACCTTCAAAAGCATGGGAGATTTCGTCCATTGGGCACTGCAAAACCATGCCGAAACAGATAATGTAAAGGTAATGTGTTCAACTCTGAAATCAACCTTACACGAAGCAACCAACCGCTATGTCAAATCAGAAGTAAACGGCGAAGAAACAATAGACCACAGTGGTTCTCTGCGGAGATCTCAGCCCTCATAAAAAAGAAGAAAAGAGCGTTCATCATCTATAAACAATCAGGGAAGCGAGAATCCAAGGAAGACTATCTGGCCAAGTCAAAAGCGGTCAAAATGGCAGTCAGGGAGGCCACACTCCGAATGGAGAACATTGCGAAGAACATCAAGAAGGGCGATAAATCCTTCTTCCGGTATATTAGTGAGAGAAAAAGAAACACAGATGGGATAGTACGCCTTAGGAAACCCAATGGGAACTATGTAGAATCGGACTCTGACAAAGCCAAACTTTTAAATGAATACTTCTGCTCGGTTTTCACTTGCGAGACACCAGAATCCAGCCCTCAGCTGCCGACGAGGGAAAACTCGGAAGACCCGTTTTGAAATTTCGAGTTTACGCCCAGCAGTGTCTACGAGGAGCTATCAAGACTCAAGGTGAACAAAGCTATGGGACCGGACAAACTACACCCCAGGGTGCTCAGGGAGTTGAGTGACATCCTGGCGGAACCGTTATCCGCGCTCTTCAATCTTTCCCTAAGTACAGGAAGAGTCCCGTTGGATTGGAAAATGGCTAACGTCATTCTACTCCACAAAAAGGGATGCAGGACGGAGGCTGAGAATTAGTGTGAGTCTCACATCAATAGTGAGTAAACTTATGGAAACACTAATCAAACGCCAATTGGATACGATCCTGAACGAGGAGAATCTACGAGATCCCCATCAACATGGTTTTACGAAAGGAAGGTCCTGCCAGTCAAATCTGATCAGCTTCTTTGACTGGGTAACAAGAAAGCCGGATATAGGGGAGTCCCTGGATGTCGTATACTTGGACTTCAGCAAAGCGTTTGATAGCGTCCCACACCGCAGATTATTGAGCAAGATGGGTTCGATGGGACTGGGTGAAACATTAACTGCATGGGTTAGGGACTGGCTTAGAGGTAGACTTCAGAGGGTAGTGGTAAACGGTACCCTCTCCGATACGACGGAGGTGATCAGCGGAGTGCCGCAGGGCTCGGTCTTGGGCCCGATCCTATTTAACATCTTCATAAGAGACTTGGCTGAGGGGCTTCGAGGTAAAATTACATTATTCGCCGATGACGCCAAACTATGCAACATGGTAGGCAACCGCACAACAGATGAACGCACAGTGCCCGACAAAAGATCAATGCCCGACAGTATGACGCAGGACCTACTCCTGCTGGAGCATTGGTCAAAGACTTGGCAACTAAGTTTCAATGCCAAAAAATGCAAGGTCATGCACCTTGGCGTCAAAAATCCATGCAGGACTTACACCCTAAATGGTGAGATCCTAGCAAGGACTGTAGCAGAACGTGACTTGAGGGTGATCATTAGCGAAGACATGAAGACTGCCAATCAAGTGGAGAAAGCTTCATCCAGGGCTAGACAAATCATGGGCTGTATCCATAGAAGTTTCATCAGCCGTAAGCCCGAGGTCATAATACCTTTGTACAGATCCATGGTGAGACCCCATCTGGAATACTGTGTACAATTCTGGAGGCCGCATTATCAAAAAGATGTGCGGAGAGATGAGTCAGTTCAGCGAATGGCCATCAGGATGGTCTCAGGACTCAAGGATCTCCCGTATGAGGAACGACTGGGTAAGTTGCAGCTGTACTCACTCGAGGAACGCAGAGACAGGGGAGACATGATTGAGACGTTCAAATATGTCACAGGCCGTATCGAGGTGGAAGAGGATCTCTTTTTCCTTAAAGGACCCATGGCAACAAGAGAGCATCCGTTGAAAATCAGGGGTGGGAAATTTCATGGCGACACCAGAAAATATTTCTTCACCGAAAGGGTGGTTGATCGCTGGAATAATCTTCCACAACAGGTAATTTTGAAGCGAAGCACAACGGGTGCAAGACGACACTGGAGACACCAATTGTGTGGGTCGGTCAAAGAAATAGGGCGAGCACACCGCTGACACTTCTTAAAACCCGATTGAGGGGGCATGAAGGGAAAGACGGCCACCGCAAAATCGAAAGTCGAGACTTCAATTTTGCCAACAGGGGCCGGCTGAAAAAACAAGTAAAAATAAAGATTTTTTTTTTTTTTTTTTTACTGTTAAGTGAAAATAATTGAAGAAAAAAAGGAGAAGTGAAAAAACGCGCGAGCGGGAAGGCAAGGAAAAAAGTTTCAACAGCCGTTGAAAAAGATGCGACTTCTTAGCTCCGCGGAAACTAAGAAACTGGGGACCGCGTGCCTCTGTCGGGCGGGAAGGCAATCGCGCATGCGCAGTGCGGCCTAGCTAGCACTTTCTAAGTTCTTAGCTTGCAATCACTCTAAAATTGTCCGTACCGGGGCTCCGTCGGTGCCGTCATCCATCTGTTAAGAATATGCTGCCTGCTTGTCCTGGGATAACTAGTGTTTTCATAGATTGTTTAGCCCAATTAAAGATGGTCCTATCCTGTTGATTTGGAGGAAAATCCAATAGGTACGAATTAGCAGAGTGGAGAAAATAACAAAGCTCAGGGAACAACTTTGTATGATAGCGAATCCAAAGTGGCCAATGGGTATCTCATGAAAAAGTTAACCTCGGGTAGCAATTGACGCAATCTATCCAAAGGTAACTAGAGCAATGCCTATAGAGGAATGGTCTCCAACATATGTTGTTCCGAGGATAACCAAAGTTTGGAAATTCCTTGTATTCATTCACCCACAATCTGTAGTTGTGTTGCCTGATGGTATAGAGCAAAATGCAGGAGACCCATTTATCCCCTAGCCTTAGATTGATATAGCATTGCCCGCCTCACCAGAGGTTTCTTCTTCCAAACATATGAAAACAACTTTCTGTTTAAAACAAAGAAAAAACTCTTAGATATGTTGATGGGAAATGCCATAAACAAATAGAATACTGTATTTTTTGCTCCATTAGATGTACTTTTTCCTCCAAAAGAGTGGGTGGAAATGTAGGTATGCCTTATAGAGCGAATACTCCCCCGGTACCTTTTTTAAATTCTGGTAGTTCAGCGCTGTATTGGCAGGAGCTTTCCGCGCTCCTGCTCTTCCCTCTGAGTTCTCATCTCTTGCAGCAGAGTGGCGCACAAGGCAAGCATGAGCTTTTCACGCTCCTTACTGGTCCCGCACCACTCCCTACATGGCTGCCATTAGTTCTCACGAGTCATGGCAGACACAAAACTTTCTGTTTGTTTTAAACAGAAATTTTGAGCTCTGCTCCTAACTTTCTCATTAAATAATTTACTGAATTTTTTAAAATTTATAAAGATACAACATATCAAATGAAATGAACATATCAAATGAAAAATATAAAAAAATACAAACCGAAAAGCATAAAATAGAAAAAGTCATAGGGTGTCATAACATAACATGAATCCAAATTAAGCATAGTACTATACATTAATCATTAAGTTTCAAGGAAAGGAATTAAAAACTATTCAAGAAATCCCTAAAAAGACTTAATACCACGAGTACCTTCCTTCTTCCCATATTCTCCCTAACTCACTGATACTACCTGATCTACTCTTTACCTTCACAAGAAATGACTTGTGATCTTACTTTGTAACCCTCCTTCTATAACTCTTTTGTAATCCGCCTTGAACTGCAAGGTAATGGCAGAATAGAAATCTCTAATGTAATGTAACATTCCCATACATGCCTAAATTTCTCCAAATTTCCACATTTAATTGCATAAATCTTCTCATACTTGTTACAGACATAACATATTCCACCACGTATTGTATTCTAATTTAGTAAAATCCTTCCAATTAATGAAAATAGTTTAAAGTGTTAGCATTAGTAAGATCTTTAACAGTTGTGCTTTATGGGTACTTAGAAAAGTCTGCAACCCAAAGCTTCCTAATATAATTATTGGATAAGACAGTGGTTCTGTTATAGACAAAAAATAAGAGGCAACATATGGACATTTGAATAGCAAATGCTTCAATGTACCAGTGGCATCTTTACATGACCAACAAAGTTGTCTCTTGGATGCATCAATTCTATATAAAAGAAGTGGAGTCCATAGTGCCTTGTGCAACAAAAAAAGGAGGACTGCATCATACACGCAGAATGTAGCGACATGGTAACTAATTTCCATTGTGATTCATCTAAATTAGTGTTCAAATCAAATTCCCATGTTCCTTGCAAACCCCTTGACAATTTACATACATTAATCTTCAAACGTTTACACTAGCGAATGACACAGGGAAAAAAATTTATCACCGTTCCCGCCCTGTCCCCGTGAGCTCATCCCCGTCCCTGCCTAAGTCTGATACAGGTGCAATTTTTTTACCCAAGGAACAAGGTTTTTCACCGCTCCCAAGGGGCAGTAAAAGGTCTCGTCCCCATTCCCGCGGAGCGGTGAAAGGTCTTGTCCCCATTCCTGCGGTAAACCAGTTGCTAATTTTTCCATTCCTGCGGATTTACTGCGGTGACCATGGTTTACCACAGTAAACAGTCCCCGTGTCATTCTCTAGTGTATAAGTAGTGGTCTGACCAGCGGGAGCGTGTCCAGATTCCGTTTGTAGTGTGAATCTCTGATTAAGTGGGTTGTTGTGACATGAAGGCTATTATGTCAAGTTGATGTCCCCTTTCATGTGTGGTTTGGGGATCTAGGATTTTGTAGGAGAGGGCTTCTAGGGAAAAGAGAAGGTTTTCTACTTGTGTGGAGGTTTCGTCTTCGAGATGCAGGTTTAGATCTCCTAGGAGCAGGTTGTATGCAGATGTTAGGGAGTTACGGAAAGCACAGTTACTTACCGTAACAGGTGTTATCCAGGGACAGCAGGCAGATATTCTCTACATGTGGGTGACATCATCCACGGAGCCCCGTCGTGGACAGCTTTTCAAGCAAACTTGATTGAAGATCTCAAAGTTTGCTAGTGCTGCCCAAGCATGCATGCCTTCCTGCTCCACTAGAGGGCACATCCCCTCCTCGTGGTCTTCAGTTCAGCTAGCTAGCAAACAAGCCAACCCAGGGAGGTGGGAGGGTTGCGAGAATATCTGCCTGCTGTCCCTGGATAACACCTGTTACGGTAAGTAACTGTGCTTTATCCCAGGACAATCAGGCAGCATATTCTCTACATGTGGGTGACCTCCAAGCTTACCAAAAAGGGATGGAGGGAAAGTTGGCAATTTAGGAAAACAGATTACGCAAAACTGACTGGTCAAACTGGCCGTCGCGCCTGGAAAAGGCATCCAAACAGTAGTGAGAGGTGAAGGTATGAACCGAAGACCAAGTGGCAGCCTTGCAGATCTCCTCAATAGGCGTGGACCTGAGGAAAGCGACAGACGTCACCATTGCTCGGACTCTATGTCCCTTAACCCGACCTTGCAGTGAGAGACCAGCCTGAGCGTAGCAAAAGGAAATACAAGCAGCCAACCAGTTGGACAAGGTGCGCTTGGAAACAGGGCAGCCCAACCGATTAGGATCAAAAGAGATGAAAAGTTGAGGAGCTGTCTGATGAGACGGTGCGTCGCAGGTAAAAGGCTAACACCCTCTTACAGTCAAACGTGTGTAGCGCCACCTCGCCAGGATGCGAGTGGGGCTTCGGAAAAAACACCGGACGAACAATGGCCTGGTTAAGGTGGAAATCCGAAACCACCTTAGGCAAGAACTTAGGATGAGTGCGCAAGACCACCTTGTCATGATGAAATACAGTAAAAGGTGTATCCGCAAGAAAAGCTTGCAGCTCACTGACTCTGCGGGCAGACGTGAGAGCAACTAAGAACACCACCTTCCAAGTGAGAAACTTCAAAGGAGTCTTATCAATCGGCTCAAATGGAGGTTTCATCAATTGAGCCAGAACCACATTAAGATCCCAAACCACCGGAGGAGGTTTGAGTGGAGGATGAACATTGAAAAGGCCCTTCATAAAGCAGGAAACCACCGGATGGACAGAGAGTGGTTTCCCCTCAAGCGGCTGATGAAAGGTAGCAATCGCACTGAGGTGGACTCGAATAGATGTCGATTTGAGGCCAGACCGAGACAAGTGGAACAGATAATCCAGCACGGAAGACAAGGAGGCCGAGGGCGGATCCATGCGATGTTCAGCACACCATGCCGCAAATCTGGTCCATTTCTGAGAATAGCATTGACGAGAAGAGCTCTTCCTAGAGGCCTCGAGAACATCCCTCACCGACTGGGAGAAACCTAAGGAGGGAGGCACGTGGAGAGGAACCAAGATGTTAAGTGGAGCGACTGAAGATTGGGATATAACAGCGAACCCCGACTCTGAAACAGCAGAGAAGGAAAAACAGGTAGTAGCAGAGGTTCCCTGACACATAGCTGAAGGAGCAGGGAGAACCACGGTTGCCGGGGCCACCGAGGAGCTATCAAGATCATGGTGGCGCGGACCGACTTGAGATGCACCAGCGTCCTGAGAATCAGAGGAAAGGGAGGGAACGCATAGAGGAACCCGTCCGTCCAATCGAGAAGGAAAGCATCCGTCTCGAGACGATCCGGGGAGTACATCCTCGAGCAGAAACGAGGCAACTTGTGATTGAGGGACGAAGTGAACAGATCCATCTGCGGAGTCCCCCATCAAACAAACACCTGTTGCAAAGTCCGAGAATGGAGCGACCACTCATGTGGCTGAAGCAGACGGCTCAACTTGTCCGCCAGACAATTCTGCTCGCCCTGGATATACACCGCCCGAAGGAAGATGTTGTGGCGCAGCACCCACTGCCAAAGACGAAGGGCTTCCTGGCAAAGCGATAGGGAACCCGTACCCCCTTGCTTGTTCACATAATACATTGCCATCTGGTTGTCCGTCTGCACCAGGACAACTGAATCCTGCAGCAAATGACGAAACGCCACCACAGCTTTGAAAATGGCCAGGAGCTCTAGCAGGTTGATGTGGCAGTGACGGTCCATACTCGACCAAAGATCCTGAGTCCGCAGGCCGTCGAGGTGCGTTCCCCAAGCGTATGTCGAGGAGTCCGTCGTCAGAACCTTTTGATGCGGGGGCATGAGAAAGAGCAAACCTCTGGACAGATTGGAAGAGTTGGCCCACCAATGCAGCGAGCGTTTCAAAGAGGGAGTCACCGCAATGTGCAGAGAAGCGGGATCCCGATCCTGCCGCCACTGAGACGCCAAAGTCCAATGAGGAACCCGAAGATGCAATCGGACATACAGATTGACGTGAACGGTGGAGGCCATGTGTCCCAGGAGAATCATCATCTGCTTGGCCGAAACCGAATCTCTCTGAGCCACCAGCGGACACAGCCGCAGAAGTACCATCTACCGAGACGGCGGCAGAAATGACTGGAGGCGGAGTGTGTCGAGCACGGTCCCAATAAACTGTAGGAACTGAGAGGGGCACAACTGAGACTTGTGGAAGTTTATCTCGAACCCCAGACGCTGAAGAAAGATAATAGTCTGACGGGTCGCTGAAATAACCCCTCTCCTTGACAGGGCTTTGATAAGCCAATCGTCAAGGTACGGGAAAACCTGAAGGCCCTGCGAGCACAGGGCCGCCGCGACCACCATGAGGCACTTCATGATGACCAATGGAGATGAAGCGAGCCCGAATGGAAGAACTCGATACTGCAAGTGGAGGCTCCCCACTTGAAAGCAGAGAAACCGCTGAGAAGCCGGATGAATCGGGATGTGAGTGTAGGCTTCTTTCAGGTCCAGGGAACACAATCAGTCCCCCTCGTCCATCAAGTGATACAAAATGGGAAGCGAAAGCATGCGGAACTTCTCCCGAACCAGGAACTTGTTCAGTATCTGCAGATCCAGAATGGGGCGAAGGTCCCCGGTCTTTTTGGGTACCAGGAAGTAAGGAGAATAAACCCCGCAGCCCCGCTGGCAAGGGGGAACCTCTTCCACAGCCCGTAGGCGAAGGAGGGCCTGCGCCTCCAAAAGAAGCAAAGGAAGTTGCGACCTGTCGGAAAGAGACTCTCTGGGAGGTCTGTCCGGAGGCAAAGCCTGGAAGTTGAGGGAGTACCCCTCCCGAATGACAGAGAGGACCCAAGTGTCCGTAGTGATCTCCGCCCAGCGCTGAGAAAAGGCGCGGAGACGACCCCCGATGGGTAGAGGGGGAACCCCTAAGGTGGAAGGGGCCAACCCCCTCCCCCCGGGCCAGTCAAAAGGACGGCTGCTGCTTAGGCGCCGCAGGGGTCTGGGGCTTAGGAGGAGCCTTCTACTGCTGCGAACGGCGGGGCGGAGGGTGAGAAAATGCCGGCATGGACTTCTGTGGATACCGCTGGGGGGGCAGCTGGTAGGTCTTGGGCAGGATGGGTTTCGCCTTAGCCGGACCAGGGAAGCGAAAGAGCGTTCGTGTTCGGAGAGGCGTTTCGTGGCAGCCTCGATGGAATCATCGAACAATTTGTTGCCCAAGCATGGGAGATTGGCCAACCGGTCTTGCAGGTTGGGGTCCATGTCGACAATGCGGAGCCACGCCAGACGACGCATGGCCACCGCGAAGGCTGAGACCCTAGACAACAGCTCAAATGCATCATAAGAGGCCTGAAACATGTACAGCCGAAGCTGTGACAGTATATCCACAAACCGGCGAAACTCCACACGGTGCGTAGAAGGCAAAGCATCCTCGAAAGATGACAGGGACTTGATGCACCACTTGAGATAAGACGTAAAAGTAAAGTTATAATTCAGGACTCGGTTCGCCATCATGAAGTTCTGAACTTATCCATAGTCCTGCCCTCCCGGCCAGGTGGGACAGCGGCATAGACCTTGGATGGGTGAGACTTTTTAAGGGTAGACTCCACTACCAAGGACTGGTGAGAGAGCTGCGCCTTCTCGAACCCTATGATGGCACCGTCCGATACCGAGACTCCATTTTGGAGGGAATAGCCGGAATAGCATAGGGCGTCTCCAGATTGCGAAAGAAGGTCTGCTGCAAGACTGGATTCAGAGGCAGCCGCAGGAGCGTATGGGAGCTCCATCTCCTCCAAAAACTCCTTGGTATACCTGGAATCGGACTGAAGGTCCAGGTGCAAGGCCTTCCCCATATCCTGCACAAATCTAGTGAAGGAAGAGGGCCTGCTCTCAGAGTGTTCCCCAGGGGGAGTGGTGGAACGAGACCGCAGGGCAGCCGAAAAGGAGGGGGAAGCCTCCCTAGAATAGTGCGGGGGAACATCCGTATCCACCAGCATGGACGCCGAGGAAGCCCCGTTGAAAGAACAAGGAGGCGTCGACGAGAGCTTGCGCCTTGAAGTCCCCGGAGGGGAGGATCACGAGGCAAGGACTGTTGAGGTCCGAGGACGGCGCCCCGGAGAACCCAGGCCCGAAGACAAGCCTCGGGAAACCGAGGCCGGGCCTGCTGAGGTAGGCTCCTCCCGGATCGGGGAGTCCAACCGGACCGGCCACCTCAACAAACTCGGGTTGGACAGAGTGAGGTCCGAGGTCTTAATGGAGCCCGTAGTGCGAGGACCCGGGGACCTGCCCCTCCTCGGGGGGGAGTCCCGCGGACGTTTCACAAGGCACCTCGACCGAGGCCGGCTCAAGGGAGAAATGTGTCTCGATGGAAGAGGCGAGGAATCCAACGTGGACAGACGCCGAGATCGACGTGCCTTGCCTCGAGAAGTCTCGACGCGACGCTCAGGCTGGTCCACCGCTCACGAGGTCGAGGCCGGAGCAAGCTGCACCAACGCCGAGGAGAGCTCTGAGGAGATGATAGCCTTCAGCACCTCCTCAAACATCGGCACCGTGACCATATTCGGCCGGGCAGATACAGCGGTGCGTTCCACTGAGGGCGACCTCGAGGATGAGTATTCCCATGTGGTGGAAGCATGCTTGGAAGATTTAGAGGATGTTCTCGTCGAGCCCGGCGGGACTACACTCATCGCCTGGATGGCCAGAGACTCCGAGGAAGGCTTCTTCGGCAGCGGAGCTGAACCTGAAGGAGGAAGAGGGGACTTACCCGGAGCCGAGGTCTTCGAGGTCGAGGTCCCCGAGGCCTTCGAGGTCGAGGGAGACTTGCACGGAGCCGAGGTCTTCGAGGCTGACGTCGAGGCCGAAGCAGGAGCGGCTTCCATGGCGAAAAGCTCCGCAATCCTGGCCCTACGCCGCCGAAGAGCCCGAGGTTGAAGCGTGGCACAGCGAGGAGAGGAATCCGTCGGGTGATCAGCACCCAGGCACAGGATACACCAGCGGTGCGGGTCAGTGATGGAGATAACCCGACCACTCTGAGAGCACTTCTTAAACCTGGTGAGAGGCCGGGACATAAGGTTAGACGGCCGCAGCCACTCGAGCCCAAGCGGCCAAGGCGAACCGGGAGCTCCTGGTCGCCGAACCAAAAAACAAAATGCGAAAATTAAAGAAAAGAAGCAACGAACAACGCGCACAGCGACTCCCATAGGAAAACAAGAAAGCCGCGGTGCTAGAAATGCACTTAGAGATCTCAGAGAAGAGAGACAGGGCTTTCTGGCTCCGCGGAAAACTAAGAACTGAAGACCATGAGGAGGGGATGTGCCCTCTAGTGGAGCAGGAAGGCACACATGCGTGGGCAGCACTAGCAAACTTTGAGATCTTCAATCAAGTTTGCTTGAAAAGCTGTCCGCGACGGGGCTCCTTGGATGACGTCACCCACATTTAGAGAATATGCTGCCTGCTTGTCCTGGGATAATATGAATTCTTCAAATTCGGGTTTTGCTGTGTTCCATTTTCCTGGTGTTTATGTAGTAGAGAAGGCAGATCATCGTTCCCTTTAGTGTATCACTTGAGAGTTGGCAGGCTCGTAGGTCTATGTAGGGGGGTGGATGTTTTGTCTAATATGCTTATATTTAGGGTGTTTTTGGCTATGACAGCTAGCCCTCCTCCTCATTTTTTGTCTCTGCAGACCACCTGTATTTTTAGCCCTGCAGGCAGACCTTCGTTATTCGTGGGTCATTGTCAGATGTAGAGAATGACAAGGGGAAAAAATTTGTCCCCATCTCCACCCCTCCCTGTCAGCTCGACCCTGTCCCCTTCCTTGTCCTGTCCCCACGAGCTTGGTCCCCATCCCCGCGAGTTCAGTCCCCATCTCTGCAAACCATTTGATCACATCCACACAAGCTTCAAAAAGTTTTATACTGAACTTATTTTATTAAAGTATAAAAATAAACAATATTCTGTACAATTGTCATTTTATAAAATCAGGGCTTTGTTTATAAATGTTTACCAACATAACTAATATAATACTTTATCCTAAAGCAAAAAAAAATAAAAATAGAATTTTCTACCTTTGTTGTCTGGTTTATGCTTTCCTCATCTTCTCATCATTCTATTCCTTCCATCCACTATCTGTCTTATCTCTGCCTCTTCCATATGGCATCTTCTCTGTTACTGTGCCTCTCCGTTCCATCTCTCTCTCCATCCCCCACCCTATTGGTCTGGCACCCATCTCCTTCAGTCTTCTCCCTTCTCTCTCCTACCCACTAACATGCAGCATCTTCTCTCCTCTCTCCTACCCACTAACATGCGTCTGCTCTTCCCTTCCCTCCCTTCCCCCTCTCTCTACTTCCTTCCAGTATGTTCCCCTCTCTCTCTCCTACCCATTTCAGTTCTGCCATCTCTCCATTTCTCTCTCTTTCACCACCCCCTCCCCTATGCTCTGGCATCTCTCTCTTCTCCTTTCTTTCCTTCCCTTCCCACCTCATAATCTGTCTTCTTCTCTTCCCTGATTCCCTGGAATCTCTCTCCTTTCCTTTTCTTCCATCTCTCCCATTCCCCTCCATGCTCTGACATCTCCTCCTTCCTTTTCCCTTGGTCTGGCATACCTTCCTCCTTCCCTCCCTCCCTCCGTCCCTCTCTTCCCTCCATGCCCTGGCATCTCTTCCTCCCTCCATGACCATTCCCTGGAATCTCCTTTCATTCCTTCCTCTCCCTCCAATTGGGTGCAGCAATTCTCTCCCCCTCTACTCCCTTTCCTCCCCAGTCGGCAGTGCAGCCCCTAAGCGAGTGCTCCAAGGCCTGGCGTCATGAACCTCTTCGGGCAGCAGCAGCGTTTACAATTTGCTGCTGTTGCCGGCTTCGGGCCTTCTCTGTTGGATCCTGCCTTCACAGAAACAGGAAGTAGGCAGGACCCGGCAGAGAGAATGGCCTGAAGCCGGCAACAGCAGCGAATTGTAAACGCTGCTGCTGCCCGAAGTTCATGTTGCCAGGACTTGAAGCACCCGGGGCAGACCGCTTCTCCCCTGCCCCCCCCCCCCCCGGTAGCCAAAATGTTCCTTTTCAGAGGGGCCTTCGACATGGCAGCCATTTTCACAAGCTGCTGGCAGCTGCCCCAAAGTTTTCCTTCTGCCGCAACTTCCCATTTCTGACAGGGCAGATTGCCGCAGAGGGAAAGCTTTGGAGCAGCCACAGGCATGTTTGTGAGAATGGCTGCCATGTCAAGGCCCCTCTGAAAAGGAACATTTAGCTGTTTAATGAAGATCGGGAAGGTGAGAGGAAGCAAGAGAGATAATCCTTTAATCCGGCACTGGGTTCAGCAGCCCCCTCCCTCCCAATCGTCGCCATTCGAGCATCTCCCTCCCTCCCTTCACCTTCGTGGCAATTTTTATTTTTCTTCTCTCCCAGCAACATGAGCCTTTCAACAAGTCACGCGTGGCTGCTTGAATCTTCTCCTCTGACACAACCGGAAACAGGAAGTTGCATCAGAGAAGAAGATTCAAGCAGCCACGCGCGACTTGTTGAAAGAGAAGAAAAATGAAAATCGCCACGAGGGAGATGCCTGGACAGCGGTGATTGGGAGGAGGCTGCTGGAGCCTCACTTCACTGCAGAGACAAGGTCATTCACCGCTCCATGGGGTGGTGAATGGCCTTGACCCCCGTACCTGCGGTGAACACTTTTTTATCTCCCCATTTCGGCGGGCTACCTGTGGCTAGCCGTGGGTAACAACCACCATGCCATTCTCTAGTCCTGAGAAGGAAGATTATACTGCATTAAAGTAGCATTTCACAAATTCAAACTTATTTACCAAGACAGTTCTAGAAAAAGAAAACTTCCAAACTTTGAAAACATTTTCTAGTGAATTTAGTGCCTATGAAAGATGCTGAACTGATTGTACTGTAAACGGAAGGCCTCAGTGAATCTTAGGAACAGGTTCTAGAACTTTCCTAAATAGCACTGCTAATGTGCTTTAATCTGATCTGGAAGGCCTGGGTGTGAGGAAACAGGCTGTAAAGCACAGTTGACAAATAGGGGCCTATTCTATAAAGGGCACCTAACTTAACTGGCAAAATATCCTTAATAGTCTCAATAACTGGGGAAAAAATTTAATTGGGTGATAGGCACCTATCCAATTCTATAAAAGATAGATGCCTATCACATGGCGCTTAGCAGAGCCTAATGCTTAAGTGGGCGCTTCAATGGGCACAGTATGACTTAGGCACCGCTAAGCGCAATTCTACAAAAACATTTCAGGCACCTAAGTTTGTGCAAAGGTATTGCTAGTTGCAATTCTGTAAACAGCACCTAAATGTGATTGACATGCAGCTGGCACCATTTTTCTTGACGCCATTTATTGAATCAGCACCTTAATTCCAAAAGCACAGTTATACGGGAACAGCAGGCAGATATTCTCACATGAGGGTGACATCATCCATCATGGAGACTGGTATGGACAGTGTGAAAAGTGTCAAGTGAACTGTCACTTAAGAAACACAATTACAAACGTGCTACACTCTTGGTAGCTTTCAAAACAGAACTAGAAAAACAGGTTATTTTGAAGTTGTACTTTACTAAGAAACTAGCTCTGTTTTGTGGCCAACGAGTGTTAATATTTCCTGATGTTTCTAAGCAGACTCAGATAAAGAGGAAATAGTTTCTATTGCTCAGGCCCAAGGCTTTAGCGGTGGGTGGAACCTTCTTCTTAAAATTCCCCTGTAAATGTCTTATTTCATTTGCAAGTGACCCAGCCAGCCATCGAGGCACTGATGGACTTGCACCCCTCCAATGAGCGCAGATGGACAGCCACCACCACTATGACTGTGGTGAATGATCTGGACGCTGACACCAACCCGACGGGCAGCGCCACGACCTGGAAGTGCCTCCCGAGAATATGAAACCTCAGGAACCTCCGATGATCCGGAAAAACCAAAACAAAAAAAATCGAGATGTGGAGGAACACTTTTGAGAAATCCAAGGAAGCCAAAAACTCCCGGGCGCCACAGCTGCCACCACTGAATGCACCCTTTCCAGCCGGAAACGTGGAACTCATAGGACGGCGTTCATAATTGGTCAGCAATCTTCAGAGTGCTTTCATTGTCATGATGAAGGAAAGGGCATATCCCCCGGTGCCCCAGTTTCTCTTTGGGACAGGCTCTATAGCTGCCTGATCCAGCAACCTATGCGCTGTGGCTCGCACCTGGCTGGCCCTGCCCAGAATTTCCACAGGAAGGGACAAGAATAATCTTGGCAGAGGCCAGAAAAACTGTAGTCAGATACCATTCCTGAGCACGAGGACTCACAGGGCCAAGATTACCATTTGCCATTCCAGAAGGAAGGCTGAAAGCTGCACCCCCGAATTAGGGGGGGCCCTCGTCAGAGACTTGGCGGCATATTATTATCTAGGAAGGGACAGAAGGCTGAGAGTAAAAAAACCGTGGACGCACAGCACCTCCAAAGCCAAGACTGGAGGGAGCTCCGAAACGCTGTCCCGCTGCGGGGGACCAGTGAACTACGGTAGGGACGAAAATTCGGCCATCCCAAACCCCTGGTCAAACGAGGTCTAGAGCCCGGGAGCACCTCAGGCTACAGACTTGAACATTGGCCATAGGTCATCCAAACCTTGGCCTAAAAGGAGCGAACACGTAAAAGGAACCGGCTCACTGAGCCTTTAGCTGAAGTAGCACCCAACCACTGGTGAATCCAAGTCATACGCCGAGCGGAGCCTGAAGAAGCTCCGAGCTTAGTTCAAGATGCTACAAAGTGCTTCAGGCAAAAAAATTCATACATTCCCAGGCCACACAGAAGTGGCCGCCGCAGCTCGCCCTCCCGCTATAGCAGAAACAGAACGACGCTGGAGATCAAAATGCAATCGTCAGTCCTGAACATCCTGCACGACAATCCCTCCATCTGAGGAAAAGGAGGTATGCTTAGCGACCTGAGCCACAGCTGAAACCACCGTCAGCGGGACCAATCTCTAGTTGAAGTCCGATGCCATGGGATACAACTTCGCCAAGTCCAAGGATAAGGTACCCTCCATGGACTCCCAAACTTCTAACAGCACTTCTGCCAAAACCGCAGTGCAGCCATGAGGCAGATAGCAGAGGCATAGAACTCTGAACTGTACATACTATTGGAACTGCATGGTCTAAAACCAGGTTCCGTGTTCATAGTAGCCCAAAAATAAAGACGGGCAGGCGGCTAGTCATGAAGAGCCGGCACTCTGCCTGGCGATCTGTAAGGTCTTGGAACCCATTGGTCTGGGTAACACCCAGATCCGCTAAGTTAGCCAACTCTGCTGATTCCGCCGAAGAAATAGGCGACAGCAATGGCACATACACCAAAGCAGAAGCAAGGACAGGGATGAGCCGCCTGCTTTCTGGTACCCCAGTAAAAGAATAAATCGTCACGCTGGCATCCAAAAGTGGAACAGACTGTTGTACTAGAGTCTGAGTGGGAGAAACAGGCAAAGCCCCTTTTACTCCTGGTATTTTTCTTTGGGGGTTTTTTTTTTTACAGTCAGATACCTCAGAGCCCCAAAATCTGGTGAAAAACAGGCACCGGCGGCCAGAACCGCTCTGTGTGTCTCAGATCTCATAAAAATAGCAGACTGAGAGGACTTTTTCCCGAAATTGCACTTGCGTTTCGCAAAAACACCATCCGCTTCCAATTAGGCACCCCGGATGCAGTAATCACGACTCCAGTGGAATGAAAGGGCATTAGGGCCTCTCAGGAGAAGGGGAGCGCGGGATCTGCTCACGTCTCACCCCCCCCTCGTGGTCCGCAGCGCATGGGATAAACGGCCGCGAATCCAGCCACCATCTGCCGCATCTAAGGCATGAATCCATGCCATCCTGTCCTGAGGTGGCCATATGTGAAGTTTGGAGCAAAAACGAAGCTTCTACCAAAAAATATACTTTTAAAAACTTTTAAGAAAATCCAAGATGGCCACCGCAGGTGTCGATTTTGCATTAAAAACACCCAGGAAAAATGCAGGAAAACGCTAAAAACGGCGATTTTAGGATTTTACAGGAGGGCATGCAGGGAAACCCCCCAAAACCCTGATTTGAGCACCCCCCAAAATTGGCAAACTCTGACTCACAGACATGTACTGCAATGCATTTCAATGGTAGCCAGCAATACACAGTACAAGCATAGGGAGATCATTACCTCAGGAGCTGATTAAACTGGATATTTCAGATCTTCTGGTCGCCTCAACCTCCCTGTCACCTCAGACCACGACCACCAGGACCCCTCAGGGAAATCAGGGAAGACACGTGGTGCGGTTCCGATCCCGGTATACCTCCTCAGAACCGCAGCAGCCTGCGCTCTACCCCTTTGCAGACGAACCAGGGGAGAGATGGCTCCCAAATCTGGAGACCCAATTCAATCTGCAGGCTGTCCAGAGGGCTTACTGCAGTTTCAGGCTTAAAGAGAACCCTCCAGAAGCAGACAAACATTAAAATGTCTGCGATCTCCTGCTGAAGGATCACTCACACAGAGTTGATCCGCAGCATGAGGGCAAAACCAATAAAATCACGAGCAGAAGAAAACTAGAAGTTCTCAGCAAGGCTGCAGAATCAAAACTGAACTTCAAGGGGAGTGGTCGCACAGGTGACATCGCAGAGGGGGTTGGTGTTATTTTTAAGTTCTGCAGCCAAGGCTGGAATGGATGCATTACCTGATAGTTCAGGCTCCAGAGGGATTGTACCAGAATGAACACTTTGTAATTCTCAAAACATTTAAATCAACCAGCCCTTCTGTGTTTGGAGAACCCATGCTTTGGAAAACTAATAGCTTCAAGTTTCACTGAACCACATTCCTAAGTGGGCCAAAAGAGCCCTCCCTTCACAGCTAGCTTAAAGGTCAAATAGGTCAAACTGCAGATGTGTTACTTCTCAGGATTTCTTCAGGTTTAAAATATATAAAAATATGTTTTCAAAACCAATTCTCCAATTTACTGATAACGACTCCAGACTACAAATCGTTTAGAAAAGAAATAAAAACCATCCTATTCAAGAAATCCTTGAAGACAAACTAACACCGCAAGACTCATCCCAATTCTCTGAAGCAACTCGCTTTACTCTTCAATTCTTCTGGAAATGGCCAGATAACTTCTTTTGTAATCCGCCTTGAACCACAAGGTATTGGCGGAATAGAAATCAGTAATGTAATGTAATATAATTCTCATGTTTAAACATACATTCACACACATAACATGGGATCCCATGCAGTCACTCACAGCCACATGCAACACGTTATATTTGAATAATTATTGTTGAGGTACATATAAGCTATCTGTATGTGAAACCCTATATCTTCCCCAAGCCAGACTGAGAGATCTGGCATTAATTAGAGCCATGAAATCAAGGCGGGAAACTGCACAAAGACGCAGAGAGAGACAGAAAGAAACATGGAGGCAGTTTAATATCTCTATGTGTGTATTATATATATCTATACATGATTCATCTAACAAAGTACATACAGAAAATATTATTATGCTTTTTCTGCCTAGTACCCCTTAATGTTTTTCTGTTAATCTCTAGTTTTTCTAGCCTCTGCTGCAATCCATAGTAAGATTTTTATTTTTGTATACCAAAACTTTTCATAGGCTTCTACTTGGGTGGGGCCTTATCTATTACATGTGCATTGCTAGCTAGATTTAACCAGAATCATATGAAAAAATAGGTATCTTTATGTAGAAAAAAATCTACAACGTATTCAGATTTTTTCTTGCACACTATCCATTCCAGCACCACATTATAGCGCCCCCTACCAGCCAGCCAGCGCCACTACTCTGCTCCAATGGAGATAGGTAATGAGTGATAGGATAATTTAAGAAATGAAGATTTTTAGCTCTCATATAATTCTCCTTTTTTTCCATCTTGGCATGAACCATTATACTATCTTTAATGTTAGCAGGGGCAGTACTCTGTAAATTATTCACTGATTTATCCAATTTATTTCCTAGCTCTGTTATTTGAGTTTCATGCTCAGCCATTTTAACTGCTGTATCAGAGGAGAACTGGCAGAATTTCAAAACTGTATTTTGCAATGAAGACTCAATTCTATTAACAGTTAACCATACATCACTTAAAGTGACTACTTTTTCTTTAGGGAGAACACTCAAGCTTGGCTCCACAACCATTTGTACAGGAGTCAAACCTTTTATTCTCACCATACCAAATTGATCTGAAACACTAAGTCCAGTTATATCAGACAATTTTAAGCAAGAGGTTACATCCTCAACCTTGGAGGGTGTCTCTACTCTTCCAACAAAGCTTAATGGCTGGGGAAGTGGTGATGGCTCCCCTGAGGAGAAGGAAGCAGACAGTATACCTAAAGTTACCTGCTCTTCCAACCGTTGCAATGAGGAAACCATAAGGTGCCGATCCATTGGGCCCACACCTGAGGCTAGTAGATGGATTTTTGCCTTTCTTTTGCCCATGGTGTAAGGAATTGATAACAGTCTGCTCCCGGTTCCTCACAGGCTACGAAGGGGCTCAAAAGGGGCGTATCCTGCCCTTTGGCCATGCCCCTTCGGACACGCGGTGGGCCACGTACCGCGGCTTCCCTTGATTTTAAAGAGCTTCAAAGGACCCCTCTCGTAGAGCAGGACGCTTCCAATGAAATGAAAAGTGCTGCTGGCGGCACTGGTGGTTCCCTCCTCACAGCTTCCCTTAATTTTAAAGAGCCTCAAAGGACCCCTCTCATAGCGCTGGACACTGGGACTGCTGCGGGGGCTGCCTGCCTCTGATGAAATGAAAAGTGCTGCTAGTGGCACTGGCGGCCTGTATTGTTTCAAAATGAAGCGACAACCCTCTGTGATGACTTTGAGGACCCAAACGTCCATTGTGATGAGAGCTCAACATTGATGATAGAACTGTAGTCAACCTTCGATAGGTTGGGGAAGAGGCTGGGCAGGTCAAAAGCATGTCAAACAGACTGCTGGTTTCTGAGGGGCTGATGACTGAGATTTTTTAGATTGCTGTTGTTTTTGCCTCTTCTGTGGTGGTGCTTTGGAAAAAGAGGACATTGCAGGTATCACCTCTTGTAAGAGAAAGAAGCTGGTCTTGGAGCAGACTTAGATGGCTGAGTCTTATTCTTTGATCTGTTCAAAGAGCACCAGTTCTGCTCGTGTTGAGTGAGCTTCTGGGTAGCTGCCTCTACTCTAGCCCCATAAAGCTCTTTCATCAGACATGGAATGTTGGCTAGACCACAGTTCTTCAACTGCCGGAAATTTTTGCCGGTCCGCACAGGGCCGACAAGATTGACTCCCTTCAATTTCCTGCCGGTCCGTGCAGGGCCGGCAAGATCAACATCTGAAGTCTGCGCTGGGCCAGAGAGATCTTGGGGAGCCTCCGACAGTGGCTTTCTCCCCTCTCTGCAGCTCTCCTTTACTTCCCAGCGCAGCGATTCATGAAGTCAGCCTCGGGGCTTTTGCTGAGTCGCGGCTGCCTCTGATGATGCAACTTCCTCTTTCCTCAGAGGCGGCGCGACCCAACAAAGGACCCGAGGCTGCCTTCCTGAATCACTGCGCTGAGAAGTAAGGAGAGCTATTGGAGTCTGGGTAGCTGCTGGGCAAGGGGAAACAGGGACAGCTGCTACTGGAGCGGGAGAAGGAAAGATGCTGCTGGGAGGGGAGGAGGGAAAGGAATCTGGGAAGCTGCTGAGCAAGGGAAAAAATGGGACAGCTGCTACTGGACCTGGAGGGAAGGAGAAGGAGAGATACTGCTGGGAGGAGAGGAGGGAAAGGAGTCTGGGAAGCTGTTGGGCAAGGGAAAAAAAGGGACAGCTGCTACTGGAGAGGGAGAAGGAGAGATGCTGCTGGGAGGGGAGGAAGGAAAGGAGTCTGGGAAGCTGCTGGGCAAAGGAAAAAAAGGGATAGCTGCTACTGGACCTGGAGGGAAGCTTGTGGGCAAGGGGAAAAAAAAGGGACAGCTGCTACTGGAGAGATGCTGCTGGGAGGGGAGGAAGGGAAGAGAGTTACTGCTGGACAGGAGGAGGAGGGAAGGGAGAAGGAAAAAAGGAAGGAAACAGCTGGCAGAGAGATTAGAGGAGGGGAAGGGGAGACACAGGCATGAGAAAATAGAGAGATTGATGATAGGAAAGGGTCAGCAGAAAAATAAGCAGAGAGGGACAACGATGATAGATCTGGTGTAGGAGAGATAAAAATGAAGAGAGCAGTGAAGCTGGAATGAATCATGTAAAAAGGAGAGAGGGTGCACAAGCTGGATGGAAAGGGGAGAGGGGCATAGAAAGAATACAGATACCATATGGAAGGGGGAGAGGACAGACAGTGGATGGAAGGGGCAGATGCTGGATTGAAGAGACAGAGAGGGCAGATGCTGGAAGGAAGAGAGTGAAAAGAAGATTGAAAGCAGAAACCAGAGACGACAAAAGGTAGAAAAAAATAATTTTATTTCTATTTTGTGATTAGAATATATCAGATTTGAAATATATAACCTGTTAGAGCTGGTGTTAGACATAACTGGGGACTGCAAAACCCAGGCAGTGCTTCTTTAGCTTCCAGCTGGCTTAGGGCGCTCTCTGACCAGGGGGCAGTTGCCCTAGTTGCACTCCCCTAAAACTATTCCTGTCATGTGTGACTGCAGTATTCTGTTAGCATGATATTTCTGTGTAGCATTCTGTAATAATTTAGCTTGTTCAGTTTTCTTGATAGTAGAGGGGATATATGTGAAGGGGAGGGGAGACAGGGGTTTTGTTGATCCTTGCTCTGAATTATTTGTATTTATAAAATGACAATTGTACAGAATATTGTTTCTTTTTATACTTTAATAAAATACATTCAATATAAAATCATAACTGAGGCTTGTGTGGATGGGATCAGATGATTTGTGGGGACCGAGCTCACGGAAATGGGGTGGAAACGGGGTTTTTAAATTTTAGTCCTAGTAGTTTGCCAGTCCACAAAATAATTCTTTTTTTTCTGCCGGTCCACGGGTGTAAAAAGGTTGAAGAACACTGGGCTAGACGATCCTGGAGATTAATATCCATGTCTAAAGCTCATAGTCAAGCCAGATGCCTCATAGCCAGGGACATGGCGGATGCTCTGCATGACATCTCAAATGCATCAAATGCCATCCGGGCCATATACTTCCTGGGTTCGGAGTCATTTGTTGAAAGTCCTCAAGATGTTCTGGGGGAATATATTGCTTAAAGTCCACCAACTTCTTTACAAAATGTTTAAACTAGAAGGACATATAGAAGTTGTAATTTAACACTCTATTGGCCAACACTGAGTTTTGGTAGAGGTGACAACCAAATTTATCCATTATACGACTCTTACGCCCTGGTGGTGCAGAGGCGTAAATTCTGGTACTAGAGGACTTCTTGAGGGTTGATTCTACTAGCAGCGATTGGTGCTGTAGCTATGGTCTGTCAAATCCCGGGCAAGAAATAATTCTGTACAGAGAATCAATTTTCCTTGGAGCTGCAGTGACCAAAAAGGCCAGTTTCAAAAAAGGGCCTCCTTAAGCAGATTGTGTAAAGGTAACTTGAAAAGTTCCTTAGGCGGTTCATCATAGACTAAGGCAGGGGTGTCCAACCTGTCGCCCCGTGACGAGTTTTGTGCGGCCCCACTCGTGCTCATGGACAATTCAGTGTCCATGCCCTCAGCTGTTTAATGTCTTGCCAGCTCCCTCCTCCATCTTGCTTCAGCGTTCACTCAAAGCCGCGGACAGCCCTATGTGCCTCCTGTGGCTGACCTGAAAGCAAAGGAATCTGAAGCGGAGTTAGAAGTAATATCATAATGTGATCAAAATTCCACTGGATTTACCAGACCTCTGGTGGCTACCACGTTCTTATTCCTTTTTGCCTCCTTGGGATTGGTTGGTTACATAATCGGTGGGCTGACCATAAAGAATCGGTCCAAGTGGCTTGCTTCCAGTGAATCTTGGGATAGACTAGTTCTTTGGTGGAAAAAGTTACTAGATCTAATTGATGTCCTTTGTTCTAGGTTTTTTCTGGGGCCGGCACAAAGAAGTCTAGTGAAGCGATTAAAATAGGTAAATAAAAGCAATATTTTATCAAATATTAAAAATACTAGACAAATTCACATTGACGTACATGGAACAAAAGGGAAGTTGGGAAGGGAAAGGTTGTTTAAAATACATCGAAGTAAAATTAATAAAAAAGGAAGGTAAATGAGGAGTGACAAAACATTAGGATGGGGATCGCTTCAGAAGAAGTGTTTGTTTCAAGGCTTCACATGAATTAAAGGTTTGAGAAGCGGAAGCTGGTACTAAAGAGTAAAGGCATCTTTAAAGAGAAAAGTTTTAAGTTTGGCTTTAAATTTTTCAAGAAAGTTCTCTAATCGAAGATCTAATGGGAGGGCATTTCACAGAGAGGGGGAGATGACTGAAAAGGATTTGCGAGCAATATCGTATAACAGTTCGCGTATTGATGGTATGGAAACTAGGTTTTGATTGTTAGATCGGAGGGCCCTAGATGATGAGTATGGGATCAAAAGTTTATTTATGGATGCTGGTTGGTTAGAGTTTTTTGTTTTAAAGGTGAGGAGGAGTATTTTAAAGGTGAGGCGAAGAGTGATGGGTAGCCAATGTGCTCTCTTATCCCCAGAATTATGGGAATGATGCAAAGTTGATTGATGGTGTCTAGATCCAGAGCGTCTAACTGATGAAGAGCTTAGATGCATTGAAGAACCCTTCGATGCCTCAATGAAAAACGATTATGTTTTGACGGACAGCATCACTGTGACATTGAGGATCAATGCCTCGATAGTAAACATCGTTGTCCACTATTAGATTGATGCGATGTAGACTGACGCTTTTGATGGAGATCTGTACCTTGCTGCCTGAGTCGTGGCTCATGACTCGTGGCGCGTGGCTCGTGGTGGCTAGCGTGCTGTTTAATGGGACGATATTGAAATGGATGTCAGAAGCATGATAGTGCAGTATTTTTGTAGCGCCAGTTTTTCGTATGATTCTGGGTAATTCTAGTTAGACAAACATCTGTGTTAGTTAAGGACCGCGCCCAAATAGAAGCGTACGAAAAATAGGTGAATAAAACATTTAAATATAATGTAGCTAAGGCCAGAAGAAAAAACACACTAAAGATTAATATAAGGAAAAGAATGGTGTTTTCTTGTGTACTTTGCTGTTGAGCTAAATCATGGTGTAAATCATGATTACATGATTACATGGAGTCCAGTTTTAGGTTCTTTTGTATGTGCTATAACTGTCCTGTCTTAGGCCAGCATCTTGTGCCAGTGAATAGTTTCTGTTCTTTGTTCAGCTTCCCGCCTTTAGCCTCGTGGTTCTAATTGAAAACAGATGTGCTCAGGCCAGTTAGGAAAAGCATATTAAATTCCATATTCCAAACTGAGATATAAAATGTATGAAGTATGAATGGCCAAGATATGAATGAAATTATGAATGTTTGGGGCCCATGGATGTGATATGTGGAAATATAAATGGTTTTATAAGCAGAAACATTAAGAAAAAATCTTGAGCACAACATCTGGAAGTGATTAGAGTCAGTCTCAAGAATAGGGAGAAGGGGGGCATTGGAAGCCCATGCTTCAGGAAGAGGAGAGGGGGATTTAACCCCCCCTTTTTCTCCTGAGTAAGATTTCTGTGTAAGGCTGTGCAATTTGAATCTGTCAGCTTAGGAGTTTTTTTCCTTTAAGACTCAGAACTTGTCAGTATGGAAGGGCTGAAAATTTATCAGCACCATGTTAATAATTATAGATTCTCTTGAATGTTATAATGTTAATTCAGAAATCAAAAGTAATTTTCTGAAAACTTTGTATAACTTTTAAACATGGAAGAATGTTTCTTTGTCTAAACTTTGAGACCACCCATAGAAATGTTATTGGTCGTCAAACTTGATGATGTCACTAAACCAAAAGTTATATAATAGACTGTAATGAGATAGAAAAACGAGACCATTGTGAGAAGGCCAGCCTTTGGCCACGATGATGATCTCCCATGAGCGCAACGTAAGCAATTATGCTGTTCTTTTGATCTAATAATGGGAAAATAGAACCAATAATTCAATAAATCCTGGTTATAATTTTAAAACCTTGCGCTGGTGTCATTTTGCATGTAGAATTATTTTCAAACCTGAAGCTTTCACAAATGGCGTCAATGCCCCATGCTCAATTGGTGCCGAAACCCGGGAACTAACTAATTTGACGCCTTGAAAAAGCTTATAGGTTATTCATAGAAACTCTAGGAACTCTAGAGATTTCGCATGGTTGTGTAACAAAAGGTAGTCACAGGTTGACTGGCTGCGCAGGAATATGGCGGAAATTAGAGATAAAACGGGACTGGAAAATTGTGAGTATTACGCCTGTTTAAAGAAAAAAATTAAAAATAATTAAAAAAAATAAAAAATAAAAAATAAAAATAAAAATTAATTAAAAATAATAATAAAAAATTATTATTTAACAATAAGGAGCATGCTTGTATATATCTGTACATTATTGTATAAATTTGTGGGTAGAGGGATATGAAGTTAGTGGAAATTAAATATTAATGGAAAAAGAAAAAGAAAAAATTAGAAATAAAAGTAACACAGAAAGAATGTTGTGAAAAGAAAGAAAAAAAAAATCCCTTGCAGTGCTGGCATTTTTCCATCTGGCTTTTAAACTGAGCAGTGCCTGTCTGAAAGAAGGAAAAAATTAAGATAGAAGTGCCCAGAAGTTACTGAGTTTGAAGAAAAAATATATATTCTCCGGCTGCGTGTCTAAGTTTTGTCTCTGAACTAACTCTTTCTCTCTGTGAAAAAGAAAACTGTCTGTTTTAATCTGACTTTGAAAAGTTTCCCTCTGTCCCGTCTTTTTGTTTGAAAAAACGGGCTGAGGGTACCCCCTCTTTCTTTGTCTCCCTCTGCATTTTCAGTGCCTATCTGAAGTAACTACTTTGAAAAGAAAAAAGAAATTGTGTTTCTCAGCTCTGTCTTTCTAAACTCCAGTTCTGTCTCTCTCTGTCTTTTTTGCTCTGCCCTAACTGTTTCTCTTGTCTCTGGAAAAAGAAAAGAAAAGTTAATGGTATCTTACAAGAAGTCCCCTCTCGCTCTATGCTGTTCCTTTGTTTGAAAGAGCGGGCTGCAAATGGGGGATTTTCACCCCCACCTTTTTCCTCCATGCCTTCCACAGAGCTATCACGTGAGGAAAGAGGGGGAGGGAATAGCAGCAATGGAGTTCTTTTGTCTCAGGGCTACAGATTTTCCAACAGGTATTTGCTTATATACTAGTCAGTTAACGAATTTGATTCTTCTTTTTTGAGAAGTCTCGGAGCAAGTCTGTTTTGCATATTAAAAGGGTTTATTGAGAACTGGTAGTTTAGCAAGACATGAGAATCCTATGTATCCGTGGCTTAAATTTGTTTCCGATGTAGTAGAAAAAAAGAAAAGCTTATGTAGTGTGAATATCAGGATTCAATGTGGTCTCTCTCTGATAAAACTTTACCAGCATGCTGTTTAGAGTTCCGGAAAGTTTGTGTATGTTGTTTTTGTAGTGTAGATCTGTGCTGTTAAGAACAATTGAGGTACTTTAGTAGCTTCAGAGCTGTTTGTAGCCTAGGGCTATGTCAAAGAATGCATTAAAAAGATGTTATGTAGCCTGTATGTTGTTTCTTTATATTTTAAAAAAGGTTATCAGAATATTGGAAGAACAGAACTGTAGGATCAGAAGGAATTGGAAAGTGATTTTTAAACAAGAAAGTGAAGTGAAAAGGAAAAGAAAGTTTGAATAGCTAGATCGTTTAAATGTTTGGCTGTTTCAAAGCAGGGAGATAGTTTGTAGAACGAATGTACAGGAATGTGGAAAGAAAGCTTGTGAAATGTGTTAATTAGAAGTTCGATAGGGAAGATGGGAGAAGAGAAAAGAATTCTGCTGAACTTGGGAATGTATTCAACAGTGAAAGGATAATTTTGTGGAAAAGAAAAAGATTTATTCCAAAAAACAGATACCATGCTTAAAAGCAGGCAAGTGTGCATAAGGGAAAAATAAAATCCCTGCCTTTATAGTTTTATCTCAGGGTTCAAATTAATTTTGAATATGAATTTTTGTGCCCCTGCATGGTTTATAAAGTATTTTTAAACTTGTGCATTGTCCAAAATGTATGATTAGGGAGTAATTAAATTTAAATACATTTTAAAATTAAATTGGGAAGTTTAAAATAAAAAGATTAACAAAAGTAGAGGTTAAGTACCTATATTTTTTTGAAAATCGAAATAAATATGAAACAAAGGGCTTGCTACCTTGGTTAACGGGAAAAGAACAATTATAATAAACTTTTATGTAAGTGGATGAATTCGGAATTGAAATTTTGCTTACTTTTTACAAGTAAGCTCTTCAGGATAGGAACCTAATAAAGAATATGGAATTGAGAATAATTCCCTGATGTTAGAAAAAAAGAAAGTCTAATTTTACCATGTAGAGAATGTGTCTGCATGTTTAAATTTTCCTGTGGCCATATTTTGGTACTACAGGACCCTGAAAAAAGTCTATTTAATCTGTATGTTTTGTGTTTCAGTTAAGAACCTTCTTTGAATCCTTTCAACAATTCAACACAGAGAATGTGGCTCTGCAATACAAGAATTAGTACAGTTTGCAGAGGGGATAACGTGATAACGTGCCATGTGTTTCTTTTTTCTTTGTTCTTTTGTTAATGAACATGTGCTTTCCTTCCAGGATTTACACTGATCAGCAGTACCACATACCACCACTAGAGCTGTGGAGAACACAGAGAAAAATTCCGATGCTGAATTTTCGGCGGGAATTTCAGTGTTCCTTTGTCTTCAACTAATGAGCTGTGCTTACCTTTCAGTTGTACCAGTACGGGTGTAAAGAAAAAAGCAGTTCCATAGTTACAGAAAAGCCAAGCTTGAATTATGAAAATGTTGCAGCATGAACTTTTTAAAGCCATGATTTAAATTTCACTGAAATTAATTTAGAGACTCCGACCTTACAAGTTGCTAAAACTATTTGCAAAAGACATTTCTGGACTCATATAAAAAATTTTGAACGAAAAAACAGATTTTATCTTAAACCACGTTACTTTAAATCATTTCATTTGAATTAGGCTTCTGAACTTTAATTATGCTTTTGCATAATTTCATAGACTTATTCTGATATTGTATTAATAACTGTATTTTCTTTATCATTGTCTTCATGCATTGTTCTCAGAAAATATTTTGTGTATCCTGTATTTTAAATTTTATTTCATATGACTGTATTTCTATACACAGTGGCAGCTTCTAAGCTGTAACACAGTGCCGCAATATTGTTTAATTGGGTTTAACAGCTGATATCATCAGTCCTTTTAATGATTTTAATTTAAATTTGAGAAATGAGTTCCTGCAACACACACAGGAAAAGAAAACTTATATCTGATGTGCATGCATTATCTGCACATGAGTACATTTCCATATTAAGCATATATTTGGGTTTTCTTAACACTGTGCATTATTTTACACTTTATTGATAGAATTCCAAAATTTTATAACATAACACTTTTGAGCATAGGGACTAATTAAATTAGGTAATACTGAGGTTCACTTTATCTTAGGGAAATCTAGGGTTCTATTTCTCTTTAACTATACTTTCTCTAAATTTTCTGACTTTTAAACTTTAAAAGTACTGGAGTTTCATGAATACCTCTATGAATAAAACAACAGACACTAGGTTAGTCTCTGCTCTAGGACTGTACTTGCACCTAGAACAGACTGTCTAACTACCACTGGAATGGTAAGTTTCCTATATGATATGGTTTAGACAGCAACTTACATAAATGTACACTTGAATGGGTTTTATCTAGAATAGTGGATGGGATTTGCTTGCATTCTCACTAGAGAATTCAAGTAAGCTTTGGGTAAGATCTTCTAGGCACCTGCCGTTGCAGGCCTAGGTAGTACATTTTTCTGGCTTTTGCTATCTAATTGGCATTTAAAAGAATATACTTGCACAGACACACTGATCCATAAGAAGAACCGTACCCTGAGTGAACCCCAGCGCCACAGATAAGACCACGAGCTCAATTCTGAATATTACTTCATAAATTCAGTAATATCCAAGAGGGGACTGAGTCGTGGCTCATGACTCGTGGCGCGTGGCGCGTGGCTCGTGGTGGCTAGCGTGCTGTTTAATGGGACGATATTGAAATGGATGTCAGAAGCATGATAGTGCAGTATTTTTGTAGCGCCAGTTTTTCGTATGATTCTGGGTAATTCTAGTTAGACAAACATCTGTGTTAGTTAAGGACCGCGCCCAAATAGAAGCGTACGAAAAATAGGTGAATAAAACATTTAAATATAATGTAGCTAAGGCCAGAAGAAAAAACACACTAAAGATTAATATAAGGAAAAGAATGGTGTTTTCTTGTGTACTTTGCTGTTGAGCTAAATCATGGTGTAAATCATGATTACATGATTACATGGAGTCCAGTTTTAGGTTCTTTTGTATGTGCTATAACTGTCCTGTCTTAGGCCAGCATCTTGTGCCAGTGAATAGTTTCTGTTCTTTGTTCAGCTTCCCGCCTTTAGCCTCGTGGTTCTAATTGAAAACAGATGTGCTCAGGCCAGTTAGGAAAAGCATATTAAATTCCATATTCCAAACTGAGATATAAAATGTATGAAGTATGAATGGCCAAGATATGAATGAAATTATGAATGTTTGGGGCCCATGGATGTGATATGTGGAAATATAAATGGTTTTATAAGCAGAAACATTAAGAAAAAATCTTGAGCACAACATCTGGAAGTGATTAGAGTCAGTCTCAAGAATAGGGAGAAGGGGGGCATTGGAAGCCCATGCTTCAGGAAGAGGAGAGGGGGATTTAACCCCCCCTTTTTCTCCTGAGTAAGATTTCTGTGTAAGGCTGTGCAATTTGAATCTGTCAGCTTAGGAGTTTTTTTCCTTTAAGACTCAGAACTTGTCAGTATGGAAGGGCTGAAAATTTATCAGCACCATGTTAATAATTATAGATTCTCTTGAATGTTATAATGTTAATTCAGAAATCAAAAGTAATTTTCTGAAAACTTTGTATAACTTTTAAACATGGAAGAATGTTTCTTTGTCTAAACTTTGAGACCACCCATAGAAATGTTATTGGTCGTCAAACTTGATGATGTCACTAAACCAAAAGTTATATAATAGACTGTAATGAGATAGAAAAACGAGACCATTGTGAGAAGGCCAGCCTTTGGCCACGATGATGATCTCCCATGAGCGCAACGTAAGCAATTATGCTGTTCTTTTGATCTAATAATGGGAAAATAGAACCAATAATTCAATAAATCCTGGTTATAATTTTAAAACCTTGCGCTGGTGTCATTTTGCATGTAGAATTATTTTCAAACCTGAAGCTTTCACAAATGGCGTCAATGCCCCATGCTCATGCCTCAAGATGCTAGGCTGGGTCGGTACTGAGAGAGTCAATGTTAACAGTGGTGTTGCATGCAACTTAAACATGTCACCAAACTGCCTCTTGAAGAACTCATTAAGTTGCTCCTTGACGAGCTACACTGGTACTCTTGGCTCAACAGCCGGTACCATCAGTGCAGCAGGGTGCCTAGGGGTGAGTGGACCTTATAGAGGATACACGTCCTGAAGGAGGCACAACCTGCAGAGATGGAGAGCGGTGGCGTCACTTTTAAGCCTGCATTGGGGGTTCGATGCTGTCGAGGCTTGTGACATTGGTTGGGAAGAGGATGGCTTCTTGGCTTGCTTCCCCAAAGCAGGAATGTCATCCGATGCTGCTCAGAATGTTTCCCAGAGTCCATAGTTGAACCAAAGAGCTACTCCTGTTGAATGTGACAAACTTTTAGAAAGTGCTTCTGCAAGGTGGAACAGTGCAGGCAGGAGTCCATATTGTAACCCGCACGCTCCAGGCAGAGGGCCTGGGAATGTTGGCCACAATTAAACTCTTGTGAGTTGCTTCATGTCTCACAAGGATAGCTTATTTTTTTTCGTTTCAGAAAAAGGACAGCCTTCAAACAATAATACAGGTTTGTATTTAATTGTTCAAAATAAAGAAAAAACATAAGTTGCTTGTCAGGATTACAAAACTTTCATAGCATCAAGCACAAAGTTCCAAAAAGAAGTCTCTGGTTAAGAAACTAAAAAAAAATCAAACTTAAACAAACTCTCATTCCAATTATAGTCCAAGTAGAGTTCCTAATCAAAGCAGGAAAGTAAAACACTTTTTCTCCCAAAAATCAAAATCACCAGACAATACAAAAGTACTGGCTTCTTCAGCCGCTTGAGGCAAGAAGGACAGTGTGCTCCGTGTGGTCTTATTTTTGCCCAAACTTAGGCCCGCTATCCCACCACGTAACACGGGGCTTACCCCACTGTCTCAGCACAGCAAGCATGCTTCAAGAAAAAAAAAAACATTATTTAACTTTCAAGGAAGAAAACTTCCAAACTTCCAAAAGAAAAGTCCTTGCTTAACTTAGCATTTTCCAATCCCCTCTTTAACTTGAGTAAGATTAATTCAGACAGCACAATCCAAAGAAAAGTCCAAAACAAACTTCAGCAAAATTCAAATAGTACTTGCTTTTGTGGTGCAAACTTCCATGGGAGTATATTCAGGAGTCATTTCAACACTGGCTTCAGGGCTTGTTTCAAATTCCATAGCCAACGGTTCCTCACTCAGGCTGGTAGGCAATTCTCCTTCAGCCTCAGTAATCTCCATGTCCTCTGGAGCTGGTCTGCCATCAGGAGCTCTCAACCCTGAGCCTTGCGACCTTCCCTGTTGCTGTTCCTCTCCCTTCTGTCTCTCTAGGAGCCTGGCCTTCAGAGAAAATAGCTTGCTGCCCCGCCCCCAACCCTCAGGTGAAAAGGATTTCCTGAGATTCATCTTGTGACTCAGAGGGGGATGGGAATTCAGCACTGCTGCTTTCTTACTCCCTCTACTGGCCCTAGCAGGAAATTCAGACAGAGTGGCAGAATATGGGGAAAAAGGCAGATTCTGAACTGTGTCAGGACTTAACCTAGAATCTGAGCTAGGGACACTCCTAGCAGGCATAGTCCGCTTATCACAATATGATGTTCAGGGCCTAAGTACTGCAGACACCAGAATGCAGGTCAGTTATGGAAATAGGCTGCTGGCATTGACAGCACTTTTTAAAACACGTCAACAGTTTCGATCTGGATAGAAAGATTTTGTTGTAAAGATTAAATTCAATGATTAATTTGTGTGAGGAAAAAATCTGTCGAAACGGAAACCGAAGGATGAGCAGTCCCTACAAAGGCTGAAACACCTCACATGAAAATAACAAAAAAAAACAAAAAAACAACCCACACAAGGGCAGAAACCCGAGTGGGGAAAATAAAATAAAAGGGTATTTTAAGATTATTTTTGAAAGAAAATAATGGTTAAAGGCCAGATTAGTACACAATACAGGTCGAAGGCAACGCTAACCGAAGTCCAGAGAAACACACTTCTTCGCTCTGCGGAAAATTGAGGAACCGAAAGCCTACATTGGGTGGGAAGGCACTTGCGCATGTGCGGTGTGGGCAGTCGCAAAGTTTCTTAAAACTTAAAGTGACAGTCACTTTTCACAATGTCTGTACTGGGCTCCGTGGATGATGTCACCCTCATGTGAGAATATGCTGCCTGCTAGTCCTAGGATAATTATAACTTTTTTTGTAATATCGACACCTACCCACTGAAAAGTATATTGAAATCATCAACTCAAGCCTTTGCATAAAGCGCTTTAAAAGTGTCCTACCTCTTCCCACTCTCTCAACCACTAAATAAATCAGATATAACAACTGGTTGAGCATGGGAACACTATCCTGTCCATAAAGTTGCACAGCTTCTTTTATCTCTTAGTTCGAAAAAGTTTTAAGAAAAGTTTTCTTTTATGATATGAATGTTGCTTTATGTACCCTCAACTTTTCTATTGATATGATAGCATTCTTATCTTTCCTTTTAATTTTAGTCTGTACACCACCATGACATGCATTCAGAAAAGGTGGGTTAGCAAATTTTAATAAATGATAAATGATGAAAAGAAATACTTCTGCTGTCTTGAGGCTTTATTTACCTGGTAAGGAACAGAGAGCACTGGTGTTGGGGCAGAGGGTTTCATTTCCTACCCGGGGCACCAGGCGGAGGCTCAGGATCTGCTGCAGAAGCCCGGTGCTGACATCATTGCCAAGGCCTCCTTCAGTTCCACTGCTCTCCATGCCCCAGTTGCTGCAGCAGTGTTGCCAGATCTGAAACACAAAATTATAGTTTCCAAAAAAAATTACTATGTGCAGTTATAATAGAAAAATATACAATGTGAATAAATGAAGTCATAAAAATATATAAAATACTTATAAGAATCCAGTGCTTTGTAAACCACAAATCTGAAAGCATACATAAAGACGGATGCAGAAATGTTATGTGGGTGGAAATGAGACTTCTATGTAAATTTTACAGCCACATAATGCAAAGAAGTTTTTTATGCAGAAGATAAAGCTGTGTGAATTTGCAAGGACATTGGTGCACAAGATAAATGATAACAGAGTTCTCCCCAGGACCTTTTTTTATGGGCACATCACCTGGCTGATTTTACTGATCACCCAGCTATCTTCACAGAAAATCTTATAATAGTGGGTTGTATTCCCCTGCCCTCACTCCTTGATGTCACCTTGGTGGTCTAGTACATCCTCCTCCCAATCCAACCCAAACCACCCTCTGCACCTCAAAGCCCTAGAAGTCTAGTAGACTCCTCTTCCCTCTACTGCCCCTGATACACAAAAACCATGAGAGTCTAGAAGATCCCCCTTCTTCTCTTCCTCCATGACCTAAGAAATAAATCCCTTGTATCTCTAGTAGCCTAGCAGATCCCCATCCTCTCCTCAACCCTCGCCGTCTATGTTAAAATGTCAACAGGTAGTGCCAACTGAATAGTGGAACTGGTTAGCTGGTAGGGGGTGCTATAATGCGGTAATGGAATGGATAGTGTGCAAGACATGTTTGTGGAGTATGTTGTAGATTTTTCTACATATGAGATGCCTCCTTTTCATGTAGTTCTGGGTAAATCTAGTTAGATGCATATGTGATAGTTAAGGCCACGCCCAATAGAAACTTATGAAAAGTTGGTGCATAAATACAAAAATAAAAATCTGAATATAGATTGCAGCCAAGACCAGAAAAACATTACAGATTAATATTAAGGAAAAGCATAATAATATTATTTTTATGTATTTTGCTGGATTAAGCCAGATCATATAGAGGTATTAATCTGACTCCATTAAGCCAGATCTAAAGAAGTATTAATAATAATAATAACAGTTTATATACCGCAGTACCGTGAAGTTCTATGCGATTTACAAAAGATTAAGCAAAGGTACAAATTGATTGACTTTAAGAGGGGTGGAAGAAAGAAAATTAATAGGACAGGAAATCCTGACTCCATTTTGTTTTCTGTCATTCTTTGAGTCTCTTCTTGGTGTAAAACATACTGAAGGTTTCCCGCTTAAAAAAGCTTGGGTTTCTAGTGTTCTTTGTCTGGATTGTCATGAAACCTCATGGCTTAAGTATTAACAGATGGTCCTGATATTCCAATGCTGGGTAGAGAAGAATCTTTCTTTTATATGTTTTAAAGAATTATGAACTATGTCTGAGATATGAATGAAATATGAGTGTTGCTTGTGTATGGATGATGGGATCCCATGAATGATTATGAATGTAAATGTATATTAAACATAGAATTGGTTTTGAAAATTGTATTTTTATATATTTTAAACCTGAAGAAATCCTGAAATCTAGTTTGACCTATCTGACCTTTCAGCTAGCCTAACATAGAAACTTGTGAAGGGTGGGCTCCTTTAGCCCACATAGGAATTTCCAGTTAGGGGAGGTTATATATGGGGTTTTTTTTTCTTTTAGTGTCTGTGAAATCCCAGACTGTCAGTTTTCTCCAAAGCACCTGATAGAGAGCTGGGTTTGGATTCAAACTTTTCCTCTGTGTTATACATTCAGAAATTGCTGTGTATAATTTGTAAAACTTTTCTTAAGCCTGGTAACTATGTTAAAAGGAATTTTCTTTGTTCATATCTAAGGAAGGCCTCTCTGTTGGCTGACTGGTTGACAGGTGTGATGTCATACTAGGCACTGCAAAAGTATATAAGTGAACCTGGTGGCAGGAGAGGTGCAATTTTTACGCCTGATGGGTCTCCCTGCCCAAATTACCTAATGAAAGTTGAATTATGATAAAGCTAATAAAAAAGAACCAATTGGAAAAGATTTGTGCAATTGTCATTATTCCTAGGCAACTAAGGGCAGGGTTTGGTAAGTTACCCTGTTCACAACTCATGGCTGTCTCTGACACTATTATTAAAAATGGCAGTACCTGAGCCCTAGTGGTGCATTCTGATCTATCACATGGTCGCATCATTCCCAGCATCTCCCCTCTTCCACCCTTATAAGCTAGCATCTCCTCTTTCTCCTCCACATCATTTTCATCTGAGATCTCCCTGTGCTTTCTCCTCCACTCATTTCTCCTCCTTCCTGTCCCCCCTTGTGGTCTAGCATCTGTCTTTTCCTTTTCCTCTCCTCCATGGTACAACATCTTTCCCTCTCTATTCCCTGCCATTACCCCACTCCCACCACCTCCCCCAGCATCTCTCCCTTTCTCTTTCAGCCCTCCTTGTGGTCTAGCATCTTTCAATCTCCTCTCCCCCATGGTCCAGTACTTTCTCTCTGTTTCCTGCCATTTCTCCCTGCCCCTGTGGTCCAACATCTCTCCTTCACTCTTCCTTCCCTCCCATTGTTCAGCATTACTTCTCCACTCCCCTTCTTCTAGCCCTCAATCTGACATCTCTCTCTCCCACCTTCACCCTCCCTATTCACAGTTCAGCATCACTCCCTCCAGTCCATTTCCCCAGCCTGTAATATGACATCTTCCTCCTATCACATCCCTCCTTTAGTCAACCTTAAAATTAATCTTTATTTGTAAAGGTTGCAGGCTCAGGCAGCAAATTACACAGGCTGCCTGTTGCTGGCAATGAAGCTTTAAGAACATAAGAGTTGCCATACTGGGACAGACCTAAGGCCCATCAAGCCCAGTATCGTTTCCTACATTAAACAACACGGGTCACAAGTACCTGACAAGATCCGAAAGAATAAAACAGATTTTATGCTGCTTATCTTAGGGATAAGCAGTGGAATTCCCCAAATCCATCTTAAAAAGAGATTAAGTTCTTACATTGCTAATATTTTTTTCTAGTAGATACGTGTGTCATTCTTGATGGACAGGCAATAACCTCATGCTCCTGAATCATGCAGAAGTATTCCTCCTCCTTCACCAGAGGGCTCTGTTGTCCCCCTTCAGTTTATCTTGGTATCTTGGTGCTTTGGAAGCTTTGCACCATTAGGAAATATTTTAATGAAGCCTCTTTTTGTTTGTTGGTACAGTCCTCTATCTTAAGCATTCTTGATTACTGTAATATAATATATTTAGGTGTTTACAAGAAAATTCTCAAAAAATTGAGGGTGGTTCAGAATACTGCTGTTTGCCTCATTTTTGGTTTAAAAAAATGGGAGCATATTATTCCTTTTTATCAGAAACCCCATTGGCTGCCGATACAGTCTAGAATTTTGTTTAAATTTTCATGCATTTGTTATAAATCAGTCTTTGGTATGACACCAGGCTATCTTGTTCCTCACTTCTCTTTGAGCCACTCTAATAAGAGTACACGCAGAGTGCATTTGTTTACATATCCCTCCATAAAATCTTGTCGTTGCAAAAAGTTCCTTGAGAGAACCCTCTCGTTTAAGGCCACTAAATTGAATGTATGCCTTGGAAAAATTATGTTAGAGGTTTCTTCTTATTTTGATTTTAGAAAACTATTAAAGACACAACTATTTGATAGGTTGGTATCTTAATGCATCCTGTTCTAACTTTTAATAAGTTCTTTTTATTTATAATTTGATGTATTTTATCTGCATTGTATGTATTAGCTTTACTTGTTGTGAACCGCCTAGAACCTTTTCGGCATGGTGGTATATAAGAATAAATTATTATTATTTATACCAAATCAGGTGATAGCCCTATATAGAAACATATGTGAAGGAGGGGTATGGGGAAACTTCCAAAACCACAACTCTGTTCTGCTCTAAAAACATAAATATGTTAAACATTGCAATTGAACAATCAAAATATTGAAATAATCAAACCAAGTAGAAACATTTAGGGAGCTCAAATATTCCCCCAGTATATTATAGCAATAGAGTATTCTTCATACCCTTAAGATCTGACTGACATCCAAATTTCAGTTTGGACTCAAACTTTTTAATTGAGACAGTAAGCAGGCGCAGGAGATTACTGACAGGGTGGGGCTCCAGAATAACACATCTATCTACTAGAAAAGATATTAGCAAGGTAAGAACCTAATACCTTTTACTAGTGCAATAGATGTGTCATTCTTGGAGGATGGGATGTACAAAATCAGTCCCAGGAACTGGACAACGTTTTGGGGCAAGAGCAAGCTCTTCAGGAGAGATGGACTGCACCTGAGCATGGCGGGAACTAGATTTCTAGCACACAACGTCAAGAGAGGAATAGAACAGGCTTTAAACTAAGAAGAAGGGGAAAGCCGACAGTCGACCAAGTGTCGACGATTCGGAAGAAGGTAACCTGTGAGGATACTGAGTGGGAAAAATGCTGGGAAGACACAACAGGCAAAACACAAGAGTTGACTTGCCCCAAAATGTTGTCCAGTTCCTCACGAAGTGGAACCCCTTTTCCTCACACCATCTCCTCAACCATGCATTTATTGATTGCAGTTCCGTCTGCCTCTTCACATCTGCCCTCAGTACTGGTAGGATCTCTGAAAACGCTATCTTCTGAGTCATCTTCAACTTCCTTCCCAGAATCTTGAACTGTTCTATTAGTGCATTTCTACTGTAGTCTCTCCTCCTGACATCATTTGTCCCGATGTGGATCATCACTGTAGTCTCTTCTGTCTCTGCTCCTTCTAGGATCTTTTCAATTTTGTTGACGATGTCCTTTGTTCTCGCTCCTGGGAGGCAGGTCATTAGTCAATCCTCTCTCCCACCTGCTATGTGGCCATCTATTTGCCTTAGGATTGATTCTCCCATTAGGATTGCAGACTTTCCCTGAAAACGCATTCTTCTGAGTCCTCATCTTCAGCTTCCTGTACTGACTCGGCTCTTCTTGAGGCTCTTCGCAAAGACACTCTCGCTAAGGCGAGCGCCTTTGCCGCGCGCCAAACGGCTGCGCGCCATTGGCTCCTCCCCTTTAAGAGGGAGTTCGGGTGATGATCCTCCGACGCGGTGGGGGTGGGCAGAGCTTACTCTCGCCGCTGCCCCTAGTTTCCTGCTCCTCTTTGCCTCCTCTCCCGGCTCCTTTCTGGCTTTTACTTTCCTCTTCTGTCTCTCCCCTTCTGCCTGCTTGCTCCTGTTAGTTCCTCTAGCTCTTCTAGCTAAGCACTGCGTGCACCCTGGCTCCTTCCCCCTTTAAGGGGGAGTTCGGATGATGATCCTCTGACGCGGTGGGGGTGGGCGGAGCTTACTCTCGCCGCTGCCCATGGCTTCCTGCTCCTCTTTGCCTCCTCTCCTGGCTCCTTTCTGGCTTTTACTTTCCTCTTCTGTCTCTCCCCTTCTGCCGGCTTGCTCCTGTTAGTTCCTCTAGCTCTTCTAGTTTAAGCCCCGGGAAAGGAAAGGAAATGAAGACAAAAAAATACCAGGACCTAAATTGCAAGGAGCCTAAGGAACAAAATGGGAGAATTAGAAGTCATGGCCAAAAAAGAGAATCTGGACATCATTGGGGTCTCTGAAACATGGTGGAATGAAGAAAACAAATGGGACATAGCACTGCCGAGGTACAAACTCTATCGCGAAGACAGGTCAGGTGAGAAAGGAGGAGGAATAGCCCTATACATAAAAGAAAGCATACACTCGACCAGAGTGGACACAGAAGCGACAACCAACAAATTGGAATCACTATGGGTTAAAATACCAGGAAGGAAAGGGCCCGAGATAAAGATGGGCCTGTACTATCGTCCACCTGGGCAAACCGAAGCTAACGATGAAGAAATTTAAGCCGAGATGAAGCGAGAATGTAAAAGCGGTAACACGATTGTTATGAGAGACTTCAACTATCCCGGGATAGACTGGAGTCTAGGAAACTCAAAATGCGCTAGGGAGACCGGAATCCTGGAGGCTATACAGGACTGTTTCATGAAGCAGCTTGTCAGAGAACCGACGAGAGGGAATGCCACTCTGGATCTAATCCTTAATGGGCTAAGACAGTGGTCTCAAATACGTGATCCTTGGGCCGCATGCGGCCCCCCATGGACTATTTTGCGGCCCGCAATCTGTCCTCTCCACTTCACAAGTTTTCCGATTGTGGAGAGGACAATTGCGTACAAACCGTGACTGTAATTGGACTTGTAGAAGTCTCTCTGGAGGGAATGTCAGCAAATGGCTCGCCTAAAGCAAGGTTCCCCAATCTGCTTCCCTTCCCGTCTCACTGCCCTCCCCAAGCCACCGCAATCAGGGAACAGGCCAGCGCCGAGGTCTTAGCTCTCTCTGCTTATCTTCCCCAGCTCGGAGCCGACCAATTCTCGCTATCCGACGTCAATTCTAACTTCGGGGAGGAAGTTCCGGGCCAGCCAATCGCTGCCTGGCTAGCCCGGAACTTCCTCTCCGACGTTAGAATTGACGTTGGGTGGCAAGAATTGGTCGGCCCCACGCTGGGGAATATAAGCAGGGAGAGCTAAGACCTCGGCGCTGGCTTGTTCCCTGACTGCGGCGGTGGCGGCCTGTTCCCCAATGGTGGTGGCTTGGGGGAGGGCCCGGAGAAATAAAGAAAGAAAGGGGGGGGGACAGGGAGACAGAAAGAAAGAAGGGAGATGGAACACAGACAGAAAGGGGCATGGAGAGAGAAAGACAGAAAGAAAGGGTGGGCATGGAGAAAGAAAAAAGAAAGGAGGCACAGAGAGAGAGAGAAAGACAGACATATAGAAAGAAAGGGGGCATAGAGAGAGAGAAAGAAAGAAGGGGGCAGGGTGAAGAAATAAAAAGTTGGGGGAGGGAAGGAGACAGATGCCAGACCAGGGGAAAGGAAGGAAGGAAGGAAGGAGGGAGGGAGGGAGGGAGAGAAAGGAAAGAAAGAGATGTCAGACCATGGAAATAGGGACAGAAGAAGAGAGAGATAGAAGGGAAGGTAAGACGTGAAAACGTAGATTTTGAAAAGAAAGCAGAAAAATTGAATATTAAGTTAATGCCAAAGATGGATGCAAAAGACATATAACTGACCATGTAAATAAGACAAGCCTTTGAAGGGTGATCAAGAAATATTGTATAAAATTACTCAGAGATGTGAAACTCTGAAAGGAAAGCTACTACACCTCCCTTGGGTAAAGAGTTTACCTTCCAGTCATTGTTATTCTATAAAAATGTTTTTTGATCACGACCTGGAAAGGCTAAAAAGTTCAAACTGTTTCAAAAGTTCAAAATAACTGGTTTGTTCTTGTTGTTAATATCATGCAAACGTCACTGCATACTTGATGAAAAAATCCACTTAGCTGTTAAACGGTAATTTAGGGTACTTGGAGAGCCGCAGAAAAAAATAGTTAATGATAATTTTGCATAAGGTAAAACACTTTATAGTTTTTCTGCGGCCCTCCAAGTACCTACAAATCCAAAATGTGGCCCCACTAAGGGTTTGAGTTTGAGACCACTGGGCTAAGAGGACCTGCAAAGGAAGTGGAAGTAGTGGGACCGTTGGGAAACAGCGATCACAATATGATCAAGTTCAAAGTTGAAGTAGGAATACCGAAGGGAAAGAGAACCACAGCGACAACTTTTAACTTCAAGAAAGGAAACTACGAAGCGATGAGGGTAATGGTAAGGAAGAAACTTAGGAACAGCTCAAAGAAATGGCAGACTGTAGAGCAAGCCTAGTCTTTATTCAAGGACACGGTGAGCGAGGCGCAAAATCTGTATATCCCTAGATTCAGAAAAGGGTGCAAAAAGAATTGAACAAAAGACCCGGAGTGGATAACTAAAAAAGTGAAGAAAGCGATAGGAGATAAGAATTCATTCAGGAAATGGAAAAAGGACAAAACCGAGGAGAACTGGAAAGAGCACAGGAAGCATCAAAAAGAATGTCACCTCGGGTTAGAAAAGCAAAAAGAGAATACGAAGAGAGGCTAGCCAGGGAAGCACGACATTTCAAACCATTCTTCAGATATGTTAAAGGGAAGCAGCCGGCAAGGGAGGAGGTGGGATCGCTGGATGACGGAGATAGGAAAGGAGTGGTGAAGGAGGAGAAAGAAGTCGCGGAAAGACTAAACATGTTCTTTTCGTCAGTATTTACAAAAGAGGACACATCCAACGTACCAGAACCTGAACAAATTTTCAAAGGAGACCAAGCAGAAAAATGAACATCCATGGAGGCAAGCCTTGAAGATGTACACAAGCAGATAGAAAGATTAAAAACTGACAAATCCTCGGGCCCGGACAGAATCCACCCTAGGGTACTGAAAGAACTAAAGGAGGAAATAGCGGAACTACTACAGCAAGTTTGTAATCTATCCCTGAAAACAGGTGTGATCCCGGAGGATTGGAAGATAGCCAATGTTATGCCCATCTTTAAAAAGGGATCAAGAGGTGACCCGGGGAACTACAGACCTTAAGTCTGACCTCGGTTCCGGGGAAAATGGTGGAAGCGCTCATAAAAGACAGAAAGGAATAAACTTATGATAGCAAGCCAACATGGCTTCTGCTTATTGCACTTCTTCGAAGAAATTAACAAACGGATGGACAAAGGGGACCCCATAGACATCATATACTTAGATTTCCAAAAAGCCTTTGACAGCATGAACGCCTACTTCGGAAACTGAAGAACCATGGGGTGGAAGGAGACATACACAGATGGATCAAGAATTGGTTGGCAGGTAGGAAGCAGAGGGTAGGAGTGAAGGGCCTCTACTCAGACTGGAGGAGGGTCACGAGTGGTGTTCCACAGGGGTTGGTGCTCGGACCGCTGCTATTCAATATATTTATAAATGATCTAGAAACAGGGATGAAGTGCGAAGTAATAAAATTCGCAGACGACACCAAACTATTTAGTGGGGTTAGGACTAAAGAGGACTGCGAAGATTTACAAAGGGACCTGAACAAACTAGGGGAGTGGGCAACGAGATGGCAGATGAAGTTCAATGTAGAGAAATGTAAAGTCTTGCATGTAGGAAACAGAAACCCGAAGTACAGCAATACGATGGGAGGGCTGTTATTGGGTGAGAGTACCCAAGAAAGTGACTTGGGGGTAATAGTGGACAAGACAATAAAGCCGTCGGCACAGTGCGCAGCGGCCGCTAAGAAGGCAAATAGAATGCTAGGTATAATCAAGAAAGGTATTACAATCAGAACGAAAGAAGTTATCCTGCCGTTGTATTGGGCGATGGTGCGCCCGCATCTGGAGTACTGCATCCAATATTGGTCACCGTACCTTAAGAAGGATATGGCGATACTCGAGAGGGTTCAGAAGAGAGCGAAATGTTTGATAAAAGGTATGGATAGATTGGAGAAATTGGTGCTCTTTTCCCTAGAAAAACGGAGACTTAGAGGGGACATGATAGTGACTTACAAGATCATGAAGGGCATGGAGAAAGTGGAGAGGGACAGATTCTTCAAACTTTCAAGAACTACAAGAATGAGAGGGCATTCGGAAAAATTAAGAGGGAACAGATTCAGAACCAATGCTAGGAAGTTCTTCTTCACCCAAAGGGTTGTGGACACCTGGAATGCGCTTTCAGAGGGTGTGATAGGACAGAGTACAGTATTGGGGTTCAAGAAAGGATTAGATAATTTCCTGAAGGAAAAGGGGATAGAAGGGTATAGATAAAGGATTACTATAAAGGTCCTGGACCTGATGGGCCGCCGCGTGAGCGGACTGCTGGGCACGATGGACCTCTGGTCTGACCCAGCTGAGGCACTGCTTATGTTCTTATGTTCAACGTCAGATTGAACACTGGGCAGCCCCAGCAATGAACAGTGGCTTGGAACGCTGTGGCAGACAGCATCCATTCTCCAGTGTCTTGTCTGCTGAGAAACCTGGCCTCGACATTGTCTACTCTAGCTTAATGCCCTGCTGAAATAGCCTGAAGATGACACACTGCCCACCAGAACAGATTGCGGGTCTCCAGACTCAGCTATGCACTCTTGGTGCCTCCCTGGCAATTGACATATGCCACCGCAGTCGCATTGTCTGAGAACACTCGTACTGTTTGTCACTCCAGACTCTTCTCCAACTTCCGCAACGCCAATCGAATGGCTCGAAGCGCCAATCCGTTGATCATCCACTTCTGTTGGAAGGCTGATGAAGTGAGCTCCCCAGCTGACAGGCTGGCATCCGTTGCCACAATTACCCACAAAGCTATTCTGAAAGGAATGCCTCTTGATAATGCCTGTGGCCATACTGGTCAAGGCTACTGGAGTCCATGGCAGAGACATCTGCAGGGAGTCCAACTGTGGTGACCAGTGCTACAGCAGAGTGCTCTGGAGAGAATGAATGTGAGCCTTTGCCTATGGGACCATGTCTATGTGACTACCATGGAGCTAAGTACTTAAAAGTAGTGCCCCGGATGGAACTGGCTAGGCCAACAACTTCATTATCTGGGTACATAGCTCCTGTCTGCATGCCTCTGAAAGATAGACATGGCCTTCTGCTGTGTTGAGGAAGACTCCCAGGTATTCCAGGGATGGGGACAGAACTAGTTGGCTCTTTCTGAAATTCACTATGTAACCCAGGCTCTGCAGGACCGAGACATGAGAAACCGCTTGTTTTCATTCTAAGACTGACGGAGCTGTGATCAGTCAGTCGTCCAGGCACCTGCAATCCTGTCCTGCATAGATGTGTGGTTATCACCACCATCACCTTTGTGAACATGCGAAGTGCTGTCGCCAGTCTAAAGGGAAGAGTAATGGTTCTCCAGAACATGAAATCTCAGGAACTTCCTGTGTTCCTGAAAGATGGAAATATACAGGTAGACCTCTGTTAAATCCACAGAGTCCAGAAATTTCCCCAGCGCCACCGCCACTATGACAGACCGCACTGTCTCCATGCGAAAGTATGGGTCTTTCAGTGCTGCATTGACATATATGAGATCCATAATGGGTCTTCAATCATCTTAGATTTTCTTGGGCACTATGAAATTTCTGGACAGAAAATCTCCTCTCATTCCTCAAATCCCTTTCCTACAGAATCCTGAACCCACAAACCACACACGAAAAGGGCCACCAACTTGACACAGTTGCCTTCATTTCCCAAACACCCACCACACAAGAAATACACACCACAAATGGAATATGATCTCGCACCATCTGGTCAGACCATTACAAGAGGCTCTGCTCAGACAAATGGTGACGGAACCCACAAGGGAAAAAGCGATATTGGATCTGGTCCTCACAAATGGAGAGAGTATCTCTAATGTTCGAGTGGGTGCTCACCTGGGTAGTAGCGATCATCAAACGGTTTGGTTTGATATAACAGCTAAAGTGGAGAGCGGCCGCACAATACTTAAAGTCCTAGATTTCAAACGTACGGACTTTAATGCAATGGAAAAGTACCTGAAGAAAGAGCTGTTAGGATGGGAGGACATAAGAGAAGTGGAAAGACAGTGGTCTAAGCTGAAAGGAGCGATAAAAATGGCTATGGACCTTTATGTGAAGAAAATCAATAAAAACAAGAGAAAAAGGAAGCCGATATGGTTCTCCAACCTAGTGGCTGAGAAAATAAAGGCGAAAGAGTTGGCGTTCATGAAATATAAAAAAACCCAAGAAGAGGAGAGCAGAAAGGACTACAGGGTGAAACTGAAAGAAGCCAAGAGAGAGATACGTTTGGCGAAGGCACAGGCGGAAGAACAAATGGCTAAAAATGTAAAAAAGGGAGATAAAAATTTTTTCAGATATATTAGTGAAAGCAGGAAGATAAAAAATTGAATTGCTAGGCTAAAAGATGCTGGGAACAAATATGTAGAGAGTGATGAGGAGAAAGCAAATGTGCTAAACAAATACTTCTGTTCTGTGTTCACAGAAGAAAATCCTGGAGAAGGACCGAGATTGTCTGGCAAAGTTACACGAGAAAATGGAGTAGATTCTGCGCCGTTCACGGAGGAGGGTATTTATGAGCAACTTGAAAAACTGAAGGTGGACAAAGCGATGGGACCAGACGGGATCCATCCCAGGATACTAAGGGAGCTCAGAGAGGTTCTGGCGAGTCCTATTAAAGACTTGTTCAACAAATCTCTGGAGACGGGAGTGATTCCTGGGGATTGGAGGAGAGCGGATGTGGTCCCTATTCATAAAAGTGGTCACAGGGATGAAGCAGGAAACTACAGGCCGGTGAGCCTCACTTCAGTTGTTGGAAAAATAATGGAAGTGTTGCTGAAAGAAAGGATAGTGTATTTCCTTGAATCTAATGGGTTACAGGATCCGAGGCAACATGGCTTTACAAAAGGTAAATCGTGCCAAACGAACCTGATTGAATTTTTTGATTGGGTGACCAGAGAGCTGGATCGAGGACATATGCTAGATGTAATTTACTTGGATTTCGGCAAAGCCTTTGATACAGTTCCTCATGGGAGGCTGTTGAACAAACTTGAAGGGCTGAAGTTAGGACCCAAAGTGGTGAACTGGGTCAGAAACTGGCTGTCGGACAGACGCCAGAGGGTGGTGGTTAATGGAAGTTGCTCGAAGGAAGGAAAGGTGACTAATGGAGTCCCTCAGGGTTCGGTGCTGGGGCCAATCCTGTTCAATATGTATGTAAGTGACATTGCTGAAGGGTTAGAAGGAAAAGTGTGCCTTTTTGCAGATGATACCAAGATTTGTAACAGAGTAGACACCGAAGAGGGAGTGGAGAATATGAAAAAGGATCTGCAAAAGTTAGAGGAATGGTCTAATGCCTGGCAACTAAAATTCAATGCAAAGAAATGCAGAGTAATGCATTTGGGGATTAATAATAGGAAGGAACCGTATATGCTGGGAGGAGAGAAGCTGATATGCACGGACGGGGAGAGGGACCTTGGGGTGATAGTGTCCGAAGATCTAAAGGCGAAAAAACAGTGTGACAAGGCAGTGGCTGCTGCCAGAAGGATTCTGGGCTGTATAAAGAGAGGCGTAGTCAGTAGAAGGAAGAAGGTGTTGATGCCCCTGTACAGGTCATTGGTGAGGCCCCACTTGGAGTATTGTGTTCAGTTTTGGAGACCGTATCTGGCGAAAGACGTAAGAAGACTTGAGGCGGTCCAGAGGAGGGCGACGAAAATGATAGGAGGCTTGCGCCAGAAGACGTATGAGGAGAGACTGGAAGCCCTGAATATGTATACCCTAGAGGAAAGGAGAGACAGGGGAGATATGATTCAGATGTTCAAATACTTAAAGGGTATTAACGTAGAACAAAATATTTTCCAGAGAAAGGAAAATGGTAAAACCAGAGGACATAATTTGAGGTTGAGGGGTGGTAGATTCAGGGGCAATGTTAGGAAATTCTACTTTACGGAGAGGGTGGTGGATGCCTGGAATGCGCTCCCGAGAGAGGTGGTGGAGAGTAAAACTGTGACTGAGTTCAAAGAAGCGTGGGATGAACACAGAAGATTTAGAATCAGAAAATAATATTAAAGATTGAACTAGGCTAGTTACTGGGCAGACTTGTACGGTCTGCGTCTGTGTATGGCCGTTTGGAGGAGGATGGGCAGGGGAGGGCTTCAATGGCTGGGAGGTTGTAGATGGGCTGGAGTAAGTCTTAACAGAGATTTCGGCAGTTGGAACCCAAGCACAGTACCGGGTAAAGCTTTGGATTCTCGCCCAGAAATAGCTAAAAAGAAAAAAAAAAAAAAAAAAAAAAATTTAAATTGAATCAGGTTGGGCAGACTGGATGGACCATTCGGGTCTTTATCTGCCGTCATCTACTATGTTACTATGTTACAGGTACACCTTCAAAATCAACTGGACACAGGGCAAAACCAAATAAAATAACCAAAACTTAACATACAAAACACACAAAAAGATCGACCCACTTAAATTCTGAAACAAATTAGACACCATGATCCAAGATGGCAACCCCAAGGATTTCCTAAACCACTGGCGCACTCTAAGCACATCCATCCTTGAAGACATAACACAACCACAAATAAAAACCAGAATCTGCAGACGCTCAGACAAATGGTTTGACAACGAACTACTGCAACTCAAACAACAATGCAGACATCTTGAAAAAGAATGGAGAAAAGACAACCAACAACACACAAAAACAACCTGGAGAATACTGAACAAACAATACAAACAAAAGCTAAAAGATAAAAGAAAATCATACTACACCAGTCAAATAGGCACAGAAATCCAAGACACCAAAAAACTTTTCAAACTACTAAAGAAACTCACAGACACCAAACCCTACCTAACCACCAAAACCGCCCCTCCCCCCAACTGGCTGAATTCTTCAGAAACAAAATCTCAACAGAGAGAAACACTTTCACCGGGACCCCAGCCATCTCGATGTAATCTCACTACCATTCATAGAAAAAGAGGCCTACGTAGCAGACAGAAATTGGTCAGACTTCCCAAACTTACAATGGCTCGACCTAGAAAGACTCTACAACAAATACAATCCTGCGACCTCAACCACTGCCCATATCTGTTAAAAGCAGCCAGCACTAAATTCCGCACCCACCTCATGCGGTGGATCAGTTACACGCTCACAGAGGGCCAATTTCCACAAGACCTATCTGAAATCATCATAACCCCTGTCCTGAAAGACCCAAAAGGAGCTACAGATCAGCCATCCAATTACAGACCTATCACCACAATATCGCTATACACAGGGCAGGATTAATTCGTCGAGGGCCCCTAGGCACACAAGTACACTGTCCCGCAGCACCCCACCCTGCGCCCAGACAGAAAGAGGAAGCTGCATCAGAGGGAAGCTTTGGGCAAGCAGCACCGCTTGCAAAATTACAATTCCTGTTGCCTTTCTTATCCGCATTGCTTGCTTGTCTTACTTTTCGTCAATGGGGGGGCCGCATTGTCAATCGGGGGAGGAGCCCGCGATCGGGGGGGGGCACATTGCCGTTTGGAAAAAACAAAGTTGATGGCCTCCTTCATCGGGCCCCCCTGCCTACTGGGCCTATTGGTTAATCCTGCCCTGGCTATACATCAAGCTAATGGTAGGCCTCGTAGCAAAACTTCTCATCGAATACTTAGAAAATCACAACATACTCCACCTCTTACAATCAGGCTTCAGAGGCAACTACAGCTCAAAACACTACTAGTCTCCCTCCCAGACACAGCCAAACAACACCTAAGTAATAGCAAAAAAAATGCTACTCATACAACTCGATCTCACAGCAGCATTTGACCTAATAGATAACAACATCCTACTACAAACATTGGAATCAATAGGAATCACAGGTAAAGTCCCGCTGGGGATGAGCGATCACAACATGATCAGCTTTAAACTCGATGTCGGGAAGGGGAAAGGTACTAAAACCTCAACCACAACTTTAAACTTTAAAAGGGGAAGATACAATAGCATGAGAGCCATGGTGAAACAACGGATCAAGAAAAAAATGGGCAAAGTCAAAACGGTAGAACAGGCATGGTTAAGGTGACCATACGTCCCGTTTTGAACGGGACAGTTCCGTTTTCAGACCCCTGTCCCGTTGTCCCCACACATAGCTTCGGGACAGCCGAAATGTCCCGTTTTCAGGGACAGGGTCCCGAAGGTGTGCGCGGGGACAACGGGACAGGCGATCGCTTCCTGTCCCTCCCTGCGCGCAAAAAAAGCCTCTTTTTCTGGCCTCTTGCAGTGCTGAAGGGAAGGAAAGAAGGGCAGAGATGAGGGCTGAGTGAAGAACGGTCTTCAATCCCTTTCAGTGCTGATTGGTCAGAACAGTTCCTGGGGCAGGGAGAGTCATAGAAGGGTCCGCCCTCTAGCTCTGATTGGGGGAGAAGAGAAAAGTAGGCGTCACTCTCAGCTCCTTCTGCTACTCATAGCTAGGGCGGGAGGAGGAATCAGGGCTGGACATGCAGTTGGGAAGTTGGGCGACGGATTTAAACCCACCCCCCCACCCCGTCTGCTGCCGCTGCCGCTGTTCTTCTTCTTACCTCCCTGCTGCTGCTGGTAATCGTTGGCCCAGAACGTCCTCTCCGACGTCAGAAGGCTTCTGGGCAGTGATTGCCAGCAGCAGCAGGGAAGTAAGAAGGAGAGTAGCTGCGGCGGGGGCGGGGATGGGGGCGTTAAAAAGGGCGCTGGAGGGAGGCTTTTTTTTTTTTTTTACAGTGGCAGAGAGGAAAGGAGGCAGGTAGGCAGGCAGGTTAGCTTCGGTGGTAGGGGTGGGACAAAGTCTGGAAGGCAGTGTAGGGGGGATCATGGGAAGGAGGCACTGGGGGCACTAAGGACATGGGAAGGAGGCACTGGGGGCACTAAGGACATGGGAAGGAAGCACTGGGGGCGCTAAGGACATGGGAAAGAGGCACTGGGGGGCACTAAGGACATGGGAAGGAGGCACTGGGGGCACTAAGAACATGGGAAGAAGGCACTGGGGGGCACTAAGGACATGGGAAGGAGGCACTGGGGGCACTAAGGACATGGGAAGGAGGTACTGGGGGGCACTAAGGACATGGGAAGAAGGCACTGGGGGCACTAAGGACATGGGAAGGAGGCACTGGGGGGCACTAAGGACATGAGAAGGAGGCACTGGGGGGCACTAAGGACATGGGAAGGAGTCCCTGGGGGCGCTAAGGACATGGGAAGGAGGCATTGGGGGCACTAAGGACATGGGAAGAAGGCACTGGGGGGCACTAAGGACATGGGAAGGAAAGAGGCAGGGAATAGAAAGGGACAATTGTTGGGCCTGAGTGCAGAAAGAAAGAAAGAAATGAAAGAAAGGATGCACAGTCAGAAGGAAACGCAACCAGAGACTCATGAAATCATCAGACAGCAAAGGTAGGAAAAATGATTTTATTTTCAATTTAGTGATCAAAATGTGTCAGTTTTGAGAATTTATATATTTTCCACTATATTTGGTTGTTTTTTTTATATAGTTACTAAGGGGACATTGCATATTTTAAAGTCATCTGCCTTGATATATTTGAAACCCCCCCCCCCCAAATATAGATGATAATTAACATTTTCTATGTGTATAGTGTGCTTTGTAGATTTTTAAAAATTTTATGGTTACCATTATGAATTAATAAGATATTATGTGTGCATGAAAAATGAATGGAAGAAATTGGGGGCGGGGCTAGGGCAGGATTGGGGCAGGGCTAGGGCGGGACTATAGGCGGGACTGACAATTAATAGATGTCCCCTTTTGATGAAAAAAATAAATGGTCACCTTAGGCATGGTCCCTTCTTATAAATACTATCACGGAAGCACAAAGCCTCTACATTCCGCGGATGTCCAAAGCAAAGAAAACCAAAGGCAAAAGAGAGCCGGCGTGGCTTACTAAAGAGGTAAAGGAAGCCATAAAAGAAAAGAAGGACTCCTTTAAAGCATGGAAATTTGGAACAAACACAAGGATGATCAGAAGAAGTGTCACAGGGCGGTGAGTGATGCCAAAAAGGACTATGAGGAAAAAATAGCGCAAGAGGCCAAAAACTTCAAACCCTTCTTCAGGTACATGAAAGGGAGAAAACCCGCAAAAGAGGCAGTGGGATCGCTGGACGACCAGGGAAGGAAAGGGTACATCAAGGAAGACAAACAAATCGCAGACAGACTAAATTCCTTCTTTGCATCTGTCTTTACAAAGGAAGACACTGCAACAATTCCAGAAGCAGTGAAAGTGTTCAAAGGAGTAACAGAGCACAGCCCAACCACAGTAGAAGTGGACTTGGACCAGATTTACCACCAGATCGACAAACTCAAAAGTGACAAATCTCCTGGACCGGACGGAATTCATCCGAGAGTCTTGAAAGAACTAAAGGTGGAAATCGAAGAACTATTGCAAAACTTGCCAACCTGTCAATCAAAACAGGACAGATACCGGATGACTGGAAGATAGTGAACATCACGCCGATATTTAAAAAAGGATCAAAAGGAGTACCGGGCAACTATAGACCTGTGAGTCTCAAGTCAGTCCCTGGGAAGATGGTTGAGGCGCTGATCAAGGATAGCATAACTCGACACTTAGACAAACACGACCTGATGAGAGCCAGCCAACATGGATTCAGGAGAGGGAAGTCATGTTTGATGAACCTACTTCAATTTTTTGAGACAGTGAACAGAAAAATTGATAATGGAGAACAGGTGAATATTATATACTTGGATTTTCAGAAAGCGTTCGACAAGGTTCCACATGTAAGACTCCTTAGGAAACTGCAAGGCCATGGAATAGAAGGAGATATACTAAGATGGATAGGCAGATGGCTGGAAATCAGAAGGCAGAGAGTGGGCATAAATGGGAAGTTCTCAGACTGGGAGAATGTGACAAGTGGTATGTCCCAGGGCTCGGTACTTGGGCCCATCTTATTTAATATTTTCATCAACGACCTAGAGGATGGAACATCCAGTGAGATCATCAAGTTTGCAGATGACACAAAGCTATTCTGGGCAATCAGATCTCAGAAGGACAGCGAGGAACTCCAGAGCGACTTGAGCCGATTGGAGAAATGGGCAGATAAATGGCAGATGAAGTTTAATGTGGAAAAATGCACTTAGGCAGAAAAAATAAGGAACACAAGTATAGTATATCAGGTGCAACTCTGAGAAAAACTGAACAGAAAAGGACCTGGGCGTATTAATCGATAGGACCCTGAAGCCGTCGGCGCAATGCGTGGCGGCAGCGAAGAACGCAAATAGAATGCTAGGCATGATAAAGAAGGGAATCACGAGTAGATCGGAGAAAGTAATAATGTCGCTTTATAGAGCGATGGTCAGACCACACTTGGAATACTGCGTCCAATACTGGTCTCCATATCTAAAGAAGGATATAAAAATGCTCGAGAGGGTGCAGAGACGAGCAACGAAGCTAATAAAGGGCATGGAGAACTTGGAATACGAGGAACCACTTAAGAGACTGGGATTGTTCTCCCTTGAGAAGAGGAGACTACGAGGGGATATGATCAAGACTTTCAAAATACTGAAAGGAATCGACAAAATAGAGCAGGAAAAAAAAATATTTACAATGTCCAATGTGACACAGACAAGAGGACATGGACTGAAGCTAAGGGGGGACAAGTTCAGGACAAATATCAGAAAGTTCTGCTTCACGCAACGAGTGATGGACACCTGGAATGCTCTCTCAGAAGAGGTAATTGCAGAATCCACTGTTCTATAATTTAAGGGTAAGTTAGATGTACATCTCCTTATGAATGGCATAAAGTGACATGGGTAAGGGTAAGCTAGATGCACATCTCCTTATGAGAAGCTTAGAGTGATATGGGGACTAAAAATATGCCATGGTACACCTTGCGGGGCATACGTGTATGCGGATCGCCGGACTTGATGGACCAAGGGTCTGTTCCGGAGATGGCACTTCTTATGTTCTTATGTAAGTCTGCAATTGGTTTGAAGGATTCCTCCGCTCAAGAAAATACAGAGTTAAAGCAAAAAAGAACAGTCAGAATCGTGGAACACCCCTGTGGCTCCCAAGGCTCCCCACTATCTCCAACATGCTTCAATCTTTATATACAAGTTCAATAGAAATAAGAACTTCTTCTTCCTTATTTCAACTAGTTGAAATAATGAAATAAGGAAGAAGTTCTTATTTCTATTGAACTTGTGTTTATGAAATAGCTACCTGAAGTTTTGTATGCTATAAAACTAATCAATCTTTATATAGCCACACTTGGCACGTGCTTAGGCAAAATAGGCATAACTTCATATAGCTATGCAGATGACATCACTATCCTCTTCCCTTTCGACCAAACCAACCCCAACACAATGAACAAAATACACACTGCACTAGAAATAGTATCAAAATGGATAAGAGACCACAAATTAAAGCTGAATCAATACAACACTAAATTCTTAGTTCCAGAAAAAAACAAAACCCCAACCATAACAAATCAATAAATAGACCCCATGCAACCCAACCTAAAACTGCTGGGAATAATGATAGACAAAGGCTGCACCATGCAACTTCAAATCAGCAAAAGGATCCAGAAGACATTCACAACTATGTGCAACCTAAGGCAAATCCAAAAATACTTCAACAATGAACAATTCAAACTCTTGGTACAAGCACTAATCCTAGGACTCCTGTAACATCCTATACCTGTCATGCCCAACCAATATGCTAAAACAATTATAAACAGTCCAAAATATAGCTCTTACACTGATTTACTCACTGAAAAAATATGACCACATTACCACCACTTTCCGAGATTCACACTAGCACCCAGTACAAGCACACATACAATACAAATTCTACTGCACCCTATTCAAAGCCCTAAATGGAAAAGGACCAAGCTATCTGAGCAACCGCCTAATCAGGAAAAACACATCCAGACCAAGGAGAATTCATACACACTTTACTCACCCCCCAATCAAAGGCATACAAAGCAAAAAAATATATGACAGACTATTAGCCACCAGAGCAGTGAAACTAGACCGCCATCTCTCCAATCTGCTGACTATGATGCCCAACTACAAAATATTTAGGAAATAATTTAAAACTTTTCTATTCAAGAAATTTGTCAAATGATCTAACTAAACCTGATCGATCCTCCACAGATCCCAATGCATACTACATCTATTAACCATGTATTCTCCCTGGGAATGCCCAGGCCAACTCTTGTTGTAAACCACCTAGAACTGAAAGGTTTTGGCAGGTTAAAAGACACCAATGTAATGTAATATATGGAGTATCTGCCTGAGCCCAAATCCTCAGGCAGCATGGTCTCTATGATCTGAATGTCTATTAAACTCTGAACTCTAGCCATGACCATGCTTGCTTTCTCTGGACACCCCGACAGAGGAGTCCACAAACCAGTCTATTAAAGGCTGGGTGAATACAAGCTTGAAACATCTCTGAATGATCTCCAGCATCCAACGGCCTGAAGAGATCTGTGCCCAGGACTCTGCATACTCTGAGAGCTATCCTCCTAACTTCAGGTGAATGGCTCCTGACCTGGCATCATTGTGCTTTCTTGGAGGCTGAAGTGGGACGAGGAATGGAGGCCTGGTTCTGCTTGGGTCCTAAGAATCTCTGACTTGAACCCTGGTAGGATCTTTGAACAGAGGCTCCTCCAGAGTACTGCCTAAAGTGCCTGGAGCCACAAAAATTAGACCACCCAGAGCCTCTTGAGGTTCGCGGTCTGCTGTCAGTTAGAGATTTTGGCTGGTGATCTGTCACGCTGTCCCAAAAATCATCCAGTCCCTTTCCGAACAACATTTGTCCCTTGAAAAAAAGTCTGCTGAGGGTAGCTTTGGATGTAGAATCTCTCGCCCATTGCCTGATCCAGAGCATTCTGCGGGCTGAGATAGAATAAGCTGAGACTTTGCTCATGACCCTGATAATATTGTACAGAGCATCAGCCACATAATCCACTCCTGCTAATAAGGGCTTGGGCAAAGATCTGCCCTCTGCCAGCACAAGCACCCTTAACTTGGTATGACAGGCGCATGTTACAAAGGAAGCCGCTGCAGTTGCTTTGATTCCCAAGGCCAGCACTTCAAATTGTCTTGTAAGGATCACATCCACTCTGTAATCCTGCTTATCCTTTAATATCACACCTCTCTTACTTTGCAGGGACATGCATTTGGTTACTTGTGCTGCTAAGGAATCTACCTCAGACTGAGCGAATATAGCCACTGAATATAGTCGCACTATTGTTTTGGCTACCTTTAGGGACCCTTCAGGAGCCTCCCAATGCCAGGAAAACAAAGCTAACTGGGCTTTCACTCTGCTCAATAAAGAGCAGGGAGCCGACGGGACCTGTTGGGAGTCCAAGTTCAACTCCCAGAGGGAGTCAGCAATAAGCTTTAACAGGGTTTGAACAGTTGGCGAACTGTGCCATTTTTGTATTCGTACCGGCCTGTGACCCTGCATCTCCTAGCAGATGGGTTCGCTCTGTGATAGTAAAGGCATGCATATAGACCCCTCATCCTCAGAGTCTCCATCGGAAAGATCTACTGGATCCTGGCTAGTCTTTGAAACTGAACTAGGCTCTCCCTGGGAGCCCAAACTCCCTCGCGTTCCTCCTGGTGTGCTTCCAGACCTCCCCTGGAGATCTTGTCCTTTCAGATAAGCTCTCTACATCATATTGACAAATTCAGGAGAGAATACTGTACTAGGCAGGACAGAGTCCCTTCTAGGAGACTCTATCTTATGTCTCTTGGACTCCGCTACTTCCACACTCTTATGTTTAGGTAAGCTGGTGTTCTGGGGCTTTGGAAGGGAATTTCTCCTGGCAGATAGGCCTAAAGCTCCGGCTTCCCCTTTATGCACCGTGCGGCACATGGCACTCTTCTGGCGGCCAACAAGCACATATTTTGCATGAATTAGGGGTAAAAAAGCCTGAGGACTCCTTCCCTACCAGTTTTGAGGCAAAACAAGGTGACCGCAGCATTTTGGAGCCACAAAATGGCCCTAAAATGGCTTAGCAGAAACTAAAAAATGCCAAAATAGGATTTGCAGACCCCCCTATTTTGCCCATGGGCTGTAACAGCTTACTCACTGTGACCTGTGCTGTGGATGTGCAACAGCCTGCCTTAACTCTCTTTAAAGTAGTTGGATCTGGAGAAAAAAAATTGCTGCCTCAATGGAACTTTCCTCCAATGCTGAAATCTTCAGGCTGCCAGCTGGACCAAAGTCTGACTGATTCTAGACCCCGCAGACCCATGAACATGAAAATAATAATAATAATAACTTTATTCTTCTATACCGCCACAATCTTGTGACTTCTAGGCGGTTTACATTCAAGAGAGCTGGACATTCAGCGAGTTACAATATGCAGATAGTCAGAGGAAATAGAGTTCAGTAACTTTAAGAAAGCGAAAATATAAAATATACAGTTTGCTAAGAAATTTCCGAGAGGACCTGTTTGGAAAAAGTTGCGAATTACAAGAAAATACAGCGGAAATTACAATATACAGTTTGTTAGGAATTTTCAGAGGGGACATATTAGATGAACGGTCCCGAATTACAAAATACAGTTTGATTAGGATTTCAGAGAGGACATACTGGGAAAACGAGAAAAGAAAAAAGTGTTCAGTGAAGAATTTGTTTAGGTGATATATCTATCGAATAAGGCAGTTTTTATGAGTTTTCTAAAAGCATTGTAGGTCAGTCTAGCTTTATTAATGTAGTTGTCTAGCCAATGTTGTTGTTTGTTTGCTTGGTACGCGAAAGTTCTATCCAGAAAGGTTTTGTATTTACAATTGGTAATGCTTGGGTATGCAAAAAGATAGCAGTTTCTGGTTTGTCTTATAGGGCTGTAGAATACGAAGTGAGATAGCAAGTACGTAGGAGCTAGTCCCCAAACTAGTTTGAAACATATACAGGAGAACTTGAAAATTATTCGTGCCTCGACTGACAGCCAGTAGGGGGTGACATGGTCGCTCTTTTTAATCCAAATATCAAGCGGACCGCTGTGTTCTGAATAATTCTAAGTTTCCTCACTGTTTTTTGGGGTATACCCATATAAACGATGTTGCAATAGTCCAGAGTAGAAAGCACTAGTGATTGCACTAGTAATCTGAAAGATAATGGGTCAAAGTATTTTTTGATGGTCTTAAATTTCCATAATATCAGGAAACAATTTTTTATCACTATGTTCGTGTGTTCAATCATTGTCAGGTGAGTGTCCAATGTGACTCCCAATATTTTTATTGTATTAGTAATTGGGTAATCGTGGTCTTTTATGTGTAATGTTGTGTTGGTAATTTTATCCGTTGGGCTTGCAAGGAAGATTTTTGTTTTTTTCTGTGTTAAGTTTCAGTTTGAAGTTGATTGTCCAATGTTCTATTTTGGTCATAATATGAGAAACGTATTTTGAGGTTTCATTTGTAATGCTGTTCACTGGGATTAAGATGGAAATGTCATCTGCATATATGTAGTAGTTCAAGTTTAGTTTTTGCAGTAAATGCCCTAGGGATGATATGTAAATGTTGAACAGTGTGGGTGACAGTGGTGAACCCTGTGGCACACCCGATGGGTTTCTCCAGGAGTTTGAATATGTCCCATCATTAACCACTCGGTATGATCTCTTTGTTAGGAAGCCCTGTATCCAGTTCTTTGCTTTTCCCATGATTCCTATTGCATCTAGGCAGTGTATCATTATTTCGTGGTCAACTAGATCAAAAGCACTGCTGAAGTCTAATTGTAGAATTAGAGCACTTGTTCATTTACTGAATAGGCCGTATAGGTGATTTAGGATCGAGGCTAGGACTGTCTCGGTGCTAAAGCCTTTCCTGAATCTTGATTGATGTTCGTTTAGTATGCTGAATTTGTCTAGATACTTTCCTAGCTCCACATTGACCAATCCTTCAAGAATCTTGGTAAATACGGGAATGCTTGCTATGGGTCTGTAGTTGGTTTTCAAAGCTAGAGAGATTTTTTGATCTTTTGCCTCTCTAAAGCCTATTCCCCCTGCCAACCTCCCAAACCTCGCCTCCGACTCCCTCACCCCAGTCCCAACACTTAATTGCAATGTCAGGTCCGCATGCAACAAGATCCAAATTTTGAAGGATCTACTCGTAGACTCTGACCCCGGATTCCTATGCATCACGGAATCATGGATCACAAAAGATGACCAATTTACTCAAAACAAACTCTGCTCCTACGGCTACCATGGCCTCTTCTCTCCCAGAACCAACTGTAAAGGAGATGGCCTGGCATTATTCTACAAATCATTCTTCGATGTCCAGCTCCTCGAAAAAGGCAGTCACACCTCACTAGAATACATGCTAGCCTCTGTAAATGATGAACTCCACCCCCATGCACTGGGTATCTTGCTTCTATATCGCCCACCCACCCCTTGGAACAAATCCTCTGAACTTGTCCTCGAGACTATAACTACTGATTATAGGGGACATCAATCTCCACCTAGACGACCTCACCAGCAAGGACACAACTGAATTTATTAGCTTGCTCACCTCCCTTGGCTTCCCCCCCTGCCCCATACCCAACCCATGAAAAGGGGCACACACTTGACCTCATTAGCTTCCTCGATCTTACCGCCCACAAAACTTTAGCCGGCAATACTCGCTGGGATCATGTACCCTGGTCTGACCACCTCTTAAGGACCTTCTGTCTCCCCATCTTCATGTCGCCTTTTGGGGCCCCCGCCCCGCACTCCCAATTCCATTACCTTCCGCAAAAAAATTACGAACGACCTGTTCTGGACCAAATTTCTCAACCTATTCTCCTCCACTCCTCAGCCTGCAGACCCAGAATCCAACTGGCATAATTGGGTCACACTTTCCCAGTCCACTTACACTCCCTTGCCCCTCTTTCCACTAAAACCATCTCCTACTCCCGTAAGGCCCCTTGTTTTCTCCCCTATCACAGAGAACTAAAGCAAAAATGTCGAGCTCTGGAGTGCAAATGGAGAAAATCTAAATCTCCTATCGACAGACAGTCCTGGAGGGCCAACATCAAGTTCTACAATACAGTTCTGAAAAAAGCAAGACAGAACTTCTACGGAGATAAAATCACCAGATCCAACAACCAGAGCAGTACTCTATTCAATATCTGGCGTTCCTTAACTTCCAAAAGAGGCTCCACCTCGGTCCCCTCCTCCCCCTCAGCTGGTGTTCTGGCGAAATTCTTCAATGATAAGATCACCACCTTGAGATCCCCCTTCCCACCCACAGTCCCCTACAACTCCCTGGTGCCCACCGACTCCATTTCTACCCCAACGACCTCCTACCCCATCCCAGTCGACAGATCCTGGTCCACCTTTGAGCTCGTATCCGAATCCACGGTCCTCAAACTATGCCTCAAACTGAAATCCTGCAACTGTTCCTTAGACCCATTCCCCTCCTACCTATATGAGAAAATTCCCACGCAGGCCATCTCTTCTATTAACGAAATCATCAATTCCGCCTTACACTCGGGCCTTTTCTCCCCAGAAATGGGCCATATTGCCCTGATCCCTCTACTGAAAAAATCTGACCTAGACCCCTCCGCACCATCCAGTTATCGCCCAATAGAAAATATCCCTCTATTAACCAAGTTGCTCGAGTCCATCATAGCCATCCAACTCACATCTTATTTAGAGAGATTCTCTATCCTCCTACCTTACCAATATGGATTTCGTCCCAATTTCAGCACCGAATCACTCCACTCTCGAAATAAGTTTGTCGTCCTCCTTCAATTCGACCTTTCCGCTGCTTTTGACGTTGTTCACCATGACATCCTAGTCTACCAACTCTCCGAGATAGGCATCAACTCCACAGTCTTAGACTGGTTCTCAAAATTCTTACGCTCTCGTTCTTACACCGTCAACATGAATGGCACCTCATCCGCCCCCTGGCAACCAACATGTGGAGTCCCGCAAGGCTCACCTCTTTCTCCTATCCTGTTTAACATCTATATGTCCTCCCTTAAACTCCTCCACCTATCCCCCCTAGAAACAATTTACACTTATGCTGACGATATCCTAGTCCTCCTCGAGACCGACCCTAACCTTACCAACCTCTTGGAGAACATATCCTCCTGTATAACGAACCTCCAGTCCTGGGCCCATACTGTCAAAATGAAACTAAACGAGAACAAAACTAAACTACTTTGGCTCGGCCCTAAATTAGACCAACTCCCCACCTCCATCCCCTGTCCTCTGGCTCCACTCTGCAGCTGGAGTCCTCAAGCAATGTTCTGGGCATCATCATCGACTCCACTTTGTCTTTCACGACCACCTCAATTCCTTGGCAAAAAAATGCTATTTCAGCCTTCACATGCTGAGGAAAGTAAGATCCTATTTCCATCAAAATCACTTTACCGTTCTCGTCCAATCTATCATCCTGTCCAGATTGGACTACTGCAACTACCTAAGCCTTACCAAGAAAAACCTTCATAGACTTCAGCGGATCCAGAATGCCGCGGCCAAGCTCATCTTCGCAAAAAGTAAATTCAACCATGTCTCACCGCTCCTGTCCAAGCTCCACTGGCTTCCGAATAACGCCAGGGTCCACTTTAAATGCGCCTGTCTAACTTTCAAAATCCTCCACGGCATCCTCCCTCCCTTCATCCCACTCTCCTGGAACTCCTTAAATCTTAATACCACCAGACCCACTCACAAACTTAAATTATCCTTTCCTTCATTAAAAGGCATTTCCCGCGCAGGAAAACTAGGGACCTCCCTCCCCTTCAGACTCACTGAGCTCTGGAACAACCTTACCTCCCCCCTCCGGACCCTGAGCTCTCTCTAACTCTTCCGCAAACATCTGAAAACCTGGCTGTTTTCAAAAATGTAATACTTACCCCATCTTTGGCATCGTAAGCCCCACAAACATTCTTTCTCTATACCCTTTAACCTTCATTGGAGTTCCTTTCTCTCTCAACTCCTGTAAACCGTGCCGAGCTCTACGATTGTGGAGATGATGTGGTATATAAACCTAAGGTTTAGTTTAGTTTAGTATGATTAGTATATGTCCCATTTCCTCGTGAAATGTTCCTTCCGTGAGAGTGGTTGTTATCCAATTGAATAGGTCCTTCTTAAAATCTAGTGTGGCTGTTTGCAGGGTCTTGGAGGGACATACATCTAGGAGGCAATTTGATTTAGTATATTTATTGAACAGGGTAAGAAAATGGTGCCAATCCGGAGGTTCGAAGTGGTTCCAGATCATGTCTACTCTGGGTTCTTTTTTGAGGGGTCTGATTTGGAATGTGAAGTTGGGTGCGGGTATGGTCGCTCTTACTTCTAAGATTTTGTTGTTGAAAAAAGTGGCCAGGGTTTCTGCTGAGGGTATACATTCATTTTCATGTAGTAAGATTTGGGTAGTGTCAGTTAGACTGTTTACCAGCTTGAACAGTTTTTTGCTATTTGTTTTGGGTGTCCCTATTTCTTGTGCGTAATGTTTTGTTCGTTTTTCTCTAATTTGGTTTTTATAGTTTTTCATTTTTTTGTTTCCAGTGTACTTTGTCTTCCTCTTTTGTTTGTTTTTTGCCAGATTCTTTCTAGTTTTCTCAGTTCCTGTTTTAGAGTTAGTAATTCAGAGTCGAACCGTTTATTTAGTTTCCTTTCTTTCTTTTTATATGTTTGTAATGGTGCTATTTGGTCTAACACTTCTTTGCTAAACTCTGCCCATCTAGTTGGGAAATCCTGTATTTCCTCAGCTTTGGGTTGTAGTTCGTAGTGGGCCCAGAATTCTGTAGGATTTATGGTTCCTCTTTTGGTGATTGTGTTTGGTTTTGGGGTTTTTTTTAATATTTTTGTTGGGGTGATTTTTTTGCCAATATATATCAAAATTACATGTGTAGTGATCTGACCAGATGCATTTTTCCCAGTTCCTTATGTTATGATGGATCTTTGGGTCAGGGATTTCTTTTTGCGAAAAGGTAACTATGTCTAGCTGGTGGCCTTTTTCGTGTGTTTTCTCTGATTTTGGTATTAAGAAACCGAGGGTTTTTAAGAAGGTATTAAGTTATATCACGTCTGGTTTATCTACTTGTTCAAGGTAAACATTTACGTCACCCAGTAGTAGGTTGTACGTTCCTTTTATGGTGTTAATAGTGAGATATTCGAAGAACTCTTCTCTAGAGTTATGTTCAAATATTTTTTATTATGAAAACAGTAAAGCACACCAGTACAAACAGCATAGGCTTTTGTTATTAAAACAGAACAACTATCGACCTCCCCCCCCCAACACTATCACTTCCCACCCCAGGAGTCCAGTACCACAACAAAAATTGAGAGCAAGAGTCAAACTTAGAGGTTCAATAATCTGCTGCGGGCATGCGGAGTAAGATCCTGCCAGAAACACTCCCAGGTCTGACAGAATCTATGACCAAGTCCACGATCCAAGTCTCCCACCAGTCTTTGTTCCAATGTAGCATGAATTATCATCAGGGATTGCCACTGTGCATATGATGGGGGATCGTGGGACAACCAGTTAGTAAGTATTGCTTTTTTCCCCATCAAAAGCGCTCTAGTGACGAAAGCCGACATGCCCTTGGGTTTGGGTGTGGCTATATTGTAGAATCCAAATAGTGCTCTTGGTTGTGGAAGCCATCGCCTCCCCCATAGCATCGTAATATAATGTCCCAAATATCTCCAAAACTGTAAAATTTTAGGGCAAGTCTAGAGCATATGGCCTAAAGAAGCGTGAGCCTGATCACATTTCGGGCAGGAATGAGATGCAGTAATCCCCATCCGAGCTGCTCGTTCCGGCGGGATGTAGAGTCGCAAGACTATCTTTAATTGCATTTCCCAATGCGTAATGTTAGGAGAGACCATCTGAATATGTTTCAAAACCCGCTGCAATTGCTGGTCTGTTAAAGTGCATTGCAAGTCCTCTGCCCATGTTGTCGCTAAGATGGCCAAATTAGTGCCCAATTGACAGTCCCGGACTCCCACAATGTGAAAACGAAGAGGAACCCTCTGTTGTGCAGAAAGACTGAAAAGTTCCGAGAGGGCCTCCCGGGTATCTTCGGTCAGGTGTTCCCCAGGTAGAGACTGAGCATAATGTCGGATCTGATAATAAGCAAAAAAGTCAGTTGGCTGTAAATCAAATGTCTGACGTAATTCCGCAAAGGTGGCTATTCTCCCCTCCTCCAGAAACAGGTGGAAAAGATATTGTAATCCCAGCTTACCCCACCTCTGGAAGGATGTATTTTGCAGTCCAGGCTGAAAAGCTCCATTGCCCTGGATGGGTAAATATAAGGAAACCTCAGAAGACAACTTTGCTGTTTTACATACCCACTTCCAGGTTCTCTGCGCCGGCGCAAATATCGGGTAGGGAGACACCAAAGGACGTATCTGTGGGTCCGCCACATGCAAGAAATAGCTTACATGGTACGGAGCCAACAAAGATAATTCCAAAGGAGTAGCACTGAAATCTGATGTCCCCCTAAACCAATCATTAAGATGTCTCATCTGGCATGCCATCGCGTACCAATGGACATTTAATAAACCATAGCCCCCTCGTTCCATAGGTAAGCACATCCTAAGAAATTGCATACGGGGTCGTTTACCACCCCAAATGAAACATTGTAAACCTTTAATTAAACGTGCATTATGAGTATAGGAGAGGAGTATTGGTAACACCTGAAAGCGATATAACCATTTGGGAAAGAGCACCATATTAAAAAGAGCCACCCATCCCGCTACTGAGAGTGGGAAAGAGGACCAATTTTGTAGATATTGTAAGGTGTCTTGCATTAGGGAATTAATATTACTGTCGTAAAGAGTTTTGAGGTCTCTGGGAATCCAAATTCCCAAATAGCGAATCGATGTTGTCGCCCATGCAAAAAGAAACTCTCCCACCCATGTCTGCTGTAGAGCCGCCGGACTAGCTAGAGCTATAGATTTCTGATAATTCAAAGTAAAGCCCGAGTAGAATCTAAATTCCCTTAGCGCCTGCAGCAGATGAGCAATGGAATGAGTGGGGTTAGTCAGTGTAAATAATAAATTGTCTGCAAAAGCTAACACTTTAATAGTGCAGTCCCCAAAGTCCACTCCCACTATGTCGGGGTCCAGAGTCACTGTCCGAAGAAATGGCTCCAAGTATAACAAAAATAGGAGGGGAGACAAAGGGCACCCCTGTCTGGTACCTCTTTCAATTAAAATAGGGGCTGTAATGATCTCATTAACAAGCAATCTCACCCTCGGTGTCGAGTACAACGTGCGTATCGCTCTGGCGTACCAACCTGTCATTCCCATATATTCCAAGCAAAAAACAACTCGGAAATGTGAAAAGCTAATAATGTTAGAACAAACACTTTCACCACATATATGGTGAAATTCCCATATATTCCAACACTTCAAATAAATAATTCCAATTGACTTGATCGAAAGCTTGGGCTGCGTCTAAACTAAGCAGCAACATTGGTGTATTATGAGATTGTGTATGGGCCAGTGATAATAGGGCCTTGTGAACATTATGTACCGCCTGTCTGCCTTTCACAAAACCTACCTGTGCCGGTGCAATAATATTCGGGAGAAGAGTAGCTAGTCTATCGGCTAATATTTTAGAAAGAATTTTAATGTCCACATTTAAAAGAGAAATGGGACGATAGGACTCGGGAGCAGCGCTCTCTTTTCCTGATTTCAATATCAGAGTGATTAAGGCATCATTTGCTTCAGTGGGAAAGTGTTCATCCTGTATGGTCTGAGAATAGTAGTCCCGCAAAAAGGGACCAAGTTGAACTGATAAAATCTTATAGAATTCTGCCGTGAAGCCGTCCGACCCTGGAGCAGAAAAATTCCTTTGGCGTTGGATTGCATTTTGCAATTCTTTAGGTGTAATGGGTGTATTAAGATATTCTATATCTGGGTCAGAGAGTGGCAATAAACCAGAATCTGCTATATAATCCCTAATAAGGGATACCGTTCCCGAGTCCTGGCGACCATAAATTTTCTGAAAATGAGAATGAAAAGTCTGGGCAATGTGAGCAGTAGAATGTTGCAGACGTCCCTCAATCCCAACACGTATCGATGTCCCCTGGCTTGTGCAGTCAGCCGTGCCAACAATTTCCCAGCCCGATTACAGTAACGGTGGTAACGATATTTTTGATATAGATGCATTTTGACTGTACGCTCATGTATATAAGAATTAAGGGTTGATTCCACCGAAATTAAGCGTTCCCTATTAGTTCGTGTCGGGTATTGTGTATAATGGCGTTTGGCGGATGCTAATTCCTTTTCCAATTTAAGGATACCCCGAGACAAATGACGGTTCCGAGCTATAAGCTATACAATCTCCTCTGAGCACTAACTTAGCGGTGCTCCAAAACAGCGGCAGATTGTCGCAATGCTTACCATTAAATTCAAGAAAGTCTTCCCACTTAGATGTTAAATAAGTTTTGAAATGGTCATCAGAAAATAAATAGCTAGGAAAACGCCAGCGTACTGGGCCCCGCATACTAAAACCCACATTCACATCGATCCAAATCAACGCATGATCAGAGATCACGGCCGGGCCTATCATTGCTGCATCTACATTCAGAAAGGCCCTACTCGTGGTAAGGATATAATCTATTCTAGATTGGGTGTTGTGTGCCTGGATCGATGGGTGTACCGTATTTTCACGCATATAACGCGCGCGTTATACGCGTTTTTACCTACCGCGCATACCCCTCGCGCGTTATATGCGTGAGCGCGGTATACCAAAGTTTTAAAACATAGTTCCCACCCCGCCCGACGCCCGATTCACCCCCCCAGCAGGACCGCTCGCACCCCCACCCCGAACGACCGCTCGCACGCGCTCCCATCCGCACCCGCATCCACGATCGGAGCAAGAGGGAGCCCAAGCCCTCTTGCCCGGCCGACTCCCCGACGTCCGATACATCCCCCCCCCCCCCGGCAGGACCACTCGCACCCCCACCCCGAACGACCGCTCGCACGCGCTCCCACCCACACCCGCATCCACGATCGGAGCAAGAGGGAGCCCAAGCCCTCTTGCCCGGCCGACTCCCCGACGTCCGATACATCCCCCCCCCCCCCCGGCAGGACCACTCGCACCCCCACCCCGAACGACCGCCGACTTCACGACAATATCGGGCCAGAAGGGAGCCCAAACCCTCCTGGCCACGGCGACCCCCTAACCCCACCCCGCACTACATTACGGGCAGGAGGGATCCCAGGCCCTCCTGCCCTCGACGCAAACCCCCCTCCCCCCCAAGAACCTCCGACCGCCTCCCAGCCGACCCGCGATCCCCCTGGCGACCCCCACGACCCCCCCACCCCCCTTCCCCGTACCTTTGGTAGTTGGGCCAGAAGGGAGCCCAAACCCTCCAGGCCACGGCGACCCCCTAACCCCACCCCGCACTACATTACGGGCAGGAGGGATCCCAGGCCCTCCTGCCCTCGACGCAAACCCCCCTCCCCCCCAAGAACCTCCGACCGCCCCCCAGCCGACCCGCGATCCCCCTGGCGACCCCCACGACCCCCCCACCCCCCTTCCCCGTACCTTTAGTAGTTGGCCAGACAGACAGGAGCCAAACCCGCCTGTCCGGCAGGCAGCCAACGAAGGAATGAGGCCGGATTGGCCCATCCGTCCTAAAGCTCCGCCTACTGGTGGGACCTAAGGCGCGTGGGCCAATCAGAATAGGCCCTGGAGCCTTAGGTCCCACCTGGGGGCGCGGCCTCAGGCACATGGGCCCAACCCGACCATGTGCCTCAGGCCGCGCCCCCAGGTGGGACCTAAGGCTCCAGGGCCTATTCTGATTGGCCCACGCGCCTTAGGTCCCACCAGTAGGCGGAGCTTTAGGATGGATGGGCCAATCCGGCCTCATTCCTTCGTTGGCTGCCTGCCGGACAGGCGGGTTTGGCTCCCGTCTGTCCGGCCAACTACTAAAGGTACGGGGAAGGGGGGTGGGGGGGGTCGTGGGGGTCGCCAGGGGGATCGCGGGTCGGCTGGGGGGCGGTCGGAGGTTCTTGGGGGGGAGGGGGGTTTGCGTCGAGGGCAGGAGGGCCTGGGATCCCTCCTGCCCGTAATGTAGTGCGGGGTGGGGTTAGGGGGTCGCCGTGGCCAGGAGGGTTTGGGCTCCCTTCTGGCCCAACTACCAAAGGTACGGGGAAGGGGGGTGGGGGGGTCGTGGGGGTCGCCAGGGGGATCGCGGGTCGGCTGGGGGGCGGTCGGAGGTTCTTGGGGGGGAGGGGGGTTTGCGTCGAGGGCAGGAGGGCCTGGGATCCCTCCTGCCCGTAATGTAGTGCGGGGTGGGGTTAGGGGGTCGCCGTGGCCAGGAGGATTTGGGCTCCCTCCTGGCCCGATATTGTTGGTGAGTCGGCGGTCCTTCGGGGGGGGGGGAGGGATGTATCGGACGTCGGGGGGGGGGCATCAGGCTTTCAGGATGGGGACAGACCTTCAAGGGGGGACAGTGCACGGAAGTCAGGGGGGGTGAACGGAGAGTCGGGACAGCGCACGGAAAGTCAGGGCGGGCGAAAGGAGCGTCGGGCAGCATGCGCGGTATACCAGTGAGCGCGGTATATCAAAGTTTTTGTGCAAATCATCGTGATTTCTGCGCGCTATATCCGTGTGCGCGTTTTATACGGGTGCGTGTTATTTGCGTGAAAATACGGTAATCCCTTTCTGTGGTGTGTAAAAGTCTCCAGGGGTCAACTAGATCTAAAGTGGCACAGAGATAAGGAATACCCCCTAGTGTGGGACACGCAGGTCCTGGCGTAGATCGGTCACAGTTCGGGTCTAAGACTTGATTGAAATCTCCGGCTACGTAGACTGGTTCCTCAACACCCTCTAGTAACAATGCTGCAATGCCCTCAAAGAAAGAATGATCATATTTGTTAGGAGCATACACATTCAAAAGAAAGAAGGAATATGTTCCTACCGTCAAGTGTAACAGTACATATCTGCCCTGTAGATCAGTTGCTATCACTCTGGCAGTATAGGGTAAAGTCTTATGAATTAATATCGCTACCCCTGCCCGTTTTTGAGTGGAAGAGGCTGCAAAGACTGCAGCCACCCAGGACCTCCTCAATTTCTGATGTTCCATGTCCATCAGGCGGGTTTCCTGCAAACATGCGATATCTACATTATGTCTTTTGAGCTGTGTTAAAATTTTGGTTCGTTTAATAGGGGATGTAATGCCAGATACATTCCATGACACTATGCGCAGAGTATTAGCTATGACTTATGGAAATGGTAAATATTTGCAAAAAAGTAACTGTGTGTAGAAACAAACCACCCCAGGTTCCCAGCCTCATCCAGGGTAGCCATGTGATACTCAGGACCAGCCGAAGTATCTGCAAAGCCACATGCCTGTCCACTTCATAACTCTGACTCTCCTGCATCCAAAATTGTCTTACATACCTCCAACATAGCAAAGGACTCCCCCCCATACCCACCCGCCCACCCCACCCACTCCCCCCTGTCGACCCCCCTCTCGCATCAGTATGCAGTCACAACTAAAGGTCCACCCCAAGGCGGTCCTATAGGTGTGAGAGATCACAAACTAATGCCACTCCAGGCCCCGAGTCACCCACAGATCAAAAACATTAGGCCCGTAAGAAACCCAGTAACAATTAAACTTATAGTGGACAGCAAAATTAAGTGCACAATCCCAGTAACTGTGTCAACTTGAATGCAATTCTGAACAAACCCAGTCCATATCAACAAGTAGGAACATAAGAAAGAAAGAGTCCCGATCCCCCTTCATTTGGGAATCTAAGAATCCCGGAAACCTCCAAACCAAAGTGCAACCATCAGAATGCGGTGAGTGCTTCCATGAAGTGAGTAGTCAGTCATGTAAGGTCCGCCTGGGAGAGCACTTGGGTATTCATAAAAGTGGCTGCCTCCACAGCTGAATCAAAGACTTGCCATTGTCCCTGATGTTGTATACGTAAGGTAGCTGGGTATAAGAAGAGAAAATGGATTTTCTTTTCAGCCAGGGAGGAACAAAGCGGGTAAAATAGCTTCCTGCGCTCGGTCAGGGCCGCGGAGTAGTCTTGAAAAATGCGCACCTCAGAATCTTCAAACTTAATGTCCTCACGAAGTTGTTTATATTTGCGCAGTATTTCAACTTTGTGATTATAGTTCAAGACTTTTGCTATGACCATGCGAGGCCGCGCCTCCAGGGCCTGCTCCCTGCCTAGTCGATGCGCCCGTTCCAAACGTATCGGGCCCAGGCTCTCCCGTAAAGAAAAAGTATTGGTCAGCCATACCTCCAGGACCTGTAGCAGTTTAGGTCCAGTTACTGTTTCCGGGATGCCTAAAAAATGCAAATTGGACCTGCGTGAGCGATTTTCCAAATCCTCCAGTCTCTCTGCTTGCTTTTTAGTAAGTGCCTGCAGCACTTGTAAAGTAGTTTCCTGGGTGCTCTGTGTATCTTCCAAGCCAGAGACCCGGGTCTCTAAAACAGTTGTTCTGCGGGTAGTTTCTGTTAGTAAGTTCTCTAATTTGGACAGTTGGTCAGAGAGCCGATCCATACCGGGTTGTATTGCCGCCGTTACCGCCATTGTTAAAGCCGCCAGCGCCTCCGGCGCTATTTGGTGTATCGCCGAAGATGGGGCCGGCGCCATTTTGTCCGCGCTAAGCTGCGGGCGATCGCGGTCTTTCTTGTTGGTGCAAGTGGCCATCAGCGACGCGGGGGAGGACAAGAATCTGTCCATGCGCACCCCACACCGCATGTAACAACTCGCCGTCCCCCGCCGCGTCCCCGGGGATCGGTAACGGGGCGGTTCGGGACTCGGGGCCCGGGAGCTCAGGCAGCCGTCGTCTGTCCGCGCTCAGTGCATCACGTGATCTCTCTCTTCTCTAGAGTTAATCCACATTTTGGGGGGGAATGTAAAATAGTGTCACGGTTAATAACTCTTCTAGTTGGGTGTTTTTGATCTTGCAAGTCAGTATTTCTAGGTCTTTTGTGGTTTTTTAGTCTGTTTTGCTGTAGTTAAAGGATTCTTTTAGTATTATCGCTATACCACCCCCTTTTTTCCAGTTTCTAGATAGAGGTATTATTTTGTAACCCTGGGGTAGCATTTCTTTCATAATTGTGTCAGTGTCTGAAACTATCCATGTTTCAGTCAGAAATACGAAGTCGGGGTTCGTTTGTGTCAGCCAATCGTGTATTATTTGAGCTTTGTTTCTTACTGAACGGGTGTTCAAGTAATATCCCTTGAGATTATCGTAGTTGGTTGGGGTGGATGTTCTGAAGCATTCTATTTTTTTCAGTTTACGTTCCTTGGTCTTGTTTCTATTGGGTTTGAATGGCTTGCGAGCTCTGTTTACCACAGGTATTTGTAACGGGACTAGCTTTGTATATTCATATAGACATTGTTGTGGGCCAGTTGGTTTGCTCATCTTTATTGGTCTGTGCCAGGAAAAATGAATAGGGATTGGTTTGGGGTGTTTTTCATTGTTACACCAGCTTCTATAGTATTTTAGATAAAGTATCCCCAGTATCAGTAGATATTTGTTGACAATCGCCATTTTTGGTTAATGTTTTCAACTGCTTGGGAGTAATGCAGCGGAAGGTGGATGGAGGAGATGGAGCAGTAAAGTAATATCAGCTAAAGTAGATGATATATAATATTAGCAATGATATACGGTAATATCAGCTATAACAGGTAATGTAGTAGTATCAGATTAACAGGGAATACTATCAATGATATACGGTAAAATCAGTTATATCAGATTAACAGGCAATACTATCAATGATATACGGTAATATCAGTTATATACTGTAATGTCAATTATAACAGGCAGTATAGTAATATCAGTTTTAACAGGCCATATAACAATATCTGGTATTGTTGGTAATATCTGGTATAATCGGCAATATAGCAATATCTGGTATTGTTGACAGTATCAGGTATAACAGATTGTTATTCTTATCAGTAGTTATACTTATCGGTCAGTTATAGACGTCGCTTCACAGATCGTCGCTTCACGAAGGCACACGGCAAAGGCGCTTCTCCGGTGCGCCGACGGCTGAGCGTCGTTGGCGCTTTTGTCTTTTGAAGAAGCCCCTCACTGGTTTCGGGGGAGGGGCGGAAAACGGCCCATGCGCCCGCAGGATCGGGCTCCCTCCCTTCACTCTTGCCTGTCCGCTGGGGGAGATAAAATTTAGATCTCCACTGAGCCCCTTATGGGTGCCTAACAACCTGCACTCAAGCCCTTGCGACCCAGCAGGCAAGTAAAGCTTCAAGGAGTCCGGACTCCGAGCTCTACAACAGTTTCTGCAGGCTGGCCACCAGGTACTACAGAAGGATTGGCCTGTCGGCTGCAGATCTCAAATCTGCTTCTTCTCCACGTAGGCAGAGCTTTCTCCTTGACCTGGGGAGCTCTAGAGCAGTGTTCTTCAACTTTTTGACACCTATGGACCGGTGGAAATAAAATAATTATTTTGTGGACCGGCACCAATCCACGGACCAGCAGTTGAAGAAAATTGGGCTAAGTCGTGGGCCAGACCCCGCCCATCTCCACCCAATCTCCACCATTTTTCCCATTCATTTTCATATATACATACACACACACTATAATCGTATTAACAACACAAAATTAAACTACACAAAGCACCCTGTGGTCTTCAACATCTTTATAAACGATCTGGATATTAGTACGACGAGTGAGGTGATTAAATTTGCGGACGATACGAAGTTATTCAGAGTAGTGAAGACAGGGGGATTGTGATGATCTGCAACGGGACATAATCAGGCTCGAGGAATGGGCATCAACATGGCAGTTGAGGTTCAACATGGATAAATGTAAAGTGATGCATGTAGGTAACAAAAATCTCATGCACAAATACAGGATGTCCAGGGCGGTACTTGGAGAGACCTCCCAGGAAAGAGACTTGGGAGTTCTGATCAACAAGTCGATGAAGCCATCCACGCAATGTGCGGCAGCAGCGAAAAGGGCGAACAGAATGCTAGCAATGATAAAGAAGGGGATCATGAACAGATCGGAGAAGGTTATCATGCCGCTGTACCGGGTCATGGTACGCCCTCACCTGGAGTATTGTGTCCAGCACTGGTCACCGTACATGAAGAAGGACACGGTACTAATTGAAAGGATCCAGAGAAGAGCGACTAAGATGGTTAAGGGGCTGGAGGAGTTGCCGTACAGCGAAAGATTAGAGAAACTCGGCCTCTTCTCCCTCGAACAGAGGAGATTGAGAGGGGACATGATCGAAACATTCAAGGTACTGAAGGGAATAGACTTGGTAGATAAGGACAGGTTGTTCACTCTCTCCAAGGTAGGAAGAACGAGAGGGCACCCAGAGAGTGGTAGAAAACTGGAACGCTCTTCTGGAGTCTGTCATAGGGGAGAATACCCTCCAGGGATTCAAGACAAAGTTAGACAAGTTCCTACTGAACCGGAACGTACGCAGGTAGGGCTAGTCTCAGTTAGGGTACTGGTCTTTGACCAGAGGGCCGCCGTGAGTGGACAGCTGGGCACGATGGACCACTGGTCTGACCCAGAGCGGCAATTCTTATATTCTTATGTTCTTATATCCTAAAATTACCCTGGGATACCATGACCATTTATACCTCAATAGTAGCAAATCACAAAAATCTGTCATGTGCTAGGGTACAGAATTGCACTAGAAATTGCATTAACAGTGGACTAGCTTTATGGAACTGTTCGCATTTTGCAAATATTTCATATATTAGCTCACCTTGTCCTGCCTGTAGGATGTTACCGCTAATTTAACACACAATACCCAATGCTGCCTGTATAGATTGGTGGCAGCACTGGTAAATAAGAAGCAATTGATTAATCCCAGGATTACTAAAGAAAGACGCTCTGTCTCTATAACCTCTAATAGTTATGCCAGTGTGATAGTAATGTTAACTTGTTCTCAAAAGCTGAAATTATCTCTTTAGTTGCTGTACCTGGGTTAGCATTATATAATCAAAAAACCTTAGCCTGATTAGCTTGTGCATTAGCTAAAAACATTGATTATACCTCACACGCACTTAGCTTGTTAAATCAAGAACAAGATATCTTACCACAGTGGTGGAATGCTCTATGGTCTGGGTTACCAGCTGGCCAGTGGTTCTAGTCATTTTGCAGTATCTACTCATTGGAACAGGTCTCTTAATTGCTCTCTGTTGTTTTATTCAATGCCTGCCTTCCTTGTTTGCTTTATGCATAAGAGACAGGAAGGGAGTGGTGAAGGAGGAGAAAGAGGTCACGGAAAGACTTAACATGTTCTTTTTGTCTGTATTTACAAACAAAGACACAACCAACATACCGGAACCTGAGCAATTCTTCAATGGAAATCAAGCACAAAAATTAACATCCATGGAAGTGAGTCTTGAAGATGTGCGCAGGCAGATAGAAAAACTAAAAACTGACAAATCCCCAGGTCCGAACGGAATCCTTCCAAGGGTTCTGAAGGAACTAAAGGAGGAGATAGCGGAACTACTGCAGCAAATTTGCAACCTATCCCTGAAACAGGCATTATTTCAGAGGATTGGAAGATAGCCAACGTTATGCCCATCTTTAAAAAGGGATCAAGAGGTGACCCGGGAAACTACAGACCGGTGAGTTTGACCTCGGTTCCGGGGAAAATGGCGAAAGCACTGATAAAAGAAAACATCGATGAACATTTTGAAAGAAACGAACTTCTGATAACCAACCAACATGGCTTCTGCAGGGGAAGATCGTGCCTAACTAACTTATTGCACTTCTTCGAAGGAATTAACAAACGGATGGACAGAGGAGACCCCATAGACATCATATATTTAGATTTCCAAAAAGCCTTTGATAAGGTGCCTCATGAACGCCTACTCCGGAAACTGAAGAACCATGGGGTGGAAGGAGACGTACATAGAAGGATCAGAAACTGGTTAGCGGGTAGGAAACAGAGGGTATGGGTGAAGGGCCACTACTCGGACTGAAGGAGGGTCACGAGTGGTGTTCCGCAGGGCTTGGTGCTCGGGCCGCTGCTATTTAATATATTCATAAATGATCTAGAAACAGGGATGAAGTGTGAGATAATAAAATTTGCCGACGACAACAAACTATTTAGTGAAGCTCGGACTAAGGACTGCGAAGAATTGCAAAGGGACTTGAACAAACTAGGGGAATGGGCGACGAGATGGCAGATGAAGTTCAATGTTGAGAAATGTAAAGTATTGCATGTGGGAAGCAGAAACCCAAGGTACAACTATACGATGGGAGGGATGTTATTGAATGAGAGTACTCAAGAAAGGGACTTGGTGGTAATGGTGGACATGACAATGAAGCCGATGGCACAGTGCGCAGCGGCCACTAAGAGAGTGAATAGAATGCTAGGTATAATCAAGAAGAGTATTACAACCAGGACAAAAGAAGTTATCCTTCCGTTGTATCGGACGATGGTGCGTCCGCATCTGGAGTACTGCGTCCAATATTGGTCGCTGTACCTTAAGAAGGATATGACATTACTCGAGAGGGTTCAGAGGAGAGCGACACGTCTGATATAAGGGATGGAAAACCTTTCATTCGCTGAGAGAATGGAGAAACTGGGTCTCTTTTCCCTGGAGAAGAGGAGACTTAGAGGTGATATGATAGAGACTTATAAGATCATGAAGGGCATAGAGAGAGTAGAGAGGGACAGATTCTTCAAACTTTCAAAAAATAAAAGAACAAGAGGGCATTCGGAAAAGTTGAAAGGGAACAGATTCAAAACAAATGCTAGGAAGTTCTTCTTTTCCCAACGTGTGGTGGACACCTGGAATGCGCTTCCAGAGGTCGTAATAGGGCAGCGTACGGTACTGGGGTTTAAGAAAGGATTGGAGAATTTCCTGCTGGAAAAGGGGATAGAAGGGTATAGATAGAGGATTACTGCACAGGTCCTGGACCTGTTGGGTCGCCGCGTGAGCGGGCTGATGGGCACGATGGACCTCAGGTCTGACCCAGAGGAGGCATTGCTTATGTTCTTATGTCATGGTCATATCGCAAATTATCCCTAGCAGATTTGCCTTACCTCCATAAAGCCCTTAAAAATAGAACAGTAAGGGGAAATGAAGGGACGCAGTTCTGATACAAGGCCAGATCAGCACACTGATCTGAGGCCCTGTGAAAGAATTATGAATCATTCCTCATTCCCTCTCCCCTCTTGCCACATAGCCATTTTAAAGCAAGGGAAAATGTTAATACCTTGTGACAGAATGCTGAGGCATTCCCCCCTCCCCTTTTGTCACAAGACCCCTGTCACATATTAACCCTTATCTTATTTAAGCTATCCTTATTTGGAAAGGACATCAGCTGACAGGCATTGCATTGCATACGTGCAAAGACTCAGGTTCTGTTCACATGTTAATCAGGCCCTTGCCGACGTGCAGAATTGAAGGTGACACGATGTAAAAGCATGTATCTTTGTATCCACCAGTCAATCATTAGATGTGTAAACAAGGGAGTTACTATGATGTTATTAGCTTAGAAGCATAATAAAAGGGACTCGGAGCTAGCCACTGGCAGCGCCTCCATCCCAACTCGTATCCTGTGTGTGTGTTTGCTGTGTTCCATCCCTACAATTTCTCTTCTGTGTTCACGGCTGAAGCACAGGGAGCAGGACTACAGAAGACAAAAGTGAATAGGGATGGAGGAGTAATAGACCCTGATTGATTTTCAGAGGGTTGTATTTATGAGGAGTAGATAAAGCGATGGAACCGAATGATGTACATCCGAGGGTGCTGAAGGAACTTAGGGAAGCTCTGGTAGCTCTGCTGACTGACCTTTTCAATGCATCTCTAGAGTCAGGAGTGGTACTGGAGGATTAGACAATGGTGGGTGTGGTCCCACTCCACAAAAGTGGAAGGAAGAAGTAGGGAATTAAAGGCCGGTAAGTCTGACTTCTGTGGTATGCAAATTAATGGAAACGCTTTTAAAACAGGAGAATGGTCAAGTTTCTGGAATCCTGTGGATTACAGGACTGGCGGTAACATGGATTCACTAAAGGAAGGTCTTGTCAGACAAAACTGATCAATTTCTTTGACTGGGTGACCAGAGAATTGGAAAGAGGATGTGCGCTAGATGTGCTGTATTTAGATTTTAGCAAAGCCTTTGACAGTGTTCCACACAGACGTCAGATAAATAAACTGGGTGCCTTTGGGATGGGTCCCAAAGTGACGGGCTGGGTCAGGAACTGATTGAGTGCAAGGTGACAGAGGGTAGTGATCAATGAAGATTGCTCTGAGGAAAGGGATGGTACCAGTGGCGTGCCTCAAGGTTTTGTTCTTGGGCCTGTTCTTTTTAACATTTTTATAAATGATATTGCTGAAAGGTTGTCGGGTAAGATTTGACTCTGCGGATGATACCAAAATCTGCAATAGAGTAGACACGCCGCATGGTGTGAATAACATGAAGAAAGACCTGGCGAAGCTTGAAGAATGGTCTGAAATTTGGCAGCTAAAATGTAATGCTAAGAAATGCAAGGTCATGCATTTGGGCTGCAAAAACCAGAGGGAATGGTACGGTTTAGGGGGTTAAGAACTTATTTGCACGATGGAACAGCGGGACTTGGGAGTGATTGTATGTGATGATCTTAAGGTGGCCAAACAGGTTGAAAAGGTGACGGCGAAAGCTAGGATGCTGGGTTGCATAGGGAGAGGTATGGCCAGTAGGATAACGGAGGTATTGATGCCTTTGTATAAGATTCTGGTGAGATATCATTTAGAATATTGTATATAATTCTGGAGGCTGCACCTTCAAAAAGATATAAAAAGGATGGAATTGGTCGAGATGAAGGCTACTAAAATGGTGTGTGGTCTTCATGATAAGGCATATGGGGAATGACTTAAAGGTCTCAATCTATATACTTTGGAGGAAAGCCGGGACAGGGGAGATATGATAGAGACGTTTAAATACCTACGCAATATAAATGTGCATGAGTCGAGTCTCTTTCATTTGAAAGGCAACTCTGCAATGACAGGGCATAGGATGAAATTAAGAGGTGATCCGGAATAATCTGAGGAAATACTTTTTTACACAAAGGATGGTAGATGGGTGGAACAGTCTCTCAGAAGAAGTAGTGAAAAAAGAGACTGTGTCTGAATTGAAGAGTGCCTGGGATAGGCACGTGGGATCTCTCAGAGAGAAAAAGAGATAATGGTTACTGTGGATTGGCAGACTAGATGGGCCATCTGACGTCATGTTTCTATGTTTCTAATTCCATATGAATAGCCTTACTGGGTCAGACCAATGGTCCATCAAGCCCAGTTCTCACGGTGACCAATCCAGGTCCCTAGTACCTGGCCAAAACCCAAGGAATAGTAACATTCCAAGCTATCGATCAAGGGCAAGCAGTGGCTTCCCCCATGTCTTTCTCAATAACACACTATGGACTTTTCCTTCAGGAAATTGTCCAAACCTTTCTTAAAACCAGCTACGCTATCCGCTCTTACCACAACCTCTGGCAATGCATTCCAGGGCTAAACTATTCTCTGAGTGAAAAAAATATTTCCTCCTATTGATTTTAAAATTATTTCCCTGTAAATTCATTGAGCGTCCCCTAGTCTTTGTAATTTTTGACGGAGTGAAAAATTGATCCACTTGTACCCGTTCTACATCACTCAGGATTTTGCAGACTTCAATCATATCTCCCCTCAGCCTCTTTTCCAAGCTGAACAGCCCTAACCTTTCCTCATACCCCTAACCTTTTCTCATACAAGAGGAGCTCCATCCCCTTTATCATCTTGGTTGCTCTTCTTTGAACCTTTTCTATTGCCGCTATATCTTTCTTGAGATAAGACCAGAATTGAACGCAATACTCCGGATGAGGTCGCACTATTCTTAGTCTTGTTAACCATCCCTTTTTTAATAATTCCTTGCATCCTGTTTGCTTTTTTGGCCACTGCCGCATATTGGGCGGAAGGTTTTATAGTATTGTCTACGATGACACCCAGATCCTTTTCTTGGGCGCAAACCCCCAAAGTGGACCCTAGAATCTGGTAACTATGATTTGGGTTATTCTTCCCAATGTGCATCACTCTGCACTTGTCCATATTAAATTTCATCTGCCACTTGGACGCCCAGTCATCCAATTTCCTAATGTCTGCCTGCAATTTTTCACAATTTGCATGTGTTTTAATAACGTTGAACAGTTTAGTGTCATCTGTAAATGTAATCACTTCACTCGTTCCAATTTCCAGATCATTTATAAATAAGTTATATAGCACCTCTCCCAGTACAGACCCCTGTGGCACTCCACTGTTTACTCTCCTCCATTGAGAAAAATGACCATTTAATCCTACTCTCTGTTTACTATCCGACCAATTCCTAATCCACAACTGAACTTTGCTACCTATCTCATGACTCTTTAATTTTCTCAGGAGCCTCCCGATCCAAAATAGTGACCCTCCAGAGTCTCAGGCTGACCCAGTAGGAGAGGCAGCAAGCGCTTGGGTCCCAGAAGCAGGCAAAGTGTCAACAAAAGCTTGAGCCACAGCCACAGAATCATACACAGTTGTAACACCATTATGTATGATCTGTAAAGCAGAGTTACTTACTGTAACAGTTGTTATCCAGGGACAGCAGGCAACTATTCTCACATAGGGGTGAACTCATCCACAGAGCCCAGATGCGGATAGCCTCGCAAGCAGACTTGCTTGTAGAAACATAGAAGTTTCGAGTCAGCTGCACCGCATATGCGCGAGTGCCTTCCCGCTCAGCGCAGGGCGAGTCTCCTTAGTTCAGATAGCTAGCAGAGAATAATAATAATAATAGTTTATTTTTATATATCGCCAAACCATCAGTTCTTGGCGGTTTACACAATAGTAATTACATCAAGTCATTAAAATACAGATCCAAATAACAATGTCTTATAAAAGGAAATAACACAATTCAATAAAAGATACTGACTAACAAAGTACAACCCTAACTTATTGAAAATAAAATATGCACAATACAGATTATTTATACTAAAATAGATAAGCAACTTTAAACCTTACTCCTTAAAAATAATAAAAATCCGCCTATCATAATAATTTTAAAATCTGTTACATATTGTATTGTTTAAATAGATAAGTTTAAATAGATAACCTGCATTCAATGGACCTATTTATCACTTTTCATCCATACTGATTCTTCTTTTTTTGTTTATGTTTATGACTCATTATACATTTGTAGACTCTGTCAAATATTTGAGTGAATGTTTATATCTGTTTTTTCATAAAACTAATAAAAAATATTGAACTTAAATAGATAAGTTTTAAAATCTTTCCGAAATTGATGGTAAGTGAGGGCATTATTCATTATTCCTGCTTGAAAAGCCAGTGTCCTATCTAAAAATTTCTTAAAACGGCACGCTTTTGCTGAAGGAAAATAAAGCCAACCAGGGGAGGTGGGTGGGTTGTGACAATAGCTGCCTGCTGTCCCTGGATAACAACTGTTATGGTAAGTAACTGTGCTTTATCCCAGGACAAGTAGGCAGCCTATTCTCACATATGGGTGGGTGACCTCCAAGTTAACCAGAATGGGATGGTGGGAGTGTTGGCAACTTAGGAGAATAAATTTTGTAATACTCTCTGGCCAAAATGGCCATCCCGTCTGGAGAAAACATCCAGACAATAGTGAGAAGTGAAAGTATGAACCGAGGACCAGGTAGCAGCTTTGCAAATTTCATCAATAGGTGTGGATCTGAGGAAAGCTACTGAAGCTACCATTGCTCTGACTTTGTGGGCTGTGACTCGAATATCCAAATTCCCAAAACCATAAAAATTCTGGGTATCACACTAGACACGCACTTGACCATGGCTGACCACACAAACTTAACAGTGAAGAAATGTTTTTATACACTATGGAAGCTAAGGACTATTAAAAAATACTTTGACATAACATCCTTCAGGTTACTGGTACAATCGCTGATCCTATCCACCCTGGACTAATGCAACATCGTCTACCTGGGTATCCCACAAAAAACAATAAAGAAACTGAGATTAGTGCAAAACACTGCAGTACGCTTAATCTTTGGACTGAGAAAAAAAGACCACAAAAAACTGCACTGGCTACCAATAAAAGCGCGAATCCAGTTCAAATTTGCATGCATCTTCTTCAAACAAATCTGGGGCCTAGCACCTTCCTACCTGCAAACACACTTCACTCTACACAACCCCACACGAACAACCAGAAACAAAAACATCTTCGCCTATCCAAAAATCACTGGCTGCAAATACAAATCCTTCCTTGACAGAACCTTCATGTTCCAAGCTAACAAACAACAATCCTGGCTGGAAAACTAAATAAATAAAACCAGACAGACCTATAACGCATTCCGAAAATTAATCAAAACCACTCTGTTTGACAAATTTATCACCTAAACACACCGACCTTCGCTCACCACGCTTTTCCCCCTATAAACCCGAAGCAATCTCTCAGGCAACCCCTCTCACTTCCCTCCCCTTATAACTCCTTTTACTTTTCCTCCCCTTACTACCCTTTTCTTCTGTAACATTCCCCCTCATGCATTTGTAATTCACTGAATGTCCAGCCTTCTTTCGATGTGAACCGCCTAGAAGTCGTCTGACTATGGCGGTTTAGGAAAAATAAAGTTATTATTATTATTATTAATCCAGCCTGGGCATAGCAGAAAGAGATACAAGCAGTCATCCAGTTGGAAATGGTACGCTTGGAGATTGGATGTCCCAACTTGTTTGAATCGAAGGAGACAAAAAGTTGAGAAGCAGTTCTGTGTGGTTTGGTGCATTCCAAGTAGAAGGCCAAAGCACGTGTACAATCCAGAGTATGACGAGCTGATTCTCCAGGATGAGAATGAGGCCTTGGAAAAAACACTGGCAGTATAATGGATTGATTGAGATGAAATTCTGAAACCACTTTAGGTAAGAATTTAGGATGAGCACGGAGGACCACCTTGTCATAATGAAAAACTGTGAAAGGTGGATCAGCAACTAAAGCTTGCAGCTCACTGACTCTTCGAGCAGATGTGAGGGCAATGAGAAACACCACTATCCAAGTGAGACATTTCAGATGAACCGTAGACATTGGTTCAAATGGAGGCTTCATCAATTGAGCTAGAACAATATTGAGAACCCAAACCACTGGAGGCAGTTTGAGAGGAGGTTTGACATTGAAAAGTCCTTTCATGAACCTGGAAACCACCAGATGAGCAGAGAGGGGTTTGCCTTTAATAGGCTGATGGAAAGCAGGAATCACTCTGAGATGGACTCGGATCGATGTAGACTTGAGGCCAGAGGTGGATAAGTGAAAAAGATAATCTAGAACAGAAGATAAGGAGGAATCTTGAGGATCCTTATCTTGAGAGATGCACCACGTAGAAAACCTCCATTTCTGGTGGTAACATTGTCTAGTGGCAGGCTTTCTAGAAGCCTTTAAAATGTCTCTTATAGGTTGAGAAAACTAAAGAGGAGTTATGTTGAGAGGTACCAAGCTGTCAGGTGTAGAGACTGAAGGTTGGGATGAAGTAGAGATCCTTGACTCTGTGTGAGCACAGATGGAAAAACTGATAGAAGGTATGGCTCACTGCTGCTGAGTTGAAGGAGAAGGGAGTACCAAGGTTGTCTTGGCCACTGAGAAGCTATCAGAATCATGGTGGCATGATCATTCTTCAACTTGACCCGAGTCTTGGTTTAGAACCAATGCCAGGAAGTTCTTCTTCACCCAAAAAGTGGTGTACACATGGAACACACTCCCGGAGGTTGTGGTAGGGCAGAAGACACTACAGGGATTCAAAGAAGGTTTGGATAAATTCCTGAAGGATAAGGGGATTGAGGGATACGGATAGAAGTAAGGATAGGTTTTTTAGGGCAGGGAACACTTGACAGGTCATGGACCTGATGGGCCGCCGCGGGTGCGGACCGCTGGGTGCGATGGACCTCTGGTCTGATCCCGGTGGAGGCAACTTCTTATGTTCTTGAGAATGAGAGGGAATAGAGGGAATGCATATAGAAAAAGATTTGTCCATTCCAGTAGGAAAGCATCTGCCTCGAGGCGATGAGGAGAATATATCCTGGAGCATAACTGGAGCAGTCTGTGTTTGTGGGGAGCTGCAAAGAGATCTATCTGAGGTGTACCCCACTGCAAAAAAATGTGATGAAGAGGCGAGGAATTGAGTGTCCATTCGTGAGGTTGCAGAAGACGACTCAAGCTGTCAAGCAATTTTTCGCTCCTTGGATGTAGCAGCTTTGAGGAAGGTGTTGTGGAGTATTGCCCAGTCCCAAACCTTCAGAGATTCTTGATAAAGGGAGGGAGATCCTGTCCCCCCCCCCGTTTGTTGACATAATACATGGCGACTTGGTTGTCCGTCCAAATGAGGACTACCTGGTCGTGAAGAAGGTGTTGAAAAGCTTTCAGAGCATTGAAAATCATTCTGAGTTCCAACAGATTGATGTGACACAGACGATCCGTGCTGGTCCAGTGGCCTTGAGTACGGAGACCATCGAGATGAACCCCCCAAGCATAGGTCGAAGAATCTGTTGTGAGGACCTTCTGATGAGGGGGTGTTTAAAACAGCAAGCCTCTGGAGAGATTGGAAGAGAGCATCCACCAGCGGAGAGACTGTCTCAATGAAGGAGTGACTGTAATGTATCGAGTGAGTGGGTCACAAGCCTGCATCCACTGAGATGCCAGGGTCCATTGAGGAATTCTGAGGTGAAGTCTGGCAAAAGGAGTCATGTGTACTGTGGGAAAGTTGATCTCGAAACTCAAACTTTGCAGAACCACATAGTCCGTTGGGTCGCTACAATAACCCCCTGAGATGTGGAATCTTTGATGAGCCAGTCGTCTAGGTAGGGGAACACCTGAAGACCATGGTTCCTTAGAGCTGCTGTTACCACCACTAGGCACTTGGTGAACACTCTGGGAGATGAAGCCAGGCCAAAGGGTAGCACTCTGTATTGGTAATGCAGATTCCCTATCCGAAATCTGAGATATTGACAGGAGGCCAGATGAATGGGAATATGAGTATAAGCCTCCTTGAGATCCAGAAAGCATAACCAGTCGTTCTGATTTAGAAGGGGATAAAGGGGCACCAGGGACAACATTCAAAATTTTTCTTTGACTAAAAATTTGTTGAAAGCCCTGAGATCCAGAATGGGTTGCAGATCACCCGTCTTCTTCGGAACTAGGAAGTAACAGGAGTAAAACCCCCTGTTATGCTGTTCCAGAGGAACTAGTTCAATGATACAGAGACGAATCAGAGCTTGAGCTTCCTGAAGAAGGGCGGTCTGGGATGGATTGGAAGGATACTCTTGGAGGAAGCTCTGGTGGATCCTGAGTGAAATGAAGAGAGTATCTTTCCCTGATGATTGACAGCACCCAGAGGTTGGATGTAATAGTCTCTCATCGGTGATAGAGAAGGCTTCCTATGGGGGGAAGAGAGGACAGAGACAGAACGATGGAGGTTATGCTCTGTTTTAAACAGTCAAAAAGGCTGCGCAGCCTTAGGTGCAGCAGAAGGCTGAGGTTTCTGCTGCTTCTGTTGCTGCTGTTTCTTGGGAGGCGGTCGATTGTAAGGAGCCGCCCTCGGAGTATAACGCCACTGGAAAATTGGAGGAGGACGTGAAGGCTTCACAGGAGCAGGCTTAGGCGTTGGTGTGACAATGGAAGCAATAGATTTTTCATGTTCCGACAATTTCTTTGTGCCTGCCTCAATAGATTCATCAAAGAGGTCATTTCCTACACAAGGAATGTTAGCCAAGCGGTCCTGAAGATTAGGGTCCATGTCAATGGTGTGAAGCCAGGCCGGGCGGCGCATTGTTACAGAGAAAACAGTGGCTCTGGCTGACAATTCAAAGGCATTATAAGAAGACTGAAGATGTAATCTAAGTTGTGACAGAGAAGCGATGAGTTCTTGGAATTCGAGTGCTTCTGTGTATCCAAATTACTGAGAAAATTTGGGAAGAAGATCAATGAGGAACTTGAGATAAATAACAAAATTAAAATTATAATTGAGGACTTTGGAGGACATCATAGCATTTTGGTAAAGGCAACGTCTGAACTTGTCCATAGTTTTCCCTTCCCTTCCAGGAGGAATGGTAGCATAAACTCTGGAAGGATGGGATCTTTTTAAGGAGGACTCCACAAGCAGGGATTGGTGAGACAACTGCGAATTCTCAAATCCTTTGCAATGCAGAGTTCTATACCTGGAGTCCAATTTGCCTGGAATAGCAGGAATGGTATAAGGAGTCCCAGGCAGCGTATGAAAGTCTGAGACAAAAGCTTGTGAAGAGGAAACTTAAATGACTCTGCAGGAAGTTGAGGGAGATGCATGACCTTTAGATACTCCTTATAGTATTTAGAACCAGCATCTAATTGAAGGAACAGGTCATCAGCCAACTGGCAAAGAAAATAAGAGAAAACAGCTGATCTGCCAATGCCTTGCCTCGAGAAGGACTCATAGTAACATAGAAGATGACGGCAGATAAAGACCCGAATGGTCCATCCAGTCTGCCCACTGCCCAACCTGATTCAATTTAAATTTTTTAAATTTTTTCTTCTTAGCTATTTCTGGGCAACAATCCAAAGCTTTACCGGTACTGTGCTTGGGTTCTAACTGCTGAAATCTCAGTTAAAACCTACTCCAGCCCATCTATACCCTCCCCAGCCCATCCTCCACCATACGGCCATATACAGACACAGACCGTGCAAGTCTGCCCAGTACTGACCTTAGTTCAATTCTTTAATATTATTTTCTGATTCTAGTTCCTCTGTGTTCATCCCACGCTTCTTTGAACTCAGTCACAGTTTTACTCTCCACTACCTCTCTCTGGAGCGCATTCCAGGCATCCACCACCCTCTCCGTAAAGTAGAATTTCCTAACATTGCCTTTGAATTTACTGCCCCTCAACCTCAAATTATGTCCTCTGGTTTTACCATTTTCCTTTCTCTGGAAAAGATTTTGTTCTACGTTAATACCCTTCAAGTATCTGAACGTCTGAATCATATCTCCCCTGTCTCTCCTTTCCTCTAGGGCAGGGGTCTTATTTTTGCCCCTTCCTTATGTGTGTACCTTTAATGTTTCTTCCATTTGAGACTGAGAAAATTGTAACTTTTTCCCTTTCTTTCCCTAATGTATCTAGTTTGTGAAGTAACTCCTTATAGTTCTAACATTGTATGTCATAAATTTTTGTCTTTCAAAAATTTGTTAAGAAGTTTTGTTGTTAATACTATCTGTTATCATATATGATATTTTAATTGTACATCGCTTAGAAATTATTATAGGCGATTCATCAAATAAAATTGAACTTGAACTTGTCTCAAAGTCCCTCCTTGAGGGCCGCAATCCAGTCGGGTTTTCAGGATTTCCCCAATGAATATGCATGAGATCTATGTGCATGCACTGCTTTCAATGCATATTCATTGGGGACATCCTGAAAACCCGACTGGATTGCAGCCCTCAAGGAGGGACTTTGAGATCCCTGCTCTAGGGTATTCATATTCAGGGCTTCCAGTCTCTCTTCATACGTCTTCTGGCGCAAGCCTCCTATCATTTTCGTCGCCCTCCTCTGGACCGCCTCAAGTCTTCTTACGTCCTTCGCTAGATATGGTCTCCAAAACTGAACACAATACTCCAAATGGGGCCTTACCAATGACCTGTACAGGGGCATCAACACCTTCTTCCTTCTACTGGCTACGCCTCTCTTTATACAGCCCAGCATCCTTCTGGCAGCAGCCACTGCCTTGTCACACTGTTTTTTCAACTTTAGATCTTCGGACACTATCACTCCAAGGTCCCTCTCCCCATCCATGCATATCAGATTCTCTCCTCCCAGCATATACGATTCCTTCTGATTATTAATCCCCAAATGCATTACTCTGCATTTCTTTGCATTGAATTTTAGTTGCCAGGCATTAGACCATTCCTCTAACTTTTGCAGATCCTTTTTCATATTTTCCACTCCCTCTTCGGTGTCTACTCTGTTACAAATCTTGGTATCATCTGCAAAAAGGCACACTTTTCCTTCTAAACATATTGAACAGGATTGGCCCCAGCACCGAACCCTGAGGGACTCCACTACTCACCTTTCCTTCCTCCGAGCGACTTCCATTAACCACCACCCTCTGGCGTCTGTCCGACAGCCAGTTTCTAACCCAGTTCACCTCTTTGGGTCCTAACTTCAGCCCTTCAAGCTTGTTCAACAGCCTCCTATGAGGAACTGTATCAAAGGCTTTGCTGAAATCTAAGTAAATTACATCTAGCATATGTCATCAATCCAGCTCTCTGGTCTCCCAATCAAAAAATTCAATCAGGTTCGTTTGGCACAATTTACCTTTTGTAAAGCCATGTTGCCTCGGATCCTGTAACCCATTAGATTCAAGGAAGTTCACTACCCTTTCATTCAGCAACACTTCCATTATTTTTTCAATAAATGAAGTAAGGCTCACCGGCCTGTAGTTTCCTGCTTCATCCCTGTGACCACTTTTATGAATAGGGACCACATCCGCTCTCCTCCAATCCCCAGGAATCACTCCCGTCTCCAGCGATTTGTTGAACAAGTCTTTAATAGGACTCGCCAGAACCTCTTTGAGCTCCTTTAGTATCCTGAGATGGATCCCGTCTGGTCCCATCGCTTTGTCCACCTTCAGTTTTTCAAATTGCTCATAAACACTCTACTCCTTGAACAGCGCAGAATCTACTCCATTTTCTCATGTAACTTTGCCAGACAATCTCGGTCCTTCTCCAGGATTGTCTTCTGTGAACACAGAACAGAAGTATTTGTTTAGCACATTTACTTTTTCCTCATCACTCTCCTCATATCGGTTCCCAGCATCTTTTAGTTTAGCAATTCCATTTTTCATCTTCCTCCTTTCACTAATATATTTGAAAAAATTTTTGTCTCCCCTTTTTACATTTTTAGCCATTTGTTCTTCTGCCTGTGCTTTCGCCAGACGTATCTCTCTCTTGGCTTCTTTCAGTTTCACCCTGTAGTCCTTTCTGCACTCCTCTTCTTGGGTTTTTTTATATTTCACGAGCGCCAACTCTTTTGCCTTTATTTTCTACGCCACTAGTTTGGAGAACCATATCGGCTTCCTTTTTCTCTTGTTTTTATTGATTTTCTTCACATAAAGGTCCGTAGCCATTTTTATCGCTCCTTTCAGCTTAGACCACTGCCTTTCCACTTGTCTTATGTCCTCCCATCCTAACAGCTCTTTCTTCAGGTACTCTCCCATTGCATTAAAGTCCGTACGTTTGAAATCTAGGACTTTAAGTATCGTGCGACCGCTCTCCACTTTAGCCATTATATCAAACCATACCATTTGATGATCGCTACTTCCTAGGTGAGCACCCACTCGAACATTAGAGATACTCTCTCCATTTGTGAGAACCAGATCCAATATCGCTTTTTCCCTTGTGGGTTCCGTCATCATTTGTCTGAGCAGAGCCTCTTGCTCGATGACTTCGAGGCGGCCTGGGTCGGAGGTGAAGCCTCACTGGGAAAATGATCCTCAAAAGAATATGGAGACTTGGAGAAGGCAATGGAGGTAGCTGAGTCCTCGAGGTCTGGAAGCGGAGACCTCGATCGAGGAGTCGGTGGTCTGGAAGAGCTGGAGGGTGTGGAATGAGGCTTAGATGAATAAGGACGCTCTTTGAAAGAAGAGCTATGCCTTGAGGTATGCCTCGATGAAGGCCTCGATCGACGACGAGAGTGGTGCGTAGAAGCAGGTCTCAAGGATCGAGGAGACCGCCCTAGAGATGGAAGCAGGTATTGCTACCAGTGAATGGATAAGGCTAGAAGCTGTAGATCGAAGCTCAGGAGGTTTGATAGAGGAATCTTGAAGCACTCCCAAAGACTCTGCTCCTTGTATGGAGTGTGAGGATTCTGTTGAGGCACTCGCAAAGAATCTACTCCTTGCATAGATTCCAAACCAGACACTCGCAAAGACTCTGCTCCCTGCATATAGTGTAAAGGTTCAGCTCGAGGCAAAGGTAGAGGCTCAACCTCGCGGGAGTCTGCAGGTTGCCCAGGCTGGATTAGAGAAGACAGCGTCGACCCAAATTTGGTCAGTAACTGAACAAATTGCTTCTCTAACATGGTCTGGAAAGAAGCCGGCAAAGATGGATCCACGTCTGAAACCGGACCACTTGCTGCGGCTATAGGCTCCAAGGTAGCAGTGGAAATGTGCTTCGACTTAGAAGTCTTGGAAAGCTTGAGGACCACTGCCGGAACTTTCTGCTGAGCTATCTGACCTGAAGGTTCAAGGGAAGATACAGCAGGTTTACTCGAGGTAATAGACGTCCCAAACGAGGAAGGTCTGATGAGGCTTGAGGTCGGAGTCATGGAAGTAGAACGACCCTCGGTGGAAGATGGAACAGAGGCTGCGCTCGAAGTCGAGAGTGTGACTGAAGAGTCCATCCCAAAAAGTTTCTCCACTAAAATCCGACGATGTTTAAGGGCTCGAGGTTGAAGAGTAGCACAGCACTCGCACAACTTCGGATTATGGTCAGGCCCAAGGCACTTGAGGCACCAACAGTGTGGGTTTGTGAGGGAAATCGCACGCTGGCACTGGCTACATTTCTTGAATCCCGTTGCTGGCCGGGACATAAGAGGGAAGATAGCGGCAGCGAAGTCGAAGCCCGCAGGCTGTGGCCAAGCGGCCTGCCCCACCAGTCGAACGGAGAAAAAAATAAAGTCTATTTTTTTTAAACTGAAAAGAAAGAAATTAACACAGCGATTCACGAAGAAAAGAAAACACAAACCGCGGTGAGAGAAGGCACGAAGTAACAAAGTTAAATACAGAGTGTCAAAGACGGACTTCTCGGCTCCACGGAAAACTGAGAACTAATGAGACTCGCCCTGCGCTGGGCGGGAAGGCACTCACGCATTTGCGGTGTGGCTGACTCGAAACTTCTACATTTCTACAAGCAAGTCTGCTTGCGAGGCTGTCCGCATCCGGGTTCCGTGGATGACGTCACCCATATGTGAGAATAGGCTGCCTGCTTGTCCTGGGATAATTTCGTAATCTGTAATTCAACGCAAAATGGATCTTATAGGCAAACAGCTTAGAGCAGTCTGATGAAAATGTCCTCCGTTGCTGTTCTACTTTACTAGAATAATCCTGAAAGCAACAGAACATGTCGATTTTCATGTTAAATCGTGGCCACTGCGCAGTGCTCTGAGAAAAGCAATCTTCTATGCATAATTGAGGATCCACATGATGATCACGTAGGATCTCGCCTCCGCCGACTTGATGGGTGAGCTCAATACACAATGGGCAAAGAGTCTCCGGTAGATGCAGGGATGACGGCAACCACCCCTCAAAGATTGAGGTCAGCGTCAGGTAGGGATTCAGACAGCCCAACGAAAAGGGGAAGGAGGAAGAACCAGGAGAGAGAAGCGCAGGAGAGAACAGGAGAGGGGAAGAAGAGGCAGGAGAGAGCAAGGGGTATCGGCGAGAGATAGCTCCGCCCACATCCCGTCATCCACTGGAGCTCTTCCTTAAAAGGTGAGGGGCCAACGGAGCTGAGTTAATCAGGCTTGGGTAGGCAAGCAGGAAAGGAGAAGCAGAAGAGCAAGGGTAGCAGGTTTAAAATCAGGAGAGGGACACCAATAACACTACATAAGGAAACAGGGAGAAGCTACTTCAGACAGCAGACCGGCAAGAGAACAGCAATGGAAGCAGCAGAAAGAAGCAGGATGTTGAGCTACCCAGTTTTCTGTACCGTTTGCCATATGTATGACTACTTCCTCTCTGGGAGGCGGTCTTACATATGGCAGTGCGAGGAACTGGAGGGCCTGAAGAAACAAGTCAGACTCCTGGAAGGCAGAATACCGGAACTAGAAGCACTTCGAGCAGTGGAGGAGGAAGACAGAGAGGCAGAAAACTTCAAGACAGAGGAAACCATTAAGGAAGAAGTCCGAAAGTTAGAGAAGTTCATCGAGGAGGCATACAGGGAAGCTGTGGAGAATTACCAGCAACAGTGGAACTGCCAAGATACAGTGAGTAAGGACCACCTGGAGGACAACCACAAGGAAGAAATGGGTGACACAGTAGCGAGACCTGGAAGATGAGGGAAACCACAGGAAGACGAGTCCAGTGCAAGGCAATGCCAGGATGAGGGAAGATGGAAGTGCGCAGAGGACACGGTCCTTCGGCTGGAGAGATGGACATATACCAGGGACATGGACCTGCGGCTGGAAAGACAAGAGAAGATAGAGAGGACAGTGATCATCGTGAGGGACTCCATCATCAGACAAGTCGACAGCCACATAGCAGGAGGAAGACAGGATCAGATGGTGAGCTACCTACCCGGAGCCAAGATAGAAGATATAGTGAGCTGCATTGACAGGATCATCGACAGCGTGGAAGAGGAAGATAAGATGGTGGTGATCTATGTGGGGACAAACAACATGAGCAACAAGAACTACAGCAGAGAAGGACTGAAGGACAAGTTCTGGAGGCTAGGAGGGAAGCTGAAGACCAGAACGCTGAGGATAGCGTTCTCAGATATCCTGCCGGTACCCAGGACCTACGAGAAGAGGATGATAAAAGTCAACGCGTGGATGAGGCGCTAGTGTTAGGAAGAAGGATTCCACTTCATGCATAACTGGACGACGTTCTGGGGAAAGAGCAAGCTATACAGGAAGGATGGACTCTACCTCAGCAAAAACATCAAGAGAAAAATTGAGAAATTTTTTAAATAGGAAGAAGGGGAAAGCCGATAGTTGATCAAGAGTCGATGGCTTGGGAACCGATATGCCTAGCGGATACCATGCAGGAAGATAGCGGGGAAGACTCATCGGATCATAGGCAAGACAGAAATCCTGACGAATCAAAAGGGACACAAGAGGGAAGGAAATGCAAGAAAGTAACAGGCTGCAAATTCAAGTGTATGTACACGAACGCAAGGAACCTAAGGAATAAGATGGGGGAACTGGAAGCTATGGCACAAAAAGATAACCTTGACATCATCGGCATCACGGAAACATGGTGGAATGAGGAAAACGTCTGGGATACTATGCTACCAGGATACAAGCTATACCGCAGAGACAGAGTAGGTCAAAAAGGTGAGGGTATTGCCATAAACATCAAAGAGGGAATTGAGTCAACCGGAGAGAACACGCCAGAAATTAAAAATAATTTCAGGAATAAATGGAATGGAAATGAAGATCGGCATCTACTACGACCCCCCAGGTCACTCTGAAGAAACTTGAAGAAATGACGGACAAGATTATACGCAAATGCAAGGGATGCAACGCAGTTATCATGGGTGACTTCAATTATCTGAGGATAGAGTGGAACCTAGGCACCTCCGGCTGCAGCAGGGACACCAAGTTCCTGGATGCTGTATGCGATTGCTTCGTCAAGGAAAATACGAGAGGAAATGCAATTCTGGACTTAATTCTAAATGGACTATGAGGACAGGCGTAAGGCATAGAAGGGACGCTGGGAACCAGTGATCACAATATGATCTGCTTCAACCTGGACACAGGGCAAAACATCGATCCAGAACGACAGCCACGGCACTGAACTTCTGAAAAGGAAATTATGAAGCGATGAGACTCATGGTAGGGAAGAAGATTAAGAAGAGCATAAGCACTGTAAAATCGCTAGAGCAAGCATGGTCTCTTTTTAAGCACACAGTCACTAAAGCGCAAAATCTATATATACCGCATATCAACAAGGGATCCGAGAGGAAAAAGAACAAGGAACTGGCGTGGCTCACTGTAGCGGTGAAGGAAGCAATCAGAGACAAGAAGACTTCGTTTAAGGAATGGAAAAGGTCAAAAACAGACGAAAACAGGAAAAAGCACAAATGGCATCAAAGAAGGTGCCTTAAGCTGGTAAGAGTGGCCAAAAGAGACTATGAGGAAAAAAATAGCCAAGGAGGCGAAAAACTTCAAGCCATTCTTTCGATATATTAAGGGGAAACGAACCGAAAAGGAAGAGGTGGGGCCGTTGGATGACCATGGAATAAAGGGAGTGCTAAAGGAGGACAAAGCCATTGGCAACAAACTAAACACATTTTTTGCGTCTGTATTTACCAAAGAGGATATACGCAACATACCGGAAGCCGACAGGCTATACGCAGGAAACGAGGATGGGAAACTGACAGGGTTGACGGTCAGTGTAGTAGAGGTATGCAGGCAGATTGATAGGCTTAAAATCGATAAATCCCCGGGACCGGATGGCATCCATCCGAGGGTAATCAAGGAACTGAAAGAGGCTATAGCTGAACTACTTCAACTAATAGCCAATCTGTTGATCAAATCGGGAAGGATTCCAGAAGATTGGAAAGTGACGAATGTTACGCCGATCTTCAAGAAAAGTTTGAGGGGAGAACCAGGAAACTACAGACCGGTGAGTCTGACTCCGGTACCGGGAAAGATGGTAGAGGTGCTAATAAAGGACTGTATCATTGATCACCTAGACGGACACAATCTGATGAGGACCAGGCAGAACAGTTTCAGCAAAGGAAGATTTTGCTTGATGAACTTGCTGCACTTCTTCGAGGGAGTAAACAGGCAGGTAGACAAGGGTGGCCCGGTCGACATTTTATATCTGATTTTCAGAAGCATTCAACAAAGTCCTGAATGAACGACTACTTCAAAAAAATTGCGAGCCATGGAATCGAGGGTGAAATACTCATGTGGATTAAAAACTGGTTGGCGGATAGGAAACAGAGAATGGGGGTAAAAGGACAATACTCGGAATGGAAAAGCGTAACGAGTGGAGTGTCACAGGGTTTGGTTCTTGGACCCGTGATCTTCAACATAAATGACCTGGAAATTGGTATGATGATTGAGGTCATTAAATCTGCAGATGATGCAGTTATTCAGAGTAGTGAGGATGCAGAAGGATTGCTAAGATCTGCAATGTGACATAAACAAGCTCGAGAAATGGACCACAACATGGCAAATGAGGTTTAACATGGATAAGTGTAAGGTGATGCATGTCGGTAAGAAAAATCTTATACACGAATACAGGATGTCTGGTGCAGTACTTGGAGAGAATTCCCAGGAAAGAGACTTGGGAGTACTGGTTGAGAAGTCAATGACGCTGTCTGTGCAATGAGCGGTGACGGCGAAAAGGGTGAACAGAATGCTAGGAATGATTAAGAAGGGGAATCACGAACAAATCAGAGAAGGCTATCATGCCGCTGTACAGGGCCATGGTATGCCCCCACCTTGAATACTGTGTCCAACACTCGTCGCCATATATGAAGAAGGATACGGTACTACTCGAGAGGGTCCAGAGAAGAGCGACTAAAATGGTTAAGGGATTGGAGGAGTTGCCGTACAGTGAGAGATTAGAGAAACTGGGCCTCTTCTACCTTGAAAAGAGAAGACTGAGAGGGGACATGATCAAAGCATTCAAGATAATGAAGGGAATAGACTTAGTAGATAAAGACAGGTTGTTCACCCTCTCCATGGTAGAAAGAACGAGAGTGCACTTTTTAAAGTTAAAAGGGGATAAATTCTGTACAAACGTAAGGAAGTTCTTCTTCACCCAGAGAGTGGTAGAAAACTGGAACGTTCCTCCGGAAGCTGTTCTAGGGAAAAACACCCTCCAGGGATTCAAGACAAAGTTAGACATGTTCCTGCTGAACCAGAACGTACGCAGGTAAGGCTAGTCTCAGTTGGGACACTAGTTTTTGACCTAAGGGCCACAGCATGAGCGGACTGCTGGGCATGATGGACCATTGGTCTGACCCAGCAGCGGCAATTTGTATGTTCTTATGTAAATTATTTTATCTACTGTGGTTCTCCAAGTCCTCGATCCGCTCTCCTGTTGGACAGTCACAGGCTGCATGTCATGGACCTTATCTTCCATGTCGCTGAATCTTTGCTGGAAGGTGCTCAGCTCCCAGCTCATTTCTCCCTTAGAAGGTTTCCATTTTATGATCAATAGTCAGAAAGATTTGATTTAAACCATAGTTTTCTACAGAAAGACTCATTTTTATAAAATTGAAATTTGTAAATGTATCCAAACAAGGATACAGGATATGGGAATTTACACAAAAAATATAGAAATATCATTTCTCTTAATACAACTTAAATCAGTTGTAGAAAATCAGAAATCCCATCAAGCCCACATCATTGAGAAGAAAGAATTGCATTACATAACAACATAAAATTTTGGTAATCAATAAGGGATTAGGCATTTAACTATTTAAACTCCTATTTTCATTGAAATTATCATAACCAAGAAAGGAAAATTATACCCTAACTTATAAAAAGGAGGTTACTAAGAATGTTCAAGAAAATACTCTAATTGAATAGGATCAAAAAATATGTAATCTTTATCATGAAAAGTTACCAAGCACTTACATGGAAATTTCAGAAAAAATGTGGCGCCAGATTTCACTACCTTAGATTTCAAAGCTACAAAGGCTTTCCATCTAAGTTGGGTTACTCTTGCCACATTTGGAAATATTTGGATTTTAGCCCCACAAAACATTACTTGTTTATTTTTAAAATATAGTTTCATTATACCTTATCACTCTCATTTATACATGAAACTAAAAGGGTAGACCTGGTTTGTATTGTATCTTATGAGTCTTCGAGAAATTCCGTCAAATTCATATCAATAGAAGCCAATTGGTCTAGTCCTTGTTCCAGAAAGATTCATTCTTGCTGGCATAATGTTAATACTTACAACCAGATTAGTTTTACAGTTATATTAAAAAATTACTGATTTGGTTATACACTTCCCCCTCAAGATTCGCAAATTCCGTATCTATGGATTTGCTTATTCGCGGTTTTAGATAAAAAAAATACATTTTCATTTTTCAGGCTATTTTAAGCCCTGTAAGCCCCCCTCCTTAAGACTTACCTGGTGGTCTAGCGGTTTTTTTGGGCAGGAGCGATCTTCCCATGCTCCTGCCCCATGCAGATCACTCACAGGGCATGGCTTGAAAGACTACGGGAGCTCAAGGCAGCCATTTCCTGTAAGCGATCTGCATGGGGCAGGAGTGTAGGAAGATCGCTCCTGCCCCAAAAACCCACTAGACCACCAGATTAGGCTTAAGGGGGGCTTTCAGGGCTTAAAATAGCCGAGAGAAGTGGGGATTAGGGGCAGAATCGGCCCAAATATTATTCAGTTTTTTAATATTCGCGGGCCGGCTCTGCCCCGAAGCCCCGCAAATACGGAGGGGGAAGTGTACTATTAGAACTACATAAATAAATATTGAAATTATTGCAAGGTGAACCATTTCCAGCTTAATAGGTTAATTATTCATATTTGGACAAATTTTCTGATGTAGTTTATTATTATTATTATTTTTTACTGAAATGAGAAAATAATCATTACCTTAATAACATAAGAACATAATAATTGCCACTGCTGGGTCAGACCAGTGGTCCATTGTGCACAGCAGTCCGCTCACGCGGTGGCCCTTAGATCAAAGACCAGTGTCCTACCTGAGACTAGCCTTATCTGCGTACGTTCTGGTTCAGCAGGAACTTGTCTAACTTTGTCTTGAATTCCTGGAGGGTGTTTTCCCCTATAACAGCCTCTGGAAGGAGAAGGCAGCGGGAGAAGCAGGAGAGAGCAGCTGGAGCGCCGGTGAGTGCAGGAAATCACTCGCTGTATGCTTCGACCACCTCTTCCTGCACTAAGTTGGGCCTTATCCAATCAGGAGCTGCTTTGACATGTGGAACTGGAATACTGATGAGATTGCCTAGATCCATGAAAATTAGAGCACCCTAAGCCTCTAGAAGTTCTGGGTCTGTTATCAGGCAGAAACTTGGTGCGACGGTCCATCACACAATTCATGAGATCATCTAGGCCTTTACCAAATAACAGCTGTCCTTTAAAAGGGAGTCTGGCAAGGGTAGCTTTAGAGGTGGAATCACCGGCCCATTGTCTGATCCAGAGCATTCTGTGAGCAGAAAATAAATAAGGTGACACTTCGTACATTGCTAATGTCATACAGGGTGTCAGCTATATAGAGCCTGGGCCAATCAGACCTTAGATTAAGTGGAGATGGGCGGACCCGCTATGCCTAAGACCTGATTGGTCCAGGCTTCTAGAGCCTGGGCCAATCAGGCCTTAGGCTTCGGAAGGATGGGCCGGGAAGGGGCGGGCCCGCCTCATTTCGACGAGACGGACCTGTGGCTGGACGGGCAAGTCCCGTCTGGCCAACAAGGAAAGGTTAGTTTGGTTGGGGGGAGGTTTGAGGGCTGTTAGCACGGGGGGAAGGGGTGCGTCTTCCGGCAGGAGGGATTGGGCACCCTCCTGCCAGCGATCGGTAGTGTCGGGGGGGGGGGGGGAGGGGGCGGTCGGTAGTGGCGGGGGGGGGGGGGCGGTCGGTAGTGTCGGGGGGGCATCTTCTGGCAGGAGGGTTTGGGCACCCTCCTGCCAGCAATTGGACAGGCGGCCACGGCCCGCTATACTTATAGCAGCAGAGAAATCCCTTGCCGCAATAAGTATAGCGGCCGCGTCTACTTACAATGCAGACCAGCATTTTGTTGGCCTACATTGTAAGCGTCTCTTCCTCTACTAGGGAGACGGGTAGGGCCGCCTAGGTTCGCCTAAGGCCCTTAGGCGAGCTTAGGTGTCTTGCGGGCCTCGCCTTCAATATAGGCGGCCTGCCTGGGGAGCATTTGTTTAAAAAACGTGCATCCCGATTGGCTGATTAGACAGCTGTAGGACGCCTACAGCTGCCTAAAATCGGGACGCACTTTGGAGAATCAGGGCCTTGGTGAACACTCTGGGAGATGATGCCAGGCCAAAGGGTAGCACTCTGTATTGGTAATGTAGATTCCCCACCCGAAATCTGAGGTACTAATGGGAGGCCAGATGAATGGGGATTTGAGTATAAGCCTCCTTGAGATCCAGAGAACCAATCGTTCTGATCTAGAAGGGGATAAAGGGACACCAGAGACAACATGCAACATTTTTCTTCGACTAAAAATTTGTTGAAAGCTCTGAGATCCAGTATGGGTCGCAGATCGCCCGTCTTCTTTGGAACAAGGAAGAAACGGGAGTAAAAACCCCTGCTCTGCTGATCCAGAGGAACCTCGTCGATGGCATGGAGACGAAGCAGAGCTTGAGCTTCCTGAAGAAGAAGGGCGTTCTGGGATGGATTGTAAGGATACTCTCTTAGAAGAAGCTTTGGTAGAACCTGAGTGAAGTGAAGAGAGTATCCTTCCCTGATGATTGACAGTACCCAGAGGTCGGATGTAATTTTCTCCCATCAATGATAAAAAAGATGGAGACAACCGCCTATGGGGGGAAGGGACGACAGAGGCAGAATGATGGAGGTTATGCTCTGTTTTAAACAGTCAAAAAAGCTGCGCATCCTTAGGCGCAACAGAAGGTTGAGGTTTCTGTTGCTTCTGCTGCTGTTGTTGTTTCTTGGGAGGTGCTCGATTGTAAGGAGCCGCACTTGGAGTATAACGCCTTTGGAAAACTGGAGTAGGGTGTGAAGATTTTGCAAGAGCTGGCTTTGGGTTTGGTCTGACAATGGAGACAAATGATTTTTCATGTTCAGACAATTTCTTTGTGGCAGCCTCTATGGACTCATCAAAAAGGTCATTGCCTGCACAAGGAATGTTGGCCAAACGATCCTGAAGATTAGGGTCCATATCGAGGGTTCGAAACCAGGCCAATCGGCACATCGCCACAGAGAAAGCAGTGGCCCTAGCAAACAGTTCAAAGGCATTTTAAGATGACTGAAGAAGATGCAATCTGAGTTGTGACAGAGTAGCAGTGACTTCTTGGAACTCAAAATGTCTATGTTGATCCAGGTTCTTCAGAAAACCTGGAAGAATGTCAATAAGGAACTTGAGATAAGTAATGAAGACAAAATTGTAGTTGAGGACTCTGGAGGACATCATAGAATTCTGATAAAGCTGATGTCCAAACTTGTCCAAGGTCTTACCCTCTCTCAGTGGCGTACCTAGGGTATGTGCAGAAATAAATGTCTAGATTGAACCCAATGACTTCATTAACGCATTTCCCTTTTATAAACCTCTATACCATTTGATAGAGGATGCATATCTAATTATTCACTTCTAGAATTGGATACTTCTTAAATTTAGTAAAAATATTCTGGCACAAGTGTCAAACCTTAAAAAAGGAAGTCATATTGAGCATTGGAAAACAATAATAATTAACTAATAAAAATAGTATACATTTAGGTCTCATTTTACAAAGGTGCGCTAGCGTTTTTAGTGCATGCACCGGATTAGCGCACACTACCCAAAAAACTACAGCCTGCTCAAAAGGAGGCGGTAGCGGCTAGCGCGCGGGACATTTTAGTGCGCACTATTCCGCGCTTTAAGGCCCTAATGCACCTTTGTAAAAGGAGCCCTTAATTTTCCTCACTACCAAATTTCCTCACCCCGCCTCACCCGGCTACTTTTTCATGCGCGGCTGGAAAAAATTTCTGGGGAGAACACTGGTGGCAGTGTTTGACACATTCAGCTGGAGCCTGCAGTGGTTTGTGTGCGGCTTTGTGTTCCCTTTGCTTTAGTTGCGGCAGGTGGTAGCGGCAGTGGACCGGGGTGTGTGTGTGTGTTTGAAGCGGTGGTAGGTCAGAGATAGGTAGCAGCAGCGGGGGCCGGTATGGGGGGCAGGCTTCAGCTTCAGCGCTGGAGGGAGGGAGGCAGGCTGGCTTTAGCGCGGCAGATAGGGAGGGAGGTAGGCAGGCTAGCTTCAGGGGAGGGGGGTGGAATAAAGGCTGGAAGGCAGTGAGGGGGGAAATAGGAAGGAGCACTGGGGGCACTAAGGACTTGGGAAGGGGCATTTGGGATACTAAAGACATGGAAAGGTGCACTAAGGACATGTGAAGGTGCACTAAGGACATGTGAAGGAGGCACTGGGGCACTAAGGACATGGGAAGGTGCACTGGGGCACTAAGGACATAGGAAGGAGGCACTGGGGCACTAAGGACATGGGAAGGAGGCACAAGGGCAGTAAGGACATAGGAAAGAGGCACTGGGGGCACTAAGGACATAGAAAAGAGGCACTGGGGGCACTAAGGATATAAGAAGGGGGCACTGGGGGCACTAAGGTCATAGGAAGGAAGGAAGGAGGGAGGGAATAGAAAGGGACAATTGTTGGGCCTGAGTGTAGAAAGCGGCTAGGAGAGAGACAGACAGCGGAAAAGGAGAAAGAAAGACAGACAGACACATCTGCTATAGCACCCGTTAATGTAATGGGCTTAAACACTTGTTCAAAAAATATGGCTTTATGCATTTATGCAAATTTTCACTGTTTTCAGATTCAAATATCTCTAATGTGTATATTTTTGTATCATTTGAAAGAGCATGTTTTTTGCTACAGAAGCTATCCTGTTTCATCTTGGACCCGATCTTTCTTTGATAAGAATTGATGGTTTAAAGTTAAACATTACTTGCTTGCGTAAACATGTTATGTTGAAGGGTCATTGGCACTTCATTGTTCAAGTTTCAAATTTATTCGTAATTTGGTATACCGATCATCACAGGTATCTGGCCGATTTACAGTATCAAAAATTCAAAATATCTTAAAAAAATAAAATAGAAATAAAAATAGGGCAGGTTGGGGCTAAGACAATGACAAAATTTAAAAGGAGCAAAGGGGGAAAGAAATTTTAATTACATTATGAAAATAAAAATAAATGGATGGGAAGAGGGGGATGATAAAACAAGAGGGAAAAACCGGTGGTCGCTTCTTAAAAGCGGTTCTCTATTTATTTTTGTTTTTCCTTGATCAGGATTCTTAACTGCAATTTTGATATACATCTTTGAATAGAAATGTTTTGAGGTTAATTTTAAATTTGTTTAAGGAATTTTTGCAGCGAAGATGCAGTGGCTGGCATTGCATTCCAGAGGGAAGGGGCAATTGCGGAAAAGATGGTATTTCTAGTTTAGTATAGGTCTTTGATTGAGGGTACTGTTAGTAAGTTCTGATTGGAGGATCTAATGTGCAGTAATGTGAATGTGCAGTAGAACTACAGTGTTCTCCCTAGCGACTTTTAACCGGGTGCTCCGCCCAGCTAATTTAAGTGAGCGTCCAGCTGTGAATTTCAGACAGACAGTCTGGAACGGCACTTGTTAAATACTGAAACCACAACTACCCTTCAAAATCTAGTTGACGGGACAGTACTAGCTACAGCGGTTCTCATTACAAGAGCTCATAAATCTCTCCTCTTTATTGGGCTACTTTTTGGCTGGGTCCAGACCGCCTATTGCTGAGGGTTTTTTTTTTTCATTGGTTCAGTTGCAGCACAACATACCAATCACAAATGACCTTAGAACTCTGAGGTCGTTTGTGATTGGTCTGTTGTGCATTAGCTGAGCCAATGAAAATTCTGGCACTGCGGCAGGAGCTTCAACTTTGAGAAAGAGCTGTGCCTCCGTCGGTACGGGAAGAACGTCAACACTAGCGAGCCCACCATGGCCAAAGAGGAGAGCAAAAAATCTTTGGACAGACCCACGCCGACTGGAAGAACTTAATTTACAACCCGTGGAGTGGAGAGGACCTGGGGCAGACAGCCAACAGCTGGGGTAGGAGCCTGAAGAGTGAGGGAGGAGGTTTGGAGGTGAACTGATGGGCTATTTATTTATTTTTTACCAGTAGCTTTCATCAATGTGAGAGGCATGTGTAGGTGTCTGTGTGTGTGCACGTGCTGCCGCCGACTGTACCGTCTGTGTTTCCTTCCCTGAGCGGTGACAGCCTTCGTGTAATGAGATTCAGATCCCACTGTTACTAACTATCTCGCCAGGAGATTTTTCTTGTACAGTCTTTTTTTCCCATCTCCCACTAGTTTTGTTATAAAAAAAATAAAAAGTTGAAATTCGCAGCATTGGGAAGCCAAAAAGAAAGTTGTAAGAGAAAGGGAGAGGGAGATGAGCTGAAGACGGAATGCAGGCCTCCTAAGGCAGACTGATGGGCTGCTGACTTCCAAGTACAATCCTGCATTTATTTTAATTCTGTTCAACCCCTCTCCCCCTCCTTTTTATTATTTTGTATGTAGAGGGGTTGAATGGAAGATAATTGAGGAGGAGGAGGAGCTATGGCAGTGAAACTGTCAGCCACCCCCTTTATTTAATCCTGTGGGACAGCCTCAGCGATTCGGTGGGTTTTGTAAAGTTCTCTAGAGTTGAACCTACCAATCCATGTAAGTTATCCTCACTGTGCAGATAACCTCTCTTCCCCCACCCTATGAGCTCCTCTTTTTTTTTGGTGTGTATGTGTGTGTGGGGGGGGGGAAGTTATGTTTTGCTTGGATTGGAAGTATATTATACTTTATTCTTTTCCCACATGGGGGATGCTGTGTGTATACCCCATGTTTTTTTGAATTGCATAAAAACAAAAGTATAGCCTCTTTGGGATATGTGCAGTGTATAAAAAAACAGTTTGTATTTGGCAACCCTGACTCAAATCAAAAAGAAGTTGGACACTACAGCGCAGGAGTTAAGAGCTTAGAGGAGCGTCTGTTGCTCACTATAGGGTGATTTTGTGGTACAATTGGTTATGTTTCCACACTCGGGGAGTTTCAGAAAGAAGAATGTGAGTGAGTTTGGGGGGGGGGGTTATGGTTGATATTACAGGGAAAGGGTATATGAATTTGTCAGTAACTTTTTAAAAAACTCTTCAGAGACGCTGGATCTGGACATTAGGTGGGTGGGGAGAGGAAGAGGAGGAGACAGAGAGATAGAAAAGGACCTCGAGGAGGGGTGGGAAAGCACAGTTACTTACCGTAAAAGGTGTTATCCAGGGACAGCAGGCAGCTATTCTCACTAATGGGTGATGTGATCCAACGGAGCCCCGATGTGGACGCCTCACAAGCAGTCTTGCTTGAAGAAACTCAAAGTTTTGAGTCGCCCGGCAACGCGCATGTGCGAGTGCTTTCCCGCCCAGCGCAGGGCGCGTCTCCTCAGTTCAGATAGCTGGCAGAGAAGCCAACCTGGGGAGGTGGGTGGCTCGTGAGAATAGCTGTCTGCTGTCCCTGGATAACACCTGTTACGGTAAGTAACTGTGCTTTATCCCAGGACAAGCATGCAGGTATTCTCACTAATGGGTGACCTCCAAGCTAACCAAAGTGGGATGGTGGGAGAGTTGGCAACTTAGGAGAATAAATTTTGCAATACTGTTTGGCCAAACTGTCCATCCCGTCTGGAGAAAGTATCCAAACAATAATGAGAAATGAAGGTATGAACCGAGGACCAAGTAGCAGCTTTACAAATTTCCTCAATAGGTGTAGATCTGAGAAAAGCCACAGAAGCTGCCATTGCTCTGACCTTATGGGTTGTGACTTTACTGTGAAGAGGAAACCCAGCCTGGGCATAGCAGAATGAGATACAAGCCGCCATCCAATTGGAGATGGTACGCTTAGAAATTGGACGTCCCAACTTGTTCGGATCAAAGGAGACAAAAAGTTGAGGAGCAGTTCTGTGCAGTTTGGTGCGTTCCAAATAGAAAGCCAAAGCACGTTTACAGTCCAGAGTATGAAGAGCTGATTCTCCAGGATGAGAATGAGGCTTTGGAAAAAACACTGGAAGCACAATGGATTGGCTGAGATGAAACTCCGAGACTACTTTAGGAAGGAATTTCGGATGAGTGCGAAGAACCACCTTGTCATGATGGAACACTGTAAAAGGTGGGTCGCAACCAACGCTTGAAGCTCACTGACTCGTCGAGCAGAAGTGAGGCCAATGAGAAACACCACTTTCCAAATGAGATACTTCAGATGAGCCTTGTCCATTGGTTCAAATGGATGTCTCATCAGTTGAGTAAGAACAATATTGAGGTCCCAAACTACAGGAGGCGGTTTGAGAGGAGGTTTGACATTGAAAAGTCCTTTCATGAATCTGGAAACCACAGGATGAGCAGAGAGAGGTTTCCCTTCAATAGGCTGATGGAAAACAGCAATTGCACTAAGGTGGACTTGGATCGAGGTAGACTTGAGACCAGACTGAGAAAGGTGCAACAGATAGTCCAAAACTGAAGATAAGGAGGAAAGTTGAGGCTCCTTATGATGAGAAAAACACCAAGCAGAAAATCTAGTCCATTTTTGGTGATAGCATTGTCTAGTAGTAGGCTTCCGTGAAGCTTCCAAAACATCCCTCACAGATTGAGAAAACTGTAGAGGAGCTATGTTGAGAGGAACCAAGCTGTCAGGTGGAAAGAATGCAGGTTGGGATGAAGTAGAGATCCCTGATGCTGCGTAAGCAGAGAGGGAAAAACTGGTAGATGGTATGGCTCCCTGCTGCTGAGTTGAAGAAGGAGGGAGTACCAGGGTTATCTGGGCAACCAGAATCATGGTGGCGTGGTGGGACTTCAGCTTGACCAGCGTCTTTTGAATTAGAGGAAACGGAGGAAACGCATATAGAAATTTGTCCAGTCCAAAAGAAAAGCATCTGCCTCGAGGCGATGAGGAGTGTAGATCCTGGAGCAGAACTGAGGCAGTTTGAATAAGATGTGATGAAGGGGCATGGAATGGAGAGTCCATTTGTGAGGCTGTAGAAGACGACTCAAAGTTGTCCGCCAAGGCATTGTCCGCCCCTGAATGTAGACATCTTTGAGGAAGGTGTTGTGGCAAATTGCCCAATCCCAAACTTTCAGAGCTTCCTGACAGAGGGAGGCAGATCCCGTGCCTCCCTGCTTGTTGACATAATACATGGCGACCTGATTGTCCGTGCGAATGAGGACTACACGTTCGTGAAGCAGATGCTGAAAAGCATTGAGAGCATTGAAGATCGCCTTGAGTTCCAGGAGATTGATGTGACACTGACGATCCGTACTGGTCCAATAACCTTGAGTACGGAGACCATCTAGATGAGCCCCCCAAGCGTAAGTTGAAGAATCGGTCGTGAGAACCTTCTGATGAGAGGGCGTGTGAAAAAGTAAGCCTCTGGATAGATTGGAAGAGAGCATCCACCAGCGAAGAGACTGTGTCAGTGCAGGTGTGACCTGGATGTGTCAAGTCAGAGGGTCGGAAACCTGCGTCCATTCAGATGCCAGGGTCCATTGAGGAATTCTGAGGTGAAGTCTGGCAAAAGGAGTCACATGTACTGTAGAAGCCATGTGACCCAGAAGAACCATGTGTCTTGCCGAGATGGACGGGCGAGAGGAGACCAAATAACAAAGAAGAGAAGAGCTTCCAGGAAGGAACGCTCTGAGTTGGACAGTATCCAGAACAGCTCCGATGAATGGAAGAGTCTGAGAAGGTTGGAGATGGGCTTTCGGAAAGTTGATTTCGAACCCCAGACTCTGCAGGAACCAGATAGTTTGTTGGGTCGCTAGGATGACTCCCTGAGACGTGGAATCCTCGATGAACCAGTCGTCCAGGTAGGGAAACACCTGCGACCATGGTTTCTGTGCGCAGTGGCCACCACCACCAGACACTTGGTGAAGACTCTGGACGACGAGGCCAGGCCGAAAGGGAGCACTCTGTATTGAAAGTGAAGATTCCCCACCCGAAATCTGAGGTATGGATGGGAGTCCGGATGAATGGGAATATGTGTGTAGGCCTCCTTGAGATCCAGAGAGCATAACCAGTTGTTCTGCTCGAGGAGGGGATACAGGGAAGCCAGGCTCAACATGCGAAACTTTTCTCTGACTAGAAATTTGTTGAGCACCCTGAGATCCAAAATAGGACGCAGATCGCCCGTCTTCTTTGGAACAAGGAAGTACTGGGAGTAAAAATCCTTGTTCTGTTGAGCCAAAGGAACGGGCTCGATAGCTCGAAGCTGAAGCAAAGCTTGAGCTTCCTGAAGAAGAAGGGCGGTCTGGGTCAAGTTGGAAGGATACTCTCTTGGAGGATGTTCCGGAGGAACTTGATGGAACTGAAGAGAGTATCCCTCCCTGACGATGGAAAGGACCCAGAGGTCGGTGGTAATAGTCGTCCATCGGTGGTAAAAATGATGGAGACGACCTTCGATAGGGGGAAAAATGGAAAAAGGCAGAACGATTGAGGTTATGCTTTGAATGAGACAGTCAAAAAGGCTGAGGAGCCTTGGGTACAGCAGGTGTCTGAGGCTTCTGTTGCTTCTGAGGATGCTGCCTCTTGACAGGCTGACGGATGGCAGGAGCCTGCTTTGGTTGAAAACGCCGTTGGTAAATCAGAGGCGGGCGTGAAGGACGAAGAGGAGCTGGCTTCGGCTTAGGACGGAGAATAGATTGAAAGGATTTCTCATGGTCCAAAAGCTTCTTGGTGGCAGCCTCAATAGACTCATCAAAGAGGTCAGTGCCAACACAAGGGACATTAGCCAGCCGGTCCTGCAGATTTGGGTCCATGTCGATGGTACAGAGCCACGCCAGACGTTGCATGGCCACCGAGCAAGCAGTAGCCCGAGCAGACAGTTCAAAGGCATCATAGGAGGACTGAAGAAGTTGCAGTCGAAGCTGGGACAATGCCAGGACCTCCTGGTACTCAAAGTGCGCTCGAGAATCCAAATAGGGCATGAACTTGTGAAGGATGGACAGAAAAGCTCAAAATAGGTGATGAAATTAAAGTTGTAGTTGAGAACTCTGGAGGTCATCATGGAGTTCTGCTAGATGCGACGACCAAATCTGTCCATCGTCTTGCCCTCTCTGCCCGGAAAGTGGCATAGACTTGGGAAGGGTGAGAACGCTTCAAAAAAGATTCCACCAGAAGGGATTGATGAGACAATTGAGCACTGTCAAATCCCTTGTGATGGACAGTCCTATATCTGGAAACCAATTTCCCTGGAACAGCTGGAATGGAATAAGGTGTTTCCAGACAGCGGACACAAGTCTGATCCAAAAGCTTGTGGAGAGGAAGCTTGAGGGATTCCGCAGGAGGTTGAGGGAGATGCATGGTCTCAAGATACTCCTTAGAAAATATGGACCCAGTGTCCAGTTGAATATCCAAATCAGCTGCCATCTGACGTAGAAAAGAAGAAAAAGACAGCTGATCTGCCAAAGCCTAGCCTCGAGAGGGACTCGAGGACATCGAGGCAGCTTGATCCAATGAAGAAGGGGATCTGGATGGAGGAAAAGGCCCCGCCGGGTCTTCGAGATCCGGAAGTGGAAGGGTCGAGGTAGACGGCGGGGAATACTGAAGAAAAGGCTGCTTCTGATGAAGCGAGGCATGCCTGGATGAATGCTTTAAAGAATGCCTTAAGCGATGATGCGAGCTGTGCCTCGAAGCAGGCCTCGACACTCGAGGAGAGTGTGTCCTCGTCGAAGCCCCCAGAGAATGGATGGGGCTGGAGGCTGTGGAATGAAGCAACAATGGTTGGGTTGAAGAACCTCGAGGCACTCGCAAAGACTCTGCTCCTTGCATCGAGTGTATAGGTTCCAACGGAGGCATGGGCAAAGACTCTACTCCTTGCAATGCATGCATTGATGCCAGACCAGACACTCGCAGAGACTCTGCTCCCTGTAGAGAGTGTGCGTACGACTGAGGCACAGGAGGCGGCTCGACCTCGCGGGAGACCTCCGCATGCCCAGGCTGGATTTGAGAGAGAAGCTTCGGCCCCATTGTGGTAAAGAGCTGAATGAATTGCTTCTCCAATAAGGTCTGGAACAAAGCCGGCAAGGATGGATCCGCGTCTCCAACGGGACCACCTGCACGGGCTTCGTGCTCCCTCGAGGCAGTGTGAGAGTGCTTGGACTTAGAAGCGCAGTGTGAGAGTGCTTGGACTTAGAAGCCTTGGGCACTTTAAGCACCACCGGGGGAATGGGCTGCTGCGCTATCTGACCTGAAGAGACAAAGGAAGGCACCGCAGCCTGCGTCGAAGACAGGCAGGTTTGATGAGGCTCGGAGCAGAAGATGTGGAAGCCTGGAGAGCCTCGGGCGAGGCCGATAGTGAAGCACCCTTCGATGACGAAAGCTCCATCGAAGACTCCATGCTGAAAAGCTGCTCCCACAAAATGCAACGACGCTTGAAAACACGGACAGTAAGTGTTGAGCAAGGCCGGCACGATTTCGGGAGGTGTTGAGGCCAATGAGGGTGCGTCAGGGAAATCGCACGCTGGCACTTGGAACACTTTTTAAAACCAGTTGCAGGCTGGGACATAGGCCGAAAAAGCTCCGCTGCAAGATCGAAGCCATGGCTGCGGCCACTTGGCCTGCTCGGTCGAACGGACGGAAGAAATTTTTTTTTTTTTTTTAAACAAGAAAAGAACGACGAAAATCAGCGATTCTGAGAAAAAATAATCCAAAACCGTGGACCTAAACAAGGCACAAGTGAAAGCACTTCACGCAGAGAGTCGAAGATGGACTTCTTGGCTCCGTGGAAAAGTAAGAACTGAGAAGACGCGCCCTGCGCTGGGCGGGAAGGCACTCGCGCATACGCGGTGTGGGCGACTCGAAACTTCGAGTTTCTTCAAGCAAGACTGCTTGTGAGGCGTCCGCATCGGGGCTCCGTTGGATCACGTCACCCATTAGTGAGAATACCTGCCTGCTTGTCCTGGGATAAAGTAGGTTAAGGGCCAGAGCTTGGGCTGGGGTACTTGGTTGGTATTTGTTAGACTTAGGGGGTATTTGACTTGAAAAAGTTGAGAAACACTGGTCTAGGTGACTATGGAGGTCACGCAGTAAGGGCCCCTTTTACAAGGCCACAGTAGCAATTCTCCCATGGCAAATTCACCAAAGTCCATTCAATTCCTATGGGCTTCAGTGCATTTGCTGTGGCAGAATTGCTATCGCAGCTTTGTATAAGGAGCCCTAAGGCAGGAACTATTATCTCTGTGCTATGTCTTAAACAAAAACCATATTGCCGGGGATGCAAAGCATTAACTGATTCAACATTAGTTTAAAGTTGGTGGAATATCACTCTCTCAAGCACGATAGTTTTGAAAGAAATGGAAGGTCCGATACTGGCCAGTAGTTATTCGGAATAAAAGGATCTGCATTACTTTTTTTACAAGGTTGGCCTAAATGCTACTGGAACACTGCCTAAGTGTCAACCCTTAAAAAAGGGAGTCATATTGAGCATTGGAAAATAATAATAATAATAATTAATAAAAATAGTGCAAATTTAATTTTCCACACCACCAAATTTTCCCATCCCGCCCCACCCGGCAACTTTTTCATGCTACCCGGCTGGAAAAAATTTTTGGAGAGAACACTGAACTATATTGATCTGAAAACTCATAACCAAGCTTTGCCAGCCACAAGTACTTGTCTTGTACTATGCTCAGCGTTTGACAAACTTACTGTGCACTTTTGCAAGATGACAGTCAAAACATGCATTGGCTTGCACAAACTACTTACTATGTGCAAGCCCAAACACATAATGTGATTCACAAGAATGTAAGCATAGCTGTAGTAGTATGTCTAATACATGCAGCTTTTCTGAACATGTTCTGACTTGCAACTATCACAGTACAGTGGCTGTATGAACAAGTCTGGCTTTAAGGTTCATCATGACTTCATTATTTGACAAAGCTTGCCTTTGGCGTGTTGCTTTCCGTCTATTCTTTCTGTGCAGCATCTGGTTCTTTCCCTAGTTAACTAGGCTATGCCTGTGTGGATTTTGAAAACTTACTCTGTACTTACTGACATGTACAACTTGCTTTGCACTATTTTCATTGTGTTCTCACACTGATATTTTTCACCTTACTTTTATTCTGTATATTTAGGTGACTCGTATCTTATGGAGACTAATAATAAGCTAGAGCCCTGCAGTATTGGAATCTATGATAGTTCTGAATACCAGAAACGATCTACCTTCTATTTTGGAAAAAGCTGCTTGAAGCTTATTTCTGATTTCTCTTTGCCTGACCAAGAATTAATTAAAAGACGCTCTGGACTTTCTATTTTGTCCGTGGAATCTAATATCTATACTCATCATGAAGCCTTGATACTGACGAAGTTTGAATTTCTACAGAAAAACTGCTGTAATCCGTTCAGAAAACAGAATCACAGCAATATTAAAGGCCTACACCCAATTGATCTTCCTGCAGCTGATCATTTAAAAGCTATCACAAAACACAAGTTTAAACCAGGCCAAAAGCTTTGCCCAAGATGCAGGCAAGACTTGTGTGTCAAACTGCAAGATCTAAAAAGCCCTAAGTCTGATTCTGACAGTGATAACCTTAACAATGCATCTGAAAACCTCAATGCCAGCTTTTCACCACTAGGAATCTCTCCTCTAAAGATTCAACAGATTAGCAAGCAAAATTCCTTAAGAAGCCCATAATGCAAATGCAGACCAAATTGCAGTTATTGGTGACTTAACTCCAGCTGATATCAAAGCAGAACCAAAAAGTGTCCAATGTGAACGGTGTTCTGACTATGACCTTCTACTGACTGAACTGAAGCAGAAGTTGGATCTATCTAGTAATAGGGAGAAAATACAAATCATCAATCTTGCTTCACACAACTGGACTATTGAAAAAACTGCTTTGAAATTTAGCATTTCAACAAGAATGGTTAAAAAGGCCAGGGAGCTGAAACAGCAGGGTAGCATTTTTGCTGTTCCAGCAACAAAGAGAGTAAAAGTGCTTGCTCAGCAGATTACACAGAAATTCCTGGATTTTTATGAAGACGATGAAATCTCTAGAATATGTCCAGGCAAAAAAGAACATAAGAACATAAGAAGTTGCCTTCACTGGGTCAGATCAGAGGTCCATCACGCCCAGCGGTCCGCTCCCGCAGCGGCCTATCAGTCTATGACCTGTGAAGTGGTTGCTGAGCATTTCTATATCCAACCTTTACTTCTATCTGTACCCCTCAATCCCCTTATCCTTTAGGAACCTATCTAAACCTTCCTTGAACCCCTGTAATGTGCTCTGGCCTATCACAGCCTCCGGAAGCGCGTTTCATACGTCCACCACCCTCTGGGTAAAAATGAACTTCCTAGCATTTGTTCTAAACCTGTCCCCTTTCAACTTCTCCGAGTGACCCCTTGTACTTGTGGTTCCCCACAGTCTGAAGAATCTGTCCCTGTCTACCTTCTCTATGCCCTTCAGGATTTTGAAGATTTCTATCATGTCTCCTCTAAGTCTCCGCTTTTCCAGGGAGAACAGCCCCAGCATTTTCAACCTGTCAGCATATGAAAAGTTTTCCATACCTTTTATCAGTTTAGTCGCTCTTCTCTGGACCCCCTCAAGTACTGCCATGTTCTTCTTGAGGTACGGCGACCAGTACTGGACACAGTATTCCAGATGTGGGCGCACCATTGCACAATACAGTGGCAAGATGACTTCCTTCGTCCTGGTTGTGATACCCTTTTTAATGATACCCAACATTTTGTTTGCTTTCTTTGAGGCTGTCGTACACTGTGCCAATGCTTTCAATGTGGTGTCCACCATCACCCTCAGGTCTCTTTCAAGGTTGCTCACCACTAGCAATGATCCCCCCATTTTGTAGCTGAACATCGGGTTCTTTTTCCCTACATGCAAGACCTTGCATTTCTCTATGTTGAAACTTATTTGCCACTTTTTTGCCCACTCTTCTAGTCTCGTTAGGTCCCTTTGCAGGACTTCACAGTCTTCCGTGGTTCTAACCCTGTTGCAGAGTTTGGTGTCATCAGCAAATTTAATAAACTCACATTTCGTCCCCGTCTCCAGATCGTTAATAAATATATTGAAAAGAAGTGGTCCCAGCACCGACCCCTGTGGAACTCCGCTCGTGACCCATTGCCAGTCTGAGTAATGGCCCTTTATTCCAACCCTCTGTTTCCAGCCTGCCAGCCAGTGTTTGATCCATCTGTGGACATCCCCTTGCACCCCGTGGCTCCACAGCTTCTTAAGGAGTCGTTCGTGAGGTACCTTGTCAAAGGCTTTTTGGAAGTCAAGATAAATGATGTCTATGGATTCCCCTTTATCCATCTGGCTGTTTATTCCCTCAAAGAAGTACAGTAAGTTCGTGAGGCACGACCTTCCCTTGCAGAAGCCGTGCTGGCTCGCCTTCAGTTGTCCATTATTTCCTATGTGTTCGCAGATTGTGTCCTTAACCAGTGCTTCCATCATCTTCCCCGGAACCGAGGTCAAGCTCACCGGCCTGTAGTTTCCCGGGACACCCTTTGATCCCTTCTTAAAGATGGGCGTGACATTTGCTATTTTCCAGTCCTCTGGGATCTCCCCAGTTATTAAGGATAGGTTACATATTTGGCGAAATGTTTCCGCTATTTTGTTTCTCAGTTCTTTTAGTACCCTTGGGTGGATGCCGTCCGGACCTGGTGATTTGTCGCTCTTCCGTCTGTCTATCTGTCGAAGGACATCCTCTCGGCTTACCTCTAGTTGGACCAGCTTTTCATCATGGTCTCCGTTTATGATCTCCTCGGGTTCTGGGATATTGGATGTATCCTCTCTCGTGAAGACTGACGAGAAGAACTTGTTTAACCTGTCAGCTATCTCTTTTTCCTCCTTTACCACTCCCTTCCTGTCTCCATCATCCAATGGTCCCACTTCCTCCCTGGCTGGTTGTTTCCCCTTCACATACCTGAAGAATGGTTTGAAGTTTTTTGCTTCCCCCACCAGTCTCTCCTCATATTCTCTTTTTGCTTTCCTAACCACTCGGTGACAGTCCTTTTGGTGCCTTTTGTGCTCCTTCTGGTTTTCCCTAGTTTGGTCCTTTTTCCATTTTCTGAACGATGTTTTCTTGTCACTTATCGCCTTTTTCACTGCATTTGTTAACCACGCCAGGTTTTTTGTTCGATTCTTGTTGTACCCTTTCATAAACCTGGGGACGTACAGGTTTTGTGCTTCGTGCACCGTGCCCTTGAATAGGGCCCAGGCTTCCTCTACGGTCTCCATCTTCCCTGAGCTGTTGCAGAGCTTCTTTCCCACCATTTTCCTCATGGCCTCGTAATTTCCTTTTCTGAAGCTGAGTGCTGTCGTTGTGGTTCTTTTCACCTTTGATGTTCCTATTTCTAGCTTGCACTGGATCATGTTGTGATCGCTATTTCCTAGTGGCGCTAGTTGCCACCTCCTTTGTGGGTCCCCCTAGCCGGAACCAGAGGGACATCCAAAAATGGGGAAGCAGGCTGAGGATGAGATAGACACACCACAGGAGGGGAATGAGAATGAAACAGACACACCACAGGAGGAGGATGAAAGGAATGAGGCTCGGGGGCTGGCAGCCCATGAGGGGGTCAGCAGGAGCACCAAACCACGAGGAAAACCAACTGAGAAGGTAAACAACCAGGATTTAAATTGCCTATACACTAATGCTAGGAGCCTAAGAACCAAAATGGGAGAGCTAGGAGTTATAGCCAGTAAGGAGGACATAGACATAATTGGAGTCACAGAGACATGGTGGTCCGATGACAACAAATGGGATGTGGTCCTACCAGGATATAAACTCTATAGGAGGGACAGGACACACAAGAAGGGTGGCGGAATAGCACTATATATAAAGGACTCCATATTCCTTCAACCAGGATGGAAACAACAATAAGGGTGGACGGCTTGGAATCACTATGGGTTAAGCTGACAGGAGGAAACGGACCAGACATAAAATTGGGACTGTACTATCGCCCACCAGGACAACCGGAAACAAACGACCAGGACCTGGAGGCTGAATTGAGACAGGTATGCAAAAGCGGAAGTGTGGTGATAATGGGGGATTTCAACTACCCTAGAATAGACTGGAGCTTTGGACACTCAAATTGCACGAGAGAAATCAAATTCCTGGAAGCGGTGAGGGACTGTTCATGGAACAGCTGGTCACGGAACCAACACGAGGAGATGCCACTCTTGACCTAATCCAAATGATATCATTGAATTTAAGCAGTGGATTCACACTGATTGGGATACACTGGAAACTCGACAGTTATCCATAGAGGACTTCACTTCTGAATTAATTGGAAAAAGTTTTGAATTGACCAGCCACCATTTTATTTCCAAGAACCAAAGTGCTTATCTGAAGGAACTGAAAGCAAATATAAAGGAGGGGCATGCTATTGTTTTGATGGACATCGCTGAAAATTATTCCTTCATTGTTCAGGATGCAGTACAGGGGTTTCACTGGGAAAATAGCCAAGCAACATTACACCCCTTCGTAGTCTACTTCTGCAATCCTGATATCCAAAGCCTATGCATATTCATGAACAGTGACTACTTGCTTCACAATACTATTGCTGTCATGCATTTTTGAGGAAGCTTATTCTGCTTCTGAAGGAAGTCTTGCCTGTCTTAAGCCATATTCACTACTTTAGTGATGGTTCTGATGTGCAATATAAAACCTTCAAGAATTTCATTAACCTCTGCTGCCATGCTACTGACTTTCAAATTACTGCTGAGTGGAACTTCTTTGGCACCAGCCATGGCAAATCTCCATGTGATGGGATTGGGGAAAAAGCCAAGCATTTAGCTGCCCAAGCCATCTTACAACGCCTTGTTAATAACCAAATTTTGACACCAAGGGATCTATTTGAATTCTGTGATAAATCTGTCTTGGGAATCAAATTTTTCTTCATTGCTAAGGAAGATATTGAAGCAATAAGACCTGCTCAGGAGCAAAGGTTTAGTATGGGCCACACAATGGCTGGAACAAGAGGAAATCACCAATTTAAGCCCACAAACACTATTAGACTCTGCATTAGCAAAATTTCAAGTGACACCAGTTCATTCATTGCCAATGTCTTAGAGTCTGATCCTGATCCTGAACATGTCCCTACCTTTCAAGCATCCAGCTTTCAATCTGGACAGAGCAAGGGGGCATCGGCAAGAGGAAGCTACGCCCACCCCGTCATCCAGCAGAGCTCCTCCTTAAAAGAGAAGGGGCCAACGGAGCTGAGTTAATCAGGTTTGGGTAGGAAAGGAGAAGCAGAAGGAAAGAAAAGGAGAGGGGAAGAAGAGGCAGGAGAGACCAAGGGGCATCGGCAAGAGGTAGCTCCGCCCCCCAACATCATTCACCAGAGCTCCTCCTTAAAAGAGGAGGAGCCAAGTTAAACAGGCTTGGGCGGACAGGCAAGCAGGAGGCAGGAAAGGAGAAGGAAAGAAACGCAGAGAAGAGAACAGGAGAGGGGAAGAAGGAGCAAGAGAAGGCAGGAGAGAGCAAGGGGCATCAGCGAGAGGTAGCTCTGCCCACCCATGTCATCCACTGTAGCTCCTCCTTAAAAGGGGAGGGGCCAATGGAGCTCAGTTAAATAGGCTTGGGGAGGCAAGCAGGAGGCAGGAAAGGAGAAGAGAACAGGAGAGGGGAAGAGGGAGCAAGAGAAGGCAGGAGAGAGCAAGGGGCATCGGCGAGAGGTAGCTCCGCCCCCGTCATTTACTGGAGCTCCTCCAAGGGGCATCGGCGAGAGGTAGCTCTGCCCCGTAATTCACCGGAGCTCCTCCTTAAAAGGGGAGGGGCCAATGGCACTCAGCCATTTGGCGCACGTCGAGAGCCGCTTTTGCAAAGAAGAAACACTAATGAAGGACACCTACACAGGCAAGTATCACAAGGGCAACAGGACAGTCAAGCAGTAGATAAACAAACACAGTAGTACAGAGGGCAATCACAGCACACACAAGCAACAGGGGTAGCAGGTTTAAAATCATGAAAAAAACTTCACAGTAACACCGAGGACGCTACAGATTCCTACACAAGGTAAAACAACTTCAGACAACAGACTGGCAAGTAGACAGCAATTGATGCAGCAGACAGAAGCAGGTTGTTGAGCTACCCAGTTTTCTAGGAGGAAGTCTTATGTATGCACTCAATGCGAGGAACTGGAGAGCCTGAAGAAGCAAGTCAGATTCCTGGAGGGCAGAATACTGGAACTAGAAGCACTTTGAGCAGTGAAAGAGGAGGACAAAGAGGCAGAAAACTTCATGACAGAGGAAACCGTTACATAGTAACATAGTAGATGACGGCAGATAAAGACCCGAATGGTCCATCCAGTCTGCCCAACCTGATTCAATTTAAATTTTTTCTTCTTAGCTATTTCTGGGCAAGAATCCAAAGCTCTACCCGGTACTGTGCTTGGGTTCCTACTGCCGAAATCTCCGTTAAAACCTACTCCAGCCCATCTACACCCTCACAGCCATTGAAGCCCTCCCCAGCCCATCCTCCACCAAATGGCCATATACAGATACAGACTGAGCAAGTCTGCCCAGTACTGGCCTTAGTTCAATTTTTAATATTATTTTCCGATTCTAGATCCTCTGTGTTCATCCCACGCTTCTTTCAACTCAGTCACAGTTTTACTCTCCACCACCTCTCTCGGGAGCGCATTCAAGGCATCCACCACCCTCTCCGTAAAGTAGAATTTCCTAACATTGCCTTTGAATCTACCACCCCTTAACCTCAAATTATGTCCTCTGGTTTTACCATTTTCCTTTCTCTGGAAAAGATTATGTTCTACGTTAATACCCTTTAAGTATTTGAACGTCTGAATCATATCTCCCCTGTCTCTCCTTTCCTCTAGGGTATTCATATTCAGGGCTTCCAGTCTCTCTTCATATGTCTTCTGGCGCAAGCCTCCTATCATTTTCGTCGCCCTCCTCTGGACCGCCTCAAGTCTTCTTATGTCCTTCGCCAGATACGGTCTCCAAAAGTGAACACAATACTCCAAGTGGGGCCTTACCAATGACCTGTACAGGGGCATCAACACCTTCTTCCTTCTACTGACTACGCCTCTCTTTATACAGCCCAGCATCCTTCTGGCAGCAGCCACTGCTTTGTCACACTGTTTTTTCGCCTTTAGATTTTCGGACACTATCACCCCAAGGTACCTCTCCCCGTCTGTGCATATCAGCTTCTCTCCTCTCAGCATATACGATTCCTTCCGATTATTAATCCCCAAATGCATTACTCTGCATTTCTTTGCATTGAATTTTAGTTGCTAGGCATTAGACCATTCCTCTAACTTTTGCAAATCCTTTTTCATATTTTTCACTCCCTCTTTGGTGTCTACTTGTCTACTCTGTTACAAATCTTGGTATCATCTGCAAAAAGGCACACTTTTCCTTCTAACCCTTTTATTGAGTCGGTGGTCTGTAGACTACACCCACGTAGATAGAAGTTCCATCTTCTCTTTTCAGAGTGATCCATATCGCTTCTTCCTCTCCCCAGGTCCCTTGCAGTTCGGTCGCTTGGATATTAATCTTTACATAGAGAGCTACTCCTCCACCTTTTTGACCATCTCTGTCTTTCCTAAAAAGATTATATCCCGGTATGTTTGCATCCCATCCATGGGATTCACTGAACCATGTCTCTGTGAGGAAGGTGTTGAGGAAGAAGTCAGGGAGTTCATCAAACAGGCATAAAAGGAGGCCGTGGAAAATCACCAGCAACAGTGGAGCTGCCAAGATACACCTACAGTGAGTGAAGACCACCTGGAGAACAACCACAAGGAAGAGAGTCCTGTGCAAGCCAATGCCAGGATGAGGGAAGATGGAAGTGCACAGAGGACACAAGCTTACAGCTGGAGAGATGGTCATACACCAGGTACATGGACCTGTGGCTAGAGAGGCAAAAGAAGATAGAGAGGACAGCAATCATCATGGGGGACTCCATCATTAGACAAGTCGACAGTCACACAGTGGGAGGAAGACAGGATCGGCTGGTGACCTGCCTACCGGGAGCCAAGGTAGAACAGTGTTCTCCCTAGCGTGTTTCAGCTGGGCGCATCGCCCAGCTACTTTAAGTGAGCGCCCGGCTGTCATTTTGCAGCTGCAGAGACCGCGCCGGATCGGATATCGGACTCGCGTCTCGGCGGTGGTTCGCGCATGAATTGTCAAGCGCCTGCTTCTTCCGGTTTGCCTGCACCCCATACTTGAAGGTGAACAGACCTTTCCTGCCTGAACCACATCTTCAGCAGCATTTAATTCAGCACGCAAACTTTGGATAATGCCTGTTCTTCCGCACATGCTCAGATCAGGTCTAACTGATTTTCCATGAATCACACCACTGCTCACGGTGGAGTATGGGCTGGGAAGGGGTAATTTGCATAGCGCGCCAAGGGGTTGTTTGTTTATTGTTTATTGTTTATTGTTTATTGTTTATTTATTTATTTGATTAAACGCCTTATCGATTCTACAAAGCGTTGTACATAATAAAAAAAATTTTTCCTTTTGACAAACAATTACAATTAAAACATACTGCAAATGAACTATAATACACTCAAACTTGTTGTGGACGAACGAACAAAAGACACACAAGGTAAAGAGGGGAGAAATACAATAGTAATAGTAAATGGAAGAGACATTAATGGAAAAAACAAAAGGGTAGGGAGATTAAAAAAAAATAAAAGAAAAAGAAAGATTAAAATTAAGATGTCAGTTAAAATTAAATTTAAGATAAAGTAAAACTTCAGTTAAAAGCGTCTTTAAATAGAAAGCATTTTAATTTGCTTTTGAATGATGTTAGATTATTTTCTGTTTTTAAATACAACGGAAGAGAATTCCAGATTGTTGGGGCTGTTACTGAAAAAATGGTAGTACGACGTGTACCAATCATCTTCAATGAAGGGATATTAAGGTTAGATTGGGTTATAGATCTCAAAGATCTTAGTGAGTCATAAGGGATCAATAATCGATCAATGAAAGCTGGAGAATTAGTTTGCATGGTTTTAAACGTTAAGAGAGCTATTTTATAAGTTATCCGATGTGAAATTGGCAACCAGTGTGCGTCTTTTAGCAGAGGGGTAACATGATCGTACTTTGATGCTTTTGAAATTAACTTAATGGCCGTATTTTGAATTAACTGTAAACGTTTCAAATCCTTATGATATATTCCTTTTAAAAGTGAATTGCAATAGTCTATTTTTGAAATTACAAGTGAATGAATGAGTACGTTAAGAGAACTGGTGTCGAGAAGAGGAGCCAATGTTCGGATCATTCTTAGTTTATAAAAGCAGTTTTTGACTAAGGCGCTTATTTGCGGACGAAAAGTAAGCCTGCTATCTATGAGTACCCCTAAAATTTTTATAGTTGTAGTCGAGGCAAGTGGAGTGTTCTGGATAGTAATTGGGGAGATTAGTTGCGCCCCCTCTTTTTCAGGGAATAAGAGAGTATTGGATTTTGAAATACTTAAGGAGAGCTTGTTAGAATTTAACCAGTCATGAATTATACTGAGTTTATGGTTAATTGACTGAATCTCAGATTGGTCAGTTGATTCTATAGGGTGCAATAGTTGAAAATCGTCCGCGTAAGCGTATACTGTGAACCCTATTGATTGGCAAAGAGTCAGGAGAGGGGACAGGTAGATGTTAAACAATAGTGGCGATAAAATGGAGCCTTGAGGAATACCAAAATTTGAATGGATAGATTTTGATTTTGAATTGTTAAATTGAACTGTCGCAGCTCGCTCAGAAAAGTATGATTGGAACCATTCAAGGACGTGATCATCAACACCTATAGAAAAAAGACGATTCAATAAAAGGTGATGGTCGATCGTGTCAAATGCTGCGGCGAGATCTAATGAAATTAGAAGAACGGATTTATGATGATCTAGATAATAATTTATGGATGTAGTGAGGCCGAGTAATGAGTACTCTGTGGAATGGTTTATGCGAAAACCGGTTTGATTTGGGTGAAGGACACGTGTTTTATCCACGTAATCTGATAGTTGTTGAAATACAATTTTTTCTGTTAATTTACATAAGAAAGGGAGGTTTGATATTGGTCTGTAATTAGCACAGTTATCCAGATTATTCTTTGGATCTTTGATAATCGGAAATATAATAGAATGTTTCCAATCGGAAGGGATTTTAGCTGTGGACAGACTAGTGTGTATAATTTGAAGCAGATAAGGTCCAAAAACATTAAAATAACGTTTAAGGAAAAATGGAGGAATAGGTTCGAATCTGGAGCCTTTAATGTTAATGCTATGTAGTAAGTTTTCCAAAGCTTTCAGAGTTGGAAGACGAAAATTAGATAAAGTAGTATGAAATGATTGTGATTTAGTTAAAATGTTATCATTATTGGTGATGATTGGTGAATTAGCGGCAGTAGATTTATTATTGGAAATTTTTGTTCTGATTAAGTTAATTTTTTCTTGGAAATAGTTTGCTAAGGCTTGAGCTGTTGGAGTGTTCTCAGTTAGGACTAATTTTTTATTTTTGAAGGATGTTAATTGTTTAAGGATTTTGAACAGAGCTGATGAATTTTTGGTACTAGAAATTTTTTTCGTATAATATTGTTTCTTCGTATTGATGATTGATTGCCGATAATATTGAGATTTTTTATTATAAATATCTAAGTTTTCCTTAGTAGGTTTAGATCGCCATTTACGCTCAGCTGATCTCAGCTGTTTTTTTAAGAGACCTAAAGAAGAATTAAACCAAGGATTTCTTTGTTTTTTAGGAGAAATTTTTAGAGTTACTAGGGGAGCTATTTTATCAAGCAAAGATTTGCACGCTTTATTCCACAAGGTTATTTGTCCACTTAGAGTTTCTGATTTGAATTTTTCTGAGTCTATGTTAAATTCTGTTGAGACAAGGGAATGATTTATATGTTTAAAATCACGTATTGTAATGGATTTGGGGATGTAGCGTGAGACTTTAAAAGATGGCAATGATAGGTTAGTTTGAATAAGATAGTGATCAGACCAAGGTACTTGATGCGAGATGGGTTTTGAAAAATTAGCGCCTAATGTATTAGGCGCGAATATTGCATCTAAAGTATGGCCATGATTATGGGAGGCGTCAGAATTCAGTAGTATAAAACCAAGATCCGTAGTATGAGTTAAAAGATCGGAAGTAATAGAATTAGAAAGATCATCAAAGTGAACATTGAAGTCTCCAAGTAGAAGAGGGATATGTGAAGTGGTAGAGAAATCAGAAATTAAGGTTAATAGTTGTACTATCATTGGTTGACTAATTGGTGGAGGGACGTATAATAATAGTAGTTCTATTTTAGGCTTTGAATTAACTATCACTTGTAAAGATTCTATTGTATTATTGTTTGTTTTTGTTTTTTGAGCAACTTCTATTGCTAAAGCTAAATTTGTTTTAAATATTATTGCTACTCCTCCTCCTTTTTTACCTTCTCGATGATTATATTTGAAGTTATAACCTAAAGGGCAAGCGAAGGAGAGGTAAGCCTCATCTCCTTCTGAAAGCCATGTTTCAGTAATACAGAGAATATCTAAAGAATGTTCGATTATTGAATCTTTGATTATATGATATTTACTACGCAGAGAACGTGCATTAATCAGAGCAATATTGATAGAATTTTGCGTAGGGGGGACTAAATTCTTAGAAGTATTTTTATTATCTAATGTAATGCAAGAAAGAGAATTATGTTTATTTGTAGAGACCACTGGGGGAGGTCTGTGTCCCCAATGGGTTGGAATTGGGTATGAATCAAATTCCATAGCGACTTTTAAATTCGTGAGACAATGAAAAATTATTAACAGAACCAATAATTTAGTAAGATTTTTGCTACAGAAAAATAAGCAGTTAGCTTTCATAAATATAGCTAGGCAAAAATTAAAAACAATCGCACAAGGATTCGCATAAAGGAGCGCATTAAGGAGCAGAACATAAAATAAGATAAAATAATTAAAGTGCTATCTTAGATACTGCAGACTTACAGTAACGACGTGAAGAGTCAAAGGTGAGCTTTATAGCATGCAGCAAAGCAATTCAATTACAGCAACTAAAATAAGCAGTTTAAGATTATTATCAGTAATCTATTGAGTGAGCGTGCGCCGCAAGTGAGGGAGTATTTGTACTCATGTACCGGCTGGTCGGTAGGCGTGTCCAGCGGGCCGCCGCTACGCGGCGGCGAATCAAGATGGAGGGAGATAGCACTAATGGAAGCAAAAGAAAAACATAAAATGACAAGACAACCTACAGCTTGAATAAAAAAAATTTAACTTGACAAGTGTTTTAAACAATTTCTAATAAAAATAATAAAACTATACAATTAAAAAAGAGTCAAAGAGTCAAAACATAAAATAAGATAAAATAATTAAAGTGCTATCTTAGATACTGCAGACTTACAGTAACGACGTGAAGAGTCAAAGGTGAGCTTTATAGCATGCAGCAAAGCAATTCAATTACAGCAACTAAAATAAGCAGTTTAAGATTATTATCAGTAATCTATTGAGTGAGCGTGCGCCGCAAGTGAGGGAGTATTTGTACTCATGTACCGGCTGGTCGGTAGGCGTGTCCAGCGGGCCGCCGCTATGCGGCGGCGAATCAAGATGGAGGGAGATAGCACTAATGGAAGCAAAAGAAAAACATAAAATGACAAGACAACCTACAGCTTGAATAAAAAAAATTTAACTTGACAAGTGTTTTAAACAATTTCTAATAAAAATAATAAAACTATACAATTAAAAAAGAGTCAAAGAGTCAAAACATAAAATAAGATAAAATAATTAAAGTGCTATCTTAGATACTGCAGACTTACAGTAATGACGTGAAGAGTCAAAGGTGAGCTTTATAGCATGCAGCAAAGCAATTCAATTACAGCAACTAAAATAAGCAGTTTAAGATTATTATCAGTAATCTATTGAGTGAGCGTGCGCCGCAAGTGAGGGAGTATTTGTACTCATGTACCGGCTGGTCGGTAGGCGTGTCCAGCGGGCCGCCGCTATGCGGCGGCGAATCAAGATGGAGGGAGATAGCACTAATGGAAGCAAAAGAAAAACATAAAATGACAAGACAACCTACAGCTTGAATAAAAAAAATTTAACTTGACAAGTGTTTTAAACAATTTCTAATAAAAATAATAAAACTATACAATTAAAAAAGAGTCAAAGAGTCAAAACATAAAATAAGATAAAATAATTAAAGTGCTATCTTAGATACTGCAGACTTACAGTAACGACGTGAAGAGTCAAAGGTGAGCTTTATAGCATGCAGCAAAGCAATTCAATTACAGCAACTAAAATAAGCAGTTTAAGATTATTATCAGTAATCTATTGAGTGAGCGTGCGCCGCAAGTGAGGGAGTATTTGTACTCATGTACCGGCTGGTCGGTAGGCGTGTCCAGCGGGCCGCCGCTACGCGGCGGCGAATCAAGATGGAGGGAGATAGCACTAATGGAAGCAAAGGAAAAACATAAAATGACAAGACAACCTACAGCTTGAATAAAAAAAATTTAACTTGACAAGTGTTTTAAACAATTTCTAATAAAAATAATAAAACTATACAATTAAAAAAGAGTCAAAGAGTCAAAACATAAAATAAGATAAAATAATTAAAGTGCTATCTTAGATACTGCAGACTTACAGTAACGACGTGAAGAGTCAAAGGTGAGCTTTATAGCATGCAGCAAAGCAATTCAATTACAGCAACTAAAATAAGCAGTTTAAGATTATTATCAGTAATCTATTGAGTGAGCGTGCGCCGCAAGTGAGGGAGTATTTGTACTCATGTACCGGCTGGTCGGTAGGCGTGTCCAGCGGGCCGCCGCTACGCGGCGGCGAATCAAGATGGAGGGAGATAGCACTAATGGAAGCAAAAGAAAAACATAAAATGACAAGACAACCTACAGCTTGAATAAAAAAAATTTAACTTGACAAGTGTTTTAAACAATTTCTAATAAAAATAATAAAACTATACAATTAAAAAAGAGTCAAAGAGTCAAAACATAAAATAAGATAAAATAATTAAAGTGCTATCTTAGATACTGCAGACTTACAGTAACGACGTGAAGAGTCAAAGGTGAGCTTTATAGCATGCAGCAAAGCAATTCAATTACAGCAACTAAAATAAGCAGTTTAAGATTATTATCAGTAATCTATTGAGTGAGCGTGCGCCGCAAGTGAGGGAGTATTTGTACTCATGTACCGGCTGGTCGGTAGGCGTGTCCAGCGGGCCGCCGCTATGCGGCGGCGAATCAAGATGGAGGGAGATAGCACTAATGGAAGCAAAAGAAAAACATAAAATGACAAGACAACCTACAGCTTGAATAAAAAAAATTTAACTTGACAAGTGTTTTAAACAATTTCTAATAAAAATAATAAAACTATACAATTAAAAAAGAGTCAAAGAGTCAAAACATAAAATAAGATAAAATAATTAAAGTGCTATCTTAGATACTGCAGACTTACAGTAATGACGTGAAGAGTCAAAGGTGAGCTTTATAGCATGCAGCAAAGCAATTCAATTACAGCAACTAAAATAAGCAGTTTAAGATTATTATCAGTAATCTATTGAGTGAGCGTGCGCCGCAAGTGAGGGAGTATTTGTACTCATGTACCGGCTGGTCGGTAGGCGTGTCCAGCGGGCCGCCGCTATGCGGCGGCGAATCAAGATGGAGGGAGATAGCACTAATGGAAGCAAAAGAAAAACATAAAATGACAAGACAACCTACAGCTTGAATAAAAAAAATTTAACTTGACAAGTGTTTTAAACAATTTCTAATAAAAATAATAAAACTATACAATTAAAAAAGAGTCAAAGAGTCAAAACATAAAATAAGATAAAATAATTAAAGTGCTATCTTAGATACTGCAGACTTACAGTAACGACGTGAAGAGTCAAAGGTGAGCTTTATAGCATGCAGCAAAGCAATTCAATTACAGCAACTAAAATAAGCAGTTTAAGATTATTATCAGTAATCTATTGAGTGAGCGTGCGCCGCAAGTGAGGGAGTATTTGTACTCATGTACCGGCTGGTCGGTAGGCGTGTCCAGCGGGCCGCCGCTACGCGGCGGCGAATCAAGATGGAGGGAGATAGCACTAATGGAAGCAAAGGAAAAACATAAAATGACAAGACAACCTACAGCTTGAATAAAAAAAATTTAACTTGACAAGTGTTTTAAACAATTTCTAATAAAAATAATAAAACTATACAATTAAAAAAGAGTCAAAGAGTCAAAACATAAAATAAGATAAAATAATTAAAGTGCTATCTTAGATACTGCAGACTTACAGTAACGACGTGAAGAGTCAAAGGTGAGCTTTATAGCATGCAGCAAAGCAATTCAATTACAGCAACTAAAATAAGCAGTTTAAGATTATTATCAGTAATCTATTGAGTGAGCGTGCGCCGCAAGTGAGGGAGTATTTGTACTCATGTACCGGCTGGTCGGTAGGCGTGTCCAGCGGGCCGCCGCTACGCGGCGGCGAATCAAGATGGAGGGAGATAGCACTAATGGAAGCAAAAGAAAAACATAAAATGACAAGACAACCTACAGCTTGAATAAAAAAAATTTAACTTGACAAGTGTTTTAAACAATTTCTAATAAAAATAATAAAACTATACAATTAAAAAAGAGTCAAAGAGTCAAAACATAAAATAAGATAAAATAATTAAAGTGCTATCTTAGATACTGCAGACTTACAGTAACGACGTGAAGAGTCAAAGGTGAGCTTTATAGCATGCAGCAAAGCAATTCAATTACAGCAACTAAAATAAGCAGTTTAAGATTATTATCAGTAATCTATTGAGTGAGCGTGCGCCGCAAGTGAGGGAGTATTTGTACTCATGTACCGGCTGGTCGGTAGGCGTGTCCAGCGGGCCGCCGCTATGCGGCGGCGAATCAAGATGGAGGGAGATAGCACTAATGGAAGCAAAAGAAAAACATAAAATGACAAGACAACCTACAGCTTGAATAAAAAAAATTTAACTTGACAAGTGTTTTAAACAATTTCTAATAAAAATAATAAAACTATACAATTAAAAAAGAGTCAAAGAGTCAAAACATAAAATAAGATAAAATAATTAAAGTGCTATCTTAGATACTGCAGACTTACAGTAACGACGTGAAGAGTCAAAGGTGAGCTTTATAGCATGCAGCAAAGCAATTCAATTACAGCAACTAAAATAAGCAGTTTAAGATTATTATCAGTAATCTATTGAGTGAGCGTGCGCCGCAAGTGAGGGAGTATTTGTACTCATGTACCGGCTGGTCGGTAGGCGTGTCCAGCGGGCCGCCGCTACGCGGCGGCGAATCAAGATGGAGGGAGATAGCACGGCTGGTCGGTAGGCGTGTCCAGCGGGCCGCCGCTACGCGGCGGCGAATCAAGATGGAGGGAGATAGCAAGTAACGACGTGAAGAGTCAAAGGTGAGCTTTATAGCATGCAGCAAAGCAATTCAATTACAGCAACTAAAATAAGCAGTTTAAGATTGGTCCAACGCCTTGGCGCGCTATGCAAATTACCCCTTTCCCGCCCCTACTCCTTCACCGTGAGCAGGGAAGGGTAATTTGCATAGTGTTTTAACATCGACCAATTAAAACATTTTCGCCCACGCTCCAAAGGTCAGCCCCTTCAACGTCGGAACTTTTGTTTCCCGCTGTGCTGAGGGACGAGGCAGAAAGTTTTGGGTGGGTTAGGTTGATGGTCTAACTTCCCTCTGTGCTGTCAGCAGGGTATATTTGGAGAAAAAAAAAGTTGTAAGCTCTTTCAAGCAGAGAGTATTTTCTTACTTTTAACACTGTGCAGCCTGCCTTGTCTGGTAGACCTATAGCAAAATTTAATATTAAATTTTTGGAGAGAAAAAAAGTTGTAAGCTCTTTCGAGCAGAGACTATTTTCTTACTTTTAACTCTGTGCTGCGTTGTCTGGTAGACCTATAGAAATATTTAATAGTAGTAGGTCCTCCAGAAAGGGGGGGGGGGGAAAGAGTCCAGGGCCAGACTTGGCTGTGCTTTTCCCTCTTTGTGACTCTGTGCAATGCTGCTGCATCTGAGAATGCTATAGAAATATTTAATAGCAGTAGGTCCTCCAGAAAGGGGGAAAAAAAAGAGCCCATGGCCAGACTTGGCAGTGCTTTTCCCTCTTTGATCACATTAGTACTCTTAGTGACTCTGTGCAGTGCTGCATACATCTGAAAGCGCTATAGAAATATTTAATAGCAGTAGGTCCTCCAGAAAGGGGGAAAAAAAAGAGTCCAGGGCCAGACTTGGCTGTGCTTTTCCCTCTTTGTGACACTGCAGTGCTGCGTACAACTGAGAGCGCTATAGAAATATTTAATAGCGGTTGGTCCTCCAGAAAGGGGAGAAAAAGAGTGCAGGGCCAGACTTGGCAGTGCTTTCATTTCTTTGATCACATTACTACTCTTAGTGACTCTGTGCAGTGCTGCGTACATCTGAGAGCGCTATAGAAATATTTAATAGCAGTAGGTCCTCCAGAAAGGGGGGAAAAAAGAGTCCAGGGCCAGACTTGGCAGTGCTTTTCCCTCTTTGATCCCTTTAGTACTCTTAGTGACTCTGTGCAGCGCTGCGTACAACTGAGAGCGCTATAGAAATATTTAATAGCAGTAAGTCCTCCAGAAAGGGGGAAAAAAAAGAGTCCAGGGCCAGACTTGGCTGTGACTCTGCAGCGCTACGTACATCTGAGAGCGCTATATAAATATTTAATAGCAGTAGGACCTCCAGAAAAGGGGAAAAAAAGAGTTCAGGGCCAGATTTGGCAGTGCTTTTCCCTCTTTGATCACATTAGTACTCTTAGTGACTCTGTGCAGCGCTGCGTACATCTGAGAGCGCTATAGAAATATTTAATAGCAGTTGGTCCTCCAGAAAGAAGGGAAAAAAGAGTCCAGGGCCAGACTTGGCTGTGCTTTTCCCTCTTTGTGACTCTGCAGCACTACATACAACTGAGAGCGCTATAGAAATATTTAATAGCAGTAGGTCCTCCAGAAAGGGGGAAAAAAAGAGTCCAGGGCCAGACTTGGCTGTGCTTTTCCCTCTTTGTGACTCTGTGCAACGCTGCTGCATCTGAGAACGCTATAGAAATATTTAATAGCAGTAAGTCCTCCAGAAAGGGGGAAAAAAAAAGAGTCCAGGCCAGACTTGGCTGTGCTTTTCCCTCTTTGTGACTCTGCAGCACTGCGTACAATTGAGAGCGCTATAGAAATATTTAATAGCAGTAGGTCCTCCAGAGAGGGGGAAAAAAAAGAGTCCAGGGCTAGACTTGGCTGTGCTTTTCCCTCTTTGTGACTCTGCAGTGCTGCGTATATCTGAGAGCGCTATAGAAATATTTAATAACAGTTGATCCTCCAGAAAGGGGGGTAAAAAGAGTCCAGGGCCAGACTTGGCTGTGCTTTTCCCTCTTTGTGACTCTGCAGCACTGCGTACATCTGATAGCACTATAGAAATATTTAATAGCAGTTGATCCTCCAGAAAGGGGGAAAAAAAGAGTCCAGGGCCAGACTTGGCTGTGCTTTTCCCTCTTTGTGACTCTGTGCAACGCTGCTGCATCTGAGAACGCTATAGAAATATTTAATAGCAGTAAGTCCTCCAGAAAGGGGGGAAAAAAAAAGAGTCCAGGCCAGACTTGGCTGTGCTTTTCCCTCTTTGTGACTCTGCAGCGCTGCGTACAACTGAGAGCGCTACAGAAATATTTAATAGCAGTAGGTCCTCCAGAAAGGGGGAAAAAAAAGAGTCCTGGGCCAGACTTGGCAGTGCTTTTCCCTCTTTGATCACACTAGTACTCTTAGTGACTCTGTGCAACGCTGCGTACAACTGAGAGCGCTATAGAAATATTTAATAGCAATAGGTCCTCCAGAAATGGGGGAAAAAAAGAGTCCAGGGCCAGACTTGGCTGTGCTTTTCCCTCTTTGATCACACTAGTACTCTTAGTGACTCTGTTCAACGCTATAGAAATATTTAATAGCAGTTGGTCCTCTAGAAAGGGGGGAAAAAGAGTCCAGGGCCAGACTTGGCTGTGCTTTTCCCTCTTTGATCACATTAGTACTCTTATTGACTCTGTGCAGCGCTGCGTACAACTGAGAGCGCTATAGAAATATTTAATAGCAGTAGGTCCTCCAGAAAGGGGGGAAAAAAGAGTCCAGGGCCAGACTTGGCTGTGCCTTTCCCTCTTCTTTCATCACAGAGTGTTTGGGGAAGGTTAAGCCTAGATGAGCAAAAAATAAAAATCCTTGTAGCACTCACTGGTGCCTGTCAAAGTGACACATCTGCCATTCCTTTTTTTGTTCATATCTTGCCTTGCCGTAGTGTAAGTGTGCACTGAATATCCAATAGGCTCCCACGTTACCACTCAAAAGTCTTATTCATAGGTACTTTTCATTTTACCAACATGAGTAAAAAAAAGTGTTCAGAAAACAACACTGCTCAGTTATTTCAGAAAAGAGATGCCACAAACCAATGAAGGTGCAGCATCAACTGCTGATGTGGCAATTTCAGACAAAGACATTGCAGAGGCTGGTCCATCAGGGGAAATCTTTTCAGCACACACTCTGCCAATTAATAAATCTAAGCACCGCTTATCTGGCATAAACAAACAATGGTTTAAAGAGTTTGATTGGTTAATGGTCAAAGAAAATGGTATGTAGTGCTCATTGTGCATGAAATATTCAAACAAACACCTCCCAAGGAGGGAGTTACCTTGGGTAAATGTGCTATGCACAAGAATTCGAAAAGAAAGCTTGCTGGACCATGAAAAAAGTAAAACACACATTGAGTCTTCTGATCTTTTAGGAAAGCGTGTACTAGAGCAAACTGGAATCGGTCAAATTGAAAGATCTGTATCTATGTTAAATAACTTACAGCTTTGTGGGAGCTTTAAGATCCATGTATTGGTTGGCAAAAAATGAGTTACCACATACAACGTTGTTTGAAAAGCTGTTGGAACACTGTAAAGAAATGGGTTGTTCCTTTTTACAACATCTCAATGTTGGTAAAAATGCACATTACACCTCAGAAAGAATAATGCAAGAGCTGCTGGATGTCTTAGCATCAGAAATAAAGTCTAACATACTGAAAAATATGCACGCTGAAAATTTTTTCAGTATACTGTGTGATGAAACCACAGACATCTCAGTTGTAAAACAATTAATTATTTACATTAAATATGTTTGCCAGGTCAAAATTAGTTTTGTATCAACCAGCAATATGAGTGATGGCAAAGCAGAGACTATAACCAACACACTGAGTGAGACTATGTACATACTAGGCTTGAAAACTGCTAATCTGGTTGGACTAGGGTCAGATGGAGCAGCTGTTATGATTGGGAAACAGAAAGGTGTGGCAAAACTGCTTAAAGATAAAACATCTGGACTCTTGGTCAACTGCCACTGTGTAAACCATCGATTTGCCCTTGAAAGTGCCCAAGCAGCAGCTGCCATACCTTATTTAACAAAACTGAATGACATCTTAAGGCAGCTGTTCTATTTCTTCTAAAATTCTTCAGTTAGGATGGCTGGTTTAACAGAATTGCAAAATATTCTGAACATTCCCCAAATTAAGCTGAAAATGGCCAGTGACACTAGATGGCTGTCTCATGCCTCTGCAGTACAGTCACTATGACAGTGCATGATGAGTGTCATAGCTGCGCTGGAAAGAGAGGCCACTGAACGAAATACCATCACAGCTGAAGGATTAAGCAGATGTATTAAAACGTACAATTTTGTTTCCTCTATGATGATGCTTTCAGATGTATTACCTTTGTTGTCCAACTTATCTAAGGCTTGGCAAAGGCAAGATGTTAATCTTACCGAAATTGAGCCAATTTTGCTCACCACAAAATTGTCTATCATGCAGTTGAAAGACACTCCTGGGAGATATTTTCAAAGCCTTCATCTTTGCCTGGCAGAAGAATGATCAGATCTCCGCATTGTCTATACACATAGTGATGTAATGGCATTCAAAATTGCAATATATGATAAATACCTAGAGACAGTTGTCAAGCACCTAGATGCAAGATTCCCTGACAAAGCAATTATTTCCAGCTTTTCAAAAGTTTTCAATGCAGAACTCACGATTCAAGTGAGTCTGCTGAAATTCTTTTTGCTCATTACTCCACAAATGGTAGCCCTCCAATTTTAAAGTGTGAAAGTAGCAGGCAAGAATGGACAGTTGCATCAAAAATGATCAGAAGTCAATCATACAAAGACTTCAATCCAAAACAAATTTTACTAAAAATGGCAACAACATCAGAGCTCAAAGAGTCATTTCCAAATTTAGCCAAACTAGCTCATATTGGTCTAGTGATCCCAGTGAGCACAGCTGAATGTGAAAGGGGTTTTTCTGCCCTTAAAAGGATCATGTCATGTTTGAAAAATCGCATGAATCAAAGCACGCTAAATAATCTCATGCTGATCTCCTTGGAGGGCCCAGATCCTGAGGACTTTGATTATGGGAAAGCTGCAGACAACTGGACCTCTAGGAAAAAAAGAAGAATAAATATTTAACTGAAGACACCTTCTGCATATGCAAGTTGGCTTTGAAGGTAAAATTATGTCCTTACCTGATAATTTTCTTTCCTTTAGTCACAGCAGATGAATCCAGAGACTAGTGGGATCCATCAAAACAGTCAAGTTTCAAGTTTATTATTTTTCTTAATTGATCGCTTAATCAAATTCAAAGCGATGTACATACGTAGGGAGGGAAATAAAGAAGCGAACGGGAAATCCCTCGCCCCCAAATCCTGCCCTGTAGCACGTGTCCAAGGAGATTCTACATTCCAGAAAGTATGTTACCCACGATCATAGAGAGGCTACCCTCCCTAGCCTATGTGAACAGGAGCCATCCTTGCCTGAGAGCACCATGCTGTGGAAAACACAGCTACATCCCACAAATAGAATGAGTGCAAAGCAGCCTCCCATCATATCCGACAGGCCCCAAATATCCTCCTGTGGAATGGAACCATCATGCCTGGCAATGGTCCTTAGCTGATGTCAAAACTCATGAGCACCACTGCAAACCAGACCTTTTCCTCGCAAGGGTCTAGGGCATCAAGCCTGGAAACGGGACAAGGGAAGACGACTCCTCTAACTGAAGGCCTCTGAAGCACAAATCTATACAGCACCTTCAGGAGGCAAACTGTTGACCAAAGTCAAGAAGAATGCCAGAGGAGAAGCAATACAACAAAACTGTACCTGGGCCCCGAAGTGACAAGTGCCTTTCCCAGAGCCCCCAAATAGATACAGCAACAACATCAGACACTGAGATATCTGATCCAACTTTTTGCCCACTCCTCCACATGAATGACCCAGAAGAATTGGAAAGAAAAAAACTCTGATCCAGAGAGAAAGAGCTGCAGCTAGCCCACAACTAGCCTAGCCCCAGCTGTCAGCCGGCCGGGATTAAACAAGGTACACCAGGCTGCCAGTGAAATGGCGCCCCAGCCAAGGCCAACCTCAACTAGGGCCTGCTGAATAGTGAGGGCAAAGGAATCGCTGCCGGAGGCGGTATCTCTCCTCCAAGAAGAGAAAGACTGACAGCGGTGGCACCGGCAACTGCAGTGACACCCCCCTCTTTCGTGGCGGGAGGGAAGGGCCTTGGCTGACTGCCCTCAGGGCCTGTTGCTGCTCGCACGCGACTACGGCTGAAGCAGCCTCGGCTGTCCTACGTGACAAAGTAGTAACAAACTCCTCCCATCGGCACCTCTCCAAAGAGAATGGCGACTTCTATAGCCCCGCGCCCACAGAACAAGTGAGCTTATGGAACTTAGGTAGCCAGGTTCTTCAAGGGGGGAAGGGAGTTGAAAGACAGAAAAATAAGTGTTCCCTCTAAGCTGAGCAGGAGTCCTCCACCCACAGTCTCACCAATAGAGGGTGCTGTTTTACTGTCACATTTTTCAATTGTGAGGGACAGGCAAGTTCTGCAGGACTCCAGGGAACATACCTGTCCTTAGCGACTGAAAATATTCCACCCCCTAGTGGTAGCAATGCAGCTGGAGGACACCTGCTCAGCTTAGAGGGAACAGTGGAAGGGACAAGGGACCTGAGAGCCAGGTGTTGCCCCCCCAAAATGGCACTATACAGTCCCCATCCCGCAGCTCAACTGAGGCCTGAGCCGCAGGAACCTTTCTCCCCTGAGGCCTAAAGCCACAGGAACCTTTCTCTCCCACTGAGGCCTAAAGCCACAGGAACCTTTCTCTCCCACTGAGGCCTAAAGCCACAGGAACATTTTTCCTCCACTGAGGCCTAAAACCACAGGAACATTTCTCTTCCACTGAGGCCTAAAGCCACAGGGACATTTCTCTTCCACTGAGGCCTAAAGCCACAGGAACATTTCTTCACTGAGGCCTAATGCCACAGGAATATTTATCCTCCACTGAAGCCTAAAGCCACAGGAACATTTCTCCTCTGAGGCCTAAGCCACAGAAATATCTTTCAAAATCCACCGTAGAATCCAGGAGCTGTGAGGAACTCCTGTAGTCCAGAAGGCACCACATCTAGTAGAGTAAGGGAACTGGGAGGTTTCCAGGTGTTAACTTGAAGAGGGTGAGGTAGGGACGCTGGGAGGGCCCAGGTGTACCTCCAAAGCAGAAACTTGATGGATGTAATCCTACTACTTTCTGGATTCATCTGCTGTTGATGACAAGGAATATTTTTTTCTTTTTCTTCATTAGGTTTCCCATATTTTTTTTTTCATTGTTTTCACTTTTCTTCCTGACAGCGACAATACTTGTGGTGCTTGGTTTATGTCATAATAATTGTTATTTAAAATTTTTGTTAGGATTGCAGGATCCTGAATTGGATACTTTTAAAATTTAATAAAAATATTCTGGCACAAGTGTTGAACCTTAAAAAGATTGGAAAATGATAATTAACTAATAAAAATAGTACACATTTAATTTTCCCCACCATCAAATTTCCCCGTCCCACCCCACCCGGCTACTTTTTCATGCCACCCGGCTGGAAAAAATTTCTGGGGAGAACACTGTAGAAGATATATTGAGCCGCATCGACAGCATGGAAGAGGAAGATACGGCGGTGGTGATCCACATGGGGACAAGCAACAGGAACTACAGCAAGGATGGACTGAAGGATCAGTTCCAGATGCTAGGAGGGAAGCTGAAGACCAGAATGCCAAGGGTAGCGTTCTCGGAGATCCTGCCGGTATCCAGTGCCGATGAGAAGAGGCAGACGGAGCTGCAAGCAGTCAACGCATGGATGAGGTGCTGGTGTGAGAAAGAAGGATTCCAGTTCATGCGCAACTGGACGATGTTCTAGGGGAAGAGCAGGCTATTCAGAAAGGATGGACTCCACCTCAGCAGAGAAGGAACGAGGCTACTTGCAAGCAACATCAAGAGAGAAATTGAGAAGGTTTTAAAATAGGAAGAAGGGGAAAGCCGATAGTTGACCAAGAGTCAATGGTTTGGGAACCGATATACCCAGCGGATACCATGCAGGAAGATAGCGGGGAAGACTCACCAGATCATAGGCAAGACAGAAATCCTGACGGATCGAAAGGGACACAAGAGGAAAAGAAATGTAAGAAAGTAACAGGCCGCAAACTCAAGTGTATGTACACGAACGCAAGGAGCCTAAGGAATAAGATGGGGGAATTGGAAGCTATGGCACAAAAAGCTAACCTTGACATCAACGGCATCACGCATATATGGTAGAACAAGGAAAACATCTGGGACACTGTGCTACCAGGTTACAAGCTATACCGCAGAGACAGGGTGAGTCAAAAAGGTGGGAGTATTGTCCTATACGTCAAAGAGGGAATTGAGTCTACCGGAGAGAACACTCCAGAAATGAAAAATAAGGTAGAGTCTCTATGGGTCAAAATTCTGGGAACAAATGGAACGGAAACGAAGATTGGCATCTACTACCGACCCCCATAGCAGTCCGAAGAAATTGATGGAGAGATGATGGACGAGATTAAACGCAACTGCAAGGGAGGCTATGCAGTTATCATGGGTGATTTCAATTATCCGGGGATAGAATGCAACCTAGGCACCTCCGGCTGCAGTAGGGAGACCAAGTTCCTGGATGCTGTAGGCGATAGCTTCCTGGAACATCTTGTCAAGGAAAATACGAGTGGAAATGCAATTCTGGACTTAATTCTAAATGGACTACGAGGACTGGCGCAAGGTGTAGAAGGGATGCTGGGAAGCAGTAATCACAATATGATCCGCTTCAACCTGGATACAGGGGCAAAACATCGATCCAGAACGACAGCCATGGCACTGAATTTCCAAAAAGGGAATTACGCAGGGATGAGATTCATGGTGGGGAAAAAGATTAAGAAAAGGATAAGCATGGTCCCTTTTTAAGGACACAGTCACCGAGGCGCAAAATCTATATATACCGCGTATCAACAAGGGATTCAAGAGGAAAAAGAACAAGGAACCGGCATGGCTCACTGTAGCGGTGAAGGAAGCGATCAGAGACAAGAAGACTTCGTTTTAAGAATGGAAAAGGTCAAAAAGGACAAAAACTGAAAAAAGCACAAACAACATCAAAGCAGGTGCCCTTGCCGACTCACCTGGACCGGGAGCAGAGGGAAGGAAGGCGTGGCAGTGCACTCCGCCCACCCCACCGACGTTCCACCACTGAGCCAGTTGGAAGGTTCAGAGGCAACGCACTCAATTTAATTTAATTTGAACTTTTCTTTTGGCCCTAGCCAACTCACCTGGACCGGAAGCAGAGGGAATGAAGGCGTGGGAGCGCACTCCGCCCACCCTACCGACGTTCCAACACTGAGCCAGTTGGAAGGCTCAGCAGCAACGCACTCAATTTAATTTAATTGGAACTTTTCTTTTGGCCCTTGCCGACTCACCTGGACCGGGAGCAGAGGGAAGGAAGGCGTGGGAGTGTACTCCGCCCACCCCACCGATGTTTCACCGCTGAGCCAATAAAAGGCGCACCAAAGGCGCACATCAAAAGGCACCTTAGCGAGCGCCTTTGCGAAGCGACCAAAACATAACCCTCTCATGTCCGCCTAACCAGCCCTCATGACCAGTGACCAAGAAGCAACCAAAACACAACCCTCTCAAGTCCACCTAACCAGCTCTTACAACCTTCGACCAAGAAGCGACCAAAACACAACACTCTCAAGTCTGCCTAACCAGCCCTCACGAAGCCACACTATCCATATACAACACTACAGAATAACCACTCCATCACCAGAAAACGACTCTCAACAAGTCAATGAAGGAAAAGAACTTCCCCACCACTTCCCTCAACTACTATACCCACCACTCTCTGAGCCACAATGAAAACTACACCACAAAAATATCAAGCTATCCTACTGATAACCCTACTCCTAACCAACTGGAAAGCAACAGCAAACAACATCTCTCCAATACTATCAGACCTACACTTACCAACCCACCACACAAACCACAAGAAGAAGATCGACAAACCCCTACAAGACCAAAAAGCAACCTCACCAAAGATCACTCATCTACCCGAAAATAACTCAAATCACACAAACAGACTACACCACTCTCACATGTGCATACGTGAACATCAGAGCCATAGGCCCCAGGACAGAACACATAAAAAACTGGATAGAAGAAGAAAACATAGATTGCTTTTTCCTCACGGAAACTTGGCTTACATCAGACATAGACCCCAGAATAACAGAAGCCTGCCCAAAAGAATACAAAATAATAGTGGACTGCAGAGAAAACAAAAGAGGAGGAATTGCCATCATAGCCAAAACTACCTTAGACCTAAAAATACAAGACAAAACAACCACCCCATACATAGATCTACTAGCCTGTCAACTCTCAAGCACATCACTCAAAGGAACACTAACATGCATGCTCTGCTACATAACTCAAGGAAACTCATTAACAATAACCTACAACTTAATTCTAGGAAACCTCAACCTCCACCTTGAAATCCAATCCCACAAACAAGTTGAAAACTTAACAAAACATAACATAACATAAGAACGCCTTCACCGGATCAGACCCTAGGTCCATCTAGTCCGGCGACCCGCACACGCGGAGGCCAAGCCAGGTGCTCCCAGATCCCTCCCGTATCCATCAATATGTTTTGCAAGGAGGTGTGCATCCAACTTGCGCTTAAAACCCAGAATGGTAGTCTCCGTCACAACCTCCTCCGGGAGAGCATTCCAAGCGACCACCACTCGCTGTGCGAAACAGAACTTCCTGACATTTGTCCTGAGCCTGCTGCCCCTCAGTTTCAGTCCATGACCTCTTGTCCGTGTCACATTTGACAAAGTGAATAACGATGTTCCTTGCTCTATTATGTCAAATCCTTTTAGTATTTCAAAAGTCTCTATCATATCCCCTCGCAGTCTCCTCTTTTCGAGGGTGAACAAGGAAAAATTATGTTCTTACCTGTTAATTTTCTTTCCCTTAGACGCAGCAGATGAATCCAGAGACCAATGGGATAGCTCACATCTACCAGCAGGCGGAGATAGAGAAACTGATTAACAGGTGGTCCTATTGGCTAGCACTCCTCCTGTTTATCCAGTATAGCTCCTTGCCCAAGCATCCGTAACCATCAATAGGCATAGCATGTAAAAAACTTCTTTCCCATAACAAATCTCAAAATGCAATAATACAGAAAACAACCTGCCATAATAACAAACTGCGAAAGTTGCAAAAGAAAAAACCGAGAGACAATAGCCAGAAAGGGTGGGGCTATGGATTCATCTGCTGCGTCTAAGGGAAAGAAAATTAACAGGTAAGAACATAATTTTTCCTTCCCCAGCAACAGCAGCAGATGAATCCAGAGACCAATGGGATGTAGCAAAGCAATCCTCAATCTGGGTGGGAAGCAAACGCCGCCTCCGCAACAACCGAAGCACAAAACGCCCCTACCGCATGCGCCCCCACATCCAAGCAGAAATGCGGAGAAAAAGCACTCTCGGAAGACCAATTAGCCGCGAGACAAATCTCCTCCAAGAAAAAAACCTCTGGGCCGAGCCCAAGAAGTAGCCATCGCTCCGGCGGAATGGTCATGAAGTTCTTTCGCCACCCGCTTCCCTGCCAGCAAGCAAGCATAAAGAATGTCCTCCTGGACCCATTGAGCGATGGAGGCTTCGGGCGCCGCCATACATTTGAGGCGTCCCTTGAAGAATACAAAAAGGAGATATAAACAACTAAAAGTCGTTAGAAACCGAGCTCGCGGAGAACGCTACGTACGTATCAAAAAATGCAGTGAATAAAAGCACTGCTCCCAATTTCTCCTCCCAGGAAGAAGGAAGGAAAAGCTAGCATGACATAAAAGAAAGGATGACACCCCCCTAGAAAGAAATAGTGGTACCATCTGAACTGATACCCCATATTTTGGAAATCAGAAATAGGAATCCCCGTTGAACAAGGCCTGCAACATAGAAAACTGCAGAGCTGGAGCTATGGCCACAAGAAACCCCATGTTCAACGGCACAGCCCTTTAGAGTCCCTAAAGACAAGGATGAAATGAAGCCTTCGGTAAACTGAGAAGTACATTAAGATTGTACTCCCAAACCGGGCTTTCTAAGAGGCGCATGAATATACCGCACTCTGTTTAGGAACTGAACTACATGAAGCTGAGAAGTAAGCGAAGAGCAATATACCTAGCCCTTGTAACAAGCCAAGAATGGCACTAGAAGCTGAAGGGAATTGAACGCTAAGCCCTCAGCAATACAGTTGTGCCAAAAAGGAATTCTGGAGTGGTTCAAACGTTAAGAAGCACCCAAGAAAGGAAAAACCTCCAAAAGGAAGCAGAAGCCACAGGAGAAGACGTCCGTAGCACCTGGATAAGAGAAGAAACAACCTGCTTCGCATAACCCTTACACGTCAGCCAAGATTTTTCAAAAAACTAGGTTGTAATACTAAAGTAGTACAAATATCCATGTTGATCGGACCCTAGGCGAGCAAAGCCGGAGATACCAGGAAACTTCTTAGTCCGGCTGTCGAAATACTCATCAAATCCGCATAGTAAGAATGGCGTCGCCAATCCAGAGATTCTACAAATACTGTGCCCGGAAAGCGAGCTCGAGATGGCAAATCCAAGCCATCATCAGCCAGCGGAAAACACTGAAAAAGAGAAGGCAGAGGCGAGAAAGGAGCCATGCAGCTACCCCCTCTAACTCCCACTCTCTGGGCCCGCTGAAGAAGCTAGGAAGCTTAGAATTGAGAGACGAGGCCATGAGGTCTAGGTCAAGGAGATCTCACGTCCAGAAAAGGAGCTAGAATGCCTGAGCCACAAATCTCAATATCCAGGATGCAGAAGATTACACTATTACTACCATGCACACTTTCCAGAGCGTACACAGCGCTGTACCCTGTAACATACAAGAAATGGGCCATGCTCAGATTCCGCGGAGAGAAAGTCTATCCAAACTCTTATCCTGATCCATAAAAGGATCTGCCAACAGAAGACGAAGATGAGAGTCCACCCATTGAAGCAGACCAACTTCACCTGCCAACTGAGTACAACACCTACTGCCCAAGCTGTAGAGAAATACCCCCATCCTAATACTGACCAAAATGACCCTCAGCGGCAATCCGGAAGAATGATCTGAAGCTCCAGAAAGGTAGCCTGACCCTGCTCAAGAGTAGAAGAAGGAACAAGTACTGAGTCGCCTCTGAAGACCAGAATCCTGGAGCTGAGGATGGAAGCCACCGAGCCCCCCAACCCGACAGCCCGGGATGGTCGGTGGTCATGAGCTAGTCCAGCAAAGACCGAGGCATGCCTTGAAAAGAGAAACCGCGCTGAGCCACCAAATCATACAGAGCGATGCAGGAGGAGCATACCAAATAATTGGAGCCCTGAGATACCGGTAACCACCGGAACAAAAGCGACTGCTGTAGCGTAAGAAGGGGAAAGCAAGCCAAAGTTCCCAGTGGAGTCAGCAATATGGATCCCAGAAACTGTACAGAATCCCATACTCTTGGTAAGCGAAGAAGAATACCAATCTGAGACCGAGACCCCACGCCCAAGTCTCCGGAAAGAAACACATGTCTCTCCAATATGAATAAAAACATTACCCCGATATACCTATAAATAGTACAGGAGAAAAGAGCGCTGTGCAAATTCGAAGATGCACGTGTAAAGAACTGAGGAAAAGATACCACCCTTTTCGTGTCAGTCAAATGTCCCGACTGGAAGTCGTCCGAATCAAGCAGGCAGTCAAGAAGAAATTAGATGAATCGCCTGGTAGCGCCAAAATGGTACCACCGCCCACATCACCTAAAACGTTCGTGAAGCCTTGGGTAGGCGAAATGGCATGTGCCAAAACCGAAAGCGCTGCTCCAAGAGAGGCAGGCAAACCAAGTGCCAATTTGGAGTCCATAGAGAAAATGTAAATATACTCCCAGGTTGTCTGCAGAAATGTGTAATCCTGAGAAACTAATTCAGCAGAATGGGATCCAGCCTGCCCAATGCCCCCGTCTCGGGCACCATGCAGTAAGTGGAACAACGTCCCTTAGTTCCCGAAGAACCACAAGAACTGTCCTGAGGACCAGTAACACTGAAAAGGGAAACACAAAACATAGAGACTCCAAGAACGAACTGGAAACCTGAGGAGGATGCAAAGATGCAAGCATCCTGAAAAATCTTCACAGCCCCCTGACCTGACATTATAGTGTCTTCTCCCTCATCAGAAAGCCTGAAGAGTCATTGGAAGAAGTCAAGATCCCCTCAGAATGAAGTGCAGAAAGTCAGGGAATGGCAGGATGAGACTGTAGGATCTGCAAGAAGATTCTCCTAGGAAAAATCAAGTTTCACAATGTAAAGAGGAATATACTGGAACCATGAAAACAGTACTAACCCCATGCAACATGAGCGAAATACATATGTCCTTTAAAGTGAATACGTACTAGACTCAATCAAGATGCTGCATCTACTGCCCCGTGGAAAACAACAGCATCCTTACAGGTATCAGACAAAGCTCACATCGCTAATGAGAGCTTCAGGGATGAGGCTAACAGCCACATATTGCGTGATCATCCGCGGGTTTGATAGAATAGGTAACTGGTTCCTGGTTAAAAGGAGCTGTACAGCCCTTCCTGTCTGGTCGGGGGGCCCGTCTAGCATGTGCCATGAGAAAATGGTGACAGGAGAAACCAGCGTGATAAGCATGGAAATCTGAAGTCCAGGCCCCCTCAGAAATAGAGAAAGAGAGTCCTGGCCGCAGGAAGATGCGCAGTGTCATTATGCCCATAGAGACAGCCCGAACTTGGAAACTGTTTGTACCACCTTTAGGCAAATATATCCTGTGCCACTACTAGACACATGCAGCTCAGCACAGAGGCCCAAATAAGGACAGTTACCAACAGACAAAGGCTCAATCCGCAGGGACCCCAAGAGAGACAATGAGATACCTGTGTGAAATACAGGGCACTATCTTACTGCTGATCTCACCATGCCGTGAGTTGCCGTATGTCGCCCCAGTCCGGAGACAAACCGAGACTGGGTGACCTAGCCCAGGTCAGAGTCTCTCTGGTAAACCCCTTGAGTGCTAACCCCAGAGTCCGATTAAACAAGCAGCTTCCTTCAAGGGAGTACAGCAGGAACACAGACATATAAATCTGCCCAAACTTGTCCCAAAGCTGGTGAAACACATACAACTTGTCTGAACTGGAAAGGAGAGAAGCCCCGGCATACCCTGACCAAAGTCAGTTGGAAACAAACTACCGGAACGCTGCAGCTCTCCCGCCATCGCCGGAGACCCAAGCGCACGCCTGATTTTCGCTGACACGTGGTCGCTGCATCAACGCTCCTAGAAACATAGTCGGATTCTAGCCCCGCAAAATTTACCCTGCCGCGGCTTGCATAGAAAGAAAATCAGACTCGGGGAATAACCAGAACAACGGCCCACGGCGCCGGAAAAAACATGTCCCATCTCATGCGCGCTGCTATAAACCGGCACCTGCACAATCAGCTGCACATGGCCGTGACAAACACCGATGAAAGAGAGCCTCAGAATAAACAGGACTACTGCTGCACTGAAACCCAACAATGAGAACAAGTACGAGCATGAAATCGCATCGCTACTGCCGCGCTGTAACCAACAAGGAAACCAAGCGCGTGCATGCAAAGGGCGGGAAGTCCCGGCTCCCTTCACGGATTTCTAGTCATAAAACTTAGCCTCAATAAAATATCCATACCTTAAATGTACGATGACCGAACCCACAGTACTAAGACTCCAAAACAGAACCTGAAGTTCAAACAACTGTAAAAGCCAGACATACTCACAGGCTTGTTGTTAGGGCCGGTTGAAGCCAGTTAAATCTGGTTGATCAGCAGTAACCAGGCAGAATGGAGGAACTGTGGTCTTTTTTTTTTTTTTTTTACAGAGAAGGGAAAGAAGAAAAATATTGAGACCCAGTCAGACCCTCTATCACTGGAGGGAGGGTGAGGCAGGGACCTGGGGGGGCCCAGGTGTAACCCCTAAAGCTGGCACCGTTCAGCCGGACACCCCTGTCTCACTGAAGAGAAAATCTCAACAGGAGAAATAGCATTGCCAGCTCACTGAAGAGAAACCTCAACAGGAGAAACAGAATGGCAGTCTCACTAAAGAGAAACCTCAACAGGAGAAAATAAAGTTCCAGCCACAGCCAGAATTCAGGAGCTAGTTGAATAGCGACCTTTTCCTGCTGGGAGATAGAGAATACTGGATAAACAGGAGGAGTGCCAGCCAATAGGACCACCTGTTAATCAGTTTCTCTATCTCCGCCTGCTGGTAGATGTGAGCTATCCCATTGGTCTCTGGATTCATCTGCTGCTGTTGCTAGGGAATCCCAGTTTTCCGAGGCGTTCTTTGTAGCTCAAATTTTCCATACCTTTTACTAGCTTCGTGGCTCGCCTCTGCACCCTTTCCAGCAGGGTTATATCCTTTTTTAGATATGGAGACCAGTGTTGGACACAGTATTTCAAGTGTGGTCTGACCATCGCTCTGTAAAGCGGCATTATAATGGCCGCTGATCTACTCATTATCCCCTTCTTTATCATGCCCAACATTCTGTTTGCTTTCTTGGCCGCTGCTGCGCATTGAGCAGACGGTTTCAGGTTCCTGTCTATCAGCATCCCCAGGTCCCTTTCTTGTTCGCTTGTGCCCAATGTTACACCTAACATTTTATATTCATGTTCCCTATTTTTCCTACCCAGGTGCATCACTTTGCATTTGTCTATGTTAAACTTCATCTGCCACTTTTCCGCCCATTCCTCCAGCTGGTTTAGATCCTTCTGGAGATCTTCTCTGTCGTTTTGTGACCCAACTGCCCGACATAGTTTTGTGTCATCTGCAAACTTGATTATGTTGCTTGTTGTTTCCTCTTCCAGGTCATTTATGAAGATATTGAATAAGATGGGCCCAAGAACTGAGCCCTGGGGCACGCCGCTAGTCACCTGCTCCCAGTCCGAGAATTTCCCATTTATGCTTACCCTCTGCAATCTGTTCTCTAGCCATTTGTCTATCCATCTGAGCACGTCCCCTTCTATTCCGTTACTTTGTAGTTTCCTCATAAGACTTGTTTGCGGGACCTTGTCGAACGCTTTCTGGAAGTCCAAATAAATTATATCCACCGGGTCTCCTCTGTCGATTAGTTTGTTCACCTTCTCAAAAAACTGAAGTAAATTTGTCAAACATGACTTCCCTTTCCTGAAGCCGTGTTGACTAGCTCTCATCAGGTCGTGATTTTCAAGGTGTTGCACTATGCTATCCTTGATTAGTGCTTCAACCATCTTCCCAGGAACTGACGTAAGATTCACAGGTCTATAGTTTCCTGGTTCTCCTCTCGATCCTTTTTTGAAGATTGGGATGATATTCGCTATCTTCCAGTCATCTGGTATTTGCCCTGTTCTAATTGACATGTTAGCTAGGGTTAGTAATAGTTCTCCAATTTCTACCTTAAGCTCCTTTAATACTCTCAGGTGAATTCCATCCGGTCCAGGGGATTTGTCACTTTTTAGTTTGTCAATCTGATAGTATATCATGTCCAAATCCACATTCACTGAGGTGAGGCCATCCTCAATGTTTCCCCTGAATACCCTCTTTGTTTCTGATATTGTTGTAGTATCCTCATTAGTAAAGACAGAGGCAAAGAATTAATTTAGCTTGTCTGTGATCTGTTTGTCTTCTTTAATGCACCCTTTCATTCCTTGGTCGTCAAGAGGGCCTACTGCCTCTCTTGCTGGTTTTTTCCCTTTTATATATCTAAAAAAGGGCTTGAAGTTTTTGGCTTCTTGCGCTATCTTTTCCTCGTATGCCGTTTTGGCTTCTCTTACTGCCTTGTGACATTTCTTCTGGTCGACCTTGTGACTGTTCCAGGCCTACGTTGTTCGTTCGCGTTACCATTTTTTGAACGAGTCCCTCTTATCCCTTACCGCATCCTTCACCCCTTTAGTTAGCCAAGCTGGTCCTCCTTTGGTTTTTTTTCGCCTTCCTTTGGATATCTGCGGAATGTAGAGATTATGTGCTTCGGTGATGGTATTTTTTAGTAGGGACCATGCTTGATCGACCGTTTTAATTCCGGCTTTCTTTTTCATGAGTCGTTTTTTAACCATGACTCTCATGCTGTCATAATTCCCTTTTTTGAAGTTAAAGGTTGTGGTTTGGGTTTTGGTTCTTATCCCCTTCCCAATGCCAATTTTAAACTTGATCATGTTGTGATCGCTCGTCCCCAGGGGGACCGTGACTTCCACTTCTGATGTTCTCCCAGTTAAGCCATTGAGGACTAAGTCTAAGGTTGCGGCTCCCCTTGTTGGTTCTCCCACCATTTGTTCTAGGAAGCAGTTCCCAGGAACTTCGTTTCTCTGCTGCAATTCGAGGTTCCTAGGTTCCAGTTTATCCCTGGAAAGTTGAAGTCTCCCATGATCGTTACATTACCCGTTATACATTCATGGTTGATTTCCTTTATCATTTCTTCGTCTGCTTCTTCAGTCTGTGCTGGGGGTCGATAATAGAGGCCAAGTTTTGTGTCAGCATTATACCTAGAGACCTTAACATATAAAATACTAGACCCTCAAGCTACACATGAAAAAGGACACCAACTCGACATTGCAGCCTACATGTCCCAACAGCCCACTCAACCAGAAATCCATACATCAAACGGATACTGGTACTGCTCCCTCTGGTCTGACCACTATACATACTCCTTCAAAATCAACTGGACCAAAAACAAAAGCAAACCAATTACTATACACAAAAAATAACTTACAACTCATGTCAATACATCGACCTCACCAGATTCTTGACAAAAACAGACACCATAGTCCAAAACTACAACCCCAAAGACTTCATCTCAGCAACCCTAGATGAGCTAGCACCAGAACAATCCAAAACCAGAATCCATAGAAAATCAGACAACAAACTACTCTAACTCAAAAGGCAATGCAGACAACTAGAAAAAAAATGGAGGAAAAAGTAGCCAAGAATCCACAAAAACAGCATGGAGAACACTACACCAAAAATACAAACAAAAGCTGAAAGAAAAAAGAAAGACATACCACACAAAGCAAATAGGAGAAGGATCCCAAGACACAAAAAAGCTTTTCCAGTTTCTAAAAGAACTCACAGACACCACACCATATCTGACCAATAACAACTCCCCCCTCCCTCAGCTACCTTATTAGCCACATTCTTCAAAAATAAGATTGCAAATATGAGAGCCACGTTCAATGGAACACCTACTCACCTAGAAGAGATCTCAACTTCTCCCACAGAGAATGAATCAGTAGCAGCAGACAGAACCAGGTCCCACTTCTCACCTATAAAATGGTCAGACCTCAACAAATTATATAACAAATACAGTCATGCAGAAACCACTTCCCACCATACCTATTGAAAACCTCCAGTACGCTATTCTGCACTCTGCTCCTACAATGGATACAAACTCTACTCACAGATGGCCAGTTCCCACAGGACCTTAGCGAAATCATCATAACTCCGATCCTAAAAGACCCCAAAGGAGCAACAGACCAACCATCCAACTACAGACCCATAGCCTCAATCCCACTTTACGTCAAGCTAATGGAATGCCTCTTAGCTAAAGCCCTAAACGTATATCTAGAAAACCACAACTTACTCCACCCCACACAGTCTGGCTTCAGAACCAACTACAGCACCAAGACCCTGCTAGGAACACTCATGGACATCGCGAGACAACACCTCAGCACAGGCAAGAAAATGCTGATCATACAATTAGACCTCTCTGCAGCCTTTGATCTAGTAGACCATGACATCCTCTTACAAACTCTAGACTCAATAGGAATTACAGGAAAGGTACTAACATGGTTTAAAGGATTCCTACAATCCAGAACTTATAGAGTCAAAACAAACAAAGAAAAATCAGAACCATGGTCCAACCCATGTGGATTTCCCCAAGGATCACTCCTATCTCCCACACTCTTCAATTCATTGCCTCCCTAAGCTCTTACCTAGACAAACTAGGCATTACCTCCTACAGCTACGCAGATGACATCACTGTACTCCTACCCTTCGACCAACTTGAGCCCTCCATGATAGGCACTTGAAACAGTAGCAACATGGATGAAAGAACACAAACTAAAACTTAACCCTGACAAAACAAACTTCATCCTCCTAGAAAACAACAAAACCCCAACCTTGACTAACCTAGTAATAAACTCGGTCTCATACCCCATTCAACCCATGCTAAAACTTCTCAGAGTACTGATAGACAGAGGCTGTATCATGCAACCACAAATCAACAAAATAATAAAAACATAATTTGCAACAATGAGAAACCTAAGTCAAGTCCAAAAATTCAGCCTACTAGACTACTGCAACATACTATATAGCCCCTGCCCAGCATCCACGATAAAACAACTTCAAACAATACAAAATACAGCTCTAAGACTCATCTATCTATTCATTGAAAAAATACGACCACATCACAGAAGCATACCACGACTCATACTGGCTCCCAATACAAGCCAGAGTACACTTCAAATTCCACTGCCTACTATTCAAAGCTATAAAAGGAGACAGCCCTACCTACTGGAACAATCGTCTAACTCAATCCACCTCAACCAGACACAGGAGAACCCACACAATATTCACACACCCACCAACCAAAAATGTCAAACGAAGAAAAATGTATGATAACCTACTGGCCACCAGAGGAGCGAAACTGGACCGACAACTCACCAATCTGCTGACTTCGACCACAGACTACAAAACCTTCAAAAAAGAAACAAAAATAAACTCTTCAAAAAAAATACATAAAAACAATATAACACAACCAAACAGAAAAACCACAACCAATCTGAAAAACCTCCTGCAATTACTAACGACTCCTTAGCGAACTAGAAAATGTTCAAACTATTCCTTAAATACTTCTTAATATCTTAACAATATGTAATTCTTATTATCATAACAATTCTTATGTAATCCACCTAGAACCGCAAAGTAAAGGCGGAATAGATGGGCCGTGGCCCTTATCTGCTGTCTGTTTCTATGTTTCTATAGAAAGGTAGGGGAGGGTTATTGGAGTGAGCAGACTAGATGGGTCGTGGCCCTTATCTGCCGTCTGTTTCTATGTTTCTAATAAAAATCACTAATGTAATGTAATGTAATAAGGTGGTAAGAGGGGCCAAAAGAGACTACGAGGAAAAAATAGCCAAGGAGGCAAAAAACTTCAAGCCATTCTTTCAATATATTAAGGGGAAATGACCCATGAAGGAAGAAGTGGGGCCTTTGGATGACCACGGAATAAAGGGGTGTGCTAAAGGAGAACAAAGCCATCACCGACAAACTGAACACATTTTTTGCGTCTGTATTTACCTAAGATGATATATACAACATACCGGAAGCCAACAGGCTATACACAGGAAACGAAGACGGGAAACTGACAGGGTTTACGGTCAGTCTAGAAGAAGTATGCAGGCAGATTGATAGGCTTAAAAATGATAAATCCCCGGGACCGGATGGCATCCATCCTAGGGTAATCAAGGAACTGAAAGGGACTATAGATGAACTGCTTCAACGAATAACCAATCTGTCGATCAAATCATGAAGGATTCCAGTAGACTGGAAAGTGGCAAATGTTACGCCAATCTTCAAGAAAGGTTCGAGGGGAGATCCGGGAAACTACAGACCGGTGAGTCTGACCTTAGTACTGGGAAAGATGGTAAGAGGCGCTGATAAAGGACCGCATCATTGATCACCTTGATGGCCACAATCTGATGAGGACCAGCCAGCATGGCTTCAGCAAAGGAAGATCTTGCTTGACGAACTTGTTGCACTTCTTCGAGCGAGTAAACAGGCAGATTGATAAGGGTGTCCCGGTCGACATTATATATCTGGATTTTCAGAAAACTTTCGACAAGGTTCCGCATGAATGACTACTTCAAAAAATTGCAAGCCATGGAATCGAGGGTGAAATACTCATCTGGATTAAAAACTAGCTGGCGGATAGGAAACAGAGAGTGGGGGTAAATGGTCAATACTCGGACTGGAAAAGCGTCACGAGTAGAGTGCCACAGGGTTGGGTGCTTGGACCCGTGCTCTTCAACATATTTATAAATGACCTGGAAATTGGTACGATGAGTGAGGTGATTAAATTTGCAGACAATATGAAGTTATTCAGAGTAGTTAAGACGCAGGATTGCGAAGACCTGCAACGTGACATAATCACGCTCGAGAAATGGGTGCGACATGGCAAATGAGGTTTAACATGGATAAGTGTAGAGTGATGCATGTCGGCACTGCACTTCTGTCTACCATTTTGTCTTCTGTAGGCTGCAATTTGTATTTATCATTTTTTGGCTTTTGCTGCCATCCTGATGCTTGTAAGAATTTTTCCATAAACTATTATGGTTGTCTCTAGATATGCCAAAAGTTGAAAATTCAGTCACTGTGAAGCCTGATGCAAAGAGATGTGACAGGGAGCCCGGAGCTAGGCAAAAACATTGCTGCCCTTGCTTACTGCATCATGTGACCTCCTCTACATATATAAATCTACCCACACAGATTCACCTTGCATAGAGGTTAGACTTAAGAGTACTGTGAAATCTTTGTTACATGCAGGTATGCCCCTGGTGAGCATTGGAATGTGCTTTCCCCTGCCCAACAATGACTGGAACTGACAACTGTAAAAGCTCCAACTAGAAAAAGCAATAAAAATCACTTAGATTACCAGCACTTACTGATATGGAAGCAGGAGAGTGCAATGATGCTGCTCCTTCATCTCAGCGCAGCCTCTCAGACAGTCAGCCACAGATCCCATCTGCGTTTCCTTGAACTCTAATTAGCTAGAAGGATCTAGAATTGGAGAATAATTCTGGTGTTGCTGATGCTATATGCTGCATTCTCATGAAGTCCACCAATCCCATCTACAAATATGATAAATACCATATAGGGGCATCACAGCTGTACAGTGTCAGTAACAACAGGGCTTACACATCTTCACTACAACCAATGAAAGTTTGAGGAGGAACAGGAGAGAGTTTTGATTGGCTGGCTGTAGGATGGCACTCTAAGCTGCTCTGAGGTGACAATCCAACATTATGGTGTTCAATAGCTGCTGATTAAGTTAAATTGTCTCATGTTTTTTTAAAGTTGGAACCCTTAATGGTTGAAGTGTGTCTCCAATTCCTGACAATTTGGTGACATTCCTGATAATACCAGATAATGTGAAATCTGTACAGACAGGCAATATCTATAGAAACCCTGGTTCTGAGATTGGAGGGAAGTTTCTCCAAATGAGTTAGTTTTGCACATATATTGTGCTATTTGTTGTACTCTCGCCCAGTGGTTTATTGGAAGTAAGAGCAACAACCAAAAAGGGGATTAGGTTCAACTCTATCTGCAGTAGGAAAACCGAGCAGGAGCAAACAAACAAAACTGCAGATATGTACAACCACGTAGGCAAAATTTATTGTGACAACCAAAAAGATATATTTAAAACCTTTTTACCAAACATGGGACCCAACACGGTCCGTGTTTCGGACAACCTTCATCAGGGGTCCTATTTAAGTACAAAATGTAACACAAGATACAAATATTAAAATCATATAAAACAATATTAAAAAAATAATAAAAATATAAATATATGTATTAAAAACAGTAATGGTGGAATTAAACGACAAGATGATCTTATGTAATCTTAAAGTGAATTGTTGTGATCTGATAAAGCACAGTTACTTACCGTAACAGGTGTTATCCAGGGACAGCAGGCATATATTCTCACATGTGGGTGACGTCATCTACGGAGCCCCGGCGCGGACAGCTTTTCAAGCAAACTTGATTGAAGTTTCAAGTTTGCACACTGCACCACGCATGTGCATGCCTTCTCGCCCACTAGAGGGCGCATCCCACCTCGTGGTCCTCAGTTCCATAACTAGCAAGGAAGCCATCCCCGGGGAGGCGGGCGGGTTGTGAGAATATATGCCTGCTGTCCCTGGATAACACCTGTTACGGTAAGTAACTGTGCTTTATCCCAGGACAAGCAGGCATGATATTCTCACATGTGGGTGACCTCCAAGCTAACCAAAGTAGGGCAGGTGGGAGGATGGCAATTTAGGAAAACAGATTTTGCAAAACTGACTGGCCAAACCGGCCGTCACTCCTGGATAGAGTGTCCAGACAGTAATGAGAGGTGAATGTATGAACCGAAGACCAAGTGGCAGCCTTACATATGTCCTCCATCGGAGTGGATCGGAGAAAGGCTATCGAAGCTGCCATTGCTCGGACCTTGTGCCCCGTGACTCGACCCGGGGGAGGAAGGCCAGCCTGAGCGTAGCAAAAGGAAATGCAAGCGGCCAACCAGTTAGACAGAGTGCGCTTGGAAACTGGATGCCCTAATCGATTGGGATCGAAGGACAAGAACAATTGAGGAACCTTCCGATGAGACCTGGTGCGTTGAAGATAATATGCCAACGCCCTCTTACAGTCAAGCGTGTGAAGCGCCGTCTCGCCAGGATGGGAGTGGGGCTTCGGGAAGAACACAGGAAGGACAATGGACTGATTGAGGTGGAAGTCAGAAACAACCTTAGGTAAAAACTTAGGATGGGTGCGGAGAACCACCTTGTCGTGATGAAAGACAGTGAAAGGAGGGTCCGCAACCAAGGCTTGCAACTCCCCAATCCGCCTGGCGGAGGTGAGGGCGATCAGAAACACTACCTTCCAAGTCAGAAATTTCAAGAGGGACTTGTTGAGTGGCTCAAAAGGGGGTTTCATCAGTTGAGCCAGGACCACATTCAAATTCCACACGACCGACGGAGGCTTAAGAGGGGGACAAACCCTGAGTAACCCTTTCATGAAGCGTGTCACCAAGGGATGGAGTGACAGAGGGCGTCCATCCAGAGGTTGGTGGAAAGCAGAAATCGCACTGAGATGAACCCGCACCGAAGTGGTTTTCAAGCCAGAGCGCGACAAATGGAATAAATAGTCCAAAACCGAGGATACCGGGACTGATACCGGATCCAGGTGAAAAGATGAACACCAGGTGGAAAACCTGGTCCATTTCTGCGCATAGCAAAGCCTCGTCGAGATCTTGCGGGAGGCTTCCAACACCTCCCTCACCGATTGAGACAGGTCCGGAGGAGTCAGGGAACAAGAAACCAAGCTGTCAGGTGCAATGACTGCAGATTGGGATGTAACATGGATCCTTGACTCTGAGACAGCAGAGAAGGAGATACAGGCAGGGGAAGAGGCTCCCTGGCACTGAGCTGGAGCAGCAGGGAGAACCAGTGCTGACGCGGCCACCGAGGTGCTATGAGAATCATCGTGGCCGTGGACGATTTTAGGTGTACCAACGTTCGCATGATCAGAGGAAACGGAGGGAATGCATACAGGAACCTCCCTTCCCAGTCTAGTAGGAAGGCATCCGCTTCTAGACGGTCCCGCGAGTACATCCGAGAACAATATAGTGGTAGTTTGTGTGTCTCCGGAGAGGCAAACAGATCCACCTGTGGCGTTCCCCAGCGAGCGAAAACCTCGCGCAGAACTGCTGAGTGTAGGCTCCACTCGTGCGGTTGCAGAAGTCGACTGAGTTTGTCCGCCAGGCAATTCCGTTCTCCTTGGATGTAGATCGCCCGGAGGAAGATGTTCCGGGAGGCCGCCCACTCCCACAGGCGGAGAGCCTCGGAACAGAGGGGCCAAGACCCCGTTCCCCCCTGCTTGTTCACATAGTACATTGCCACCTGGTTGTCCGTGCGGACGAGGACTACCTGGTCCTGCAATATGTGAACGAAGGTTCGAAGTGCTAGGAAGATGGCCCGCAGCTCCAGCACGTTGATATGACAGCGACGGTCTTCTGCCGACCACAGGCCCTGCGTGCGAAGACCGTCGAGATGGGCTCCCCACGCGTACTCCGAGGAGTCCGTGGTCAGGACCTTGCGGAAAGGCGGAGTGCGGAACAGTAGCCCCATGGACAGATTTGAAGAGTCTGTCCACCAACGCAGCGATTTCCGCAAAAGCGGAGTCACCGAAATGAGGCGAGACACCGGGTCGCATTCCTGACGCCACTGGGACGCGAGGGTCCACTGAGGGATCCTCAGATGTAGCCTCGCAAACGGCGTGACATGTACCGTCGAGGCCATATGGCCCAGCAGCATCATCATGTGCTTGGCCGACACCCTCGATAGTTGGGAGACCTGGCGGCTCATCCGTACCAAGGCTTCCAACCGCTGGGTCGGCAGGTAGGAGCGCAGGCGCACCGTGTCCAGCACCGCACCTATGAATTGAAGAGACTGAGACGGCCTCAACTGAGACTTTGGAAAGTTTATCTCGAACCCGAGAGTTTGCAGGAAGGCAATAGACTGTCGGGTCGCTGAGATAACCCCCTCCCTGGTCGGGGCTTTGATGAGCCAATCGTCCAGGTAAGGGAACACATGGAGTCCACGTGACCTCAGGGCTGCCGCAACCACCACCATGCACTTCGTGAATACTCGTGGGGACGCGGCCAGGCCGAAGGGCAGTACCCTGTACTGGAGGTGGAGGTCCCCCACCTGGAATCGTAAGAATCTTCGGCAGGCGGGGTGCACCGGAACATGGGTGTATGCTTCCTTCAGGTCGAGGGAGCACATCCAGTCCCCTTCCTCCAAGAGAGGATACAAAACCGGGAGAGATAGCATTCGAAACTTCTCCCGGGCCAGGAATTTGTTGAGCTTCCTGAGGTCCAGTATGGGGCGCAGGTCCCCGGTCTTTTTTGGAACTAAAAAGTAGCGGGAGTAAAACCCCGTACCCCACTGGTCCCTGGGGACCGGCTCGACCGCCCGAAGCTTCAAGAGGGCTTTTGCTTCGGTTATAAGGGTCGGTAGCTGCGAACGATTGCAGGGGACTAAACTTGGGGGACTGTCCGGCGGCGAGGACACAAAGTTGAGCGAGTAGCCCTCGGAGACGATCCGGAGCACCCAAGCGTCTGAGGTAATCCCGGTCCATGCCTCCAGGAAGGACCGAAGACGGCCCCCGATCGGAAGGGGTTCCTGTGAAAGTGCGGAGGGGAACCCGCCCCGTCCGCTCAGCCCGTCAAAAGGAAGGCGCGGGCTTAGAAGGGCCCTGCGCCGGGGCTTGGGTTTGTCCCCCTCTGCCTCGCTGAGACGGACATCTCGGAGGCGGTCTCGAGAAAGCCGGGGTCGACTTCTGAGGGTATCGGCGCGGCGGAGGCCGAAAGGGTTTCTGCGGCGGGGGCCTAGGTTTGGGGCGGACCAGGGATGCTAGAGAGCGCTCCTGCTCCGACAAGCGCTTGGTCGCCGCATCCAATGACTCGTCAAATAACTCGGACCCCACACAAGGCAAGTCTGCAAGGCGTTCCTGCAGGTTTGGGTCCATGTCGAGGGTGCGAAGCCAGGCCAAGCGGCGCATGGCCACTGCGAGGGCCGACACCCTCGAAACCAGCTCAAAGGCGTCGTACACTGCATGGAATAGGTACAACCGCAATTGGGACAGGTTGGACATAAACTTATCGAATCCTGCTCTTTGGGAGTCCGGTAACGAGTTTCGATATTGAGGGAGGTCCTTCACCATACCACGCAAATAGGAGGAAAAGGTGAAGGCGTAATTTAGAACCCTGGTGGCCATCAGGGAATTTGAATAGAGGCGACGGCCAAACTTGTCCAGGGTCCGCCCCTCCCTGCCTGGTGGAACCGCCGCAGAAACCCGTGAGGGCTGTGATTTTTTTAGAGCAGACTCCACCAGAAGAGACTGGTGTGAGAGCTGCGCCTTATCGAACCCTTTAGGAGGAATCGTCCTATACTTCGATTCCATTTTTGAAGGTACAGACGTGACTGTAAGAGGGTTTGACAAGTTCTTCAGCCAGGTCTGCAAAAGGACACTGTTGAGAGGGAGTCTAGGCACCTCTCTAGGAGGAGTGGGGAGGTCCTGTTCCTCCAAAAATTCTTTGGAATACCGAGAACTTACCATCAGGTCAATCCCCAGGGCTTGGGCCATGTCCTGAACGAAGGATGAAAACGAGGACGGCCTAGCCTGGGGAGACGGGGTTCTCGACCGCCCCACCGAGGAGAGGGGGGAGGCCTCATGGGAATAATGAGGATCCCTAACAGATCCCGAGTCCCAGGATCCCCTCTCGAGGGCCCTCGAGGGGGAAGGGGAAGTTGTCCTCCTCGCAGAACCCTTGGGTGAGGACCCCGGGGTTCGTGGGACACTCTCCCGTTTCCTCGGCGAGGCGGCCCGGGAAGACTTCCCACGAGGTGAGCGGAGGAGCCTCGGGTTGTCGAGGCGCAACTCCGACACCTGCAGCGCCTCGCCCCCGAACGAGGTCGCGTCGAGGGCGAGGCGCGCCTGGAAGACCCGGAGGAAGAGGAGGAAAGACGGCGCACTCTGCGCAACTTTTCTTTGGGCCTTACACTCCGCTCAGGGGGTTCCCCCGAGGTCGAGGTCCGGGGCGGGGCCGAGACCGAGGTGAACGGGGCCACAGTACCCGAGACCGAGGTCGCCGAGGCCGGGGCTCCCGTGGTCGAGGGAGCCGAGGCCGGGGCCTCCGAGACCGAAGGCGCCCCGGCCGAGGTCGAGGCCGCCGGAACCGCAACACGTTGCAACACTTCCAGGGCTCCCGACAGCTCCGATGAGATCAGAGCTCGGAGGAGATCCTGGAAGGCCGGAATCCCCACGAAGGTGGGGAGTTCCGAGTCCGGGGCACACTCCCTGGAGGGCGACCTCGGTCTCGAGTATTCCCTCGGGGTGTGCGGAGTCGAGGTCCGATGCGGGGCCGGGGTCGACCCACCCGCCTTGGCCTGACTCGAGGATGGCTTCTTTGCTGAAGGGGATGGAACAGAGGACTTACCCGAAGCTTGCTTCACGGACGACGCCTTCGAGGAGGATGGCCGAGGCGAGGCCGAGGCCCCCGAGGACGCCGAGGCCGAGGTCAAGGCCGGGGCCGAAGCCGAGGCCGACGTCGAGGCCTTAGGCGGCGCGTCGACGGCGAACAATTCCGCCATTCTGGCCTTGCGGCGACGGAGGGCCCTGTTTTGGAAGGTAGCACAGCGATCACACGACTCTGTCGGATGTTCGGGCCCAAGACAGACAATGCACCACCGGTGAGGGTCAGTGATGGAAAGCAACCTCTCACACCGGCTGCACTTTTTGAATCCCGTAACAGGACGGGACATCCACGAAGAAAAAGAAGAGGGCCGGGAACGTACCGACGTCCCGCGGCCACGGCTTCCGGGAGCCCCCGGAGCCAGACGAAAAACGAAATACTTTTTTTTTTTTTTTTTTTGAAAAGAACCGAAAAGAAAAACAGCACCGCGAACTAATTCGATGGAAAACAAACTAAACGCGGCAGCTAGAAGGCAAAAACACTGGAGCTCAGATCCACAGGGCTTTCTTGCTCCGCGGAAAAAATTGAACTGAGGACCACGAGGTGGGATGCGCCCTCTAGTGGGCGAGAAGGCATGCACATGCGTGGTGCAGTGTGCAAACTTGAAACTTCAATCAAGTTTGCTTGAAAAGCTGTCCGCGCCGGGGCTCCGTAGATGACGTCACCCACATGTGAGAATATCATGCCTGCTTGTCCTGGGATAATAATAAGACTGATGTTTATGTTTCGTGTATATTAAAATAGTGACAAATATGCATGCAATATAGATGAACTGCATGCACCAGAGAGACCAAATAACTATAGGCTGTATAAAAACGTGAGTGTTTTATAAAAATGAAAAAGGGTATAAGAAGATAGTGATTAAGTGATAGAAACGGATAATAGCGTGATGGGGACTAGAAAAGCAGAGAAAATTGTGGAGAATATGAATAAAGAAAAAGCATACAAGATACATACCATGGTTAGCATATTCATAACTTATTTTATTTTATTTCTTCTGACACAGTAGGAACATGCCCACCCCTCCATTGATTGGATCGGCTGTCTTTCAATCACAGTTGTTTCTCCTTGGTCCTTTTTTGTCATTTTGCAACTACTGCTTTACGTTTTTTATAAGGTCCCTTTACGTTTCTTTATCATTTATATTTTATGGCATTTTTTCAGCAATTTTACTTTTGTGAGTTTTCACGATCACATGTGACGCTCGGTGAAAATACAGTTTGGTAAGTTTTACATATTTGTCACTTTTTCACCTGGTTTTATTGTATCTTGTTTTTCTGGCGGTTTAATTTTATCAACCCGCATCTCTTCTCGCTTTTTCTAGTTCGCCGAGTTCGTTTTTATTTTTATTTTTTATTTGTTAATCCATAGGTTCCCCTTTTTCTTTAAGCCATATACATGCTTTGACTCAGCAGACCCGGGTTTTTTTTAAGTCATTTTAACTATCGTGGCGTACAATACCTGGGTCAAAACATATATTTCTTTTTAGATTCTTCAAACATCAAATAAGGCAACAAACGGCTAATTTTATTTTTATTTCTATTAGTGACCCACAAATATCAAGTTTGAATAAGTGACAATACTTTAGTTTAAGTCCAACAGCCCCGCTCGAAAGGTTCATTAGTGAAATCTTTCATAAGCTATTCATGGGTATACATAGTCAACACTAATGCCGATATCTCTCTCCTTTTTAAAAGATAGCGTCACTATTTCCATTTTTGAATTGAGACTGGTCATTTTCCTTGTCTGCATGTTTGATTATTTTAGACTGTTAGTTTTCCGAGCCATGCTAAGGTCATTTTTTTACTTTTGATTTTTTTTACTTTTGATTATGTATGGTGTTTTTAAGTATGAGGTGATCTGTCTGTTCATTTATTTACTCATTTGTCTTTTATGGCAAGTTTTTCCATGATATTCATTCTTGTGTTTTCTGCTCTTATCATTACACAATACATTAGATTATATAACATATTAGATAATATAAAAGTTTTTTTATATATACTTATTTATGTTATATTAATTAATATTTTTTTATATGTGTTGATCGAATATGTTTTATGACAACAGTTTTTAGATACACTGCAATTTTATTATTTTTAATTCTATGCTCACAATTATAGCCTAGGCTTTTAAATTATATCGGGTAATACAAGATATATATATATATATATTTTTATATATGTATCTATTTATGATATGTCTTCTATATGTGATTGTTTCATATGTTCATGATACATGTTTTATATATATATTACTTATTTATTTTCAATCTCGCATATACATCTTGGGTTTATATATTAATTTTTTCTTTTTTATGTTCCTTGATAGTTTTGTTCCACTGAACTTTGTTCTTTGCAATTTTTTGTGGCATTTGATTTTTTTCCTTTTCTACCATGGTATGTATCTTGTATGCTTTTTCTTTATTCATATTCTCCACAATTTTCTCTGCTTTTCTAGTCCCCATCACGCTATTATCCGTTTCTATCACTTAATCACTATCTTCTTATACCCTTTTTCATTTTTATAAAACACTCACGTTTTTATACAGCCTATAGTTATTTGGTCTCTCTGGTGCATGCAGTTCATCTATATTGCATGCATATTTGTCACTATTTTAATATACACAAAACATAAACATCAGTCTTATTATCAGATCACAACAATTCACTTTAAGATTACATAAGATCATCTTGTTGTTTAATTCCACCATTACTGTTTTTAATACATATATTCATATTTTTATTATTTTTTTAATATTGTTTTATATGATTTTAATATTTGTATCTTGTGTTACATTTTGTACTTAAATAGGACCCCTGATGAAGGTTGTCCGAAACACGGACCGTGTTGGGTCCCATGTTTGGTAAAAAGGTTTTAAATATATCTTTTTGGTTGTCACAATAAATTTTGCCTACGTGGTTGTGTTTATTTGAAGTAGCCACCTGATCCCCAGGGATACCAAATCACATACATTTTTGACTGCCTTCATATGCTAAGCACACCTCTTCACACACATTCAGGAGCATGTCCCCATGCTTCAGCATCCCTCCCTCTTTCTTCCACTTTTCTAATGAACGCGGTTCAACTTCTCTCCGCACCACCCCCTCCCCGCCGCTGTGATCTGGTTACTATTCAGCATCTCCCCCTCCATCCCCTTGCCTATTATCTAGCATCTCTCCCATCACATCAGTTCCCTGGTATCTCTTGCCTATGTTCTGGTATTCGGCCGGCAACCCTAGCGGTCTGGCATCTCCCCTACCCCCCAAACTTTCTCCCTCTTTTCACTCCCAAATACCCTCGATTCGTCTCTTTCCCTGCTTTCCATGATCCGTCATACCCGATCTACCTTAATACTTGTCTTGCGTTGTGGAGATCGCTTACATTGGTACCGAGTCATACAGGCCGCCAGTGACCGACCTCGGAATCATTTTTTCGAGGCGTCCCGCCCCGCCGGAAACAAAAAATTGCGTCAGAGGAGGGCGGAAAATCTCGGAGAAATGGTTCCGGGCCGGCTGTTGGCAGCCTCTATGAATTGCTACCGCTGTGGTCCACCTTCATATATAAAAACAAGTTTGGAAGGTAAATTGTGGATGGAATGATACTTGCCTGCGAACTAGGAAGTGAAGGTGTAGAAAACAGATCTCCGACGATGGGAGGATGTGGGGGAAAGATGCTGAACACTACGGGGTAGGGAGAGAGAAAATCGGCAGAGCCCACAGCTGTATGCATGTAGACTGTAACTCCCTGACTACTGAATGCAACCCCCTTACTGCTTTGCCCTGGGTGACAACCAAGCTAGGTACCCCATTTGAGAGAGAGGAGTAGCCTAATGGTTAGTACAAGTGTGTTCGGGTCTGAGTAAAACCAGGATTTGCAGGATCTCCAGGATCCTCATAGATTTGTATTGAGATCCTGGTAAAATTGCAGGATTTCGGTCCACCTTAACAGCAGACCTCCTCTTTTTTTGATTGCCACAGCTCCTGCTATCATTTACTGGAGTCCCCTACAACGCCGTCTTCTCTTTCTCTGCCGGTCCCGCCCCTTATTACACGCTCTTCTCTTCCCGTGTGGGCGAACCGCCAGAGAAGAAGATCTCAACGCGGGGACTCCCTTTAGTTTAGAATGACAACCAGACGGGAATAAAAATAGGCTTGCAACTCCGTCTTCTCCTTCTCTACCGGTCCCACCCCTTATGACATTTTCTTCTCTTCCTGTGTGGGCGGACCAGCAGAGAAGAAGACGTCAGCACGGGGACTCCCTGCAGAATGACAGCCAGAGGGGCAGTAAAATAGGCTACCTGCTTAGTGACAACCAGAGGGGCAGTAAAAAATAGGCTATAACTTATCACACAGAGGGAAAAAAAAAAAAAAAAAGAACAGCAATACTTTGGATTTAGAATTTCAGTAACCTGGTCTACCTTATTGAAACTAATTAGTCAGATTTATTCAATTTTTTATACTGTTTACCCAGGGGAGCTCTGAATAGTTTACATCAGGGGTGCCCAAATGGTCGATCGCAAAGGCAACGCGAGTCAATTGCGTTGCCTTTGTGATCTTTTTCTCCCTGCTGCTTCTCCAAGCCAAGCCTGGCGTGTACAAGCGCTGGACTCACAAGACTTCACCTCTGACGTCAATTCTGACGTTGGAGAAGTTCTGGGCCAGCCAATCGCTGCCTGGCTGGCCTGGAACATCCTCTCCAACGTTAGAATTGACGTCAGAGGTGAAATCTTGTGGGCCCGGCACTTGTATGCGCTATGCCTGGCTCGGGGAAGCAGCATGGAGAAATCGCGTTGGTGGTTTGGGGGTGGGGATAGGAAAAGAATCGGGGAAGTGAGAAGGGCAGGGGAAGAGAGAAAGAAAGGTATGCAGGCAGGGGGAGAGAGAAAGAAAGGCAGAAAGAAATATTGGCTTTACAGAAGAAGGAAGTGTGGGGGGTCACATGATGCGCTCAAGCTAAGCGGACGTGCTTGGCTCACCTCTCTCGCCCCTGCGGCAAGTTTATTGGCATTTACATCAATTTTTTTCTTTGTTTTTGACTTTTTGTGGTATCCTTAGCTGGTGCAGATCGCGGGCTACTGGCTCCTATCTTCTTGGCTGGTCTCTGAGGTATGCCGGCTCGCTCTTCCAAGCTAGCAAAACCTCCACGTGGCCCTTGTACTCCGGCAAAGATGGCGACGCTAACTCCTCCCGCTAATGCGCTCCCGGGTCCGACGGTCACACTACAGACGGAGGCGATAGAAAAACTGAAAAAACATCTGACCGCCATCCTGGATGATAAATTGACCCGCCTGCAGTCTTCAGTGGATAGCCTCAAGGACACCCTGGAGCGGCAAGCTACTCGCCTTCAACAAGCAGAGGAGCGGGTGTCTGCACAGGAGGACCGGACGGGAGCGCTGGAGGCCAGGGCCTCCGCCTTGGAGGAGAAATATGGGAGACTAGAGGACAGGGCTGAGGACCTGGAAAACCGCAGCCGCCGTAATAACCTCCGCCTGATTGGGATTCCAGAATCTGTCCCCGATGCTGGTCTCAGGGAGCTGGTATCTACCTGGTTGCCGAAGGAACTGCACATGGACACGGGTGGCGCCCCCCTGATGGTCGAGCGGGCACACAGGCTTGGGGCTCGCCGAGAGGGGGATCACAGGCCGCGGCCAGTTATAGCTCGCATCCTGAACTATGCGGATAAACACCAGCTACTTACCTGCTGCAAGGCTAAGGGGGATCTTTCCTATGAGGGCCAGCGGATTTTAGTGTTCCAGGACTACTCTGCTTGTGTCTCGGAGCTGCGCTGTGCCATGGCCCCCTAATCTAACTGATGTAAACCGCCTAGAACCCGCCAGGTATGGCGGTATATAAAAAATAAAATTATTATTATTATTACTGTACCCAGCTACATCAGCGCCAAATCCGGTTTGCCCTTCAATACCCTGCCCAGATCCGGGTGTTTCATGACAAGGCTGTTTACTTCACTACCCCAGAGGAGGTCCGCACATTCCTGGCCTCTCTGCCTGGATGATCCCGGGTGGGTCTTCACTGCTCCAGCTTCTGTCCGGTGGGTGCGGGCTGGCCGGTGACTCTTCTCCTTTTCCCACTGCTGCAGGGGAGAGTCTGAGGATTCCTTGGGGCTGTACCAGGGAGACGCATTTTTCCTCTCCCCTGGCTGTTCTGTTTTGCTGGTGGTCCTTTGATCAGCCTTTGGAGTTTTGAGGACTGAACATTTAATGGACTTGAGTTGTTGGGGGGGGGGGGGTCTATTTTCTTTCCTTTGTCTTTCTTCCTTTATTCTCTTCGTTGCTGTCTGACCACCTCATTCCAGCTCTCTGTCTCGGGCTCCGTTAACCTCTTCTCTTTGCGCTGGACCTGGACGGAGATTCGTCTGGTGTTGGCCTGGACTCCTCTTGTCTCCTGTTCTCCTTCTGATTTTTCTTTCTCTCCCTTTGGTGAGAGATCCTCTCTTCATCTCCTTTGTAGTCTGCAGCATTGGTGGGGGCCTGCTGTTGGTGGACCCGGCCTTTCTGGCGATTGTTGGGACTGGGGGTATGACTCTGTTGCATTGTACCTTGCTGTTCTGTGGGCAGGATTGTACCAGGCGTTCTGCTTAGTGCCCTTTTTACCTTTACCCTTGCCTTTGCGGGGGGCGGGTCCTGTTTTCTTCCCTAGGTACTTTTCTCTCTCTCCCTTTACTGGTTCTCTGGGTTTAGCTCACCTCTGTGGCTGCTGTCTGTATGGTCCTCACCTTTTTTGTTCTGTTTTCTTTATGTATCTGGGGGGGGGTGAGCGGGGGTTTGTCTGACTTGGGGGAGGTGGCTGTTTGGGGGACGGCTTTTGGGCGGGGGGGTGGTCAGGGGGGGAGATGGGTGTCTATGTGTGGTATGGTTGTGGATGATTGTAGCGGGGTGTTTGGGGTGGGGGGATTGCTTGAACGCTGGGTGCCTGGAGGAGCTGTTGGGCATGTTCATACTCTCGTGGTATTGCCTTCTGGAGCCGAGCCTAGCTGGGGGGCACAGGTTCCGGTCTGTTTGGTTGGGATTGTCCTATGAGAACGTTGGTGGCTTTTTTCCCTTAGCAGCTATGGTTAATCTCCAGGTGGCCACTTTTAACATAGATGGTATCCATTCACCTGTGAAACGTAAGAAAATTCTCACGTGGCTTAAACAGCATCAAATTGATATTGCCTATCTCCAGGAAACACATCTTTCTGCCTCCGAACATGAGAAGCTGCACAGGGACTGGGTGGGCGAGGTGAGCTATTCTGCCTATACTAGTAGACAGAGGGGGGTTGCTATATTGATCCATAAACAGCTGCCCTTTCATATCCATAAGACTATTCGGGATAAGGAAGGCCGGTATGTCCTTCTTTTGGGGGAACTATGGGGGGTACCACTTTCTCTTTTGCAATTTATACGCCCCCAATGTGTATAGCCATAAATTTTTCTCGGGGCTATTGGGAATATTGACGCAATATCCAACCTATCAGTTGATTTTTGGAGGGGACTTTAATATTGTGGCTGACTCCCCTTTGGACTGTTCTGCCAAGCCGCGGATTCGCAACCAGGATCATCGGGGGGTGAACTTTCTCTGTAGTCAATTGGACCTCGTCGACACGTGGAGAACACTTCATCTGTTCAACCGTGAATTTACCTTTTTCTCTCACCCTCATAACATGTATTCGCGTTTGGATTATCTTTTAGTATCTTCCTCCTTTTTTTCTCGAGTCGACACTGTTACTATTGAAGATATGCCATTATCAGATCATTCAGTGGTGGTAATGGCATTAGGGGTTACAGAGCAGCGGGAGGAGCGCTCTAGGCGTTTTCCGGTTGCCCTGTATGGTGACAAGGATTTTCATACCTTTCTCAGAGCTCAGTGGCTCGAGTATGCTTCACACAATAGAACCTCGGATGTGAACCCGGAAATCTTTTGGGAGGCTTCTAAGGCTGTCCTGCGGGGGCACATTATACAATATGTCACGACTCAACGCAAAAGGCAGGGGGCGGAGCTTTTGACCCTCTCACAGACTCTGGCCGCTCTACGACGGCGTCACCAATCCAGCTTGGCTATGGATGAGCTTCAACAAATTAAGTCTCTTCGTATCCAAATTAATGCGATCCTTGATCAGAGAGCCCGCCATAATATTTATTTTCAGAAATTTCGCCTTTATCAATGGGGGAACCGGGCGGGCAAACTCCTAGCGGTTCTGGGGCAAGCCTACAGGAAGAAGCAACTTATCCGTCTGGTGCGGAATAAGCAGGGATTGAGCTTTACTTGGGAGTCCCAAATTCGGGACCAATTTATGGCCTTTTATAAGTCCCTTTATGCCCGCAGAGACTTTACGGAGGCCGAGCGGGATTCTTTTTTTAAGGATCTCTCTCTACTGAGCCTTTCTGAGAGCCAAGTGGGGCGGTTGAATGCACCTATCTCAGCGGATGAGATCCGTTTGGGCATCAAGAAAATGCATCTTGCTAAATCTCCGGGACCGGACGGTTACCGTCCAGAGTATTACAAACTTCTGTCTGACATTTTGGTTCAGCCTTTGGAGGCTTACTTTCATCATTTATCCATTGGCACCGCTGGTCCTCGACACAATTTAGCCCACATTACCTTGCTTCCGAAGCCGGGGAAAGATCCCACGCAGGTCGGATCTTACAGACCCATATCCTTATTGAATCAGGATGCCAAGTTGTTGGCTTCGATTTTAGCGGCTCGGTTAAATCTTTTTCTCCCGCAACTTGTGGGCGAGGATCAGGTGGGGTTTGTTCCTCACAGGTATGCCTCTATGAATCTGATCAAGGCGTTATCCGCCATACATGATCATAGAGGGGATGGTGGCACTTCGGCGATAGCTGGCCTAGATATGGAGAAGGCGTTCAACAGCATATCTTGGCAGTATTTATTTTGGGTTCTGCCGCAGTATGGATTGACTGGGAACTTTGTACATTGGATTCAGGGTCTTTATACCGCGCCCATGGCCCGTCTTCTTATAAATGGGGTCTGTCGTCCACTTTTGAACTCTGCCGGGGGACGCGCCAGGGCTGCCCTCTTTCGCCGCTTCTGTTTGTCTTGGCGTTGGAACCCTTGACCATTAAGATGCTTACCTGTCCTGATCTGCGCGGGATCCGGGTGGGGTGCACTGAGTGTCGCCTCACTCTATTCGCCGACGACATCTTACTTTTTCTCGACCAGGCTCCCATCCATTTGCCGATCGCTCTTCGCTTGGTGACGAACTTTGGTGTTCTTTCGGGCCTTCAGGTCAATTGCGATAAGTCTGAGGTGATGCCTCTTACGGGCCTTGGCTGGGCGCCCTGGCATGCGCAATTACCTATCCCGCCGGTGCAAAAACCTATGCGGTACCTGGGTATATATCTACATCCGGATTCCCGAGTTCTATATAAAGCTAACATCCTGGACGCCATCAAGAAGATTGGACTTCTTTGCGATACTTGGAGGGATCTTCCCCTGTCACTTTTTGGACGGGCTGCTCTCATTAAAATGATCCTTTTGCCTAAAATTCTTTACCCGATTCAAACGGTGCCTTTTTGGATTTTGTAACGCGATATTGGTAAGCTTCGTTCTGTCTTTACTACCTTCTTGTGGTGTTCTCGTTTGGCACACATTAGTTATGTCAAGTTAACCCTTCCTAAAGTGCAGGGGGGTCTCGGCCTACCAGATATTAGAGTTTATAATGTGGTGGCCCTTCTGCGCTTTATTCATGAGGGGGTTTCTTGATCGGCTCAATTCTCCCCTCCGGGGTGGCTGAATGATTGGTGTGCTCCATATACGTTTCTAAATCTGTTGCATTCTCCCCGTGACTGTGGAAGTGGGGGACTGCCCTCTAAGCTACGGTTTCTGAAGCCCTTCCGTTTGGCGTGGCTGTGGTGGCGTAGAGTTCAAGGCAAAACACCAGTGGCATCTCCGTTCTTGCAGTTGATGGGCAATCCGGCTTTTCCATCTGGTCTTGGATGCAGCAGCCCTTTTGCAACTTGGGCTTCACAAGGGGCCGGTGCCCTCTATGAGATGTTGGTTGAGGGTTCGGGCACCTTTGCCTCGTTTATGCAATTCCAGGACCGTTGGGCCGTCCCAAATACTCAGTTTTTTGCTTATTTGCAGGCCCGGCATTATTTCAATAGCCTTTCCCAAGCCCATGGGTCGGCGTGGTTGTGTGGGCCCCTGGATGACTATGTTTTGCGCGTACCCGCCTCGATGGGGTCGCTCTCTGTCTGGTACAAAATAGCTGGAATTGTTCCTTCCACAGGCCTTCTGTCTCAATTGCGGGACCAGTGGAACCGTGCTCTTTTTACTTCCTATACGCCAGATGCCTTCCGGGAGCTTTTTCAGGTCCTACAGGTCTTCGTGCGGTCTGCGGCTTTACAGGAGACTCAGTTCCGGGTTCTTCAAAGAGTCCATATTACTAAGCAGCGGGGGGCTAGGATGGGCCTGTGGGATGATGACTTGTGTAGTAAATGAGGGGGGAGCCCTGAGACGCTTTTGCATTCCTTTTTGGAATGTCCTCAACTCACTTTGTGGAATACGTCTTTTGCGCAGCTTCGACTGATCTTGCAGAGGGATTTGGAGTGGGATTATAAGACGTTGCTTTTGGGTGACCAATCTTTCCTGGACACTCAGGGACTCACGGAACCTCAGCGACGTTTTGTATACCTGATTCTCTTGGCGGTCAAGTGAACTATTTTGCTTCACTGGACTCAAGATGGGCCAATTCCTGTTGACAGTTGGCTGGGTCAGCTGTCAGATCTGGCTAGCTTCGAGCTTCGCCATTACCGGCATACATTAAACCCTGAGAGGCTGGCCTATAAGGCTCTTTGGCATATGTTTCTACAGCTACCTTTGGTTGCCCGGTATAGGGGGGGACGAGGGGGGATTGATGGGGGGGAATGGTTGTGGAGTGTTTGTTGTTCTGGATGGTTGGAGCTGAGTGTTGTGGTGAGTGTCCCTCCCAGTAGGGGGAGCTGATTTGGATGGCTGTTTTTTGTTGTTTGTTCTACTAAAAAAAAAAAATGGTTGGGGGCCGACAGGGTACCAGGGGACGACGCTTTTTGTGTCTGCGTCTTTTCGCTCACTCTGGGGGGTCCATGGGGGATTTATGTATATATTTTTCTATTGCTACTGTGTTGGGCTGAGTCTGCCTCCTCTTCCTCTGTTTCAGTTGTCAGCTCTTTCCGTTCCCGATTGTTGGCAGAGGTTAGTCCTCTGGGGCACTTTTACTGTTATTGTACCCTCTCTGTGACCTTTTCCTGGGTGCAGTTTTGGTTCTTACATTGCTGTTTGTACTTGCATTTTTGGTATGTACAACGTTGGTGTCCTTATTGCCCTTGTTATCTTGTTGTTCCCTTCCTACTAATAAAAATGATTAAAAAAAAAAAAAAGAAAAGAAGAAGGAAGTGCAACCAGAGGCTCATGAAATCACCAGACAAAAAGGTAGGAAAAATGATTTTATTTTCAATTTAGTGATCAAAATGTGTCCGTTTTGAGAATTTATATCTGCTGCCTATATTTTGCACTGTGGCCCCCTTTTACTAACCGTAATAACAGTTTTTAGCGCAGGGAACCTATGAGCATCGAGAGCAGCGCAAGGCTTTCAGTGCAGCTCTCTGTGCTAAAAAAGCAATGTTACTTACCGTAACAGTTGTTATCCAGGGACAGCAGGCAGCTATTCTCACTAGTGGGTGACGTCATCCAACGGAGCCCCGATGCGAACATCTCACAAGCATACTTGCTTGTAGAAACTTTTAGAAGTTTCGAGTTGCCCACACCGCGCATGCGCGAGTGCCTTCCCGCCCAATGCACCGGACGTGTCTCCTCAGTTCAGATAGCTAGCAGAGAAGCCAACTCAGGGGAGGTGGGCGGGACGTGAGAATAACTGCCTGCTGTCCCTGGATAACAACTGTTACGGTAAGTAACATTGCTTTATCCCAGGACAAGCAGGCAGGTATTCTCACTAGTGGGTGACCTCCAAGCTAACCACAAAGGGATGGTGGGAGAGTTGGCAACTTAGGAGAACAAATTTTGTAACACTGTTTGGCCAAACTGTTCATCCCGTCTGGAGAAGGTATCCAGACAATAGTGTGAGGTGAAGGTATGAACCGAGGACCAAGTGGCAGCCTTACAAATCTCCTCAATCGGTGTCGATCTGAGGAAAGCTACAGAGGCTGCCATTGCTCTGACCTTATGGGCTGTGACTTTACTGTGAAGGGGTAATCCAGCCTGGGCATAGCAGAAAGAGATACAAGCCGCCATCCAGTTGGAGATGGTGCACTTAGAGATAGGGCGTCCCAACTTGTTCGGATCAAAGGAGATGAAAAGTTGAGGAGCAGTTCTGTGAGGCTTGGTGCGTTCCAGGTAGAAAGTCAAAGCACGCTTACAGTCCAGAGTGTGAAGAGCTGATTCTCTAGGATGAGAATGCGGCTTCGGAAAAAACACAAGAAGAACAATGGACTGATTCAGATGAAATTCCGAGACCACCTTGGGGAGGAATTTCGGATGAGTGCGAAGGACCACCTTGTCATGATGAAACACTGTAAAGAGCGGATCCGCAACCAATGCTTGAAGTTCACTCACTCGACGGGCAGAAGTGAGGCCAATGAGAAGCACTACTTTCCAAGTGAGAAATTTCAGAGGAGCCTTGTTAAGAGGTTCAAATGGAGGCTTCATAAGTTGAGAAAGAACAACATTGAGGTCCCAAACCACTGGCGGCGGTTTGAGGGGAGGATTGACATGGAAAAGTCCTTTCATGAATCTGGAAACCACAGGATGTGCAGAAAGAGGTTTCCCCTGAAGAGGCTAGTGGAAAGCAGCAATTGCACTAAGATGGACTCTGATCGATGTAGACTTGAGACCAAAATGAGGCAGGTGCAAAAGGTAGTCCAAAACAGAGGACAAGGAGGCATGTTGCGGTTCCTTGTGATGAGAAAAACACCAAGTAGAGAATCTAGTCCATTTCTGGGAATAGCATTGTCTAGTCATGCTTCCAAGTCATGTCCGACTCCCTCTGGCCTATCGACCACCTGACATGCCAGAGGGAGTCGGACATGACTTGGAAGCGGAATTGAGACAGGAGTGCAGGACTGGAAGTGTAACAGTGATGGGGGACTTCAACTACCCGGGGATAGATTGGAGTACGGGTCACTCCAACTGCACTAGGGAGACAGGATTTGTAGAAGCGGTGAAAGACTGCTTCATGGAGCAACTAGTCAAAGAACCGACGCGAGGGGGTGCTACTCTTGACCTCATCCTAAACGGATTAGGGGGGCCAGCGAGAGGGGTAGAAGTGGGAGGACCACTAGGCAACAGTGATCACAACATGATTAGATTCACACTAGAAAGAGGGACACCCGTGGTTAGGAGGACTGCAACAACTGCGCTGAACTTCAAGAAAGGGAACTATGCTGCTATGAGGGAAATGGTGGGGAGGAAGCTCAGAAACATCTTTAGGATGGAGACTGTGGGAAGCGCCTGGACCCTATTCAGGGACACCCTGCAGAAAGCGCAGAGAATGTACGTCCCCAATTTCAGGAAAGGCTGCAAGAACAAACGATCAAAGGACCCGGTTTGGATGTCAACAGAAGTAAAAAGGGCGATAAAGGACAAAAAAGTATCTTTCCGGAGGTGGAAAAAGGACCCAACAGAGGAAAATCACCAGACGCATAGGAAATGCCAAAAGGAATGCCACCGAGAGGTAAAAAAAGCAAAGGGGAAATACGAAGAGGGGCTGGCCAGGGAGACGAAAAACTTCAAGGCATTCTTCAGTTACGTTAAGGGAAAGCGACCAGCGAGAGAGGAGGTGGGGCCGTTGGACGATGGGGACAGGAAGGGAGTGATTAAGGATGATAAAGAGGTAGCTGAGAGGTTGAACACGTTCTTCTCGTCGGTTTTCACGAGCGAAGACACAACTAATATACCGGACTCAGAGGAGCTCATGAGTGGGGAACAGGCTGAAAAATTAGAGCACATAGAGGTAAGTAAGGAGGATGTCCTCAAACAGATAGACAGATTAAAATGTGGCAAATCACCGGGCCCGGACGGGATCCACCCAAGGGTTCTGAAGGAACTAAGACAGGAAATAGCGGGCACAATCCAACATGTTTGCAACCTATCCTTGAAAACTGGTGAGGTACCAGAGGACTGGAAAGTGGCAAATGTCACACCTATCTTCAAGAAGGGATCGAGGGGTGACCCCGGGAACTACAGGCCGGTGAGCCTGACTTCAATTATAGGGAAGATGGTGGAAGCTATGATCAAGGACGGCATTTGCGAGCACATCGAGAGGAATGGCCTACTGAGAACAAGCCAGCACGGATTCTGCAAGGGAAGATCATGCCTAACGAACCTTCTGTACTTCTTTGAGGGAATAAGCAGTCGGGTGGACAATGGGGAGCCCATAGACATCATTTACCTCGATTTTCAAAAGGCTTTCGACAAGGTGCCACATGAAAGGCTACTTAAGAAGCTGTGGAGCCACGGGGTGGGAGGGGATGTGCACAGATGGATCAAGCACTGGTTGTCAGGTAGACTGCAGAGGGTCGGAGTAAAGGGTCAATATTCTGACTGGCGGGGAGTCACGAGCGGTGTGCCACAGGGATCGGTGCTGGGGCCGATACTCTTTAATATATTCATCAATGACCTGGAAAGGGAGGTAAAGTGTGAGGTTATAAAATTCACAGACGATACCAAACTGTGCGGCAGAGTTAGGACCAGGGAGGAGTGTGAGGACCTGCAAAGGGACCTGGACAAGCTGGAAGACTGGGCAAACAAATGGCAAATGCGCTTCAACGTGGACAAATGCAAGGTCATGCATATAGGGAAAAAGAACCCGCTGTTCAGCTATAAATTGGGGGGGGTATTGTTGGGAGACAGCAGACTCGAGAGAGACTTGGGTGTGCTGGTGGATGCATCACTGAAGCCATCTGCACAGTGCGCGGCAGCCTCGAAAAAAGCCAACAGGATGCTGGGCATCATAAAGAAGGGCATAACAACCAGAACACAGGAAGTCATCATGCCACTGTATCGAGCGATGGTGCGCCCACATCTGGAATACTGCGTTCAGTATTGGTCGCCGCACCTCAAGAAGGACATGGCGGTACTTGAAAGAGTCCAAAGGAGAGCAACGAGAATGGTAAGAGGGCTGGAACACTGCCCATACGCCGAGAGGCTGGATAGGCTGGGGCTCTTCTCTCTGGAGAAAAGGAGGCTCAGGGGAGATATGATAGAAACCTTCAAGATCATGAGGGGCATAGAGAGGGTGGATAGGGACAGATTCTTCAGACTGAAGGGGACAGCTAATACGAGGGGGCATTCTGAGAAACTGAAGGGAGATAGGTTCAAAACAAACGCAAGGAAGTTTTTTTTCACCCAGAGGGTCGTGGACACTTGGAATGCATTACCGGAGGAAGTGATCAGGCAGAGTACGGTCCAGGGATTCAAACAGGGATTGGACGGATTCCTGAGGGATAAAGGGATCATGGGATACTGAAGGAGGAGCTGGGATGTAACACAAGTATAGAAAGTTAACCAGGTAATGAGTAAAAACCAACCAGGTCGTGCATGTGAAAGACCGGAGGGCTAGGGCTTCGATAGGAAGGCAGGACTTAAATGGGAAGCCAAGGTGGCAATGGAGCCCCTTCTGATGATTCTGACAGGTCGTGACCTGTTTGGGCCGCCGCGGGAGCGGACTGCTGGGCAGGATGGACCTGTGGTCTGACCCGGCGGAGGCACTGCTTATGTTCTTAGTAGCAGGCTTCCTTGAAGCTTCCAAAACATCCCGCACAGCTGGTGAAAACTGAAGGGGAGTTATGCTGAGAGGAACCAAGCTGTCAGGTGTAGCGACTGCAGGTTGGGATAAGCAGAGATGGAAACATTGGCAGAAGGAAGGGCTCCCTGCAGCTGAGTTGCAGAAGGAGGGAGTACCAAGGTTGTCTGGGCCACCGAGGAGCAATCAGAATCATGGTGGCCCGGTCGGACTTGAGCTTGACCAGAGTCTTTTGAATGAGAGAAAACGGAGGAAACGCATACAGAAAGAGATTCCCCCAGTCCAGAAGAAAAGCTTCCGCCTCGAGACGATGAGGAGTGTAGATCCTGGAGAACTGAGGCAGTTTGAAGTTGTGGGGAGCTGCAAAGAGGTCTATCTAAGGCGTTCCCCACAGGGGAAGGGGCGTGGAATGGAGAGTCCATTCGTGAGGCTGTAGAAGACGATTCAAGTTGTCCGCCAAGGCATTGTCCGCCCCCTGAATGTAGACAGCTTTGAGGAAGGCGTTCTGGCGAATCGCCCAATCCCAAACTTTCAGAGCTTCCTGACAGAGGGAGGCCGATCCCGTGCCTCCCTGCTTGTTGACATAATACATGGTGACCTGATTGTCCGTACGAATGAGGACCACCATGTCGTGAAGTAGATGCTGAAAAGCAGTGAGAGCATTGAAAATCGCCCTGAGCTCCAGGAGATTGATATGGCACAGACGATCCGCACTTTTCCAATAGCCCTGGGTGCGTCCAGATGAGCCACCCAAGCATAGGTCGAGGAGTCGGTTGTGAGGACCTTCTGATGGGTAGGCATGTGAAACAGCAAACCTCTGGAAAGATTGGAAGAGAGCATCCACCAGCGAAGCAACTGCAGCAGAGCAGGAGTGACCTGAATGTGATGAGTCAGAGGGTCGGAGATCTGCAACCTTTGAGAAGCCAGGGTCCACAGAGGAATCCGCAGGTGAAGTCTGGCAAAAGGCGTCACGTGAACCGTAGAGGCCATGTGGCCCAGGAGCACCATCATGTGTCTCGCCGAGATGGACGGACGAGAAGAGACTGAGTGACAAAGATGAAGAAGAGCCGCCAGGCGTTGAGGAGGAAGGAACGCCCTGAGTTGAATAGTATCCAGAACAGCTCCGATGAAGGGGAGAGACTGTGAAGGTTGAAGATGAGATTTGGAAAAATTGATCTCGAATCCCAGACTCTGCAGAAACCAGATTGTCCTCTGAGTGGCCCGAACGGCCCCCTGAGATGTGGAATCCTTGATGAGCCAGTCGTCGAGGTAGGGAAACACCTGCAGACCATGGTTCCTGAGTGCTGCGGCCACCACAACCAGGCATTTGGTGAAGACTCTGGGAGATGAAGATATGCCGAAAGGGAGCACTCTGTACTGAAGATGAAGGTGTCCCACCTGAAATCTGAGATATTTACGGGAGGCCAGATGGATGGGAATATGAGCGTAGGCCTCCTTGAGATCCAGGGAACATAACCAGTCGTTCTGCTCGAGGAGGGGATAGAGTCAACATGCGAAACTTCTCCCTGAGGTCCAAAATAGGACGCAGGTCGCCCGTCTTCTTCAGAACAAGGAAGTACCGGGAGTAAAAACCCCTGTTCTGTTGGTCCACTGGGATCGGTTCGATGGCACGAAGCCGGAGCAAAGCCTGAGCTTCCTGAAGAAGGGCAGTCTGGGTTAAGTTGGAAGGATACTCTCTTGGAGGATGTTCCGGAGGAACATGATGGAACTGAAGAGAGTATCCCTCTCTTACGATGGAAAGGACCCAGAGGTCAGTGGTAATAGTTGAAGGGATACTTTTCATGTGTCTTGCAGTTTTTCTTTCAACTGTGTTTGAAGCTGTAAAAAACCAGACCCTGTTTGTTTTTCCTTCTTTTGCTGATATTCTACAAGGCCATTTTATGTTTGAGAGATGTGTTTTCTTATCATGTTGTGAAGTGAATTCAATTGTTTTCATAGCTGTATTTGTAAGAAGCCTTAGATAACAAAAAGTGTCTGCTATGCAGAGCACCATTTGGACTTCAGCCTTTAGATAGTAAGGGTTTGTTATTTCTTTAAAGTTTCATGTGACCTGTCACCATATATGACTTGTATTTACGTCACATGCTGACGACATTGACTCATGTAAAATTATATAAAAAGAGTGGTAAAGCTAACAATAAATTGGACATGTTTGGGAGATCTGTTGTCTCTAAGATATTGTCCCCAGATGCATCTGACTTGGTAATGACAGAGTGTGTGAGGCAGTAATTGGGACTTAATCCTTTCAATAGTCATCCATCGATGGTAAAAATGATGGAGACGACCTCCGATGGGAAAAAGCGGGGAGGGCAGAACGGTGGAAGTTATGCTCCCTAGGAGACAGTCAAAAAGGCTGGGGAGCCTTAGGGACAGCAGAAGGCTGAGGTTTTTGCTGGGGCTTCTGCTGATGCTGCCTCTTCACCGGTGGCTGAATGTCGGGGGCCTGCTTCGGCGGGTAGTGCCGCTGATAAATCATAGGTGGACGAGAGATAGCAGGTTTGGGCTTCTGGCGGAGAATAGATTGAAAAGATTTTTCATGTTTGGACAGCTTCTCCGTCGCTGCTTCAATGGACTCGTCGAAAAGGTCCGCTCCTGCACAGGGAACATTTGCCAGCCTGTCCTGGAGATTCGGGTCCATATCAATGGTGCGATGCCACGCCAAGCGTCTCATGGCCACCGAACAAGCAGCCGCTCTGGCCGAGAGCTCAAAAGCGTAAGATGATTGCATCATCTGCAGGCGGAGTTGGGACAATGACGCCAGTACCTCTGAGTACTCGAAGCGAGCCTGAGAGTCCAGATAGGGCAAATACTTTTGAAGAATGGATAGAAAAAACTCAAAATAGGTCGCAAAATGAAAGCTGTAATTCAGGACTCGAGAAGCCATCATCGAGTTCTGGTAGATGCGCATGCCAAATCTGTCCATGGTTTTGCCCTCCCGGCCAGGAAGAGTAGAAGCATAGACATGGGAGGGATGAGACCGCTTCAGAGAGGATTCAACCAAGAGGGCCTGGTGAGAGAGCTGTGCCCCGTCGAAGCCCATATGGTGCACCGTGCGGTATCTAGCATCCAACTTCCTGGGACCGCAGGGATGGAGTATGGGGTTTCGAAGCATCTCATGAAAGTCTGGTCCAGAAGCTTATGTAGAGGCAGACAAAGAGACTCGGCAGGAGGTTGAGGAAGATGCATCGTCTCCAGATATTCCTTAGAGAACTTGGAACCCGAATCCAGGGACCACCGCCATCTGCCTCAGGAAGGACGAGAATGATAACTGGTCCGCCAAGGCCGGGCCTCGAGACGGGCTCGAAGATGAGGCGGCCTGGTCCGCCGAGGACTGGCACGGAGAGAACGAACCCCCGCAGTCCTCGACTTCCGGCATAGGAGGAGGAGGCGAGTACTCCGGGGAAAACTCCCAGAAAGGTTGCTTCCGACGAGGCGAGGCATGTCTCGAATGCCTCGATGAGTGCCTCGATGAATGCCTCAATCGAAGACCGGAGCTGTGTCGAGAAGCAGGCCTCGAGCGATGAGGCGAGCAAAGCCCAGACGAGGCAGCCACCGAGTAGATGGGACTGGAGGCTGTGGATCGAAGCAGCAGAGGCTGAGACGAGGCCCCCTGAGGCGCTCCCCAAGGCTCGAGGCTAGGCATCGCAGAGGAAGTTTCTGGGCCAGGCAAGCCATGCATCGAGGGTATCGGTTCCAAAGGTGGCATGGGCAAAGACTCTGCTCCTTGCGAGACATGCCCCGAAGCCAGACCAGACACTCGCCGAGACTCTGCTCCCAGCAGCGAGAGTGTGCGCCGAGGAGGCACCGGAGGCGGCACGACCTCGCGGGAGGCTTCCGCGTGCCCAGGCTGGATCTGGGAGAGAAGCATCGGCCCAATTTTGGTAAAGAGCTCGACAAATCGCTTCTCCATCAGGGCGTGGAACGACGCCGGCAAAGAGGGATCTGCATCACCAATGGGACCTCCCGCACGGACATCGGTAACTCGGCCGCCAGGGGGCTTGGACTTAGAGGCCTTGGGCATCTTAAGCACCACTTGAGTCGAAGCCGGCACGAACGAGGCAGGCTTGAGCAGACACGAGGCCGAAGATGTTGAATCGGAAGTCGAAGGCGTGGCACTCTGTGAAGAGGGCAGCACCGGGGACGCCTCCATGCTAAACAGTGACTCCCACAAAATACAGCGACGCTTAAAAGCACGTGCTGTAAGTGTGGAGCAAGGCCGGCACAATTTCGGAAGATGTTGAGGCCCGAGACACTGAAGACAGCGTCGATGAGGGTCCGTCAACGAAATCGCGCGCTGGCACTTGACACACTTTTTAAAACTGATAACAGGCCGGGACAAAGGCCGAAAAAGCTCCGCCGCAAGGTCGAAGCCGCAGGGCCACGGCCACACGGCCTGCCCAGTCGAACAATCGATAGAAATTTTTTTTTTTAAAAAACAATAAAACGCAACGTGAGCCAACGATAATGAGCCCAAAAAATTCAAAACCGCGGGCACAGAAGGCACAAAGAAGGAACTTCGTGCAGAGAGTTTCAAAGGCAAACTTCTCAGCTCCGCGGAAGAGAAAGAACTGAGGAGACACGCCCGGTGCATCGGGCAGGAAGGCACTCGCACATGCGCAGGGTGGGCAACTCGAAACTTCTAAAAGTTTCTACAAGCAAGTATGCTTGTGAGATGTCCGCATCGGGGCTCCGTTGGATGACGTCACCCACTAGTGAGAATACCTGCCTGCTTGTCCTGGGATAAACGCTATTGCGGTTTAGTAAAAAGGGAGAGGGTAAATTTGTCTATTTTAGTATAGTTGTTACTGAGGTGACATTGCATATTTTAAAGTCATCTGCCTTGACCTCTGAAAAAAAATCCGAATTCAAATGATAATTAACATTTTCTCTGTGTACAGTGTGTTTTGTGTTTTTTTTTTAATTTTATTGTTGGTAGATCATTTTGACTTGGTCATTTTAAAAGTAGCTTGCAAGCCAAACAAGTGTGGGTACCCCTGATTTACATGAATTTATTCAGGTACTCAAGCATTTTTTCCTGCATGTCCTGGTGGGGCTCACAATCAATCTAATGTACCTGGGGCAAGGGTGGTTAAGAGACTATCCCAGGGTCACAAGAAGCAGCCTGGGTTTGTACCCACAACCTCAGCGTGCTCAGGCTGTAGATTTAACCACAGTGCCACACACTCCCCTAGGCAAGTTAATGTTACTGTCTTTTAAACAGTGCAGCCGGATGTAGCTCCTCCTCCTTCCATTAATATTTCTAAACCTGCAGCAGGAGAAGATCAAAACCTTCTGGATGGACTAATGTGTGAGACTGTTGAAAAGGTGGAATCTGTCTTTTACCAGAAAAAGCTTGGGTTCAAAATTAACATGAATCCAAGGTGCACTATAGATTATTGTCCTCTCCCCATGTTTCTTGGCATGAGTTTTTCAACTTTAACCCAGAATGTAAATTAACTTCAGACATCCTGTAAAAGAAGTGCAAAACGCTTCTGCCTGCAGTTACACCAGCTGCAACACAGTTTTGCTTTTTGTGTGGCTTTGAGGGATACCTGACTGTAGGGTTATGAGACATCCAGGTTCCCCCAGAAATGCCCTCCTTTTGAGGACGTCTGGAGATCCAGATGGCTTTTGAAAACCTGACAAGCAGTGGGGGCAGGGTTAGAATGGGATTGGTGGCGGGATTGGGACATGATGGGGCAGGAATGGGTGGAACTGGGTGGGTCTAGGGCAGTGGTCTCAAACTCAAACCCTTTGCGGGGCCACATTTTGGATTTGTAGGTACTTGGAGGGCCGCAGAAAAAATAGTTAATGTCTTATTAAAGAAATTACAATTTTGCATGAGGTAAAACTCTTTATAGTTTATAAAACTTTCCTTTAAAAGTTAAAAGGAAAGATATATAAACTATAAAGAGGTTTACCTCATGCAAAATTGTCATTTCTTTAATAAGACATTAACTATTTTTTCTGCGGTCCTCCAAGTACTCTATTTTTTCTGCAGCCCTCACATTTAAAGTTTAATATCTTTTCTTTCTCAAAACTGGCATATTTCAATCACTATATTGAAAATAAAATCATTTTCCCTACCTTTGTTGTCTTGTGACTTTATTTTTCTGTGCTTTCAACTATGTTTCCAGGGCCTTCTTGTCCTTTGACTGTTTTTCTCTCCGTCTTCACTTTCTGCCTTGCATCCATCTTTGGCATTAACTTAATGTTCAATTTTTCTGCTTTCTTTTCAAAATCTACGTTTCCATGTCTTACCTTCCCTTCCTATCTCTCTCTTCCGTCCTATTTCCATGGTCTGGCATCTCTTTCCTCCCTTTCTCTCCCTCCCTCCTTCCTTCCTTCCTTTCCCCTGGTCTGGCATCTGTCTCCTTCCCTTCCCCTATGCCCTGGCATCTCTCCCTCCCCCTCCATGGTAAACTTGGCTTCTTCTCTTGTTCCTCTCCTTTCCCTTCTCCTTCCTTCCCTCTCTTTCCACAATTGGGTGCAGCAGCAACAGAAGCAGCATTTCCCTTCCCCCTTTCCTGTGCAGGAGAGGCATTTCTCTGCCCCTTTCCCTCCCTCTCTCTGTACAGCAGCAGCAGCAGCAGCATTTCCCTAGGGTCCCCCTTTCCTATGTAGCAGAAGCATTTCTCTTTCCCCTTCCCTTCCGTTCTCTTCCTTGTGGAGCAACAGCGTGTCTGGCCGGCTCGTTCCGTTCAAAGCCGCAGGTGGCGGCTCCTTGCGAGATCCGTGCCTGCGTCTGAAGCCTCTCTGATGTTGTGACATCAGAGAGGCTTCCGATGCAGGAGTGGATAGTGCGAGGAGCCGCCAACCCGCGGCTTTGAATGGAACTAGCCGGCCAGACACGCTGCTGCTCCAAAAGGAAGGGAAAGGGGAAGAGAAATGCTGTTGATCACGTCCAGACCGCGGGCCGCAAATAAAACCTGTAGGGCCGCGTGTTTGAGACCGCTGGTCTAGGGGTCCGGATTTCCAAATGGGTAATCTGGTAACCCTACCTGAGTACACCCCAGCCCTCTCATTCTGGCTCTAGCAGTGACACCTGGCCTCCTTTAAATAGTATCAAAAATTGGTTGACAGAACACGCTGGGAGTAAGAGCAAACTGCCCTCTTAAACATAGAGGGCTAGGGCAAGGTGCACAATATTCCGTACCAGGATATTGCAAATCTGATCCTAGGAAGGGCAGCATCTATCTGGTTTCAGCACCCTCAACCACCTATAAGGCAGGAAACATCCATTCCATACAATCTTTCCCTATCAGAAGCACAGGATATGCCAGGATGTAACAGATTCCTGCAATTCTGACCCCAGGAGGGCTGCATCTATCTGATATCAGCACCCTCAACCACCTATAAGGCAGAAAACATCCATTCCATACACTCTTTCCGCATCACAAGCACAGGATATGCCAGGATGTGCAGGATTTGCAGGATATCCAAGATCTGTCAGGATCCTGCAATTCTGACCCCAGGAAGGGCTGCATCTATCTGATTTCAGCATCCTAAACCACCTATAAGGCAGAAAACATCCATTCCATACACTCTTTCCCCATCAGAATCACAGGATGTGCAGGATATCCAGGATCTAGCAGGATCTGTCAGGATCCTGCATCTGATTTCAGCATCCTCAACAACCTATAAGGTAGAAAACATCCATTCCATACACTCTTTCCCCATCAGAAGCACAGGATATGCCAGGATGTGCAGGATTTGCAGGATATCCAGGATCTAATAGGATCTGTCAGGATCCTCCATTTCTGACCCCAGGAAGGGCTGCATCTATCTGATTTCAGCACCCTCAAACACATATAAGGCAGAAAACATCCATTCCATACACTCTTTCCCCATTAGAAGCAGAGGATATGCCAGGAGGTGTCAGGATATGCAGGATTTGCAGGATATCCAGGATCTGTCAGGATCCTGTAATTCTGACCCCAGGAAGGGTTGCATATATCAACAACCTATAAGGTAGAAAACATCCATTCCATACACTCTTTCCCCATCGGAAGCACAGGATATGCCAGGATGTGCAGGATATCCAGGATCTAGTAGGATCTGTCAGGATCCTACAATTCTGACCCCAGGAAGGGCTGCATCTATCTGATTTCAGCATCCTAAACCACCTATAAGACATAAAACATCCATTCCATACACTCTTTCCCCATTAGAAGCAGAGGATATGCCAGGATGTGCAGGATATCCAGGATCTAGCAGGATCTGTCAGGAGCCTGTAATTCTGACCCCAGGAAGGGTTGCATATATCTGATTATCCCAGGACAAGCAGGCATGATATTCTCACATGTGGGTGACGTCATCTACGGAGCCCCGATGCGGAAGCATTTTCATGCAAACTTGATTGAAGATTTAAGTTTGCTCTGCTGCTCCACGCATGCGTGCCTTCCTGATCCACTATGGGGCGCATCCCCTCGTGGTCTCCAGTTCAAAATTTTCCGCTGAGCCTAGAAGTCGTGTTTTTCACGCTCTGCCCCAACTGCCTTCTAGCACCGCGATTTTTTCTTGTTTTTTTCTCGATTAAGTCGCTGTGCGCGAATTCTTTACTTTTCAACTTGATTCCTGCTTCGTTTTTGACGACCCGGAGGCTTCCGGGTCCCCGTGGCCGCGTGGCTACTCGAGCCGCGGCTACTTTCAATTCTATGTCCCGGCCTTTGACCGGCTTTAAAAAGTGCACCCGGTGTGAGCGGCTTCTTTCCATCACAGACCCGCATCGCCGGTGCATCCTCTGCCTGGGGGCGGCTCATCCAACCGACTCCTGCCCCCAGTGCGCTACTTTCCAGAACCGGGCCCTCCGTCGAAGAAAAGCCCGCATAGTGGACCTTTTCGCCCCGGACCAACCCTCTACCTCGGCCTCAAGGTCGGCCCCGGCCTCGGCCTTGACCTCAGCCCTGAATACCTCGGCATCGCCCCGAGACCAGAATCCGAAGCCCTTGGGACAGCAGAAAGCCTCGGCCCCGGGTAAGTCCCCTCTTCCTTTTTCAGGTTCCGTAACATCGAAGAAGCCAGCCTCGGGGACACCGTCGACGCATGGCGGAAGCCCCATGCTTACAGCCCCGGCTAAGCCCTCCAAGCCTTCGGGCCGTGCCTCCACCACACGGGAATACTCTGATACGAGGTCGCCCCCGGTGGAGTGCACCGAGGCAGTGGACATGCCTTCGATGCTGTCCGTGCCCGTCTTCCAGGACCTACTCTGAGCGATGATCTCGTCGGAGCTGTCCGCTGCAATGGCCCAGTTACAATCGGCCTTGACCTCGACCCCGCAGGTGCCAGACCAGCCTGAGCCTCGCATCGAGCAACCTCGGGGAAAAGTGCGCAAGCTTCGCCGCATCCCATCCTCCTCGGACTTCTCACCGAGGCGCCCGAGACGCTCTCCCTCCGCAGACCGCCACGGGGCAAAACGTCGTGCTAAAACGACAGAAACCTCGAACCGCCGTACCTCCAAGAAGGCCCGAGGTTCACCAACTCTACGAGGCCGTTCTCCTACACCTCGTACGGGACCACTAAGGGTGGCTGAGTTATCACTCTCCAACCCGCGCTTCCTCCGAACTCCCCCTTGGACCGGGACCCCGACCCGAGGTTGCAGGTATTCTCCGAGGGAGTCCGGGTCGAGGTCACCGATTCGACATCGATCGGTACCCCGAACCCCGGCATCGTCTCCGAGGGGCTCCTCGAGACGCCGAAGATCGACAACCCCGGAACACTCTCACAGTGCTTCCCCGGTCTCGGAGCGTGGATCGGAGCAGGAACCTCGATACTCGAGGGAAGCCTCCCCATCCTTCTCCACCCGACGGAGGTCTCGTTCACCGACCCCGCACGGGGCCCCGGGAACATCCCGCCCATCCTTCACTCGCTTTGTCCAGGACATGGGCCACACTTTGGACTTAGACCTCCAGTCCGACTCCAGATACTCTAAGGAGTACCTAGCGGAGCTGGATATGCCATCACTGCCCAGAGAGTCCCTTCGTTACCACCTAACCCGGTACTCCAACAGGCCTTCTTCAGGAACCTGGAGACCCCCTACATGGTCACAGTCGTACCCTCCAAAATGGAGGCCAAGTACCGCACAGTACCCTACCCGGGATTCGAACAACCAGAGCTCTCCCACCAGTCGCTGCTAGTAGAATCCTCCTTGAAAAAGGCTCACCTATCCCGGGTCTCAGCTGCGGTCCCCCCAGGCCGAGAAGGCCGAACCTTGGACAAGTTCGGCAGGAGACTATATCAAAATGCAATGATGGCCTCTAGGGTGCAAAGCTACACTTTCACCTTCACATCCTACCTCAAACACCTCATTGGACTATTGAGAGCCTTTGAAACTGACCTACCGGCCTCCCGGCAAGGAGCGTTTGGCCTGCTTTTAGAGTCCCTCTCCAACCTGCACCTCCATCTATTCCACACGGCCTACGATGGCTTCGAACTCTCCTCCAGAGAGGCAGCCTTTGCTATCGCCATGCGCCGACTAGCTTGGCTGCGCCTGGTCGACATGGACCCCAACTTGCAGGACCAGTTGGCTAACCTCCCCTGCGTGGGAAAAGAACTGTTCGATGACACTATCGAGGCGGCTACAAAACGCCTCTCCGAACACGAACGCTCGTTCGCCTCCCTCGTCCGGCAAAAGCCTAAACCGACCGCGTCCAGGCCGTTCAGGGCCCCTCCGCGCTGATACCCACAAAAATCCACTCCTGCCTTCTCGCGGCCTCCACCCAGGCGCCCGCAGGCCCACCATCGGGCTCTACCCAAATCCCAACCGCCTGCGACTACCAAACCATCCCCGTCCTTTTGACAGGATACGCGGAAGGGGGCGGGCCCCCTCCGCCATAGTCCCAGGCCTCCTTCCCATCGGGGGTTGCCTCAAAGCCTTTTACCCTCGCTGGGAACAAGTCACGTCGGACGCATGGGTCCTTGGCGTGATCTCATCAGGATACTCTCTCAACTTTCGGGCCATTCCTCCAGACAACCCTCCAAGGAATTGCCCTCCCAACCGGACGCAGCTACCCCTGCTCCTCTCCGAAGCTCGAGACCTGCTTCGCCTGAGAGCAGTGGAGGAGGTTCCCCCCGATCAACGGGGGAAAGGCTTCTCCCGTTACTTCCTGGTACCGAAAAAAACGGGAGACCTACGCCCAATACTAGACTTGAGACGCCTCAACAAATTTCTGGTACGGGAAAAATTTCGGATGCTATCCCTAACGACCCTCTACCCCCTGATCGATGAGGGCGACTGGCTCTGCTCCCTCGATCTGAAGGAGGCGTACACACATGTCCCGGTGCACCCCGCCTACTGCAAGTTCTTGCGTTTTCAGGTAGGGGACTGGCACCTACAATACCGTGTCCTCCCCTTCGGCCTAGCATCGTCACCTCGAGTCTTCACCAAGTGCCTCGTGGTGGTCGCTGCTACCTTACGCTCCCAGGGCCTTCAGGTATTCCCCTACCTGGACGACTGGCTGATCAAAGCCCCGTCCAGGGAAGGGGTTATCTCAGCGACCCAACAGACTATTATCTACCTACAGAGTCTGGGGTTCGAAATAAACTTCCCAAAATCCCAACTAAGCCCCTCGCAGTCCCTACAGTTCATCGGGGCCACGCTGGACACGGTTCGCCTCCGTTCCTTCCTCCCCCCTCCGCACCTAGAGGCGTTAGTAAGTCTGAGTCGAAGGATCTCCCTGCTGACCTCGGTATCAGCTCGACAGATGATGACTCTCCTGGGCCACATGGCCTCCACCGTCCATGTCACACCCTTCGCCCGCCTCCAACTGAGAATCCCTCAATGGACCCTGGCCGCTCAATGGCGTCAAGACCGGGACCCGATCGAACGTCCCGTGACAGTGACTCCTTCATTGCAACGATCGCTCCGCTGGTGGGCCGACTCTTCAAATCTTTCCAAAGGTTTGCTCTTCCTCGCCCCACCCCACAGCAAGGTACTCACCACGGACTCGTCGGAGTACGCTTGGGGAGCCCATCTGAACGGCCTACGCACTCAAGGGATGTGGTCAGCAGAGGACCGTCGCTGCCACATCAACGTGCTAGAGCTTCGGGCCATCTATCTCGCAGCTGTAGCTTTTCAACATCTGCTCCACGACCGGGTGGTTCTCATCCGAACCGACAACCAGGTAGCGATGTACTACATAAATAAACAGGGGGGGACAGGGTCTTGGTCCCTTTGTCGGGAAGCCCTGCGCCTCTGGAAATGGGCAATCTCCAACAACACCTTCCTTCGAGCGGTGTACATACAAGGAGAACAAAACTGTCTGGCGGACAGACTCAGCCGCCTCCTCCAGCCACACGAGTGGTCACTGCACTCTCAGACCCTACGACAGGTGTTCGAAAAATGGGGGACGCCTCAAATAGACCTGTTCACATCCCCCCACAATCACAAACTGCCCCTCTTCTGCTCCCGGATGTACTCCCCGGACCGGCTCGAGGCCGACGCCTTCCTCCTCAACTGGGAGGGAAGGTTTCTGTACGCGTTTCCGCCGTTTCCCCTGATCCTGCGGACGCTGGTCCACCTCAACACGGTGCAAGCCACCCTGATCCTGATTGCTCCTCGCTGGCCACGCCAGTCTTGGTTTTCCCTTCTGCTCCAACTCAGCATCAGAGATCCACTACCTCTGCCTCGGTTTCCCTCTCTACTATCACAGGGTCAGGATTCGCTGTTACATCCCAATCTTCAATCTCTTCATCTGAATGCTTGGTTTCTTTCCCCCTGACTTCTCTCCCCGTGTCCCAGTCAGTCAAGGAGATACTGGAGGCCTCTAGAAAGACCTCGACGAGAACCTGCTACTCCCAAAAGTGGACCAGATTCTCAGCCTGGTGCTCCTCTCACAGCCAGGACCCGGTGTCGGTCCCCATCCCTCTGGTCCTGGACTATTTACTTCAATTATCTCATTCTGGCCTAAAGACCAACTCCATTCGAGTACACCTCAGTGCGATCGCGGCCTTTCATCAGCCCCTGGAAGGGAAAGCCCTCTCGCTCCATCCCTTAGTCTCTTGCTTCATGAAGGGTCTTCTGAATGTCCACCCTCCTCTCAAACCTCCTCCGGTGGTTTGGGACCTTAACGTGGTTCTGGCTCAACTAATGAAACCTCCATTTGAGCCCCTAGACAAATGCCATCCAAAATTCTTCACTTGGAAGGTGATTTTCCTGCTCGCGCTCACTTCCGCCCGGCTGGTTAGTGAACTACAAGCTCTGGTAGCGGATCCACCCTTCACTGTATTCCATCATGACAAGGTGGTACTCCGCACTCATCCAAAGTTCCTTCCTAAAGTAGTGTCTGATTTTCATCTCAATCAGTCCATTGTCTTACCTGTGTTTTTTCCCAAGCCCCACTCTCACCCCGGAGAGGTGGCGCTCCACACTCTTGACTGCAAGAGAGCGTTGGCCTTTTACCTCCAACGCACTCAACCACACCGGAAAGTCCCACAATTGTTTTTGTCTTTCGACCCAAACCGGTTAGGTCACCCAGTTTCCAAGCGAACCTTGTCCAACTGGTTGGCCGATTGCTCAGGCTGGTCTCGCGCTGCATGGTCGAATAACGGGACACAAGGTCCGAGTGATGGCAGCCTCCGTAGCATTCCTCAGGTCCACACCTATTGAGGAAATCTGCAAGGCTGCCACGTGGTCTTCGGTTCATACCTTCACCTCCCACTACTGTCTGGACTCACTGTCCAGAAGCGATGGCCGGTTCGGCCAATCGGTATTGCGAAATCTATTTGCTTAAATTGCCAACTTCCCTCCATCCCTTTTCAGTTAGCTTGGAGGTCACCCACATGTGAGAATATCATGCCTGCTTGTCCTGGGATAAAGCACAGTTACTTACCGTAACAGGTGTTATCCAGGGACAGCAGGCATATATTCTCACAACCCGCCCACCTCCCCGAGGTTGGCTTCTTTGCTAGTTAAGTGAACTGGAGACCACGAGGGGATGCGCCCCCTAGTGGAGCAGGAAGGCACGCATGCGTGGAGCAGCAGAGCAAACTTAAATCTTCAATCAAGTTTGCTTGAAAATGCTTCTGCATCGGGGCTCCGTAGATGACATCACCCACATGTGAGAATATATGCCTGCTGTCCCTGGATAACACCTGTTACGGTAAGTAACTGTGCTTTTCAGCACCCTGAGCCACCTATAAGGCAGAAAACATCCATTCCATACACTCTTTCCCTATCAGAAGCACAGGATACGCCAGGATGTACCAGGATCCTGCAATTCTGACCCCAGGAAGGGCTGCATCTATCTGATTTCAGCATCCTCAATAAGGCAGAAAACATGCATTCCATGCACTCTTTCCCCATCAGAAGCACAGGATATGCAGGATTTGCAGGATATCCAGGATCTAGCAGGATCCTGCAATTCTGACCCCAGGAAGGGCTGCATCTATCTGATTTCAGCATCCTCAACAACTATAAGGCAGAAAACATGCATTCCATGCACTCTTTCCCCATCAGAAGCACAGGATATGCCAGGAAGTGTCAGGATGTGCAGGATATCCAGAATCTAGCAGGATCTGTCAGGATCCTGCAATTCTGACCCCAGGAAGGGCTGCATCTATCTGATTTCAGCATCCTCAACCACCTATAAGGCAGAAAACATCCATTCCATGCACTCTTTCCCCATCAGAAGCACAGGATATGAAGGATTTGCAGGATATCCAGGATCTAGCAGGATCCTGCAATTCTGACCACAGGAAGGGCTGCATCTATCTGGATTCAGCACTAGAGAGCTGCACGGGAACGGGGACCACGGCGATTCCGCGGGTTCCCCCTTCGGGTCGCGGGATCCCGTGGGGACGCCCCCCTAAGGTCGCGGGGATCCCGTGGGGACGCCTCCAAGGGTCGCAAGGTTCCTGCGGGGCTGGATGTAATCAGCCGCGAGACTTGTCTTCTCCCTACCTGCCCTGCCGCAGCACACAGCTGAACGGAAGTCTTCCCAATGTCAGCGCTGACGTCGGAGGGAGGGCTTAAGCAAAGCCCTCCCTTCGACGTCAGCGCTGACATCAGGAAGACTTTCGGTCGGCTGTGTGCTGCGGCAGGGCAGGTAGGGAAAAGGCAGTGGCATACCAAGTGGGGGGCGGGGAGGGCGGTCCGCCCCGGGTGCAGCACAGCCAGCCACGTCTCCTTACCTTTGTGGCGCTTCCCCCGACCGACCGACAACAGGCCCGGTCCGACAAACCTACCTGCCCTGTAGGTTGCACAACAGACGAAGATTCAGTGCCCGACAACATGATGCACGACCTACTCCTACTGGAGCGATGGTCTAGGACATGGCAACTCAACTTCAATGCCAAAAAATGCAAAGTTATGCACCTGGGCAGCCAGAATCCATGCAAGTCTTATACCCTTAATGGCGAGATCCTAGCAAAAACGGTAGCAGAACGAGACTTGGGGGTAATCGTCAGTGAGGACATGAAGTCTGCCAATCAAGTGGAGCAGGCTTCGTCCAAGGCAAGACAAATCATGGGCTGCATACGAAGGGGTTTCGTCAGTCGTAAGGCGGAAGTCATTATGCCATTGTATAGATCCATGGTGAGGCCCCACCTGGAATACTGTGTGCAATTCTGGAGGCCGCATTATCGCAAGGATGTGCTGAGACTGGAGTCGGTGCAAAGAATGGCCACCCGTATGGTCTCGGGACTCAAGGACCTACCATACGAAAAACGGCTTGACAAATTACAGCTATACTCGCTCGAGGAGCGCAGAGAGAGGGGGGACATGATCGAGACGTTCAAGTATCTTACGGGCCGCATCGAGGTGGAGGAAGATATCTTCTTTTTCAAGGGTCCCACGACAACAAGAGGGCATCCGTTGAAAATCAGGGGCGGGAAACTACGAGGTGACACCAGGAAATTCTTTTTCACTGAAAGAGTTGTTGATCGCTGGAATAGTCTTCCACTACAGGTGATTGAGGCCAGCAGCGTGCCTGATTTTAAGGCCAAATGGGATCGGCACATGGGATCTATTCACAGGGCAAAGGTAGGGGAGGGACATTAAGGTGGGCAGACTAGAAGGGCCGTGGGCCCTTATCTGCCGTCTATTTCTATGTTTCTATGTTCTATGTTTCTATGTACCCGCGAATCTAAATTACTTTCTTACAGCAGCTTCAATACTCCATCTTCTGTAAGAAGGTAATTTAGATTCGCAGCTACAGGGCAGGGAGGTTTGTCGGACCGGGCCTATTCTGTTGTCAGTCGGGCGGGGAAGCACCACAAAGGTAAGGGGCAGGGAGGGAGAAAGGTGAAGTGGAGAGGAAAAGACGCTTAAGGTAAAACTGAGGGGGGAGAAGGATGCTGAAAGAACATGGGGAAGACAGAGGGGGGAGAAGGACACTGAAAGCACATGGGGAAGACAGAGGGGGGAGAAGGACGCTGACAGGACATGGGGAAGATGGGGGGGATAAGGACGCTGAAAGGAAATGGGGAAGAGAGAGTGGAGAAAAGACGTTGGCAGGGAAGAAGACAGAGATGCCAGACTATGGGGGGAGCGGAGGAAAGAAGATGGGTGCCAGACCAATTTGGAAGTGGGGAGAAAGGGAGAGGCACAGTAACAGACCAAATGGAAGACGCAGAGAGAAGAGAGACAGTGGATGGAAGGAATTGAATGAGAACATGAGGAAAACAGAAACCATGCAACAAAGGTAGGAAAAAAAATTCTATTTCTTTTTTTTTTTTTTGCTTTAGGATAAAGTAGTATATTAGTTATGTTGATAAAAATTTATAAACATTAGAGGCTCTGGTAGAAACCTGTTTACAAAGTATGTATTCTTCCCAATTAATATTTCCAAATTAATAAAGTCTTTTTGCTTATTTGTAAATGAGTTTCTACCAGAGCCTTTAATTCAGTAGCATAGTTAAATGAAATAACTATTTCTGCAGTTTATAGGGACGGGTGGGGATGTAGGGGATTCCTCGCGGGGACGGGTGGGGATGGATGGATTCCTCGCGGGGACAAGTGGGATTTCTGTCCCCGCACAACTCTCTATTCAGCACCCTTAACCACCTATAAGACAAGAAACATCCATTATCCCAGTCAAGCAGGCAGCATATTCTCACATGTTGGTGACGTAATCCTTGGAGCCCTTGTACAAACAGCTTAAAAAGTATATTGCCACATTAAGATTTTTAAAAAGTTCAAGACTGACCGCACCGCACTTGCGAGAGTGCCTTCCTGCCCGACCTAGGCTTGCGACTCCTCAGTTTTTAGTTTTCCACGGAGCTAAGTTGTATTTTTTGAATGTCATTTAATTTTGCCTTGTTGCCTTCCCGCTCTCGTGTATTTTCTTTTCTCCCTTTTGTCTTTCTTTAAAAAAAATAATAAAGCGGGGCTTATTTTTTTCCTCTTGCAGGCAGAGAGCTAGAGGAGGTGAAAGTGGTATGGGTGAAGTTCAAGCAGGAAGAGACTGGATGGAGCTACAACTTCGGCCGGTGCGAGAGGCAGCAGGCACCAGCGAAGACAGTGGCAGGAGGGAGAGAAGAGAGCAACCAGAGCAGCTAGCGAAGGAAGCAGACAGCATGGGGTAGTGGTGAGAGGAAGCTCCGCCCACCCCCATCATCACCGCAAGCATCATCACCAGAGCGCCCAGACTCCCCCTTAAAAGGAGGAGACCGCGGCGCTAAGACTTGGAGCTACAACTTCGGCCGGTGCAGGAGGCAGCAGGCACCGGCGAAGACAGCGGCAGGAGGGAGAGAAGAGAGCAACCAGAGCAGCCAGCGAAGGAAGCAGGCAGCGTGGGGTAGCAGTGAGAGGAAGCTCCGCCCACCCCCATCGTCACCGCCAGCGTCATCACCAGAGCGCCCGGACTCCCCCTTAAAAAGGGGGGGGGGCAACGGCGCGCAGCGAAGGCGAGCGACAAAGGCGCTCGCCTTAGCGAGAGCGCCTTTGCGAAGGAGCCTGGAGAAGGAGTCAGGAAGCTAACTGAGAGCCCCAAAACGTAAGTAACATTCCTGTTTGTTTGTTGTTTTATTTTTATCTAGCGGCACAACACACACCTAGACAAGAACTCGCAATCAACTCAGCAGCATCATCACAACTCAAAACCGACAACCAACAGAAAGACAGATAACAGGAGATCAGATCACACACAACTAAGAAGGAGAACAGGATATATGCACCCACAGAAGACAGAAGATGAGCTTTCCAGTCTTCTGCACCGGCTGCGGAATGTATGACTACCTCCCCTCGGGGACTAGGGCATACTTTTGCAGCCGATGCAAGGAGCTGGATAGCCTGAAACTGCAAGTTCGGCTATTGGAAGGAACTGTGATAGAGCTGGAAGAACTCCTTGCCAAGAGAGAAGAAAACCGCTTGCAGGAGAAGTTGCTAGGAGAGTCCAACACCAGTGAAGTAATCGTAGAATTGGAGAGATTCATCGAGGAAGCCCACCAGCAACATGTGGAGGTCCCAGGACTGGAGATCCCAGCAACCATGTAAGAGGGCCCAGGCGATACGGTAGGAGGCTCCGCTACAGCTGTAGAAGAGACTGAAGCGGAAGGCCCTGGCGATACAGAAGGAGGCACCATTACATCAGATGAAGAGACTGAAGCAGAGGTAAAAGTTGAACACACACTTAGCAGAAATGAAAGCCCGTCTGGAAATCCACCACAGAAGAGAGAAGACAGGTCCTACACCTTGGATACAAACTTGCTTCCTCCTAAGAACCCCCAAATAAAGAAGATAGGGATCATCGTTGGAGATTCCATCATACGCAATGTGGATAGCCACATCGCAGGAGAAAGGGAAGATAGACTGGTCACCCACCTGCCTGGCGCTAGGGTGAAGGATGTGGCTAGCAGGATCACCAGGATCATAGACAGCGCGGGAGGAGAGGACACTGCTGTGATTATCCACGTTGTAACCAATGATGTGAGCGGACGGAAGTACAACAGGGACAACTCCGCTCACTCGGAAGAAGTACAACAGGGACAATGAAGGGACAACTCCGCTCACTCGGAAGAAAGCTGAAGGTCAGGGAGGTGAAAGCAGCCTTCTCAGAAATCCTCCCAGTACCAAGAGCAGATGGAAAGAGGCAGGAAGAGCTGCGAGCAATCAACGCCTGGATGAGACGATGGTGTGATGAGAGGAAGGATTCGAATTCGTGCACAACTGGACAACTATAGGAACGACGGCCTGCACCTCAACAAGCAAGGAGCAAGAATCTTGGCTGAAAACATGAAGAAGACCTTTGAGAAGGCTTTAAACTAAGGAACAGGGGAGAGCCGACAGTCGACATCCAATCGATGGCCCGGACATCAGGTAATTCTAAAGATGGATCTACAAACAACGTCTCAGATAAACGGGAAGATCATGCAGAAATTGAAAATGACAGAGAAAGAGCGCAAAATGGAACAAAAAGAGTTATAAAGACTGAAAAGTCAAAGAAGACAACACAAAGGGAGCTCAAATGTATGTATACGAATGCCAGAAGCTTATCAAATAGACGAGAAGAACTAGATATCATTGGAATAACCAAAACTTGGTGGAATGAAGAGAATGAATGGGACACAGTACTGCAGGGATACAAACTGTACTGAAGAGATAGAATGGGGCAAAGAGGGGGAGGTATTGCCCTGTATGTCCATGAAGGAGTAGAGTCCATCAGAGAAGGGAAGATGGAAGGAAAGGAAAAACTAGAGTCCCTCTGGATAAAGATTCCAAGACAGAGCGGAGCAGACACAAAAATTGGCCTTACTATTGACCCCCAGCACAGACGGAAGAAGCAGACACAGCAATGATAGAGGAAATCAACCATGAATGTAGAACAGGTAACGTAACAATCATTGGAGACTTCAACTTTCCGGGGATAAACTGGAACTAGGAACCTCAAATTGCGGCAGGGAAACAAAGTTCTTGGAAATAATAGGGGACCGCTTCCTGGAACAATTGGTGGGAGAACCGACAAGAGGAACCGCAACCTTGGACTTAGTCCTAAATGGCATAACTGGAAGGACAACAGACGTGGAAGTCACGGTCCCGCTGGGCCGAGCGATCATAACATGATCAATTTTAAAATTGGCATCGGGAAGGGGAAGCGAACCAGGACCCAAACCACAACTTTTAACTTCAAAAAAGGGAACTATGACAGCATGAGAGCCATGATAAAAAAACGACTCAAGAAAATGACAGCCTAAATCAAAACGGTCGACCAAGTATGGTCCCTACTAAAGAATACCATCACTGAAGCGCAGATTCTCTACATTCCGCAGATATCCAAAGGAAGGAAAAATAAGAACAAAGGAGAACCAGCTTGGCTAACTAAAGGGGTGAAGGAAGCGGTAAGGGAAAAGAGGAACTCGTTTAAAAAATGGAAACGCGAAGGAACAACGGAGGCCTGGAACAGTCACAAGGTCGATCAGAAGAAGTGTCACAAGGTGTTAAGAGACGCAAAAAAGGCCTGTGAGGAAATGATAGCGCAAGAAGCCCAAAACTTCAAGCCCTTTTTTAGATACATAAAAGGGAAAAAACCAGCAAAGGAGGCAGTGGGCCCTTTCGATGACCAAGGAATAAAAGGGTGCATCAAGGAAGACAAACGGATTGCGGATAGGTTAAATTCATTCTTCGCATCTGTCTTTACCGAGGAGGACACTACATCAATGCCCGAACCAGGGAAAGCATTCAGGGGAGAAATTGAGGATAGCCTCATTACAGTGGATGTGGACTTGGACATGATATACTATCAGATCGATAGACTAAAAAGTGACAAGTCCCCTGGATCAGATGGAATTCACCCAAGAGTGCTAAAGGAACTTAAGATAGAAATCGGAGAGCTTTTAAAAACCCTAGCTAACATGTCAATTAGAACCGGAAGAATACCAGACGACTGGAAGATAGCAAATGTCATTCCAATCTTCAAAAAAGGATCAAGAGGAGAACCTGGCAACTATAGACCTGTGAGTCTTACGTCGGTTCCTGGGAAGATGGTTGAAGCATTAATCAAGGATAGCATAGTGCAACACCTGGAGAATCACGACCTGATGAGAGCTAGTCAACACAATTTTTGAGAAAGTGAACAAACAAATTGATAGCGGAGACCCGGTGGATATAATATACTTGGATTTCCAGAAGGCGTTCGACAAGGTTCCACACACTAGGCTTCTGAGGAAACTACAAAGCCATGGGATTGAAGGGGATATACTAAGATGGATAGAAAATTGGCTGGAGAAAAGATTGCAGAGGGTAGGCATAAATGGGAATTTCTCGGACTGGGAAAAGGTGACAAGCGGTGTGCTCCAAGGCTCAGTTCTTGGACCAATATTATTCAACATATTCATAAATGACCTGAAAGAGGAAACGACGAGTAATATAATCAAGTTCGCAGATTATATGTCGATCAGTTGGATCACAAAAGGACATTGAAGAACTCCAGAGAGATATTACATTACATTACATTACATTACATTAGGGATTTCTATTCCGCCATTACCTTGCGGTTCAAGGCGGATTACAAAAGATTAGTATTAAGGACAGAATTACAATGAATAAAAGAATTACAGAGTTACAGAATTACAATGAATAAAAGAATTACAGAGTTACAGAATTACAGAATTATATGAATTGTAGAGAATAGTTGGAGAGGTAATGAAGATCTTGAGGGCTTATAGTGGTCTTGTTGTTATATCTATTTTAGGAATTTCTTGAAAAGTGTGGTTTTTATTTCTTTTCTGAACGTCTTATAGTCTTGGGTGGTCATCAGAAGGTTGGAGATTTGGTTGTCTAGTCTTGCAGCTTGTGTGGCTAGGAGGCCGTCATGTAGTTTTGTTCTTTTTACTTCTTTGGATGGGGGGGTATGAATGGGGAGTGCGTTTTTCTGTGTCTGGTGCTGGTTGCTTGGATGAGGCGATTGTTCAGGTATGATGGACTGTCTCCGTGTAGTGTTTTAAATAATATGCAGTAGAATTTGAATTGGATTCTTTCTTGGATTGGGAGCCAATGTGAGTTGATGAAGGCTTCAGTGATGTGGTCGTGTTTTTTCAATGAATATACGAGTCTTAAGGCTGTATTTTGGATTGTTTGGAGTTGTCTTATCGTAGTTGCCGGACATGGGAGGAAGAGAATGTTACAGTAGTCCAGTATTCCTAGTATTAGGGATTGTACTATAAGTAGGAATTGTGTGCTTTCAAAGTATTTTCGGACTTGTCTCAGGTTTCTCATGATTGCGAATGTTTTTTGAGTTGTTTTGTTTATTTGCGGTTGCATTGTGCAGCATCTGTCTATGGTCATGCCTAGTAGTTTTATGGTTGTTTGGATGGGATATTTGGTTGCGTTTATGTCTAGGATGGTTGTGGTTTGGATCCTGTCGTTTTCTAGGAGGATGAATTTGGTTTTGTCTTGGTTGAGTTTAAGTTTGTGATTTTCCATCCAGGTTGTGACTGCTTCCAGTGTTTGGTGAAGTTCCTCTGTCATGGTAGGTTTGGAATGATCGTATGGGATGAGGATGGTGATGTCATCCGCGTAGCTGTAGGATGTTGTGCCTAGATTATCCAGATGGGTTCCTAGAGAGGCAGTGTATAGATTGAAGAGTGTGGGGGATAGTGGAGATCCTTGTGGTACGCCGCAGGGGTTTGACCAGGATTCTGATTTTTCTTTGTTTGATTTTACACTGTAGGTTCTGAGTTTTAGGAATCCTTCGAACCAGGAGTATACTTTATCTGAGATGCCTATTGCATCTAGGATTTGTAGAAGGATGTTGTGGTCTACTAGGTCGAATGCCGCCGATAGGTCCAATTGTATGAGTAGCATTTTTTTCCCTATACTGAGTTGTTGTCTGACGGTATCCATGAGGGAGCCTAGTAAGGTCTCTGTGCTGAAATTTGCTCTGAATCCTGATTGCCTGGGGTGTAGTAGGTTGTGGTCTTCTATGTAATTGGTGAGTAGTTTGGCTACTAGGCCTTCTGTAATTTTGACATATAGCGGAATTGAGGCTATAGGTCTATAGTTGGAGGGGAGGTTTTGTGGTGCCTTTGGGTCTTTTTGGATTGGGGTGATGACAATTTCGCTGAGGTTGTCAGGGAATGTGCCCTCTGTGAGCGTGAATTGGATCCATTGTAGAGTTATGGTGCGGAACTTTATACTAGAGGTGGTAAGGAGATATGAGGGGCAGTGGTTGAGGTCACAGGAGGCATGGCTGTATTTTTTGTATAATTTGTTAAATTCTGGCCATTGTATGTTTGGGAATTGAGACCAAGTTCTGTCTGCTGCGATTGCCTCTTTTCCTGTAGGGTGGATTGTGATTGAGTTTTGATTTGATGGGTTGAGTATGAGTGTGGCTCTGGTGTTGGTGATTTTATTCTTGAAATGTTCTGCTAAAATGGTGGGTGATGGTGGAGGTGTGTTGGTGGTGGTAGTGTATGGTTTGGTGTCTGTTAATTCTTTTAGTATTTGGAAAATTTTTTTGGAATCTTGTGTTTCTGTGCCTATGAGCTTGGTATGAACCAGCTAGAGAAATGGGCGGAAAAGTGGCAGATGAAGTTTAATATAGACAAATGCAAAGTGATGCATCTGGGTACGAAAAACAAGGAACATGATTATAAAATGTTAGGTGTGACATTGGGCAAGAGCGAACAAGAAAGGGACCTGGGGGTACTGATAGATAGGACCCTGAAGCCATTGGCACAATGCGCAGCGGCGGCAAAGAAAGCGAACAGGTTGTTGGGCATGATAAAGAAGGGTATTATGAGTAGATCAGCGGACGTCATAATGCCGCTTTACAGAGCAATGGTCAGACCACACTTGTCCAACACTGGTCTCCTTACCTAAAGAAGGATATAACCCTGCTGGAGAGGGTGCAGAGGTGAGCCACGAAGCTAGTAAAAGGTATTGAAAATTTGAGCTACAAAGAATGCCTCGTAAAACTGGGATTGTTCACCCTCGAGAAGAGAAGGCTGTGAGGGGATATGATAGAGACTTTCAAAATACTAAAAGGTTTTGACAAAATAGAGCAAGAAGCATCATTATTGACGTTGTCAAATGTGACTCGGATGAGAGGTCATAGACTGAAATTGAGGGGCGACAGGCCCAGGACTAATGTCAGAAAGTTCTGTTTTACACAGCGAGTGGTGGACGCTTGGAATGCTCTCCCGGAGGAGGTGGTGACGGAAACCTCCATTATGGGATTCAAGTGCAAGTTGAATGCACACCTCCTTGCAAATCACATTTGAGGGATACGGGAAAATAAGGTCTTCATCAGGGAACACCTGGATTGGCCTCCGTGTGTGCGGGTCATCAGACTGGATGGACCAAAGGTCTGATTCGGTGGAGGCATTTCTTATGTTCTTATGAGAGGGAGAAAGTTTTGGATCTTTAGAGTGGAGAAGAGGATAAGAGGAAGGGAGAGGCAATGGGTTTAAAGAGTGAGTAGTGAGGTGTTAAGGGATTCAGTGACTTGGGGAGAGATTGGGGATCGTTAATACCAGTAGGAGGGGGGAGTAAGGGAGTCATAACAGTGGAAGGAGGAAGAGGAACAAGGAAGAAACTGTGGGCTAGTCTAAAGAGGAGTGTCACATGTCCATCTCAGTGGGCTAGTCTAAAGAGGAGAGTGTCACATGTCCATCTCAGTCATTGAGTTTGATTTGCCTGAGGTGCTCTTCCCATCGATGTCCCATCCATTGATGGGTTATAAGAAGTGTAGCAGGTGTCAATAGCCCATATCTCTCACCGACCCACATTGTTGGTGTCTGTAGTGCCTGGGCATGGAACATCATGTTGAGTCCTGTGCATGTTGTTCATTGCTTCAGAATCATACCATCAAAAGCCACAAATTAAAGCAGGAAAAGTTATTTGGCACCAGCATGAACGTCGATAAAACTTCCCAGCCATCAAAACCAACACTGGTGTCGGAGGACATCGCTCCCTCTGGTAAGCCTGTTAAGAAGCCACCAGCTGCCCGGTCTGTGTCACAGGCCACTATGGCAATGAGTCCAATCATGCCAGACACGTGATAACCTCTCTTAAGACTCGTTTCTTTTCCATTGGAGTTACCTTCTCCAAGGCGAGCCGAGGCACCTTTGGTACCGGCAGAAAAGCTGACAGTACCGGTGCTGTTTTTTTGGGAAAAGCTGGAGCATTTTTCCACTTAGAATTTGGTGACATGTTTCACCTTATGACCTCTGCACTGACTGCTCTGGTACCTGCTCAGCCTGAGCATGACATTGTGAGGTCTGGCTCTTCAGTACTTCATCGAAACACTTCTTAACACCGATCATCTCATCAATACTGCACAGCATCTTCTTGTCATTCAAATTCATCAAGGCATCGTCGATCATTGCCTTCTCATTCCAGCAAATGTTCTTCCAAGAGGAAACACTATTCTCTTGCAGATGCTTCCCAATGTCACAGGTCTCTAACACTGATACCATGTCAGAAACATCACTCTTCTTATCATGCTTCTAAACATACCAAGTCTTCCACACTGACTTCGTCCAAAAAGAAGCATCCTCCTGACCATGCTTCTAAACGTCCACAGTCCCCAACTTCAGCTTCGACTTCATCATCTGATGGGTATCGGTGCAAACAATTCGTCTTCACAACTGTATGGAGAAGTCCGCATCTTCAGTTTGATTCAGATGCTGACTTCTCCATTTCCTCTACTGAGGTTTGTGACTCATCTGAGGAAAAATCTCCATGTCGTTCTCCTCCTAGAGTGAAATCTCCCACTGAGAGACTTTCTGCCACCAAATTTATTAGACAATTGGATAAATATCTCTCTGTCAAACCTGAGGCTGATTCTGCATATAGTGCTGAATTTTTAGAGATGCTACATTATGATCAGCCTCCTAAAGAGCTCTTAAAACTCCCATTGCATGGAATCCTTAAAGAGACTCTTCATAAGAACTGGGAGATCTTTCTCACTATACCTGCGACTCCCAGAAAGTTGGACTCTCTTTACAAAATCGTCTGTATTCCAGGTTTTGACAAGCAACAGCTTCAGCACCAATCATTAGTGGTGGAATCTACTTTAAAGAAGTCTAATCCATCCAGAGTTTAAACCAGAATTCCCTGTTGGCAAACAGGGTCTCATTAATTACAATTTCTATTTTTCCTGTTACATGAAACATCTTCTAAAGAAATTTCCTTCTTTTCAGAAATATCTTCTTACTAAACATCTGAAGGAGTTTCAGTCCATTATTCACACTCTCACTCAACTATGGAAATATATGGTCCTATCTGCTTATGATACTTTTGAATTGATTTCCAGGGCCTCTGCCATGTCTGTAGCCATGAGATGCTTAGCCTGGTTTTAAGTGGCAGATATGGATACTAATTAGAGGATGACATGATAGCAATTACTCGCGGCTAGCTGCGGGTAACCCACCAAAACTGTGCACAGGGTGGGCACAGGGACAAGGCCATCCACCGCTCCATGGAGCGGTGAATGGCCATGTCCCCTTAGTTAAGGGAGGGAAGGCACGCGGTCAACGATCGCATGCGGCTCCCTACCTACCTATGGCCAAATCTATCTCCCTCCCCCTTACCTTCGCGGCGCTTTCGAAAAGAATCTTACTAAAGCCGGCAAAGCCTTCCTGTGCCTGCAGACACGTGTGTGTGGGTGGAAGCTTCTCCTCTAACGCAACTTCCAGTGAAGGGGATGGCCGGGACGGGGCGGTGAAGGGGACGGTGGTCCAGGGACAGATTTTTTCCTCGTGTCATTCTCTAATACTAATCTCCAGGACAGATTGGCTAATATCCCATATTTGGGGGAAGAACATTTTGGGGACTCTATTGAAAATGCTACCCAAAATCTCACTGACCATGAGAAACATTGGAATGCTTTGGTCAAATCCAAAACAAGACCAGCTACTATAAAGTCTTTTAAACCTTCCTGTTCTTATCAGAGGCATTTTTCAACTAAACCTTCTGCTCCTGTTAGACCGCAGCAGAAGAAACAGCACAATGTACCCCATAATCTCAACCAGCAGCTCCTCTGAAGTTCACTTAGTCTTTTTGATGGGCTTCTAGAGAGCATAGCCACTGTTCCTTTGTTTCATTCCCTCCCACAGCCAATTAGAGGTCGTTTTCAACTCTATTTTCAGCGATGGGAGTTGATGACCATAGACTTCTGGGTTCTAAGGGTCATTCAGGAGAGGTACTCTCTTCATTTCCTCACTGTTCCTCCAGATGATCCTCCAAGAGAGTCTTTTTCAAACCCTTATCAGATATCTCTTCTTCTTCAGGAAATAGATTCTTTTCTCCTTCTCAATGCCATCGAGAATATACCCTCAGCACAGAAGAACCGAGCATTTTACTCCCGCTATTTTCTTGTCCCAAAGAAGATGAGAGGTCATCAACTGATCTTGGATCTCAGAGGCCTCAACAAATTTCTAGTCAAGGAAAAGTTTCGGATGTCCCTAGCGACTTTGTATCCTCTTTTGGATCGCAACAATTGGCTATACTCTCTGGACCTCATAGAGGCCTACACTCACATTCCATCCATCCAGCTTAGAAACACAGAAACAGAAATAGACGGCAGATAAGGGCCACGGCCCATCAAGTCTGCCCACTCCAATGACCCTCCCTATCTATCTTTGCAGATAGATCCCACATGTCTGTCCCATCTGGCCTTAAAATCTGGCACGCTGCTGGCCTCAATAACCTGAAGTGGAAGACTATTCCAGCGATCAACCACCCTTTCAGTGAAGAAGAACTTCCTAGTGTCACAGTGCAGTTTTCCGCCCCTGATTTTCCACTGATGCCCCCTTGTTGCCGCGGGACCCTTGAAACAGAAGATATCTTCTTCCACCTCGATGCGGCCCATGAGATACTTGAATGTCTCGATCATATCTCCCCTCTCTCTACATTCCTCGAGTGAGTAGAGTTGCAGCTTCCCTAACCGCTCCTCGTATGGGAGCTCGAGTCCCGAGACCATCCTGGTGGCCATTCTCTGTACCGATTCCAGTCTCAGCACATCCTTGCGGTAATGCGGCCTCCAGAATTGCACACAGTACTCCAGGTGCGGTCTCACCATGGATCTATACAGTGGCATAATGACTTCAGGTTTACGGCTGACGAAACTCCTGCGTATGCAACCTATGATTTGCCTTGCTTTGGATGAAGCTTGCTCCACTTGATTTGCAGACTTCATGTCTTCCCTGACAATCACCCCTAAGTCTCTTTCTGCTTCAGTTCTTGTCAGGATCTCGCCATTCAGGGTGTAAATCCTGCATGGATTTTGGCTTCCCAGGTGCATGACTTTGCATTTTTTGGCATTGAAACTGAGTTGCCAGGACCTAGACCAGCGCTCCAGTAGAAGTAGGTCATGCATCATATCATCTGCCATTGAATTTTTGTCTGTTGTGCTTTTGCTTACTATATTGCTTAGTTTGGCATCATCGGCGAATAATGTTATTCTACCTCAGAGCCCTTCTGTCAAGTCTCTTATATAGATGTTGAACAAGATCGGGCCCAGGACGGAGCCCTGTGGCACTCCACTTATCACCTCTGACAGTTTCTCAGGTTTCAGGTGGCATACTATCATTATTAATATAAGGTTTTACCTTTTGGCCTGGCATCCTCTCCCAGGATGTTCACAAAGTGCCTGATGGTAGTTGCAGCAGCCTTGTACTCTCAGGATCTTCAAGTTTTTCCCTACTTGGACGATTGATTCATCAAGAATATTTCTTCTCAGGGCATCCTTTTAGCGACCCATCGGATGATACTCGTCCATCAACATTTGGGCTTCGAGATCAATTTTCTCAAGTCACAACTTCGCCCTCTCAAACGCTTCAGTTCATAGGGGCACAATTGGACACTATTCAGCTCAGGGCTTTTCTTCCCCAGCAGCAGCAAGATGCTTTGATTCAGCTCTGTCAGCAAATTTCTCAACTCCCGTCCATCTCAGCCAGGCAAATGATGGTCATCCAGGGACACATGGCCTCCACAGTCCATGTAACTCCATTTGCAAGGCTTCACCTCCGGACGCCTCAATGGTCTCTGGCATTTCAGTGGTCTCAAGCCCTCTATCCTCTTTTGCAGCACATTACAGTCACGTTGTCTCTTTGACGATCACTACAGTGGTGGATGAGCTCTTCCAATCTTTCTAGAGGACTGCTATTCCACTTACCTCCACATCTGAAGGTTCTCACCTTGGACTTATCCACTTATGCTTGGGGGGCTCATATGGAAGGGTTTCACATTTAAGGTCACTAGTCTTCCTGGGACCAGCACCATCATATCAATATACTGGAAATCAGAGTGATTTTCAATGCTCTTAAGACTTTTTAGCATTTAGTCTCAGGTCATGTCCTTCTAGTCTGCATGAACAATCAAGTGGCCATGTAATATTTAAACAAACAAGGAGGAACAGGCTCTCTTCTTCTTTGTCAGGAGGCCCAGAACATAAGAACATAAGAATTTGCCTCCGCTGGGTCAGACCAGAGGTCCATCGTGCCCAGCAGTCCGCACCCGCAGCGGCCCATCAGGTCCATGACCTGTCATGTTATCTTAATTTGGTACTGGGCGATTGCTTGGAACATTTTTCTCAAAGCAATCTATATTCAAGGAAAGCAGAATTCATTAGCAGACAAACTCAGCAGAGTTCTTCAACCTCATGAATGGACAATCAACTCTCCTGTTCTTCATCAGATTTTTCTTAATGGGGAATGTCTCACATCGACCTGTTTGCATCTCCCCCAAATCACAAGTTGCCCCACTTCTTTTCTAGACAGTATTCAACTCATCACCTGGACACTTTCCTACTAGATTGGACACATCAGTTTTTCTATGCATTTCCTCCCATTCCTCTGGTCCTCAACAAACTTGTCAAACTCAAACAGGAATCGGCCACCATGATTCTTATAGCTCCTCGATGGCCCAGACAGTCTTGGTTCTCCTTCATCTCAGTTCCATGGAGCCAATAACTCTTCCAGTTTTTCCTTCTCTTCTAACACAGTGTCAAGGATCTCTTATGCATAACAATCTTCAGTCTTTACCCCTGACATCTTGGTGCCTATCGGGCTGAGCTCAGCTGATCTCCATTTTTCTCAGCCTGTTCACCTCTTCTCGGAAGCTTCCAGAAAACTGTCAAGTTTTTCTTCTTGGTGTACCCTGCATCAGCAGAATCCGAAATCCATCTTTGTCTCCTCAATACTGGATTATCTGCTTCACTTTTCTGACTTTGACCTCAAATCTACTTCCATTCAAGTCCATTTCAGTGCTATCAATGCTTTTCATCAACCAGTGGATGGAAAATCTATCTCTGCTCATCCATTAATGTCCAGATTTATGAAAGGTCTTTTCAATGTCAAAACACCTCTTAAGCCATCTTCAGTGGTTTGGGACCTTAATGTGGTTCTTGCTAAATTGATGAAGCCTCCTTTTGAACCAATATCTATGGTTCATTTAAAATACCTTGTGTGGAAAGTAGTATTTCTCTTGTCCCTAACTTATGCTCGAAGATTAAGTGAACTTCAATCGTTAGTAACGGATCCACCTTTCATAGTGTTCCATCATGATAAGGTTGTGCTTCACACTCATCTGAAGTTCCTACCAAAGTTCATCACTGATTTCCATCTCAATCGATTGTTCTTCCAGTATTTTTTTCCTAACTCTTATTTTCATCCTGGTGAAATAGCTCTTCATTCTCTGGACTGCAAATAAGCACTGGCTTACTATTTGCAAACTGCATAGATCTCTTCAACTACATGGGGTGGGGGAAGAGTTAAGAAAGATAGGAAATAAGCTGGATAGTGGAATTATAAACTAGTAAGAGGGAAAACCAGACATGCCGGACAATCGGGGGAGGGGCGGGAAGGGGGGGAAAGAGGGAGAAGAGAGATGCTATGGATAATGGGGGGAAGGTAGAGCAGATATTTATGAGATCAAGAGGCAGGACAGGAAGAAAAGACACACTGATCTACAAGAAATCAAGAGAGAAAGATTCAGGAAACTGAGGTGGGGAATGAAGAGCATATTGAAGATGATGAAGGAGAGAGATGCTGAAACTGATGAGTAAGGAAAAGGAAGGAGAGAGGAGTTCAGAGGAGGAGAGTAAGAGAGGAATGCTAGGCATCATGAGAGGGATGAGGGAAGGATAGAAATACTGGACATCACAGAGGAAGTTTGAGTGATAGGGAACAAGAGAGCAGAGGCATAGTTAGCCCTCAAATTTTGGATGGGGCACTGGGCAAACTTGGTGGGCACATTTAGTCTCCACATCCCCACCCCCCATGTCAACTGAAATAATAAAAAATACCTGAGCTTATGGGGAATCCCCAAGTCCCACTAGCTGCAACAATCCTCTGGTTGCAAGAAACAGAGAAACATGGTGGCAGATAAAGACCAAGGCCCGGATTCTGTATAGGATGCCAGTCCCGGACCTAAACCCGCCCAAAGTTAACCTGATTCTGTAACCGACGTCCATGTTGCAGATGCCAGTTACAGAATCGGGTTTAACATGCCCAACCCCCCTCCCTGGACCTCCCAAATGGCCCCACCGAAGATCGCCGGCAGGAAGGTGCTCAACCCTTCCTGCCGACAGAACCCGCCCCTCCCCCCCCGACGATCATGGCAGGAGGGTACCCAACCCCTCCTGCCAGATCCCCCAATAGCCCTTCCAAAGATCGTGGCAGGAGGGTACCCAACCCCTCCTGCCGAACCCCCCACCCCGGAACTCCCCCTTGGGCTTACCTGCAAGTTGGACCAGAAGGCTCCTCGCACATCCGGCCAGCAGGCCCGCCTCCATCCACATGAGGCGGGCCCATCCTTCCCCTTCCCAACCCACAGGATCCTAGGGCCTGATTGGCCCAAGTGCCTAAGGCCCCTCCTATAGTGGGTCCACAGAATAATTCTTTTATTTCTGGTGTAAAAAGGTTGAAAAACACTGTCCTAGTGGTCATAGATCCAGCAATTTTGGGGATTTCAAGCTTTGGTCCTTACTCTTCCTGGGATGCTCTCATCTCCTCCTCTTCCAGGGTAGTATACCGGTTCTTCAGTTCCAGGGCAGGTGGAGTTACAGTACTAATCTTGCAGGGTTCCATAATCTGAGTCCAGCTGTCTTCACTCAGCACAGCCAGGGCCGGCGTTAGGGGAGGGCAAACAGGGAAGCTGCCCTGGGCACCATAGCTCTAGGGGGGTCCCACAGTCTGGGCATCTCTTCCCCTCATCAGGCCTTCTTCCTCCCTTCCCATCACTCTCTGAGGGATGCATCTCTCTCTCGTTCATGATCTCCGTTATGTCTCTTCTCCATTCCCTTCAATTTCCTGCATCTTTTTTTCCAGGATCCCTTGATGTCCAGCATGTCTGTTCTTCCTATGCACTTGTTGATCTCTTAAATATCTGCCCTGCCTTCCCCCCATTATCCACAGCATCTCTCTTCTCCCTCTGCCTCTCCATGTTGTACAATATGTCTGCCTTTCTCCCTTACTAGTTTATAAATTCAAAATCCAACTTATTCCCTCTCTCTCTCTCTAACCATTCCCTCCACCCCATATAACAAATTCCCTTCTTCCCACACCCCCTGCCAGGGCAGGATTAATTTGTCAAGGCCCCCCTGCCCCACCCCATGTACTTACCCATTTTCTTATTTACTTCTTTATTTCCACTTTATTTCTTTTTTACTTTTATTTAAAAATTCAAAACAAATAACAAAGATTACCATACCAGTGCCAGTGTACAGTTTTTCTTCTATGCAACCTCCAAACATCTCAGAATAAATCCCCCCTTCCTTCCTAAAGGAAGAGATCTTCAGCTGGCAGCGCTTTGGGAAGCCCACCAATTTATATTTTGCATTTGAGTAGGAGGCATGTGACATGGCAGGAAGAAAATTTAGTGCCCGCTATTTTATTGGACTAATACATTTCTCAATTAGCATTCATAGGTTAAAACCTCTTTCTTCAAGTCAGTAAACTATACAGTATCCCTGTCCTGTCCTGAGAAAAGGAGTTATGGTCTGTGAATTAGTAAAAAATGTAATAAAATTAGTCCAACAAACAGGGTCACCTTATTTCCATAAACAAATAAAACAAATAGAAATTTATTTCGGCCTTTGTTGTCTGGTTTCTGCTTTCCTCATCTTCTCATCATTCTCTTCCTTCCATCCACTGTCTGCCCTATCTTTGCCTTTTCCATATGGCATCTGCTTTCTTTCTATGCCTCTTCAAGAAACTGTCTGCCTCCCCCCCCCCCCTCATTGGTCTGGCACCCATCTTCTTCCCTCCACTCCCCCCATGGTCTGGCATCGGTCTTCTTCCCTTCCATCTCTCCCACCCTCCTCCAGGTGGCTTTTAGCATTTCTCTTCTCCTTTCCTCCTCCCCTACCTTGGTATCTCTCTCTCTTCTCCCTTTCCTGCTCTTCTCAATTTGTTTTCTACCTTTTATCTACTTACTTTCCAGTCCTCAATTTCCCTTTTATTGTGTTTACCTACAACTTGCCACCTCTTTCCCTCACCCCTTCCAGTAACTCACTAACCTCTTCCCCAATCCAGCATGCACCCTTTTTTCTTTATCCCCTCCTTCCATACAGTATGTGCTTTCTCTCTCCTCTCCAATTCCTTTCAGTCTGCTCCCCTCTCCACTTCCATCCAGTCTGTTCCTCTCTTGCTCCCCTCCCATCCAGAGTCAGCTCCCCTTTCGCTCCTCCCCACTTCCTTCCATTGTCTGTTCCCTCTCCAATTTCAGCGTTAGCTTCCCTTTCTCTCCTCCCCACTTCCCTTCAGTGTCTGTTCCCCTCTCTCCCTTCCCCATATCCATCCAGTGACTGTTCTATCTTCTATCTCCAATTCTTTTCAGCGTATGCTCCCCTCCCCACTTCCCTTCAGCTCTACTCAAACTCTTCCCCTCAAGAGGCCATCTTTCTCCCTTCCCATCACCTTGGCAAGCACTTTTCAGAATCAAAGTTCTCTCTCTCAGAGGGGTCCGGACATGGCAGCCATTCTCACAAATCGCTCATGGCTGCCCCAAAGCTTTTCCTCTGATGCAATTTCCTGTTTCCGCCTGGGCGACATATGTCAGAGGAGAAGCTTTGGAGTAGCCACACGCGACTTGTGAGAATGGCTGCAGCATCCGGGCCCCTCAGAGAGAAAACTGATCCTGAAAAGCGCCCATAAAGGTGATGGAAAGGGAGGGAGATTGCTTGATGAAGGGAAGAGATGCCCTCACTGTGGGGCCCCCCTGGAGCTGAGGGGCACTGGGCAGCTTTCAAGAATGCCCTCCCCTAATACCAGCCCTAGCTGTGCTGAAGGAAGACAGCTGGACTCGGATTAAAGAACCCTCGCATATCCAGCAAGATTCTAGCAGATCCTATGCTTTTCATGGTAAAAGAGTGCAGGGAATAAATGTTTCCTCACTTATAGGTTGTGAAAGATACAGAATCCAGGTGTATACAACCCTTTTTGAGGTCAGAATTGCAGGATCCTGGCAGGTCCTGTGCTTCTGATGGGAAAAGGGTACAGGGAATGGATGTTTCCTGCCTTATAGGTAGTGAAGGGTGGTGAATCCAGGGAGATACAGCCCTTCCTGGGGACAGAATTACAGGATCCTGGTACATCCTGGCATATCCTTGCCTTTGAAAGGAAAGAGTGCATGGAATGGATGTTTACTGCCTTATAGGTGGTTGAGGGTGCTGAGACCAGATAGATGCAGCCCTTCCTGGGGTCAAAATTGCAGGTTACTGGTACATCCTGACACATCCTGGCATATCCTGTGATTCTGAAGGGGAAAGAGTGCATGGAATGGATGTTTTCTGCTTTATAGGTGGTTGAGTATGCTGAAATCAGATAGATGCAGCCCTTCCTGGGGTCAAAATTGCAGGATCCTGACAGATCCTTGATATCCTGCAAATCCTGCACATCCTGGCATATCCTGTGCTTCTGATGGGGAAAGAGTGCATGGAATGCATGTTTTGAGGATGCTGAAATCAGATAGATGCAGCCCTTCCTGGGGTCAAAATTGCAGGATCCTGACAGATCCTTGATATCCTGCAAATCCTGCACATTCTGGCATATCCTGTGCTTCTGATGGGGAAAGAGTGCATGGAATGCATGTTTTGAGGATGCTGAAATCAGATACATGAAGCCCTTCCTGGGGTCAGAATTACAGGATCCTGACAGATCCTGCTAGATCCTGCAAATCCTGGCATATCCTGTGCTTCTGATGGGGAAAGAGTGTATGGAATAGATGTTTTCTACCTTATAGGTTGTTGAGGATGCTGAAATCAGATAGATGCAGTCCTTCCTGGGGTCAGAATTGCAAGATCCTGACAGATCCTGGCATATCCTGTGCTTCTGATGGGGAAAGAGTATATGGAATAGATGTTTTCCTGCGTTATAGGTGGTTAAGGGTGCTGAATCTAGGTAGATGCAGCCCTTCCTGGGGTCAGAATTGCAGGATCCTGGTACATCCTGGCATATCCTGTGCTTCTGATCGGGGAAAAGAGTGTATGGAATGGATGTTTTCTGCCATATAGGTGGCTGAGGGTGCTGAAATCAATTGATGCAGCCCTTCCTGGGGTCAGAATTGCAGGATCCTGAAGCCTGATAGATCCTGGATATCCTGCAAATCCTGGCATATCCTGTGATTCTGATGGGGAAAGAGTGTATGGAATGGATGTTTTCTACCTTATAGGTTGTTGAGGATGCTGAAATCATAAATGCAGCCTTTCCTGGGGTCAGAATTGCAGGATCCTGACAGATCCTGCTAGATCCTGGATATCCTGCAAATCCTGGCATATCCTGTGCTTCTGATGGGGAAAGAGTGTATGGAATGGATGTTTTCTACCTTATAGGTTGTTGAGGATGCTGAAATCATAAATGCAGCCCTTCCTGGGGTCAGAATTGCAGGATCCTGACAGATCCTGCTAGATCCTGGATATCCTGCAAATCTTGGCATATCCTGTGCTTCTGATGGGGAAAGAGTTTATGGAATGGACGTTTTCTGCCTTATAGGTGGTTTAGGATGCTGAAATCAGATAGATGCAGCCCTTCCTGGGGGTCAGAATTGCAGGATCTTGGTATATCCTGGCATATCCTGTGCTTCTGGTAGGGAAAGAATGTATGGAATGGATGTTTTCTGCCTTATATACTCAGATAGATGCAGCCCTTCCTGGGGTCAGAATTGCATGATCCTGCTAGATCCTGACACATCCTGTGCTTCTGATGGGGAAAGAGTGTATGGAATGGATGTTTTCTGCTTTATATGTGGTTAAGGATGCTAAAATCAGATAGATGCATAGATAGATAGATGGGGTCAGAATTGCAGGATCCTGGTACATCCTGGCATATCCTGTGCTTCTGATGGGGAAAGAGTGTATGGAATGGACGTTTTCTGCCTTATATGTGGTTTAGGATGCTGAAATCAGATAGATGCAGCCCTTCTTGGGGGTCAGAATTGTAGGATCTTGGTACATCCTGGCATATCCTGTGCTTCTGATAGGGAAATAATGTATGGAATGGATGTTTTCTGCCTTATAGGTGGTTTAGGATGCTGAAATCAGATAGATGCCGCCCTTCCTGGGATCAGAATTGCAGGATCCTGGTACATCCTGTGCTTCTGATAGGGAAAGAGTGTATGGAATGGATGTTTTCAGCCTTATAGTTGGTTGAGAGAGCTGAAATCAGATAGATGCAGCCCTTCCTGGGGTCAGAATTGCAGAATCCTGACAGATCCTGCAAATCCTGGCATATCCTGTGATTCTGATGGGGAAAGAGTGTATGGAATGGAGCCTGTGAGCTTGACCTCGGTTCCGGGAAAGATGATGGAAGCACTAGTTAAGAACACAATCTGCGAACACATAGAAATCAATGGACAACTGAAGGCGAGCCAGCATGGCTTCTGCAAGGGAAGGTCGTGCCTCACAAACTTGCTGTACTTCTTTGAGGGAATAAACAGCCAGATGGATAAGGGTGAATCTATAGCATCATTTACCTTAACTTCCAATAAGCCTTTGACAAGGTACCTCATGAACGGCTACTTAAAAAGCTGTGGAACCACGGGGTGCAAGGAGATATCTACCAATGGATCAAACACTGGTTGGCAGGCAGGAAACAGAATGTTGGAGTAAAGGGCCAATACTCAGACTGGCAATGGGTCACGAGCGGAGTTCCACAGGGGTCGGTGCTGGGACCTCTCCTGTTCAACATATTTATAAACGACCTGGAGACGGGGACGAAATGTGAGTTTATCAAATTTGCTGATGACACCAAACTCTGCAGCAGGGTTAGAAGCACGGAAGACTGTGAAGACCTGCAAAGGGACCTAACGAGACTGGAAGAATGGGCAAAAAAGTGGCAAATGAGTTTTAACGTAGAGAAATGCAAGGTCATGCATATAGGGAAAAAAAACCCGATGTTCAGCTACAAAATGGGGGGAATATTGCTAGGGGTGAGCAACCTGGAAAGAGACCTGGGGGTGATGGTGGACACAACATTGAAACCTTCGGCGCACTGTCCGACAGCCTCAAAGAAAGCAAACAGAATGCTGGGCATCATCAAAAAGGGTATCACAACCAGGACGAAGGAAGTCATCATGCCGCTGTATCGTGCAATGGTGCGCCCGCACCTGGAGTACTGTGTCCATTACTAGTCGCCGTACCTCAAGAAGGACATGGCAGTACTCGAGGGAGTCCAGAGAAGAGCGACTAAACTGATAAGAGGTATGGAAAATTTTGCATACACTGACAGGTTAAAAATGCTGGGGCTGTTTAGAGGAGACATGATAGAAACCTTCAAAATCCTAAAAGGCATAGAGAAAGTGAATAAGGACAGATTCTTCAAACTCTGGGGACCCACAACCACTAGGGGTCACTCGGAGAAATTGAAAGGGGACAGGTTTAGAACAAATGCTAGGAAGTACTTCTTTACCCAGAGGGTGGTGGACACATGGAACGCGCTTCCGGAGGATGTGATAGGCCAGAGCACTTTACAGGGGTTCAAGGAAGGTTTGGATAGGTTCCTGGAGGATAAGGGGATTGAGGGGTACAGATAGAACTAGAGGTAGGTTATAGAAATGGTCAGAAACCACTTCACAGATCACAGACCTGATGGACCGCCGCGGGAGCGAACCACTGAGCGAGATGGAACTCTGGTCTGACCCAGTGCCTCCAGGCAACTTCTTATGTTCTTATTTTCTGCCTTATAGGTTGTTGAGGGTGCTGAAATCAGATAGATGCAGCCCTTCCTGGGGTCAGAATTGCAGGATCCTGACAGATCCTGCTAGATCCTGGATATCCTGCAAATCCTGGCATATCCTGTGCTTCTGATGGGGAAAGAGTTTATGGAATGGACGTTTTCTGCCTTATAGGTGGTTTAGGATGCTGAAATCAGATAGACGCAGCCCTTCCTGGGGTCAGAATTGCAGGATTCTGACAGATCCTGCTAGATCCTGGATAACCTGCAAATCCTGTGATTCTGATGGGGAAAGAGTGTATGGAATGGATGTTTCCTGCCTTATAGGTGGTTTAGGATGCTGAAATCAGATAGATGCAGCCCTTCCTGGGGTCAGAATTGCAGGATCCTGTCAGATCCTGGATATCCTGCAAATCCTGGCATATCCTATGATTCTGATGTGGAGTGTATGGAATGGATGTTTTCTGCCTTATAGGTTGTTGAGGATGCTGAAATCAGATAGATGCAGCCCTTCCTGGGGTCAGAATTGCAGGATCCTGGCAGATCCTTCTAGATCCTGGATATCCTGCAAATCCTGGCATATCCTGTGCTTCTGATGGGGAGTGTATAGAATGGATGTTTTCCTGCCTTATAGGTGGTTGAAGGTGCTGAAACCAGATAGATGCAGCCCTTCTTGGGGGTCAGAATTACAGGATCCTGGTAGGTCCTGTGCTTTTTATAAGGAAGGAGTAAAATATGTGGATGTTTCCGGCCGCTGTCTCCTCCCCCACCCCTTCACTATACTTTGTATGCTATTTTTATTTCTTCTTTCTGGAACATATTGATTATATTTTATGCTTCTTTCAGTCCCCCACAATCACTCCCTGCAGCAGCTTCTACTATTTAGCTCTGCAATTTGTACCAGCTGTGTTGACTGATTTTCTGTCATTCTACAGGAAGTCTCCTCCCCTTTTTCTGACATCATTGTCTTCTGCCAAGCCCACTCACAGAAGAATAGAACTGCATCATAGGGGGGCGGGAATTTACAGAGAAATTCTCCACTGAAAGACAGCCTGTTGCTGTCATTAAAAAATGAGCAATCTATTCTTAAGGTGGTCTGCCCTATATCCTGGAGATCCTGAGAATCCTGTAAATCCTGGTTTTACCGTGTTCCGATAAGCTGCTCTTAGCTTTACCCTTCTCCTCCATTGCCAATTCCAAACTTCGTTCCTTTCATCTAGCTGCCCCCTATGCTTGGAATAAATTACCCAAGTTTGTCCGTCAAGCCCCTTCCCTTGTTTAAAAGCAGACTGAAAACCCACCTTTTTGATATAGCTTTCAATCCTTAACCCTACTCCTCTGCCCTCCAACCCAGCCAGCTGATTAACTGTTCCCCTTATCTATATCCATGACATCTTGTTTGCCTGTCTTGCCTATTTAGATTGTAAGCTCTTTCGAGCAGGGACTGTTTTCTTACTCTTTGCGACTCTGTGGTAGCGCTATAGAAATAATTAATAGTAGTATGTGTGCAAGGGGTACTGAGTTTGGTTACCACTGCAGCTCTTTCTGACTCAGCAAGTCACTTAATCTCTATTGCCTCAAGCACCAAAGTAATGTAAATAATATATCAACCACACTGGTTGTGTATCAAATCCCATCTCAGGGAGGGAAGAGAGATGGAGAGATGCTGCACTGTGGGGGCATAACTACTACAACTATTTATCACTTACATAGCACTGAAAGGCATATGCAGCACTGTACATTTTGACATTTAATAGACAGTCCCTGCTCAGAGGAGCTTGAACACTGCCAGAGACTGAGCCCACTGTAGGGATTTGGGCAGTTTGTTCCAGGCATACAGCACAGTAAGATAGAAGAGACAGAATCTGGAGTTGTCAGAGGAGGAGATAGGAGGGACTTAGCTGAGCACAGTATGCAGCGGGGAGGAGGGAGATAAGGGGAGAGATAGTGAGGGGCAGCTGAGTGAATGCATTTGTAGGTCAGTAAGAGGAGTTTGAATTGTATTTGTAAATGGATGGGAAGCCAGTGAGGGGTAACATGAGTATAGCGGCTTTCATGGAATATGAGACATGCAGCTAAATTCTGAACAAATTGAAGGGAGTGGAACATCTGAGAGTAGCGAGTTGCAGTAATCTTAAGTGTGAGGTGAGGAGGACGTGAATAAGGGTTTTGGTATTGTACTCAGAGAGGAACAGTCACATTTTGGTAATATAGCAGAAGAAATGGCAGGTTTTAGTGATATGTTGTATCTGGACGGAGAAGGAGAGAGAGGAGTCGAAGATGATCCCGAGATTGCAAGCAGACAAAACAGGAAGGATGAGAGTGTCCACAGAGTCAGACATAACACCAAACAAATGTTGGTTCAAAAAGCCAGCTCAAATAGCCAGGTTTAAATGGCAACTTTGAAGCAAGGTGTAAATGAAAAAACTATTTTGGTGCTATAGTGGGAAATTAAACCTGATTGCCTTGGCTGTTATGTTATGTGCAATCTTATATCCTGCCAAATCCTCATTAGAGTTTAAATGTGCTATAGGTAACTTATTGTTACTTAGAATTTTGTATAGAGTTAAATGTTACAGAGAATTATACATGCTACATATAGTTATCAAATTATATATATATATATATATATATATATACAGTCTGAGGTGATATATCATAAATAGTAGTTGCCCATTAGCATTCTCTTTGTTTTGGGTGACATATTATTAGTTTGAATCTCTTTGGATCCCAGGTAGGGATTTGTTAAAAAGCCATGTTTTTAGATTTTTGCAAAACAGTGTGTATACTGTGGTTGTGTGAATTTTGATGGTAAATTCACTTCCTTGTCATCAACAGTAGATGAATCCAGAGACTAGTGGGATTACGTCCATCAACTAGAAGGTAGAGATAGAGAGCAATTGATTTATCCTCGGGCATATCTTGGATGCACAGCCTCCTGGCCAACCAGTATACTCTATCTCCAGCAGGCTGATGGATGGGTTCCTCTCAGCTCACTCGATGAAGTTACAGGGAAATACTTTTAAAACCAATAGGAGGAAATTTATTTTCGTTCAGAGAATAGTTAAGCTCTGGAACGTGTTGCCAAAGGATGTGATAAGAGCAAATAGCGTAACTGGTTTTAAGAAAGGTTTGGAGTGGACAAGCTCCTGGAGGAAAAGTCCATAGTCTGTTATTGAGAAAGACATGGGGGAAGCCACTGTATCGGTAGCATGGAATATTGCTACTCCTTGGGTTTTGGCCAGGTACTACCATTGGTCACCGTGAGAACGGACTACTGGACTTGATGGACCATTAGTCTGACCCAGTAAGGCTATTCTTATGTTCTTATGCTTCTGCCCTGCTTTACCGCTAGACCACCAGGGCTTTAGGTAAGGTCTAGAGGGGTCAGGAATGTGGGAATAAGGCAGGGTAGTTAGCCGTGTCAGGATGCGGCAAGGATCACTTCTGTCCCGGCTCAGCACTGGACCACTAGGGCTTCAGGCAGGCCTACAGTGGGCCCCCAGTTTATATTGGAGGCAACCTTCCTCCCCCTTTTTTGGGGGGAGAGGAAAGGTTAACCTTTGTTTATTTTCAGGTAGGTTTATATTTGAGTATATATACAGTCATTTGGTTTTTTTCATTGTTTGAGATGGTATCTTCCTGCCCATTCTTGCACTTTAGTTAGCATTCTGGACAATATTGGAGTCATATTTGTTTGGTTCAGATTTGCAGGGATTAGTAGAAAGATATCTGCGTATGAGAAGAGCCATCCCCTGGTCTGAGGCTTATTGAGTTCAATGTGGTAATGAAGATGTTATATAATAGTGGTTATATAATGGTGCTCCACATGGTGAAGACCAGTAGTTAGAGAAAGCTCCAATTGTTAACACTCTAGCATCTTTTCATTAAGAAGCCTTGGAACTATTATAATACCATTCCTGAGATTCCAATTTCAGCTAGTCTATTTAGCAGCAGAGTGTAGTTGACCATGTCAAATACTGCTGAGTCATCGAACTGTAGTAACATTTGTTTACCTGTGCTTAATACTGATCTAATGCTCAACGACAGATCATTCAAGAATGTTTCTGCAGTGTATTTGTTTCTGAACCCATGTTGGGTGGGCAATAGCAAATTCCATTTTGAAATATAATCTTGTTGGGTGGCAACTACAAACTCTATCAATTTTGTCATAAATGGTTTTTTTGCTACTGGTCTGTAGCTTGCAACTTGATATAGGTCTGTTGCTCCTTTAGGGCTAGGTGTAAGTAGAATTTCCCCAAATTCTTCTGAGAACCATACTTGCCCAAGTGTAGAATTAATCATTTTGTCTAACTAATTCAGTACTTTTTCCGGCATATATCGGTATAGATGGGATCTTGGCATTTTGTTTCAGATAGACTATTCACCAAAGGTCTTAATTCTGTTGTTGTGACAATATTAAACGCTGTCCATTTTCTGCCAATGGTATATCTAATGAATTGCTTTCAGAAATAGTATTCTCTAGTTGATTGTCTGCCATGTTATCAAATACTTGAAATATATTCTCTATCTAAGAATGATGATAGGGAGTTGGGTGGGGGGGGGGGAAGTTACATTTGAGGCAGTTGTTGTGCAGTCTGTCAGTTTTGTTAGAATTTTGAACAACTTCCTAAAGCTAGTTTGTCTAACTCTCTGTTATAATATGCATGTTGTTTCCTCCATCTATCTCCCGATTTTCTCCAAGCTCTTATTAGCTTTCCACATTCTCTTTTAAGGCTTCTCAGTTCTGCCAAGTACCAGTTTCAGTTATATCTACTCCAGATTCCGTACATGTGGTGATTTGTCTCTTCCCACGAACTGGTTTGCAGAGAGAAAATACTTACAGTTTTGAGCAGCTTCCCTATAGAGGTGGAGCCCCAGTCCACACCTCAGTTTTTTTCTCTGCAGGTGAACTGTACAAAGGTGTTCTGATCTGCTCTGCTTAGCTTTTTTGCTTTCTTTTTTTAATTCTTTATTCATTTTCAAAATTACATTAAGTGTTAAATATATTCATTCACATTAACAATAAATATATCACTTACAAACAATCATTGATACATTTCATAAAATCTTATCCCTTCCCCTTTCCTATCCCTCCCACCCATATATTCCATTATCATATAAAACATGTAATAATAAAATTTCCCCCTCCCTGCACCTTAAATTGATAAAAATAAGGGAAATAATTTTAAATTAATCTGTACAATACTTTGTTAATGGTTTCCACACATCCTGAAACTTCTTAAAATAACCCTGTTGTAATGCAATAAACCTTTCCATTTTATAGATATGGCATAAAGAATTCCACCAGAAGTTGTAATTTAATCTCCTCCAATCCTTCCAATTATATGTAATTTGCTGAATGGTAACACCAGTCATTATAAGTAGTAATTTATTGTTATTCACAGAAATCTGACTTTTTGCTCTCATTTCCATTCCAAGTATCACAGTATCATAGGATAATGCCACTGGGTTATCTAATAAATTATTAATTTGGTCCCAAATTGATTTCCAAAAATTCATAATACATGGGCACTAGAAGAGCAGATATATTTACCGTTGCTGGTCCACAAAGGTGGAATAAACTCCCTCAATTTATTAGAATAGAACAAAATATTACAACATTTAAAAAACTTTTAAAAACATATTTATTTAAAGATGCTTTCGATATTTAACAGTTCATTTAAATTTCTTACGTTTTGGTATTAATGCTTAAGAAATGTGCTTGTGCTACCTTGTGCTACCTCTTTTACCCTACCTTCTGTTCTTTCCCTTTATTCTTACGAAACCCGAAATTGTAACTTTTACTTTTCCCTTACCCCTCAAGTAAGTTTTAATTGTTTTTATGTTATGTTAATATAACTATTATGTTAAGTTTCTTATTTCTTTTTATTATATTATGTACATCGCTTAGAAATTGTAATAGGCGATCCATCAAAAGATTGAATAAACTTGAAACAATAAATGATCTAAAGTTCCTACTTCCAGATGACAATGCCAACATCTATTAGACAAAGAACTATCTAATTTTTGTAACCTAACAGGGGTCCACAACGCTCTATGTAACAGAAAAAAACAAGTTTGTCTCATAGATGCTGACACCGTACATTTCATCCTCCAAGACCAAATTCGTGGCCATTGAGATGCAGTAATTTCATGCTTAATCTCAATGCTCTAAGCTTTTTTGCTTTCTTGCATTTGAAGTTTGTTTTTTCTGAGGCTTCACTGCCCTGAGACCCCATTCAAGTTTTATTTAAAATTTGATATACCTCTTAAATTGTCTAAGCGGATCACAGAATCATCAGAATCAAGGGGAAGACATTAAACAGTTAGACTAAATTGAAGTAATGGAGACAGAAGGATTAGGGGAAAAATACAATTTGTTAAAGGAAAGAGAGACATAAAAGGGTCAGCACATGTAAAGCTGTTTTGAAAGGCAAACCTAAGACACTCTTGATTTACCCAGCAGTGCTGCAAAGGCTGCTGGAGGCTTCCGTTTGGGAACTGTAAACATTGCACATACCTGAGCAGAGAACTCTATTATTTGTATTACAACCTGCTTGGGAGCAGGCTGAGAGCTCATTGAGTAAATAAGCTCTGAGGAGAGCAGGAGCTCAGGAACATTATTATTCTTTGTTGGAAAGAAAGAAACCTGAACTGTTATTTTGCTTTTTATGTTTTGTTTTTGCCTTGTGATTCTTTTGCAAGAAGCACTATCCATTTTGCTGGTGCCATTCTGACCTTTATTTTGAAAGTAAATTTATGTTCTATTTTACACCTGTGTTGTGGTTTTTGGCCGAGTTCCTCTTGTCACTCCGTTCCTGCAGGGTGACTCCAGGCTGGGGTCACACGTCAATGTACTTTTTTATGTTTAGCCACTAGTAGTGCTATTGAGTCCCGATCTCGGGCTGCAGTGGTTACAATATCTGGATTTTCAGAAGGCGTTCGACAAAGTTCCACATGAACGACTACTTCGGAAAATTGCATGTCATGGAATCGAGGGTGAAATACTCACGTGGATTAAAAACTGGCTGGAGCATAGGAAACAGAGAATGGGGGTAAATGGACAATTCTCAGACTGGAAGAGCGTCACCAGCGGGGTGCCGCAGGGCTCAGTGCTTGGACCTGTGCTCTTCAACATCTTTATAAATGATATGGACATTGGTACGATGAGCGAGGTGATTAAATTTGCGAACAATACAAAGTTATACAGAGTAGTGAAGACACAGGGGGATTGTGAAGATCTGCAGCGTGACATAATCAAACTCGAGAAATGGGCATCGATATGGCAAATGAGGTTCAACGTGGATAAGTGCAAAGTGATGCATGTCGGGAGCAAAAATTTCATGCACGAATACAGGATGTCCGGGGTGGTACTTGGAGAGACCTCCCAGGAAAGGAACTTGGGAGTTCTGATCGACAAGTCCATGAAGACATCGGCACAATGTGCGACGGCGGCGAAAAGGGCAAACAATGCTAGGAATGATAAAGGGGATCACGAACAGATCAGAGAAGGTTATCATGCCGCTGTACCGGGCCATGGTGCGCCCTCACCTGGAGTACTGTGTCCAGCACTGGTCGCCCTACATGAAGGACACGGTACTACTCGAAAGGGCCCAGAGATGGGCGACTAAAATGGTTAAGGGGCTGGAGAAGTTGCCGTACAGCGAGAGATTAGAGAAACTGGGCCTCTTCTCCCTTAAAAACAGGAGACTGCGAGGGGACATGATCGAAACATTCAAAATACTGAAGGGAATAGACTTAGTAGAGAAAGACAGACTGTTCACCCTCTCCAAGGTAGGGAGAACGAGAGGACACTCTCTAAAGTTGAAAGGGGATAGATTCCGTACAAACGTAACAAAATTCTTCTTCACCCAGAGAGTGGTAGAAAACTGGAACGCTCTTCCGGAGTCTGTCATAGGGGAAAACACCCTCCAGGGTTTCAAGGCAAGGTTGGACAAGTTCATGCTAAACTGGTGAGACTGGACTCATTTGTAGCACTGGTCTTGACCTTGGGGCCGCTGCGTGAGCGAACTGCTGGGCTGGATGGACCATTGGTCTGACCCAGCAGCGGCAATTCTTATGTTCTTGATAATACCCTCTACGTTTAGCTACATGGGTTTCCATCCTCACTATCATTAAAAATTTCGTTCTCCATTCATGTTCATCTGGTACCGATGATTTTTTCCAATAGGCAGCTAGAAGACATCTAATTGCTGCTAACCCCATACGTAATAATCGTGTTTGACATTTAGTTTTACAAATAATAGACAACCCCAGCAAACAACATTGGGGAGTATTAGGGACCAAGATAGTTGAGACAAAGAGTTCACTACTATGGTCCAACAGGGTGTTAATATGGGCAATCCCACCATATATGAAGAAAATTACCTACTTCATTGTGGCAACGCCAACAATTTGCAGGGATCTGTGTGTACATCTTATGGAGTCGTTCCGGGGTATAATACCATCGACTCAATACTTTATAAGCATTTTCTTGGATTAATGCAAAAACAGATACTCTACATACTTCTTCACAGATGGTGTCCCATTCTTTAACCGTAAACATACAGTGTAAATCCCTTTCCCAGCATCGTCTATAACTAAGTTTAGGAATTTCTCTCCCCTGTAGATATCTATATATAACTGAAATTGACCTTGGTACCTTCTGTAGTATTATCCATAATTTCTCTATATGTTCAGTTTCAGAGAACGGTATTTTAACCCTACCTTGAGCCAACACATAATGTTTTACTTGTGGATATGCCAGGTAGTCCTCCGGCTTTACTCCTGAAATGTTTAATAAAGCTTCAAATGTAATCAAAGCTCCTGTACTTAAAAAATCTCAAAAAATATTCAGTCCATTCTGTCCCCACACTCAAATACTGGGTTCGTTTTACCCACCCTAAATTGGGGTTCATCTCTCAGTGAAGCCAAGGTGGAAGATATTACCTCATTATTAAATTTCTTTCACAATTTACCCCACAAAATAAATAAATGTATTATATAGGGATTGTCAGTTTCTAATTTCCATTGTCGAATTGTCTGTGAGGACCAAAGTCCAGTAGACAGATTATGCTGAGGGATTAAGGATTGTTCTATAAATACTCCCCATTTATGTGTATTAAATACCCAGTCTAGTATCATCCGTATTTGTGCTGCTTGGTAATACCATCTAAGATTAGGGACACCTTTACCCCCTCGGGCTTTATTTAACCACATCACTCTCTGGGAGATCCTAGGTGTTTTATTTGCCCAGATGAATTTTCTAAATTCTGCCTATAAAATCTTAAACAGCCAAGTAGGTAAGGAGATTGGAAGAGTCTGGAACATAAATAATAATCGAGGTAGCACATTCATTTGGAGGATGGCAATATGTCCCCCCCAAGAGAGCCATAACCCATTCCAGCGTTGTAGATCCATCTGGATTTTCCAGAGAATCGGTCCGTAATTAATCTCATACAAGGTATCTGGATCCTTTGATAAATGTATGCCTAGGTATTTTATACCTTTGGATGTCCATTTAAATGGAAATAGACATTGAATGTCTAATACCTTTGGTGGATCTAAGGTGAGATTCATAATTTCGGTCTTATCTAAATTAATCTTAAATCCGGAAATTTCTCCAAATTCCTCAAGGATTTGCACTAAATGTCCCATTGTATGTTCTGGTTCTCCTATATATAAAAGGATGTCGTCAGCAAATAAGGCTATACGATGTTCAATGCCCGCAATCTGGATCCCCTTCAATCGGGGATGATTTCTAATAAATATTGCTAAAGGTTCTATAGATAAAGCAAAAAGCAATGGTGAGAGCGGGCAACCCTGACGCGTACCTCTAGCGATAGAGAAAAATTTTGTATAGGTCTGATTAATCCGTAGACATGCTCGGGGTTCCTGGTATAACGCTTTAACCCATACATTAAAGGATCCCCGCAATCCCATCTTCTCCATAACAGCCCACAAAAAGTCCCAGGATACCCGGTCGAAAGCTTTCTTCGCATCAATTGCCATCAATATCGCCTGTTCCCAATTTTTCTTTACATGCCACATCAAATGTAAAGTACATCGAATGTTATCACTCACTTATCTTTGTTGTATAAAGCCCGACTGGTCTATATGAATCAAATTAGGGAGTAATTTACCTAATCATACAGCCAGGATTTTTGCTATGACTTTGACATCTACATTTAATAAAGAGATAGGTCTATATGATTCACAGCTTAACGGGTCCCTCCCGGGTTTCAAAAGAATCGCTATACTTGCTTCCCTCATGGAGTCAGATAAATAACTCTCTTCTGAAGTTCCGTTAATTATACGCATTAACAATGGAGCCACTTGTCTAAATTTCTTATAAAAACCAGCCATATAGCCATCTAACCCTGGGGATTTACCAACTTTTACATTCCGGATAATCCCCATTACTTCCCCCAAAGTAACTGGTCCGTTAAGTAACTTTTGTTCATCAAATGATAGTACCGGCAAATCTACCTTGTCTAAAAAAGACTGTACTTTTTCCCTATTTTCATCAGGGTTATACAACTGTCAATAGTATTCCAAAAAGGAATTCTTTATCAGTAACCTGTATTTGCTCCTTACTGTCTCGAACCTCTGTGATAGATGCTTTTGCTTGTTTAATTTTAATAAAACGGGCCAATTGAGCACTACATTTATTACTATGTTCATATTTATAGGACTGGAAGCGCTCCCGTATATAATTAAACTCTTCCATTTGAAGTTGCAACAATTCCCCCCTTACCTGCCATATTTGTGTCAATATGTGTGGATTTAATGTGTTTTTATGTGACATTTCCAAGGAAAGTAAACGTTCCCTTAAATGTAGCTGATTTTGAGATCATTAATATTTCAATTGGGCTCCCCATTTAATAAAAATACCTTGCAGAATTGATTTTAGAGCATCCCATAGAATCCCATCTGAGACTTCCCCCTCAGTGTTCTCCCTAGCGCCTTTTAGCTGGGCGCTGCGCCCGGCTAATTTATGTGAGCGCCCAGATGTCATCTGTTGCGAATCCTGCTGCCGCCGCTGCTCAACGTTGAAGAACCGCCGAAAGTTAGGACCGCCAAAAGTTCCCGCCTGACTTTAAAAAAAACAAAACACAAAATGGCAGTAAGCGACTTGAACCCTTGCTCTGGGGCTCTAATGGTACCACTGTCTGTTGCGGCTTCCCTTCTTTTCCTTCCAAAACTGGAAGTTACGTCCCAAGGGTGGGGGGGGGTAGAGAAGGGAAGGGAAGCCGGCACGGACAGTGGTACCATTAGAGCCCCGGAGCATGCGAGAGTTAGGTCAGCAGCGGAGGGAAGTTAAAATTCTCATATTTGCTCTTCCTTGCTTTGGGCCTCCTCACTGCCAGGTCCTACCTACTTTCTGTTTCTGTGAAGGCAGGACCCGGCAACGAGGAAGGCCCGAAGCAAGGAAGAGCAGCAAGTTGTAAGCTTCCCTAGCGACTCTGCTGACGGGTGTGTGAGATGGGAGGGATGGGAAGAGATATGCTACTACTGCACCCAATGGGGAGGGAGGGGGAAGAGAAATGTTCTGCTGCTGCACCCATTTTTTGGGGGGAGGGGGAAGGGAACAGAAATGTTGCTGCTGCACCCAATGGGGAGGGGAGGTGGAAGAGAAATGTTGTTGCTGCTGCTGCACCCAATTTTTTTGGAGAGAGGGGGAAGAGAAATGCTGCTGGGGAGAGAGAGGGGAGAGGGGAGAAGGAAGACCAGGGAGAGGAGAGGAAAGAGATGCCAAGACCATGGGAGGGAGGGAAAGGAAAGAAGCTACCAGCCAATGGAGGGGGGGGAGAGATATCAGCACATATGGGGGAGGGGGAGGAGAGAGATGCCAGGGCATGGGGGGAGAGAAGGGAATGAGATAGAGATGCTAGACCATGGGGTAGAATGGGAAGGAAGGAAGGAAAGGAGAAGAGAGATGCCAGAGCACAGGGGAGGGGGTGAAGCTGAAATGTAAGAGAGAAAGGGCACAGGATATACAGTTTATTGAAAGGACATAGAAAGAGGGAAGATGCCATATGGAACAGAGAAAGGGTGGATACTGGATGTAAAAGGGCAGAGAGAGGGAGGACAGTAGATGGAAGGGATAGAGAGAAAGAGGGCAGAGGCTGGGTGAAAGGGGCAAAGAGAGGACAGATGTTGCATGGAAAGTAGAGAGGACAAACGCTGAATAGAAAGAAGAGAGCGAAGAGAAGATGATTAAAGCAGAAACAACAAAAGGTACAAAAAAAAATTTTTTTTTGCATTACATAGAATCAAGTAGTATTGTAACTGTATTGATTAAAGTTTATAAACAGGAAATAGAAATAAGGCAATTTTGGGGGGACTAAACTCCTTTCCTCAGGTCAGGACAGGATACCATTAACAGCAGGGGTGCCCAAATGGTCGATTGCGATCGACAAGTAGATCGCAAAGGCCTTTGCAATCTTTTTCTTCCTGCCTCTCTGAACCTGGCCAGGCGCATACAAGTGCCGGACTCAAAAGACTTCATCTCCGACATCAATTCTTACGTCGGAGAGGAAGTTCTGGGCCAGGCAATCGCAGCCTGGCTGGTCTGGAACTTTCTCTCCAACATTAGAATTGACGTTGGAAGTGAAGTCTTGTGAGACCAGGCGCTTGTAAACATAGAAACATAAAAATAGACGGAAGATAAGGCCACGGCCTATCTAGTCTGCCCACCCTAATGACCCTCCCCTACCTTTACTCTGTGAATAGATCCCACGTGTCGATCCCATTTTGCCTTAAAATCAGGCACGCTGCTGGCCTCAATCACCTGAAGTGGAAGACTATTCCAGCGATCAACCATCCTTTCAGTGAAAAAGAATTTCCTGGTGTCACCGTGCAGTTTCCTACCCCTGATTTTCCACGGATGCCCTCTAGTTGCCGTGGGACCCTTGAAAAAGAAGATATCTTCTTCCGCCTCGATTCAGCCCGTGAGATACTTGAACGTCTCGATCATGTCTCCCCTCTCTCTGCGTTCGAGTACAGCTGTAATTTATCTAGCCGTTCTTCGTACGGGAGATCCTTGAGTCCCGAGACCATCCGGATGGCAATTCTCTGGAACGACTCCACTCTCAGCACATCCTTGCAATAATGCGGCCTCCAGAATTGCACACAGTATTCCAGGTGGGGCCTCACCATGGATCTATACAATGGCATAATGACATCAGGCTTACGGCTGACGAAACCCCTGCGTATGTAACCCATGATTTGTCTTGCCTTGGATGAAGCTTGCTCCACTTGGTTGGCAGCCTTCATGTCCTCACCCTACGATCACTCCTAAGTCTTGTTCTGCTACAGTACTGGTTAGGATCTCGCCATTAAGGGTATAAGTCTTGCATGGATTTTGGCTGCCCAGGTGCATGACTTTGCATTTTTTGGCATTGAAGCTGAGTTGCCAGGTCCTAGACCAGCGCTCCAGTAGGAGTAGGTCATGCATCATGTTGTCGGGCATTGAAGTTTCATCCGTTGTGCCTTTGCCCACAACATTACTTAGTTTGGCGACATCGGCGAATAATGTTATTTTACCTCGGAGCCCCTCTGCTAAGTCCCTTATAAAGATGTTGAATAGGATTGGGCCCAAGACCGAGCCCTGCGGCACTCCACTGATCACCTCTGTCATTTTGGAGGGGGTCCCGTTCACCACTACCCTCTGAAGCCTACCTCCAAGCCAGTTCCCAACCCATTTCGTCAATGTGTAGCCCAATCCTATAGAACTCATCTTGCTCAGCAACCTGCGATGTGGTAAGCTATCGAATGCTTTGCTAAAGTCCAGGTATACAATGTCCAGGGACTCCCCAACATCCAGCTTCCCCGTCACCCAGTCAAAGAAGCCGATCAGGTTGGATTGGCAGGATCTCCACTTAGTAAATCCATGTTGACGGGGATCCCATAGATTCTCCTCATTCAGGATCGTATCCAATTGGTGTTTGATTAGAGTTTCCATTAATTTGCTCACTATTGATGTGAGACTCACTGGTCTGTAGTTTGCTGCCTCTATCCTTGAGCCTTTCTTGTGGAGTGGAATGATGTTAGCCGTATTCCTGTCCAACGGGAAGCTGCCTGTACTAAGGGAGAGATTGAAGAGCGTGGATAGCGGTTCCGCCAAGACATCACTCAACTCCCTGAGCACCCTGGGGTGTAGGTTGTCAGGCCCCATTGCCTTGTTAACCTTGAGCTTTGACAGCTCGCAGTAGACACTGCTGGGCATAAACTCAAAATTACTAAACAGGTCAACTCAGTCAACCCTTGTCTGTAGCTGAGGGCCGAGTTCCGGCACCTCTCGGGTGAAGACTGAGCAGAAGTATTCATTTAACAGTTGGGCTATTTCCGAGTCCGTTTCCACATAGTCTCCGTCTGGTTTCCTAAGACATGCTATCCCGCCTGGGTTTTTACTTCTGTCATTGATATACCTGAAGAAGGATTTATCTCCCTTCTGGATGTTCTTCGCTAGAGACTCCTCCATGCGGAATTTGGCCTCCCTAACTGCTGTTTTGACGGCTTTGGACTTGGTCAGATAGTCTACTCTAGAGTCCTGTTTCCCGACTGTTTGTAAGAGATGAATGCTTTTTTCTTCTCCTTGATGAGGTCTGAGATCTCTGCAGTGAACACCTGCAGCTTTTTGTTTCTACTCCGTTTACTTACTGATTTAACATAGTGGTTTGTTGCTTCCTGTATGGTGGCTTTTAATGTCGACCACATTTCTTCCACGTTATCGGTTTCTGCTTGGCTTTGCAGCGCCTGGTGAACGAAGTCTCCCATGTCTTGGAAGTTTGTGTCCTTGAATTTGAGGACCTTGGTCAGTGTGGTAGATTTAGTGAATCATTTCCTTAGATTGAACCAAACCATGTTCTGGTCACTGGTGGCCAATGTGTCGCCCACCGAGACCTCCGTGACACTTTCTCCATTGGTAAGTATCAGGTCCAGTATTGCCTGATCCCTTGTTGGGTCCAACATCAGTTGCCTGAGTCGTGCTCCCTTCATAGAGTTTAATAGCCTCCTGCTGCTGCCGCCGGAAGCAGGGGAAAGTGTGCCCCAATCCACATCAGGCATGTTGAAGTCACCTAACAATACTGTGTCCCCAAGCAAGGTGATATTCTCTATATCTCCGATTAATTCCATATCCCGGCCATCCTGTTGTCTTGGGGGTCTGTATATTACTCTGAGATACGGGCATTTGTCCTTCCCTCTGGCCAAATTAATCCAAAGGGATTCCCCAGTGTACTGAACATCTGCGATTCTGGTGACCTTAATGTCATCTTTAGTATATTATGCTACACCACCTCCCATTTTGCCCTCCCTGTCCCGGTGAAGCAAGTTGTAACCCGGTATGACCATGTCCCACCCGTGGGAGTCCTTGAGCCAGGTCTCAGATATCGCTACCACATCGAGGTCGGCATTCCTTATTTCTGTTTCCAATTCCAGGATCTTGTTTCCCAGGCTGTGTGCGTTGACGTAAATAGCCCTCCATGTTGTATTTTTGTTACGTCTCAGTGGGGATATTCCCGCTTGAGCTACTTGGACACTTTTAACATTATTCGCATGTACTGTATTTTCCCTAGGCTCAGAACTACATTGTGCACCTATCCCGGACTCCCCAGACCTAGAACTACAATGTGCACCTATCCCAGGCTCGTAAATGTGTATACCCTGTGGGGGTAATTCCCGCTTGGGCTTCTTGAACTCCTTTAGTACAATTTGCAATGTGTGTACTCTAGCTGGACCCAGAATTATAATGTGTACTGCCCCTAGACCCGGAATTACAATGAGTACTCTCCCTAGATCCAGAATTACAATGTGTACTCCCCCTAGACCCAAAATTACAATGTGACCCAGAATTATAATGTGAGCCTACCCCAGACTCGAGAGTGTGTATACCACCCCCTGATCTAGACCCAGAATTGCGGGTGTCTACTTACCTCAGCCTCAAAGAAGTATTGGCAGCTTAGCTCGCCAGGTAGGTTATTTGTGCCCGTACCCTCCCCCAACTTACCTAGTTTAAAGCCCTGTGAAGAAGACGGGCTAGACGGTGACCAAGGACGTTCTTCCCTCTTCTTGTCAGGTGTAACCCGTCTGGTCCCTGTAGTCCTTGCAATGCCTCTCCATGGTGCAGGAACCCGAAGTTCATCTCCTTGCACCATCCCTGCAGCCAGTCGTTTGCCCTCTGGATGCGATCCTCCCTGGCACTGCCCTTGCCCCTCACTGGGAGGATCGAGAAGAAGACCACCTGCATCCATCCTCCTCAGCTTCTCACCCAGGGCTCTGAAGTCTTCAGGTATGCTGTCTGGGTTGCTCCTGGCGGTGTTGTTGGTTCCGACGTGGATGAGAAGCATGGGGAAGTGGTCTCGGGGCTTGATGAGTCTGTCAAGGTAAGCGGTTACATCCCAGATCCTGGCCCCTGGAAAACAGCAGACCTCTCTTGATTGCAGGTCTGATCTGCAAATTGGTCCCTCGGTGACCCTCAGCAGCGAATCCCCGATGACCACCACTCTGTGCTTCTTAGGGATGGGCCGATCTGTTGATTCCGGAACTAGAATCGTCTGCTGAACAACTTCCTGTACCTCGTTTTCAGGGCCTTCCTGTAGCAGCTGATATCTGTTCCTCAGGGTGATTTGCGGTGTCGATGTAGAGCTGCCTGTATGTGACGTCCCTGTATGTGAGAGAAAGAATTAGGTCCTCTGCATTTTCCTGTGGAGGAAGTCACCAGCTGCCAGGAGTCAGCATCACCAGCCACTTCCTGCATTCCGACAGTTTGTCTCAAGTTAGCAGGTTTGCATGCCTTGGGTGTCCCTAGGATGGTCCTGTCAGGTTCCTGTTCGGCGATCTGAGACAGCTCCTGGATGACTCTGTCGATGAAGGTCTCGTCGTCTTGGATGCTCCTTAAGCGCTGAACCTCCTCTCTCAGGCTTCGCAGCTCTAGCAAAAGGCTTTCATCTGGCTGATCCATTACTTCCATCTGCTTGGAGACTGTAGACATCTTTGAAAGAATGGCCTCAGTCTGTACAGAGACCTCTGCCCTCCATCCTGGCTTCCTTTCCATCTATACGAGAACCATAGCCATCCCCTGGGTACTTTCGGTGACTGAACTGCCTGTCTTGATTGATTGAAGTCTTGCTGCTTCTAGTTCTACCTGCCATTTGCAAAAATTTTCACATTTTTTTTTTTTAAGATATTTGTTAGGATGGGGGCTGTTGGGTGTTGGTCAGAAAGTGTTGAGGCTGGAGGGATAGAGGTAGTTAGTTGGTTCTTGGTCCGAGGGATAGAGTAGTTAGTTAATTGTCAGTTAAGGTTGCCTGCTTGTTAATGTGCTAGAGAGGTCAGTTTGGTTAAATGTTAGAGGATAGCGTGGTCTGCCTGTTAAAATGGTATGGGGATAGAGTGATTGGTGAGGTCCGCCTGTTAGTGTGAAAGATTTTAATTGCTTGTTGGTTAGGTAGAAAGTTGATAGTTGAAAGACTTGGTAGAAAGTTGAAGAAAGATTGAAGTCAATTGGTTAATTAGCTAGTTGTAGAAGTTGAGACTCCGGCTAGACTTGCTAGCCCTTCCCTGATGCCCTTCGCAAAGGCGCTCTCGCTAAGGCGAACGCCTTTGCCGCTCGCCTTCCCCGTGCGCAGAACAGCTGCGCGCCAATGGCTCATCCCCTTTTATGGGGGGAGTTTGGCTGGTGACGTCGGGGGTGGGCGGAGTTAGCTCTCGCCTCTTCCCCTGCTAGCACCGCCTTCACTGCTCCTCTCTCCGCTCCTTCCTGCTAGCACACTCTCTGCTCCCTGCTCCGCTCACTGTTCTGCCATGTGCTCAGGACTGTTCTATCATGTGCCTGGTCTGGCTCAGGGAAGCAGCAGGAAGAAATCAGCGTGGTGGCTTAGGGGGGGTAGGGAAAGAATCAGGGAAGTGGAGAAATCAGCGCGATGGCTTGGGGGGGCAGGGGGAGAGAGAAAGAAAGACAGGCAGGGGGAGAGAGAGAAAGAAAGGCAGAAATAAAGAGGGGGCAGGGGAGAGAGAGAAACAGGCAGTCAGGGGGGAGAGAGAAAGAAAGAGAGACAGAAAGAAAAGGGGAAGGGCAGAAAGAAAGAAATATCGGATTTACAGTCAGAAGAAGGAAGTGCAACCAGAGACTCCAGATCACCAGATAAAAAGTTAAGAAAAATGATTTTATTTTCAATTTAGTGATCAAAATGTGTCCGTTTTGAGAATTTATATCTGTTGTCTATATTTTGCACTATGTCCCCCCTTTTACTAAACCACAATAGTGTTTTTTAGTGCAGGGAGCCTATGAGCGTCGAAAGCAGCACAGAGCATTCAGCGCAGCTCCCTGCGCTAAAAACCACTATCGCGATTTAGTAAAAGGGGAGAGGGTATATATTTGTCTATTTTTGTATAGTTGTTCCTGAGGTGACAGTGCATAAAGTCATCTGCCTTGATCTCTTTGAAAACCCGTGGAATATAAATGATAATTAACATTTCCTCTGCGTACAGCGTGCTTCGTGTTTTTTAAAATTTTATTGTTGGTAGATCATTTTGACTTGGTCATTTTAAAAAGTAGCTTACAAGCCAAAAAAGTGTGGGCACCCTTGCTGTACTATCTTGAAGAAAGATTTGGCCTCTGAAAGATAATTGAAAAATGGATTAGTCCATAAAGCACAGTTACTTACCGTAACAGGTATTATCCAGGGACAGCAGGCATATATTCTCACATGTGGGCGACGTCATCTACGGAGCCCCGATGCGGACAGCTTTTTCAAGCAAACTTGATTGAAGATTTAAGTTTGCTCTGCTGCTCCACGCATGCGTGCCTTCCTGCTCCACTAGAGGGCGCATCCCCTCCTCGTGGTCTCCAGTTCACCTAACCAGCAAAGAAGCCAACCTCGGGGAGGCGGGCGGGTTGTGAGAATATATGCCTGCTGTCCCTGGATAACACTTGTTACGGTAAGTAACTGTGCTTTATCCCAGGACAAGCAGGCATGATATTCTCACATGTGGGTGACCTCCAAGCTAACTGAAAAGGGATGGAGGGAAGTTGGCAATTTAAGCAATACCAATTGGCCAAAACGGCCATCGCTCCTGGACAATGTATCCAGACAGTAGTGGGAGGTGAAAGTATGAACCGAAGACCACGTGGCAGCCTTGCAGATTTCCTCAATGGGTGTGGACCGGAGGAAGCTACGGAGGCTGCCATCGCTCGGACCTTATGTCCCGTTACTCGACCATGCAGCGCGAGACCAGCCTGAGCGTAGCAAAAAGAAATACAAGCAGCTAACCAGTTGGACAAGGTGCGCTTGGAAACTGGGCGACCCAACCGATTAGGGTCGAAGGACAAAAACAATTGTGGAACTGTCCGGTGAGACTGAGTGCGTTGGAGGTAAAAGGCCAACGCTCTCTTACAGTCAAGCGTGTGGAGCGCTATCTCTCCGGGGTGAGAGTGGGGCTTGGGAAAAAATACTGGCAAAACGATGGACTGGTTGAGATGAAAATCAGACACCACTTTAGGCAAGAACTTGGGGTGAGTGCGGAGAACCACCTTGTCGTGATGGAATACAGTGAAAGGTGGGTCCGCCACCAGAGCCTGTAGCTCACTAACTCGCCGAGCGGAAGTGAGTGCAAGCAGGAAGATCACCTTCCAAGTGAGGAATTTCAGATGGCATTTGTCTAACGACTCGAATGGAGGTTTCATGAGTTGAGCCAGAACCACATTAAGGTCCCAAACCACTGGGGGAGGTTTGAGAGGAGGGTGGACATTCAAAAGACCTTTCATGAAGCGAGAAACTAAGGGATGGAGTGAAAGGGCTTTCCCTTCCAGGGGCTGATGAAAGGCAGCAATCGCACTAAGATGTAATCGAATGGAGTTGGTCTTCAGGCCGGAGTGAGATAGATGAAGCAAATACTCCAGGACCAAGGAGACGGGGACCGACACCGGGTCCTGGCTGTGCGAGGAGCACCAGGACGAAAATCTGGTCCATTTTTGGGAATAGCAGGTTCTAGTCAAGGCCTTCCTCGAGGCTTCCAATATCTCCTTGACTGATTGCGACACAGGGAGAGAAGTCAGGGGGAGAGAAACCAAGCATTCAGATGAAGAGACTGAAGATTGGGATGTAACAGCGAACCCTGACTCTGCGATAGCAGAGAGGGAAACAGAGGCAGAGGCAGCAGATCTCTGGTACTGAGTTGAAGTAGGAGGGAAAACCAAGGCTGGCGTGGCCAGCGAGGAGCAATCAAGATCATCGTGGCTCGCACCGGTTTAAGATGGACCAGCGTCCGCAGAATCAGAGGAAAAGGCGGAAACGCGTACAGAAACCTTCCCTCCCAATTTAGGAGGAAGGCGTCGGCCTCGAGGCGGTCCGGGGAGTACATTCGGGAGCAGAAGTGAGGGAGTTTGTGATTGAGGGGGGAGGCGAACAGATCTATCTGAGGAGTCCCCCACTTCTCGAACACCTGTCGTAAGGTCTGAGAGTGCAGTGACCACTCGTGTGGCTGGAGGAGGCGGCTGAGTCTGTCTGCCAGACAGTTCCGTTCTCCTTGTATGTACACCGCTCGAAGGAAGATGTTGTTGGAGATTGCCAACTTCCAGAGACGCAGGGCTTCCCTACAGAGGGACCGAGACCCCGTCCCCCCTTGCTTGTTTACGTAGTACATTGCCACCTGGTTGTCGGTTCGGACAAGAACCACCCGGTCGTGGAGCAGATGTTGAAAAGCCACAGCGGCGAGATAGATGGCCCGAAGCTCCAGCACGTTGATGTGGCAGCGGCGGTCCTCTGTTGACCACATCCCCTGAGTGCGTAGGCCATCCAGATGAGCTCCCCAAGCGTACTCCGACGAATCCGTGCTGAGTACCTTGCTGTGTGGAGGGGCGAGAAAAAGTAAACCCTTGGAAAGATTTGAAGAGTCGGCCCACCAGAGGAGCGATTGTTGCAAGGAAGGAGTCACTGTCACGGGACGGTCGATTGGGTCTCGGTCCTGACGCCATTGAGAGGCCAAGGTCCATTGAGGAATCCTCAGGTGGAGGCGGGCGAAGGGTATGACGTGGACGGTAGAGGCCATGTGGCCCAGAAGAGTCATCATCTGCCGAGCTGATACCGAGGTCAGCAGCGAAATCCTTCGACTCAGACTTACTAACGCCTCTTGACGTGGAGGGGGGAGGAAGGAGCGGAGGCGAACCGTATCCAGCACGGCCCAGATGAACTGTAAGGACTGAGAGGGGTGTAGCTGGGATTTTGGGAAGTTTACCTCGAACCCCAGACCCTGAAGCTAAATAATAGTCTGTCGGGTCGCTGAGATAACCCCCTCCCTGGACGGGGCTTTGATCAGCCAGTCGTCCAGGTAGGGGAATACCTGGAAGCCCTGAGAGCGTAAGGCAGCTGCGACCACCACGAGGCACTTGGTGAAGACCCGAGGTGACGATGCCAGGCCAAAGGGGAGGACTCGTTATTGTAGGTGCAGGTCCCCCACCTGAAAGCGCAGGAACTTGCGGTGAGCGGGGTGCACTGGAACATGTGTGTAGGCTTCCTTCAGATTGAGGGAGCAGAGCCAATCGCCCTTGTCGATGAGAGGGTAGAGAATCGGTAGGGAAAGCATCCGGAACTTTTCCCGCACCAGGAATTTGTTGAGTCGCCTCAAATCTAGAATTGGGCGCAGGTCTCCCGTCTTCTTCGGTACCAGGAAGAAACGGGAGTAGAACCCTTTCCCCCGTTGGTCGGGGGGAACCACCTCCACTGCCCGTAGGCGAAGCAGTTCTCGAGCTTCTGAGAGAAGGAGGGGTAACTGAGTTCGGTTGGGAGGGCACACCCTTGGAGGGCTGTCTGGAGAAATTTCCTGAAAGTTGAGAGAGTATCCTGATGAGATCACGCCAAGGACCCATGCGTCCGACGTGACTTGTTCCCAGCGTGGGTAAAAGGCTCTGAGGCGCCCCCCGATGGGAAGGAGGCCTGGAACTGTGGCGGAGGGGGCCAGCCCCCATCCGCGTATCCCGTCAAAAGGACGGGGATGGTTTGGCGGTTGCGGGCGGCTGGGACTTGGGTGGAGCCCGATGGTGAGCTTGCGGGCGTCGGGGTGGAGGCCGTGAGAAAGCAGGGGTAGATTTTTGAGGGTAGCGGCGTGGAGGGGCCCTGAACGGCCTGGACGCTGGCGGTTTAGGCTTTTGCCGAACGAGGGAGGCAAATGAGCGTTCGTGTTCCGAAAGGCGTTTCGTAGCTGCCTCGATAGTGTCATCAAAAAGTTCTTTGCCCACACAGGGGAGGTTAGCCAACCGGTCCTGTAAGTTGGGGGTCCATGTCGACGAGGCGTAACCAAGCTAGGCAGCGCATGGCGATAGCGAAGGCTGCCTCTCTGGAGGAAAGTTCGAAGCCATCATAGGCCACGTGGAACAGATGGAGGCGTAGGTTGGAGAAAACCTCTAGGAGCAGGCCAAAGGCTCCTTGGCGGGAGGCCGGCAGGTCAGTCGCAAAGGCTCCCATCAGTCCAATGAGATGTTTCAGGTAGGACGTGAAGGTGAAAGTGTAGCTTTGTACCCTAGAGGCCATCATAGAGTTCTGATACAGTCTCCTGCCGAACTTGTCAAGGGTCCGACTCTCTTGACCTGGGGGGACCGCCGCTGAGACCTGGGAGGGGTGAGCCTTTTTCAAGGAAGATTCTACCAACAGCGACTGGTGGGAGAGCTGCAGTTGTTCAAACCCCGGGTAGGGTACTGTACGGTACTTGGACTCCATTTTGGAGGGGACAGCCGTTACCATATAGGGGATCTCCAGATTCCTGAAGAAAGCCTGTTGGAGTACCGGATTGGGCAGTAAGCGAAGGTACTCTCTGGGCGGTGACGGCATATCCAGCTCCACCAGGTACTCTTTAGAGTATCTTGAGTCGGACTGGAGGTCTAAGTCCAAAGCGTGGCCCATGTCCTGGACAAAGCGAGTGAAGGAGGGGCGGGACGTTCCCGGGGCCCCGTGTGGGGACTGTGAACGAGACCTCCGTCGGGCAGAGAAGGACGGGGAGGCTTCTCTCCAGTATCGAGGTTCATGCTCCGACCCGCGCTCCGAGACCGGGGAAACACTGCGGAAGTGTTCCGGGGTCGAGGACCTACGTCGTCTCGAGGAGCCCCTCGGAGACGATGCCGAGGTACGGGGTACCGATTGATGTCGAATCGGTGACCTCGACCCGGACTCCCTCGGCGAAAGCCTGGAACCTCGGTTCGGAGCCCCGGTCCGAGGGGGAGTTAGGAGGATTTGAGGGTTGGAGAGTGATAACTCCGCCACCTTCAGCGGTCCTGCACGAGGCGTCGGTGAATGGCCTCATAGTGTGGGAGAACTCTGGGCCTTCTTAGAGGTACGGCAGTTCGAGGTTTCGGTCGTTTTAGCGTGACGCTTTGCCCCGTGGCGGTCCGTGGAGGGAGAGCGTCTCGGGCGCCTCGGCGAGGAATCCGAGGAGGATGGGATGCGGCGAAGCTGGCGCACTTTGCCCCGAGGGGGCTCGACGCGAGGCTCAGGCTGGTCTGGCGCACACAGGGTCGAAGTCGGGGCCGGTTGTAGATGGGCCAGCGCAGCGGACAGCTCCGACAAGATCATCGCCCGGAGCAGGTCCTGGAAAACGGGCACGGACAATATCGAAGGCATGTCCGCTGCCTCAGTGCACTCCACCGGGGGCAACCTCGTGTGGTGGAGGCACGGCCCGAAGGCTTGGAGGACTTCGCCGGGGCTGAAAGCATGGGACTTCCACCATGCGTCGCCGGTGTCCCCGAGGCTGGCTTCTTCGCCGGTGCGGAACCTGAAGAAGGAAGAGGAGACTTACTCGGAGCCGAGGCTTTTTGCTGTCCCGAGGTATTCGGGGCCGAGGTCAAGGCCGGGGCCGACCTCGAGGCCGAGGTAGTGGGTTGGTCGGCGGTGAAAAGGTCCGCCATGCGTGCTTTCCTTCGACGGAGGGCCCGGTTCTGAAAAGTAGTGCACTGGGGGCAAGAATTGGTTGGATGGGCGGCCCCCTGGCAGATTATGCACCGGCGATGCGGGTCTGTGATGGAAAGAAGCCGCTCGCACCGGGTGCACTTTTTAAAGCTGGTCAAAGGCCGGGACATAGAAAATGAAACTGGCCGCGGCCCAAGTAGCCATGCGTCCGCGGCGACCCGGAAGCCTCCGGGTCGGTCAAAATGAAGCAGGAACAATAATTGAACAGAAAGAAAAAATGCGCACAGCGACAATCGAAAAAACAAGAAAAAAATCGCGGTGCTAGAAGGCAGTTGGGGCAGAGCCTGAAAAAAAACGACTTCTAGGCTCAGCGGAAAAATTTGAACTGGAGACCACGAGGAGGGGATGCGCCCTCTAGTGGAGCAGGAAGGCACACATGCGTGGAGCAGCAGAGCAAACTTAAATCTTCAATCAAGTTTGCTTGAAAAAGCTGTCCGCATCGGGGCTCCGTAGATGACGTCACCCACATGTGAGAATATCATGCCTGCTTGTCCTGGGATAAAATGGTATTTTCTTATTGCTCATTAGTTTTATTTCTATTTGTTAATTTGTAAAATGGTGATTGTTATGTAGCAGTTATTTTCAAATTTACATCTACTGTCTTTATATTTTGCATAGTATTGGAGGACGTGTCACTGTTTCTGTAGTGTTGTATTGTATGCAGAGTATAATAATAATAATAATAATAATAATAACAGCTTATATACCGCAGACCGTGAAGTTCTATGCGATTTACAAAAGATTAAGCAAAAGTACAAATTGATTGACTTCAAAAGGGGTAGAAGAAAGAGAATTAATAGGACAGGAAATTCATTGTTGAGGAAAAAGTGAATCGCTATTGGGGGGAGAGAGATGAATGGATCAATTGTCCAGATGCTTTAGGAACAGGTGTGTTTTTAGACGTTTCCTAAATTCCTCATAAGTAGTGGGCGAAAGTAATTCTTCTAGGTCTTTACCCCATGATGCCGCTTGGTGTGAGAGGTGTTCATGGTGTTTTTTCAGTTTGCAACATCTCACTGGGGGGGAAACTAAATTGGAATGTGAGCTTCTCTTGTGTCTGTTGGCTGAGAAGGAGAAAAGGTCAGTAATGTATTTAGGGGCGAGTCCGTATAATGCTTTAAAACAAAAACAGGTGAATTTGAACTTTATGCGTGCCTCCATCGGCAGCCAATGCAGCTGCCGGTAGTAAGGTGTCATGTGGTCAAATTTCTTTAGTCCAAAGATCAGTCTAACAGATGCATTTTGCATCAGTTGTAGGCGTCGCATATTCTTTTTGGAAATTTACAAAATAGGCGATGTTACAGTAGTCAAGTAGACTCAGGACGAGGGATTGGACTAGGATTCTGAAAGCCGATGTATCGAAATAAGCTTTAATGGATCTGAGTTTCCAGAGAGTAAAGAATCCCTTTCTGATTATGGAGTCTACCTGGTCTTTCATGGTTAGGCATTGATCCAGAGTTACACCTAATATCTTTATGGTAAGCTGGATAGGGTAATTAAGGTTATTGATACATAGTGCAGTGTTCTCCCCAGAAATTTTTTCCAGCCGGGTGGCATGAAAAAGTAGCTGGGCAGGGCGGGGAAATTTGGTAGTGGGGAAAATTAAATGTATACTATTTTTATTAGTTAATTATTATTATTTTCCAATGCTCGATATGACTTCCTTTTTTAAGGTTTGACACTTGTGCCAGAATATTTTTACTAAATTTAAGAAGTATCCAATTCTAGAAGTGAATAATTAGATATTCACGCTCTTTCAAATAGTATAGAGGTTTAAAAATGGGAAATGCGTTAATGAAGTCATTAGGTTCAATCTAACCATTTATTTCTGCATGAATTTAAACAACTAAAAAAAAAAGATAAATATAGCTCATCCAGTCATACAAGAAATGGCTGTACAACACCTCTAATAATGTTTTGATCAGTCGGTTCCTTCCTGAGGTCTCACTGAGGATATGAAATAGATGCTATCCCCACTTCCAGACCTCTTCCACATAATTTATGGAAAGGTGTTACTGAGCCTTGAAGGGCACCTGTGTGATTGATCTTTATCTGCTTCTTTTTTATTTTGCTATAGTGCAAAGTAAGAGCTAGGGCAGGGGTCTGCAACCTTTAAGACATAAAGAGCCACTTGGACCCGTTTTCGAAAAGAAAAAAAAACTTGGAGCCGCAAAACCATTATAAAACAAATCTAACACTGCATATATTGTTTCTTATCTTAATGCTATATACAGGATCACTAAATTGAAAATAAAATCATTTTTCCTACCTTTGCTATTTGGTGATTTCATGAGTCTCTGGTTGCACTTTCTTCTTCTGACTGTGCATCCAATCTTTCTTCCTTTCTTTCAGCCTCCTGTATGTTTCCTCTCCTCCAGACCTCATTCTCTCCCCCAACTTTTTCTTTCTGTCTCCGTGCCGTCCCCCAAGCCACTCGGTTTGCTGCCACCGCCATCGGGGAACAGCCCCCAAGCCACCGCCGTCCCAAGCTTTCCCTGCAGAAGTGTTGCGCTGACCAGCATTCCGCTCCCTGACGTCAATTCTGACGTAGGAGAGGAAGTTCCGGGCCAACAAGGCATTTCTCCTCATTCCATCCAGCCTGAGCCCCATCTCTCCTTGATCCAGCATTTCCCTTCTGTGTCTGTCAGAATTACCATTCCACCTATTTTCCAGCATCACCCTTCTTTGTGTCCATCTCACCTATATCCCTATCTCACCACTTTTTCAGAATCTTCATTTGTCTCTGTCCTTATCTTTACGCCATGTTCACCATTTGCCCTTTCAATGTCTTTATCTCCCCCCCCCCCACTTTTTCAGCATTACTTCTATGTCACTATTTCACCTCCTCTTCATGTCCCCTCTGTATCTCTATCCTTATTCAGTAGGTCCTGCTTACCCTTTCTCTTCTTTGTGTCACTATCTCCATTTTCAGCTTTCCCCCCCTTTTCCTTTGTTACTGCACCCTGTAGCTAGAATCTTTCCACCCTCCCTCCACTCCGGCCCAGCCCAGTATGAAAGATTTCCTTTTGTTTCCCTCCCCTCTCTTTCTCTCTCTCTTCTGCTCCCTCACCCACGAGTCCTGCATCTGGCTCTCTCCCTTCTACCTGCACCTGGCAACACCCCCCTGCTCCGCGGATCTCTTCAGCAACTTGTCAGCAGCGGTGATCAAGACAAGCTACCGACATCGAGGCCTTCCCTCTACGAGTCCCGCCTTTGTGGAAAAAGGAAGTTGAAACAAGCGGGACTCGCAGAGGGTAGGCCCCGACGTCAGAAGCTGCTGCTGAGTTGCCGAAGAGAGCCGCGGAGCAGGGGATGTGGCCGGAAGCAGGTAGAAGGGAGAGGGAGATAGGAAGGCTGTAGATCTCCGGAGCATGACACCGACCCCGGCCAGGATGATTTCTTTTTCAGGCACCTTACAAATCCAGCGTCGCGGCGGGAAATAGCCATGCTGAGCAATGAGCTCAGCACTACACAGATGAAAGCCTTGCTTGCTGATTGGTCCGGCGGGGCGGGGCCGCCGGACCAATCAGCAAGCAAGGCTTTCATCTGTGTATGTGCTGAGCTCACTGCTCAGCATGGCTATTTCCCGCCGCGACGCCGGACTTAAGCTGCATGCCTGCGTGACACACTACCGGAGCCGCAGCAAAGGTGGAAAAGAGCCGCATGCGGCTCTGGAGCCGCAGGTTGCCGACCCCCGAGCTAGGGCAAAACAGTATAGGTAAAGATGCAGGTAATAATTAGCAATGTATTAAAAATATTTTATTTTTATTTGCTTATAATGTCATTTGAAAGCTACTTGATAATACAACTTTAATTTAATTCTTTATAATGTGTGTCTGTGTGTTGGGGGGGACAACACCTATGTCAACAGTAAAGTTAGAATAGAGTCATTAAATCCAGTGGTGAACCTAGTATATATGACAGCCAGTGCTAATCATTTTTTTAACAACCCCTTAATCTATATAAAAAAAGATATTTTTAGTAATAATCCATGAGTCACACAATAAGGGTGCATCTAGGAAAAGGCAGCATCTTCAACACTGCAGTGAGCACTAGAACACCAACACACGCATTGTAAAACTAAACAAACCAGATCCTACACAGTCAATTGATCCTGTAGTCGATGCTAACAGAAAGCCATGTCCTTTTCATACACACAGAACACAGATACACCCTCGCCCAATATGGAATAATCACAAACTAAAAATAGAAATATGTAGACAAAAGTTAAACTGAACCAAGAAACCAGACTCTGCATACAATGCAACACCACAGAAACAGTGACACATGTCCCCTAATACTGTGCAAAATATAAAGACAGTAAATGTAAATTTGAAAAAAACTTCTACATAACAGTCACCACTTTACAAATTAACAAATAGAAATAAAATAATGAGAAATATGAAAATACCATTTTATTGGACTAATCCATTTTTCAATTAGCTTTCAGAGGCCAAATCTTTCTTCAAGACAGTACAGTATACAGCTGTTATGGTATCCTGTCCTGACCTGAGGAAAGGGGTTTATTCCCTCCCAAATTTGCCTTAAGATCTAATGAGCAAAATTTATTGACCATTCCTTCCTTGAAGATTATCAATACTAGACGGCAGTTTATCTTTTCAGTAACCGCTCCACAGACTTGGAACGCTCTTCCAATTTATTTAAGAATTGAGCAGGATTTAGGAAAATTTAAAAGTAATTTAAAAACATTTCTTTTTAATGATGCTTTTAATATTTAATTCAATAATTTAAAGACCAGTGATTCTATTATTCTATGTTTTAGTGTTATATGATTCCCTATTGTTTTTTTCCTTTGTTTTGCTTTTCTTTAATTGTATTTCAAAACCCTATCTTACCCTATGTAATGAGAACATGTACTGAGTAATTACCCGATGTTATTATTTAATTTGTATTGTTTGTCTCCCATTGAATGTATTTTTAAATGTTCATCGCTTAGAATTTTGATTGAGCGATTAATCAAGAGAAATAATAAACTTGAAACTTGATTTCCATTTCCTATTGATAAATTTTAATCAATACAGTTACAATATTACTTGATTCTACGTAAAGCAACAAAAATATTTTTTTTCTACTTTTTGTCGTTTCTGCTTTAGTCATCTTCTCTTCACTCTCTTCTTTCTATTCAGCATTTGTCCTCGCTCCCTTCCATGCAACATCTGTCCTCTCTCTTTGCCCCTTCCACCCAGCCTCTACCCGCTCTCTACCCCTTCCATCTACTGTCCACCCTATCTCTGCCCCTTGCATCCACTGTCCACCCTTTCTGCCTTTTCCATCCAGTGTCTGCCCTCTCTCTGTTCCATATGGTATCTTCCCTCTTTCTATGTCCCTTCAATAAACTCTATATCCTGTGCCCTTTCTCTCCTTTGTACATGATTTATTTCAGCTTCAGCCCCTCTCTATTTTTTGTCTCCACCCCTATGCTCTAGCATCTCTCTCTTCTCCTTTCCTTCCTTCCTACTCCACCCCATGGTCTGACATCTCTATCTCCTTCCCTTCTCTCCCCCCTCTCCAGTATCTGCCTCCTGTCTTTCCCCTTTGGTCTAGACCTCTCTCTTTCTCTCCGTCTTTCTTCTGTGAGGAGATCATGTTGATCTTGAACACTGAATAATTCTTCCACATTCTCCATATCACTGTACTGTAGTCTGGTCCAGCAGACTGCTTTGGCACTATTACATGGGTAATAGTAAATTCATTATGCATCAGCTTTCTACACAGAATGCCACAAGTCTCTATTTCTTGTGCTGTGCTTACATCTGTCAGCATCAGAAACTTGTGAGACAGATCCCTTGGCAATACTACACTTCGGAGCCCTTTGACCATCTGGTTCTGTATGGTTGCAGGCTTTAAAGCTCTGTTTACTGGAGGAGACTGTCCAGCATACATAGTTGCGTCACTCTTAAGGATCTGATCAGAGATTACATTAGACAAGGTGGTATTTTTAGGCATGGAAAAACAGGACATGTTCTCCTCAATCTGCTCAGATGCCTTCAAATGCCCTTTAATATTTGTCTGATCTCGGGCTAAATCTTGCCTCCTGAGCTGATCTTCAAAGGAGAGCAGAGTGAGAGCCATATCGACAGTGAGATCCGTTTTGGGCCACATGTTGTGCAGGGCTGGACTAAGGCAAGTTGTAAGCTTCCTTCCATCACTGACCTAACTTCCATAAGTCAGCAACGGAGGGAAGCTTACAACTCGCTGCTCTTGCTTGCTTCGGGCCTTCCTCGTTGCCGGGTCCTGCCTTTACGTAAACAGAAAGTAGGCAGGACCTGGCAGTGAGGAAAGCCCGAAGCAAGCAAGAGCAAGTTGTAAGCTGACCTGTCTCCTATAGCGAACCCATGCTCCGGGGCGTGTGCATGCAGACTTCCCTTCTCTTCCTCCCTCAGGACGTGACTTCCGGTTTCGGAGAGAAGCAGCATGCACATGTTAGAGCCCCGGAGCATGGGTTCAAGTCGCTTGCTGGCGTTAAAAACTAAAAAAAAAGAAAAAGTCAGGCTCCTGTGATTCAGGCTGTGCAGAGTCAGCCCGGTAAATCTCCAAGTCGGTGAGAAGAGTTTTTTTTTTAATGTTGAGCAGAAGGCGGCAGCAGCAGCAGGATTGCGATCGAGATTACAGCCGGGCGCTCATCTAAATTAGCTGGGCGGAGCGCCCGGCTGAAAGGCCCTGGGGAGAACACTTTAGTGGTAATTTGGTGTCAAGCGGATGTGGTGAAGCAACGAAGGTCGTTTTTTCTGAATTGAGTTTGAGCCTAAAGTTTGTCATCCATTGTTCCATCACGTTTATGGCTTCTGAAGCTTTGGGAATAGTTTCAGAGACAGAATTAGTGAATGGGATGATAATTGTAAAGTCATCTGCATAACTAAATAGTTTTATCCCCAGCTGGGTTAGCTGCATGCCCAGTGAGGACATGTAGACGTTAAAGAGCAATGGGGATAGTGGAGACCCCTTGTGGCACACCGGATGGATTGCTCCAGGTGTCGGAAAGCTCATAATTAAAACGTACCTGATAGGTGCGGGATATAAGGAAACCACGGAACCAGTTCAGCACTTTATCCCTTATACCAATGGCATCTAGGCATTGTAGCAGTTTTACGTGGTCTATTAGATCAAAGGCAAAACTCATATCGAATTGCATAACTAGGGCATTAAGGCCCCTACTAAACAGTAGGTGCAAATTGACTAAGATAGCCGCAATTACTGTCTCCGTACTGAATAGCGGTCTAAAACCGGATTGAGTTTCATGTAGGAGAGAGAATTGATCAAGATAACCCATCAGTTGGGTGTGTACCAATTTCTCCATAATTTTTACAATAAACGGAATGGATGTAGTTGGATATTAGGGCTGAGGATACCTTACGATTTTTTAGAATTGGGGTTATTATAATGTGACCATTATTAGAGAGGAACGTCCCATTTTTAGGTTGTGAGCCAAGTATTGCATCAGCGATAGTTTAAATTCTAAAGGTGCCGCTTTCATGATTTCTGGGGGGCATGAGTCCAGAACGCAATAGGATCTAGAGTATTTGTTATATAGTCTGATGTAATCATGCCACTCTAAATCTTGAAAGGAGCACCAGATCATGTCTGCCGGTATATCATTTCCTTGGGTGTTAGCTATTTGATGATCACTAGAGTCGTTTGTTGAGTAAGGTATCTTGGTTCAGTTTAACTTTTGTCTACATAATTCTATTTTTAGTTTGTTGCTATTCCATATTGGGCGAGGGTGTATCTGTCTGTGTGTATGAAAAGGACATGGCTTTCTGTTAGCATCGACTGTACAGGATCAATTGATTTTCCAGGATCTGGCTTGTTTAGTTTTACAATGCGTGTGTTGGTGTTCTAGTGCTCACTGCAGTGTTTAAGATGCTGCCTTTTCCTAGGTGCACCCTTGTTGTGCGACTCATGGATTATTACTAAAATTATCTTTTTTTTATATAGAGGAGGGCGTTGTTAAAAAATGATCAGCACTGGCTGTCATACATACTAGGTACGCCACTAGATTTAATGACCCTATGCTAACTTTACTGTTGATGTAGGGTTGTCCCACACACCCCCCCTACACACTATAAAGAATTAAATTATAGTTGTATTATCATCAAACAGCTTTCAAATGACATTATAAGCAAATAAAAATAAAATATTTTTAATACATTGCTAATTATTATCTGCATCTTTACCTAAACTGTTTTGCCCTAGCTCTCACTTTAGCTCTCACTTTGCACTATAGCAAAATAAAAAAGTAGCAGATAAAGATCAATCGCACAGGTCTCCTTCAAGGCTCAGTAACACCTCTCCATAAATTACATGGAAAAGGTCTGGAAGTGGGGATAGCATCTATTTCATATCCTCAGTGAGACCTCAGGAAGGAACCTACTGATCAAAACATTATTAGAGGTGCTGTAGAGCAGGGGTGCCCAAAAGGTCGATCACGATCATAAGAACATAAGAAAAGCCTTCACTGGATCAGACCTTAGGTCCATCTAGACTGGCGAACCGTGCACGCGGAGGCTAAGCTAGGTGTTCCCTGATGAATACCTTGTTTACCCGTATCCCTCAATGTGATTCGCAAGAAGGTGTACATCCAACTTGTCCTTGAATCCCCGAATGGTGGTCTCCGTCACAACCTCCTCTGGGAGAGCATTCCAAGCGTCCACCACTCGCTATGTGAAATAGAACTTCCTGACATTTGTCCTGGGCCTGTTGCCCCTCAGTTTCAGTCCATGACCTCTTGTCCATATCACATTTGACAATGTGAATAACGATGTTTCTTGCTCTATTTTGTCGAATTCTTTTAGTATTTTAAAAATCTCTATCATATCCTCTCGCAGTCTTCTCATTTCGAGGGTGAACAATCCCAGTTTTCTGAGTCGTTCCTTGTAGCGCAGATTCTCTATACCTTTTATTAGCTTCGTGGCTCTCCTCTGCACCCTCTCCAGCAGGGTTATATCCTTCTTTAGATAGGGAGACCAATGTTGGATACAGTATTCCAAGTGTGGTCTGACCATTGCTCTGTAAAGCGGCATTATGACGTCCAACCGATAGATAATAATAACTTTATTCTTGTATACCGCCATACCCAGTGAGTTCTAGGCGGTTCACATTAATTAGACATGGTTACATGTGGTACAGTATTAACTGAACAGATTTACATTAATTAAACATAGTTACGTGTATTGCAAAGGCAACGCGAGTCGATTGCGTTGCCTTGGCGTTCTACTTGATTCCTAACTCAGAAGCGCTGAGTCGACCAACTTCCTCCACCCGACGTCAATTATGACGTCGGAGAGGAAGTTCCGTGTCAATCGCTGCCTGGCTAGCCCGGAACTTCCTCTCCGACTTCAGAAATGATGTCGGGAAGAAAAAATCTGGTTGGCCCAACGCTTCCGTATGGGGAAGCAGGGAGAGCTTGGGGTGGTGGTGGTTTGGAGGTCTGTTCCCCGATCGTGGCTGCAGTGGCTTGGGAGCAGGCAGGGAGACAGAAAGAAGGGGGATCGGGGAGACAGAAAGAAAGAAGGGGCAGGGAGAGAGAAAGACAGAAAGATGGGCAGGGAGACAGAAAGAAAGGGGGCATGGAGAGAGAAAGACAGACAGTAAGAAAGAAAGGGGAGGGGGACAGGGAGAGAGGAAGAAAAAGTTTGCGGAGGGAATGAGGTCTAGAAGCATACAGCAGGCTAAAAGAAGGGAAGAAATATTGGATGCACAGTCAGAAGAATAAAGTGCAACCAGAGACTCATGATATTCACCAAAGGTAGGAAAAATGATTTTATTTTCAATTTAGTGATCAAAATGTGTCCGTTTTGAGAATTTATATCTGCTGTCTATATTTTGCACTATGGCCCCTTTTTACTAAACCACAATAGCATCGAGAGCTGCACAGGGCATTCAGCGCATCTCCCTCCGCTAAAAACCGCTATCGTGGTTTAGTAAAAAGGGAGGGGTATATTTGTCTATTTTTGTATATTTGTTCCTGAGGTGACATTGCATTAAGTCATCTGCCTTGACCTCTTTGAAAACCTGCAGAATATAATTGATAATTAACACTTTCTCTGCATATAGTGCGTTTTGTGTTTTTTAAAAATTTTATTGTTAGTAGATCATTTTGACTTGGTCATTTTAAAAGTAGCTCACAAGCCAAAAAAGTAGAGCATTTCTTGTATGACTGGATGAGCTATATTTATCTTTTTTTTAAGTTGTTTAAATTCATGCAGAAATAAATGGCTAGATTGAACCTAATGACATCATTAATGCATTTCCCTTTTTTAAACCGCTATACCATTTGAAAGAGGGCAAATATCTAATTATTCCCTTCTAGAATTGGATACTTCTTAAATTTAGTAAAAATATTACTAATATAAAAATATATTAAAAATATAAACTGAAAGATAGGGGAAAGCCGACAGTCGACCACCGGTCGATGGCACGGATAGCGGGATGCCCCGAGGAAGAAGCCAAGGACTACTACTCCTACACAAGAGAAGACGACCTCACAGCCAATAAGGGAGAAAAAGCAGGAAGGGACAACTCAGACACAGGAGGGGATGACCACACAGCAAACAAGGGTGATAACACAGGAGCAGTAAAGGATACCGTAATTGAAACTATAGGAATGGCCAAGAGTAGAAGGTCCAAAAAGGTAACACGAAGGGAACTTAGATGTATGTATACGAATGCTAGAAGTCTAGGTAACAAAATGGGGGAACTAGAGACAATAGCAAGACATGACATATTGGATATCATTGGCATAACAGAAACATGGTGGAATGAAGAAAACAAATGGGACACAGTACTACAGGGATACAAACTGTATAGAAGAGATCGAGTAGGGCAGAAAGGTGGAGGTATTGCTCTATATGTTAAGGAGGAAATAGATTCTGCTGAAATGGTTACAACAGAAATGAAAGAGAAGCTTGAGTCACTCTGGATCAAAATTCCTGGTAAATATGGAGCAGACACGAAGATTGGCCTTTACTATCGTCCCCCAGGACAGGCGGAGGAAACTGACTCAGAAATGATGGAAGAAATCAAACAAGAATGCAAGACAGGCAATGTAATTATATTGGGAGACTTCAATTTCCCAGGGATAGACTGGAAACTAGCAACCTCCAACTGCGGCAAGGAGGCCAAGTTCCTGGAGGTGCTAGGGGATTGCTTCCTGGAACAAATGGTAAAAGAGCCGACAAGAGGCAACGCCACCTTGGACTTGGTCCTAAATGGCCTCACGGGACCGATAACAGAAGTGGAAGTCATGGTTCCACTGGGAACGAGTGATCACAATGTAATCAACTTTAAACTTAACATCGGAAAAGGGAAACATGCCAAAACCTTAACCACCACCTTAAACTTTAAAAAGGGTAAATACGATCGCATGAGAGCCATGGTAGAAAAACGACTCGAGAAGATGGTGGACAAACTTGAAACGGTAGATCAGGCATGGTCCCTACTGAAAAATACTATCACAGAAGCACAAGATCTCTACATTCCGAGGATTCCCAAAGATCGGAGAACAAAGAGCAAAAGAGAACCGGCATGGCTTACCATACAGGTGAAGGAAGCCATAAAAGAAAAGAAGGACTCTTTCAAAAAATGGAAATGCATAAAGACAACCGAAGCCTGGAACAAACATAAAGATGATCAGAAGAAATGTCACAAGGCGGTGAGGGATGCAAAACAGGAATATGAGGAAAAAATAGCCCAGGAGGCCAAAAACTTCAAGCCCTTCTTTAGATACGTGAAAGGGAAAAAACCTGCAAAAGAGGCAGTGGGACCCCTGGATGACCAGGGAAGAAAAGGGTACATCAAGGAAGATAAACAAATCGCAGACAAACTAAATTCCTTCTTTGCGTCCGTCTTTACGAAGGAGGACACCTCAACAATACCTGAAGCGGAGAAAGTGTTTGCAGGAGAAATAGAAGATAGCCTCACCACAGTTGAAGTGGACTTAGACCAGATATACTATCAGATCGACAAACTTAAAAGTGACAAATCCCCTGGACCGGATGGAATTCACCCGAGAGTCTTAAAGGAATTGAAGGTTGAAATCGGAGAGTTATTGCAAAAACTTGCAAACCTGACAATCAGAACTGGACAGATACCGGACGACTGGAGGATAGCGAACGTCACGCCAATTTTTAAAAAAGGATCGAGAGGGGAACCGGGCAACTATAGGCCTGTGAGTCTTACGTCTGTCCCCGGCAAGATGGTTGAAGCACTGATCAAAGATAGCATAGTCCGGCACTTGGACGCACACGACTTGATGAAACCCAGTCAACATGGATTCAGGAAAGGGAAATCATGTTTGACGAATTTACTCCAATTTTTTGAGACCGTGAACGAGCAAATTGATAGTGGGAAGCCAGTGGACATAATATACTTGGACTTCCAGAAAGCGTTCGACAAAGTTCCACACGAAAGACTTCTCAGGAAACTACAAAGCCATGGCATAGAGGGAGATATACAAAGATGGATAGGAAAATGGCTGGAAAACCGAAAGCAGAGAGTGGGCATAAATGGGAAGTTCTCCGACTGGGAGAAAGTGACTAGTGGTGTACCCCAGGGCTCGGTACTTGGGCCGATCCTTTTTAATGTTTATATCAATGACCTGGAGGAAGGAACATCCAGTGAGATCATCAAGTTTGCAGACGATACAAAACTGTGCCGGGCAATAAGATCGCAGGAGGATAGAGAGGAACTCCAGAGCGACTTGTGTCGGTTAGAAACATGGGCGGAGAAATGGCAGATGAAGTTCAATGTGGAGAAATGCAAGGTAATGCATTTAGGCAATAAGAATAAGGAATACGAGTATACAATGTCAGGTGCAACTCTGGGGAAGAGTGAACAAGAAAAGGACCTGGGTGTACTGATAGATAGGACCCTGAAGCCGTCGGCACAATGCGCGGCAGCGGCAAAGAAGGCAAATAGAATGTTGGGCATGATAAAGAAAGGAATCTCGAGTAGATCGGAGAAAGTTATAATGCCGCTTTATAGGGCAATGGTCAGACCGCACTTGGAATACTGCGTTCAACATTGGTCTCCCTACCTAAAGAAGGATATAAAACTGCTGGAGAGGGTGCAGAGACGAGCAACAAAACTGGTGAAGGGTAAGGAGAAACTGGAATACGAGGATAGACTTATAACACTAGGATTGTTCTCACTTGAGAAAAGGAGACTGCGTGGGGATATGATCGAGACCTTCAAAATACTGAAAGGAATCGACAAAATAGAGCAGAGAAGATTATTTACATTGTCCAATTTGACACGGACTAGAGGACATGAAATGAAGCTAAGGGGGGACAGATTCAGGACTAATGTCAGGAAGTTCTGCTTCACTCAGAGAGTGGTTGACACCTGGAATGCCCTCCCAGAGGAGATTATTGCGGAATCGACCGTCCTAGGCTTCAAGAGCAAACTAGATGCATATCTCCTTAAGAGAGGCATATAAAGATATGGTGGACTATAAATTACGCCAGGTGTACACCTGGCAGGGCCTCCGCGTGTGCGGATCGCCGGACTTGATGGACCGAAGGTCTGATCCGGAGATGGCAGTTCTTATGTTCTTATTCTGGCATAAGTGTCAAACCTTAAAAAAGGAAGTCACATTGAGAATTGGAAAAATAGTACACATTTAGGGCTCTTTTTATTATTGATAACTGGGGTTGTTCTGGAGACGCCATTTTGGAGACTGCTGTTGGAGGTGTTTTCATAGTTTGGTTACCACACGATGATTCATTGAAGTGAAACTTATCCAACTTATGGCGGCTCGCCATATATTCCACCTATTAATACACTTGTATTCAAGAGTACTAATTCACTTAAGGAATATTTTAATCACCGTTACCTTCAAAACTCTTTCAATAGAATTAGATTTTTCACAAATTAGATCTCAAAGTCCATATTTTCCTGCAGGTCTTTAACTGTCTTTAATAGAGATAGGATACTCCACTGTTTAACTAAGGTGGGCTGTTAAAATGAAGTTTAAACATTTGGCAGTCTGAAACTTGATTAAAGAATATTTACCACAGCGGTGTAACAGTAAACCGATCCAAATCTTAGCACAGACCTTTCTGTTAGTCAGCTGTGGATAGCCATGCTCACATTCAGCCGGTCTGGGTTCAGGACAGCCAATCAACAATCAATCGATTACGCAGCTCCAGACCCGGCCAGTACTGCATCCGTTCATCCGGGGCTCTTGTTTTCTGTTCCACACTCTCCCCCGGCTCCTGTATTCTCCGGAGAAGAGGGGGGATGGCACTGCAACGCCGCAGTCCGCAGCCACATTCGCTGTCTGTTGGCTTTCCTTCGGCTCCCTTACTCTCTAAAAGAGAGAGGGGAGCTGCACTAAGATACCGCAGTCTGCGGCTACATTTGCCATTTGTTGTCCCGCCACGGCAAGCCTCTCTGACCGCCAGCTAGTTACCATACAGCTCCACCATCAATATTCGTGCTGCCAGAGAAGTGGCGCTCCTTGAGAAATGTTTCAGCTTACACCATCTCCGAGCCCCAACGAAGCTCAGGAGTCACGCTGCCATTCGGGTGGGTGACGTCACTTCCTCTCATCATGTTCTTAACGGTTTCAATGTTAAAAGAAAAAGCAATGGGGAAAGGGGACACCCCTGCCTGGTTCCTCGAGCTATGGGAAAAGGAGGGGACCGTACCCCGTTAACTAACAGTCAGTCGGATTATGATATAGAGCTTTAATAGCTTGTAAAAACATGCCTCGCACAGGCGATATGCGGTCACAAGTTCATCATCAGCCTGTGGCTTGAGGAGCAAAGTAATCAATGCTGAATTAGCCTGGTCAGGAAACGCTCCCTCCTGCAAAGCTGTATCATAATATGCAAGGAGGGGTCTCACCAAGGGGACCTGTAACATCCGATAGAACTCCCCAGAAAACCCGTCAGGTCCCGGAGTGGAACCCAATTTAGGAGAAGTGATGGCTTTCTGGAGTTCTTTGGCTGTAAAAGGAGAGTTCAGAATGTCTAATTGGGGTTCTGATAGGCAAGGCAAATGGGACTGGAACAAGAAATCCTCAAGGTAGACTTCCAAAGGAGAGGTTCCCCTATCATATAAGGAGGAGAAGAATTCTACGAACAAGCGTGAGATTTGATCAGGCTTAGAGTGTAGTGTGCCTGCAGATTCTTTAATAGCTAAAATGTGTCTGGGCCCCCTCCCCCAAGCCTTACCGATAGACGCCAATAACTTCCCACTCTTGTTACCATAGTGAAAAAACTTGCCCTTCCTATATAGCAGCATGCGCGTGGTGCGTTCGTGTATCATAGAGTCCAAGGCCAATTGAGAGGTCAGCAAAATCTCCTTGTTAGCCCTAAAGGGGACCCTAACATATGCTGCTTTGTGTTTCCTAACTTGTTTCTCCAATCCCAAGATACCAGCTGCCAATCTCTTATTGCGAGCACTGACATAGGCAATTATATCTCTCCTAAGCACCCTCTTCCCCCGCCGACCAAAATAAAAACGAATCAGTAAGATGTTGTGAATTATTGTGAGCATAGTCCTCCCACCTGTTGTGAAGGTAGGTCAAAAAGTGGGAATCCTTGTGCAAGTTAAGCGGGAAATCTCTCCCCCCCCCCCCCCGTTGTTGATAATAGTGTGAGGACTCCAATTCAATCCATACCATGCAATGATCAGACACCTCCCCAGGGCCCACTGCCGCCGAAGAAACGAAGGGAAACATTCCCTGCCGGACAAAAATCTAATCCAGACGGGAATAAATACCATGAGCCCTGGAGAGGTGTGTGTAATCTCGCACCCTCGGGTGTAAAGAGTGCCACGTATCCACTAAATCCAAAGCTGTAGTAAAAGTCACCAAATCATTACCCGCTCCCTCACCACCAGATGGGAGACCTGTGGATCTATCCAAAAGAGGGTCATGAACCAAGTTCATATCCCCCACACCATCAAGTTATCTAACGTAGCAGTAGTGCAAAGGCGCAGCAGATCTCTATAGAACTGCTTATCTCTATGGGTGGGACCATAGACAACTAACAAAGAAATAGCCCAGCCTCAAGTTCAAATCAAGTAATAGGTATCAGCCCTGAGAATCTCTCTAACGGAGAATAAATGTGCAGTGTTCTCCCCAGAAATTTTTTCCAGCCGGGTGGGGCGGGATGGGGAAATTTGGTGGTGGGGAAACTTAATCCCCTCTTTTACTAAGGTGCGCTAGTATTTTTAGCACGCGCAAACCCCTGTGCTACGTGGGAAAACTAACGCCAGCTCAATGCTGGTGTTAGCATCTAGCGCGCGTGGCAATTGCTCCGCGCGCTAAGCGCACGCTAAAACCACTATCGTAACTTAGTAAAAGAAGCCCTAAATGTGTACTATTTTTATTAATTATTATTATTATTTTCCAATGCTCAATATGACTTCCTTTTTTAAGGTTTGACACTTGTGCCAGAATATTTTTACAAAATTTAAGAAGTATTTGCCCTCTTTCAAATGGTATAGAGGTTAAAAAAAGGAAAGGCGTTAATGAAGTCATTAGGTTCAATCTAGCCATTTATTTTTGCATGAATTTAAACAACTAAAAAAAAAAGATAAATATAGCACATCCAGTCATACAAGAAATGGCTCTATAGCAGGGGTGCCCACTTTTTGGGCTTGCGAGCTACTTTTAAAATGACCAAGTCAAAATGATCTACCAACAATAAAATTTTTTAAAAAACACAAAGCACACTGAACGCAGAGAAAATGTTAATTATCATTTATATTCTGCGGGTTTTCAAAAAGGTCAAGGCAGATGATTCTATGCAATGTCACCTCAGGAACAACTATACAAAAATAGACCCCCCTCCCTTTTTATTAAACAACTATACAAAAATATATCCCCTCCTTTTTTACTAAATAACAATAGCGGTTTAGTAAAAGGGGGCCATAGTGCAAAATATAGACAATAGATATAAATTCTCAAAACAGACACATTTTGATCACTAAACTGAAAATAAAACCATTTTTTCTACCTTTTTGTCTGGTGATTTCATGAGTCTGTTTGCACTTCCTTCTTCTGACAGTAAATCCAATATTTTTTTCTTTCTGCCCCTCCCCTTTTCTTTCCGTCTCTCTTTCTCTCTCCCCCTGCCCCCCCAAGCCATCACGCCAATTTCTCCACTTCCCCGATTCTTTCCCTACCCCCTAAGCCACCATGCCGATTTCTCCCTGCTTCCACAAGCCAGGCCAGGAATGTACAAGCGCCGGACTCACAAGACTTCATCTCTGATGTCAATTCTAACGTCGGAGAGGACGTTCCAGGCCAGCCAGGCAGCGATTGGCTGGCCCAGAACTTCCTCTTTGACGTCAGAATTGACGTCGGAGGTGAAGTATTGCGAGTCCGGCGCTTATACGCGCCTGGCCTGGCTCAGGGAGGCAGGAAGAAAAAGATTGCAAAGGCAACGCGATCGACTCACATTGCCTTTGCGATCTACTGGTCGATCGCGCTCGACCATTTGGGCACCCCTGCTGTTATGGTATCCTGTCCTGACCTGAGGAAAGGGATTTAGTCCCCCCAAAACTGCCTTATTTCCATTTCCTATTTATAAACTTTAATCAATAGATACAATACTACTTGATTCTACGTAAAGCAACAAAAAAAATTTTTCTACCTTTTGTCGTTTCTGCTTTAATCATCTTCTCTTCGCTCTCTTCTTTCTATTCAGCATTTGTCCTCGCTCCCTTCTATGCAACATCTGTCCTCTTTGCCCCTTCCACCCAGCCTCTGCCCTCTCTCTTTCTACCCCTTCCATCTACTGTCCACCTTCTGTGCCCCTTGCATCCACTGTCCACCCGCTCTCTGTTCCATATGGCATCTTCCCTCTTTCTAAGTCCCTTCAATAAACTGTATATCCTGTGCCCTTTCTCTCCTTTGTACATGATTCATTTCAGCTTCACCCCCTCCCCTATGCTCTGGCATCTCTCTCTTCTCCTTTCCTTGGGTTATTCCATGTCAAGTGATCAAGGGCTCCCTGCATGACCATCACGGAGTTTGATAAAACTTTATGCACAAAGTCCCACATGTATCAAACGAACTTTGGTAAAGTTTTAGTTTCGCCTGTGGAATATTTGTGGAGATATAGCCATTTGTTTGACCCCATACCGCAATGACATACAGTACGACAGTGACATTCTGACAACTTTGAGACACAATATCTCACGAGCTATGTTTCCAAAAAAACTGAAACTTAGCTACCCTGCACAACTTTTGGAGCTCTATTCAGTGCTACCAATAATAATTTTTGTCGAGCACTGAGTGAATGGCTGAATTACAGTAAACTTGGCTGAAAAAATTAGTGCTCCAAAAAAAGTCAAAGTTTGACATTACTTAGCTCCCACAATAATTGAGTAATAAATGCGAAATTTGGCACATAATGTCTCAGTACAACGTTGTTTTCAAAAGTACAATTTCAACCTCCAAGCTCTTTCCATTAGTTTACAAATTAAGTGTAAAGTTGCTAATTTGTGTAAAAAGGCCAAAAATAGGGTATTTTCAGCCTGCTTTTACAGAAAAATACATTTCAGAAACTCTTTCAAATCAGTCTCATTAGAAAGAGCATATTTCAAACTCCCTAGAAAAGTGGGCTTCATTTTTCAACGCAGGTTAACAATGCCCGAAAAAGGGGGACAAAGTTGGGAGATGTCACCATGGCAACGGCCTACGTTTCAACTTACAATTATGTCACTTTTCACACTGTTTTTCCCTGTTTATTTTTACTCAAGCTTTGGGTACAATTATAGTGTTCTTAATTAATGATTATTCCTAACTAGAAATTGAGGTGATAATTTTGTTGCATGCAGATCACAAATTACAACTTGTTTTCTTTTTCAGATCCACATTATTATTAATTCAGTTTAAAATGGATGCCAACGAATCGACTAATAATAATCCTTTTCTGCCAGACTGTGCCATTGGGCAAAAATTGTTGTCAAAGTGTCATGACGGCACATTTTATTCTAAAAAATGTGGGCTCATTTTTTTACATAATTTGTCAACCGATGAAAAATTGCTTATCACTCGGCGCTCTGAAGTCGAACTGATGGATAAAGACCAAATCTGCCTCCACCACAAAGCAAAGTATCTCGACAAATACGAATTAAAGCAAACATCGTGTTGTAATCCATTTGAAAAGAAAAATCACATTGTTCAAAGTGGATTGTTAAAAGTGGATTGTTAATTGACAGATTATAAATACTCTTTCTTCCTGACCTTTTCGGTCTATCATTTTATCCCCTTATCACCCTAACATGTTTCCCTTTTATGTAATCTTTTAACAAATATTGTATTTCCTCCCCACCTTCCCATTGTTATCAGTTGTCTTCCTGTTTAATGTTGTTACCCAGTTTGTTTAGAAGAATAGTAATTGTATAAGTGAGTCCATTTTAAACTCTATTTTATTTATGTAAAACGCTCTGAAATTGGAAAAGCGTTTAATCAAACAATTTAATAAACTTGAAACTTGAAGTCGATCTTGCCATGTCTAATGATTTTAGAAAAGTGGCAAAAATAAATATCAAGCCAGGTCAGAAACTTTGCAGTAGGTGCAAAGCCCAATACGTTTCAATGAGTGAAGCTACTGCAGCATCTTCATCTTCAGACGATTTTGATATCAGCATCTCCGATGCAGTTGATCAAAGTTCGACTGCTTTAGGAACCTCTCCATTGAAAATTCGAAGGTTAGCTAGTAGAGATAAAGCCGGCTATGTGATACGAAAAATTGAACGTGTGCAGAATGTGATAGCCAAGAAGATTACATCTGCTGCTGGAGTTTCAGCTGAAGAAGTTGGGCCGTCTCGTCAGTCTGTAGAATGCAAGTTATGTGAAGATTACACTGACCTCATTGAAGAAATGAAAACGAAAATTGCAATATCCAACAGGTCAATGAAAGTTCAATTATTGACGATGGCCCCAAAAAGTTGGTCAATAAAGGAAACAGCAATGAAGTTTGGCGTTTCAGAGCGCATGGTCAGAACAGCCCAAAAAGTAAAGAAAGAGAAAGGCATTTGTTCTATACCTGATGCAAAAATTGGCAAGTCCCTTCCAAAAGAAATTGCAAATAGAGTTCAAGATTTTTACGAAGATGATGAATTCAGCAGAATATGTCCTGGCAAAAAAGATTGCATTTCAGTCCGCCTCAATGGTTTAAAAGTACAAAAGCAAAAGCGGCTGCTGTTGTGTAATTTAAAAGAGCTGTACGTGGCGTACTGTAACAAATACGGAACTGAAATTGTTTTTTCCAAATTCTGTGAGCTCAGGCCAAAGTGGTGTGTAACCGTTGGTGCATCAGGTGCACACTCCGTGTGTGTCTGCACGATACATCAAAATGTAAAGCTCATGCTACAAGGCGCCAATGTCAAAGAGAACTACAAAGTTCTTATGGAAAAAACTGTGTGCGACCTAAATGTCAAGGACTGTATGCTACGATGTCAAAACTGCCCTGGTGAAGAAGCACTAACAGCATACCTAGAAGAAATATTCAAGGATTTAGATCCAGAAGAATCAATAGAATTTAAGCAATGGGTTCACGCTGACCGTGAAACATTAGAAACAAGCGTACTAACCATGGACAACTTTATTGAAAGACTTGCAAGCAAGATTTGGAAGTTGACAAGCCACCATTTCATTTCAAAACATCAAAGTGAATATTTGAAAATGTTGAAGACAGGCTTAAAAAAAACGGAAATGATCATTTTGATGGATTTGCCAATCCAACATGTTTGCAACCTATCCTTGAAAACTGGTGAGATGCCAGAGGACTGGAAATTGGCAAATGTCACACCGATCTTCAAGAAGGGATCGAGGGGTGACCCCGGGAACTACAGGCCGGTGAGCCTGACTTCAATAATAGGGAAGATGGTGGAAACTATGATCAAGGAAGGCATTAGCGAGCACATCGAGAGAAATGGCCTACTGAGAACAAGCCAGCACGGATTCTGCAAGGGAAGGTCGTGCCTAACGAACCTTCTGTACTTCTTTGAGGGAATAAGCAGTCGGATGGACAATGGGGAGCCCATAGACATCATTTACCTCGACTTTCAAAAGGCTTTCGACAAGGTGCCACATGAAAGGCTACTTAAGAAATTGTGGAACCACGGGGTGGGAGGGGATGTGCACAGATGGATCAAGCACTGGCTGTCGGGTAGACTGCAGAGGGTTGGAGTAAAGGGTCAATATTCTGACTGGCGGGGAGTCACGAGCGGTGTGCCATAGGGATCGGTGCTGGGGCCTTTACTCTTTAACATATTCATCAATGACCTGGAAAAGGAGGCAAAGTGTGAGGTTATAAAATTCGCAGACGATACCAAACTGTGCGGCAGAGTTAGGACCAGGGAGGAGTGTGAGGACCTACAAAGGGACCTGGACAAGCTGGAAGACTGGGCAAACAAATGGCAAATGCGATTCAACGTGGACAAATGCAAGGTCATGCATATAGGGAAAAAGAACCCGTTGTTCAGCTACAAATTAGGGGGGGTATTGTTGGGAGACAGCAGACTCGAGAGAGACTTGGGTGTGCTGGTGGATGCATCACTGAAGCCATCTGCACAGTGCGCAGCAGCCTCAAAAAAAGCCAACAGGATGCTGGGCATCATAAAGAGGGGCATAGCAACCAGAACACGGGAAGTCATCATGCCATTGTATCGAGCGATGGTACGTCCACATCTGGAATACTGCGTTCAGTATTGGTCGCCGCACCTCAAGGACATGGCGGTACTTGAGAGAGTCCAAAGGAGAGCAACGAAAATGGTAAAAGGGCTGGAACTTCAGCCGCGTGGAGAGGAGCAGCGAGGCAGTGAAAGTCGCGTTGTGAGGAGCAGCGAGGCAGAGGAAGCACAAGCAAGCAGGGAAGATCAGGAGAGAGCTACCAGCGGCGGCGGAGAGGAGCGGGTAGCGGCGAGAGGAAGCTCCGCCCACCCCCTCCGCATCATCAGCGTCATCGACCCGACTCCCCCTTAACAGGAAGGGAGCCAGGGCGCGAAGGCCACTTCAGCCGCGTGGAGAGGAGCAGCGAGGCAGTGAAAGTCGCGTTGTGAGGAGCAGCGAGGCAGAGGAAGCACAAGCAAGCAGGGAAGATCAGGAGAGAGCTACCAGCGGCGGCGGAGAGGAGCGGGTAGCGGCGAGAGGAAGCTCCGCCCACCCCCTCCGCATCATCAGCGTCATCGACCCGACTCCCCCTTAACAGGAAGGTTGCCAGGGCGCGAAGGCCACTTCAGCCGCGTGGAGAGGAGCAGCGAGGCAGTGAAAGTCGCGTTGTGAGGAGCAGCGAGGCAGAGGAAGCACAAGCAAGCAGGGAAGATCAGGAGAGAGCTACCAGCGGCGGCGGAGAGGAGCGGGTAGCGGCGAGAGGAAGCTCCGCCCACCCCCTCCGCATCATCAGCGTCATCGACCCGACTCCCCCTTAACAGGAAGGGAGCCAGGGCGCGAAGGCCACTTCAGCCGCGTGGAGAGGAGCAGCGAGGCAGTGAAAGTCGCGTTGTGAGGAGCAGCGAGGCAGAGGAAGCACAAGCAAGCAGGGAAGATCAGGAGAGAGCTACCAGCGGCGGCGGAGAGGAGCGGGTAGCGGCGAGAGGAAGCTCCGCCCACCCCCTCCGCATCATCAGCGTCATCGACCCGACTCCCCCTTAACAGGAAGGGAGCCAGGGCGCGAAGGCCACTTCAGCCGCGTGGAGAGGAGCAGCGAGGCAGTGAAAGTCGCGTTGTGAGGAGCAGCGAGGCAGAGGAAGCACAAGCAAGCAGGGAAGATCAGGAGAGAGCTACCAGCGGCGGCGGAGAGGAGCGGGTAGCGGCGAGAGGAAGCTCCGCCCACCCCCTCCGCATCATCAGCGTCATCGACCCGACTCCCCCTTAACAGGAAGGGAGCCAGGGCGCGAAGGCCACTTCAGCCGCGTGGAGAGGAGCAGCGAGGCAGTGAAAGTCGCGTTGTGAGGAGCAGCGAGGCAGAGGAAGCACAAGCAAGCAGGGAAGATCAGGAGAGAGCTACCAGCGGCGGCGGAGAGGAGCGGGTAGCGGCGAGAGGAAGCTCCGCCCACCCCCTCCGCATCATCAGCGTCATCGACCCGACTCCCCCTTAACAGGAAGGGAGCCAACGGCGCGCGGCCGTTCGGCGTGCGGCGAAGGCGAGCGGCAAAGGCGCTCGCCTTAGCGAGTGCGCCTTTGCGAAGGAGCCGTAAGAAGGAGCCAGGAAGTTAGGTCGCCCAAAAGAAAGACCAAAAGCATAAGTTACAAGGCTTTCTTACCTAGCCACACAGCAGGGAACACTTCTTTCACACCACATTCTTAGAACACACCTAAAACAAGCACTCACCTAAAACACCCAAAGCACAGCAGCACAAACAGACTCATTACTAACTAGAAGACAACAACAGGAAGTCGGGTCACACACAACCGACAGAAACAGAAGATTCACATACAGCCCAGACTTCAGAAGGGAAATGATCGCCCACGGTACCCAGAAGATGGGCTTTCCAGTCTTCTGCATTGACTGCAATATGTATGACTACCTCCCCTCGGGGACTAGGGCATACGTTTGCAGTCGGTGCAGAGAACTGGATAGCCTGAAACAACAAGTTCGTTTGCTGGAGGGAACAGTGAGAGAACTGGAAGAACTCCTCACCTGTAAAGAAGAAGAACCCAGCAAGCAGGAGACATCTAGTGCCAGCGAAGAGATCGAGGAACTTGAGAAATTCATCGAGGAAGCCCACCAGCAACATGTGGAAGTCCCAGGGTTGGACAGCTGTACCCGAACTACCCAGGAAGAAGGCCATGGTGATATGGGCGGAGATACCACTACAATTGATGAAGAGTCTGCAGCTGAGGTTGGGGATGTGCCACAGAAGAAAGAAGACAGGACCTACACCATGGACGTGGACTTGCGACCCCCAAGAAACCCTCGAATAGAGAAGATAGGGATCATTGTTGGAGATTCCATTATACGCAATGTAGACAGCCACATTGCAGGAGGAAGAGAAGACAGACTGGTCACCTGCCTGCCCGGAGCAAGAGTGAAGGATGTGGCTGGCAGGATCATCAGGATCATAGACAGCGCAGAAGGGAAGGACACTGCTGTACTTATCCACGTGGGAACCAACGACGTGAGCGGACGGAAGTACGATAGGGAGGAAATGAAGAACCAGCTCCGCTCACTTGGAAGAAAACTGAAGGTCAGGGAGGTGACAGTGGCATTTTCTGAGATCCTCCCGGTACCGAGAGCAGATGCGAAGAGGCAAGATGAGCTGCGAGAAATCAACGCCTGGATGAGACGATGGTGCGAGGAAGAAGGGTTTGACTTCGTGCGCAACTGGACGACGTTCTGGGGAAGGAGCAGGTACTATAGGAAGGACGGATTACACCTCACCAAAGAAGGGGCGAGAATATTGGCTGGAAACATGAAGAAGATCATTGAGAAGACTTTAAACTGAAGATCAGGGGAGAGCGGACAGTCGACAACCAGTTGATGGCCCGGACAGCAGGAAATAAGGACATCCGCTCAGATGAAGAGGAAGAACTTGACGCAAATGAGGGAGACAACAATGGAGCGCAAATAGATGCAGTAAAAGATACAATAAGGCCTGTGAAGCCCAGAAAATCTAAGAAGGCAACACAAAGGGAGCTTAAATGTATGTACACGAATGCCAGAAGCCTGAGAAATAAAATGGGGGAGTTGGAAACACTAGCTAGATGCGAAGAAATAGATATCATTGGCATAACAGAAACATGGTGGGACGAGGAAAATGAATGGGATACAGTACTACAGGGATACAAGCTTTACAGAAGAGACAGAACAGGGCAGAAAGGGGGAGGCATTGCCCTATATGTCCAGGAAGGAGTAGAATCTACTGGAGAAGGGAAGGCGGAGGAGAAAACGAAACTGGAGTCCCTCTGGGTAAAGATCCCCAGACAAAACGGAGCAGACATAAAAATATGTCTCTACTATCGACCTCCAGGTCAGACGGAGGAAACAGACTCGGATATGATAGATGAAATAAGACATGAATGTAGGACGGGCAATGTAACTATCATGGGAGACTTCAATTTCCCAGGAATAGACTGGAACCTAGTAACCTCAAGCTGCGGCAAAGAAATAAAGTTCCTGGAAATGATGGGAGACTGCTTCCTAGAACAAATGGTAGGAGAACCGACAAGAGGAAACGCCACCTTGGACTTAGTCCTAGATGGCATAACTGGGCAAACCAAAGATGTAGAAGTCACGGTCCCGCTAGGAACGAGCGACCACAGTATGATCTATTTTAAACTCGACATCGGGAAGGGGAAGCGAACTAAGACCCTAACCAAGACCTTCAACTTTAAAAAAGGAAGATACGATAGCATGAGAGCCATGGTAAGAAAACGGATCAAGAAAAGGATATCCAAAATCGAAACGGTAGAACAAGCATGGTCCCTACTAAAAAAAACTATCACCGAAGCACAGAATCTATACATCCCGCAGATAGCCAAAGGAAGGAAAACTAAAGCCAAAAGAGAACCAGCTTGGCTAACCAAAGAGGTGAAGGATGCAGTTAGGGAAAAGAAAGACTCGTTCAAAAAATGGAAGCGTGAGAAAACAACTGAGGCTTGGAACAGTCATAAAGACGACCAGAAGAAGTGCCACAAGGCTGTGAGAGAAGCTAAAAGGGCCTATGAGGAAAAGATAGCCCAAGAGGCCAAAAACTTCAAACCATTTTTTAGATATGTTAAAGGGAAAAAACCTGCAAAGGAGACAGTGGGCCCTCTCGACGACCAAGGAAGAAAAGGATACATCAAAGAGGACAAACGGATTGCAGACAGATTAAATTCCTTCTTTGCTTCTGTCTTTACCAAGGAAGACACCACATCGATACCCAAAACAGTGAAAGTATTCAAGGGGGAAATAGAGGAGAGCCTCACCACAGTGAAGGTGGATCTGGACCAGGTATACTATCAGATTGACAAACTAAAAAGTGACAAATCCCCTGGCCCAGACGGAATTCACCCGAGAGTATTAAAAGAACTAAAGGTGGAAATCGGAGAACTACTGCAAACCCTCGCTAACTTGTCAGTTATAACCGGACAGATACCAGAAGACTGGAAGATAGCGAACGTAATACCAATCTTCAAAAAAGGATCAAGGGGAGAACCGGGAAACTATAGACCAGTGAGTCTCACATCGGTCCCTGGGAAAATGGTTGAGGCTTTGATTAAAGACAGCATTGTACAGCACCTGGATAACCATGACCTGCTGAGAGGTAGTCAGCATGGCTTCAGGAAAGGGAAGTCATGCTTGACAAACTTACTTCAGTTTTTCGAGGGAGTGAACAAACAAGTCGATAGCGGAGAACCGGTTGACATAATATACTTGGACTTCCAGAAAGCGTTCGACAAAGTACCTCATGCGAGACTTCTCAAGAAACTACAAAGTCATGGAATAGAAGGGGATATACTGAGATGGATAGGAAAATGGCTAGAAAACAGAAGACAAAGAGTGGGCATAAATGGGAAGTACTCAGACTGGAAGAAAGTAACTAGCGGTGTGCCTCAGGGCTCAGTTCTTGGGCCTATCTTATTCAATATCTTCGTAAATGACCTGGAAGAAGAAACGACCAGTGCTATCATCAAGTTTGCAGATGACACAAAACTATGCCGAGCAATCAGGTCACAAAAAGACAGCGAAGAACTCCAGAGAGATTTGAAGCAACTTGAGAGATGGGCAGAAAATTGGCAGATGAGTTTTAATGTAGAAAAATGCAAAGTGATGCACCTGGGCAGTAAAAACAAGGAGCATGGGTACAAACTGCTAGGTATAACATTGGGGAAGAGCAATCAAGAAAAAGACCTGGGAGTACTGATAGATAGAACCCTGAAGCCATCGGCTCAATGTGCAGCGGCGGCAAAGAAAGCTAACAGGATGTTAGGCATGATAAAGAAAGGAATCACGAGTAGATCAAGGGAGGTCATAATGCCGCTTTATAGAGCAATGGTCAGACCACACCTGGAATACTGTGTCCAACACTGGTCTCCATACCTGAAGAAGGATATAACACTACTGGAGAGGGTGCAGAGGAGAGCGACGAAGCTAGTAAAAGGTATGGAGAACTTGAGCTACAAAGATCGCCTCAGAAAACTGGGACTATTCACCCTTGAGAAGAGAAGACTGAGAGGGGATCTGATAGAGACTTTTAAATTGCTAAAAGGAATTGACATAATGGAGCAAGCTCACTCACCAACAGGGGGAAAGGATGGTGAGCAAGAAACAGCGTTATTCACATTGGCAAATGTAACCCAGTCTCGGACCAGAGGTCATGGCCTGAAGCTGAGAGGGGACACGGCCAAGACAAACGTCAGAAAGTTCTGCTTCACACAGCGAGTGGTGAACGCCTGGAACTCTCTCCCGAAAGAGCTGGTGGAGGAAACCACCGTTCTAGGATTTAAGGGAAAATTGGACGCACATCTTCTTGCAGAAGACATTGAGGGATACGAGTGACATTGTATTCGCCAGGGTGTGCCTGGCTGGGCCTCCGCGTGTGCGGAACGCCGGACTAGATGGACCCCGGGTCTGATCCGGTGCAGGCATTTCTTATGTTCTTATGTTCTAACACTGCTCATACGCCGAGAGGCTGGATAGGCTGGGGCTCTTCTCTCTGGAGAAAAGGAGACTCAGGGGAGATATGATAGAGACCTTCAAGATCATGAGGGGCATAGAGAGGGTGGATAGGGACAGATTCTTCAGACTGAAGGGGACAGCAAATACGAGGGGGCATTCTGAGAAACTGAAGGGAGACAGGTTCAAAACAAATGCAAGGAAGTTTTTTTTCACCCAAAGGGTCGTGGACACTTGGAATGCGCTACCGGAGGAAGTGATCAGGCAGAGTACGGTACAGGGATTCAAGCAGGGATTGGATGGATTCCTGAGGGATAGAGGGATCGTGGGATACTGAGGGAGGAGCTGGGATGTAACACGGGTGTAGGAAGTTAACCAGGAAATGAGTAAACCAACCTGGTCGTGCATGTGTAGACTGGAGGGCTAGGACTTCGATAGGAAGGCAGGACTTAAATGGGAAACCAAGGTGGCAGGGGAGCCCCTTCTGATGATTCAGACAGGTCTTGACCTGTTTTTGGGCCACCGCGGGAGCGGACTGCCGGGCAGGATGGACCTGTGGTCTGACCCGACAGAGGCACTGCTTATGTTCTTATGATTTCGCTGAAAATTACTCATTTGTTGTACAGGATGCCGCCCAAGGCTTTCACTGGGAAAATTCACAAGCTACGGTACATCCTTTTGTTGCATATTACCTCAATGAAGTGGGCACATTGCAAGTTGTAAACTGTTGCATTATTTCTGATCATATGCAACATGATACGATCTGTACACGTGTTTATTCAAAAGTTGATCGAATTTTTGGTAACTCAAACAAACATTACCAAAATATACTACTTCAGTGACGGCTCAGCTGCACAATATAAAAACTACAAGAACGTTGTGAATTTGTGCAATCACAGAAATGATTTCAACATTGAGGCTGAATGGAATTTTTTTGGAACTAGCCACGGAAAATCACCCTGCGATGGAGTTGGTGGAACAACTAAACGACTGGCTGCCCGGGCTAGCCTCCAAAGACCATCAACGGATCAAATATTGACGCCAAAGGATCTATTTAACTTTTGTGACCAAAATATACATGGAGTTAAATACATTTATGTTCCAAAAGAAGAAATTGAAGAAAGCAAAAAGTTTCAAGAAGAAAGATGGCATGAAAGCAGCACAGTAGCCGGTACCAGAGAGCACCACCAATTTGTACCAGTCGACTCAAACTAGGTTCGTGTCAGCAAAGTTTCAAATGACACAATAAATTTTGTTGCCAAAATTTCTGATACTGTCATTCCAAATTTGAAAGTGTCCGAAATCTTTTCTGGTTGCTACGTTGCCTGTACTTACGATAATCAATGGTGGATAGGCAACGTTGTTGAAGTCTCAATTGAACAAAATGATGCATTGATAAAATTTATGCATCCTCACGGTCCAGCTCACTCGTTTTATTGGCCAGAAAGGCAAGACGTTTGTTGGGTTCCAGAGCAACACCTCATCTGCATGATGATGGCGAGGCTGCTGCTGCTGGCGAATCCAGCAAGGGTGAAGCCCCAAAGCACAGCACTGGCGGGCCCCCCCCTGACCATTTCGGGCCCTAGGCCTGTGCCTACTAGGCCTATCCTTTAACCCGGCCCTGCTTCCCCCCCCCATATGCCCTGACATCTTTCTCTTCCACTCCATGGTCTGGTATCTCCTTTCCCTCTCTCCCATGGTCTTTGCATCTCTTTCCTCCTTTTCCTGGTCTTCCTTCTCCCTCCTTCCCTCTCTCTCCCCCCAGTTGGGTGCAGCATTTCTCCTCTCCCTCCCCCCATTGTGTACAGCAGTATCATCAGCATTTCTCTTCCCCCTCCCCCCTATTTGGGTGCAGCAGCATGTCTCTTCCCCCTCCCCCCATTGGGTTCAGCATCATCATCTGCATTTCGCTTAGCCCCCTCCCCCAATTGGGTACAGCAGAAGCATTTCTCTTCACCCTCCCCCCATTGGGTATAGCAGCACCAGCATTTCTCTTCCCCCTCTCCCTCTAATTGGGTACAGCAGCATTTCTCCTCCCATTCACCCCCCCCCCGTCTCACACACCCGGCAGATTCGCTACAGAAAAAGGCAAGTTGCAAGTTTCCCTTCATCGCGGATCTATCTCCCAAAGGTCAGCAACAGAGGAAAGCTTACAATTTGCTGCTCTTGCTTACTTCGGGCCTTTCTCGTTGCCGGGTCCTGCTTTTGCGGAAACAGAAAGTCGGCAGGACCCAGCAGCGAGAAAGGCCTGAAGTAAGCAAGAGCAAGTAAGCTTCCCTCCGTGGCTGGCCGATCTCCTGCATGCTCCGGGGCTCTAATGGTAACACTGTCCATGCTGGCTTCTCTTTCCCTACCCCCCCCCCCCACGTAACTTCCGGTTTCGGAGGGAAGCCGGGTTCGAGTCGCTTGCTGGGTTTTGTTTAAAGTCCAGCGGGAGTTTTTTGGCGGCTCTTCAGGCTGCGCGTTAAGCAGTGGCGGCAGCAGGATTCGGCAGATGACAGACGGGCGGGCATCTAAATTTGCTGGGCGGAGCGCCCGGCTGAAAAGTGCTGAGGAGAACACTGAATGTGCATTGTAACGATTTTCGTATGGGAACCGCCGGCCCACAGAGGAGGAAAAGTGGACAGCGCCGACCCACGAACGTTGTAATTTGAGATGTTCGGAATCAGAAAGGCGTGTTTCTTGAAGGCATGCTATGTTAGCACCTTGCCTCTGAAGGGCCTGTAAGATTTTGGTATGTTTTATGGGAGATGTGATACCCCCCACATTCCAAGAAACAATTTTAGTGCTAGCCAGACTAAGTAAGAATGAAAAGAAACAGTAAGAAAAGTACAATGTTCAGCAAAACTAGGGGGGGAAGGCACCCAGCCCACACCCACCCCTCACTCAAGCACAGGAGAAATCATCCAGTCCCCTCATCAAGAACAGAATAGAAGAGCCACAAGAAACAGAAGAAAAAGAAAAACAGAAGAAAAAAACTAAGGACCGCTCCAAAGCCCAGATTGTGAGCCTCCCCCAAACCCATACCTCTAAAACCCTACCCCAACCCTACTCTAACCACCTGGGCACTAGTCCCACAAAACACAGCGCAAAGCGCTGGGGAGAATCACAAAATGCACAGGGCCCTTCCCCCCCCCCCCAACACCACAAGCCACCCATGCACGGTCCAATAGGCCCGGGAATAGGCAGCCTGGTTCCAGGTAGCAGAACAATATAGAAACAACAGCATCAGAAATCAAGGTAGCCAAAGGCTGGAAAATCAAGTATTAAGAGTGTCCAGAAAGGCCTGCAACCGATCCACACAAACACCTTCCTGATGGAAAATTCTCAGAGTAGCAGGATAAAGAAACAGAAAACGAATCTTCTTATCAGTCAAGTTAGCATAAAGAGAGGGGAATTTTTTCTGTCGAGACTGCAACATAGGATAATAGTCCTGGAATATCTGGATTCTGCAGCCTTCGTAAGTTAAACTATCCCGGTGGTCTCCATATGTCCGCAGCAAAGCAGTTTTGTGTAAGAAATTATGCACCTTGGCTATCACTGCTCGCGGCCGCTGATGGCCCTCCGCAGCCCAACCCAAACGATGGGCCCTCGCAAAACAAATTGACCCCATATCAGCGGGCAGGAGCAGCTCTTTCTGGAGCCAGGAGGGGAGAAGTGTGCCAAGTTGCTGCTCAGGTAGGGAGGGTTTCAGGTAACCCACGAAGCAGAGATTCCCCCTCCTGGACCTATTTTCGGGTCTTCAAGCTTGGCGGCCTACTCGGCAAACTGTTTCTCCAATGCCACGATTGTGGGAGCTGCCGCCAAATTAACATTCTCCAGCGCGGATACTTGCCGCTCCAACTCACCCGTTCGACACTCGGTGTCCACCAACAAGGCATCCACTTGTCCCAGCTGACACGATAATTTTTTAAGCTGGGGCTCCAGCGCGCATTTTACAGCGCTAGTAAGCTGTGTCAGCTGGGTGGTGGAAAACTCCGGGGAAGCCGGTGACTGTGGCAACAGCGCCATCTTGTCTGCTCCATCCCTGCCTGCCTTCCGCAGCTTCTTCGTGGATTTACTGGCCATACCTGCGTCGGAGGGGTGGAGAAATTTGTCCATTTGAAAGGCAGGATCGGGTAAGCAAAGCGGCAGCCCCAAAATGAAAAATAGGTCACGATACCAGTAGCAATGTGGAGCGAGGCCCGGGAGCAGAGCTGAGACGCATCCTCTCTATTCACATCATCATGTGATCTCCGGTTTCATTTTTATATACAAGTGGAACCTTGGTTTACGAGCATAATTCGTTCTAGAAGCATGCTCGTAAATCAAGTTACTCGTATATCAAAGCGAGTCCCCCCCCCCCCATAGGAATGAATAGAAACTCGCTTTGATTTCCCCCCCTCCCTCCCTCCTTCCTTCCCCCCCCCCCCCGAGGCTACCGGCGCTGCTCCATCACCCCCTCCCCCGCTCTAACCGGCATCGCATCCCCCCCCCGAACCGCAAAGCACCCCCGTGCTGAAAGTGGCATCCGCCCGCCTTTCCTCCCAAAAACGGTCCTTACCCCTTCTGCTTCTTGTAAGTGTAAATGTTGCCTGGGCTGGGCCTTGAGCATCTGCGCATGCTCAAGGCCTTCTGGCTCTCGTTCTCTCGAGAACGAGAGCCAGAAAGCCTTGAGCATGCGCAGATGATCAAAGCCCAGCCCAGGCAAGAGGCGGGAGCTCGCATTCACCCTTACAACGAGCAGAAGGGGTAAGGACCGTGTTTGGGAGGAAGGGTGGGCGGATGCCGCTTTCAGCACGGGGGTGCTTTGCGGGGCGGGGAGCAGAGATACTCGTACACCGGAACCGGGTTTCTAGTCCTGTATTTGCATAGGGGTTATTCTGTGTAGGAGTGAATGTTGAGAAGCCTAAAGTGTGCTTTGTGTAGTTTAATTTTGTGGTTAACATTGAAGCAGTGAGTGACCTCCATCTGCTATTCTACTAGGAGCTGAACTGGAAATTGCTAAGTGCCTTGTTTTTATTATTAAATATCTCTACTGACTGGAAATAGATTTTGCTACCTGAAATATTTTTGCTCTAGAATTGAACATTGACTTAAATATTTAAATTATTAGAATTTAAAACTGCTGTTTCTCTGGACTTGAGCACAAACCTTACTATTTATTTAATTTGGAGATTTTAAACTGTTGACTCTGTTTCTCTAGGCTTGAGCACAGACTTTAATGTATATTTATTTAAGTTTGAGATTTAAAATTGTTGGATGTGTTTCTCTAGTTCTGCGCACAGGCTTTATTAATTATTTGATTATTGGGACTTAAACTTACATGACTTCTAACCTACACCCCCCCCCACACCTAAAAACAAAATAAAACAAAAAAGCCCTCCCTTTTCTTTCTCTTTTTCAGCTTAGCTCTGTCAGAGGGGATAAACACTTCTGACTAACTTGTCTTTTCTACTGCAGGCAAGACTTATTTTACATAGCCAGTCATCTCCGAGAGATTCCCCTGTGCCTATCCAAGGCCCTCTTGAATTCAGACAGTCTCTGTTTCCACCACCTCTTGCAGGAGACTGTTCCACGCATCTATCACCCTTTCCGTAAAAAAGCATTTTCTCAGATTACTCTGGAGCCTATCACCTCTTAACTTCATCCTATGCCATCTCATTGCAGTTTCCTTTCAAATGAAAGAGACTCGACTCATGCACATTTATATTATGTAGGTCTTTAAATGACTGTCATATCTCCCCTCTCCCGCCTTTCCTCCAAAGTATACAGATTGAGATCTTTAAGTCTGTCCCCATATGTATTATCACGAAGACCACACACCATTTTAGTAGCCATTTTCTGGACTGACTCCATCCTTTTTATATCTTTTTGAAGGTGCAGCCTCCAGAATATTACACAATATTCTAAATGAGGTCTTAACAGAGTCTTATACAGGGGCATCAATACCTCCTTTTTCCTACTGGCCATATCTTTCCCCATACAACTAGAATCCTTCCCCATACAACTAGAATCCTTCTAGCTTTCTACATCAACTTTTCAAAGATTTGCCTCTTTTGGCCACCTTAAGATCATCACATACAATCACACCCAAATCCCACTCTTCCGTCATGCACATAAGTTCTTCACTCCCTAAACTGTACCGTTCCCTCTGTTTTTTGCAGCCCAAATGCATGACTGCATTTCTTAGCATTAAATTTTAGCTGCCAAATTTCAGACCATTCTTCAAGCTTCGCAAGGTCTCTCTTTCTTCATGTTATTCACACCATCTGGCGTGTCCACTCTATTGCAGATTTTGGTATCATCCGCAAAGAGGCAAATCTTTCCCGACAACCCTTCAGCAATATCATTTATAAAAATGTTAAAAAAACAGGCCCAAGAACAGAACCTTGAGGCACACCACTGGTACCATCCCTTTCCTCAGAGCAATCTCCATTGATCACTACCCTCTGTCACCTTCCACTCAATCGGTTCCTGACCCAGCCCGTCACTTTGGGACCCATCCCAAGGGCACTCAGTTTATTTATCAGACGTCTGTTTGGAACACTGTCAAAGGCTTTGCTAAAATCTAAATACACCACATCTAGCGCACATCCTCTATCCAATTCTCTGATCACCCAGTCAAAGAATATAAGAAATGCCTCTGCTGGGTCAGACCAGAGGTCCATCATGCCCAGCAGCCCGCTCACGTGGTGGCCCAATAGGTCCAGGACCTGTGCAGTAATCCTCTATCTATACCCTTCTATCCCCTTTTCCAGCAGGAAATTATCCAATCCTTTCTTAAACCCTAGTACCGTACTCTGCTTTATTACATCTTCTGGAAGCGCATTCCAGGTGTCCACCACACGTTGGGTAAAGAAGAACTTCCTAGCATTCGTTTTGAATCTGTCCCCTTTCAACTTTTCCGAATGCCCTCTTGTTTGTTTATTTTTTGAAAGTTTGAAGAATCTGTCCCTCTCTACTCTCTCTATGCCCTTCATGATCTTGTAAGTCTCTATCATATCCCCTCTAAGTCTCCTCATCTCCAGGGAAAAGAGACCCAGTGTCTTCCTCTTTCTGCGATCTTTTGTAGTTTATGAAAGCTAACCTCTTATTCCTTACCTTCTCAGCTACTACTTTTGATAACCAAAGCGGCCTTCTTTTCTTCTTACTTTTATTTACTTGCCTCACAAAAAGGCTTGTCGCCCTTATAATCGCTCCTTTCGGTTTTGCCCACCGCAGTTCCACTCCTTCCTGACGTTCCTACCCAAAAAACAGCAAGGGAATATTTTTATCCAAGGTGATACTTATAAATCACTGTTGTACTAATCACCTTTGTTTTACTTCAAGCACAAATTACAACACAAGTTGATGTGGTTAAGTGAACACTCAGACCCACAGCTGAGGTCCGGTGAAACAAGTTCACGGAGCAGCTATTAAGGAGACCATCATTGTTGTTCACAGTCTCCTCCACCAAACAAAGACTAAATAACAGCACATAAACTTGAAGAAAATAAAATAATAAATTTGACAGCAACTTAACTTTGAATGGTGTGGATGATACACATAACTGCTCCGGGCTCCTCCGTTTATTCACAATACCGACCCCCCAACCTAGGTTTCACCCGCTGGCTTCTTCAGGAGGGGTACTACAATTACAAGATGACTCAAATCAACACTACACCACACAGCTTGCTAACTTAATAAACAATACATTTTGAAATACTCAATATAAACACTCTCTCTGCAACTTACCGGCACAAACACTCCATACTGCTCACACACGCACTGCTGACAAGAGGAACTTCCCAGCAGGCCATGCTTTAAATACACTCCCCTTACTACCTATTACATCATCACTCATTACATCATGAGTGAAAGATTAAAGTTGAAACCATTCAATATCATTGTTTAATCCTGCTGGGGCCAAGGTATGCCATTGAAATATAAACTTCTGCTCTAAATAAAGAAGATGTTGAGTAATGTTTCCAGATTTTTTATGAGCACACATAAGGACAGTGTATTGTAATTCCTCAATGGAGTGCTGTTGTTCAATCCAATGACTGACTAAGGGGGCAGTAACACGTTTGCATCTTATATTGCTCAAATGTTCGGCAATGCGAATTTTGATAGCACGCCGAGTGTGTCCTATATAATATTGCCTACAAGGGCAAATAATGCAATATATTACTGCAGATGACAAACAATTAGTACCTGTTCTTAAATAAAATTTCTTGCCCCCTGTTTGAGGAATTATCACTTGGTCAGTGTTGAGGACATGAGGGCAATACACACACTGATGACAACATACGTGAGGACCCTCTCTATTCTGTTGGACAGGGTCACGGTGTTTCAAAATCTGACCTAAATTCCGGCCCCTAGTGTGAGCAAATAAAGGGATGTCATTCAAGCTCTCATGTACCTGCAGCACTGGCCAGTGTTTCAAAATAATTTTTCTAATTTGTTGACTTCGATTGGAATAAGGCAATACACATACCACGGCCCCACTGTTCTCCCTTTGTTGGGGATGAAATAGCCACTCCCGCTGGCAGTTGCGGGCTCTCTTCCATGCCCGTTTGATTACCCGGGGAGGGTAACCTCTCTCCAAAAACTTTGTGTATAAAAGCGTGGCCTGCTGTTGAAAGTCCCACTCGTCAGAACAGATCCTCCGCAACCTTAAGAATTGTCCCACCGGGATGCTGTCCCGGAAGGGTTTTGGATGATGACTATGATAGTGTAGGAGAGTGTTTCGATCGGAAGGTTTCCTATACAGAGTAGTATCATAACATATTTGAGAATTGATCTGAGATTTTACTACTTTACCTACCCAAGCAACAATTCCTTGGTGTAAACCCCCATCCGAACAAAGTTAGTTTTTTAAAAGTCTAGAACCTTTGCTTTTGAATGAGCCCCCTCTATACCCATCTTAATATTAAACCATACCATGAAGTGATCACTGGATGCCATATGATTACCCACTGTAACATCAGAAACACTTTCCCCGTTTGTAAGCGTTTAATTCCAGTTTGATCCTATCCCGCATGGGTTCTATTATCAACTGCTGAAACAGTTCTTCTTGTACAGAATCCAGGATCTCCCTACTTCTAGAAGACCCCGCAATAGGTATACCCCAATCAACAGCCAGCATGTTAAAATCACCTAGTAGTAAGACATCCCCTTTTTTAGATATATTCTGAATGTCTACTATTAAATCTCTATCTACTTCTTCCGTCTGTGAAGGAGGCCTGTATATCACACCAATGTAAATATATTCACCATTCCCTCTTTCCAAATTGATCCATAGTGCCTCTTCCTTTCCCTGCGGATCCTGCAATTGTGTGGCTCTAATATGATGCTACTCCCACCTCCCTTTCTTCCTACCCTGTCTTTCCTGAACAGATTATACCTCGGTATAACTACATCCCAGTCATAGTTCTCTGTGAACCATGTCTCCGTGATCGCCACTATATCCAACCTTCTTCTTCCATCACAGCTTCTAGATCTAGAATCTTGTTTCCCATACTTCGAGCATTAGTATATGTTGTTTTCCAGACATTGCCCCATTTTTCTTTCGGGTCATTCCATGTCAAGTGATCAGATTCTTGGAAAGTGCCCTGCATGACCATCACGGATTTTGATGAAACTTCATATGCAGAGTCCACCATGTCTCAAACGAACTTTGGTAAAGTTTTAGTTTCGCCTGTGGAATATTTGTGGCGATATAGCCATTTGTTTGACCCCATACCACAATGAAATACAGTATGACAATGACATTCTGACAACTTTGAGACACAATATCTCCCGAGCTGTGTTTCCAAAAAAACTGAAACTTAGCTACCCTGCACAACTTTTTGAGCTCTGTTCATTGCTACCAATAACAATTTTTGCCGAGCACTGATTGAATGCCTGAATTACAGTAAACTTGGCCGAAAAAATTAGTGCTCCAAAAAAAGTCAAAGTTTGACATTACTTAGCTCCCACAATAATTGAGTAATAAATGCGAAATTTGGCGCATAATGTCTCAGTACAACGTTGTTTTCAAAAGTACAATTTCAACCTCCAAGCTCTTTCCATTAGTTTACAAATTAAGTGTAAAGTTGCTAATTTGTGTAAAAAGGCCAAAAATAGGGTATTTTCAGCCTGCTTTTACAGAAAAATACCTTTTAGAAACTCTTTCAAATCAGTCTCATTAGAAAGAGCATATTTCAAACCCCCTAGAAAAGTGGACTTCATTTTTCAACGCAGGTTAACAATGACTGAAAAAGGGGGGCAAAGTTGAGAGACGTTGCCACGGCAACAACTTCTATTTCAACATAGTTCTGTCATTTTTAAAGTTACAGTTTTGTATTGACGTAGTATTACTACTCTATTGCGTTGGTCCATGGTGACATTGTCACTACCAGTTCAAGAGTTTGAACTGGCAACCCCATCGCCATAGGGGTCACGCCCGATAGCTGTGCAATACCAGCCACGGGTGGGCCACTTCGTCCAGGTTCCCAAGCCTCGCATTTGGTTTCTTTGTCAAGGTTCCAAAGCCTTTTGTTGGTATCTTTCTGGTTCCAAAGCCAATGATTAGGGTGTCTTATCCTAGGTTCCCAAGCCTAAATTGGGTATCTTATATGGTTTCCAAGCCGAAGTGAAGTCCACTTTGATTTTAACTGCCAGCAATCTTTATAACATTCTGTTAAATTTTTGAGCCACTTTCTTCAATGCAGTTTCTGGAAATTGATATTGGCAGCCGGATGATGTAACTGAAGGGGCACAAAGCATGCAGATGAGGTGTTGCTCTGGAACCCAACAAACGTCTTGCCTTTCTGGCCAATAAAACGAATGAGCTGGACCGTGAGGATGCATAAATTTTATCAATGCATCATTTTGTTGAATTGAGACTTCAACAACGTTGCCTATCCACCATTGATTATCGTAAGTACAGGCAACGTAGCAACCAGGAAAGATTTCGGACACTTTCAAATTTGGAATGGCAGTATCAGAAATTTTGGCAACAAAATTTATTGTGTCATTTGAAACTTTGCTGACACGAACCGAGTTTGAGTTGACTGGTACAAATTGGTGGTGCTCTCTGGTACTGGCTACTGTGCTGCTTTCATGCCATCTTTCTTCTTGAAACTTTTTGCTTTCTTCAATTTCTTCTTTTGGAACATAAATGTATTTAACTCCGTGTATATTTTGGTCACAAAAGTTAAATAGATCCTTTGGCGTCAATATTTGATCCGTTGATGGTCTTTGGAGGCTAGCCCGGGCAGCCAGTCGTTTAGTTGTTCCACCAACTCCATCGCAGGGTGATTTTCCGTGGCTAGTTCCAAAAAAATTCCATTCAGCCTCAATGTTGAAATAATTTCTGTGATTGCACAAATTCACAAAATTCTTGTAGTTTTTATATTGTGCAGCTGAGCCGTCACTGAAGTAGTATATTTTGGTAATGTTTGTTTGAGTTACCAAAAATTCGCTCAACTTTTGAATAAACACATGTACAGATATCGTATCATGTTGCATAGGATCAGAAATAATGCAACAGTTTACAACTTGCAATGTGCCCACTTCATTGAGGTAATATGCAACAAAAGGATGTACCGTAGCTTGTGAATTTTCCCAGTGAAAGCCTTGGGCGGCATCCTGTACAACAAATGAGTAATTTTCAGCGAAATCCATCAAAACGATCATTTCCGTTTCTTTTAAGCCTGTCTTCAACATCTTCAAATATTCACTTTGATGTTTTGAAATGAAATGGTGGCTTGTCAACTTCCAAATCTTGCTTGCAAGTCTTTCAATAAAGTTGTCCATGGTTAGTACGCTTGTTTCTAATGTTTCACGGTCAGCGTGAACCCATTGCTTAAATTCTATTGATTCTTCTGGATCTAAATCCTTGAATATTTCTTCCAGGTATGCTGTTAGTGCTTCTTCACCAGGGCAGTTTTGACATCGTTGTAGCATACAGTCCTTGACATTTAGGTCGCACACAGTTTTTTCCATAAGAACTTTGTAGTTCTCTTTGACATTGGCGCCTTGTAGCATGAGCTTTACATTTTGATGTATCATGCAGACACACACGGAGTGTGCACCTGATGCACCAACGGTTACACTTTGGCCTGAGCTCACAGAATTTGGAAAAACCAATTTCAGTTCCGTATTTGTTACAGTTCGCCACGTACAGCTCTTTTAAATTACACAACAGCAGCCGCTTTTGCTTTTGTACTTTTAAACCATTGAGGCGGACTGAAATGCAATCTTTTTTGCCAGGACATATTCTGCTGAATTCATCATCTTCGTAAAAATCTTGAACTCTATTTGCAATTTCTTTTGGAAGGGACTTGCCAATTTTTGCATCAGGTATAGAACAAATGCCTTTCTCTTTCTTTACTTTTTGGGCTGTTCTGACCATGCGCTCTGAAACACCAAACTTCATTGCTGTTTCCTTTATTGACCAACTTTTTGGGGCAATCGTCAATAATTGAACTTTCATTGACCTGTTGGATATTGCAATTTTCGTTTTCATTTCTTCAATGAGGTCAGTGTAATCTTCACATAACTTGCATTCTACAGACTGACGAGACGGCCCAACTTGTTCAGCTGAAACTCCAGCAGCAGATGTAATCTTCTTGGCTATCACATTCTGCACACGTTCAATTTTTCGTATCACATAGCCGGCTTTATCTCTACTAGCTAACCTTCGAATTTTCAATGGAGAGGTTCCTAAAGCAGTCAAGCTTTGATCAACTGCATCGGAGATGCTGATATCAAAATCGTCTGAAGATGAAGATGCTGCAGTAGCTTCACTCATTGAAACGTATTGGGCTTTGCACCTACTGCAAAGTTTCTGACCTGGCTTGATATTTATTTTTGCCACTTTTCTAAAATCATTAGACATGGCAAGATCGACTTTTAACAATCCACTTTGAACAATTTGATTTTTCTTTTCAAATGAATTACAACACGATGTTTGCTTTAATTCATATTTGTCGAGATACTTTGCTTTGTGGTGGAGGCAGATTTGGTCTTTATCCATCAGTTCAACTTCAGAGCGCCGAATGATAAGCAATTTTTCATCGGTTGACAAATTATGTAAAAAAATGAGCCCACATTTTTTAGAATAAAATGTGCCGTCATGACACTGACAACAATTTTTGCCCAATGGCACAGTCTGGCAGAAAAGGATTATTATTAGTCGATTCATTGGCATCCATTTTAAACTGAATTAATAATAATGTGGATCTGAAAAAGAAAACAAGTTGTAATTTGTGATCTGCATGCAACAAAATTATCACCTCAATTTCTAGTTAGGAATAATCATTAATTAAGAACACTATAATTGTATCCAAAGCTTGAGTAAAAATAAACAGGGAAAGCCAGTGTGAAAAGTGACATAATTGTAAGTTGAAACGTAGGCCATTGCCATGGTGACATCTCCCAACTTTGTCCCCCTTTTTCGGGCATTGTTAACCTGCATTGAAAAATGAAGCCCACTTTCTAGGGGGTTTGAAATATGCTCTTTCTAATGAGACTGATTTGAAAGAGTTTCTGAAAGGTATTTTTCTGTAAAAGCAGGCTGAAAATACCCTATTTTTGGCCTTTTTACACAAATTAGCAACTTTACGCTTAATTTGTAAACTAATGGAAAGAGCTTGGAGGTTGAAATTGTACTTTTGAAAACAACGTTGTACTGAGACATTATGCGCCAAATTTTGCATTTATTACTCAATTATTGTGGGAGCTAAGTAATGTCAAACTTTGACTTTTTTTGGAGCACTAATTTTTTCGGCCAAGTTTACTGTAATTCAGCCATTCACTCAGTGCTCGACAAAAATTATTATTGGTAGCACTGAATAGAGCTCCAAAAGTTGTGCAGGGTAGCTAAGTTTCAGTTTTTTTGGAAACATAGTTCGTGAGATATTGTGTCTCAAAGTTGTCAGAATGTCACTGTCGTACTGTATGTTATTGCAGTATGTGGTCAAACAAATGGCTATATCTCCACGAATATTCCACAGGCGAAACTAAAACTTTACCAAAGTTCGTTTGATACATGTGGGACTTTGTGCATAAAGTTTTATCAAAATCCGTGATGGTCATGCAGGGAGCCCTTGATCACTTGACATGGAATAACCCTTTCTGTGTAGAGCAGGGGTTTCAAACTCAATCACATAAGCGGCCGAAATCTAAAACATAGGGTAAGTCTCGGGTCAAATTTTTAATGAAGATTCTTAGGGGTCTTTTTATTAAGGTACGCTAACCGATTTAGTGCACGCTAAATGAGCACCTTAATAAAAGGACCCCTTAGTCTTAGTAGAAGTATAGGGTTACAACATCTCCAACCCTCTAAATTTTATAAGATTATCTCCCTGAGCCACTGGGAAAAGAAGTTGGTGGAAAACAGTTGCCTGAGGCAGAAGCAGTGGAGAGAGGATTTTCAGCTGGAAAATTTCCTCATCTTCCCTGACAACCCACCTAATTTCTCTTTAAGACCAGAAAGGACAGCATAAAGAATAAAAGAGAATGATCAGACCAGGGTACTTATCTAATCTTTATACCTCCCTCCAGAATAAAGTGTATTTGTGAGGCATATCAGATCCAACACATTAACAGCCCTATGTGTCACTTCTTCACCAGTTGTACCAATCCCAAGTAGAGAATGACACGGTGACAAAATTCTTCACCGTTCCCGTCCCTGCGGATAACCACGGGAAACCATCTTCATGTCATTCTTTAAGGAGAGAGGGAAGAATCAGAGTATAATTGGGCACAACCACTGACCCGCAAGCTTTGCTTTGAAGAATGCTGGTGTAGAAGGACTGAGGTTGAAATAGACACTAGAAAATGACATGGGATTATTTCCCGCGGTTATCCGTGGGGACGGGAACGTTGATGAATTTTGTCACCTTGTCATTCTCCAATTCCAAGCCCTCAAGCAAATGGATAGAACTTCCCACCATATCTATGCTATCTAGATCTTCCGGTTTCAAAGATACATTAAATCACCTATCACACGCAACTTTATAACATCGATCTCACAAGTTGTTAAAAATTTCCAAAAAGGGAAACCATGCTCCCTAATCACTCCTGGAGGCACATATAACACCATGGATTTACTCTGCCCAACCAGGCATTCACCCCATTCACACACACTCTCCTCCACTTTCCTAAAAGCCAAAGATAATCTATAAAACACCCAATACACCCCCACTTCTCTTCTGTAATCGACAGGCCCATTGCCATCTGTATCCTGGCGGGCAACATTATCTCGCTAATGCAACATCTATTTTTAACAGCCATGTTTCAGTCATGCATAAAATGTCAAAATCTTCAGCTAAAATCATATCATAAATTACATCCGTTTTGTTCCTAATCGGGAGGAGCCAGCGCGGCACACGCGGTGCCGAAGAGAGAGGAGAGAAGGGGAGCAGGAAGCAGAGGAGACAGGCAGCATTGGTGCCGAGCACCGAAGAAAGCAGGAGGACAGTAGGCTCGGGGTAGCGGCGAGAGTTTGCTCCGCCCCCCCCCCCACACGTCACAGGCAGCGCCGGACTCCCCATTGAAAAGGGGAGGAGCCAGTGCGGCACACGCGGTGCCGAAGAGAGAGGAGAGAAGGGGAGCAGGACGCAGAGGAGACAGGCAGCGTTGGTGCCGAGCACCGAAGAAAGCAGGAGGACAGTAGGCTCGGGGTAGCGGCGAGAGTTTGCTCCGCCCCCCCCCCCACACGTCACAGGCAGCGCCGGACTCCCCATTGAAAAGGGGAGGAGCCAGTGCGGCACACGCGGTGCCGAAGAGAGAGGAGAGAAGGGGAGCAGGACGCAGAGGAGACAGGCAGCGTTGGTGCCGAGCACCGAAGAAAGCAGGAGGACAGTAGGCTCGGGGTAGCGGCGAGAGTTCGCTCCGCCCCCCCCCCACGCATCATAGGCAGCGCCGGACTCCCCCTTGAAAAGGGGAGGAGTCAGCACGGCACACGCGGTGCCGAAGAGAGAGGAGAGAAGGGGAGCAGGAAGCAGAGGAGACAGGCAGCGTTGGTGCCGAGCACCGAAGAAAGCAGGAGGACAGTAGGCTCGGGGTAGCGGCGAGAGTTCGCTCCGCTCCCCCCCCACGTGTCACAGGCAGCGCCGGACTCCCCCTTGAAAAGGGGAGGAGCCAACGGCGCCCAGCCGTTCGGCGCGCGGTAAAGGCGCTCGCCTTAGCAAGAGCGCCTTTGCGAAGGGCCTTGCAAGGGACGAGCGCTACTCTCAAGAACACCAGAGGAGAACAGACCGGTAAGGAACCGACAAGCACAGAAGATAAGGAAGAGACAGACACAAAAGAAACCAACCCGCACATACAATCAAGGTGAGGTAGAGCAGAGACAGCACACACGAGAGAGACAACAAGGCAAGAAACACAAGGAAGCAGCAGGCAAGGGACACAAGCACACAAAGGCACAGGCACTGTAACACAAACAGACTCACTCAAATAGGAAGACTGCAGTCAGGAAGTCAGAAGGTAAGGGGGAGGTAGGATCAGTAGGAAAAAGAGCAGCAGTAGGTCACAACAAATCACTCAGACAACCCACGAGTGAAGCACGAAATGGAAGCCCAAGGAAGTCAGAAGATGAGCTTTCCTGTCTTCTGTATCGACTGCAATATGTATGATTACCTCCCTTCGGGGATCCAGGCATACATTTGCGATCGATGCATGGAGATGGATAGCTTGAAATGTCAGGTAAGACTATTGGAGGGAACAGTGATGGAACTCGAAGACAGAATCCGAGCACAGGAGAAGATTCTAGTGGAGCACAGCCCAAACGACAAGGTCAAGGATCTAGAAATGTTCATAGAGGAAGCCCATCAGCACCACGTAGAGATCCCAGGGCTGGAGTACTCAGGAAACCCAAGTGAGGAGAGAAGACACCCATGCAAACACAGAAGAAAACGAAAACGAGGTAGGAGACAACCGCACACCAGGAGGAATAGTGAGAGCACAGGAAGATGTCCCCCCACCCAAAGAACAGGAAACAATTTCAAGAGTATCATTGGAGGAAGATGACAGGCCCTACTCCAAGGACGTGGACCTACGCCCCCCAAGGAACTCCCGAATAAAGAAGATGGGGATCATCGTAGGTGACTCCATTATACGACACGTGGACAGCCACACCGCAGGAGGAAGAGAGGACAGAGTCGTGACTCGTCACCTGTCTGCCTGGAGCAAGAGTAAAGGATGTGACCAACAGGATCTCCAGGATCATAGATGGCGCACGGGGAGTGGACACCGCTGTGCTTATCCACGTAGGAACAAATGATGTGAGCGGGCGGAAGTATGACAGGGAAGAGATGAAGGGCCAGCTCCGCTCACTCGGAAGACAACTGAAGATCAGGGAGGTGAAGGTGGCCTTCTCTGAAATCCTCCCTGTACCAAGAGCAGATGGAAAGAGACAAGGGGAATTGCAAGTGATCAACGCCTGGATGAGACGATGGTGCGAAGACGAAGGCTTCGACTTCGTGCGCAACTGGACGGCGTTCTGGGGAAAAAGCAAGTACTACAGAAGGGATGGACTACACCTCAACAAGGAAGGAGCAAGAGTTTTGGCAGGCAACATGAAGAAAGCAATAGAGAAGGCTTTAAACTGAAGGACAGGGGAAAGCCGACAGTCGACCACCGGTCGATGGCACGGACAACAGGATGCCCCGACGTAGGAACAAAGGACTACTACTCATACACAAGAGAGGTCGACCTCACAGCCAACAAAGGAGAACAAGCAGGAAGGGACAACTCAGACACAGGAGGGGATGACCACACAGCAAACATGGGAGATAACACAGGAGCAGTAAAGGATACCGTAAATGAAACTGTAAGGACAGCCAAGAGTAGAAGGTCCAAAAAGGTAACACGAAGGGAACTTAGATGTATGTATACAAATGCTAGAAGTCTAGGAAACAAAATGGGAGAACTAGAGACGATAGCAAGACATGAGAACATGGATATCATTGGCATAACAGAAACATGGTGGAATGAAGAAAACAAATGGGACACAGTACTACAGGGATACAAACTATATAGAAGGGATCGAGAAGGGCAGAAAGGTGGAGGTATTGCCCTATATGTTAAGGAAGGAATAGATTCTGTTGGAATGATTACAACAGACAGGAAAGAGAAGCTGGAGTCCCTCTGGATCAAAATTCCTGGTCACAATGGCGCAGATACAAAAATTGGCCTTTACTATCGTCCCCCAGGACAGGCGGAGGTCACTGACTCAGAAATGATGGAGGAAATCAAACAAGTATGCAAGACAGGCAATGTAGTTATATTGGGAGACTTCAATTTCCCAGGAATAGACTGGAAACTAGGAGCCTCCAACTGCGGCAAGGAGACCAAGTTCCTGGAGGTGCTAGGGGATTGCTTCCTGGAGCAAATGGTAAAAGAGCCGACAAGAGGCGACGCCACCTTGGACTTGGTCCTAAATGGTCTCACCGGACCGATAACAGAAGTAGAAGTCATGGTTCCACTGGGAACGAGTAATCACAATGTAATCAACTTTAAACTTGACATCGGGAAAGGGAAACATGCCAAAACCTTAACCACCACCTTAAACTTTTAAAAGGGTAAATACGATTGCATGAGAGCCATGGTAACAAAACGACTCGAGAAGATGGTGGACAAACTTGAAACAGTAGATCAGGCATGGTACCTATTGAAAAATACTATTGCAGAAGCACAAGATCTCTACATTCCAAGGATTTCCAAAGATCGGAGAACTAAAGGCAAAGGAGAACCGGCATGGCTTACCATACAGGTGAAGGAAGCCATAAAAGAAAAGAAGGACTCTTTCAAAAAATGGAAATGCACGAAGACAACCGAAGCCTGGAACAAACATAAAGATGAACAGAAGAAATGTCACAAGGTGGTGAGGGATGCAAAACAGGACTATGAGGAAAAAATAGCCCAGGAGGCCAAAAACTTCAAGCCCTTCTTTAGATACGTGAAAGGGAAAAAACCTGCAAAAGAGGCAGTGGGACCCCTGGATGACAAGGGAAGAAAAGGGTACATCAAGGAAGATAAACAAATCGCAGACAAACGAAATTCCTTCTTTGCGTCCGTCTTTACGAAGGAGGACACCTCAGCAATACCTGAAGCGGAGAAACTGTTTACAGGAGAAATAGAGGACAGCCTCACCACAGTTGAAGTGAACTTAGATCAGATATACTACCAGATCGACAAACTTAAAAGTGACAAATCCCCTGGACCGTATGAAATTCACCCGAGAGTCTTGAAGGAATTGAAGGTTGAAATCGGAGAGTTATTGCAAAAACTTGCAAACCTGTCAATCAGAACTGGTCAGATACCAGACGACTGGAGGAAAGCGAACGTCACGCCAATTTTCAAAAAAGGATCGAGAGGAGAACCGGGCAACTATAGACCTGTGAGTCTTACGTCTGTCCCCGGCAAGATGATTGAATCACTGATCAAGGATAGCATAGTTCAGCACTTGGACACACACGACTTGATGAAACCCAGTCAACATGGATTCAGGAAAGGGAAATCGTGTTTGACGAATTTACTCCAATTCTTTGAGACCGTGAACAAGCAAATTGATAGTGGAAAGCCGGTGGACATAATATACTTGGACTTCCAGAAAGCATTTGACAAAGTTCCACACAAAAGACTTCTCAGGAAACTACAAAGCCATGGCATAGAGGGAGATATACAAAGATGGATAGGCAAATGGCTGGAAAACAGGAAGCAGAGAGTGGGCATAAATGGGAAGTTCTCCGACTGGGAGAAAGTGACTAGTGGTGTACCCCAGGGCTTGGTACTTGGGCCGATCCTTTTTAATATTTATATCAATGACCTGGAAAACGGAACATCCAGTGAGATCATCAAGTTTGCAGACGACACAAAACTCTGCCGGGCAATCAGATCGCAGGAGGACAGTGAGGAACTCCAGAGCGATTTGTGTCGGTTAGAAAAATGGGCGGAGAAATGGCAGATGAAGTTCAACGTGGAGAAATGCAAGGTAATGCATTTAGGCAGTAAAAATAAGGAATAAGAGTACAGAATGTCAGGTGCAACTCTGGGAAAAAGTGAACAGGAAAGGGATCTGGGTGTACTGATAGATAGGACCCTGAAGCCGTCGGCACAATGCGCGGCAGCGGCAAATAAGGCAAATAGAATGTTGGGCATGATAAAGAAAGGAATCTCGAGTAGATCGGAGAAAGTTATAATGCCGCTTTATAGGGCAATGGTCAGACCCCACTTGGAATACTGCGTCCAACATTGGTCTCCCTACCTAAAGAAGGATATAAAACTGCTGGAGAGGGTGCAGAGACGAGCAACTAAACTAGTGAAGGGTATGGAGAAACTGGAATGTGAGGATCGACTTAAAACACTGGGATTGTTCTCCCTTGAGAAAAGGAGACTGCGTGGGGATATGATCGAGACCTTCAAAATACTGAAAGGAATCGACAAAATAGAGCAGAGAAGATTATTTACATTGTCCAATTTGACGCGGACAAGAGGACATGAAATGAAGCTAAGGGGGGGGGGCAAGTTCAGGACTAATATCAGGAAGTTCTGCTTCACACAGAGAGTGGTTGACATCTGGAATACTCTCCCAGGGGAGATTATTGCGGAATCGACAGTCCTAGGCTTCAAAAGCAAACTAGATGCATATCTCCTTGAGAGAGGCATATAAAGATATGGTTGGATATAAAATAAGAATGTATACCAAACAAATTGAATATAGATTTTAGTAGCTGGACATCGTTCACACCACATTTAACAAAGACCTTCAGGCTACACACTCTCAATAACACAACATATGAAAAATAATGTAGACATAAAACAACGGAGAAAAATGAACCTCAATTGTGAGAGGCCAGGACTACACAAGTGCCTGAACCAACTCACATCATCACGGGTTCATAAAAAAACTCCGTGTACATTTAAATAATTCTCATTCATACGTTTTGTCAAAAACTCTTTTTTCTTTTTCAAACTTTTTTGTGTGAGCCCAGTCAGTAGTATTACTAATCTATTTTTCAGTGTGAACCGGAACCAAGCTAACCAAAAAATTTTTTCTTATGAGGGCAACAGCTCAACTTCACAGGTGTAAGTAATTGTAGAAGCCTGAAAATACTGCCAACAATAAGAGCAAAAAACGTTCACTCATCTGAAAAAAAAGATGGTTCTAACGATTCTTCAGGTCGTGTCCCAACAGAAAAGTCCTTCTGTTTCTCCTACAAGGCTACTTCAGGGGAGTATTGCATTATCCAGAATTTTCACCTCTACCAATATAGTCCATATAAAGCTGGCTCCTCTCCAAAATGGTTCTGAAGAATCGTTAGAACCATCTTTTTTTTCAGATGAGTGAACGTTTTTTGCTCTTATTGTTGGCAGTATTTTCAGGCTTCTACAATTACTTACACCTGTGAAGTTGAGCTGTTGCGTGTGCGGATCGCCGGACTTGATGGACCGAAGGTCTGATCCGGAGATGGCGCTTCTTATGTTATGTTATGTTATGTTATGACCTAGCGTTTATATAACCACAATTGTAAACAGATGTTGTTGTAGGGGAAAACACCCTCCAGGGATTCAAGACAAAGTTAGACAAGTTCCTGCTGAACCAGAACGTACACAGGTAGGGCTGGTCTCAGGGCACTGGTCTTTAGCCTAGGGGCCACCGCGGGAGCAGACTTCTGGGCACAACGGACCACTGGTCTGACCCAGCAGCAGCAATTCTTATGTTCTCCCTCTCTCTCAACCTCTGTATTTGCTTCAAATAGGAGGTTACCCCAGGTTTCTCTCTCCTATAAGTTGTAACATATGACAAATCCCCATACATCCCATCCCAGTCACCACTTCAATCCCCATCACCTCATGTTCCAATGAAGTCATGTTCACTAGGTCCAAAATACCAGTCAGTAAGTAATTGCACCAACATTCAGAACACGTTCTTTGAAGCATAATTGTTAATATTAATGATTGTGTTGAGTTTTCCGATCTGTTTACAGATCACTGGATTTTTATATGTATGTATTTTTTAAACTTTGTCTCATTGTATACTTTCTAATACATGTTTTTTCATTATAACAGTGTTCCCAACCTAGATCTGGCAACGCTTTGAATTCTTAATCTTGATTCCAACAATTAAGGAAAGCAATGTCAGAGTCTAACTCTGACTCTGAGGATTATTGCTCTTCTGATGATGAGGACTACATGCCTTCAGGTAAGCACCAGGATACATCCAACAACTTTGACTTTGGAACTTTGACTTTTGATATTTTGCATGTTTTTAAACTTTTGATGCAAACTGCTAATAAAGGAATTATCCCAGGACAAGCAGGCATGATATTCTCACATGTGGGTGACGTCATCTACGGAGCCCCAGCACGGACAGCTTTTCAAGCAAACTTGATTGAAGTTTCAAGTTTGCTACACATGCCTTCTTGCCCACTAGAGGGCGCATCCCCACCTCGTGGTCCTCAGTTCAGTTTTTTCCGCAGAGCCAGAAGCCCTGTGGAAATTGTGCTCGTATTTTTTTGCCTTCTGACACCGCGTCTGGGTCTTTTCGCTTGGTCGCTGTGCTTTCTTTATTGTTTTTCATACTTCGTCGGTCGTTTGTCGTCGAAAAAAAAAAAAAAAAAAAAATCTTTTATTTTTCTTCCGTTCGGCTCCGGGGGCTCCCGGGTGCCGCGGCCGCGGGACATCGTTCGTTCCCGGCCTTTTCGGCTTTCATGTCCCGTCCCTTGACGGGCTTTAAAAAGTGCACCCGGTGTGATCGGTTGCTTTCGATTACCGATCCTCACCGGTAGTGCTTGATTTGTTTGGGTCCTGAGCATCCTACGGAGTCCTGTGATAGTCTAGAGCGCTCCGCTGACGCCGTGCCCGGATGGCGGAGCTCTTCTCTGTGGACCCCGCGGCAGGGAAGGCCTCGACGTCTGCCTCGGTTTCGGCCCCGGCCTCGACCTCGGCCTCCGGTCCCTCGACCTCGCCGCGACCCTCGACTTCCTCCAAGCCTGCTGCCTCGACCAAGCCTGCCTCGGGTAAGTCCTCCCTTCCGTCCTCGACTCCAGGGTCGGCGAAGAAGCCATCCTCGGGCTCCTCGACAACGGGTGGGTCGTCCTCGGCCCCGCCCCGAGTGGCAAAGTCTGCTGCCCCGAGGGAATACTCGAGACCGAGGTCGCCCTCCAGGGAGCACCCCTCGGCCCCGGACCTGCCGGCCATGATGGGGGTTCCGGCCTTCCAGGACTTGCTCCGAGCGCTGATTGCCTCGGAGCTGTCCGGGGCCCTCGCGCACCTGCAGCAGGCTTCGGCCTCGACTGCTCCAGCCTCGAATGCCCCGGCGTCAGCGGCCTCGGTCTCGGTGCCCTCGGCTTTGGCCCCCGGAGTTCTTCCGACCCCGACCTTGACCTCGACCTCGGTTGACCAGCCTGAGAGAAGTGTCAGGCCTCGGGACAAGGTGCGTCGGGTTAGGAGGATCTCTTCCACGTCCTCTTCCTCGAGGTCCTCCCGGGGCTCCTCGCCCTCGGGCCGGCCTCGGGCGAGGCGTCGGCCGAGGAAGCCCAAGCGTTCTCGGGGTTCTCCTCGGAGACGCGGTCGCTCCTCGCCGACCGGGGTTGAGACCTTGCGTGTCTCGGAGCTCCGCCTCGACAATCCGAGGCTTTTCCGGTCCCCCGTGGGGATGGGTTCGAGAGATTCCTCGCCGAGACGGAGGTGACGTGCCTTGGTCCCTCATACCCCGGGGACTTCCCCCAAGGGCTCCTCAGGGCATAGGCAGTCCCCGACCCCTTCGAGGTCGCTCGGTATGGCCTCCTGGGGATTGGGGTCTGGTAGGGAGCCTCGGTATTCCTGCGAGGCCTCCCCCTCTTTCTTGGCGGCACGGACTTCACGAACTTCTTCCCCGCCTTCCAGGCCCTCTTCCTTCTCAAAATTCGTGCAGGATATGGCACGTGCTTTGGACCTGGACTTACTTGCTGGTTCTCAGTACACGAAGGAGTTTTTGGAGGAACAAGACTTGCCCACTCCCCCGAGAGAAACTCCTCGTCTGCCTCTCAATAAGGTCCTCCACCAGACCTTCCTGAGAAATTTGGACTCCCCTCTTACAGTCACAGCGGTGCCGTCTAAGATGGAGACCAAGTACCGGACCATCCCATATAAGGGCTTTGAGAAAGCACAACTGTCTCACCAGTCGTTGCTCGTTGAGTCGGCGCTGAAGAAGTCGCAGCCCTCTAAGGTCTCGGCGGTGGTCCCGCCCGGACGGGAAGGGCGGACCCTGGACAAGTTTGGTCGTCGCCTCTATTCCAATTCATTGATGGCTACCAGGGTCCTCAATTATGCCTTTACGTTTTCCTCTTATCTTCGAAGCATGGTCAAAGACTTGCCTCGTTATCAAGGGGTCATGCCGGATTCCCACAAGGAAGGTTTTGCCACTTTCTTGTCCAACTTATCTCAACTGCGTCTGTACCTGTTTCACGCTGTTTACGACGCATTTGAACTGGCCTCCAGGGTATCCGCCTTTGCAGTGGCAATGCGCCGGCTGGCATGGCTACGTACCCTGGATATGGACCCGAACTTGCAGGAACGTCTGGCCAATCTACCTTGTGTTCGCTCTGAATTATTTGATGAGTCCCTGGAGGCGGCGACCAAACGTCTGTCTGAACAGGAGCGCTCCCTTACCTCCTTGGTCCGTCCTAAACCTCAGGCCCCGTCGCAGAAGCCATTCCGGCCTCCCCCGAGGCGATACCTGCAGAAGTCCACGCCGGCCTTCTCTAGGCCTCCGCCCCGGCGCCCGCCGCAACTGGGTAGGGGAGGCCAACAAAAACCTCAGACGCAGGGGGCGTCCAAGCTGGCACCGTCTTTTTGACATGATGTGCGGATGGGGGCAGGCCCCCTCCGCACTCTCGCCAAACCCCCTTCCTATCGGGGGTCGGCTCCGAGCCTTTTATGCGGCCTGGACCGGGATCACATCAGATGCTTGGGTGCTCCGGATTATCTCCGAGGGCTACTCGCTCAATTTCTCAGCCACGCCGCCGGAACATTCGCCGGGGGCTTACCCATTCAATCAAGCCCAACTTCCTCTTCTTCTCGCGGAAGCAAGGGCCTTGTTGAGCCTTCGGGCGGTGGAACCTGTACCCCCCGACCAGCGGGGGCGGGGGTTTTACTCCCGTTACTTTCTGGTCCCAAAAAAGACCGGGGACTTACGCCCCATTTTGGACCTCAGGAAGCTCAACAAGTTCCTGGTCCGGGAGAAGTTCCGTATGTTGTCACTTCCGGTGTTGTATCCTCTTTTGGAGGAAGGGGACTGGATGTGCTCCCTGGACTTGAAGGAAGCATATACTCATGTTCCGGTGCATCCCGCCTTCCGCAAATTCTTACGGTTTCAGGTGGCTTCGTCCCCTCGAGTCTTCACGAAGTGTATGGTGGTAGTCGCTGCAGCCCTGCGATCTCGGGGGCTACAGGTCTTTCCCTACCTGGACGATTGGCTGATCAAGGCATCGACCAGGGAGGGAGTATCTCAGCGACCCGTCAGACTATCATCTTCCTTCAACGTCTGGGGTTCGAAGTGAATTTTCCCAAGTCTCAGTTGTGCCCGGCTCAATCCCTTCAGTTTATCGGAGCCGTGCTGGACACGGTTCGCCTCCGTTCGTTCCTCCCTCCTCCTCGGTTGGAGGCCCTACTTCGGTTGAGTCGCCATGTTTCGCTGATGCCCGCAGTATCGGCTCAGCGCATGATGATGCTTCTGGGCCACATGGCATCGACGGTCCACGTCACTCCGTTTGCCCGGTTGCATCTGAGGCTTCCTCAGTGGACTTTGGCCTCTCAATGGCGTCAGGATTGCGATCCAGTCTCTTGTCCGATAACGGTGACTCCTTCTTTGAGACGCTCGCTCCGTTGGTGGACCAACTCTTCCAATCTTTCAGGGGGTTTGCTCTTTCTCGCTCCTCCGCATCGCAAGGTCCTGACCACGGACTCCTCGGAGTACGCGTGGGGGGCTCATCTCGACGGCCTGCGGACCCAGGCGGAGGACCGTCTTTGTCACATCAATGTGTTGGAGCTTCGTGCCATTTTTCTGGCGGCTCGAGCGTTCTGCCACCTGTTACACGATCAGGTAGTCCTCGTGCGGACGGACAACCAGGTGGCAATGTATTATGTAAACAAGCAGGGGGGAACGGGCTCTTGGTCCCTGTGCCGGGAAGCCCTGCGCCTTTGGGAATGGGCGGTCTCCCAGAACATCTTCCTACGTGCGGTTTACATTCAGGGAGAGAGGAACTGCCTGGCAAACAAACTCAATCATCTTCTCAAGCCGCACGAGTGGTCGCTGAACTCCCGGGTTCTGCGCGAGGTCTTCAACTGCTGGGGAACTCCTCAGGTGGATCTGTTTGCCTCCCCGGAGACTCGCAAACTGCTCCTCTATTGTTCTCGGATGTACTCCCGGGACCGTCTCGAGGCCGATGCCTTCCTTCTCGACTGGGGGGGAGGTTCCTTTATGCGTTCCCTCCTTTTCCTCTGATCTTGAGAACGTTGGTGCATCTCAAATCGACCAGAGCCACTATGATTCTCATTGCGCCTCGTTGGCTGCGGCAACACTGGTTCTCCCTGCTCCTTCAACTCAGTGTCAGGGAGCCTCTGCTTCTGCCTCTTTTTCCCTCTCTGCTGTCTCAGAGTCGGGGTTCGCTGTTACATCCCAATCTTCAGTCTTTACATCTGACCGCTTGGTTCCTTTCCCCTTGACTTCGGTTCCTGTTTCTCAGGCTGTGAGGGAGGTTTTGGAAGCCTCGCGCAAGGTATCGACTAGGCTTTGTTATTCCCAGAAGTGGACCAGATTTTCATCCTGGTGTTCCTCGAACCGTCTGGACCCGTGTTCGGTTCCAGTGTCTTCGGTGCTGGAATATTTGTTGCATCTGTCTAAGTCTGGGCTGAAGACGACTTCCATTCGGGTGTACCTCAGTGCCATTGCGGCGTTCCATCGTCATCTCGAGGGTCGATCTCTTTCTCTTCATCCTCTGGTGACTCATTTCATGAGGGGTCTCGTGAATGTTCATCCTCCTCTGAAACCCCCTCCTGTAGTTTGGGATGTTAATGTAGTCTTAGCTCAACTGATGAAGCCTCCTTTTGAGCCCATCGACAAATCTCATCTTAAGTTTCTCACTTGGAAGGTGGTCTTTTTGCTTGCGCTCACGTCCGCTCGTCGGATTAGTGAGCTGCAGGCTTTGGTTGCGGATCCCCCTTTTACGGTGTTTCATCATGACAAGGTGGTTCTTCGCACCCATCCTAAATTTTTGCCTAAGGTTGTGTCTGATTTCCACCTCAATCAGTCCATTGTTCTTCCGGTGTTCTTCCCGAAGCCCCACTCTCATCCTGGTGAGGCGGCGCTTCACACGCTTGACTGTAAGAGGGCGTTGGCCTTTTATCTCCAACGTACCAAGTCTCATCGGAAGGTTCCTCAATTGTTTTTGTCCTTTGATCCTAATCGGTTGGGACGTCCTGTTTCCAAGCGCACCTTGTCCAACTGGTTGGCTGCTTGTGTTTCTTTTTGCTACGCTCAGGCTGGTCTCACGCTCCATGGTCGAGTCACGGGGCATAAGGTCCGGGCTATGGCAGCTTCTGTTGCTTTCCTCCGGTCTACTCCTGTGGAGGACATATGTAAAGCTGCCACTTGGTCTTCGGTTCATACGTTCACCTCACATTACTGTCTGGACACTTTGTCCAGAAGCGACGGCCGGTTTGGCCAGTCGGTGTTACGTAACCTGTTTTCCTAATTTGCCATCCTCTCACCTGCCCTTTTTTGGTTGGCTTGGAGGTCACCCACATGTGAGAATATCATGCCTGCTTGTCCTGGGATAAAGCACAGTTACTTACTGTAACAGGTGTTATCCAGGGACAGCAGGCATATATTCTCACAACCCGCCCTCCTCCCCAGGGATGGCTTCTTTGCTGGTTATGGAACTGAGGACCACGAGGTGGGGATGCGCCCTCTAGTGGGCAAGAAGGCATGCACATGCGTGGTGCAGTGTAGCAAACTTGAAACTTTTGCTTGAAAAGCTGTCCGCGCTGGGGCTCCGTAGATGACGTCACCCACATGTGAGAATATATGCCTGCTGTCCCTGGATAACACCTGTTACGGTAAGTAACTGTGCTTTCTGATCACTCGGTTGGATTTGACATCTCCAGTTCCTCTTGTCGGATTTGCTTTGCTTTGAGGCTTGGTATCTTCTTTCCCCTTCCCCATTGACATCATAAAGGACACAGAGGATGTGTCTCCAGGGACATCTGCCCAGGAGGGGAGGATTAGGATGGCCATTATAGTGGAAGATTCAATCATTAGGCATGTAAATAGCTGGGCGGCTGTTGGACACAAGGATTGCTTGGTCACTTGCCTGCCTGGTGTGAAGCTGGTGGACCTCTTACGTCACCTAGATAAGATTTTAGACAATGCTGGGGAGGAGGTTGCTGTCTTTTACATATGTTGTATCAATGACATAGGGAAATGTGGTAGGGAGGTTCTGGAAGCTAAATTTAAGCTCTTGGGTTGAAAGCTAAAATCTAGAACCTCCATGGTAGCATTTTCAGAAGTGCTTCCTGTTCCATGCACAGGACCCAAGAACAAGCAGAGCTCTGGAGTCTCAATGCGTGGATGAGGCGATGGTGCAGGGACGAGGTTTTTAGATTTGTTAGGAACTGGGTGAAAATCTGGGAAGGGGGAGCCTATTCCACAAAGATGGATTCTACTTTAATCAGGGTGGGACCAGGCTGCTGGTATCAACATTTGAAAAGGAGATAGAGCAGCTTTTAAACAGAAACTGGGGGAAGGCCAACTGTCACTTAAAGAGCTTGGTTTGGAATAAGGTATCTTTAAAAGATATCACCATAATAGAGAAGACAGGGCATCACAATAGCGAGGTTGCAATAAAGGCCACAGTAGACCAGATTTCCATAAATACAGAGCATGCTTATTTTAAAAATTGCAATTTATCCATGCCAACTGCTGAGCAAATTGTAAATATAACAAACATTATTTGAAATGTCTGTATGCAAATGGCAGAAGCCTAAAAAACAAGATGGGAGAGTTAGAATATTGCATTAAATTAAAAGATAGGTATAATAGGCATCTCTGAGACCTGGTGGAAGGAAGATAGCCAATGAAACACCATTACAGTTACAGCTATTTTATTTGCTATACCACAAGTTTTAACAAAAAAGTTAAAGCGGTTTATTGTAATACCGGGGTACAAACTTTATCCCAGGACAAGCAGCCAGCATATTCTCTACATGTGGGTGATGTCACCGGAGCCCCCTAGCGGACGTTTTCGCAAGCAGACTTGCTTGAAGACCTTCAAGCTTGCGATTGGCCTGTGCATACACGCGTGCCCCTCCTGCCCAGTCTAGAGCATGCATCTCCTCAGCGTGTCCTCAGTTTTCTGCGGAGCCAGAAGCACTGCTCCCTTGCTTAGCACGATCTCGTTGTCCCTCTTGCACCGCGGCTTGTTTTATTATTTTCAGTTTAGTCGCTGTGCCCGCGTCTTTATTTTTCTTTCTTGTCATCTTTTTTCAGTTCGTATATTTTTGACCGGGTTCCCCGGTCTTCCTCTGGCAGCCTGGTCTCGTGGGGCTGCGGCCATATTTTTTCTTATGTCCGGGCTTCGTACTAAGTGCAACCAGGTTATCTCAATCACCGACCCTCATCGTTGGTATGTGGAGTGCCTGGGTGCAGAGCACCGCGCTGAGTCGTGTTCTCGTTGTGAGATTTTGTAACCGTGGGCTCTTCGTAGGAGGGTGGCCAAGATTCTCGAGCTCTTAGGCCCCATGGATCCTGCGGGACAGACCTCGAGCTTGGACTCGGTGCCCTCGTTGAGTGCCTCGGCCTCGAAGGCTCCGTCCTCGGCTCCTCCTGCTACTCCGGCCCCGGGTAAGTCTCCTCTTTCCTCCTCAGGTGTGTCCACAAAGAAGCCTCTCTCGGTGTCTCATGTCAGTGCCACCGCATCGGCGTCTTCGAGACATCAATCTAAGCGTGCCTCCTCACGTAGGAAATACTCTTCCTCGAGGTCGCCCCCGAAGGAGCGCACTGCTACACCTAAAGCCCAACTACCTTTGGTCTCGATGCCTATGTTCGAGGACATGCTTAAGGCTATACTTACCACACAGCTTTCCTCGGTGGTGAGCCAACTGGTCCCGACTTCGACGCCTCTGACCTCAGCCTCAGTCTGACCAGCCTGAGCGTCCCCTCGTATCTCGGGGCCATGCCCGCAAGACTCGCCGGGTTCCCTCGAGTGATTCTTCATCCCCCGAGTCCCCTGTGACTTTTCGGGGGTCCAGGCCGGAGGCCCGTTCTTCCCCCGCTACTATGTCGAGGTTTGCCCCTCCTAAAAAGCCACGGTCTTCTCTGCCCCTTCGGGGCAGGTCTCTGCCTGCGAAGCCTTCCAGGCACATGCTTGTCCTCGAGTTGGACTCTAGTTTGTGTTCCCCATCGAGGCAGCTGCAAGCCTTTAAGGGTTCTTCTTCGAAACCAGTGGAGGAATTTTCCTTTACCCCGACTTCGCCGAGGTTTCGCCAACTGATTCCTCGGACCACGGGGTCTTCCCCAGTCCACCTTCCACGGGGTCATTCCTCGACACCCCCAGGCACTTCAGTCGAGCCTCTTCAGTCTTTCATTCGCGGGACTCCGAGGCCCCGGCTTACTATTCAAGGGAAATTTCTCCCTCTTTCTCGGCTGCCCCTAGATCTCGCTCGGGGTCTCCTCGGGAGGATGAGTCTTATTCTCAACACTCCTCCTTTACTTGTTTCATCTCTGACATGGGTAGGGCCTTGAACTTGGATCTCCAGTCTGAGCCCCGTTATACTCAAGAATACCTGGCGGAAATGGGTGTTGATCATCCGCCCCGTGAAGCGCTGCGTTTGCTATTGCACCAGGTTCTCCGGTAAACTTTTCTTCGGAACCTGGAGACCCCCTATGCAGTCACGACCATTCCCTCCAAGTTAGAGTCCCGTTACCGGACGATCCCAGTTAAGGGGTTTGAAAGTTCTCAGCTTTCTCACCAATCCTTGGTGGTTCAGTCTTCCTTGAAGAAATCCAACCCCTCGAAGGTCTATGCTGCCGTCCCTCCTGGCTGGGAGGGACGTACGATGGACAAGTTTGGTCGCAGTCTTTATCAAAACTCAATGATGGCGAATCGTGTCCTCAACTATGTTTAAATGATTTTTATTATTCCAGCAGTAAGAAGCAAATGCAAACAGTAGTACCATTCAGGAAATAACATTTCAACAATATAATCAGTTCCCCTCCCCAAGAATCCATGGCCGGTCCAACAGCTGAGAGTGGGAATAAAATCTTAAAGATTCAAAAGTCTACTGCGAGCATGCGGTGTGAGGTCCTGCCAGAAGTGCTCCCACACCTGACAAAATTTGCGACTCGGGCCAAGAGTCAAGTCTCCCAACATGCGTCTCTCCAGTGTTGCGTGCACTATCATTAGGGATCTCCATTGTGCATATGACGGGGGATCACAGGAGAGCCAGTTGGTGAAGATGGCTTTTTTTCCCATCAAAAGGGCTCTGGAGATAAATGCTGACATTCCCCTGGGTTTGGGCGAGGTTATATTATAAAATCCAAATAACGCCCTCGGTTGCAGAAGCCATCGCCTTCCCCAAAGCGAAGTGGTATATAGGCCAAGATATCTCCAAAACTGTTGGATTGCGGGGCAGGCCCAAAACATGTGACTCAAAGATGCGTGAGCCTGATTGCATTTCGGGCAAGAATGCGATGCAGTAATCCCCATCCGGGCTGCACATTCCGGTGGAATGTAAAGTCTAAGAACAATTTTCAATTGCATTTCCCAGTGAGTAATATTGGGTGACACCTTTTGAATGTTCTTCAGGACCCGTTGTAACTGTTGAGCAGTCAACTGGCAATGCAAGTCCTAAGCCCACGCTGTTGCTAATATATCCAGATTCGTACTTGGTTGGCAATCCCGGATCCCCACAATATGAAATCGTAGAGGAATCCTCTGTAGGGCTGAAAGGCTGAAGAGTTCCAAAAGCGCCTCCCTGCAGACTTCAGTAAGGGCAGCCACTGGGAGGGACTGAACATAGTGACGGATCTGGTAATAGGCGAAGAGATCATTAGCCTGTAGGTCAAAAGTTCGTTGCAGCTCGGCAAATGTGACCAGGCTCCCCTCCTCCGAAAACAGGTGAAAAGATATTGTAGACCTTGTGCTTGCAACCTAAGAAAGGTGGCATTTTGCATGCCCGGCTGGAAAGCTCCATTGCCCTGTATAGGCAAATATAAAGACACCCTAGAAGACAATTTGGCTGTTTTACAGACCCATCTCCATGTCCTTCTGGCCGGCGTAAAAATGGGGTAGTGAGACACCAAAGGACGCATCCTCGGATCCGCCACGTGTAGAAAATAGCTCACATGGAACGGAGCCAGCAAAGATAACTCCTGTGGTGTAGCAGAAAAATCAGATGTGCCTCTAAAATCCAATCATTAATATGTCTCATCTGACAAGCCATAGCATACCAACGTACATTTAATAAACCATAGCCCCCCCTATCCCTGGGCAGACACATCCGTAGCAAGGGCATACGTGGTCGCTTACCACCCCATAGAAAACGCTGTAGCTCTTTCGTTAAACAAATGTTATGGGCATGGGACAGCAGCAGAGGTAAAACCTGAAAGCGATATAACCATTTGGGAAAGAGCACCATATTAAAAAGGGCTACCCGACCCGCCACCGTTAAGGGAAAAGTGGACCAATTCTGTAGATGTTGTGAGGTGTCTTGAAGCAATGGGGTGATATTGCAGGTGTACAGGGTCATAAGGTCTCGGGGGATCTGTACCCCCAAATAGCGAATTGAAGTCTGAGCCCACGTAAATGGGAAGTGACCGCTCCAGGTCTGTTGTAGTGTCAGGGGGCTAGCTAGGGCCATAGATTTCTGGTAATTCAACGTAAATCCCGAATAAAATTTGAATTCGTCAAGCGCTTGCAATAAATATCGAACAGAGCGAGCGGGGTCAGTTAGCAAAAATAATAGGTCATTTGCAAAGGCCAACACTTTGAGTGAATGAGTCCCGAAGTCCACCCACTATGTCGGGGTCCTGAGACACTATGCGAAGAAATGATTCGAGGTACAATAGAAATAAGAGGGGTGACAGGGGACAGCCCTGTCGAGATCCCCTCTCAATAGATATTGGGTCAGTAATAATGTCATTGACAAGTAGTCTTGCTGTTGGAGTAGAATATAAAGTGCGTAATGCCGAGGCAAACCAGCCAGATATCCCCATACAATTTAACACTTCAAAGAGATATGTCCAATTGACCTGGTCGAATGCCTGTGCCGCATCCAAACTGAGTAGAAGCATAGGAGTGTGATGGAATTGCGTGTGCGCTAAGGCTATCGATGCTTTACGTACGTTGTGTACTGCTTGTCTACCCTTACAAAACCAACTTGTGTGGATGCAATCACATCGGGGAGAAGGGTCGCTAATCTATCAGCTAAGATTTTGGACAGAATTTTGATGTCTACATTCAGCAAAGAAATTGGGCGATAGGACTCGGGAGCAGAACTGTCTTTGCCAGGCTTCAGTATCAACATGGTTAAAGCCTCATTCGCTTCTCCAGGGAAATGTTCATCCTGGATTACCTGAGAGTAATAGTCCCTTAAAAAAGGACTAAGCTGCCCTGAGAGCAGTTTATAAAATTCTGCCGTAAAGCCATCCGGCCCTGGAGCCGAAAAATTTTGTTGATTGTGGATAGCTTTATGTAGTTCTTTAGGGGTGATGGGTGCATTAAGAAACCTAACATCCGAGTCAGAGAGCAGCTGTAAACCGGAATCCGTGAAATAGTCCTTAATAAGGGGTTCAGCTCCTGAGTCCCGACGCCCATATATCTTCCCGAAGTAGGACTGAAAAATTTGCGCAGTGTGTTCAGTAGTGTGTTGAAATTGGCCCGTACTATCCCTCAATCCCAAAACATAACGGTGACCCCGCACCTGGGAAGTCAAGCGGGCTAATAACTTCCCTGCCCGATTTCCATAGCGATGGTAGCGAAATTTTTGATACAAGAGCATTTTCACCGTGCGCTCATGTATATAGGAGTTGAGGGTTGTTTCCACGGAAGCTAAGTGTTCCCTAGCGTGGCGGGTCGGGAACAGGGTATACTGACACTTAGCACTTGCTAGTTCTTTTTCCAACCGCAGTATTCCCCGGGACAAACGGCGATTACGCGCTATTACATAAGCTATACAATCTCCTCTGAGCACCACCTTAGCCGTGCTCCAAAACAGTATCGGGTCATTGCTATGCTGACTATTAAAGTCTAGGAATTCACCCTATTTAGTCGTTAGGTATGTTTTGAAATGGTCATCAGAAAATAGATAACTAGGGAAGCGCCAACGTACAGGTCCACGTAAACCGAAGCCCACATTCACATCTAGCCAGATCATCGCGTGATCTGAAATCACCGCCGGGCCTATTACCGCTGCATCCACATTTAGAAATGCTCTGCGCGTGGTAAAGATGTAATCTATCCTAGATTGTGTGTTATGTGCTCTGGAGCGGTGTGTGTAATCCCGTTCAGTGGTATGGAGAATTCTCCACCAGATCTAAAGTGGCGCAAAGATAGGGCAGGCCTCTGGTATGAGATATACTCGCACCAGGTCCCGGCTGAGAACGATCACAAATCGGGTCAAACACCTGATTGAAATCCCCTGCAATGTATACCGGATCAGTAACCCGCCCAGGAAGCATGGCAGTTAGACCCTCAAAGAAGGAATGGTCATAGGTATTACCGTGTTTCCCCGATGATAAGGCAGGGCCATCAAATAAGACAGCCCCCCCTTTTTAGAAAAAATTGTAAAATAAGGCACCCCCCCCCCGCAAATAAGCCACCCACCAATACCTGTGCTTACCCGAATCGGGTGGTATGGTGGGTGACTCCGTGTGGTCCCTCCGTCTACCGCGGGGGGTCGGCAACCCGCGGCTCCAGAGCCGCATGTGGCTCTTTTCCACCTTTGCCGTGGCTCCGGTAGTGTGTCACGCAGGAATGCAACTTACAAGTCCGGCGTCGCGGCGGGAAATAGCCATGCTGAGCAGTGAGCTCAGCACGTACACAGATGAAAGCCTTGCTTGCTGATTGGTCCGGGGGCCGTGCCGCCGGACCAATCAGCAAGCAAGGCTTTCATCTGTGTAGTGCTGAGCTCACTGCTCAGCATGGCTATTTCCCGCCGCGACGCCAGACTTGTAAGTTGCATGCCTGAAAAAGAAATCATCCTGGCCGGGGTCGGTGTCATGCTCCGGAGATCTACAGCCTTCCTATCTCCCTCTCTCTTCTACCTGCTTCCGGCCACATCACCTGCTCCGCGGCTCTCTTCGGCAACTCAGCAGCAGCGATCGACACAAGCTTCTGACGTCGGGGCCTACCCTCTGCGAGTCCCGCTTGTTTCAACTTCCTTTTTCCACAAAGGCGGGACTCGTAGAGGGAAGGCCTCGATGTCGGCAGCTTGTCTTGATCACCGCTGCTGACGAGTTGCTGAAGAGAGCCGCGGAGCAGGGGGATGTTGCCAGGTGCAGGTAGAAGGGAGAGGGCCAGATGCAGGACTCGTGGGTGAGGGAGGAGAAGAGAGAGGGGAGGGAAACAAAAGGAAATATTTCATACTGGGCTGGGCCGGAGTGGAGGGAGGGTGGAAAGACATTGAAAGGGTAAATAAGGCATCCCCCCGAAAATAAGCCCTAGAGCATATTTTGGCCTTCCAAAAAAAATAAGACAGTGTCTTACCATCGGGGAAACACGGTAGGTGCATATACATTCATCAAGTAAAAGGAATATGTGTCTACTGACAACTGCAGCAAGAGGTAGCGGCCCTGTGGGTCCGAGGCTACTACTTTCGCAGTGTAAGGCGATGTCTTACTAATCAGTATCGCCACCCCTGCCCGCTTATGAGTTGAAGATGCTGCATGCACTGCGGCTACCCAGGACCTCCTCAATTTCTGATGTTCCAAGTCTGTAAGTCGGGTTTCTTGCAGACAGGCTATGTCGACCTTATGTCGTTTGAGCTGTGTTAAAATTTTTGTTAGTTTTATGGGAGAGGTAATGCCCGAAACATTCCAGGATACTATTTTCAAAGTGTTAGCCAGCAGGTATAAAATGGGCTAGTACAAACATATAAAATGCTAAGTGCGGAAAAAATCCACCCCGGTTTCCCAGCCATACCCAGGGCAGCCACATGACGCTCAGGACCTGCCCGAGCAGCACCAGTACCATGGTAAATGTCAGGTGCAGGAGTCTCGCAGCAGGGTCTGATCCCACCCTTCCCAATAATCGAAAGAATATCAGCAGCAACCACGTAGGCCAAGGACTCCCCCCCCCCCCCCCCCCCCCCCCCGGAACCCTCAACCCCCCCTCCCTTCCCAACCTTCTCCCCAATTGCACGGTTGTGGTCACAGCCTCAGGTTCGCCCTAGGCGGTCCCAAAGGTGTGAAAGATCACAAAACAATGCCACTCCGGGCCCCGAGTTCCCATACAGTAAATACAATAGTCATAAGAGCAGTCTGCAGAGCAAATGAACGTTAGGATGAGCTCAAATATACAATATATCAATTTATCCCAGGACAAGCAGGCAGGTATTCTCACTAGTGGGTGATGTCATCAGACAGAGCCCCGGTACGGACGTCTCACAAGCACGTGTTGCTTGTAGAAACTTAAAGTTTCTAGATGCCCGCACCGCGCATGCGCCGGTGCCTTCCTACCCGGAGATCCGGGCGTGTCTCCTCAGTTCTTTCTTTTCCGCGGAGCTGAGAAGTTCAACTTCTTCATGCGCTAGCTGAATTCAGTTAAATTTGCCTTCCTTGTCCGCGTTTTCGTTTTCTTTTAATTACAGTTAACAGTTCTTTTCTTTTTCAGTAAAAAAAAAAAAAAAAAGAAGATTATTTCCTCCGGCGGGTCGAACGGGCCGGCCACGTGGCTCAGGCCCACTGGCTTCGACCTCGCGGCGGAGATTTTCCGGCCTATGTCCCGGCCAATCACCGGGTTTAAAAAGTGCAGCAAGTGCCAACGCGCGATTTCACTCACGGACCCTCACTGGCGCTGTTTGCAGTGTTTGGGCCCTGACCACATCCCGAAATCGTGCGGGCCTTGCTCTACCCTTACGGCACGCTCATTCAAGCGGCGTTGCCTATTGTGGGAATCGATGTTCAAGATGGACGCAGCTAAGGATCCCTCAGCCTCCACTTCATCTGATACCTCCCCGGTTCGGGCGAAACCGGCATCGACCCCTCCTGCATCGAGTGTGGTGAAACCGGCATCGCTCACCCCGACACCATCCACGAGCTCGACGTCGGTGCCTGCCCCGGTCTCCTCGGTTCAGGTACCTCTTCCTTCCACAGTGCCACCAATGGTCATCAAAGTGCCGAAAGCTACTAAGCAGAAGCACTCGGCCTCGAAGGAGCGCGATGTCCGTGCAGGAGGACCCCCTTTCGGTGCGGATCCCTCCTTATCGGCTTCGCTACGGTCCGTGCTGGAAGCTCAATTCGTTGAGCTCATGCAGACCATCGGACCCGGGCTCATCGCTGCCATACAGGGTGACCTCCCGGTACCGGTCCAAAGGGGCGGTCCGCCCCCTCCCCCTCCCCCACACCGTTCGACCTCGACAACCGACGAGGACGAACGGGGGAGGGCGGCGATACCCGCGCGGCAAGCCTCGCTTACCGATATGCCGCCACTAGAACCCATTACGCCTCCGCGCCAACATGGGACCAGACCTCCGATCGATACTCGAAGCCCTGGGCATAGTCAGGAAGAGTTCCTCCGTACTCCTTACCAGACTTGGGTAGCATCGCAAGAACCCGCATCGCAAACCCAGTGGCGATCCACTGCTTCCAGCCCTATCCACTTGGGGGCCTCGGGAGACCATGCGATGCACAGACGATCCCGATCCCCGTCCCGCCACCGAGACGGGCACCGATCGAGACACTCATCCTGGCACTCCTCACGCCATTCGGAGGTGTCACCGCAGAAAAAACTGCAACGTAGGGGATACTCCTCATCAGAGGTGTCCCCTCCGAGGGGCCCGGAGTACGAGGAGACACCGGTGCCCGATTCTCCTTGTCACTCCCCGATGTCCACGGACCTGGAGGCCTCCTCCTCCTCCAGCCCGTCCCACAGACCGACGCTGGCGGAACAATTGTCCTTCTCATCATTCCTCCGACAAATGGCGGATGATCTGGATGTGACCCTTGACACGGGCTCCCGATACTCCAAAGAGTATCTGGACACCATGCATTTACCTAACCCTCCAACGGAGTCGCTTCGGCTCCCCTTGCATAAATTACTGGACCAGACCTTCATGCAGTGCTTCGAAACGCCGTATTCCATACCGGCGATCCCCAGCAAACTCGATGCTCGATACCGCATCGTGCACCATAAAGGGTTCGAGGGCCCTCAACTCTCCCACCAATCCCTACTGGTCGAGTCCTCCCTCAAACGCTCTCATCCCTCCCAGGTCTACGCCTCTGTACCGCCGGGCCGAGAGGGGAGAACGATGGACAAATTTGGTAGAAAATTCTACCAAAACTCCATGATGGCGTCACGGGTGCTAAACTACAACTTCTTTTTCTCTTCCTATCTGGAGTTCTTCTTGCCGGTGCTCCGCAAGTTCACTCCGTTCATAGACAACCAAGCTCGATTCGAGTTCGAGGAAGTGGTAGCCTCCCTCTCCCAATTACGCCTCCAGCTGATGCAATCCTCCTTCGATGCATTCGAACTCTCGGCACGCGCCGCCGCAAGCGCGGTAGCTATGCGTCGCCTGGCATGGCTCCGTACCATCGATATGGATCCCAACCTACAGGACAGACTCGCCAACGTACCATGTGCTGGAGCTGACCTGTTCGATGAGTCTATCGAAACAGTTACCAAAAAGCTGTCGGATCATGAAAAATCCTTTCAATCCATCCTGCGGCCCAAACCCAAACCTCAACAGTCTCGACCTTCCAGGCCACCCCTGATTTACCAGCGGCGTTACATGCCCAGACAAACGCCTGCTGCGAGACAGCCTGCGAAGAGACAACCTCCCCAGAAGTCTCAGCAAAAACCTCAGCCACCGGCTGTACCTAAGGCCCCCCAGCCCTTTTGACGCCCCCCCCGGGAGCATAACCTCGGCCTCTCCCATAGGGGGCCGCCTCCATCTTTTTTACCATCGATGGGAGGCCATAACCACGGACCTATGGGTCCTCACCATCATAAGAGAAGGATACTCTCTCCAATTCCACCGGGTCCCCCCGGACCATCCCCCAAGAGAGTATCCTTCAAGCTCGACGCAGACCGCCCTTCTTCTTCAGGAAGTCCAAACCTTACTCCAGCTTCGGGCTGTCGAGCCGGTCCCGTCAGACCAATTGAACCGAGGGTTTTACTCCCGGTACTTCCTCGTCCCGAAGAAAACGGGCGACCTGCGACCCATTTTAGACCTTCGGGCCCTCAACAAGTTCCTGGTCAAAGAGAAGTTTCGCATGTTGACTTTGGCTTCTCTATACCCCCTCCTCGAGCAGAACGACTGGTTATGCTCCCTGGATCTCAAGGAGGCCTACACTCACATCCCCATTCACCCGGCCTCCCGAAAGTTCCTCAGATTTCGGGTGGGAAATCTGCACCTACAGTATCGAGTGCTACCATTCGGCCTATCTTCATCCCCCAGAGTCTTCACAAAGTGCCTGGTGGTAGTGGCCGCAGCACTCCGGGACAGGGGTCTACAGGTGTTCCCATACCTCGACGACTGGCTCATCAAGGCCCCGTCAGCCCCAGAGGTCACTTCGGCGGCCTTGGCTACAACCTACTTCCTCCAGAATTTGGGCTTCGAGATCAACTTCTCCAAGTCTCATCTACAACCCACCCAGTCCCTCCCCTTCATCGGAGCGGTCCTGGATACCACCCGACTCCGAGCATTCCTACCTCGGCAACACATGGAGTCTCTTCTTCATCTCTGCCAGTCGGTGTCTACTCGCCAAACCCTACCGGCGAGACAACTGATGGTGCTCCTGGGCCATATGGCCTCCACAGTACATGTGACACCCTTTGCCAGACTCCACCTCAGGATCCCCCAGTGGACCCTGGCATCACAGTGGAATCAGACATCCGATCCACTATCCAAACGCATCTTAGTCACACCTGCTCTTCGGCAGTCTCTACTTTGGTGGATGACCTCTTCGAATCTATCCAGAGGTTTGCTGATGCACTCTCCCCCCCATCAGAAAGTTCTCACAACCGATTCGTCGAATTACGCATGGGGGGCCCACCTGGAGGGTCTCCGCACCCAAGGATTCTGGACCAGTGCGGAAAGACTACACCAAATCAATCCACTGGAACTCAGAGCCATCTTCAATGCGCTCCAAGCTTTCCAACACCTACTCCACGACATGGTAATCCTCATTCGCACAGACAATCAGGCCGCCATGTATTATATCAACAAGCAAGGAGGCACGGGCTCGGCCCTCCTTTGCCAGGAAGCTCTACGAGTCTGGGACTGGGCAGTGCGCCACAACATCCTACTCAGAGCAGTATACATCCAGGGGGAGAACAACGTCTTAGCAGACAAACTAAGCCGTCTGCTACAACCGCACGAATGGACTCTCCATTCCAGCCCCCTTCACCAAATCTTCACGCAATGGGGGACGCCTCAGATAGACCTCTTTGCGGCTCCCCACAACGCCAAACTGCCTCAGTTTTGCTCCAGGATCTACACTCCTCACCGCCTCGAGGCAGATGCTTTTCTACTGAACTGGGGGAAACGATTTCTATATGCGTTCCCACCATTCCCGCTGATCCAGAAGACTCTGGTCAAGCTGAAACTCGAACGGGCAACCATGATTCTAATAGCTCCTCGGTGGCCCAGACAACCTTGGTTCTCCCTCCTACTTCAACTCAGCAGCAGGGAACCAGTACCACTTCCAGTGTTTCCTTCACTACTTACTCAACAGCAAGGATCACTACTTCATCCCAACCTGCAGTCTCTCCACCTGACAGCTTGGTTCCTCTCAACGTAACCCCTCACCAATTCTCACAAGAAGTGAGGGAGGTCTTGGAAGCTTCCAGGAAGCCCGCCACTCGACAATGCTACTCCCAGAAATGGACCAGATTCTCCTCATGGTGCGTTTCTAAGTCAAAGGAACCTCAGCGAGCTTCCTTATCCTCCGTGCTGGACTATCTCCTACACCTATCTCAATCTGGGCTCAAGTCCACATCCATACGAGTCCACCTGAGCGCTATTGCGGCGTTCCACCAGCCCCTACAAGGGAAACCCCTCTCGGCCCATCCGGTGGTCGCCAGATTTATGAAAGGACTCTTCCATGTTAACCCTCCTCTCAAACCACCCCCAGTAATTTGGGACCTCAATGTAGTCCTTTCCCATCTCATGAAGCCCCCGTTTGAACCACTCAACAGGGCCCCTCTGAAGTACCTCACCTGGAAAGTGCTTTTCCTTGTAGCCCTTACGTCCGCTCGCAGAGTCAGCGAACTCCAGGCATTGATGGCGGACCCACCATTCACAGTATTCCACCATGACAAGGTGGTCCTCCGCACTCACCCGAAATTCCTGCCTAAGGTGGTCTCCGAATTTCATCTCAACCAATCCATTGTACTTCCAGTATTCTTCCCTATGCCTCATTCTCACCACGGAGAATCGGCCCTTCACACTCTAGACTGTAAACGTGCCTTGGCTTTCTACCTGGATCGCACCAAGCCACACAGAACCACTCCTCAACTTTTTGTCTCCTTCGACCCTAACAAGTTGGGAAGACCCGTATCAAAGCGCACCATCTCTAATTGGATGGCGGCTTGTATCTCTTTCTGCTATGCCCAGGCTGGATTATCACTTCCTTGTAAGGTCACAGCCCATAAGGTCAGAGCAATGGCAGCCTCAGTAGCATTCCTCAGATCAACACCAATCGAGGAAATTTGCAAGGCTGCCACCTGGTCCTCGGTTCACACATTCACCTCACATTATTGTCTGGATACCCTCTCCAGACGGGATGGACAGTTTGGCCAAACAGTATTGAAAAATTTATTCTCTTAAGTCGCCAACTCCCCCTCCATCCCACTGAGGTTAGCTTGGAGGTCACCCACTAGTGAGAATACCTGCCTGCTTGTCCTGGGATAAAGCAATGTTACTTACCGTAACAGTTGTTATCCAGGGACAGCAGGCAGCTATTCTCATGTCCCACCCACCTCCCCTGGGTTGGCTTCTCAGGCTAGCTACCTGAACTGAGGAGACACGCCCGGATCTCCGGGTAGGAAGGCACCGGCGCATGCGCGGTGCGGGCATCTAGAAACTTTAAGTTTCTACAAGCAACACGTGCTTGTGAGACGTCCGTACCGGGGCTCTGTCTGATGACATCACCCACTAGTGAGAATAGCTGCCTGCTGTCCCTGGATAACAACTGTTACGGTAAGTAACATTGCTTTCTGAACTAGAACAGGAAAAAACACAAAATTGTAAACAAACTTAAACCAGAATAGCAAGTAACAGCCATATTATCTGAGATCCAGGCTTCCCCCAAACCAGGAGATCCTGGTGCATCCACAATGCCACAGGCACACAGGAGCATGTGACAAACAAGGAAGCACACCATTTGCTCTTTCATGTAAGGTCCGACTGGGGCAACACCTGAGTGTTCACATAATGGGCCACCTCAGCCGCGGCCTCAAATACCTGCCAGCGTCCCTGATGGTAAATTTTCAAAGTGGCTGGATATAAAAAGAGAAAGCGTATTTTTTTGTCGAGCAAAGTGGGTAGAATTGCTTCCTGCGCTCTGTTAGGGCCACAGAGTAGTCCTGGAAAATGCGCACCTTAGACTCCACAAATGCTAAAGTCTCCCGAAGTTGTTTATATTTGCGCAAGATTTCCACTTTATGGTTATAGTTTAAAAGTTTGGCTATTACCATGCGAGTCCTTGCCTCTCTTGCTTGTTCTCGGCCTAGCCGGTGTGCTCTCTCCAGTCGAATAGGCCCCAGGCCCTCCTTCAAGGGAAAGGAACTGGTCAGCCAGGCCTCCAGCACCTGCAGGAGCTTAGGACCGGGTACGGTTTCCGGAATCCCCAAAAAACATAAGTTAGATCTTCTGGATCTATTTTCAAGATCATCCAGTCTTTCTGCTTGTTTTTGAGTCAGAGCCTGCAGTTCCTGTAACGTGGTGTCATGTGCCTGCTGTGTATCCTCGACGCTGGAAACCTGAGTCTCCAGCGCTGCGGTGCGGTGCGGCTAGTAGTCTCCATAAGTAGATTTTCAAGTTTTTGGAGCTGTTCAGAAAGTTTTTCTATGCTGAGCTGCATTGCCACTGTTACTGCTTGAGTAAGGGCAATCAGCGCCTCCGGCGCTATTTGCTGAATCGCGGCTGTGGAGGTGACCGGCGCCATTTTGTCAGCGCCTTGCTGCGGGCGGTCCCGATCCTTTTTTTGAGTGCGGGTGGACATCGGCGACGCAGGAGAGGACAGAAATCTGTCCATATATTGTGCACAGCAAGCGCTGTCTCCCGGCTCACCTCCAAAGGCTAGTAACAGGGCGCTTCAGGGCTCGGGGCCCGGGAGCTCAGGCAGCCTGCTTCTGCCTTGGCTCAGTGTATCACGTGATCTCTCATGTCCTCAACTATAACTTTCTATTCACGTCCTACCTTCGGTTCTGTGTGGATGCCCTCCGCTTGTTCCGGGAAGCTGTGCTGGATTCTCGACGTCAAGAGTTTTGTCTCCTCGAGGAGACTCTCTCCCAGCTCCGCCTTTATATGCTCCAGGCGACCTATGATGCCTTCAAGTTGTCCTCGAGGGTCACAGCCTTTGCGGTAGCATGCGTCGCCTTGCTTGGCTCCAGATTGTGGATATGGATCCGAATCTACAGGATCGTGTTGCCAATCTCCCGTGTGTGGGCCATGAGTTCTTCGATGATTCCATCGAGGCGGCCACTAAGCGTCTCTCGGAGCACAAACGGTCCTTTGCCTCTCTGGTGAGACTTAAGCAGAAAACCCCTCCGGCTTGACAATACAAAATTCCTCTCCGGAGGTACCCGCAGAAATCTACTCCTGCATTCTCTCTGCCTCCTTCGAAGCGGCCGCAGCAACAGCAGCAGCGTCTAGCTAAGGCCCAGCCTGGGCCGTCTTTTTGACTATCCCAGTCTGAGCCTTCGGGCTCCCTTCCTCCTGGAGCCTTCCCCCCTCCCCATCAGGGGTCGTCTCCATCATTTCTATACCCAGTGGGAAAGTCTTACCACCGAGAGTTGGATGCTTTCCATCATCCGAGAGGGGTACTTCCTTCACTTCAGTCACATACCCCCGGACCTTCCTCCAAGAAAGTTTCTTTCTACCCGGTCTCAGCTGCCTCTCCTTCTGTGGGAAGCTCGGGCCCTTCTTCGCCTTCCTGGCGGTTGAGGAGGTTCCTCCGGACCAGTGGAATACGGGGTTATAATCTCGATACTTCCTGGTGCCCAAGAAAATGGGTGATCTGCGTCCGATCCTGGACCTCCATGCTCTGAACAAGTTTCTGGTCAAGGAACGGTTCAGAATGTTCACCCTCCCTACGTTTTACCCCCTTTTGGACAAAGGGTCCTGGCTGTGCTTGCTGGACCTCAAGGAGGCGTACACGCACATTCCGATAAACCTGGCCTCTCGCCGGTATCTGAGATTCCGGGTGGGGGATCTCCATCTCCAGTATCATGTCCTTCCCTTCAGCCCGGCGGCCTCTCCGAGGGTTTTCATGAAATGTCTAGTTGTGGTGGCTGCGGCCCTGCGTCTCTACGGCCTGCAGGTGTTTCCCTACCTCGTCAACTGGTTGATCAAGGCGTCCTCTCGCCAGGAGGTTCTGCGAGTGACAAATCAAACCATCTTGCTCCTCCAGAATCTCGGCTTCGAGGTGAACTTTCCCAAATCTCACCACTGCCCGTCCCAGTCTCTTGAGTTCATCGGAGCGGTCCTGGACACGGTTCGCCTCTGCTCCTTCTTGCCTCGGCAGGAGGCCCTTGTTCGCTTATGCTAGCAGGTGTCTCGTCTGCCCTCGGCCCCGGTTCGGCTCATGATGGTCCTCCTAGGTCACATGGCCTCCATGGTTCACGTGACTCCTTTTCCAGACTTCACCTTCGTATTCCTCAATGGACTCTGGTGTCCCAATGGCGCCAGGATCGGGACCCTGTCTCTCGACTCGTTGTCGTGACTCCTTTCTTGAGGAAGTCTCTCCGTTGGTGGATGCTCTCTTCCAATCTTTCCAGAGATTTTCTGTTTCATGCTCCTCCTCCGCAGAAGGTCCTCACGACGGACTCGTCGGCCTATGCTTGGGGGGCTCATCTGGACGGTCTTCGCACTAAGGGCCTTTGGTCCAGTGCTGACCGCCTTTGTCACATCAATCTGCTGGAGCTTCGAGCGATCTTCCTCACCCTGAAAGCTTTTTGTCACCTGCTTCGCGACCGAGTGGTGCTGGTCTGCACAGACAACCAGGTTGCCATGTATTATATCAACAAGCAGGGGGAACGGGGTCCCTGTCCCTGTGCCAGGAGGCGATGCGGTTCTGGGATTGGGCCATCCGCCGCAACATATTCCTTTGAGCGGTCTACATTCAGGGTCAGCAAAATTGTCTGGTGGACAAGTTGAGTCGTCTTCTGCAGCCTCACAAATGATCTTCCATTCCTTGACTCTGCGTCAGGTATTTGCTCGTTGGGGGACTCCGGACGTCGATCTATTCGCGTCCCCCCGCAATCACAAGTTGCCCCGCTTCTGCTCCAGACTCGAGGCTGATGCTTTCCTGCTGGATTGGAAGGACCTGTTTCTGTATGCGTTCCCTCCATTCCCTCTGATTCTGAAGACTCTCGTCAGGCTCAAATTCACGAGGGCCACCATGATTCTGATAGCTCCTGGGTGGCCCAGACAGCCATGGTTCTCCCTCCTGTTACAACTCAGTACCAGGGAGCCTCTTCTTTTGCCTGTTTTTCCTTCACTGCTTACGCAGGGTCGGGGTTCTCTGCTTCATCCCAACCTACAGTCTCTGCACTTGACGGCTTGGTTCTTGAGACTTGATGCCCTCGTTCCAGTTCTCCCAGCCTGTGCTAGATGTCCTGGAGGCATCTCGGAAGGAGTCCACTCGCCAATGTTACCATCAGAAGTGGACCCGTTTTTCTTCCTGGTGTGCTACTCGGTAGCAGGAGCCGCTATCAGCCTCCTTATCTGCTGTCCTGGATTATCTATTACACTTGTCTGGCGTTGGACTCAAGTCCTCTTCGGTTCGAGTTCACCTTAGTGCCATTGTTGCGTTTCATCAGCCGATTAACGGGAAGCCTATCTCTGTTCATCCTGTGGTTTCCCGCTTCATTAAACCTCCTCCTGTGGTTTGGGATCTTAACGTGGTCCTTGCTCAATTGATGAAATCCCCGTTCGAGCAGCTTGCGCAAGCTCACTTGAAGTTTCTTACTTGGAAGGTTGTGTTTCTTATTGCTCTCACTTCTGCCTGTCAGGTCAGTGAGCTTCAAGCCTTGGTAGCGGACCCTCCTTTCACTGTCTTCCATCATAAGGTGGTTCTCCGTACCCATCCTAAGTTCTTGCCTAAGATTGTCTCTGATTTTCACATCAACCAATCCATTGTTCTTCCTGTGTTTTTTCCGAAGCCCCAGTCTCACCCTGGAAAAGTGGCTCTGCATTCTCTTGATTGTAAGCGTGTGCTGGCCTTCTACTTAAAGCACACTGCTCCTCATCGTTCTGCTCCCCAGCTGTTTCTCTATTTCAATCCTAATCGCTTGGGTCTCTGTTTCTAAGCGGACCATTTCTAACTGGTTGGCCGCTTGTATCTCTTTCTGTTACGCTCAGGCTGGTCTCTCCCTGCCGGGTCGAGTCACAGGCCACATGGTCAGAGTATGTTGCTTTCCTCCGCTCGACTCCCATTGAGGAAATCTGTAAAACTGCCACGTGATCCGCGGTTCATACGTTTACCTCGCACTACTGTCTGCATGCTTTCTCCAGGCGTGATGTCCATTTTGGCCAGTCCGTTTTGCAAAATCTGTTCTCCTAAATTGCCAACTCTCCCTCCATCCCATTCTGGTTAGAATGGAGGTCTCCCACATGTAGAGAATATGCTGCCTGCTTGTCCTGAGATAAAGCACAGTTACTTACCGTAACAGGTGTTATCCAGGGACAGCAGGCAGATATTCTCGCAACCCACCCGCCTCCCCGTGGTTGGCTTCTTTGCTAGCTATCTGAACTGAGGACACGCTGAGGAGACACATGCCCTAGACTGGGTGGGAGGGGCAAGTCTGCTTGCGAAAACGTCCGCTAGGGGGCTCTGTCGGTGACATCACCCACATGTAGACAATATCTGCCTGCTGTCCCTGGATAACATCTGTTACGGTAAGTAACTGTGCTATATCACAGTGACAGGGTGTATTGAATTGGTGGAGGCATAGTGTTATATGTTAATGAGAGCCTTGAATCGAATGGGTTAAAAATTCTATAGGAACCAAAATGCACCTTGGAATCCCTATGGGTGGAAATTCCATGTATAAAGATGAAAAAGATAGTGATAGGGGTATACTACCATCTGCCTCACCAGAATGAACATATGATGCTGAAACATCAGAAATTAGGGAGGCTAACAAACTGGATAAACACAAATAATAATGGGTGATTTCAATTACCACGATATTGACTGGGTAAACATAAAACATGAGGGCATGTTGGGGAGATAAAATTCCTTGATGAAATCGAGGACTGCTTTGTAGAACAGCTAGTTCAGGAACTGACAAAGAGAGGAAGCAATTCAAGTTTTTAGTTTTAATTTTTAGTGGAACACATGAATTGGTGTAGGACAGGGCTGCCCAAGTCCGGTCCTCGAGACCTACTGGCAGGCCAGGTTTTCAGGATATCCACAATGAATATGCATGAAAGAGATTTGCCTGCACTGCCGCCTTGGTATGCAAATCTCTCTCATGCATATTGTGGCCGGGCCAATTCCCGAGTAGGAGGGAAGCCCCGGCTCGGACCACAGGTAAGATTCTTGTAGCGCCTTTTATGTGGCTGGTTGAAGGAAAAACCCAGACAACGGATTTCCAAGAAAACTCCACCAGGTTTATTACTGCTCCAAAAGAAAAAGGTTAAACTGGGTAATTATTTTTCAATGTACCCTGATGCAATTATAAGTACTTCAGTCCAGGCAACTTGCACTGGGCCTTGGGGTCATGAACCAAACAGTTCTTATCAACAGAAAAAGTCATATTCAAAACAGAAAATCAAATGTGTCCTTAGTTCCTCTACTGACCCATATTTTCCCTCTTAGGGATTGCTGGCATCTCCTAGCCACCATTCCTCCTCACACACAGCCGGGCATGGCCAGCGACTGCTCTTGAGTTCCTCATATATTGCTTTAGTCCAAGTAGCACACAATTATTAACTTTTCTTTTCTGGTTTCTCCGTTTACCACGCTGTCACCTCAAAGGGCGTGCACAGCTCTGCCTGTCAAGCTGTGCGGGGCAAGCCTCCCTTTTATAAGGTCTTCAAGCCCCCCAATTATGCCCCCATCTTCCTTTGGGTTCAGTTAACAGGGAAACTTGGCAAAAACGAAGTTTAAAGAAATATTTTCCCTTAATTGGACAGGGCTGCTTTTGCCTTGCTCATAGCCCTGCTTTGGCTCAGGGTTTTAAATAACCAGGACTGGATCTCATATAGGAAAGGATGGAACTTTCAGACTTCACTCCCTCCTATAGCCATGCCCTCCTCATACCCACTCTCCTCTGGAATACTACTAATCTCCCATTCAGCATCCAGGGACTCGTGGCTGTTTCTCCAGACATTTATCTCAGGCTGTTCCTCCCATCCCCCTCTTTGCCTGCCTGCCAGCTCTCTTAAAACGTTCTCTCCCTGAGAGTAAACTCCCAGATCTCCCTCCCAAGACTTGCTGGGCACCCCCTGTCTATGCCCTAATGACCCAATTTCCTTATCTTGGAAATTGGGTCATTAGGGCATAGACTATACCTCCCGGGGATTACACTTCCCCTCCTGCTGGGCTGGCCTCCTACAAACGTTCGAGGCTGGGGATCTGGAACCCTGGAGAAGCTGCAGTCTCGGCATGTTGCTGGGCTCTCCTGATTAGAGCCAGCTTAGCTTCCCCTCCTTCCTCTGCCTGTTTCCTATTTGAGGCTGCTTGGCCGGCACACTACGAGGGCTGACTCCACCCCCTCCTAGGTTGGTTTCATGTTTCTGGGCTTGAGGAAAGGAGTAATAGGGAAAATAGTTGGTTTTCAGTGCCCTCCCTACCTGACTTTTGGGCTGTGACATAACCTGCCTTTTCTCTTTTCTTTCTGCCTGAGCCGGCTGTCCTTGCTCCATGCCAGTGCTTGTAGGGTTAAGGGCTGTATTCTGGACGGATCTAGCAGTCCTTTGGACCGTGACAGGAGCTTCTCTGTCACAATATTCATTGTGGATATCCTGAAAACCTGGCCTGCCAGTAGATCTCAAGGACCGGACTTGGGCAGCCCTGGTGTAGGAGGTAATGGTTCTGAGGCTGCTTGATAACGGTGATCATAATATGATCAAATTTGATATAATCTCTGGAGTAAATTCATACAAGAACATAAGAATTTCCTTCCTGAGACAGACCAAAGAACCATCAAGCCCAATATCCTGTTTCCAACAGTGGACCCAGGTCCCAAGTACCTAGCTAGATCTCAAGTAATAAAACAGATTTTATGCTGCTTATCCTAGGAATAAGCAGTGGATTTTCTCAAATCATCTCAATAATGGCCTCTAAACTAACTGATTTCACTACATTCTTCAGCATCAAATTCCAGATTAATTACACGTTATGTCACAAAATATTTTCTTTGGTTTTGTTCTAAATGTACTACTTAGAAGCTTCATCGCATGCCCTCTAGTCATCGTATTTTTGGAAAGAGTAAACAAGTACATCTACCCTTTCCACTCCACTCCACTCCACTCAGTATTTTATAGACCTCTATCACATCACCCCTAAGCTTCTCCAAGCTGAAGAGCCCTAGCCGCTTTAACTTTTCCTTATAGAGACGTCATCCCATCACTTTAATCATTTTCGTTATTCTTCTCTGTACCTTTTTCTAATTCCACTATGTATTTTTTAAGATATGGCAACCAAAATTGCACCCAGTATTTGATCCTGAAGATTGAACTGTTTGGAGAAAATTTGAGGCAGAAATTCCTTTCCCTTTACTTCAACTGCAGAGATTGAGATAGAGCTGACTGAGTACAGCTCCATTATTTCCTATGGGAAAATCTGTGGGGGGGGGGGGGAGAAGGGAGGAAGGTGTTTCTGGGGGTAGAGTTCAGGTCTTCCACCTCCAAAATCCCTATATCAGCATTTTTTACTTTTTTCAAATCATCTCCTCAGGCTGTTTTTGGCACAGATTTACTGGTGGCGGCCATATTGGATTTTATCAATCTTTTTTTCATCTTTTTTTCTGCCTCATATTCCCTTGATTTTGCAATAAATCATCAGGGATGGACTCCTCAGCCTCTAATCGGATGAATTCCTGTATGGATTGCACCAGACTACCAGCAGAGGAGTGTCCATGTACCATGTGCTTCGGCAGGAGCTTCAGGCTTTGCCTTCTTCAGGTCCTCTAGGGCTGGGGAACCGATGTGGGTCCAGGAAATGGGCATAAAATGCTGTCCAGTACCTGTGTTTGGCGATGGCACGAAATGCAAGTGCGTCAAGTCCGGGGATAAGAACATAAGAATTGCCGCTGCTGGGTCAGACCAGTGGTCCATCGTGCCCACAGTCCGCTCACACGGCGGCGCCTAGGTCAAAGACCAGTGCTCTAAATGAGCCCAGCCTCACCTGCATACTTTCCAGTTGAGCAGGAACTTGTCCAACTTTGTCTTGAATCCCTGGAGGGTGTTTTCCCCTATGACAGACTCCCTTGCAAGCTTCATCTGGGCTCTGTTAGAAGTCAGCCTCAGCCCAGGTGTGTGGCTTTTCCCCAGAATTTGTCCAATTCGTATAGAGAGCATATCTTTTGGACCTGGCTCATGTGGTACAGCCGGCAGGCATGCCGCAAACTTCCAAGCCAGTGCTTTCCTTTGCAGAGGTCACTGTCCAGGTCCCCAGTACCCAAGTTCCTACAGAACCTGACTGCTTTAGTTGGCACATTGATACTATGCTTCTTTTGTCATCAAATGTTGCTTCCACCCTTGATGACACTGATTCCTTTTGCAGAACAGTTAAGTAGGATGCCTTGGGGAGCCCTGATCGGGTGATAGCCAATGAAACACCCCTCCATCTATCAGCTGTTTAAGTCAGTCTCAGTCCACCATTTCATTATGGATGCCATGAAAGAACTGAAGTTAGAAGGTCAACCCTCCACATCTCAATGTACAGTCATGAGCTGTTCTAATGCTCTGATGTCCTTTTTTCTGGTACATCCAGATCTCACTGCTCTGGTAACAGAACAGTGGGAGAAACAAAATAATTTTTTCAAACTGACTAAAGCTATGTCTAGCTTTATCCTATGGCTCCGCAGGGCCGCCATCAGGGCAGTACTACCAGTCCTGCATTCAGGGGCCCGGAGCTGACAGGGGGCCCGGGCTCCCCCAGGGTCCTAGGCAGTGTAAGGTGAGCGCATGAGCGATCGCTCACTATTTTCAGTGGCGTCGCTCATACTTTGTCTCCTGTCGCTCACTCGAGGGCGGGAGGAGGTAAGAGGAAGCGGCGGCAGCGGCCTGTATTTGAAAGTTAAAGATGCAGCGGCGGCTCCTCTCAAGATCCCCGACTGCATCGGACTTCCGACGCAGGTGGGGATTCGTGAGAGGAGCCGCTGCCATGTCTCCAGTATCCTACCAAGGGGGGGCGGTCCGCCCCGGCTGTGCACCCGCCCCAAGGCTGCAGTCGGAGAGGAAATTCGGGCCAGCCAATTGCTGCCTGGCTGGGCGGAACTTCCTCTCCAAAGGCAGAATTGACATCGGGGGATTGCTGGTTGGCCCGGTGGGAAGCAGAGAGAGCTTGGGGCAACTGCGGCGGTGGCTTTGGGGCCTGTTTCCCCCGATGGTTGCGGCGGTGGCTTTGTGGAGGGTAGGGAGAAAGAAAGGGGGCAGGCAGGGAGACAGAAGGGAAACAGAAAAAAAGAAAGGGGGCATCAAGAGGAAAAAAAAGAAAGGGCAAGGAGAGAGGAAGAAAAAGTTAGGGGAGGGAATGAGGTCTGGAGGAGAGGAAGCATACAGGCTGAAAGAAGGGAAGAAAGATTGGATGCACAGTCAGAAGATGAAAGTGCAACCAGAGACTCATGAAATCACCAGACAAGGTAGGAAAAATGATTTTATTTTAAATTTAGTGATCAAAATGTGTCTGAAATTATATATGCTGTCTATATTTTGCACTATGGCCCCCTTTTACTAAATCGCAATAGTGTTTTTTAGCGCAGGGAGCCTATGAGCGTCGAGAGCAGCGCTGGGCATTTAGCGCAGTTCCCTGCTCTAAAAACTTCTATTATGGTTTAATAAAAAGGAAGGGGGGTATAGTTTTCTATTTTTGTATGGTTGTTACTGAGGTAACAATGCATAGAGTCATCTGCCTTGACCTCTTTGAAAAAAACCCAGAATAGGAATAATTAACATTTTCTCAGCCTATAGTGTGCTTTATGTTTTTTAATTTTATTGTTGGTAGATAATTTTGACTTGGTCATTTTAAAGTAGCTCGCAAGCCCCAAAAGTTTCGGCACCCCTGAGCTAGAGCGTTGAAGCTGTGTATTTCTATTTTATCCCCCCTTTTACAAAACTGTGGAGCGTTTTTTTAGCGCCAGCTGTGGTGGTAGCAGCTCTGATGCTCAGAATTCTATGAGTGTCAGGGCTGTTCCCACCATGGCTAAAATCCACACTACAGTTTTGTAAAAGGATGAGGGGTTAGTTTGTGATGACATATTCCATACTAGGCGAAGGTGTTTTCTGTGTTCTGTGTGTTCGAAAGACATGGTTTTCTGTTAGGATTGACAGTGTAGGATTGATCTGTGCTGGTCTGGCTTGTTTAGTTTTACAATGGGTGTATTGATGTACTGCTTACTGCAATATGTAAGATGCTGCCTTTTCCTAGGTACTCATGTGTGACGTGTGGTTTGTTACTAAAAATCATGTTTTTCTTACAGATGGGGGGGTGCCAAAAAATGATGGGTCCCGGGTGTTACATATGCTAGGTATGCCACTGTATGTAAAGATACCAGAAAGCTGGCGTAGCAAAAACTTTAAGTAAATTGTTATTCTTCTAAGCTTTGAGTATTTAACCCTCCCACAATCTCACGGGCACTCGTTTCAAGTTTCAAGTTTATTGAGATTTTGATTTAAACACATTATCAAATATTTTCAATGCGTATAACAAAAATAAATTTGGGGAAATAAATAAAACCATTTGAACAATAAACATACAAACATATCCATAGATGATTAAAATTACATAAGGAGTACAAGGATAAACTACATTTGTTTAAAAATGCGTCCTCCGCACCTGCTCATAAATTTGTGGAGTATGTAACTTGTCGCTCATGCATATTTTTTTTTGCACACACCTCATCAATCCTTTGAGGGAACATTGGTCCTAGGCCACCATAGCACAAATTCCTGTATTATGCTTCTGCTGTGCACAACAATAAACACTGCTGTCATACTTTTTTTTGTCCCCTGCCGATTTCCTGATAGCACCCCCCCGGACAAAAGTGGGGGGAAGGGGTGCATGGGGGGGGCCCCAATAGGATTGCTCAGTAAGGGGCCCAGAAATTTCTGATGGTGGCCCTGTGGCTCCGGAATACCAGCAGCTGTTTTGAGCAACCGAAGGTGGATTTGGCAATGGCTCAATCTATCAATGGCTCAATCTATCAAAGTAGTATCTTCATTAAAGTTACTAGGAATCATGTTTGATAGTAAACTATCATACCATCTACATATCGGCACAGTAGTCCAACATTGTTACTATCAATTGCGCATGATAAGATCTCTATCTAAACTATTAGAACCTGCTTCTCTGAACATTTTGATTCACTCTCTTGTATCGATTATTGTAATGCCTTTAAAGGCACAACAAAAAAAGAAATAAGACTCCAACTGATACAAAACACTGCAGTAAAAATTTTATTTAATGCAAACAAATATGATCATGTCACCCCATTTTTACATAAAGCTCACTGATTGCCTATACAACACAGAATCCTATATAATAAAACCCTAAGCGCGCATGCGCACTTAGGGTTTTGTGTTCCCTGCCGCTGTGGTGTGTGATCCGTGGCCGGATTCTATTTTAGAACGCAGCGGCAGGGAACACTCTGGAGCTTCCCCCCCCTCCTGCCCTCACTCACTGCGAAACAAACCACTGCCACTGCCGTTCCTTCTGCTCCCCTCTTTGGAGTGTGCAGTGGAGGCGCAACGAGAGTGTAACGGGGTTCCTGGGCAGCTGAGCGCAGCCTCAGCAACCGCCGGTCTTCCTCCCAGCTCGCTTCCAGAGCCTTTGCGGCACCACGAATTTCATGTCCAGTCCGCCCCCAGCAACAGATTGAGTGCCACTTCGGCCTCGAGGCCCAAAAAGTTCAGGTCCAGGGTGCTGCCGCCTCCCAGCAGCAAGGGGACGCAAAGGCAGGCGAGGAGGAACAGCGGCGGCCTCTCTTCCATGCTTCCCAGAAGCAGCCTGTATTTTGCTGGCTCTGCCGGTGACTCGCCAACCTGCATACCGGCGGGGAACGGACAATGTAAGGATGACGCCCGACCCGCGGAAGGGGAGGGGGGAAGAGGGTATGAAATCGAGGGAAGAGCAAGGGAGAGGGCCGATCTTTTACCTGAGGGAAGAGGTAATGAGACAGCTATGCTAAATTACAGGGGCCAGAACTGGGAGGTGAGAGATAATGCATCTTAAGGGGTAGGGAGAGACCTTGATCAAAGGGAAGAAGATGAAATGGGGCAGATGAACTGGAGGGGGAGAGGGAAAGGGGGCCGCTTTGGTGGAGGGATGTGCTGGGAGGCAGACAGCTTTGCTTGGGGGGGAGACAGAAGGGGGCCAAGGAGAGACAGTCAGTGAGGAACTGGAGGGGGAGAGGGAAAGGAGGCTGCTTTGGGGGGAGGGGTGTGCTGGGAGGCAGACAGCTTTGCTTGGGGGGGAGACAGAAGGGGGGGCCACGGAGAGACAGTCAGTGAGGAACTGGAGGAGGAGAGGGAAAGGGGGCTGCTTTCTAGCACCCGTTAATGTAATGGGCTTAAACACTAGTTACTTATAAAATTCTTTTATTAACTTTTAAAATCAGAGAAAATAATCGGCCTGAATTCATTAATAACCTACTTATCCCTTACAACACCACAAGGACTTTGCAATCTACAGGTCAAAACCTTCTTGTTTTCCCATCATTGAAACATATAAATACATTAAGGATCACAGTTTTTTCTGTTAGTGCCTCTTCTCTTTGGAACAGTATTCCAAACTACTTACGCGAAAAACTTACACTTACAGACTTTAAGTCAAAATTAAAGACATTTCTCTTTCTCGACACGTTTGACACCTAATTGTCCTTTTAAGAACTACCTAGCATTTAGAAAGAATCTTAATATCTGTTCCCCTTCTTATTGTTCTTCTCCTTTACATGTTCTCTTTTTTTTTTTTTTTTTTGTAGTTCCATCCCTCCTTTCCCGCTTGTCTCTGTTCGTTAATTTTTTGTTAGTTTATTAGTCCTTAAAAGCTAGTATTTGCCCTAGTGTTGTTGTATGTTTTTTAAACTGTATTTTAGTCAGTAGATGGTTTTTTAACATTTTTGTACACCACCTAGAAGGTTTGATTAGACGGTATAAGAAATTTTAAATAAACTTGAAACTTAGGTTACCAAGCGCACAGCCCTCCCTAGTGAAGGAGGAATGATGCTTAAAAATTCCCAGGATCACAGAGTGGATATGGACTTAAAGAAGCTCTTTGAAGTGGTCTCTTCAGGCATTAAGGCTTTAGCAGCTGCTTCGTTTGTGGCATGTGCCTGTTGCATGAGATTGCATTGGGAATTATAGGCGGAGGAGAACGCCTGCCCCCCCAAACTGCTACTGGAGGGCATGGACTATGTAGCAGATGCCTTGTATGACTTTATAAAGGTTCTAGGCAAGGTCTCTGCTTATGCAGTGTTGGCTTGCAAGACACTCTGGATATGACACTAGGCTGGAGATTCTAAGCAGGCTCCTCTTCAAAGGACAAATGCCTTTTAGCAAGGGGCTGGATAACCTCATGGCTAGTATGGCGGACTGCCCTCCTAAGTTTCTCCTGGATGATGAGCCTCACCGTTCTCCTGTGGAGGGTCAGTAATTTTTGTCCCTCACTCAGGTTTTGCCAGAATTCCATGGGTTCATTTGCCCAGAGATACTCCCAAGGGTATAGACAGTAGGCTACGGATTCTCACTCCAGCTCCTCTTCTAAGAATTCCCAATGATGCCAAGACTTCAGCTGCTACTCCTTGCATTGGAGGCCGATTGTCAGAGTTTAGCCAGGAATGGGAATGGATTTCCTCAGACCAATAGATACTGGACATCATATGGGAAGGACACCAGATAGACTTCTTTCATCTGCCCTTGGATTTATTTCTGGATTCTCCTGCTGGACAACCTGAGAATGCGTCAAATGTTGACACTGCAACAGCTCTTGGACATTCAAGCTGTAGAGCTGGTCCCTGTAGGTGAATTGGACTCTGGGAGATACTCCTTATACTACGTTGTGTTAAAGAAAGGCTCAGAGGACTGGAGACCCATTCTGGATTGTAAGGCAGTCAATGCTTTTCTGAAGATTCCTGTCATCGCAGCCATGTCCAGGGGAATTTCTTGCTTCTTTGGATTTGACAGAAGCTTATTTTCATATTCCTATATTCCTGGGGCACTTGGAAGTATCTGAGATTCCATGTTCTCCAGCAGCCTTCCAGATTGTAGCCTCCCCCCCTTTGACAGTCTACATGGAACCTAAATGTTGTCTCAATAGTTATTTTTAGTTTTGTTTGTCTTTTCCCTGATTTTTAACTAATTTTTTAAAATATTTTAAAGATGTAAACCACTTTGGTTTGTAAAAATGGTATATCAAGACTTAATAAACTTGAAATTTGTGCTGAAAGGGCTTGCGGAAGCTCCTTTTGAGCCGCTTAAGTATGCATCCCTTCTGGTCAAGATATTGTTCCTTGTGGTGCTTATTTCTGCAAGACATATTTCTGAATTGCAGGCTCTCTCCAGATCACTGAGGTAAGGGTTTCTTTCTGCACTGTTCCTTCTTTCTCCCAAAAGTGGTTTTGGATTTTCAAGTCAACCAAGAAGTTCATCTCCCTGCTTTACGTCCAAAGAGGTCAGAGTGGAAGGATCAGATCTTGTGAATACTGGATGTGTGAAAAGTCTTACTCCACTACTTAGAAAGGACCAATAACTTCTGTCTTTGACCATCTGTTTTTCCTGATTAGCCTATCCATGTGGGATAGGCTGGCATCCACCGCCTCTTTTGCCCGATGGATCTGCATGACCATTTTGTTGACTTACATCATCTGTGGTAAGCAGCCACCAGTTTCTCTCAAAGCTCACTCGACCAGGAGAGCCCCAGTTTCGTGGGCAGTGTCTCGTGTGGTTCATCTGGCTGAGATTTGTAGAACGGGCTACTTGGTCTTCCCTTCATATCTTCACGAAGTTCTACAGAGTAAACCTGACAGTTCGGTCTGATGCCACTTTTGGAGCCTCAGTTTTACGGGCAGGCTCTTCTGTCCCACTCTAGACATAAGAACATAAGTAATGCCTCTGGTGGGTCAGACCTGAGGTCCATCATTCCCAGAAGTCCGCTCACGCGGCGGCCCAACAGGTCCAGGACCTGTGCAGTAATCCTCTATTTATACCCTTCTATCCCCTTTTCCAGCAGGAAATTGTCCAATCCTTAGACGTTGCCATTGCTTTTGGTACATCACCATTTTTGTCCCTACAGGAGGCCTCACCAGTACGCCGGCCCCCGGCGACAGGTCAGTGGTTCAGAGCCCCTTCCAGACCTCGCTTTGGAGGTCTGGCTCAGCAACACTCTTCAAACAACCGTCCTCCTGCCCCTTCCAAGAAGTTCTGATGCCAGACCTCTGGCACCTCTCCCTCGGATCAGGGGGTGACTTTAGGCCTACCTGCCAGAGTGGCAGAGGGTGACTTCTGACCAGTGGGTTCTTGAAGTACTCAGAGGGTCTCAGACTGCAGTTTTTCCGCCCCCCCCCCCATTGGATTTCTTCCTGACTTCGCCCACGGGAAATCCGGAAAGAGCCCGACTTGTGCAGGCCTCGGTTCATAGATTATTAGATCTGGCAGCAATAGAACCTGTTCCTAAAGATGGCGGGCTCAGGGAGATACTCAATTTACTTCTTTGTGCCAAAGAAAGGCTCCGAAGATTGGAGACCTATTCTGGACTTAATGGCAGTGAATGTGTTCCTGCGAGTTCCACGTTTCTAGATGGAAACAGTGCATTCAGTTGTGGCAGCAGTGGCGCCTGGGGAGTTCTTGGCTTCCTTGGTTCTCACGGAAGGGTACCTCATACCAATCTGTCAGGAACACGAGAGATTTCCGAGATTCCATATGCTTGGGTGGCACTTCCAGTTCGTGACTCTGCCTTTTGGGCTGGCATCAATGTCCAGAACCTTCACCAAGATCACGATGGTAGTGGCCGCCCCCTGCACTCGCAGGGTGTTCTTGTACATCCGTACCTGGACGATTGGCTGATCTGAGCCCCCTCGCTGTCGGAGAAATGCAGGGCGGTTCACCAGGTGGTGCATCTGTTGGAGCATCTCGGCTGAGTGATCGATCTGAAGAAGAGCCACCTCAAGCCGAATTGGAGTATCTGGGAGTCCAGTTTCACACGGGCAGGAACCAGGTGTTCCTGCCAGACTCTAGGATGATCAAGCTACTGAGTTCCATTTGAGCCACGTTGGAGGTTCAGTCTCCGACGGCCTGGCAATGCCTGCAGGTGCTAGGTCTCATGGTTGCGGCCATAGATGTGGACCAGAGCACGACTCCGGCCTCTTCAGCTGTCCCTCCTGACTTGGTGGGATCCTCAGCGGGATTCACTGGGTGTTGCATTGCCTTGGACGGCAGTGGCCCACAACAGCTTGCTGTGGTGACTGAATCCTGTGATTGTGGACAGAGGGCTTCCACTGTGAGTCTTGGACTAGGTAACCCTGGCGACGGACAGCAGGTCTGTCCTGGCACATGGCCAGTGGACTTCACTGAAGAGCAGATGGTCGTTCAATTGCCTGGAACTTCGAGCAATTCGCCTGGCCTTGTTGCATTTTCAACAGTGTCTCCATCGGAAGGCTGTTCGTGTTTTCTCAGACAATGCGATGGTTGTAGCCTTTGTCAACTGTCAAGGAGACATATGGTGTCCCCTGCTGACCCTGGAAGCTCGAATGCTCTTTTTGTGGGTGGAAAAGCTCTGGTGGACTTGTCTGCGGCCCATGTGATGGTTGTCGGTAGCATACAGACAGACTTTCTAAGTTGACAGATGCTGGACCCAGAAGAAAGGTCCCTGTCCAGGCTAGCGTTCAAGTCCATTGTCCAGCATTGGGAATGTCCATCTTTCGCTTTGCTGACGTCTTCCAGGTTCAGGAAGACAGACAGATTCTTCAGCCGCCACAGAGAAGTCGGCCAAGGGGGAGCTTCTCTGTCTTTCCCCCGTGGCTTCTGTTAAGGCGCATCCTGCCCCGGGTGGCCTCTCATATGGGCCAGGTGGTCCTAGCCTGGCCCAGCAGACCATGGTACGCTGAACTGGTGCGGTTGAGCAAGGAGAAGGGCCTGAATCTCCACTGCCATCAGCGGCTGCTCACGCAGGTCTCCATAGCACTCCAAGATCCGGACCGCTTTGGTCTTACAGCTTGGCTCTTTAGCGTGCGGCGTTGACAGCTAGGGGCTATTCGTCTGCGGTCATCGCAAAGCTCTTCCAGAGCATGCGGAATTCCACTCTATCAGCCTATGTGAAAGCCTGGAGGTGCTTTCTAGCTTGGTGTGAGAGGGTTGTGGTGGAACCCTCGGCCTCTTCAATGGCACTTGTCCTGTGCATCCTGCAGGCTGGCACCAGGAAGGAACTGGCGGTTTTTTCACTCCGTATCCAGATTGCAAGACTCTCGTGTTCGGGTCCCAGGTTCTCAGGGGTTTACTGACATCTCTTTGACGTCTGCTTTTTGCGGGGGGCGGAGAGGCTGAGGCCTTGTCCAACGTGGCTTTGCACTTGGCTCTCTGCTTGCTGGCTCGTCCACCCTACGAACCTCTGGATCAGATTCTCAGAAAGATCTTCCTTGTAGCGTCCTTTATTCCAGGACAAGCAGGCAGCCTATTCTCACATGTGGGTGACGCCATCCACGGAGCCAAGATGTGGAAAGCCTCACAAACAGACTTGCTTGAAGAAACTCGTAAGTTTTAAGTCTGCCTTCCTGCCCAGCACAGGGTGCGTCTCCTCAGTTCTCAGTTTTCCGCGGAGCTGAGAAGTCCCTCTTTGACGCTCTGCGCTGAACTTAGTTCGCTTCGTGCCTTCTCTCACCGTGGCTCGTGTTTTATTTGTTTATTACCATGTCGCTGTGCTTTTCTGTCAGTTTTGTTAAAAAAAAACAACTTGAATTTTTTCGTCGTCTGACTGGCGGGGCATGTCACACGCCCTCAACCTGCAGGCTTCGACTTTGTGACGGCTATCTTTCCTTTCCGTCCGGTCATGGGCTTTAAGAAGTGTAACCAGTGGGTCATTCCATATCAAGTGATCAGATTCTTGGAAAGTGCCCTGCATGACCATCACGGATTTTGATGAAACTTCATATGCAGAGTCCACCATGTCTCAAACGAACTTTGGTAAAGTTTTAGTTTCGCCTGTGGAATATTTGTGGAGATATAGCCATTTGTTTGACCCCCATACCACAATGAAATACAGTACGACGATGACATTCTGACAACTTTGAGACACAATATCTCACGAGCTATGTTTCCAAAAAAACTGAAACTTAGCTACCCTGCACAACTTTTGGAGCTCTATTCAGTGCTACCAATAATAATTTTTGTCGAGCACTGAGTGAATGGCTGAATTACAGTAAACTTGGCCGAAAAAATTAGTGCTCCAAAAAAAGTCTGTTTGACATTACTTAGCTCCCACAATAATTGAGTAATAAATGCAAAATTTGGCGCATAATGTCTCAGTACAACGTTGTTTTCAAAAGTACAATTTCAACCTCTAAGCTCTTTCCATTAGTTTACAAATTAAGTGTAAAGTTGCTAATTTGTGTAAAAAGGCCAAAAATAGGGTATTTTCAGCCTGCTTTTACAGAAAAATACCTTTTAGAAACTCTTTCAAATCAGTCTCATTAGAAAGAGCATATTTCAAACCCCCTAGAAAAGTGGACTTCATTTTTCAATGCAGGTTAACAATGGCTGAAAAAGGGGGACAAAGTTGGGAGACGTTGCCATAGCAACAACCTCTATTTCAACATAGTTCTGTCATTTTTAAAGTTACAGTTTTGTATTGACGTAGTATTACTACTACTCTATTGCGTTGGTCCATGGTGACATTGTCACTACCAGTTCAAGAGTTTGAACTGGCAACCCCATCGCCATAGGGGTCATGCCTGATAGCTGTGCAATACCAGCCACGGGTGGGCCACTTCGTCCAGGTTCCCAAGCCTCGCATTTGGTTTCTTTGTCAAGGTTCCAAAGCCTTTTGTTGGTATCTTTCTGGTTCCAAAGCCAATGATTAGGGTGTCTTATCCTAGGTTCCCAAGCCTAAATTGGGTATCTTATATGGTTCCCAAGCTGAAGTGAAGTCCACTTTGTTGGCATCGATTCGTTGGTATCCATTTTAAACTGAATTAATAATAATGTGGATCTGAAAAAGAAAACAAGTTGTAATTTGTGATCTGCATGCAACAAAATTATCACCTCAATTTCTAGTTAGGAATAATCATTAATTAAGAACACTATAATTGTACCCAAAGCTTGAGTAAAAATAAACAGGGAAAACCAGTGTGAAAAGTGACATAATTGTAAGTTGAAACGTAGGCCGTTGCCATGGTGACATCTCCCAACTTTGTCCCCCTTTTTCGGGCATTGTTAACCTGCGTTGAAAAATGAAGCCCACTTTTCTAGGGGGTTTGAAATATGCTCTTTCTAATGAGACTGATTTGAAAGAGTTTCTGAAAGGTATTTTTCTGTAAAAGCAGGCTGAAAATACCCTATTTTTGGCCTTTTTACACAAATTAGCAACTTTACGCTTAATTTGTAAACTAATGGAAAGAGCTTGGAGGTTGAAATTGTACTTTTGAAAACAACGTTGTACTGAGACATTATGCGCCAAATTTTGCATTTATTACTCAATTATTGTGGGAGCTAAGTAATGTCAAACTTTGACTTTTTTTGGAGCACTAATTTTTTCGGCCAAGTTTACTGTAATTCAGCCATTCACTCAGTGCTCGACAAAAATTATTATTGGTAGCACTGAATAGAGCTCCAAAAGTTGTGCAGGGTAGCTAAGTTTCAGTTTTTTTGGAAACATAGTTCGTGAGATATTGTGTCTCAAAGTTGTCAGAATGTCACTGTCGTACTGTATGTTATTGCAGTATGTGGTCAAACAAATGGCTATATCTCCACGAATATTCCACAGGCGAAACTAAAACTTTACCAAAGTTTGTTTGATACATGTGGGACTATGTGCATAAAGTTTTATCAAAATCCGTAATGGTCATGCAGGGAGCCCTTGATCACTTGACATGGAATAACCCCAGTGCTAGCGTGCGATCTCCCTCACTGACCCACACGACTGGTGCCTTCAGTGTCTGGGGCCTGACCATTGCCCAGAGTCGTGCATTCGCTTTGTTACCCTTCAACCTCAAGCCCTCAAATGTCGTCGAGTTCAAGTGGAGAAGATTTTCAGCATGGAAACCTCGACTACACCCTCAATCTCTGATTGGTCAGGCCTGTTACGGAGTGTCCTCCTGCCTCCACGATTTCGAACTCGACTCTCATCAGACCTTACTCGTTTGGATCATCCTCGACCTCGAGTAAATCTGCCAAGTCTTCTCCTGAGCTTTCCTCAGGTCAGATACCTCAGCAGACAGTTTCAGCGGTGGTCCTCAAGCTACTTAAACATCATTCCTCCAAATCAAAGCATTCTTCCTTTTCGACTTTGGAGCCTTTAGCCTCAGCAAGTGGTCCAGTTTCAGACTCGGATCCACAATTGAAGGCTACCATCCAGACCATTTTAGAGCAGGAATTTGTTCAGTTATTGACCAAATATAGTCCTGCCTCGACTCTGCTTCCTGCAGTCCAGCTTGGGCATTCAGCAGTCTCACAAGAAGTCGAGTCCTTGCCTGTGCCTCATAGTAACATAGTAGATGACGGCAGATAAAGACCCGAATGGTCCATCCAGTCTGCCCAACCTGATCAATTTTAATTTTTTAATTTTTTCTTCTTAGGTATTTCTGGGCAAGAATCCAAAGCTCTACCCGGTACTGTGCTTGGGTTCCTACTGCTGAAATCTCCGTTAAAACCTACTCCAGCCCATCAATACCCTCCCAGCCATTGAAGCCCTCCCCAGCCAATCCTCCACCAAACAGCCATATACAGACACAGACCGTGCAAGTCTGCCCAGTACTGGCCTTAGTTCAATTTTTTAATATTATTTTCTGATTCTAGATCCTCTGTGTTCATCCCACGCTTCACAGTCACAGTTTTACTCTCCACCACCTCTCTCGGGAGCACATTCCAGGCATCCACCACCCTCTCCGTAAAGTAGAATTTCCTAACATTGCCTTTGAATCTACCACCCCATAACTTCAAATTTTGTCCTCTGGTTTTACCATTCTCCTTTCTCTGGAAAAGATTTTGTTCTACGTTAATACTCTTCAAGTATTTGAACGTCTGAGTCATATCTCCCCTGTCCCTCCTTTCCTCTAGGGTATACATATTCAGGGCTTCAAGTCTCTCCTCATACGTCTTCTGGCGCAAGCCTCCTATCATTTTCGTCGCCCTCCGCTGGACCGCTTCAACTCTTCTTACGTCCTTCGTCAGATACGGTCTCCAAAACTGAACACAATACTCCAAGTGGGGCCTTACCAATGACCTGTACAGGGGCATCAACACCTTCTTCCTTCTACTGGCTACGCTTCTCTTTATACAGCCCAGCATCCTTCTGGCAGCAGCCACTGCCTTGTCACACTGTTTTTTCACCTTTAGATCTTCGGACACTATCACCCCAAGGTCCCTCTCCCTGTCCGTGCATATCAGCTTCTCTCCTCCCAGCATATACTGTTCCTTCCTATTATTAATCCCCAAATGCATTACTCTGCATTTCTTTGCATTGAATTTTAGTTGCCAGGCATTAGACCATTCCTCTAACTTTTGCAGATCCTTTTTCATATTTTCCACTCCCTCTTCGGTGTCTACTCTGTTACAAATCTTGGTATCATCTGCAAAAAGGCACACTTTTTCTTCTAACCCTTCAGCAATGTCACTCACAAACATATTGAACAGGATTGGCCCCAGCACCGAACCCTGAGAAACTCCACTACTCACCTTTCCTTCCTTCGAGCGACTTCCATTAACCACCACCCTCTGGCGTCTGTCCGACAGCCAGTTTCTGACCCAGTTCACCACTTTGGGTCCTAACTTCAGCCCTTCAAGTTTGTTCAACAGCCTCCTATGAGGAACTGTATCAAAGGCTTTGCTGAAATCCAAGTAAATTACATCTAGCATATGTCCTCGATCCAGCTCTCTGTTCACCCAATCAAAAAATTCAATCAGGTTCGTTTGGCACGATTTACCTTTTGTAAAGCCATGTTGCCTCGGATCCTACAGCTTCCAGCCCTATATCTTCACATAAGGCATTGCCCGTTTTGAGGCATAGGCGAAGTCTCGACCTCGCACGAGACCTGCTTCCAGGCAGCACTCTTATCACCGGTTGAGGCCTTCATCGAGGCATTAATCGAGGCGCAGATCCTCCTCCAGGGAGAAGCCTTCCTCGTCCAGGCCTTTCAGCTCTTTGAGGCCTCCAACCCCTTGCTCGAGGACACCAATAACAGAGCCTGAGGGCTCCACTGCCTCGCCCCAGTCTGTCTATTCACTGGGATATCAATACTCCAGGGAGGCTTCGCCTTCATTTTCCACTCAAGGCGCTTCAAGGTCATTGAGTCCCTCTCGAGGCCATCCTTTGGCGGATCAGTTGTCTTTTTCCTCCTTCTTCCGTCAAATGTTTGAGGACCTGGATCTTAAATTAGACGTTGGTTCTAAATATTCTAAGGAGTTTGCCTCTGCTTCCTGTGGAGTCTCTCAAACTTCCTCTTAACAGGCTTCTTTCTCAAACTTTCAAAAGAAACATGGACACTCCTTATGCCATTCTTGCTGTTCCAGACAAGTTGGAATCGAGGTATAGAACTGTACATTGCAAGGGCTTTGAGAACGCTCAACTATCTCATCAGTCCCTTCTTGTGGAATCTTCCTTAAAGAGAAGTCACCCTTCCAGGGTCTATGCTACCGTACCTCCTGGCAGAGAGGGCAGAACCATGGACAAGTTTGGCTGTCGTCTTTATCAGGGTTTTAAATTATAATTTTATCTTGACTACTTATTTTAAGTATTTTATTGATATACTCCCTGGCTTCTCTAAGGACCTTGATCAACACAGGCTTTTAGAGTTCCAGCAAGTCACTGCTACTTTGGCACAACTCAGGTTACACCTTCTTCAGTCATCTTACGATGCCTTTGAACTTTCCTCCAGAGTCACTGCTTTCTCAGTAGCGATACGACGCCGGGCTTGGCTTTGAACCATTAATATGGATCCCAGCATTCAGGATCGTCTGGCCAATATTCCTTGTGAGGGCAATGACCTCTTTGATGAGTCAATAGAGGCCGCCACCAAGAAGTTGTCTGAGCATGAGAAATCTTTTGCTTCCATCGTAAGACCGAAGCCTAAGCCAGCTCCTTCGAAGCCTTCTCGACCTCTTCTAACCTATCAGAGGCGTTATCTTCCTAGGGCAGTTCCTTACACTCGGGCAGCTCCCAAGAAACAACAGCAGAAGCAACAGAAACCTGAGCCTTCTGCTACACCATAGGCTTCTCAGCCTTTTTCATTATCTCAAACAGAGCATAACCTCCATCGTTCTGCCTCTGTCCTCCCCTCTTCCCATAGGAGGTCATCTCCATCATTTTTACCTTCAATGGGAGACCATTACATCAGACCTCTGGGTGCTGCCAATAATCAAGGAAGGATACTCTCTTCATTTCACTCAGGTTTCACCAGAGTTTCCTCCAAGAGAGTATCCTTCCAATCCATCCCAGCCTGCCCTTCTTCAGGAAGCTCAAGCTCTGCTTTGTCTCCGTGCTATCGAGGAAGTTCCCTTGGAACAGCAGAGCAGGGGGTTTTACTCCCATTACTTCCTAGTTCCAAAGAAGACGGGCAATCTGCGGCCCATACTGGATCTCAGAGCTCTCAACAAATTTTGGTCAAAGAAAAATTTTGCATGCTGTCCCTGACATCCCTTTATCCCCTTCTAGATCAGAACGATTGGTTATGTTCTCTAGATCAGTGTTCTTCAACCACCGGTCCACGGACCAGTGCCGGTCCACAGAAATTTCCTGCCGGTCCACAAGGCCAGCATGTGCATCAGGCCCAAAACAGTGTTCTTCAACCGCCGTTCCACGGTGCAATCGATGCGGCGTTATCTTCGAGCCAGCTCCCTCTTCCTAACTGATTCAGTGCACAAAGCCACGGGCAGTGGCTCCTACGGGCATCCTACGCCTGAACCGGAAGCCTTCCCTCTGACGTTGCAACGTCAGAGGGAAGGCTTCCAGATGAGGCACGGGACGTGCAAGGTGCAATTAGTACTATTATGGGGGCAGGGTCTGGGGTGGAGATTGGGTAGAGATGGGCGGGGTCTGGCCCACGACTTAGCCCCGTGTTCTTCAACCGCCGGTCCACGGACCGATGCCGGTCCACAGAATAATTCTTTTATTTCTGCCGGTCCATAGGTGTAAAAAGGTTGAAAAACACTGCTCTAGATCTCAAGAAGGAATACACTCACATCCCCATTCATCCGGCCTCCCGGATTTCGGGTGGGGAATCTGCATTTTCAGTACAGAATGCTACCCTTTGGTCTGGCATCATCTCCCAAGAGTGTTCACCAAGTGCCTAGTGGTGGTGGCAGCAGCTCTGCAGAACCATGGTCTCCAGGTGTTCCCCTACCTGGACGACTGGCTCATCAAAGAATCAACATCTCAGGGGGTTATTGTAGCGACCCAATGGACTATGTGGTTCCTACAAAGCTTGGGATTTGAAATCAACTTTCCCAAATCCCATCTGCAGCCCTCTCAGAACCTACAGTTCATCGGAGCTGTTCTGGACACCATGCAACTCAGAGCATTCCTTCCTCAGCAGCGTCTGGATGCTCTGCTTTAGTTGTGCCGTAAAGTGTCTTTCCTTCCTTTGCTCTCAGCGAGACACATGATGGTACTATTCGGTCACATGGCCTCGACCGTTCACGTGACTCCTTTTACTAGACTTCACCTCTGAATTCCTCAATGGACCCTGGCATCCATCCCCTTTACCATCTTGGTCACTCTTCTTTGATCCTTTTCTAGCGCCGCTATATCTTTCTTGAGATCAGGAGACCAGAATTGAATGCAATACTCCAAATGAGGTCGCACCATTGAGCGATACAGGGGTATTAAGATATTCTTAATCTTGTTAACCATTCCTTTTTAAATAATCCCTAGCATCCTGTTTGCTTTTTTGGCCACCGCTGCACATTGTGAAGAAGTTTTCATTGTATTGTCTACAATGATACCCAGATCCTTTTCTTGGGCGCTAGCCCTCAAGGTGGACCCTAGCATCTGGTAACTGTATTCAGGTTATTTTTCCCAATGTGCATCACTTTGCATTTGTCCACATTAAATTTCATCTGCCACTTGGACACCCAGTCTTCCAATTTCCCAAAGTCTGCCTGCAATTTTTCACAATCCGCATGCGTTTTAACAACTTTGAACAGTTTAGTGTCATCTGCAAATTTAATCACCTCGCTCGTTGTTCCAATTTCCAGATCATTTATAAATAAGTTAAATAGCACCGGTCCCAGTACAGACCCCTGCGGCACTCCACTGTTTACTCTTCTCCATTGAGAAAAATGACCGTTTAACCCTAACCTCTGTTTTCTATCTGATAACCAATTCCTTATTCACAACTGAACTTTGCCACCTATCCCATGTCTCTTTAATTTTCTCAGGAGCCTCTCGTGAGGAACTTTATCAAAAGCTTTCTGAAGATCTAGATACACTATATCAACTGGCTCACCTTTATCCACATGTTTTTTCACACCTTCAAAGAAGTCAAGCAAATTTGAGAGGCAAGATCTCCCTCGGCTGACCGCATACTGACTCCGTCTCATTAAATCATGTTTGTCTACATGTTCCACAATTTTATTTTTTATAATTGTTTCTACCATTTTGCCCGGCACCGGTGAGGCTTACCGGTCTGTAATTTTCTGGATCTACCCTGGAGCCCTTTTTAAAAATCAGCATAACATTGGCCACCCTCCAATCTTCAGGTGAAGACCCAGCTGCAGAAGTCTTCATCAATGACCTCACGACAATCCAATTTGCTGTATAAGTAATATATATATATTTTTTTTTTTTTTAATTAGAATTTTATATACCACCTATCAAGGTTATCTAAGCGGTTTTACAATCAGGTACTCAAGCATTTTCCCTATCTGTCCCGGTGGGCTCACAATCTATCTAACGTACCTGGGGCTATGGAGGATTAAGTGGCTTGCCCAGGATCAGCGTGGGGTTTGAACCCACAACCCCAGGGTGCTGAGGCTGTAGCTTCAACCACTGCGCCACACACTCCTCCATATTTATTAGTAATCAATAATAGTCAGCTTACAGAACAAGTTGCAGCCAATTGGGTTAACAGAGAGAGCCTATACAGAATGCCAGCCTTCTGAATACCTAGTGTGTATCTTTCCTCACAGGTACTACGGACGATTTTAGCGACAGGTTACAGATCACTAACAGCAGGTCAGCAATTTCATGTTTGAATTCTTTTAGTACCCTGGGATGTATATCATCCGGTCCTGGCGATTTATCACCTTTTAACTTGTCGATTTGGCTTTAATAAGTAAAACAGAAGATGTGAGCAAAAAGCCATGACTGTTTAGTTTGAAAAGATGGAAATACTTCATAAAGTGAACTTCTTTAAGAAAATGTGCCACAAGGAAGGATTATCATAGGCAATGTTCTCTCTTAATTTTTGCTGGCCTATATGCCTATGAAAAACATTTTGTTCCCAAGTTTTCAGCCTGAACTCAATTTGTATGGTATAGCCTATGTTCATACATAGGATACCTAGGAGGATGGGGGAATACATGGAAGGACAAGAAACTATATTGTACTGATGGGCTACATATTACTACAGCAAGAAAAAGAATCCTTGTGGAGAAATTTAGACAATATGTCCCTAGGCGTTTAGAAGGTGGGGGTGGCGTATGTTTGAAGGACAATTGTGGAGGCCACCCAAAGCAAAAGACAAGATGTGATAGTAGTAAAAACTGCAACATAAACAATATTAGCAACTCACTTCTTAGCATTGTAACGGGAAACGAAATGAAAGAAAAACCTGTACGAGAAAGGAGATTGCCACTGAAAAATAGCTGGAAAGCAATGACCATAAACGCTCACAGTCTAAGCAACAAAGTTCATGATCTGCAAGCCCTGATGTTAGAGGCAGACCTGGATATTGTTGCTATCCACAGAAACATGGCTCAGTGAATCCCATGGATAGGATGCAAACATTCCGGGATATAATCTTTTTAGGAAGGACAGAGATGGTCAAAATGGTGGAGAGATAGCTCTCTATGTGAAGATCGATATCCAAATGACTGAAATGCAGGGGACCTGGGGAGAGGAAGAAGCGACATGGATCTATGTGGGTATAATCTACAGACCTCAGACTCAATTGCAGCAAATTGATAAAGATATGCTTGGGGGTGGGGAAGTGACGTCACCCGCCTGAATGGCAGCCTAACTCTCAAGCTCCAATGGGACTTGTGGATATTGATGCCTAAATCGCTTCCCAAAGACAACTACTGCTCCCTCAACATGAACATTAAAGATATAAGCGAATGGTGAAATGCTAGCGATTAGAGAGTCTCGCTACAGCGAGACGAGAGGCATTAAAAGATTAAAGAAAGCGACGGGATCTCTCGCTGGTTGAGAACAGCTGCGGATTGCTACGCCCTGGTATTGTTTCCCTACGGAGAGCTGAGAGTGAGCACGTAGTTGGGAACGGAGATCGTGGAAAAAACACAGCAGCGGCAGCAATACCCGACGCCGCATACCCGACTAACCACTGGCTGGCCGCCCCGGGATTAGACTGGCCAAAAGGGAATGGAGTGGAGAGTGAAGATCGCGGATGAGGCACTGTTTGTTTGATCATTGGCTGGCCGCCCTGGGTCCAATTTGGCTAGGCAGGAGCAGTGCAAGACACAGACAATCTCAGCTGCCCAGTGGAGAGTTGCTTTGGGTAGGGCTTATCAGAGTTGAGGCCTAGTTCTGCTTCAATAGATATACTGTTGCAGTGAATACACTCAGTATATGTTTGTGGCTATCATTGGTGACAGTCGTCCAGAGCTCCAGGAGAGAAGAAGGAGTGAATTTGGAGAAGAGCGAGACGATATAAAGAGAACATAAGCAATGCCTCGGCTGGGTCAGACCTGAGGTCCATCGTGCCCAGCAGTCCGCTCACGCGGCGGCCCAACAGGCCCAGGACCTGTGCAGTAATCCTCTATCTATACCCCTCTATCCCCTTTTCCAGCAGGAAATTGTCCAATCCTTTCTTGAACCCCAGTACTATACTCTGCCCTATTATGCCCTCTGGAAGCGCATTCCAGGTGTCCACCACACGTTAGGTGAAGAAAAACTTCCTAGCATTTGTCTTGAATCTGTCCCCTTTCAACTTTTCCGAATGTCCTCTTGTTTGTTTATTTTTTGAAAGTTTGAAGAATCTGTCCCTCTCTACTCTCTATGCCCTTCATGATCTTGTAAGTCTCTATCATATCCCCTCTAAGTCTCCTCTTCTCAAGGGAAAAGAGTCCCAGTTTTTCCAATCTCTCAGCGTATGAAAGGTTTTCCAAACTTTTATCAGACGTGTCGCTTGCAAGGATTAGGTCCCAATTACTGCCTCACATACTCTGTCATTCGTAAGTCAGATGCATCTGGGGACAATATCTTAGAGACAACAGACGCCTATTATCTCCCAAACATGTCCAATTTATTGAATGTTCTACAACTCTTTTTATATCATTTTACATGGTTCAGTGTCGTCAGCATATGACGTAAATACAAACCATATATGGACACAGATAACATGAAACTTTAAAAGAAATAACAAACCCTTACTATCTAAAGGCTGAGGTCCAAAGGGTGCTCTGCATAGCAGACAATTTTGTTATCTAAAGCTTCTTACAAATACAATTGAGTTCACTTCACAACAAGATCTTTTCAGCAAAGGCAAAAGCGCATTGATTCTGCAACTTGACCTCAGCAGTGCGTTCGACCTAGTAGACCACGAAATCATGCTACTATGCATTGACGCAATAGGAATCTCAGGAAAGGTAATGAAATGGTTCCAAGAATTCCTAACAAACAGATCCTACCGAGTAACCAGCAACGGAAATTACTCTAATCCATGGAAAAACCCATCAGGGGTGCCCCAAGGCTCCCCGCTATCACCCACATTATTCAACATCTACCTCGCATCCTTAGGTCACCTACTACAAAAATTAAACTTAAAACACTATACAGTGGTACCTTGGATTATGAGCATAATCCGTTCCAGGAGCATGCTCGTAATCCAAAATGCTTGTTTATCAAAGCGAGTTTCCCCATAGGAAATAATGAAAACTCGCTTTGATAGGTTCCCACCCTCCCCCCGAGGCCAGCAGCGCTGCTCCCCCCCCCCCCATGAGAACTGGTATTGCTCCCCCCGAAGGCCCCCCCGTGAACCGGCACCCTCCCCCCCCCCCCGCGATCCGCACCCCCCGCCACCATCGGGCACCCCCCCCCCGCCGCAACCTGAGGTCCCCCCAACCCACCCGAACCCTCTTCTTACTTTGCTGTAGCCTCCGCAGCGGCACCAGCATGTCCTGTGCGTGGTGCCGGTGCCTAAAGATCTGCTTCCTGTGCTGGGCCTTGAGAGTTCACGTTCGACGTGAGAGTTCACATTGTCATTGGAGCAGCGCACATTGTCATTGGAGCAGCGGCTCTCCACTGGTGAGCCACCCCAGTTGTACAGAGGAGTGCCTTGTTTTCATCACAGCCAGCTATTGGTTTATAGAAAAGTATGAACTTTGAGACTTTACTTGTGAGAAGTGACGTCACTCAATTGATTGGGGTTTGAAAACGTTGCTGATTAAAATATTTTTTAAGTGAATTAGAATCTCTGAATGAAAGTGTAATAACAGTTGGAATATATGGCGAATCGCCATAAGTTGGACAAGTTTTGATTTAATGATGCATCGAGTGGTAAACGGACGACAAAAACATTGAGGTCTCCAGTAGTAGCTTCCAAAATGGCGTCTCCAGGACAACTCCAGATATCACCAGTAGGGCCCGGTTCAGAAAATAATGCTACAGCTTTGAAAAAGATCTTGGAAGCTGGATTTCAGGATTTAAAATTGGAGTTATAAGGAGTGAGAGAAGATCTTAAAATAGCTCTTACAGAAATTAGAGCGGAAATGAGTGAATTGAGAAACCGGGTTGAAGCCTCTGAACATCAGGTACTACAATTGGAAGGAGAAATAATGGAAATTAAAAAAGCAATGTTTCAGCAAACAAAGGAGATCACAGAGCTACAAATGCATACTGAAGACCTAGATAATAGGTCCAGGAGAAATAATCTGGAACTGTATGGAAGTGGTGAAAGATTTTTGTAGCCAGCTACTGAGGCCCAAAGAGACTCTGGACAAGACTAATATCATCATTTTAAGAGCACACCGCAGTCTGGGGACGAGTAGAACAGGTACCCCAAAAGATATTATCGTGTGCTTTGGAGACTATTTGCTTAAAGGAAAAATACTTTAAGCTGCTCAAAAATATCCACATTTTAGGTGGAACGGAATTGAAGTAGGAGTTTTTCAAGATTTGCTCCTATGACTTTACAGAAAAGAAGGGCTTTTCGTGAGGTGACCCAGGTTTTGCGCTCAGAAGGCCACCGTTATCGATGGCTGTTTCCTTTTGGAATGTGGCTAACTATTAATGGAAAGTCACGTAGAGTGGATACAGTGGAAGACACTTGGGCTGCTTTGAAAGACCTGGGTTGTAACAACTTGCCTAATGTTCCAACAGTAGTGTCACTAAAGAAAACAGTGCATCGAGTGTCGTATGTATTACTACCTCCCCTCCGGGAGGCGGGCATACATATGTGGTCGATGTCAGGAACTGGATAGCCTGAAGAAGGAGGTCGGGAGACTGCAGATTCGAGTACAGGAGCTGGAGGGACTGTGCACCATAGAGGAGCAGTGCTGGGAAAATGAAGACACCACCAGAGAGGACCACATCACGGAAGAGAGCTCGAAAAGTTCATCAAGGAGGCTTGCAGGATGGTGGAGGCACAGGACGACCAGCTCATCAGGAGAGAATCAACAGTCGGACGACAAAATCCACCAGATGCCATGGAAGTAGGGCCTGGCGGAGAAACTGGACAGGCAGATGAGGAGGAGACCCAACAGAACCCGGAAGAAGGACTAGGTGACTGCACCACTGACACAGACCTGAGACCGGAGAGACAGTTGAGGAAGGGGAGATCTGCTATCGTAGTAGGAGACTCAATCCTGAGAGGAGTGGACAGTCACATAGCCGGAGGGAGAGAGGACCGACTAGTGACATGTCTCCCCGGGGCAAGAACAAAGTAGAGAATGACACGGGGAGCGATCCCCGCAGCGAACCGCTGCGTGGCTGCGGTTTGGCTGCGGGTTATGGTGACCTCTTTAGCAAATCGCCGCAGACGCGGGGACAAATCCTTTCACCGCCCGCAAAAACGGTGAATAGATTTGTCCCCGCAGGCCAATGTCCCCCCTTCTAGGAACCGCTATTTACCTGTGTTTCACCGTGCTCCTCATTTGTCAGATCAACCCTTCCTGCCAATAGAACCCCCCCCCCCCCCCCCCGACGATCGCCCTCAGCCCTTCATGCCGACAGAACCAGCCCTCCCCAACGATCGCGGCAGGAGGGTACCCATCCCCTCCTGCCTACCCCAACAGCCCCCCCGACGATCGCAGCAGGAGGATATCCAACCCCTCCTGCCAGCTCCCCAACAGCCCCCCTATGATCACTGGTAGGAGGGTGCCCAACCCCTCCTGCCGGCACCCCCAACGGCCCCCTATATCGCCAATAGGAGGGTGCCCAACCCCTCCTGCCGGACCCTCCCCCAACAAACCCCGCCATCCCGAAACACCACCCTTAGTCTTACTTTCCAAGTTGGACCGGACAGCTCCTCGCTCATCTGGCCAGCAGGCCTGCCTCCGTCCAAATGAGGCGGGCCCGCCCCTCCCCTCCCCTGCCTAACCCACAGGATCCTAGGGCCTGATTGGCCCAAGCACCTAAGGCCCCTCCTATAGCGGGAGTGGCTTTAGGTGCCTAGACCAATCAGGCCCTAGGATCCTGTGGGTTGGGCAGGGTAGGGGCGGGCCCGCCTCATTTGGACGGAGGCAAGCCTGCTGGCCATACGTGTGAGGAGCCGTCCGGTCCAACTTGGAAAGTAAGACTAAGGGGGTTCCGGGGTGGGAGGGTTCGTTGGGGGGGGGGGGGGCCCAGCAGGAGGGGTTGGGTACCCTCCTGCCGGCGATCTTAGGGGAGGCCATTGGGAGGACCGGCAGGAGGGGTTGGGTACCCTTCTGCTGCGATTGTCGGGAGGGCCGTTGGGGGGGGGTCTACAGGAGGGGTTGGGTGCCCTCCTGCCGTGATCGCTGGGGGGAGGGGAGACTTGCAGCCGTAGCCGCGGTCACTATGCTAATCACGGCAGGGAGATCTTTGCCGCGATTAGGTACAGCGGCCGCGTCTACTTACCATGTAGGCTAACATTGTAAGCATTTAAAGTACATGTCGTGTTTGTTTTTGCATTGCTAGCCCCAGGGGTGGTGGAAGATTAGTGATTGAAAAACTGTATGAAAAATAACTATTTTAAATTTAGTGATCAAAATGTGTCAGTTTTGAGAATTTATATTAATTAATTTTTTCTCTGCGTGTTTTGTTTTTGTATAGTTATTAACTAATATTTAACTAAGTTTTAAAGTTTTAAAGAATGTTTCCTTTATACGTAAATAAAGAAAAGTATATAAAATCGTACCCGTTTGAGGCTTTTATGTATGCAGCGGTGACGGGGCGGTGAATGGGGTTGCAGTGGCGGTGGCAGTGGCGGTGACGGGGCGGTGAATGGGGTGGCGGTGACGGGGCGGTGCAGAGGATGGTGAGACGGGGACGGGGCGGTGACGGGGACCAATTTTTTCACCGTGTCATTCTCTAGAACAAAGGACGTCATCAACAGAATTGAAAGGATCCTGGAAGGGGCCGAGATAGAGGAGACAGCTGTAGTAATCCATGTTGGAACCAACGACATCAGAAGGAGGGACTACAACAGGACTGCACTAACTGATCAGTTCAGGATCCTGGGTAGGAAACTGAAACTGAGGGCATGCAAGATAGCCTTCTCGGAGATCCTGTCAGTACCGAGAGCGGACACACGGAGGCAGAGTGAACTACAAGCAATAAACGGATGGCTCAGGAGATGGTGCGAGGAGGAGGGTTTCCTTTTTGTTCGGAACTGGACAACTTTCTTGGGAAAGAATAAACTCTACAGGAGAGACGGACTGCACCTGAGCACGACTGGGACGAGGATGCTGGCACGCAACGTCCAGAGCATCATAGACTTGGCTTTAAACTAAGGAAGGGGGGAAAGCCGACAGTCAGTCTGACACATCGGACAAATGTATCAAAAAAGGATACTGAGCAAGGACAATGTACAAGAGGGCATGGACATTGTAAAAGAGGGCATGGGACTGAGTGGGAACTTTTGGAAAAAGGACCTAAGGAAGCAATACAAGGGCCTAGGGCCAGGGACATTGAGCAAGGACATTGTAAAAAAGGGATTGGGGCTGAGTGGGAATTTTTGGGAAAAGGACCTAAGGACACAATGCAGAGGACCAGGACCAGGGACATTGAACAAGGGCACTGTAAAAGTGGGCTCAGGACTGAGTTGGAATTTTTTGAAAAAGGACCTAAGGATAGATCGCAGGAGTCGAGGGCATAAATGTCTTTGGTAAGCAGGACTAAAAGAGAACAACGGATCCCAGAGGGACAATCAAAAATGGGGAAACAGGCTGAGGAGGAAACAGATACACCACAGGAGGAGGATGACCGAGTCGAGGCTAGGGAACTAGCAACTTACGAGGGGGATGCCAGGAGTGCCAAACCACGAGGAAAACCAGCAAGAAAGGCAAACAATCGGGACTTACATTGCTTGTACACTAACGCTAGGAGCCTAGGGGCTAAAGTGGGAGAGCTGGAAGTATTAGCCTGCAAAAAGGAATCACAGAAACATAATCGGAGTCACAGAAACGTGGTGGACTGATGACAATAAATGGGATGTGGCCTTACCAGGGTTCAAACTCTACAGGAGAGATAGGTCACACAAAAAGGGTGGAGGAATAGCGCTATATATAAAAGATTCCATACCTTCAACCAGGATTGAAATAACAGTAAGGGCGGACGACTTGGAATCATTATGGGTTAAACTACCAGGAGGAGCAGGAACAGACATAAAATTGGGTCTGTACTATCACTCACCTGGACAATCAGAAGAAATCGACCAGGACCTGGAGGCCGAACTGAGGCAGTTATGCAAAAGCGGAAGCGTGGTGGTGATGGGGGACTTCAACTACCCGGGAATAGACTGGAGCATCGGGCACTCAAACTGTAGGAGAGAGACCAAATTCATGGAAGTCACGAGGGACTGTTTCATGGAACAGCTGGTCACGGAACCAACACGGGGAGATGCCACTCTTGACCTAATCTTCAATGGACTAGGGGGACCCGCTAAGGAGGTGGCGGTACTAGCCCCACTAGGAAACAGCGATCACAACACGATCCAGTACAGGCTAGAAATTGGACCATCAAAGGTGAAAAGAACCACAACGACAGCACTCAACTTCAAAAAAGGGAATTATGATGCCATGAGGAAAATGGTGGGAAAGAAACTCAACGATACCGCAAGGAAGATAGAGTCCATAGAAAAGGCCTGGACCCTACTCAAGGGCATGGTGCACGAAGCACAGAACCTCTGCGTCCCCAAGTTCAGGAAAGGGTGCAAGAAAAATAGAACAAAAAACCCACTGTGGATAACAAATGCAGTGAAAAAGGCAATAAGCGATAAGAAGGCATCATTCAAACAATGGAAAAAGGACCAGACAGAAGACAACCAAAAGGAGCATAAAAGACACCAAAAGGAGTGTCACCGAGTGGTTAGGAAAGCAAAAAGAGAATATGAAGAAAGACTGGCAGGGGAATCAACAAACTTCAAATCATTCTTCAGGTATGTCAAGGGGAAGCAACCAGCTAGGGAGGAAGTAGGACCCTTGGACGATGGAGACAGAATGGGAGTGGTAAAAGAGGAAAAGGAGATAGCGGACAGGTTAAATGAGTTCTTCACGTCAGTTTTCACAATGGAGGACACAACCAACATTCCGGAACCCGAGGAGATCGGAAAAGGAGCTATACTCACTCGAGGAGCGCAGAGAGAGGGGGGACATGATCGAGACGTTCAAGTATCTCTCGGGCCGCATAGAGACGGAGGAAGATATCTTCCTTTTTAAGGGTCCCACGACAACAAGAGGGCATCCGTGGAAAATTAGGGGAGGGACTCTACGAGCTGACACCAGGAAATTATTTTTCACAGAAAGGGTGGTTGATCGCTGGAATAGTCTTCCACTGCATGTGATCAAGGCCAGCAGCGTGCCTGATTTTAAGGCCAAATGGGATCGTCACATGGGATCTATTCACAGGGCGAAGGTAGGGAGGGACATTAGGATGGGCAGACTAGATGGGCCTTGGCCCTTATCTGCCGTCTATTTCTATGTTTCTATGTAGGATGAAAATCTGGTCCAACTAGAGGTGAGCAAGATGGACGTCCTCAGGCAGATAGACAGGCTAAAGTGTGACAAATCGCCAGGTCCGGACGGCATTCACCCAAGGGTACTCAAGGAACTAAGGAACGAAATAGCTGAACCACTTCGACAAATATGCAACCTATCCCTAAAAACTGGAGAGATCCCAGAAGACTGGAAAATAGCAAATGTCACGCCCATCTTCAAGAAAGGCTCAAGGGGAGACCCAGGAAACTACAGGCCGGTGAGCTTGACCTCGGTCCCGGGAAAGATGATGGAAGCGCTGATTAAAGACAGCATTTGGGAACACATCGAAAAAAATGGGCAGCTAAAGTCGAGCCAACATGGCTTCTGCAAGGGCAGGTCATGCCTCACGAACTTATTATACTCTTTTGAGGGGGTGAACAGCCAGGTGGATAGAGGGGAATCCATAGACATTATTTACCTTGACTTCCAAAAAGCCTTCGACAAGGTACCACACGAAAGACTGCTAAGGAAGCTATGGAACCATGGGGTGCAAGGGGAGGTCCACCGATGGATCAAAAACTGGCTGGCGGACAGGAAACAGAAGGTTGGAGTAAAGGGCCATTACTCAGATTGGCAAAGGGTCACGAGCGGAGTTCCACAGGGGTCGGTGCTGGGACCGCTCCTGTTCAATATATTTATTAACGACCTGGAGACGGGAACAAAATGTGAGGTTATTAAATTCGCGGATGACACTAAACTATACAGCAGGGTCATAACCATGGAGGATTGCGAAGACCTCCAAAAAGATCTGACAACGCTGGAAGAGTGGGCCAAAAAGTGGCAAATGAGCTTCAACATAGGGAAATGCAAGGTCATGCATATTGGGAAAAAGAACCCGATGTTCACTTGCAAGATGGGGGGATCACCGCTAGGGGTGAGCAACCTTGAAAGAGATCTGGGAGTGATGGTGGACACAACATTGAAGGCGTCGGCGCAGTGCGCCACAGCCTCAAGGAAAGTGAACAAAATGTTGGGTATCATTAAGAAAGGTATCACAACCAGAACAAAGAAAGTCATCCTGCCACTGTATCGTGCGATGGTGCAAAGAGATCTGGGAGTGATGGTGGACACAACATTGAAGGCGTCGGCGCAGTGCGCCACAGCCTCAAGGAAAGTGAACAAAATGTTGGGTATCATTAAGAAAGGTATCACAACCAGAACAAAGAAAGTCATCCTGCCACTGTATCGTGCGATGGTGCGCCCGCACCTGGAGTACTGTGTCCAGTACTGGTCGCCGTACCTCAAGAAAGACATGGCGGTACTTGAGAGAGTCCAGAGAAGAGCAACTAAGCTAATAAAGGGTATGGGGGACCTCTCATATACTGACAGACTGAAAAAGCTGGGGCTTTTCTCCCTGGAAAAGCGACGACTCAGGGGAGACATGATAGAAACCTTCAAGATCATGAAGGGCATAGAAAAAGTGGACAGGGACAGATTTTTAAAACTAAGGGGAACCACAAGTACAAGGGGGCACTCGGAGAAATTGAAAGGGGAAAGGTTTAGAACAAACGCCAGGAAGTTCTTTTTCACCCAGAGGGTGGTGGATACATGGAACGCGCTGCCGGAGGATGTGATAGGCAGAAGTACGCTACAGGGCTTCAAAGAAGGTCTGGACAGGTACCTAGAGGACAAAGGGATTGAGGAGTACAGATAGGAGTAGAGGTAAGGTTATAGGGACAGGATTAGAGGTAAATTATAAAATTAGTCAGAGACCACTGTTCAGGCAGTGGGCCTGATGGGCCGCCGCGGTAGCGGACTGCTGGGCAGGATGGACCTCTGGTCTGCCCCAGCGGAGGCAACTTCTTATCTTATCTAAAATTAACAGTAGAGACTTCAAGTATGGTTACTCGGTCGACTAAGAAACTACCATCTTTGGAGAAATGAGTAACAATAGGGAGATTGGGAAAATTTATGAATCATTGGAAGAAGGATGAATGAGTGATATTAGAAAAGGGATGTGAAAGGATAATGTTGATCAAATGAGTGGATGAAATTTAGAGTAGTAGATACGAGAGAATTTAGCATGCTCTCTCGAGATTGGAGCGAGAATATGTTGTTATTGCTGTTATTATTTTAAAGCGTGGTTGTGATTGGGAAGTATATGGGGATAGTAGTCTTTCGGGAGAGACCTTATTCTTCCTCGATAGCCGGTCTGGCTTGGTCTGGATCGGCATGTGTGGGGGGAGGTAAGGGAGGGGGAATTTGTGGGAATGTGGGGGGGAATAAGAAGAAGGGATTGCAGACGGGAATGCTTAAGATTGGATCTTGGAATATTAATGGGATGAATAGTCCTGGGAAAAGAAGTATTGTTTTTCGAGAATTGAAGAAAATGAGGTGGGATATTTGTTTACTAGAGGAGACTCATTTAAGATCTAGAGATGTGAGACTTTTGGAGAACCCATTATTTGAACAAGTTTGGACACACCAAGGGCAAGACCCTGCTAAAAAAAAGGGAGGAATAGCAATTTTAGTGAAGAAGGGTTTGGGCTTGGTTATAGAAGAGGTATACCAAGACTTATTGGGGAGATGCCTAGCATTGAAAGGAAACCTACAGGGACAAAGAGTAACAATAGTGAATGTTTATGGTCCTAATATAGCTCAAATTGAATTATATCAGTCTTTACAGCATGAATTATTATTATTCCTTCAGGGGGTGATAATTTTAGGGGGGTTTTTAATATGTTCTCAAATGGATGATTATATCATTCTAAAGGAGGTAGAGATTCAATTAGGGGACACAATTGGGTTTTTCGAACATTTATGCATTCGTTGAGTTTGATAGACTGTTGGCGCCTTTTGCATGGAACCCAGCGAGACTACTCATTATTCTCATGTACATCAAACTTATACTAGGATAGATGGATTGTGGGTTCATAGGAATCAATGGGGGAAGATTAAGAAGGCTGAGATAGGAAGCATTCAGATCTCTGACCATGCCCCAGTGTGGGTGAAATGTATTGGGTTGACATCTGGGGGAAAAATCTATAATTGGAAACTTAATGATTCTTTGCTTAATATCCCAGAAGTGGAAAAGGAAATTCTTTGGAGTATAGATGAATATTTGGAGTTTAATGATAAGGAGGAAGTATCGAATGGGATTCTATGGGATGCTTTAAAATCAGTCTTACGGGGTGTTTTTATTAAATGGGGAGCTTGATTGAAACATCGACAAACTCAAGTCCAGTTACATCTAAGAGAGCGTTTATTTTCCCTGGAAATGTCACATAAAAGTACATTGAACCCACAAACGCTGGCACAAATACGACGGGTAAAGGGGGAATTGTTACAACTTCAGATGGAAAAGTTTAATTATATACGAGAGCGCTTTCGGTCTTATAAATATGAACATAGTAATAAAAGTAGTGCTCAATTGGCCCGTTATATTAAAATTAAACAGGCAAAAGCATCTATTACAGCGATTCGAGATAATAGGAGACAAATACAGGTTACAGATAAGGACATAGGTAACTCCTTCCTGGAATATTATCGACAGCTGTACAACCCTGACGAAAACGGAAAAAAAGCTGAGGTGCAGTATTTTTTAGATAAGGTAGACTTGCCAGTGTTATCGCTTGATGAATAAGTTACTTAATGAACCAGTCTCTATGGGGGAAGTAATGGAGGTTATTCGGAAGGTAAAAACTGGTAAATCTCCAGGACTAGATGGCTATATGGGCTACTTTTATAAGAAATTTGGACTACAAGTGGCACCATCCAAGGGTTTTGAAGGAATTAAAGGAGGAGATAGCGGAACTACTGCAGCAAATTTGCAACCTATCCCTGAAAACAGGCATAATCCCGGAGGATTGGAAGATAGCCAACGTCACGCCCATCTTTAAAAAGGGATCAAGAGGTGACCTGGGAAACTACAGACCAGTGAGTCTGACCTCGGTTCCAGTGAAAATGGCGGAAGCACTGGTAAAATAAATCATCGATGAACATTTCGAAAGAAACGAACTTCTGATAACAAGCCAACATGGTTTCGTGCCTAACCAACTTATTGCACTTCTTCGAAGGAATTAAAAAACGGATGGACAGAGGAGACCTCATAGACATCATATACCTTGATTTCCAAAAAGCCTTTGACAAGGTGCCTCACGAGAGTCTACTCCGGAAACTGAAGAACCATGAGGTGGATGGAGACATACATAGATGGATCAGAAACTGGTTGGCGGGTAGGAAACAGAGGGTAGGGGTGAAGGGCCATTACTCGGACTGGATGAGGGTCACGAGTGGTGTTCCGCAGGGCTCGGTGCTCGTGCCGCTGCTATTTAATATATTCATAAATGATCTAGAAACAGGGACGAAGTGTGAGATAATAAAATTAGCGGACGATACAAAACTATTAGTGGAGCTGGGACTAAAGAGGAATGCGAAGAATTGCAAAGGGACTTGAACAAACTAGGGGAATGGACGACAAGATGGCAGATGAAGTTCAACGTTGAGAAATGTAAAGTGTTGCATGTGGGAAGCAGAAACCCGAGGTACAACTATACGATGGGAGGGATATTACTGAATGAGAGTACCCAAGAAAGAGACTTGGGGGTAATGGTGGACATGACAATGAAGCCGACGGCACAGTGTGCAGCGGCCGCTAAGAAAGCAAATAGAATGCTAGATATAATCAAGAAGGGTATTACAACCAGGACAAAAGAAGTTATCTTGCCGTTGTATCGGGCGATGGTGCGTCCGCATCTGGGGTACTGCATCCAATATTGGTCGCCGTACCTTAAGAAGGATATGGTGATACTCGAGAGGGTTCAGAGGAGAGCGACACGTCTGATAAAAGGGATGGAAAACCTTTCATACGCTGAGAGATTGGAGAAACTGGGTCTCTTTTCCCTGGAGAAGAGGAGACTTAGAGGGGATATGATAGAGACTTATAAGATAATGAAGGGCATAGAGAGAGTGGAGAGGGACAGATTCTTCAAACTTTCAAAAAAAAATAAAAGAACAAGAGGGCATTCGGAAAAGTTGAAAGGGGACAGATTCAAAACGAATGCTAGGAAGTTCTTCTTTACCCAATGAGTAGTGGACACCTGGAATGCGCTTCCAGAGAGCGTAATAGGGCAGAATTTAAGAAAGGATTGGACAATTTCCTGCTGGAAAAGGGGATAGAAGGATATAAATAGTGGATTACTGAACAGGTCCTGGACCTGTTGGGCCGCCGCGTGAGCGGACTGCTGGGCATGATGGACCTCAGGTCTGACCCAGCAGAGGCATTGCTTATGTTCTTATGTTATGTTCATTGTTAGTGCGTATAATTAATGTGATCCCAGAAGGAGGCTATTTATTTGACTCCATGAGGGAAGCAAGTATAGTGGTTCTTTTGAAACCGGGGAGGGACCCGTTAAGTTGTAGTTCGTATAGACCTATTTCTTTGTTGAATGTGGATGTTAAAATTATAGCAAAAGTTTTGGCTCTATGACTAGGTAAATTACTCCCTAACTTGATTCATATAGATCAGTCTTGTTTCATACAACAGAGACAAGTGGGTGCCAATATTCGACGCACTTTACATTTGATGTGGCATGTAAAGAAAAATCGGGAACGGGCAATGTTGATGGCAATCGATGCTGAGAAAGCTTTCGATCGGGTATCCTGGGATTTTCTGTGGGTGGTAATGGAAAAGATGAATCTGCGGGGACCCTTTAATGCATGGGTTCAAGCATTATATCAGGAGCTCCGAGCATGTCTTCGGATTAATCAAACCTATTCAGATTTTTTTTCCATTGCAAGGGGTACACGTCAGGGTTGCCCGCTTTCACCATTGCTCTTTGCCTTGTCCATAGAATCACTAGCGATATTTATTCGGAATCATCCCCGATTTAGGGGGATCCAGATTGATGGTATTGAGCATCATATAGCTTTATTTGCAGACGATATTCTTTTATATATAGGAGAGCCAGAACATATAGTGGGACCCTTACTACAAATTTTTGAAGAATTTGGAGAAGTATCTGGATTTAAGATCAATTTAGGTAAGACGGAAATCATGAATCTTACTTTAGAATTATCAAAAGTTGTGGAACTGCAGTGCCTATTCCCATTTAAATGGACAACTAAGGATATAAAGTATTTAGGCATTCACTTATCAATGGATTCGGATACTTTATATGAGGCTAATTATGAACTGATTCTTCGGAAAATTCGGACAGATTTACAACGCTGGAATGGGTTATGGCTCTCTTGGGGGGGACGTATTGCTGTCCTCCAGATGAACGTGCTACTTCAATTATTATTTTTGTTTCAGACTCTTCCGATCCCCCTACCCACTCGATTGTTTGAGATCTTACAGGCAGAATTTAGAAAATTTATCTGGGCAAATAAAACACCTAGAATTTCTCAGAGGGTGATGTGGGTAGATAGAGCTCGAGGGGGAAAAGGGGTTCCTAATCTTAGATGGTATTATCAAGCAGCACAAATATGGATGACATTGGATTGGGAATTGAATAAACATATATGGGGAGTCTTGATAGAACAGTCCCTAATCCCTCAGCACAGTTTGTCTACTGGACTCTGGTCCTCACAAACAATTCGACAGTGGAAATTGGAAACCGATAATCCCTATATATTACATTTACTCACATTGTGGGGTAAATTGAGAAAAGAATGTAATTATGGGGTAATATCTTCTACCCTGGTTTCGCTGAGGGACGAACCCCAATTTAAGGTGGGTAAAACTAATCCAGTATTTGAAAGATGAGAACAGAACGGCTTGACCACCTTTCAAGACTTTTTATGTATAGGGACCTTGATCTCATTTGAAGCTCTATTACGTATCCCAGGGGTAAAACCGGGGGACTACTTGGCACAAGTAAAACATTATGTGGTGACCCAAGGTTGGGATAAGATATCGTTCTCTGAAACTGAGCATTTAGAAAAATAATGGGTAACATTACAGAAGGTGCCTAGGACCATTTCAGTTATTTATAAATACTTACAGGGGAGAGAAATGCCTAAATTGAATTTTCGACAAAGTTGGGAAAGAGATCTGCACTGTGTATTTACTGTTAAAAAGGGATCTATTTAACTGGGCATCATCCATACTTATAACTGGAATTTACCAGGAAAATATGGGTCACATTCTAATCACACCCATCCCCAAAGACCAGAAGACCTCACTCACTTTGACGTCCAACTACAGACCCATTGCGAGCACCCCCTTCTTCACCAAAATATTAGAAGGATTGGTAAACCTGGAACTTGTAAATCACTTAGAAAAATTCAATCTCTTAAATGACCATCAATCAGGTTTTAGAAAAGGATTCAGCACTGACACAGTCCTTGGCTCTCTCCTTAATCATCTATACAATCTCTTCAGTCATGGCACCAGCGCCCTGATCTTACAATTAGACTTTAGTAGCGCTTTTGATCTAGTGGACCATGAAATAATGCTCACGTGTCTAGATGCAATGGGAATATCGGGAAGTGTGTGGACCTGGTTTCAAGGCTTTTTAACTAAACGATCATATCAAGTGGTCAACGATGGGAATTACTTGGAATCCTGGAAAAGCCCCTCAGGAGTCCCTCAAGGCTCCCCATTATCTCCCACCTTGTTTAACATATATATCTCCTCCCTAGGTCACCTACTGCAAAAGTTAAATCTAATATATTACATTTATGCAGATGACATCTCTATATTAATTCCAATAATAAATGTGACGAATGCCACATCCAAACACATCTCCTTCATTATGACGGAAATTGAACAATGGACCACAAACTTTAAATTGAAACTAAACTCAGAAAAAACAAAAATTTTCCTGGCTAGCCCAAAGGAAAAAATCACCACAACAGCAATACAAATAAATGGTCACGACCATCCAATATTAAAAACTATAAGAATATTAGGAGTCACTCTAGATACCAAATTAACTATGACCGATCACATAAACTCGGTGACAAAAAAATGGTTCTCCACTCTTTGGAAACTGAAAACCATAAAAAAAATATTTCGACCTTCTATCCTTAAGATTATTGGTTCAGTCACTGATTCTGTCCACCCTGGACTATTGTAATATCATCTACTTGGGGATACCTAAAAAAACCGTAAGAAAACTGCAAATAATTCAAAACACGGCCGTCCGCTTAATATTTGGACTAAAGAAAAGTGATCACGTTAGTCCCTTTTACAAACGGCTGCACTGGTTACCAATCGAAGAAAGAATTCTATTCAAGTTCTCCTGCTTTTGATATAAATTAATCTGGGGAATGGCCCCTAATTACTTCCTACCTCACTTCGAATTCTATTCCCTCATTAGATCTACTAGAAATCACAAGATGTTTGCATACCCAAAAATCGTTGGCTGCAGATATCGAACCTTCCTGGACAGAACTTTCAAGTTTCAAGCTGGTAGACAACAATCGGCTAGGCTATCTCATCGATACTGCCAAGTTGACCTACAGCATCTTTCGGAAAGAACTAAAGACCACTTTGTTTAAGAAATTCTTGTCCTAGCCAGACACTCTCCCGCGAACATAACTTCAACACCTTATCCTGAATTTCTTCCTCACACTAGGTATCCACATTCCCTGTCTACTAAAATTCCCTCTTCATAATTGTATCCTGATGTTCGCTGATGTTAGACTATTTTCAATTGTAAGATGTAAAATAATTATTTATATATTACTTGTTTGAATATTCATATTTATCTCTATCTCTACCTCTGTCTTTATATTTTTATCTTACTTCTCATAAATTGTTTCTTCAGGTACTTTAGTTAGATTGTGAGCCTTTGGGACAGTTAGGGAATTTTCCAAGTACCTATCTTATTTATTTTTTATCTATTGTATCTTTTAATGCATCATTTTTGTAAACCGCTTAGAAACCTCACGGTTATTAGCGGTATATAAGAATTAAATTAAAATTAAATTAAAGAATGGGACACCATTTGTGCTGAGGTGTGTAGAATATCTGTCTGTACATTGATTCAAGAAAATGCTTATAAAGTGTTGAGTTGCTGGTATTATACTCCAGAACGACTTCATAAGAGTTACCCTCAGATCTCAGCTAGTTGTTGGCATTGTCATAATACTGAAGGCAATTTTCTCCATATATGGTGGGAGTGCCCTATATTAACACCTTGTTGGAATATAGTAGTGAATTCCTTGTCCCAACTATTAAGGGTTTCGGTTCCCAATACTCCCCAATGCTGTTTATTAGGGTTATCCACTATCTGTGTGAATAAATGGCAAATACTTTTATTACGCATGGGGCTAGCAGCGATTAGATGTTTTATAGCTGCTTACTGGAAACAGCCCCTGGTACCAGCCGAACATGAATAGAGAGTGAAATTTTTAATGTTAGCGAAGATGGAAATTTATGTAGCCAAGCGTCGAGGGTATTATCAACAATCGTTAAAAACCTGGATTGTTATCACTAAGAAATTAAAATTTTTTGAAGGTATAGTAATATGAAGAGATCTAGATTCTAATATATATTTGATATTAGGGTGGGGGTTGGATTGACTTGGGTTAATATATGGGCATAAGTATCTATTTTTGTTAATATTAAGGATGTTAATATATTATAAAAGTGGATTTTTCCACTCTATGTTTTTATTATATTTAAAATTTCAATAAAAATATCTTAACAGAGAAAAAAAAAGATATGATTGTGGATATCCAGAAATTTGGAAAGAAAGAGAAAGTGCTGCTCTTGGGAGATTTCAACCTGCTGGATGCTGACGGGAAAGTTCCATCTGTGGGATCGGAAAGAAGTAGGGAGATTGTGGATGCCTTTCAAGAGGCTCTGCTCAGACAAATGGTGACGGAACCCACGAGAGAAAAAGCGATATTGGATCTGGTCCTCACAAATGGGGAGAGTATCTCTAATGTTTGATTGGGTGCCCACCTGGGATGTAGCGATCATCAAACGGTTTGGTTTGATATAACAGCTAAAGTGGAGTGCAGCTGCAAAAAACTTAAAAGTCCTAGATTTCAAAAATATGGACTTTAATAAAATGGGAGAGTACCTGAAGAAAGAGCTGTTAAGATGGGAGGACATAAGCGAAGTGGAAAAACAGTGGTCTAAGCTGAAAGGAGCAATAAAAATGGCTATGGACCTTTATGTGAAGAAAATAAATAAAAACAAGCGAAAAAGGAAACCAATATGCCATATTTTTCACTCCATAAGATGCACCTGACCATAAGACATATTCACCTGTACAGGAGGAAAAAACAAGAAAAAATATTCTGAACCAAATGGTGTGCCCTATACCCTATCCCCCCTCTGGTGGTCTAGTGGTAGGCTGGCACAGGGTACAGGGCACATCTAGTGGTAGGCACGTGTAGTAGCCAGCCAACTAGCCCCTAGCCAGTCCCAAGCCAGCTACACTGCACGTCTAATGATAGGCATGTGTAGTGGCAGCCAGCCAGTCCCAAGGCAGCGAGCCAACCAGCCAACCTACCCCAAGCCAGCTCCCAGCGAACACCAAGCCAGCCAGCCAGTCCCATGGTAGCCAGTCAGCCCCAAGGCAACCATCCAGCCCACCCCAAGCCCACCATCCCAAAGGCAAAGGCAAGCACAACCCCCTCCCCCCCAGGTACCTTTTTTTCCCATCCCGGCGATCCAGCGTGCTTTCTATGCTCCTACCTCGGTTCCCCTGCTCCCTTTCGGCAGCAGCACAGTGGTGCACGAGGCAGATGCGCACTGCACTTCAAATGGCTGCCTGTCAGTTCTTGTCCCGCAAGAGCTGACAGGCAGCCATTTGTAGAGCAGCGAGGGACCAAGCAGATACACTAAAAACGTGCGCCTGCCTCGTGCACCGCTGTGCTGCTGCTGCCAGAAGAGAGCAGGGAAACCGAGACAGGAGCGCGGAAAGCGCGCTGGATTGCCGGGATGGGAAAAAAAGGTACGGAAGTTTTTGGTTTTATTTTTACATTCGTTCCTTAAGACATACCCTTATTTCCACCCCCTTTTTGGGGAGTGAACTTGGAGACAAAACATGAGTTCTCCAAACTAGTGGCGGAAAAAATAAAGGCAAAAGAGTTGGCATTCCTGAAATATAAAAATACCCAAGAAAAGGAGTACAGAAAGGACTACCAGGTGCAACTGAAAGAAGCCAAGAGAGAGATACATCTGGCGAAAGTGCAGGTGGAAGAGCAAATGGCTAAAATGTAAAAAAAGGGAGACAAAAATTATTTCAGATATAGTACTGAAAGGAGGAAGATGAAAAATGGAATTGTGAAACTAAAAGATACTATGAACCAATATGTGGAGAGTGATGAGGAAAAAGAAAACATGCTAAACAAATACTTCTGTGTTCACGGAAGAAAATCTTGGAGAAGGATCGAGATTGTCTGGCGAAGTTGCACAAGAAAATGGAGTAGATTCTGCGCCGTTCATGGAGGAAACTGTTTATGAACAACTTGAAAAACTGAAGGTAGACAAAGCGATGGGACCAGACAGGATACATCCCAGGTTACTAAGGGAGCTCAGAGAGGTTCTGGCGAGTCCTATTAAAGACTTGTTCAACAAATCTCTGGAGACGGGAGTGGTTCCTGGGGATTGGAGGAGAGCGGATGTGGTCCCTATTCACAAAAGTAGTCACAGGGATGAAGCAGGAAACTACAGGCCGCTGAGCCTCACTTCGGTTGTTGGAAAAATAATGGAAGTGTTGCTGAAAGAAAAGGATAGTGTACTTCCTTGAATCATATGGGTTACAGGATCCGAGGCAACATGGCTTTACAAAAGGTAAATCGTGCCAAACGAACCTGATTGAATTTTTTGATTGGGTGACCAGAGAGCTGGATCGAAGACATATGTTAGATGTAATTTACTTAGATTTCAGCAAAGCCTTTGATACGGTTCCTCATAGGAGGCTGTTGAACAAACTTAGAAGGGCTGAAGTTAGGACCCAAAGTGGTGAACTGGGTTAGAAACTGGCTGTCGGACAGATGCCAGAGGGTGGTGGTTAATGGAAGTCGCTCGGAGGAAGGAAAGGTGAGTAGTGGAGACCCTCAGGGTTCGGTGCTGGGGCCGTTCCAGTTCAATATGTTTGTGAGTGACTGCTGAAGGGTTAGAAGGAAAGGTTTGCCTTTTTGCAGATGATACTAAGATTCGACACCAAGGAAGAAGTGGAAAACATGAAAAAGGATATGCAAAAGTTAGAGGAATGGTCTAATATCTGGCAACTAAAATTCAATGCAAAGAAATGCAGAGTAATGCATTTGTGGATTAGTAAATGGAAGGAGCCACATCTACTGAGAAGTTAGAGACTGATATGCACAGATGAGGAGAGGAACCATGGGGTGATAGTCTGAAGATCTAGAGGTGAAGAAACAGTGTGACAAAGCGGTTGCTGTTGCCAGAAGGATGCTGGGCTGTATAAAGAGAGGCGTGACCAGTAGAAGAAGGTGTTGATGCCCCTGTACAGGTCATTGGTGAGGGTCTCACTTGGAATATTTTGGAGACCATATCTGGCAAAGGACAGAAGAAGACTTGAAGCTGTTCAGAGGAGGGCAACAAAGATGGTAGGAGGTTTGTGCCAAAAGACATATGAGGAGAGACTGGAAGCCCTGAATATGTACACCCTAGAGGAAAGGGGAGATATGATTCAGACATTCAGATTCTTAAAAGGTATTAACAGAACAAAATCTTATCCAGAGAAAAGAAAATGGTAAAACCAGAGGACATAATTTGAGGTTGAGGGGTGGTAGACTCAAGAGCAATGTAAGGAAAATCTTTTTTACAGAGAGGGTGGTGGATGCCTCCCGAAGGAGGTGGTAGAGATAACGGTGAGAGAGTTCCAAAAAGGTGAGAGGATATCAAATCAGGAAAAAGCGTGAGAGGATATCGAATCAGGAAAAATTAAGGCCATTACTGGGCAGACTTGCATGGTCTTTGTTCATATATGGCCGTTTGGTTGAGGATGGGCTGGGGAGGGCTTCGATGGCTGAGATGGTTTAGATAGGCTGGAGTGAGCTTTGATGGCGACTTCAGTAGATGGAACCTAAGCACAATACCGGGCAGAGGTTTGAGTTCTGGCCTAGCAATAGCTAAGAAGAAGGAAAATTTAAATTAATTCAGTAATTTATATTTAAATGATTGTTATTGAACCAAAAACAAAACACAAAGCGATAACAAACGGCCAACAGTGCAAGGCTCATAAAAACAATTTCTCAACTTATCAAAATACACCCACCTATCCCCCTCCCGGAGTCCTCGTCACTAGAAAGCATACAGGATAATATATTGAAAAGCTAGAGAACATGGAAAGTACAAACGATCAGCAGTTCAAAGTATGACTCCTGGCCACAGAAGTCATAGTGTTCCAGAAGGGCTCCCAAGTGGCCGTGAAACTCAGGCCCGGAGCAGAGGAAAGGTCAGAAACACCCCTGCGCTCCCAGTTCAGCAGAACAATCATCCGAGTCCTCCACAGTGTGATAGTAGGGGCCTCCTGTTCCAGCCATCGCAGTAGTATACATTTCAAAGCAGTCAAAACTAACCATCGAAGAAAGGAGCTTGTGCCTGGCTGCTGAGGATAGTGAGATGGAAGCTCCCCCAAAAGCAAAGTGGGTGAAGATCTGATAGTCATCTTCCGGACACTGCCAATATAAAGGAAAAGTCTGGTCCAGAAGGCTTGGATGGTTGGACAAGACCAGAACATGTGGCCCAGGGTGGCATCCGGATGGCCACATTTATCACAAGTTGCAGTGGGTCGAAACTTTGTCCGACATGCCCATCTAGGTGATACATACAGACGGAATAACAATTTATAGTGCATTTCTCAAAAATACATAATTTCCTCAAAGAGGGCAATTTTTGTAAAGCATTCAAAACAATATCATCAGGCAATATCACATTAAGATCTTGTGACCAAGAAGCCTGAAGTTTAGCAAAGTCAGGCAAGAGAGTCTCATCCTTCATATCCCGATGATGGAATTTGAAGGGTACTTTCCTTTGGGAGCCAAAGGTATAGGCCGTAGACAGTAATTTTTGCCTACCAAAACACAAGTTTTCCGTCTTCAAGGAAGCCACATAATGCCGGATCTGCATATAAGCAAACCAGTCTGTACTGGCCAGACCATGGTCCTGACACAACTGCGTGAAAGATTTCATTGTGCCATCCTCCTCCACCAGTTGAAACAAGAATGTCAACATCCTTGCCTCCCAGCACGCAAACCATGAGCCCTCTATGCCAGGTAAAAAGTCCCTATTAAATCTTGTAGGTAAAAAGGGGAACTCATGGGTGCTGATATTATGAAATCTACAGACCCATTTCCAGACCTTATGTAACGGCAAGCAAAACACCTGTGTTAACCAGATTAGAAGAGTGAGGGAGACTGAGTGAAAGTAAGCACTGAAATGTTTCTTCTGAAAACAAGCCGGTTCCAAAGGAGTGTTAGTAAAATCAGCAGTGCTGCAAAAGATGCATAATTGCATACCACATCCGATAGTGAGATATCTAAGGATCAAGAGGCCTAAACCCCCTTTATAATAAGGTCTAGCAGCTTGACAGTAGGAAAGCCGGGCCCAACGACCATGCCAAAGAAAATGTTGAATTAAACGAATGAATTAAGTCTCAACCCTACATAGCAAATACAACGGGAGAACTTGAAAGACATAAAGCCAAGTGGGAATCACAATTATGTTAAGTAACACAACCTGTCCCAAGAGGAAAAGCATGCCACAAGCACAATTTGGTCGTCAGAGATCTCAACAACGGCTCCATATTAAGCGCATACAAAGTAGATAGGTCCAAGGGAATATGGATGCCTAAATATTTAAGTGAGGCAGAGCCCACTGTAAAGAGAAAATCTCCCTCCTACCAAAGGCGAATGGCAACATGAGACGGCAAGGCAACCAACTTGTCAAGATTGATGGAAAGACCCAAATAGAATTCATATTCAGCGATCAGATCTAAAGTGATAGAACATAAAAACATAAGTAATGCCTCTGCTGGATCAGACCAGAGGTCCATCATGCCCAACAGTCCGCTCACACGGCGGCCCATCAGGTCCAGGACCTGTAGAGTAATCCTCCATCTATACCCTTCTATCCCCTTTTCCTTCAGGAAATCATCCAATCCCTTCTGTTAGGAGACTTCAATATGCCTGATGTGGATTGGAACACACTTTCCTCTGCGACCAGCAGCAGCAGAAGGCTATTAACCTCTTTAATAGGAGCAAGACTCAGGCAAATGGTATTAGAGCCAACTAGGGATCAGGCGATACTGGACCTGTTACTTACCAATGGAGAAAGTGTCACAGAGCTTGGTGGGCGACACATTGGCCTCCAGTGACCACAACATGGTATGGTTCAATCTCAGGAAAGAATTCACTAAATCTAACACATTAACCAAGGTCCTCAACTTCAAGGACATAAACTTTGAAGGCATGGGAGATTTCATCCACCAGGCACTGCAAAACCAAGCAGAAACAGATAATGTAGAGGAAATGTGGACAACTCTGAAAGCTACCATACAAGAAGCAACCAACCGCTATATAAAATCAGTAAGTAAACGGCGAAGAAACAATAAACCACAGTGGTTCTCTGCGGATATCACAGACCTCATAAAAAAGAAAAAAAGAGTGTTCATCTCCTACAAGCAATCAGGGAAGCAGGACTCTAGGGAAGACTATCTGGCCAAGTCAAGAGCCGTCAAAACGGCAGTCAGAGATGCCAAATTCCGAATGGAGGAGAATCTAGCGAAGAACATCAAGAAAGGTAATAAATCCTTCTTCAGGTATATTAGTAACAGACACGCAGATGGGATAGTACGCCTTAGGAAACCAGACGGAAACTATGTAGAATCGGACTCCGATAAAGCTAAACTTTTAAATGAATACTTCTGCTCAGTCTTCACCTGCGAGGCGCCGGGATCCGGCCCTCAGCTGCAGACAAAGCTCGGTAGACCCGTTACGCAACTTCGAGTTTACGCCCAGCAGTGTCTACTGTGAGCTATCAAGACTCAAGGTTAACAAAGCAACGGGGCCAGACAACCTACACCCCAGGGTGCTCAGGGAGTTGAGTGATGTCTTGGCGGAACCGCTGTCCGCGCTCTTCAATCTTTCCCTTAGTACAGGAAGAGTCCCCTTGGACTGGAAAACAGCAAACGTCATTCCACTCCACAAAAAAGGATGCAGGACGGAGGCTGCGAACTACAGGCCGGTGAGTCTCACATCAATATTGAGCAAACTAATGGAAACTCTAATCAAACGCCAATTGGATCCTGAATGAGGAGAATCTACGGGATCCCCGTCAACATGGATTTACAAAGAGAAGGTCCTGCCAGTCCAACCTTATCAGCTTCTTTGACTGGGTAACAAGGAAGCTGGATAAGGGGGAGTCCCTAGACATCGTGTACTTGGACTTCAGCAAAGCATTCAATAGCGTACCTCACCGCAGGTTGTTGAGTAAGATGAATTCTATGGGATTAGGTGACACATTGACTGTATGGGTTAAGGACTGGCTTGGAGGTAGACTTCAGAGGGTGGTGGTGAATGGTACCCCCTCCGAAACGATGGAGGTGATCAGTGGAGTGCCACAAGGCTCAGTCCCGGGCCCGATCCTATTCAATATCTTTGTAAGAGACTTGGCTGAGGGGCTTCGAGGTAAAATTACGTTATTCGCCGATGACACCAAACTATGCAACATAGTAGGCAAAAGCACAGTGCCCGACAGTATGACAATCCTATATGCACCAATTAGAACTTTAAGATTCATACAGCATCAGCAAACAGGGCAAAATGGGAATCTACCAAAAAAAAAATCTTTTTATTTCATTGCTCCTCGATTGTAGAGTCTACCCTGAGACTTAAGGCTAGAAACAAATATTAAAGCATTTAAAACCATGCTGAAAACTTTCTATTTTCAAGAAGCATTTGGAGCAGATCAAGATGTTGGACTGGAAAACAGCTAACGTCATTCCACTCCACAAAAAGGGATGCAGGACGGAGGCTGCAAATTATAGACCGGTGAGTCTCACATCGATAGTGAGTAAACTTATGGAAACACTAATCAAACACAAATTAGATATGATCCTGAACGATGAGAATCTTCGAGATCCCCATCAACCAATCCAATCTAATCAGCTTCTTTGACTGGGTAACAAAAAAGCTGGATATGGGGGGAGTCCCGATCCTATTCAATATCTTCGTAAGAGACTTGGCTGAGGGGCTTCGAGGTAAAATTACGTTATTCGCCGATGATGCCAAACTATGCAATACAGTAGGCAAGAGCACAACAGACAAAAGCACAGTGCCCGACACAAACTCAACGCCCGACAGTATGACGCATGACCTACTCCTACTGGAGCATTGGTCCAGGACCTGGCAACTAAGTTTCAATGCCAAAAAATGTAAGGTCATGCACATTGAAAGCAAAAATCCATGCAAGACTTACCCTTAATGGTGAAACCCTAGCGAGGACTGCAGTAGAATGTGACTTGGAGGTGATCATCAGTGAGGACATGAAGACTGCCAATCAAGTGGAGAAAGCTTCATCTAAAGCTAGACAAATCATAGGCTGTATCCGTAGGAGTTTCGTCAGCCGTAAGCCCGAGGTCATAATGCCATTGTACAGATCCATGGTGAGACCCCATCTGGAATACTGTGTACAATTCTGGAGGCCACATTACCGCAAAGATGTACTTAGAGTTGTTGGTTCAGCGAATGGCCACCCGGATGGTCTCAGGACTCAAAGATCTCCCATATGAGGAACGGCTGGATAAATTGCAGCTATACTTACTCGAGGAACGCAGAGAGAGGGGAGACATGATCGAGACGTTCAAATATCTCACGGGTCGTATCGAGGTGGAAGAGGATATCTTCTTTTTCAAAGGTCCCATGGCAACAAGAGGGCATCCGTGGAAACTCAGGGGTGGAAAATTGCATGGTGACACCAGGAAATATTTCTTCACCGAAAGAGTAGTTGATCGCTGGAATAATCTTCCACTACAGGTAATTGAGGCCAGCAGTGTGCCTGATTTTAAGACACAATGGGATCGTCACATGGGATCTCTTCACAGAGGAAGGTAGGGGAGGGTCATTAGTGTGGGCAGACTGGATGGACCGTGGCCCTTTTCTGCCCTCAGTTTCTATGTTTCTTGAACCCCAAAACTGTACTTTGTCCTATCATGCCCTCTGGAAGCGCATTCCAGGTGTCCACCACCCTCTGGGTGAAGAAGAACTTCTTAGCATTGATTCTGAATCTGTCCCCTTTTAATTTTTCCAAATGCCCTCTCATTCTTGTAGTTTTCGAAAGTTTGATGAATCTGTCCCTCTCCACTTTCTCTATGCCCTTTATGATCTTGTAAGTCTCTATCATATCCCCTCAAAGTCTCTACTTCTCCAGGGAAAAGAGCCCCAGTTTCTCCAATCTTTCAGCGTATGAAAGGTTTTCCATACCTTTTATCAAGCGTGTCGGTCTCTTCTGAACCCTCTCGAGTATTGCCATATCCTTCTTTAGGTACGGCGACCAATATTGGACGCAGTACTCCAGATGCGGGCGCACCATCGCCCGATACAACGGCAGGATAACTTCTTTCATTCTAGTTGTAATACCCTTCTTGATTATACCTAGCATTCTATTCGCTTTCTTTGCGGCCGCTGTGCACTGTGCCGACGGCTTCATTGTCTTGTCCACTATTACCCCCAATTCCCTTTCTTGGGGACTCTCACTCTGACAGTCCTCCCATCGTGTAGCTGTACCTCGGGTTTCTGTTTCCTACATGCAAGACTTAGGTAGAGAACATGCCGGCTCCATAATGATCAACATTAAATCATCAGCGAAGGCCAATGTTTTAAGTTCTTGGCCCGTTATAAGCACTCCACTAACCTCCTCAAATTGCCACAGAGTACACAATAAAGGCTCCAAAGTGAGGATGAAAAGTAGAGGGGAAAGGGGAAAAGGGACAGCCTTGGCGCAGGCTGAACTTAATAGGAAAAGTATCAGAAAGGGACCCATTGACCAAAAGAGAGGCCATCAGATTAGCATAAAGAGAGTGCAACGCTTCTTGATAAAACCCAGAGATACCAATATAATCTAATGTTTGGAATAGATGAGACATTATCAAATGCCTTGGCCTCATCAAGGCTTACAAACAATGTCGGTACATCAACAGATTGAGCATGGGCAAGGGCCAGCAGAATTTTGCACATGTTTAAAACTGATTGCCTTCCCAGGACAGAGCCCACTTGGTCCCCATGGACCAAGGCTGGGAGATAGAAAAGGAGTCTATCCGCAAGAATGCAGGAGCAAAGTTTAAGATCAACATTGATCAAAGAAATTGGATGATAAGAGCCTGGCAGATCAGCCGGTTTACCAGACTTCAGTAGCAAAGCAATCATAAGAACATAAGAATTGCCGCTTCCTTTATGAAATTATATTTCAAATTTTCAAAAAATCCGTTCTACAGTAAAAGAATATGGGCATACCCAGATGTGACAAAAATTACTCAAGAAAGAAGGAAACAGTTCCTTTCTTTAAGACAAGATATAATATCCCTGGGTGCTTCTTTCCTTCTGGCTTACCCCTGTAAATGTACACCCAAATTAAATATGTGTTTTTTTACCAGATCAGTTAAAATCTTTCTTGGAGCTGAAAAAAGATAGCTTGATGAAGTATACACAGGTGCAATAAATTAATGGTAGCAAATTTTTCGAATTAGTGTGAAGCCTTACTTATTTTATGTAAATTGATTTATTCTCTCATATTATGTAGGCTGCACTCCCCTTCAATTGTGGTCCAAGGAAGGATGTATAATTGTCGCCTGTAAATTTTTGTTGAATGTATATTAACATTATTCTACTGTATTTCTTTAACAAGAAGTTAATTTTCTTATAAAAATTTGGTGAAAATATAAATAAAGAATTAAAGAAAAAAAAAGAATTGCTGCTGCTGGGTTGGACCAGTGGTCCATCGTGCCCAGCAGTCTGCTCCCACGGCGGCCCTTAGATCAAAGACCAGTGCCCTACCTGCATATGTTTTGGTTTAGAAGGAACTTGTCTAACTTTGTCTTGAAACCCTGGAGGGTGTTTTCCCCTATAACAGCCTCCGGAAGAGCATTCCACCACCCTCTGGGTGAAGAAGAACTTCCTTACGTTCGTACGGAATCTATCCCCTTTTAACTTTAGAGAGTGCCCTCTCGTTCTTTCTACCATGGAGAGGGTGAACAACCTGCCTTTATCTACTAAGTCTATTCCCTTCATTATCTTGAATGTTTCAATCATGTCCCCTCTTAGTCTCCTCTTTTCAAGGGAGAAGAGGCCCAGTTTCTCTAATCTCTCACTGTACGACAACTCCTCCAGCCTCTTAACCATTTTAGTTGCTCTTCTCTGGACCCTTTCTAGTAGTACCGTGTCCTCCTTTAAATACGGCGACCAGTGCTGGATGCAGTATTCCAGGTGAGGTTGCACCATGGCCCAGTACAGCGGCATGATGACCTCCGATCTGTTCGTGATCCCCTTATTAATCATTCCTAGCATTCTGTTTGCCCTTTTCGCCGCCTCTGCACATTGCACGGATGGTTTCATTGGTTTGTCAACCAGTACTCCCAAGTCTCTTTCCTGGGGGATCTCTCCAAGTACTGGCCCCGACATCCTGTATTTGTATGTAAGATTTTTGTTTCCGACATGCATCACCTTCCACTTATCCACATTAAACTTCATTTGCCATGTCACTGCCCGTTTCTCGAAGGTCCCATTGCAATTCTTCGCAATCCTCCTACGTCCTCACTACTCTGAATAACTTTGTATCGAGGCATTATTGGCAACGCATGGAAAAGCACCCTTGTGCACAGCTGTGCAAGCAAAGGGCCGCAAATCTGGAGCTCTAAGATGCAGTAGAATTCCCCCGAAAACCCATCCGGGCCAGGGGTAGTTCCAAGTTTACTAGCTTTAATCGCCCTCTGTAGCTCAGCTGTTTGTAAGGGCCCATTTAACTGAGTAACATAAGATCAATCAGCCCAAAGGCAGACCTAATAAAAGACTGGATAGTTAATGAACAGTTAGGCTGCCTTTTCCTATTCGAAACCTGGCTATCCCCCTACTCGGACCCAAGCATTACAGAATTTTGCCCCAAGGGATACAAACTTGAATTAGTCTGCCGAGAAAAAAAGCGAGGGGGCGGTCTGGCCATCCTAGTAAAAAACAACCTTACCATCACTGTCCTAGACAAACACTCCACCCCACAATCAGACCTGCTTGTCGTCCAACTTTCCAGTAACTCACTCAAAGACACCCTAACCTGCATCCTCTGCTACATAGCTCCAGGAAAATGGAACACCACAAAACACGATCTTGAAGATTTCATCTTCCGGAATTCATTAACCTCAACACACAACCTGCTCCTCGGAGACATAAATCTCCACCTAGAAGACACCTCCTCCAAACAAGCTACTGACATAATCTCATACCTCAATGCACTCTCCTACCAAATTCTGTATCCTCAACCCACTCATGAAAAAGGCCACCAACTTGATATTGCAGCTTACATGTCCCAACACCCCCACGCACCAAACATTCTTATCTCCAATGGGGCCTGGCACCCCTTCCTCTGGTCAGACCACTTCAAATTCACCTTCAACATCAACTGGACTCAAAGCACAAACAAGCACGAAACCCACCAAACCTCATTCAAAACCCGACCAAAAATCGACCCTTCTACATTCTGGACCACAGTAGACCCCTCAATCGCCTCCATAGACCACAATGTATTCATTCACCAGTGGCGCTCCCTGAGCGAAACAACCTTGAACGGACTAGCCCCAGAAAAGACAAAACACAAACTGCAGATCTGCAGACAAATGGTTCGACACAGAACTTCTTCAACTAAAAAGACACTGCAGACAACTCGAAAGAGCATGGCAAAAAAAGAACCAAGAACCAACCAAAGTAGCTTGGAGAAACCTAATAAAACAATACAAGATCAAACTTAAGGAAAGACGAAGAGCTTATTACTCCAAACTAATAGGCACAGAATCCTTAGACACAAAGAAACTCTTCCAACTTGTGAAGAACCTCACCGACACTCAACCATTCCTAACCACTCAAGGAATCCACCCTCCAACGGCCACCCAACTAGCGGACCATTTCAAGAACAAGATCGCCAATATTAGAGCCTCCTTCAACAACTCACCAACCCTCCTAGACGAGATCATAATAAACCCTACAACAGAAGAAGCCACTGCAGCTGACAGGCACTGGTCCAACTTTACAAAGGTGCAATGGTTGGACATGAACCGGCTCTACAGAAAATACAGTCGAGCGTCATGCGACCTGAACAATTGCTCCTCATATTTACTGATAAATGCATCTCCTAAATTTAGAGCCTGCCTCTTGCAATGGATCCAAACAACTCTCACGGAAGGCCAATTTCCACAAGACCTAGGGGAAATCATAATCACCCCAATACTGAAAGATTCCAAAGGACCAATAGACACCCCCTCCAACTACCGACCCATCGCCTCAATTCCATTATATGTTAAACTAATAGAAGGTCTGGTTGCCAAATACCTCACCAACTACCTTGAAGACCACAACCTACTTCACCCAACTCAATCAGGGTTCAGATCGAACCACAGCACTGAGACACTGCTAGTTTCCCTTCTAGACATAGCCAGACAGCACCTTAGCAAAGGAAGAAGGATGCTGATAATTCAACTCGACCTCTCTGCCGCATTTGACCTGGTCGACCACGCTATACTTCTTCAGATATTAGAAGCAATAGGGATCTCAGGCGAAGTATACAACTGGTTTCAAGGATTCCTTAAAACAAGAACATACAGAGTAAAAACAAAGGATCTTATATCGGAGCCTTGGACCAATCCCTGCGGAGTACCCCAAGGTTCCCCACTGTCACCCATGCTCTTCAATCTTTACATTTCCTCCCTCGGTACCCTGTTAGACAAATTCAAAGTAACTTCATTCAGCTATGCAGACAATATCACCATACTCCTCCCCTTTGACACACAAGACCCCACCAAATCAGGCATCCTGGAAAAAACTCTAGAAGCAGTGGAAAAATGGATGACAGAACACAAACTGAAGCTCAACCCAGATAAAACTAAATTTCTACTGCTTGAAAAGGACAAAACCCCTTCTATAACTGAGCTAGAAATAAAAACCACCAAATATTCCTTACAACCCACTCTCAAACTCCTTGGAGTAACAGTAGACAGAGGTTGTACTCTTCAGGTGCAAATCAACAAAATCACACAAAAAGCATTCTTCACCATGCGCAACCTTCGCAAAATCAGAAAATTCTTTGAAAAAGAACAATTCAGACTCATAGTCCAATACCTAGTCCTAAGTCTATTGGATTATTGCAATATCCTCTACCTTTTCTGTCCCACCTACCTAATAAAACAACTATAGACAGTGCAGAACACTGCCCTCAGAATGATCTATTCCCTTGGAAAATTTGACCACATCACCAACGCCTTCCTAGACTCACACTGGCTTCCCATACAAGCCCACTTCCAATTCAAACTATACTGCATGTTATTCAAAACATTAAACGGAACGGCACCCACCCACCTAAACAACCGTAAAAACAGGAACCTCTCAACCAGACAGAGGAGAACCCAATCCCCTTTCTCCTACCCCCCTTTTAAAGGAACTAAACGCAAAAAGATGTATGACAACTTACTAGCAACACATGCAGCTAAACTGGATCCCACCATCACCAACCTACTGACAGCTTCAACTGACCTCAAGACTTTCCACAAAGAAATCAAGACCCTACTATTCAAGAAATTCACCCAAACGTCCTAATCCCTCCCTTTTCCCCTCTCACCCCCTCTTAGAATCATCTCATCATAATTGCTTTAGACCTTACGCCTTCAATTGTATTCCTCTTACTGGAAAAGTCCAGCTATCTTTTTTGTTGTACTAGGACCAACTTCTTTAATTGTATTTCTCTTCCTGGAAATGTCCAGCTATCTTTCTGATGTAATCCGCTTAGAACTGCAAGGTACAGGCGGAATATAAGCCAGTAATGTAATGTAATGTAATATAATGTCAGCCTCCTGCAAACGCGGCATTCCCGAGGAGGCCAAATAATCATTAACCAAATCAACCGGGGAAGTAGGCATATCCCCATACTGAGAAGCAAAATGATCATGCAAAATTCTAGCTATATCCTCTGTTCGAGAGACTGAATGGCCAAAATAGGCCACCTTACAGCATGTATATCGATCAATTTGGCCAAAAGTTTACCTGATTCCCGTAGTGCTGAAACTGCGGTAAGCAGACCACTTCTGATTACAAGAATGAAGCAGGGAATTTAGTGCGGCCTGAGCCACCAAGTACCTTGTAACCACCGATGGGGTGGGCCTCAGGTGCCTGCTTAGCCTCCTGCAAAGCCCATTCCAAGGTAACAATAGCTTTATTAATTCTCCTAAGTCTAGTGCAAGTGTAAGCTAAAATGTGACCCCTTAAAACCGATTTGATCCACTCGTTAATTATTTCCAAAATCGATTACTGCAATTCCCTTTTTTTCAATATACCGCAAAAAGAAAAAAGGAGGTTACAAATCATCCAAAACACTGCAGTCAAACTAATTTATAACGCAAAAAAATTTGACCATGTCACCCCTCTGTTGATAGACTCCCACTGGCTTCCTATTGCTCATCGAATCTCGTATAAAATATTACTGCTAGTTTTTAAATCTATGATCTATAATGAACCTCAGTTCATCACTAGACTGCTCATTCCATATAACGTTTCACGGACTCTTCGATCAGCTTCAAACAATCTGTTAACAGTTCCATCTTTAAAAATTATTGGTACTAGAAGACAAGACATATTTTCAATTATCGCCCCTACCTTATGGAACTCTATACCTCAGTACATTAGAGACATAAAGGACCTCATTTCTTTTAAAAGAGCTTTAAAAACCTATTTTTTCAAGGAAGCTTTTAACATATGAATCTCAGATTTACAAATTTATTTATTTATTTATTTTTTTTTTTTTTAACGCTAGGTTTAATATCCCATAATTTTGCTTTTTTCCCTTCCCTGAGTTATTTTTCCCTTAAATGTATATTTTCCTCTACAAATATATTGTAACTTTCCCCCTCTACCTTCTTGTTTCATGTGTGTTAACCCAGTATGTTTTTTTAATTTAAAGGTCAGTGTATTTCTATTTTACTTGAATTGTACATCGTTTAGGTATTTAATAAGCGATTTATCAAGCACTAATAAAACTTGGAAACTTAGAAGCAGGTCATTCTGATGCTGTGCATTATGTTGAACAAAATACTCCCACTGAGCTAGAAGAAATTTTTTTAACTCAGGATCCTTACTAAGAAAGGCGGCGAAACACCAATAGGACGAACGTATATAACTGGCATCCAACTGAATATCGACCCACACCGTAGCATGGTCAGAGACGTGAACAGTTTCCACTCGGGCTGCAGTAACCAGGATCCATGGGCACAGGACAAATGCGTATAGTCCCGTACCTCTGGATGGAGAAGCCTCCAGGGGGTCAATCAATTAATTCAGTAATTTAAAGAGTGGGTAAGGTTGTGCAGACTGGATGGACCATTCGGTCTTTATCTGCTGTCATCTACTATGTTACTAATAAAGAAAGCTGGAGTGAGAGGAAACAGTGTTTCGGCTCAACAGAGGAGCGGGAACAGCATCCTGTAGGCTCCATTGGCTGCCACCTGTGTTTCGATGTCTGATGACATTTGAGCTCTGCCTCCTTCAACTTCCCAAAAAATCGGGCTGTTTCTGCGAGCAAGTTGAGTGAAAGGAAACAGTGTTTGGGCTCAACAAAGGAGACTTCATTGGCTGCCACTTGTGTTTCGGCCTCTGACATCATCTGAGTGCTGCATCCTTTGCCTCCCCATAAGATGCCGCTGTGGTGTGGCCAAAGCTGCTCGTGCTGGTGAAGATTTAAAGAAGTACAGTGGGGGAGGGAGGGAGGCAGGGAAGGAGCGAGGTGGAGGAGGAGACGCCTCTTACCATCACTACGCCACTGGACTCAACACCGCACCTCGGGAGAGAAAAAGGATCGCTCCCATCCTGTCTTTGTTCACCACACCACTGGACCACCAGGATTTAAGGTGGGCCCAATTATAAACAGAGACCCCCATTTTTGGGCAATTTGGCCCCAAAATCTCAGTTTATATTTGAATATATACAGTAATTTGACTGCCTTTTAGAGTACTCCTCAGACACTATTAAGAATAAGGCTACCTCATTGGTTACATTTTTGAATGTGAAGGATAAATCATTGATGGTTAAGAGCATTTTTCAAGAAGAAATCTGAGAAACTTTGTGGTAAAGAGATTCAAGTTTTTCCTGATGTTTGTCGCATCACTCAACTCCAGAGGAAAGCCATTTTGGCTCTAAAGAGTCGAGTGGTAGTTAAAGGGGGCTACTTTCTTTTTGCGTTTTCCCTGTAAGTGTTCGATAACATTTCATGAGAAACTGTATGTAGTTTTTGAATCTTTGCAATTGGAGAATTTTCTTAAGGGATTAGATCCTTGAAAATGGTTGATGGATTGGTATAATTGGAGTTAAGAAATATTTTCAGCAGTTGAGGACTTATAGAGAAAGTTGCTATGAAATATATTTCTTGTCAGGTTCCATAAGGAAAATACTTTGTTGATTTCTTATTGTTATAGCATTGTGACTTCTGTTTCTTAATTCATTTATATGCTGTATGTTCAATTAAAATTGAATAAATGATTAAAACACAAAAAAAAAGAAATATTTTCAGCTTGTTAATATCAAAATCTTGAATTCTGAATATTTCCTTTAATTCTGTAGATATAAAAATTTATTTCATCCTTGATGTGGGCTAGTATTTGAAATATTTACCTTTCACTTTTTGTGATAGCTATGTATCTTGTTTTTGAGAATTTCTTGTGGTTTCTTTTGTTTTTATGGGAAATGTAAATTTCTAAGTCAATAAAATTTCAAGAAAAATTTTGTGCATGCAGTTAGATGTGTGCGCTCTCTTTTTGCCCTGTGTGCATGTGTACAACTTAGAAGGAACACTGATCATAGGAGAACACTTGTCTCCTTGGCTAGTCTTAATTTTGAAGTAGCAGGTGTTTCCAATGTGCAATCTCTTGCCAAATGTAAGCAGTAAGTTGGCCACTGTTTTAAATTCATTGAATCTTAAAGACCAATAAAAGAACCTTTTAAAATTAGTATTGTTCATATCATATCACATTGCAAATGTCTTATGGTATGAAGGTTATTGAATATAAGTGTGTGTGACCTAATGGTGGAATGAGGCTGAACAGTGATGTTTTGAAATACCAAATTACCTGAATGTAATTTACTTTGAGATACTGATGAAAAAGGTGAAAGCTAAATAATTAAAAAAAAAAAAATTCCAGATCTGCATAATATTCTTTTCATATTGTTTTAAAAACTTACTTGCAGGAACCCTACCCTGCTCTCATAGATACATGACTATCGTGTACAGTTCTGCACTGACAGAAAAGTCTCTCTCTGCTTATGTGTGTGTATGTATGTATATAGCTAATATAATAAAACCCTAAGCGCGCATGCGCACTGTTACCTGCGTGTTCCGTTTTCCCTGAAATTTAGGTCTCCAGCAGGTAGGAGTGCGCATGCGCGCTTAGGGTTCTGTTTTCCTTGCTGTTGCTCGGTCTGGCCTGCTCCTTGCTCACCTTGCCGTACTGTATTTTTAAGTTGAAAGACGCAGCGGTGGCTCCTCTCACGATCCCCGCCTGCATCGGACTTCCGACGCAGGTGGGGATCATGAGAGGAGCCACCGCTGCGTCTTTCAACTAAAAAATACACTACGGCAAGGCACGCAGGGTGCAGTCCAGACTGAAGCTTCAAAAATCCCAAAGGTGAGCAAATCCACTGTCCGACAGAGCTGTGGCTCTCGTTGAACTGCCAGTTGGCCGGCTCCCTTGCCGGAGTTATTTTTCAGTTTACAGGTGCTGCCACGGCTCCTCTCACGAGCCGCACCTGTGTCAGAGAAGATTTCCGATGCAGGCGGGGATCGTTAGAGGAGCCGCCACAGCACCTTTAAACTTAAAAATAACTCTGGCAAGGGAGCCGGCCAGACTGCAGGAAGAGTAGGGGGATGGAGAAATCCTGCTGCTACACAGGGAAATGGAGGGGGAGGGAATGCTGTAGCTGCTGCACAGGGAAGTGGGAGGGGAAGGAAAAAATGCTGCTGAACAGGGAAATGGAGGGGGGGAGGAAATGCGGCTGCTGCACAGGGAAGTGAGGGGAGGGAAAAAATGCTGCTGCACAAGGAAATAGAGGGGGAGGGAATGCAGCTTCACTTCTGCACGGGGAAGTGGGAGGGAGGGATAAAATGCTGCTATACAGGGAAATGGAGGGGGAGGGAATGCTGCTTCGGCTTCTGCACAGGGAAGTGGGGTGAGGGAAAAAATGCTGCTGCACAGGGAAATGGAGGGAGAAGAAATGCTGCGGCTGCTGCACAGGAAAGTAGGGAGGGAGACAGAAAGAAAGGAAGAAAGACACAGGGGCAGGGAGAGAGACAGAAAGAAAGACAGACAAAGGGGGCCAGGGAGTGAGACAGAAAGAAAGACACACATATATTCTAGCACCTGTTAACGTAACGGGCTTAAAGAGTAGTATATGTGTATATATGTATTATGTATATGTATATATGTATTATGTATATGTATTATATATATGTATATGTATGTATATATGTATATGTATGTATATATATGTATATGTATTGTGACAGGGAAGCTCCTGTCACGGTGAAAACTACTACTGGAACTCCCCAGAATGCAGCACAAGGCTGGATAAAACCAGACATGGAGTCAGGACAGCTGGCTCAGGCAAAAGTAGGCAAGCCCAGGCAGGTTCCAGCACAGCTGAAGAGCCAATTAAGAAAGGCTCTGCAGACCACTGATTGCCCCTATCACTCCTTTCCTGAAGTCAGGGAGAAACCTGAGGCTAATTTAGAAGGGGGTGGAGTCAGACCCCGGGGTTGGCCTTATAGGAAATATCAATTTACTGGAGAGAGGAGAAGGGAGGAGGAGAGAAGGAACGAGAGTGAGGAGAGAGGAGAACCAGAAGGAGTGGTTGAGAAGCCAAACTACTCACGTGGGTTCCAGGTCACAGAGGGTGCCTCAAGCCCAGCAGGAACGTAGGGCAAGAAGCCCACACCTAGGGAAAGGTGTTACTGCCCTGGAGAGGTATTGTGACTGGCAACTCAAGCCCCAAAGAGCAGGGCTGGGAAAGCCTCCCCAGAGAAAAGCTGCAGATAGTTTTGCAGACGTACAGAGAGGGGGAGGGGAAGCACAAACAGAAAGAAGTGAAGAAACTTCAAGCCAGAGTTCCCGGGAGTGTGAATGGGAAATGGACAGCATACTAAGTAATGAGATAAGTGAAGAGGGCATGGACCTTGGAGAATATGATGTTTGCATGTCCTAAGTTAAACTCCTGAAGAACGGTCTCCTATTGTTTGTATACCCGACAGCATGAGCAGTGCGGGCAGAGTTAACAAGGTGCTAATCAAGTGTTAAACAAATGCAGAGAGCTGAGAAGGAAAGGCTGGACGCAAGCCGTGCTCAGCTAGCTAGGCTCGTAAAAGGTGAAGTCCAGAGTGAGAGCAATCAAGCCCGACAGGGGCTAAGAGCCAAGGAAAGCATTAACTGACTTATACGTTGGCTGGGATTTTACTTGTGATAAGGAAGTGCCATTGTGCTCCTTAATAGAACCTGGACTGTAAGAGTATAATGGGGGAGAGGCCCTCTAAGCACTGTAACCAACTGAAGTGAATGTTTTATGTTTTTTCTTCTGCTGTTTTATTTTCTTTGAACTTTGGGTTAGTAATAAACCTGATACTATATTCTCACGAATCCGGTATCCGGGTCTTCCTTCCACTGCCCTATAAAAGGCGTATTAAAAATCTTACTTGTGGTCCGGGCCGTAGTTTCCCACTTACTCAGGGACGGGCCCGGTCACAGTATGTATATATATATGTATATGTATGTATATATATATGTGTATGTATGTATGTATATATATATGTGTATGTATGTATGTATATATATATGTGTATATGTATGTATGTATATATATATATGTATATGTATGTATGTATATATATATATATATATATATATGTATATGTATGTATGTATATATATATGTATGTATATATATATGTATATGTATGTATGTATATATATATGTATATGTATGTATGTGTATATATATGTATATGTATGTATGTATATGTATGTGTATATATATATATACACACACATTTCGATTCCACCTAACTATTCAAAGACAGTTTAGGTGGTTTACACAAAACACAGCAAAACAATAAAACTAAGCTACATTTCAGCTGCTTATCTTTTCCGCTAGACCACACTTTGCCGACATCCCCAACAGTCCCTCATACTCTGGGAAGGGCCTAAGACCCTGAGTGGCCTGGGTGCCAGAGTATTAGGCTCCTCCCCGGTGCATCCCAGGATGCACCACGAAGGAGACGGCCCGCTATTTTGGAAGAAGCAGGCCTGCCGGCATGAAGGAGTGGGCATCCTTCTTACCAACCATCTCCTATGGGGGTGGGTGAAGATGTTGGGGTATGAGGAAGTGTCAGATGGGTGTCGGGGACTGTTGGGTAGGTGTTAGTGAGTGTTGGGAGATCAACAGAGCCAGCGGTAGGAGGTAGTGAGCATCCCTCCTGCCAACTGGATGTGGGGGGAGGTGTTGGGAGTGTCAGGGGTTTGGCTGATTAATGGGGTCGGCGGCAGAAGGGAATTGATATCCCTCCTGCCAGTTGAAGGGGGAAGGTAGCTGTGGGAGGGTAGCTGGCTCAACTGATTGCAGCAGGGGAATTCCCAAGTAGCAGGGACTCCCTAAAGCCGCGATTCTATAATAGGCGCCCTCAAATGATTGACTGGTGAACTTTCTTGGGCGCTGATTACAAAATCAGGCCCGGCTCAGCTTTGGGGAGCTCTGCCGGCTCATATGTTTCGGGATCAATTCCCCTGCCACGATCAACTGCTGCAGTCTAGCGGCAAAGAGATGTAAGCCAGGATTTTCCAAGCCCACATTTCAGCCACCTATCTTAGTGTGAATCTCAGCTGGGTAGCCACTTTAGCCCGCCTAACGCCATTTCTGGCATTGGCCACACCTATTTTGGCATTTCGTGGCCTAAAACAGCTACTTAGCCATGATTCCAGCGGCTATTTGAGCTGCCTTTTATTTAGGTGTCGGTAGGCGCGTCAACACTGCGGTTTCTGACAGCATTTTTTAATTACTTAGGCATTTTCAGGGCGCCTACCAATACCTAAATTTAGGCACTTGTTATAGAATTTCCCCCCAAAAGATAGTTCCCTTCACTAGAGCAAAGTTGCCTGCCTAAAGAACATAAAAACATAAGAATTGCCACTGCTGAGTCAGACAAGTGGTCCATCATGCCCAGCAGTCCGCTTACGCGGCAGCCCTCTGGTCAAAGACCAGCACCTAATCTAGACTAGCCCTACCAGCGCACGTTCTTGTTCAGCAGGAACTTGTCTAACTTTGTCTTGAATCCCTGGAGGGTGTTTTCCCCTATAACAGCCTCCGGAAGAGCGTTCCAGCTTTCTACCACTCTCTGGGTGAAAAAGAACTTCCTTACGTTTGTACGGAATCTATCCCCTTTTAACTTTAGAGAGTGCCCTCTCGTTCTCCCTACCTTGGAGAGGGTGAACAACCTGTCCTTATCTACTAAGTCTATCCCCTTCAGTACCTTGAATGTTTCAATCATGTCCCCTCTCAATCTCCTCTGTTTGAGGGAGAAGAGGCCCATTTTCTCTAATCTTTCACTGTACGGCAGCTCCTCCAACCCCTTAACCATATTAGTCGCTCTTCTCTGGACCCTTTCGAGTAGTACCATGTCCTTCTTCATGTACGGCGACCAGTGCTGGACGCAGTACTCCAGGTGAGGGCGCACCATGGCCTGGTACAGCGGCATGATAACCTTCTCTGATCTGTTCGTGATCCCCTTCTTTATCATTCCTAGCATTCTGTTTGCCCTTTTTGCTGCCACTGCACATTGCATGGACGGCTTCATCGACTTGTTGATCATAACTCCCAAGTCCCTTTCCTGGGAAGTCTCTCAAGTACCGCCCCTGAGATTTTTGTTACCGACATGCATCACTTTACACTTATCCACATTGAACCTCATCTGCTATGTCGATACCCATTCCTCGAGCCTGATTATGTCACGTTGCAGATATTCGGAATCCCCCTGTGTCTTCACTACTCTGAATAACTTCATATCATCCGCAAATTTAATCATCTCGCTCATCGTATCTATGTCCAGATCGTTTATAAAGATGTTAAAGAGCACGGGTCCAAGCACCGAGCCCTGCGGCACCCCACTGGTGACGCTCTTCCAGTCCGAGTATTGTCCATTTATCCCCACTCTCTTGTTTCCTATGCTCCAGCCAGTTTTTAATCCACGTGAGTATTTCACCCTAGATTCCATGGCTCGCACTTTTCCGAAGTAGTCGTTCATTCGGGACCTTGTTGAATACTTCTGAAAATCCAGATATACAATGTCGATCAGATCGCCCTTGTCTATCTGTGTGTTTACTCCCTCAAGAAGTGCAGCAAGTTTGTCAAACACGATCTGCCTTTGCTAAAACCGTGCTGACTGGTCCTCTTCAGCCCGTGTCCGTCAAGGTGATCAGTGATGCTGTCCTTTATCAGTGACTACCATCTTTCCCGGAATCGAGGTCAGACTCACAGGTCTGTAGTTTCCCGGATCTCCCCTCAAACCTTTCTTGAAGATCGGCGTAATATTCGCCACCTTCTAGTCTTCCGGAATCTTTCCCGATTTGATCGACAGATTGGCTATTAGTTGGAACAGTTCAGCTATGGTCCCTTTCAGTTCCCTGATGACCCTTGGATGGATGCCATCCAGTCCCGGGAATTTATCGCTCTTAAACCTATCAATCTGCCTACACACCTCCTCTAGACTGACCGTCAGTCCTGTCAGCTTTCTGTCTTCGTTTCCAGCATATAGCCTGCTGTATACATCTTCTTCGGTAAATACAGGCGCAAAAAAATGTGTTCAGTTTGTCGGCAATTGCTTTGTCCTCTTTTAGTGCTCCCTTTATTCCATGGTCATCCAACAGTTCCACTGCTTCCTTTGTGGGTCGTTTCCCTTAATATATCAAAAGAACGGCTTGAAATTCTTCGCCTCCTTAGCTATTTTTTCCTCGTAGTCTCTTTTGGCCCCTTTTACCGCCTTATGGCACCTGTGTTGATGTTTGTGCTTGTTCCAGAATGTTGTTTCAACTTGACTCTGTTTTAATGCCTCCTGCTATATGTACACAAATGACAGTTCATTTTTAGAATATAATTGCACTGGGCAGAGAGAGAAGTGGTCTGGAAGTTTCTTTGTTATTATTCGTAGTCTCTTTTGGCCCCTTTTACCGCCTTATGGCACCTGCTTTGATGTTGTTTGTGCTTCCAGAATGTTGTTTCAACTTGACTCTGTTGGAATGCCTCCTGCTATATGTACACAAATGACGGTTCATTTTTAGAATATAATTGCACAGGGCAGAGAAAGAAATGGTCTGGAAGTTTCTTTGTTAGTATTCATAGATGGTACCTTACAAAGATCAGCTGAATATGCTGTAATGTCAATGTGCTGTGTGTTTCACCTTTATTGCATATCATAAAGAAAATCTTAAATAGTAACTGAAAATGAAGAAATCTTCATTTGACATTGGTGTATGACTAATTGTGGTGATTTATAGTCTGTCAATACCACTTGGAGTCCTCTCTGTGCTGGCTGAGGAGACATAAAGGAACTCACTATGACATTGTCTAAGTGCCAGTCACTTATAATATAGCTCTGTCTGTGCAGGGGAGGAATACAGCGAGGATGATGTGAATGAACTGGTAAAAGAAGATGACAACATTGAAGATAATGGAAATCAAAATCTCCCCAAGGTTAGAGGCAAAAAAAGCACCAAAAGCACTTTAGTAAGGTGAGTGTCCTGCATCTTCTGACTGGCTACAAGAGGGCTGTGTGTGTGCATAAAGTAGAGAGAGGTGCAACTAATATTGGAAGCATGTTTTATTAATAATAATAATAACTTTATTTTTTCTATATCGCCACAATCTTACGACTTCTAAGGGGTTTACAGCGAAGAGAGCTAGTATTATGAAATTCTGACATCATAGTTCCATCTAATGTATTACTATACAGTGAAGAGAGCTGGTATTATGAAATTCTGACATCATAGTTCCATCTAATGTAGATTGTTACCATAATTCTCAAGAATAGAAGACAAGACTGGCAAACTGAATGGATTATTTAACCAAATATTCAACTAATAAAAGATTTGAGAAATCAGTGACACCCCCCCCGATAGTGCAAGGTTTTACAATAACTAGTATAACTATTTTAAAATTATAGGAAGAAAAAGTGCTAGGTCATAACAAATTACAATATTTAAGAAATAACCATTGATACACTGGTGGTCATAACAAAAACCTTTTCTCGAAATTGTTAAACAAAGTCTAACTGTTAATATGAAAAACTTGATGAAAGTACCATTTATTTTACAATTTTCTCCTTGATCCTAACAAACCTCTTTCGATGGCATTTACCTTCATGGAATATAAATTTCATCTCTTATTAACATGTGAATATTCTCACTTAGATTAATTGGAAAGGCAACAATGACAATTTCTATTTGCTTGAGGTCCCCTTTCCCCTATTCCAAATGAATCTATTTAACTTGTTTGGAAACTTGAAGACCCTGAAAGACATCTCAGTACATAAAGGTTTGAAACAGATTTATTTATTTTAAAACATTATATTCTGCTTAATGCCTAAGTGGATTACAATTAAACAGTGTTCTCCCTAGGGCCTTTTAGCCGGGCGGTCCACCCGGGTAATTTAGATGACCGCCCGGCTATCATCCGCTCGTGAATTCTGCTGCTGCCTTCGCTGCTCAACAGTTTAAAAAAAAACAAAAACGGCTTGGAGATTTCACGCCTCAGCCCGAAGCGAACTTATGCTCTGGGACTCTAACGTGTGCGTGCTGACTTCCCATCTCTTCCCTCCGAAACGGGGGGGGGAAGAGAAGGGAAGCCGGCACGCACATTTTAGAGCCCCTAAGCATGCGTCTGCTACAGGCTAAAACGGGAGACAGGTCAGTGAAGCTTACAATTTGCTCTTCTTGCTGCCGGGTTCTGCCTACTTTCTGTTTCCGCGAAGGCAGGACCCGGCAGCATTTCTCCCAATAGGTCGATCGCGATCTTGGGCCGATCAGCATTCCTCTCCCTGATGTCAATTCTGCCGTCGGAGAGGAAGTTCTGGCCAGCCAATCGCTGCCTGGCTGGGCTGGAACTTCCTCTCCGATGGCAGAATTGACATCGGAGAGAGGAATGTTGGTTGGCTCAAAGCAGGGAGAGCTTAGGGTGGCGGCGGCGGCTTTGGGGCCTGTTATTCGATGGTAGCAGCAGCGGCTTGGGGAGGACAGCGAGGGAGAAAGAAAGAAAGAGGGCAGGCAGGGAGACAGAAGAAGAGAAACAGAAAAAAAGAAAGGGGGCATGAAGAGAGAAAGAAAGGGCAGGGAGAGAGGAAGAAAAAGTTGGGGGAGGGAATGAGGTCAGGAGGAGTGGAAGTATACAGGTTGAAAGCATACAAACTGAAAGAAGGGAAGAAAGATTGGTTGCATACTCAGAAGAAGAAAGTGCAACCAGAGACTCATGAAATCACCAGACAACTAGGTAGGAAAAATGATTTTATTTTAAATTTAGTGATCAAAATGTGTCTGAATTTATATCTGCTGTCTATATTTTATACTAAGGTACCCTTTTACTAAACCGCAATAGAGGTTTTTAGCGCAGGGAGCCTATGAGCGTCGAGAGCAGCGCTGGGCATTCAGCACAGCTCCCTGCACTAAAAACTGCTATCGTGGTTTAGTAAAAAGGGAGGGGGGGAGTATTTGTCTATTTTTGTATGGTTGTTAGTGAGGTGACAGTGCATAGAGTCATCTGCTTTGACCTCTTTGAAAAACCCCTAGAATAGGAATGATAATAAACATTTTCTCTGCGTACAGTGTGCTTTGTGGTTTTTTAAAAATTTTATAACAGAAGGTCCCCTTACTTATCCCAGGACAAGCAGGCAGGTATTCTCACTAGTGGGTGATGTCATCAGACAGAGCCCCGGTACGGACGTCTCACAAGCACGTGTTGCTTGTAGAAACTTAAAAGTTTCTAGATGCCCGCACCGCGCATGCGCCGGTGCCTTCCCGCCCGGAGATCCGGGCGTGTCTCCTCAGTTCTTTTCTTTCCGCGGAGCTGAGAAGTTCAACTTCATCATGCGCTAGCTGAATTCAGTTAAATTTGCCTTCCTTGTCCGCGTTTTCGCTTTCTTTTAATTACAATTAACAGTACATTTCTTTTTCAGTTTAAAAAAAAAAAAAAAAAGAAGATTATTTCCTCCGGCGGGTCGAACGGGCCGGCCACGTGGCTCAGGCCTACAGGCTTCGACCTCGCGGCGGAGATTTTCCGGCCTATGTCCCGGCCAATCACCGGGTTTAAAAAGTGCAGCAAGTGCCAACGCGCGATTTCACTCACGGACCCTCACCGTCGCTGTTTGCAGTGTTTGGGTCCTGACCACATTCCGAAATCGTGCAGGCCTTGCTCTACCCTTACGGCACGCTCATTCAAACGGCGTTGCCTATTGTGGGAATCGATGTTCAAGATGGACGCAGCTAAGGATCCTTCAGCCTCCACTTCATCGGATACCTCCCCGGTTCGGGCGAAACCGGTATCGACCCCTCCTGCATCGAGTGTGGTGAAACCGGCATCGTTCATCCCGACAACATCCACGAGCTCGACGTCGGTGCCTGCCCCGGTCTCCTCGGTTCAGGTACCTCTTCCTTCCACAGTACCACCAGTGGTCATCAAAGTGCCGAAAGCTACTAAGCAGAAGCACTCGACCTCGAAGGAACGCGATGACCGTGCAGGAGGACCCCCTTTCGGTACGGATCCCTCCTTATCGGCTTTGCTACGGTCCATGCTGGAAGCTCAATTCGTTGAGCTCATGCAGACCATCGGACCCGGGCTCATCGCTGCCATACAGGGTGACCTCCCGGTACCGGTCCAAAGGGGCGGTCCGCCCCCTCCCCCTCCTCCACGCCGTTCGACCTCGAAAACCGACGAGGATGAACGGGGGAGGGCGGCGATGCCCATGCGGCAAGCCTCGCTTACCGATATGCCGCCATTAGAGCCCATTACGCCTCCGCGCCAACATGGGACCAGACCTCCGATCGATACTCAAAGCCCTGGGCATAGTCAGGAAGAGTTCTTCTGCACTCCTTACCAGACTTGGGTAGCATCGCAAGAATCCGCATCGCAACCCCAGTTGCGATCCACCGCTTCCAGCCCTATCCACCACTTGGGGGCCTCGGGAGACCATGCGATGCACAGACGATCCCGATCCCCGTCCCGCCACCGAGACGGGCACCGATCAAGACACTCATCTTGGCACTCTTCACGCCATTCGGAGGTGTCACCGCAGAAAAAACTGCAACGTATGGGATACTCCTCATCAGAGGTGTCCCCCCCGGAGGGACCGGAGTACGAGGAGACACCCGTACCCGATTCTCCTTGCCACTCCCCGCTGTCCATGGACCCGGAGGCCTCTTCCTCCTCCAGCCCGTCTCACAGACCGACGCTGGCGGATCAATTGTCTTTCTCATCATTCCTCCGACAAATGGCAGATGATCTGGATGTGACCCTCGACACGGGCTCCCGATACTCAAAAGAGTATCTGGACACCATGCATTTACCTAACCCTCCAACGGAGTCGCTTCGGCTCCCTCTGCATAAATTGCTGGATCAGACCTTCATGCAGTGTTTCAAAACACCGTACTCCATACCGGCGATTCCCAGCAAACTCGATGCTCGATACCGCATCGTGCACCATAAAGGGTTTGAGGGCCCTCAACTCTCCCACCAATCCCACTGGTCGAGTCCTCTCTTAAACGCTCTCATCCCTCTCAGGTCTACGCCTCTGTACCGCCGGGCCGAGAGGGGAGAACGATGGACAAATTTGGTAGAAAATTCTATCAAAACTCCATGATGGCGTCACGGGTGCTGAACTACAATTTCTTTTTCTCTTCCTATCTGGAGTTCTTCTTGCCGGTGCTCCGCAAGTTCACTCCGTTCATAGACACCCAAGCTCGATTCGAGTTCGAGGAAGTGGTAGCCTCCCTCTCCCAATTACGCCTCCAGCTGATGCAATCCTCCTTCGATGCATTCGAACTCTTGGCACGTGCTGCCGCAAGCGCAGTAGCCATGCGTCGCCTGGCATGGCTCCGTACAATCGATATGGATCCCAACCTCCAGGACAGACTCGCCAACGTACCATGTGCGGGAGCTGACCTGTTCGATGAGTCTATCGAAACTGTTACCAAGAAGCTGTCGGATCACGAAAAATCTTTTCAATCCATCCTGCGGCCCAAACCCAAACCTCAACAGTTTCGACCTTCCAGGCCACCCCTGATTTACCAGCGGCGTTACATGCCCAGACAAACGCCTACTGCGAGACAACCTGCGAAGAGACAACCTCCCCAGAAGTCTCAGCAAAAACCTCAGCCACCGGCTGCACCTAAGGCTCCCCAGCCCTTTTGACTCCCCTCCTGGGAGCATAACCGACACCGTTCTGCACCCCTCAGCCTCTCCCATAGGGGGCCGCCTCCATCTTTTTTACCATCGACGGGAGGCCATAACCACGGACCTATGGGTCCTTACCATCATAAGAGAAGGATACTCTCTTCACTTCCATCGGGTCCCCCCGGACCATCCTCCAAGAGAGTATCCTTCAAGCTCGACACAGACCGCCCTTCTTCTTCAGGAAGTCCAAACCTTACTTCAGCTTCGGGCTGTCGAGCCGGTCCCGTCAGACCAATTGAACCGAGGGTTTTACTCCCGGTACTTCCTCGTCCCGAAGAAAACGGGCGACCTGCGACCCATTTTAGACCTTCGGGCCCTCAACAAGTTTCTGGTCAAAGAGAAGTTTCGCATGCTGACTTTGGCTTCTCTATACCCCCTCCTCGAGCAGAACGACTGGTTATGCTCCCTGGATCTCAAGGAGGCCTACACTCACATCCCCATTCACCCGGCCTCCCGAAAGTTCCTCAGATTTCGGGTGGGAAATCTGCACCTACAGTATCGAGTGCTACCATTCGGCCTCTCTTCGTCCCCCAGAGTCTTCACAAAGTGCCTGGTGGTAGTGGCCGCGGCACTCCGGGACAGGGGTCTACAGGTGTTCCCATACCTCGACGACTGGCTCATCAAGGCCCCGTCAGCCCCAGAGGTCACTTCGGCGGTCTTGGCTACAGCCTACTTCCTCCAGAATTTGGGCTTCGAGATCAACTTTTCCAAGTCTCATCTACAACCCACCCAGTCCCTCCCCTTCATCGGAGCGGTCCTGGACACCACTCGACTCCGAGCATTCCTGCCTCTGCAACGCATGGAGTCTCTTCTTCATCTCTGCCAGTCGGTGTCTACTCGCCAAACCCTACCGGCGAGACAACTGATGGTGCTCCTGGGCCATATGGCCTCCACAGTACATGTGACACCCTTTGCCAGACTCCATCTCAGGATCCCCCAGTGGACCCTGGCATCACAGTGGAATCAGACGTCCGATCCACTAACCAAACACATCTTAGTCACACCTGCTCTTCGGCAGTCTCTACTTTGGTGGATGACCTCTTCGAATCTATCCAGAGGTTTGCTGTTGCACTCTCCCCCCCATCAGAAAGTTCTCACAACCGATTCGTCGAACTATGCATGGGGGGCCCACCTGGATGGCCTCCGCACCCAAGGATTCTGGACCAGTGCGGAAAGACTACATCAAATCAATCTACTGGAGCTCAGAGCCATCTTCAATGCGCTCCAAGCTTTCCAACACCTACTTCACGACATGGTGATCCTCATTCGCACAGACAATCAGGCCGCCATGTATTATATCAACAAGCAAGGAGGCACGGGCTCGGCCCTCCTTTGCCAGGAAGCTCTACGAGTCTGGGACTGGGCGGTGCGCCACAACGCCTTCCTCAGAGCTGTCTACATTCAGGGGGAGAACAACGTCTTAGCAGACAAACTAAGTCGTCTGCTACAACCGCACGAATGGACTCTCCATTCCAGCCCCCTTCACCAAATCTTCACACAGTGGGGGACGCCTCAGATAGATCTCTTTGCGGCTCCCCACAACTCCAAACTGCCTCAGTTTTGCTCCAGGATCTACACTCCTCATCGCCTCGAGGCAGATGCTTTTCTACTGAACTGGGGGAAACGATTTCTATATGCGTTCCCACCATTCCCGCTGATCCAGAAGACTCTGGTCAAGCTGAAACTCGAACAGGCCACCATGATTCTAATAGCTCCTCGGTGGCCCAGACAACCTTGGTTCTCCCTCCTACTTCAACTCAGCAGCAGGGAACCAGTACCACTTCCAGTGTTTCCTTCACTACTTACTCAACATCAAGGATCACTGCTTCATCCCAACCTGCAGTCTCTCCACCTGACAGCTTGGTTCCTCTCAACGTAACCCCTCACCAATTCTCACAAGAAGTGAGGGAGGTCTTGGAGGCTTCCAGGAAGCCCGCCACTCGACAATGCTACTCCCAGAAATGGACTAGATTCTCCTCATGGTGTGTTTCTAAATCAAAGGAACCTCAGCGAGCTTCCTTATCCTCCGTGCTGGACTATCTCCTACACCTATCTCAATCTGGGCTCAAGTCTACATCCATACGAGTCCACCTGAGCGCTATTGCGGCGTTCCACCAGCCCCTACAAGGGAAACCCCTCTCGGCCCATCCGGTGGTCGCCAGATTTATGAAAGGACTCTTCCATGTTAACCCTCCTCTCAAACCACCCCCAGTAGTTTGGGACCTCAATGTAGTCCTTTCCCGTCTCATGAAGCCCCCGTTTGAACCACTCAACAGGGCCCCTCTTAAGTATCTCACCTGGAAAGTGCTTTTTCTTGTAGCCCTTACGTCCGCTCGCAGAGTCAGCGAACTCCAGGCATTGATGGCGGATCCACCATTCACAGTATTCCATCATGACAAGGTGGTCCTCCGCACTCACCCGAAATTCCTGCCTAAGGTGGTCTCCGAATTTCATCTCAACCAATCCATTGTACTTCCAGTATTCTTTCCTAAGCCCCATTCTCACCATGGAGAATCGGCCCTTCACACTCTAGACTGTAAACGTGCTTTGGCTTTCTACCTGGATCGCACCAAGCCACACAGAACCACTCCTCAACTTTTTGTCTCCTTCGATCCTAATAAGTTGGGAAGACCCGTATCAAAGTGCACCATCTCTAATTGGATGGCGGCTTGTATCTCTTTCTGCTATGCCCAGGCTGGATTATCACTTCCTTGTAAGGTCACAGCCCATAAGGTCAGAGCCATGGCAGCCTCAGTAGCATTCCTCAGATCAACACCAATCGAGGAGATTTGTAAGGCTGCCACCTGGTCCTCAGTTCACACATTCACCTCACATTATTGTCTGGATACTCTCTCCAGACGGGATGGACAGTTTGGCCAAACAGTATTGAAAAATTTATTCTCTTAAGTCGCCAACTCCCCCTCCATCCCACTGAGGTTAGCTTGGAGGTCACCCACTAGTGAGAATACCTGCCTGCTTGTCCTGGGATAAAGCAATGTTACTTACCGTAACAGTTGTTATCCAGGGACAGCAGGCAGCTATTCTCAAGTCCCACCCACCTCCCCTGGGTTGGCTTCTCAGGCTAGCTACCTGAACTGAGGAGACACGCCCGGATCTCCGGGCGGGAAGGCACCGGCGCATGCGCGGTGCGGGCATCTAGAAACTTTTAAGTTTCTACAAGCAACACGTGCTTGTGAGACGTACGTACCGGGGCTCTGTCTGATGACATCACCCACTAGTGAGAATAGCTGCCTGCTGTCCCTGGATAACAACTGTTACGGTAAGTAAAATTGCTTTTTGTGGCGCTTCCCCGACCGACCGACCGACAACAGCCCCGGTCTGACAAACCTCCCTGCCCTTAACTGCGAATCTAAATTTCCTTCTTACAGCTGCTGTAAGAAGGTAATTTAGATTCGCGGTTAAGGGTAGGGAGGTTTGTCGGACCAGGGCTGTTGTCGGTCGGTCGGTCGGGGAAGCGCCACAAAAGTAAGGGGACCTGGCCGGCTGTGCTGCACCCGGGGCGGGGCGGACCTCCCCCCTCCCTTGGTAGCCACTCGAGCCACGAGGCTACTCCTCCTTACCTACCCTGCCTGCAGCACAGAGCCGAACGGAAGTCTTCCCGACGTCGGGAAGACTTACGTTCGGCTCTGTGCTGAAAGCAGAGCAGGTAGGGAGAAAAGCTGCGCGACTTAGTACATCCAGCCCCGCAGGAACCCCGCGACCCTCGGAGGCGTCCCCACGGGATCCCCGCGACCCTAGGGGGAGTCCCCATGGGATCCCTGTGACCCGAAGGGGGAACCCGCGGGATTCCCGTCGTCCCCGTTCCCGTGCAGCTCTCTACTACACATCCGAAATGTGGCCCTGCAAAGGGTTTGAGTTTGAGACCACCGGTCTAGGCATACTGTTTGTAACCAGCCATCATTTTAAGTATGTATATGCCCTATTTTAGGGGGGGGTGTTAAGTTCTTTTAGCATGTTATTTCATTAATTTTGAGTTAGGTGTTACAATATGTTGTTCTTGGTTTTTAGTTTACACATTATTTATTCTTTTCTATGACATGTTCGCATCGCAATTTTACTCAAAAGTATAAATAGGTATCCATATTTCCATTCAAGTTTCATCACGGTGCTCTGGTTTTGGCTCCAGTATTTGTCACTTCCGTCCACCAGGTCTGGCTCTCCGTTACTGTCTCATATTTTAAAGACTCACTCGTTATAATTAGCGGTGATCCACACGTCTCTTCATAATAGACATGTCCGATTTTAGCATTTGGATCTTAGTACTATGGATTCGTTCTTTTCTGGTTTCCTTTTTATAGTCTGCTTTTTGTCTGGAGTCATTACATTTTATGACATATTTTTGTGGTTATAATTGTATGACATGTCTAAATCGGTCAAGTTATCTATTCTTTGTATTATTTTTTGTCCCCTCATACAGTGGCAGACCACTCCGGGTGCCAGCCCTAGGGGGGTACACAGCTGGCTGGATCCAGAACCTTCCAAGCTGCTCTAAATGGCACCTGCACCTCAGCGCAGCTGCCGTACTTATTCCGAAGCAGAGTCAGCAGCCGCACTGAAGTGCAGGAAGGTCCCGCGATGACTGCATTTGCCGCCTCTGCCTCCGTAAGACGTAAGTGACGTCAGAAGGTGTGGACCGGCAGCTGCAGTCATTGAGGAACTTTGCCGCAACTCCCTGCATCTGCCGGCCCACTCCCTCCAATGTCACTTACATCTTCCAGAGGCAGAGGCAACAGAAGCAATCATCATGGGACCTTGCTGGTTTGGAGGGAGAGAGGAGCATAGAAGGGTGGTGGAGGTAGAAATAGGAGGTCAGGGTGGTATGGAAGGCAGATGCTGATGGAATTGGTGTGCAGGGAAAGCAGAGAGAGACATAAGGGGAAAGGATACTGGATGGAATTGGGTTGGAGGGAAAGAAAGGGGGCAGATGCTGATGGAAGTGGGGGAAGGGAGAGGAGAGAGTGAAATGCCAGACCATTGGAGGAGGGAAGGGAAGAAGATGGATGCCAGAATAATAGGGGTGAAGTGAGAGATGGAAGGGGAATACAAGGAGAAAAGATGCCATACAGAAGGGGCAGAGAGAGGGTAGACAGTGGATGAAAGGAAGAGAGTGACAAGACTATGAGGAAAGCAGAAACCAGAGAAGACAATATGGAAAAAAATTCTATTTATTTTTTTGCTTTAGGGGAGATGCATCGCTGTTTCTGTGGGGTTGCATTGAATGCAGAGTCCAGCTTCTTGGTGGTTCAATTTAACCTTTGTCTACGTTTTTCTATTTTATGCCCCCTTTTACAAAACTGTAGAGCGTTTTTTTTAGCACCGGCCATGGTGGTAATTGCTCAGAATTCTATGAGAGTCTGAACTGTTACCACCATGGCTAAAAACCACATTATAGTTTTGTAAAAGGGAGAGGGGTTAGTTTGTGATTACATATTCCATACTAGGTGAAGGTGTTTTCTGTGTTCTGTGTGTTCGAAAGACATGGTTTTCAGTTAGGATTGACTGTGTAGGATTGATCTGTACTAGTCTGGCTTGTTTAGTTTTACAATGGATGTATTGATGTACTGCTCACTGCGATATGTAAGATGCTGCCTTTTCCTAGGTGCACTCTTTGTGATGTGTGGAGTTACTAAAAATCATGTTTTTCATACAATTGGGGGGGTGTCAAAAAATGATGGGCCTCGGGTGTCACATATGGTAAGTACACCACTGTCTTCATAGTTTATATCTAATCCACAAGCCTGCTTTTAAGACCTACAGGGTATGTATCCCTCTGATTTCATGACAATTTCACTTCTCATGTTATCCATTCTTTTTATTATACAACTTCCCAGATAAGCATCATTCTTTGACGTGACTGGACCTTGAAAACTAACGGCAACAGTGTTCTCCCCAGAAATTTTTTCCAGCCATGAAAAACATTTGCTGCATTTAGTGTGACCCAAAAATCATTTGCTCCGTTTAGTGTACCGGAGTTAAAAAAAATTTGAGAGATGCTGCTCTATACCATTTGAAAGAGGACAACTATCTAATTATTCACGTCTAGAATTGGATACTTCTTAAATTTAATAAAAATATTATGGAACAAGTGTCAAACCTTAAGAAAGGCAGTCATATTGAGCATTGGAAAATAACTAATAATAATTAACTAATACTAAGCTGCGATAGCGGTTTTACCGCTCGCGCAGAATTACCACACGTGCTAGATGCTAACTTCAGCATTGAGCTGGCGTTAGTTCTAGCCGTGTAGCACGGCAATTCTGCACGTGCTAAAAACGCTATTGCAGCTTAGTAAAAGGAGCCTTTAATTTTCCCCACCACCAGATTTCTCCGTCCCGCCCTACCCGGCTACTTTTTCATGCCACCCGGCTGGAAAAAATTTCTGGAGAGAACACTGATTAAACATATATACCTTATCATATGACTACATCACAAACATTGCAAAACTGCTATAGAACTGTTAGCTGCTAGAATATCCTTTAAACAAGAAAAGACAAATTTACAGTTCAAAGAATTTGCTACAAAGATTATCTGTTCTAATGAAATACTTTAAAAACAAATGAGTTTTTAACTGCATTTTAAATGATTTCAAATTATTATTTAATCTTTTTTTTTTCAAATTCTTTATTCATTTTCAAATCTTTCAACAAGTATACAATAATTAATCAAATAATCATACAAATCACTTGTAAAACTTATCCAATAATGCCTTAAGTACCAAAATACCCCCTCCCAACAATAATAGTAAATTCAATCAATTAATATAAATTATACCTCCCCAATCCCACATAATGTAAAAAGGTGTCTAATCATGCGAATATGCAATCAATGGCCCCCAAATCTTTTTAAAATTAGTATAATTTCCTTTCTGTAAAGCAATAATTCTTTCCATTTTATATATATAACATATAGAATTCCACCAAAAGGTATAATTAAGTCTTGTATAATAATAATAATAATAATAATAATAATAACTTTATTTTTCTATACCGCCATAGTCAGGCGACTTCTAGGCGGTTTACATTGTAAGAAGGCTGGACATTCAGCGAATAACAAGTACAGTACAATACTAATACAATACAATAAATTCACATATAATACAGTAGAGTGAGTCCAAATTCAAAACATACAATAAGTTTAAATACAGTACCGAATAAAGAGACTAGATGTAGTACAATAGTCTAAATGGTAACTTACATATTAATTGGAGATCTAAGGGTAATGAGTGTCTGAAAGATTTAGAACATCCGTGAGAGGGGTCTTAGTGGGGAGGGGACCGTTTTAGCCGATGAATTTAGCGAATAGGGTGGTTTTGATCGATTTGCGGAAAGTATTATAAGTCATGTTTGGTTCGTTTATGTGGTTTTTCAGCCAGGTTTGCTGTCTGTTCGCTTGGAACTGGAAGGTTCTGTCCAAGAAGGATTTGTATCTGCAGCCTGTAATCTTTGGGTATGCAAAGATGTTTTTGTTTCTGGTCGTTCTTGTGGGGTTGTATAGGGTGAAGTGAGTTTGTAGGTATGAAGGTGCTAGTCCCCAGGCTTGTTTGAAACAGGTGCAAGCGAATTTGAATAGAATTCGCGCTTCTATTGGAAGCCAGTGTAGTTTTTTGTAGTAGGGGCTGATGTGATCGTTTTTTCTTAGCCCAAAAATTAGGCGAACGGCGGTGTTTTGTATTAGTCTCAGTTTTATTATTGTTTTTTGTGGGATGCCTAGGTAGATGATGTTGCAGTAGTCAAGGAGGGATAGGATCAGTGCCTGTACCAGCAACCTGAATGAAGAAGGGTCAAAGTATTTTTTTATGGTTCTTAGTTTCCATAGTGTGTAAAAGCATTTTTTCACTAGTAAGTTTGTGTGGTCGGTCATAGTTAGGTGAGTGTCAAGAGTGATGCCTAGTATTTTTATGTTTTTGGAAATTGCGTATTCGTGATTATTTATTTTTATCGATGTTCTCGTAATTTTGTCATTGGGACTAGCCAGAAAGACTTTTGTTTTTTCTGCGTTTAGTTTTAGTTTGAAATTAGTGGTCCATTTATCGATTTCGGTCATTGTGTTTGAGAGATTATCTATAATTTCTTTTGTGATGTCGTTTAAGGGTATGAGGATGGATATGTCATCCGCATAAATGTAGTATATTAAATTTAGTTTTTGTAGTAGGTGACCTAAGGAGGCGATATAGATATTGAAAAGTGTGGGGGATAGGGGGGAACCTTGAGGTACGCCTGAAGGGTTTTTCCATGGTTTAGAGTAGTTTCCATTGCTGATTACTCGGTAGGATCTATTTGTTAGGAACTCTTGGAACCATTTCTTTGCCTTTCCCGAGATTCCCATTGCTTCAAGGCACAGTAGCATGATTTCGTGGTCTACCAAGTCGAACGCGCTGCTGAGATCTAATTGTAGGATCAGTGCGCTTTTGCCCTTGCTAAAGAGCTCATAAAGGTGGTTCAGCAAGGAGGCTAGGACAGTTTCTGTGTTGTATCCTTTTCTGAATCCTGATTGATGATCGTTAAGGAGGTTGAATTTGTCTAGGTAATTGACTAGTTGAAGGTTGACCAATCCTTCCTGTATCTTTGTGAAGAGGGGAATGCTTGCTATGGGTCTGAAATTGGATGTCAGTGCTGGGGAGGCTTTCTGATCTTTGGGGATTGGAGTGATTAGTATATGTCCCATTTTTTTGTTTAGTGTTCCGTTTGCAAGGGCGAATGTTAGCCATGTGAAAAGTTCCTTTTTAAATTCTAGGGGGGCAGTTGACATGATTTTAGAGGGACATGTATCAAGTAGGCAGTTAGATTTGGTGTACTTGTTAAATAAATTTAGGAATTGCTGCCAGTTTGGGTATTCGAGGTGGTCCCATAACATGTCTACTCTGGTGTCTTGGTCATGGGGATCCAGGAATTGGAGAGCATTTGCTGTGGATGTGGGTAGAGTTGCTCTTAATTCGGTGATTTTGTTTTGAAAGAAATTGGCTAGGGTTTGTGCTGATGGAGTTTGCTCAGTATCCTTTTTCAGTATTTGTGTTGTATCGGTTATAGTTTTTACTAGTTTGAATAATTCTTTGCTGTTTATTTTTGATGTACCGATTTTATTTGCATAATGCTTAGTGCGTTTTTCTTTGATCAGATTTTTGTATATTTTCATTTTTTGTTTCCAGTTTGTCTTGTCTGAGTCATTGTTTGTTTTTTGCCAGATTCTCTCCAATTTTCTTAGTTCCTGTTTGGTGGTTAGAAGTTCACAGTCAAACCATTCGTTTGGTGGTCTATTTTTCTTTTTGTATGTTTTATATGGTGCTATTAGGTCTAAGAGTTCTTTGCTGTAGATTTCCCATGATGCGGGGAAGTCTTGAATTTCATTGTTTATGGGTTGTAACTCGTAATGGGTCCAGAATTCGGTTGGGTTAATAATGCCACGGGTGGTTACTGTGTTCAAATTTGCGTTTTTGTGTTTTTGATGTGTATTCTGTTTCTGCCAATGTAGATTGAACTTGCCAATGAAATGGTCTGACCAGATACATTTTTCCCAGGGACCTGAGTGGTATTGTATTTTGGGGGTTAGTATTTCTTTGTGGGAGAAGGTGATTAGATCTAGTTTGTGTCCTTTTTCGTGGGTTATTTCTGTGTCTGGGTTTGGAAAGTCCAGTGACATAAGGAGGTTGGCGATTTCAGTTATTTCTGGTTTTGTCTTTTGTTCTAGGTGAGTGTTTATGTCACCCAGAAGCAGGTTGTATGAGCCTTTTAGGTTAGATAAGGTAAGGAATTCGGCGAATTCTTTCCAATTTCTGGTAATATGCTGAATGGCAACTCCTGTCATTATCAATAGAAGTTTATTAATATTTGCTGAAATTTGGCTCTTTGATCTCATCAATGTTCCAAATAAAATTGTATCATAGGATAGGGCAACATGATTCTCCAATAAAGAATTAATTTGAGACCAAATTGACTTCCAAAAGGCATTAATACAAGGACAAAAAAAATTTTAATGATCCAAAGTCCCTTCTTCTAGATCACAGTTCTTCAACCGCCGGTCCGCGGACCAGTACCGGTCCGCAGGAAATTATTGCCGGTCCACGCAGGACCAGCAAGATTGACTCATTTCAACTTCCTGCCGGTCCGCGCAGGACCGACAAGATCAGCATCGGAAGCGTGCGCTGGGCCGGAGAGATCTTGGGGAGCCTCCGACAGTGGCTTTCTCCCCTCTCTGCAGCTCTCCTTTACTTCCCAGCGCAGCGATTCACGAAGGCAGCCTCGGGGCTTTTGCTGAGTCGCGGTTGCCTCTGATGATGCAACTTCCTCTTTCCTCAGAGGCGGCGCGACCCAACAAAGGACCCGAGGCTGCCTTCGTGAATCGCTGCGCTGGGAAGTAAGAAGAGCTGCTGGGAGGGGAGAAAACCACTATCAGTCTGGGAAGCTGATGGGGAGGGGAAAAAAGGGACAGCTGCTACTGGAAAGGGAGAAGGAGAGATGCTTCTGGGAGGGGAGGAGGGAAAGGAATCTGGGAAGCTGCTGGGCCAGGAAAAAAAAGGGACAGCTGCTACTGGAGAGGGAGAAGGAGAGATGCATCTGGGAGGGGAGGAGGGAAAGGAATCTGGGAAGCTGCTGGGCCAGGAAAAAAAAGGACAGCTGCTACTGGAGAGGGAGAAGAAGGAGAGATGCTTCTGGGAGGGGAGGAGGGAAAGGAATCTGGGAAGCTGCTGGGCAAGATAAAAAAAGGGACAGCTGCTACTGGAGAGGGAGAAGAAGAAGGAGAGATGCTTCTGGGAGGGGAGGAGAGAAAGGAATCTGGGAAGCTGCTGGGCAAGGAAAAAAAGGGACAGCTGCTACTGGAGAAGGAGAAGGAGAGATGCTTCTGGGAGGGGAGGAGGGAAAGGAATCTGGGAAGCTGCTGGGCTAGAAAAAAAAGGGACAGCTGCTACTGGAGAGGGAGAAGGAGACGGAGAGATGCTTCTGGGAGGGGAGGAGGGAAAGGAATCTGGGAAGCTGCTGGGCAAAATAAAAAAAAGGGACAGCTGCTACTGGAGAGGGAGAAGAAGGAGAGATGCTTCTGGGAGGGGAGGAGGGAAAGGAATCTGGGAAGCTGCTGGGCAAGGAAAAAAAGGTACAGCTGCTACTGGAGAGGGAGAAGGAGAGATGCTTCTGGGAGGGGAGGAGGGAAAGGAATCTGGGAAGCTGCTGGGCAAGGAAAAAAAAAGGGACAGCTGCTACTGGAGAGGGAGACGGAGAGATGCTGCTGGGAGGGGAGGAAGGGAAGAGAGTTACTGCTGGACAGGAGGAGGAGGGAAGGGAGAATGAAAAAAGGAAGGAAACAGCTGGCAGAGAGATTAGAGGAGGGGAAGGGGAGACACAGGCATGAGAAAGTAGAGAGATTGATGATAGGAAGGGGTCAGCAGAAAAATAAGCAGAGGGACAACGATGATAGATCTGGTGTAGGAGAGATAAAAATGAAGAGAGCAGTGAAGCTGGAATGAATCATGTAAATAGGAGAGAGGGGCACAAGCTGGATGGAAAGGGGAGAGGGACATAAGAAGACAGATACCTTATGGATGGGGAGAGGACAGAGAGTGGATGGAAGGGGCAGATGCTGGATTGAAGAGACAGAGAGGGCATACGCTGGAAGGAAGATAGTGAAAAAAAGATTGAAAGCAGAAACCAGAGACGACAAAAGGTAGAAAAAAATAATTTATTTCTATTTTGTGATTAGAATATATCAGATTTGAAATATATATCCTGCTAGAGCTGGTGTTAGACATAACTGGGGACTGCAAAACCCAGGCAGTGCTTCTTTAGCTTTCAGTTGGCTTAGGGCGCTCTCTGACCAGGGGACAGTTGCCCTAGTTGCACTCCCCTAAAACTATTCCTGTCATGTGTTACTTCAGTATTCTGTTAGCATGATATTTCTGTGTAGCATTCTGTAATAATTTGGCTTGTTCAGTTTTCTTGATAGTAGAGGGGATATATGTGAAGGGGAGGTGAGACAGGGGTTTTGTTGATCCTTGCTCTGAATTATTTGTATTTATAAAATGACAATTCTACAGAATATTGTTTCTTTTTATACTTTAATAAAATACATTCAATATAAAATCATAACTGAGGCTTGTGTGGATGGGATCAGATGATTTGTGGGGACTGAGCTCGCGGAGAAGGGGCGGAAACGGGATTTTTAAATTTTAGTCCTAGTAGTTTGCCGGTCCACAAAATAATTCTTTTTTTTCTGCCGGTCCACAGGTGTAAAAAGGTTGAAGAACACTGTTCTAGATTACAGTGCCAACATCTATTAGACTTAGAGCTATCTAACTTTTGTAAACGAACTGTGGTCCAAAAAGCCCTATGTAACAAAAAGAACCAAGTTTGTCTCATAGTTGCCGACACTGTACATCTAATTCTCCAAGACCAAATTCATGGCTATTGAGATGCAGAAATTTGCGGCTTAATCTCAATGCTCCAAATGTCTCTAAGACCAGTTTTTTATTCAAATAACCATATATCAATTTATACCACTGAGCGGCTTGGTGTCCCAAGAAATCCGCCTGAAAGCATAGGAATTCCAAACTATAATGATTATTAAGATCTTTCCATTCAGGGAACCCCTCCTGAATAGCCTGCTTCAGTTGCAACCATTTAAAACTTTGTTATTTATGTTGCAACTGTGAAAAACTAAGCAGAGTACCGTTTGAAATAACATCATTTAAAGTTTGTATTCCTGCAGTGATCCAATGCTTCCTGACAATTTGAAATCCGCCAATTTTAATCTTGGAATTTAGCCAAATGGATTGATTTAATGATTTAGAAATTGGAATAGGTGATAAATTATTAATATATCGTAAGGTTTTCCAGGTATCAATCAAAATTCTATTTTCTTTATATTTATTAGGCATTTTTATACTAAGAAGATGAGCAAGATGTAAAGGAAACAGGAGTCGCCACTCTAAATACAACCAATCTGGGACATTTTCCATGAGCTCTGGGAGGACACAATACATACCCTGTCGTAAAATCTTAAAGAACCTGGTAAAGCGTTCCATAACTATGGACCTGCTACCAAAATAGTAGTAGACCAATACTAATTTTCCTAGCTCTAGCCGCTTTCAGTCCTCAGCAGGTGCCGCCTCTCAGAGCCAGTGATCCAGGCAGTGATGCTGAGGTCCCAGGCAGAGCCAGACCACCAGTTTGTTCCATTTCAACCTTAATGAAAGCACATGGCTCTGGGTCCGGATTGATTTCCCTGAGGATAAGGGGACGGCTCTCAGACTAGGTAGAAGCCTGCGCACAGATCTTGATTGATCATTCAGATCAGTTACAAGCTCGAATTTGCACAGTATTTGACGGACTAGTTGGTGAACTCCCCTGTGGGGTATCCAGAGAAAGCAAGCAAGGTTGTGGCTGCAGCTCAGATGCTGTTTCTGTCTTAGAGTTGGTCCTACCCCAAGATTCAGGTATAGGCACATTCTCCATATACTTCGGTGTACCCTACAGGGCTCAGCAAGTGGAAATCCCCTGTGGATCCTATTTCACATGGAGACAGTATAAGTCATAGTGGTGGCAGCTCTGGGAAGTGTCTGGCTTCTCTGGATCTGACAGAGCTCTATCTGCTTAATCCTATATTTCCAGACCACAGAGTTCCTGAGGTTTCATGTCCTGGAAAACCATTACCAGTTCTTGGCTTTTCTCTCTGGGCTGGCATTAGCATTTCGCATGTTAGCCAAAGTGATTGTGGTGGTAGCTGTCATGTGCAAGATGGGCTTGCAGGTTCAGCCATACCTGATTTAGAACTTCATCATTCCCAAAAAGGGGAACCAACAGTAGATCTTGTAGTCGGGGTCCTGCAGATCCAGAATAGAATAGTGAATTTCTGAAAGAGCCAACTAATTCAGTCACAATCTCTGGAATACCTTGTGGGGGGTGTTCAACCTAGCAGATGGTCATGTCTATCTCTCTTAGGCATGCAGACAGAAGCTTTGTACTCAGCTAACGAGCTTGATGGACATTTCAGCTCCATCTGCTTGGCACTATAGAAGAGGTTTCCTGGGCAGAAACTCACATGTGTCCTCTCCAGAACACGTTTCTATTTTGGTGGTCACCAGAATTGGACTCCCTGCAGATGCTCCTACTGTGGACACTAGTAGCCCAGGCCAGGATGGACTGGTGGCTCTGCTCGCAGACATTGTCAAGGGGCATGCCCTTCTGAATATCTAGCTAGGTATTTGTGATAATGAATCACTGTAATGGACACCTGATCCAAGGCTGATCAGCAGATTACAACTTTGAGACATATGTTTGGCATTGCAGACTGCAGAAGAGTCTGGAGCTGTTCGAGTCTTCTTGGTCAGTGCTATAGTGGTGGCATATGCCAGTCACCAGGGAGGCACCAAGAGTATGCAGCTGAGTCTGGAAACTCACTCGCTGTTCAGTTGGGCGGAGCTTCATCTTCAAACTCAGCAACACATGTAGCAGGAATGGACAATCTCTAAGTCATTTTCCTCATCAAATACTGAACCTGGGAAAGCAGATGCTGTCTGCAGCAGTCTTCCAAGCCTTTGGTTGTCTCTAGGGTTGTCCAACATTCAATCTGATAGTGACAGGAAGACATAAGAAGGTGGCCAGATTTTTTAGTTGAAGATCCGAGCCCAGAATCACAGGTCTCATCCAGCCGTGGCTGAAGAGTGAGTTCTTATATGTTTCCTCCATAGCTCATGAGAGGCTGGAATCTTCTCAAGATTGCAAACCATCTGAGCAAAATCATTCTACTGGCTCCAAATGGGCCACGCAGACTATGGTATGCAGACCTAGTGTGTCTTCAGACAGGCGCAAAATTCAGCCTACAAGTACTACTGGACTTTCTTCTCAGGGACCATTTGGTCATAGAAGTTCCACATCACTTTGCTCTTACAGCATGGCTCTTCAGCGCATGGTGTTAGCATGCAAAGGATTCTCAGAAGTAGTCATTGCTATTCTGCTTAGGTCCAATTAGCTGTCTATGGTCTCTGCCTATGCTAAGACATGGAAATCTTTCCAGCATTGGTGCATTAAGGTAAGGGAATGGAGGAATATTTCTCTGCTCTGGTTTCTGCAATGTTGGCCTTCCTCCAGGTTGGCCTCATCAGGGGACTTACAGTGGCGTCCCTTAGAGTCCAAGTAGCAGGACTTTCTTTTTTTAGTTCTTGTATCCGAAGAGCTAAATTGGTGTCTCATCCGGACATAGCCAGATTCCTAAAGGGATCATTGCATCTCAGACCACAGTAAACCTCTCTTCCCTTCATGGGACCGTAACAGGTTCTCAGCCTAGCTCCATACAGGCCACTGCTGGAAGCATCTTTGATGTACCTAACGCTCAAGCGTTTTTTCTTGTGACCATTACCTTGGCAAGAACATTCTTGGAGCTGTAGGGCCTTTCTTGCAGGAAACCTTTCCTTAAATTCCCTGAAGCTGGAGTTTCTTTGTGCAACGTCCCATCTGTTTTTACCAAAGGTTGTTTTGGAGTTCCATGTCAATCAGGTAGTCAGATTGCAGGCATTCCAGTCCATGGGTTCCAAGAAGAACATCCAGATTCTGAAGAAGTTGGTCAGTAGAAGAATGCTTCTTCAGTATATTGAGGTCACCAACAAGTTCAGGCTATCTGATTTGCCATTTCGCAGCCCATTCCTTGAGTGTTCTTATGTTCTTATCTCTTCGTTCTGACAAATCCAGCTAGGCGCAGTTCACTGACTTCCAAGGTCACGATTTCAGTGGTTCAAATTTTTATGTGGATTATTTAGTCATTTTAATAAAACCTACATCTTGGACATCAATTCTCCGCAAGTTTTTTGTTTTGGTCTGTTTTCTCTTGTGGAGGAATTAGGGTCAACTTTCTTGTCTGGTTTATATTTTTGCTTTGACCCATTATGGCTTTTTTTTGGATAACTCATTATGTATGTATTTTGATGTACCATAACTACATTTTTATGACTGCCTTTATTACCTTTTCTGGTAACTGGATGCCTTATTAATGTCAGTCATAATGGAAGTTACTGTAATTTCTCATGCTTCATAACAGTTCTCCATCCTCTCACGTAGTATGATTTATAGATACAACTGCTTAAAACTATTAACATTACACACATTTTATTATACTTGGCACACATACCCTTTCTGAAACACTTCTCATTGATTCAATCTATCCTTCATATGTTTCACAATTCATAACACTGATACATAACAAAAGAGCATGAACATAACAGGGAAGACGAAGCATCTCAATAGTGAGATTTCAATACAGGCCACAGTAGACCAGGTTTCCTTAAATACATAGGAGGCTTATTTTAAAGATTGCAAATTATCCATGCAAACTGCTGAGAGCAAGTTGTAAATAGATATGACAAATATTGTTTGAAATATCTGTATGCAAATGCCAGAAGCATAAGAAACAAAATGGGAGAGTTGGAATATATTATACTAAATGAAAAGATAGATATAATAAGCATCTCTAAGACCTGGTGGAAGAAAGATAACCAATGAGACACTGTCATACCGGAGTACAAGCTATATTGTAGTAATAGCATGGATCAAATTGGTGGAGGTATAGCGTTTTTTTTTTTTTAACTGTTTATTTTATTATTTAAGTATTTTTATTGATTTCAATATAATGTCAAGTGTAACTTGTACTGAAAGCAAATTTAACCAAAACATATACAATCATATAAATCCATACTTAACAGATGTTAAGCAATTTACAAAAATAATTATTATGGTGAAATTAGCTCAGGTCCTCTTTAGATCCAAGAGTTTTATTAGCGAGAAAAACAAGAAAAAACAACCAATATTAAGAAGTAATGCTATTCCTATAGATCGGGAATGGTGTTACTATTTCTTTTAGAGCTCAAGATTGAATTTTCTCCTTGTCCAGACGGGACATAGCCACAAAATTGGTCAAATGTTGAGGCTCAAAGAATACATATTTAGTAGAGTGATAACGGACAATGCACTTACAAGGATGTTTTAAATAGAATGTAGCCCCTAGTGAGGTGACCCCCGGTTTTAAAAGAAGAAAATCACATCTACGTTTTTGCGTTTCCCTTGAAACATCAGGGAACATTTGAATTTTACAACCAAGAAATTCCTTCTGTTTGTTCTTCAAAAATAGTCTCAATAGCCAAGATTTATCAATTGAAAGTGCCAATGTAGCAACTAAAGTTGCAGGTGTAACCACCTCCGTGTCTGACTTCTCCAGAATCTCGGTAATATTCAATGCTTGTCCTTTAGTAGTCTCAGGTTGCTGTTGGTGTGGAGTTTTGCTAGGGAGATAGTACGCTTGAGAAAATGGTGGAAGATTACCTTCCGGAACTTCTAAAATTTCTAATAAGTATCTCCTAAGCATATCTCTAGGTGTAACCATAGTTATTCTTGGAAAGTTTATCAGTCTCAAGTTGTTAATGCGCGCCTCATTCTCTAATGACTCTACTTTTCTTCTTAGATTCAAATTATCTTTAATTATAGTTTCCTGGAGTTGTTTTACTGAAACCATATCCTGCTGGGTCTTTTGAAGTAAATTATTAGAAGAAGTCATGTCCAATTTTAATTTTTCTAATTCTTCTGAATGGTGAATAAGTTTATTTTCAATCTGTTGGAAGTTGGGACTAATTACCTTCCCAAAATTTGCTACCAGGTCCCAAAGGGCTTCTAAGGTCACCTCAGCAGGCCTATTCCAAAAGGAAGCTTGTATTGAAGTGCATAGAGTCTCATCTTCCTTAGGATATCCTGGGTTTTGTTCCTTCTGATTCAGTCCTCCTCCTGCCGGGATCTCCATTTCCAGGCTCCCCGATGTTGAATCGTCTGCCTCTGGGGATAGTACTGCCCCTTCTTCAGGGTTTCCTGGCCCCTGGGAGAACTGGCCGACTGTGGTGAAGGAGGTGGTGCTCTGATCTCCGGGCTAAGGGTGGTGTCTGGCCCAAGAGAGACCTCGCCGGTCTCGCTCGCACCTGGGATCTTCAACGGGCTAGCAACTGGAGTCACAAACGCAACTCCCTGCATCCTCCGAAGCAGATCCTCAATGTTGCCAAGAGACGGACCCTCGGAGCGCCGCGAGGCACCAGCAACGCTCCTGCCTCTCCTCTTCGGCATCGCGTCCCAAGAACGAGTGCAACCAAGCTGGAAACAGCAGTCGCCAGCCAGAAAACAGGTAACTGGAGCGCTTCGGTCGGTGACGTGTACCCGATCACTCAGGCAGCAGCCATCTTTGATCTGTTTATTTTAATTATAATGAAAAGCGCATAATACTGAACATTGCAATGAAATCACATTTCAGCACAAATAACAGAAAACAAAAAGTTGTACTGAAGAACAACCTTCTAGCTATGACCTCCAGTACCTATTTAGAATTTAGAAGACATTTAAAAAGTACTTGTTTACTAAATATTTAATCAACTAAGCTATTCCATTCAGTTGTAATAATTTTTTCTTTTGTAAACCGCATAGAGTTTTATGGTCCTGTGGTATAAAAGCCTATTGTTATGTACACTATTACAGCTGCCTGTGCACTTTTACTGCACTTGTTCCAGATGGCACTGCATTTCGCCAAAGTTCTGTGGCTTAACTTCTTGTAATTTGCATCTTCTTTGACCCTCTTCTGAATTAGACACAGCAATCAAGTTCATTGTGTGGGTATGACAACAATGGTGAGATGGAAGTACATACTCTGTTGCTTCTACATCTGTAACTAAAGAGAATTTTGTCAGTGATACAAAATTTGGACTGGATCTTCTCGAGTGTGGATGCAATCAGGTCAAAAGTATGTTGTCCTCACAAACGTGAACATGCCAGTGCTGATCTCGATCCAGTGTATGGTAACTCCAAAAAAGCTTCTGTAATGGGAGGTCCATATCTCAGCTGTTGTGCAGACTTCGATCACAAGTTACAGCTTATTCTAAAGGTCGTCTGTCGTATTAAGATACTGGCCGCAACGTGTTCAGTAAGAGCCTTGCGAATCAATACAGTTTTGGTTGGTTAAAGACCAGTGACCAGCTGAATGAATTCTGGTGACTTGACCACTGAGAAGGCTTGCATGTCCCCAATAACAAAATTCCCCTTCTGGGGTTCTCTCTAGTGTTTAGGGCCTCTTAGCCACTTCAGAGACCCTTTTTATTACTCATAAAATTTGGGTCCCTTTAAGTATGCAATTAGCCCCTTTAAGTATGCAAAAACAGTCCAGCCCTTTATGAAGCAATTCTTTCAGCTCAGTAGAGCCCATTTGGCTGCCTGTCACCACATAAAGCCAATACATGGGTAGTTACTGTAATGCACTGTGGTGAGATAAGAGAAGCGAGTTGAATTGGAGGCTTAATGAGTAAAATAGTACAAATGGAAATTCCTCGTCAATTGTTCCTCATGCTATGTAAACAGTAAAGCAAAAATAACTTGTAAATTTTTAGTAGTTACTAAAATAAAGTAACTAGCTGCTTAGTTTTTTTTTACATTGATAGTTACCTAAAATGTAACTAATTACAATAAGTAGTGTTACTGTAACTAGTTACTACCCAGCACTGTAACAACTCCTCTGAAAAGGGGTTTCCAACATCTGTTCAAAATTAGATTTAGAGAGTAAGCAGCATTGAAGGAGTCTGGGACTAGTTTTCCTAAGTGTTGAACTAGGTTTTCTCCTTAATAAATAATTGCAGACCTAACTTATCTCATGGTCTAGCCTGCCTGCACTGGATGTTGTATCTGGGCGTTTTAACTCCTTATGGTTATCTCAGCATACACAGTATTGTATTCCGCCCTCCTGGACATGTAACAGAAAGACTGCAGGGTTTAGATAAGTGACCTGCTAGTGTGAGCTTAGGACCAATGATTTTTAAGAAAAGTAACACGTGAGAAGTTTTTTCTAGAATTCAGTTGTATAGCCAAAAAATTGTATAAATATCATTGTAACTTCCTGGTTTTGGGACTTCGGAAGCTTCCAGCTTGGGGGCTCAGGAGTCACATATGCTGAATAAAACATCTGTGCTTTTTTCAAGTCTCTTAAGTTTTGTGGCTGACCAAAGTGACCTTTCATTTGGCAGCCGAACAGGGACTTGAAGGTCATTTGACCACCGGTCACTCGATCGGTCACTTGTGTCGTCTAAGAGCTGACACGTCTGCCTAGCCGGCTTGGTCCTCTCTTGGGATCAGTGGAACTCGGGCACTTTGACCAGCTCAATTGGTTAATCCAGTCCTGGTTTAAAGTGCAGGAACTGATATTTGTCCAAATTTTGAGTGGCCACTCATCTGGTAATTGCAGAAATTGATCACTTCTGTCCTGTCTCTCTTTCTCTACCTAGTAAAGCTACTTGATTTGTCGCTGAAGTCGTGGGGAGGGATTCTAGGAACTGTTATTTTCTGATTGGATAACTAAATTGAAGTCTTTTGTGTTTTGTGTATTTGAGAGTGTCAGATGTCCTTGTGGACGAAGCGAGTGCGGACCTGTTAGTACTGCATTTCCCTAGTCCGGAGACGGGCAGAGTCAGGAATACAGGGAAGTGTTTTTGTTCTCCATTGCACAATAGGGGATGTCAGTTTACCTATGGGGACCCCCTTGATACAATGTTAGTTAATTTTAAAAAGGGATTTGGCTCTGATTATGGGATTATGGGACTTAACAGATCAACCCTTATTCGTCTGTGCCAGTTAGAATGGCCGACGTTTGGTATGGGCTGGCCCCCGTCTGGCTCCCTGGATGAGGATATAACCCGTCAGGTATTTATCATAGTAACCCAACCTAAGACTGGCCATCCTGATCAATTCACCTATATAGATGGTTAGATTTAGTCCGCAGCAAGCCTTCTTGGCTTTTCCCTCCTGTACCCAAGAAACTCCAGTCCCAAGTCCTCGCCATCAGGAAGACTGTCAATGAGCACTATCATCCTTTGAGTCTGACCCTTCAACTGACATACTTGAAATACCCACCGCTCCTTCTTATTCGGCAACACCACAGCCCATACCCAATCCCAGTTCTGTCTCCCTTGCTCAGCCTTCTGTTTCCCAGCCTGTACAACTCCCTGACCAACAATATTACATTAGTTCAATATGGATAATACCAATGCCTGCACCAACAGTCTAAAAGCTAAGAAATCAAAATAATTTTTGATAGTCTTTAACTTCCATAATATAAAAAAGCACTTTTTCACCAATATTTATAGATTTTAAAATTGGATAGTCATGACCATTCAGGTGAAGCGATGTTTTAGTTATTTTGTCATTTGGACTTGCTAAAAAGATTTTTGTCTTTTCTGTAGTCAATTTAGTTTAAAATTGATTGTCCATTGTTCTAATTCAGACATAATATAAGAAATTTGTTCTAAAATTTATTTTGTTATGTTATTCAAAGGAATTAAAATGGAAATATCATCAGCAAAAAGATTTTCAAGTTTAAGTTTTCAAGTTTATTATGAAATTTGATTAATCGCCTATTCTGAATTCTAAGCGATGTACAATTGATAATAAATACAGAGTTAGGGGGGAACAAACATAACTAACAAAAACTAAATCTACTAAACATATTAAAAATTAACTTGTACATACAAGATCAAACACAAGGAAAAACTAGAAAAGAAATACAATCTGGTTAAAAAGAAAAACAATTAAGGTAAAAAACAAAAGGAAAGGGAAGGACAACTATCAAAAAATATATAGATAAATTAAGAGCTATAAGCAATTCATTTAGTCATTGAATGCATCTTTAAAAAGAAAACTCAAGTTTACTCTTAAATTTTTCCAAATTCTTTTCCTCTCTTAAATAAATTGGAAGGGCATTCCATGACTGAGGAGCCGTAACTGAAAAGATAGATTGCCGCCGTGTGTTGATAATTTTAAGAGAAGGAATGACCAGTAAATGTTGGTCATTCGACCTTAGTAACCTGGGTGAAGTATAAGGAATTAAAACTCTATAAATAAAAGCTGGGGTTTTGAATGTCAAAGACTTAAAAGTAAGCAGGCATAATTTGTATATTATACGATGAGCAATTGGAAGCCAGTGTGCTTTTTTCAGTAAGGGTGTCACATGATCAAATTTTTTGGCTTTCACAATAAGTTTGATTGAGGCATTCTGGATAATCTGTAGACGCCTAATTTCTTTTTGAGCCAATCCTTTAAACAACGCATTACAATAATCGATTTTAGAAATAACTAGAGAATGAATTAGAATATTCAGAGACTTTGGACATAAGAATTTAGACACTGAACGAATTTGGCGGAGTCTATAAAAAGTTGATTTAACAATATGACTAATATGATCATGATAAGATAATTTATCATCAAAGATGAATCCTAATTTTATGAATCAACTTCAAAGAGATGCCTTTAATAGCGATTGGGAAGGAAAGTTTATGACAGCCTTTCCACGGGAATATTAAGGGCTAATCTATTGGTATCAAGCCATTGATGAATCTGTTCGAGTTTTCTATTTATAGCTGATATTTCAAAAGAACTATTGGGGTCAAGAGGGTGTAAAAACTGTATGTCATCCGCATACGCAAATACGGAAAAAGAGGAGAAAGAATAGATCCCTGTGGAATACCATAAGGTGCTGAGAAGCTTTCGGAAACTGTATTGTTAAAGAGGACAGTAGAAGAACGATTATCAAAATAAGATTTAAACCAAAGCAAAACCTGGTCTATAATGCCAATAGATTAAAGTCTATCTGTTAAAAGATTGTGGTCAATAGTATCAAATTTAGCTTCTGCAGTAAATGGTCAATAGTATCAAATTTAGCTTCTGCAGTATCAAATTTAGCTTCTGCAGTAAATGTCCTAGAGATAAAATGTATATATTAAATAGCGTGGGTGATAACATGGAGCCTTGAGGTACCCCTGAAGGATTATTCCAGAAATGGGAGTATTTTCCATCACTCACCACTCGATAGGATCTTTTTTTCAAAAAACCCTGAAACCAATTCCAGGCTCTTCCCGAGAGTCCGATTTCATGTAACATTATTTCATGATCGACCAAGTCGAACGCACTGCTAAGATCCATTTGTAAAATTAAAACACTAGTACCTGTGCTAAGAAAACCATAAAGATGACTTAAAATTGAAGCTAGTACTGTCTTGGTGCTAAAACCTTTTCTGAATCCTGACTGGTGTTCATTAAGAATATTATGTTTGTCTAGGTAATTCACCAGTTCTAAATTAACCAATCCTTCCATAAGTTTAATGAATAAAAGTATGCTTGCTATGGGTCTGTAATTTGATTTTAGAGCAATAGATGTCTTTTAATCTTTTGGGATAGGTGTGATCAAAATATGTCCCATTTCTTCATTAAAAATCCCTCTTGTTATAACAGAGGTTAGCCAGTTGAATAAATCCTTTTTAAAATCAAGTGTTGCTTCTCTCATTAATTTTTAAGGACATGCATCTAGTATGCAATTTGATTTAGCATATTTATTAAACAAATTTAGAAATTGATGCCAGTTTGGGGACTCAAAGGGCTCCTTTTATCAAGGTGTGCTAGCGGGGTTAGCGTGTCAGACATTCCTTAGCAGCAGCAGCAGATGAATCCAGAGACCAATGGGATAGCACACATCTACCAGCAGGCAGAGATAGAGAAACTGATTAACAGGTAGTCCTTTTGGCTGGCACTCCTCCTGTATTTCCAATAAGCTCTATCTCCCAGCAGGTGATGGTCGCTATTCGAATAGCTCCTGGATTCTGTCTGTGATTATCTCCTGTTGAGGGTTCTCTTCAGGGGTGAGACTGCCATTCTATTTCTCCTGTTGAGATTTTCTCTTCAGTGGCTTTAGGGGTTACACCTGGGCTCCCCCAGGTCCCTGCCTCATCCTTCCTCCATTGCTAGAGGGTCTGACTGGGTCTCGATTATATTCTTCTTTCCCCTCTCTGTTAAAAAAAATAGGGAGACCACAGTTGCTACATTCTGCTCTGTTAGTGCTGCACATCCAGTTCTAACTGGCTTCAACCGGCCCTAACAACAAGCTTGTGAGTATGTATGTGTTTTTTACTGTTTGAACTTCAGGTTCTGTTTGGGAGTCTTAGTACTGTGGGTTCGGTCAACGTACGTTTAAGGAATGGATTTTTTATTGAGGCTAAGTTTTATGACTAGAACTCCATTGAGGGAGCCTGGACTTTCCCGCCCTTTGCATGCACGCGCTTGGTTTCCTTGCTGGTTACAGCACAGCAGTAGCGGTGCGATTTCATGCTCGCACTTATTCTCCTCGTTGGGTTTCAGTGCAGCAGTAGTAGTCCTGTTTATTCCGAGGCTCTCTTTCGTCGATGTTTGTCGCGGCCATGTGCAGCTGATTGTGCAGGTGCTGGTTTATAGCAGCGCGCATGAGATAGGACATGTTTTTTTTTCGGCGCTGTGGGAAGCACCGCACTGTTCTACTTATTCCCCGAGTCTGATTTTCTTTCTATGCAGGCCGAGGCAGGGTAAATTTTGCGGGGCTTTAATCTGACTATGTTTCTAGGAGCGTTGATGCAGCGGCAAGAATCAGGCGCGCGCTTGGGTCTCCGGCAATGGTGGGAGAACTGCAGCATTCCGGTAGTTTATTTCCCCAGCTGACTTTGGTCAGGATATGCTGCGGCTTCGCTCCTTTCCGGTTCAGACAAGTTGTACGTGTTTCACCAGCTTTGGGACAAGCTTGGGCAGATTTATATGTCTATGTCTGTGTTCCTGCTGTATTCACTTGAAGGAAGCTGCTAGTTTAATTGGACTCTGGTGTTAGCACTCAAGGGGATTACCAGAGAGACTCTGACATGTGCTAGGTCATCCAGTCTCGGTTTGTCTCCGGACTGGGTCAACTTACGGCAAATCACGGCACAGTGAGATCAGCAGTAAGATAGTGCCCTGTATTTCACACGGGTATCTCATTGTCTCTCTTGGGGTCCCTGCAGATTGAGCCTTTGTCTGTTGGTAACTGTCCTTCTTATTTGGGCCTCTGTGCTGCGCTGCATGTGTCTAGTAGTGGCATAGTATATATGCCTAAAGGGAGTACTAATAGTTTCCAAGTTCGGGCTGTCTCTATGGGCATAATGACACTTTGCATCTTCCTGCGGCCAGGACTCTCTTTCTCTATTTCTGAGAGGGCCTGGACTTCAGATTTCCATGCTTATCACGCTGGTTTCTTCTGTAGCCATCTTCTCATGGCACATGCTAGACGGACCCACCCAACCAGACAGGAAGAGCTGTGCATTTCCTTCTAATCAGGTGCCAGTTACCTATTCTATCAAACCCGCAGAGGAGCGTGCGCTATGTGGCAGTTAGCCTCATCTCTGAAGCTCTCATTAGTGATGTAAGCTTTGTCTGATACCGGTTAGGATGCTGTTTTCCACGGGGCGGTAGATGCAGCATCTTGATTGCGTCTAGTACCTATTCACTTTAAAGGACATACGTATTTCACTCACGTTGCATGGAGTTAGTACTGTTTTCATGGTTCAAGTATACTCCTCTTTATATTGTGAAACTTGATTTTTCCTAGGAGAATTTCTTTCTTCTTACAGATCCTACAGTTCTCATCCTGCTGTTCCCTGACCTTCTGTACTTCATTCTGGGGGATCTTGACTTCTTCCAATGACTCTTCAGACTTTCTCATGAGGGAGAAGATGCTATAATGTCAGGTCAAGGGGCTGTGAACATTTTTCAGGATGCTTGCAACTTTGCATCCTCCTCAGGTTTCCGGTTTGTTCTTGGAGTTTCTATGTTTTGTGTTTCCCTTTTAAGTGTTACTGGTCCTCAGGGCAGTTCTTGTTCTTCAGGAACTAAGGGACGTTGTTCCACTTACTGCATGGTGCCCAAGACGGGGGCATTGGGCAGGCTGGATCCCATTCTGCTGAATTATTTTCTCAGGGTTACACATTTTGCAGAAAAACTGGGAAAATATTTACATTTTTCACTATGGACTCCAAATCAGCACTAGGTTTGCTTGCCTCTCTTGGAGCAGCGCTTTCGGTTTTGGCAAATGCCATTTCGCCTACCCAAGGCTTCATGAACATTTTAGGAAATGTGGGCAGTGGTTCCGTTTGGCGCTACAAGGCAATTCACCTAATTTCTTCTTGACTGACTGCTTGATTCGGAAGTCTTCCAGTCGGGCCATTTGACTGACACGAAAAGGGTGGTTTCTTTTCTTCAGATCTTTGGATATGAATCTTCAAATTTGCACAGCGCTCTTTTCTCCTGTACTATTTATAGGTATATCGGGGAGATGTTTTTATTCATATAGTAGAGAAATGTGTTTCTTCCCAGAGACTAGGGCGATGGGTCACAGTCTGTTTGCATTCTTCTTCAGTCACCATGACCAAGAGTATGGGATTCCGTACAGGTTCTAGGATCCATATTGCTGACTCCACTGGGAACTTCGGCTTGCTTTCCCATTATAACGCTACAGCAGTCGCTTTTGTTCTGGTGGTTCCCGGTATCTCAGGGCTCCAATTATTTGGTAGGCTGCTCAAGCATCGCTCTGTATGATTTGGTGGCTCGGCGAGATTTCTCTTTTCAAAGGCATGCCTCAGTCTTTGCTGGACTAGCTCCTGGCCATCAAACATCCCGGGCTGTCGGGTTGGGGGGCTCGGTGCCTTCCATCCTCAGCTCCAGGAGTCTGGTCTTCAGAGGCGACTCACTACTTGTTCATTCTTCTACTCTGGAGCATGATCAGGCTACCGTTTCTGGAGCTTCAGATCATTCTTCCGGAATGACGCTGAAGGTCTTTTCAGTCAGTATTATGATAGAGGTATTTCTCTACAGCCTGGGCAGTAGGTGATGTACTCAGTTGGCGGGTAAAGTTGTGGTTCTATTTCAATGAATGGACTCTCATCTTCCTCTTCTGTTGGCAGATCATTTTATGGGTCAGGAAAAGAGTTTGGATAGACTTTCTCTCCGAGAAATCTGTGCATGGCCCTTTTATTGTATGTTATAGTGTACAGCGCTGTGTACGCTCTAGAAAGTGTAAGTGTTAGTACTAGTGAAATCGTCTACATCTTGGATATTGAGAATTTTGGCTCAGGCGTTCCAGCTCTTTTTATGGAAGTGAGATCTCCTGGAACTAGACCTCAAGACCTCGTCTCAAAATTCTAAGCTTCTTTGGCAGGCACAGGGAGTGGGAGTCAGAGGGGGTAGCAGCGTGGGTTGGTTTTTTTTTTTTTCGCCTCTGGTTTCTCTTTTTTCAGTGTTTTCCCCTGGCTGATGATGGCTTGGATTTGCCATCTCTCAAGCTCACTTTCAGGGCACAGTATTTGTAGAATCTCTGGATTGGCTGCACCATCCTTGCTATGCGGATCTGATGAGTCTTTCGACAGCCGGACTGTTGAGTTTCCTGGTATCTCTGGATTTGCTCACCTAGGGTCCGATCAACATGGATATTCATACTACTTTGGTATTGCGACCTAGCTTTTAAAAAGTCATGGCTGACGTGTAAGGGTTATGCGAAGCAGGTTATTTCTTCTCTTATCCAGGCGATACAGATGTCTTCACCTGTGGCTTCTGCTTCCTTTTGGAGGTTTTTCCATTCTTGGGTACTTCTCAACATTTGCACCCTTCCAGAGTTCTTTTTTGGCACAAGTGTATTGCCGAGGGCTTAGCGTTCAATTCCCTTCATCTTCAAGTGCCATTCTTAGCTTGTTACAAGGGCTAGGTATATTGCTCTTCGATTACTTCTCAGCTTCATATAGTTCAGTTCTTAAATGTACACCTCTTAGAAAGCCCTGTCCGGCTTCATTTCATCCTTGTCTTTTGAGACTCTAAAGGGCTGTGCCGTTGAACACGGGGATTTCTTGTGGCCATGGCTTCAGCTCGGCGGTTTTCTGAGTTGCAGGCCTTGTTTGGCGGGGATTCCTATTTCTGATTTACAAAATCTGGGGTGTCAGTTCGGATGGTACCACAATTTATTTCTAAGGAGATACTCCTTTTCTCACTTTTCCTTCCTTCTTCCTGGGAGGAGAAATGGGGAGACGTGCTTTTATTCACTGCATTTTTTGAAAGTGCATAACGTTCTCCGCGAGCTAGGTTTCTAACGACTTTTAGTTGTTTAGATCACCTTTTTGTATTCTTCACGGGATGCCTCAAACGTGTGGCGGCGTCCAAAACCTCCAACGATCGATGGGTCCAGGAGGACATTCTTTACGTTTGCTTGATGGCAGGGAAGCGGTTGGCGAAAGAATTTCATGACCATTCCGCCAGAACGATGGCTACTTCTTAGACTTGGTCCAGAGGTTTTTTCCTTGGAGGAGTTTTGTCTCGTGGCTACTTGGTCTTCCGAGAGTGCTTTCTCTCAGCATTTCTGGTTGGATGTGGGGGCGCATGCGGTAGATGCGTTTAGTGCTTCGGTTGTTGCGGAGGCGGCGTTTGCTTCCCACCCAGATTGAGGATTGCTTTGCTACATCCCATTGGTCTCTGGATTCATCTGCTGCTGTTGCTAAGGAAGGAAAAATTATGTTCTTACCTATTAATTTTCTTCCCTTTAGACGCAGCAGATTAATCCAGAGCCCCACCCTTTCTGGATATTGTCTGTTGGTTTTTTCTTTTCCAACTTTTGAGATTTGTTATTATTGATGGTTGTATTCTGTATTATTGCCTTTTGAGATTTGTTATGGGAAAGAAGTTTTTTACATGCTATGCCTGTTGATGGTTACGGATTCTTGGGCAAGGAGCTATACTGGAGATTCAGGAGGAGTGCCAGCCAATAGGACCACCTGTTAATCAATTTCTCTATCTCCGCCTGCTGGTAGATGTGTGCTATCCCATTGGTCTCTGGATTCATCTGCTGCGTCTAAAGGAAAGAAAATTAACAGGTAAGAACATAATTTTTCCTTTCATCACGCGCTAATCCCTGCGGCAAGCTAAAAAAACTAACGCCTCATCAATGGAGGCGTTAGCGACTAGCGCGGCAGGCAGGAATACCGCGCGTTAAACCCCTACCGCAGCTTGATAAAAGGAGCCCAAAGTGGTCCCAAAACATATCTGCCCTAGAAGCCTTTTCCTGAATTTCAAATTTGGATTCACTATTAAAATCAACTGTAGTCGGAGGTATTGTAGCTCTCAAATCAAGAATTTTATTATTAAAAAATTCAGCAAAGGAGGAGGAATACAAGATGGCGGACGCTATGTAGCTGTGCTCGGCAGGCTTAGCGTTTTTTCTTTATCTCAATAACTGGAAATAGATACTTACTTTAACGGAATGCCTCATACGAAGAGGAAGGGGAGTGTGAGAGCGGGGCACTTGCCGCTGCTCACATCGTCTCCTGCCCAGCAGACAATTCAGCGGTTTTTGCAGCCGCTGAGACCAGCCGACGCCCAGATATCCCCGCGGCGGGAGAGTTCCGCGTCGGACCTGAGTGAGGGAGCACTCGGGTCTCTGGATCTGATGACATCTTTGTCTCCACCGCATCTCTCTGCGCCCCCATGTCCAGCAGAGGCGCAGAGTGTCGAGCTTGGCCCCGAGGGAGAGGAGTTGGAGACCCCGGAGCAGGCAATGGGAGGAGCTACTGCCCTAGCTGGAACGCTGGGAGGAAGGGCTGCTGAAGGAGAAGGAGCACCAACAAGCACCCCAGCAGTGACACTGGAAATACTTTTGGAGGCTATCAAGAGACTGGATGTGAAGGTGGAGAAGACTGCCTCAGATGTTGAGGTAATGGTTAAGAAAATGGATAATTTTTCTGAAAGTTTGCTGAAAGTAAAGCAAGAGTGCATGGACAAAATACAAACTGAGTCAGCTTCATTGAAAAATTCAATTACCACCATTGTTAAAGAACAAAATTCCACTGCCCGTAAAATAGAAATGATTGAGAACTTTAACAGAAGATTGAACCTGAGAATTTTAAATTGCCCAAGGATTTTGGCAATATCACCCATTGAGATTTTTAAAAAATTTCTGGTAGAATGTTTGAATTATCCGCAAGATCAGATTCCGCCTCTAAATAAAGTATACTTTTTACCTACTTCAAAAAGAAATTCAGATATACCTAAAGGTGAGAATTTGGTCACTGATAAAGACTTGCAAAACCTTACGGCAATATTAGAGGAATCATCTACGGAAGTTAAAGAGAGAGGAACTTTAATTGTTAACTTTATCTTTGAACAAGATCTTAATGGAGTTATGAGGTTGTTCTTTAAAAAGTCTGGATCACTTTTTTGTGGTCAACGTTTATGGTTATATCATGATGTAACTAGAATAACCCAGGAAAGACGGAAAATATTTTTGGGCATGAGAGAAGAAACAAGGAAGCTAGGTGCTACTTTTTTGCTAGCTTATCCATGCAAATGTGTTATTAAGTTTAAAGGTCTGAAATATGTGTATTTTACACCAGATCATCTACGTTCCTTTTTAGATCTCAAAGGTTTATCTAGTGGAGGGAGTGTAGCTTAAAGGAATTGCTGGGTTGTAGCGTTTAAGCCTTTACCTTTTTGTTATATTATTGTAATATTACTCCCTATAATATCTATGTTTTCTTTTCCTCCTCCTAATTTGAGGTCTAAGGAAGAGTTAAGTTTCATATATATATTTATTTTAAATATTGTAATGTTCAATGATGTTTTTCTTTTGAAACATGATTCTGTATTTCTAAACCAAGTAGTTATACTTGTAAAGTATGTTAAATTCAATAAAAATAAAGTTAAAAAAAAAAAAAAAAAAAAAAAAAAAAAAAAATTCAGCAAAGGTTTCGGATGACGGAATTGATTTAGTTTCCTTTTTCAAGATTTTTGTGGTATCAGTTCGCCTATTTACTATCTTAAACAGTTCTCTACTATTTATTTTAGAAGTTCCAATTTTCTGTGCATAATATTTAGAACGCTTTTCTTGTTCTGTTTGAAGCTTTCTGTAGAACTAGTGTTTAAGCCCGTTACATTAACGGGTGCTAGAATATATGTCTGTCTGTCTGTCTTTCTTACTTTCTGTGTCTCTCCCTGCCCCTGTCTCTCTCTTCCTTTCATAGTAACATAGTAACATAGTAGATGACGGCAGATAAAGACCCGAATGGTCTGCCCAACCTGATTCAATTTAAATTTTTTTTTTTTTTTCTTCTTAGCTATTTCTGGGCGAGAATCCAAAGCTTTACCCGGTACTGTGCTTTCTTTCTGTCTTTCTCTTCCTTTCTTTCTGTCTTTCTCCCTCCCGCTGTCTGTCCTTCTTTCTTTCTGGTTCTCTCTCTGGCACCCTGTTTGCCTGTCTTTCTTTCTTTCTCTCTCCTTGCCTGCCTGTCTTTCTGTCTCTCCATGGCCCCCTTTCCCTTTCCGTCCCTTCCAGTTCCCTGTGCAGCAGCAGCAGCATTTCCCTCCCACCCTTCCCTGTGCAGCAGCAGCATTTCCTGCCCTTCCCTGTGCAGCAGCAGCATTCCCCCCCCACACACACACACTACCCTGTGCAGCAGCAGCATTTCCCAGCCTTCCCTGTGCAGAAGCAGCATTTCCCCCCACACAGCAGCATTTTCCCCCCACACACACTTCTCTGTGCAGCAGCAGCATTTCCCCCACACACACACTTCCCTGTGCAGAAGCAGCATTTCCCACTGTTCCTGTGCAACAGCAGCATTTCCTGGCCTTCCCTGTGCAGAAGCAGCATTTCCCCCACACACACTCACTTCCCTGTGCAGAAGCAGCATTTCCCGCCTCCCCCTTCCCAGCCGTCGGGTTTAAATTGAGAGAAAAGCGCTGTACCGCGCTTCCGCTGGCTTTGGCGTCTTCTATCCACTGCGGCCAACCCTAGCGGAAACAGGAAGTAGTCAGTGGACAGAAGACGACAAAGCCAGCGTTAGCGCGGTGCAGCGCTTTTCTCAATTTAAATGTGGGTGAGCCAGCGAGAAGGAGGAGGCTTTGGTGGTGGTGGTTTTGGCAGTGAGTGTGGGCGGGAGGGGGGAGTCGCCGTCTGTGCTGTGCTTTCCCAATCTGGCTGCCGCATATGCACTCTGACCACGGACCTACGGATCACAGATCACACAGGTCTGAGTGCGCATGCGCGGCTAGCGTTTTATTATATAGGATAGTATGGTAGGTCTTTTTTGCATCATAGATTGATAGTGCAGTGTTCTCCCTAGAGCCTTTTAGCTGGGCGGTCCGCCCAGCTAATTTAGACGACCGCCCAGCTGCTGCCGCCGCTGCTGAACATTTTTTTAAAAAAACCAAAAACCGGCTTGGAGATTTCAGCCCGTAGCGAACTTATGCTCCGGGGCTCTAACGTGTGCGTGCCGGCTTCCCTTCTCTTCCCTCCGAAACCGGAAGTTATGTCCGGGGGGGAGAAGGGAAGCCGGCACGCACATGTTGAGAGCCCCGAAGCAAGCGTTCGCTATGGGCTAAGGTGAGAGGCAGGTCAGTGAAGTATTTGCTCTTCTTGCTGCCATGTCCTGCCTACTTTCTGTTTCCGCGAAGGCAGGACCCGGCAGCATTTCCCCCAATAGGTCGATCGTGATCTTGAGCTGATCAGCCTTTCTCTCCCCGACGGTAGAATTGACGTCGGGGAGAAGAATGCTGGTCGGCCCGAAGCAGGAAGAGCTTCGGGCGTCGTCGGCTTTGGGGCCTTTTTTTGGTGGCGGTTTGGGTCCTGGTCCTTGGTGGCAGTGGCTTGGGAGAGGGCAGGCAGGGAGACAGAAGGAAAGAAGAGAAACAGAAAAGAAAGAAAGGGCAGGGAGAGAGGAAGGAAAAGTTGGGGAGGGAATGAGGTCTGGAGGAGAGGAAGCATACAGGCTGAAAGAAGGGAAGAAAGATTGGATGCATAGTCAGAAGAAGAAAGTGCAACCAGAGACTCATGAAATCACCAGACAAGGTAGGAAAAATGATTTTATTTTAAATTTAGTGATCAAAATGTGTCTGAATTTATATCTGCTGCCTATATTTTATACTAAGGTCCCCTTTTACTAAACCGCAATAGAGGTTTTTAGCGCAGGGAGCCTATGAGCGTCGAGAGCAGCGCTGGGCATTCAGCACAGCTCCCTACGCTAAAAACTGCTATCGTGGTTTAGTAAAAAGGGAGGGGGTATATTTGTCTATTTTTGTATGGTTGTTACTGAGTTGACAGTGCATAGAGTCATCTGCTTTGACCTCTTTGAAAAAACCCTGGAATTGGAATGATAATTAACATTTTCTATGCTTTGAGTTTATTTTTTATTTTATTGTTGGGCACCCCTGCTCTAGAACATCGCTCCTTAGTTTTATCAAGTGGTGCAGTGAGGGGCCAGCACTTTACATCTTATCACCTCATTCTTTCTTTTTTCTCCTCATGTACAGCACGGTTCTTTATTCTAAGCAGCTCTGGCACTAACAGTACTACGGGTGCCTTATGCTACTTTCACTACCACTTGCAATCAGGTTTGGCATTTTAGCATGGTTTTGGTTTTTTATTTAGTTTTTCACCAGTATTTTCATTTATTTATTAGCCCTTTCAGGACCAAGGGACATATTTGTCCCATAACTTTAAAATTCTATAAATTTTGATTGGGATAGTCTACAGTTCTAAATTTGATATGTATGGATTCCATATGATACTGCCTTTATGTAAACAAACTGGTTCCGACATTCATTCATTAGCGTCGTTGCCAGATTGATGAGAAGATTCACTTGCCACACTGTCCATAAGCCAGAAGTTTGATTTTTTTTTAAAAAAATAATGATATTTCACAAAAAAAATCAATTTTTTGGCATCTGCAAGCCCTTTTTACCATAAAAATGTCGTCAAAACCACAAAAATTGGCCTACAATCCTTATGGTCCTGAAAGGGTTAAAGCAGCCTTTTTTAACAGCCCGATGCCCCTCCCCTATCAGTGTGCATTCAATCCATTGCCAACACTTTTTTGGCGCCTCTTTCAACGGATCAAATATCATAATCCCATTGTCGCGTGTTCACATTTATTCTGCATACGAGTTTATCTCATCAGTGCAGAGACCTTTTCGTTAAGTCCATTTTACTCTCCCTTTTTTATTTTTCCGAGTGTTGTGGTTTTATTCTTTGGTTTTAATAGAAGCTCATTTGAACAATTTTAGATCTTTCCCAGGTTTCACTTTTCATCTACCCGGTCTTTTCTGGTTTTCTTTCTATAGTCTGCTTTTCGTCTGGAGTCTTTTTGAGTTTAGAATTATATTTTATGACATATTTTTGTGGTTATAATTGTATGACATGTCTAAATCGGTCAAGTTATCCATTCTTTTTATTATTTTTTGTCCCCTCATACAGTGGCAGACTGCCCCGGGTGCCAGCCTTAACTGGGACACAGCCGGCTGGATCCAGAGCCTTCCGAGATGCTCTAAATGGCACCTGCACCTCAGCGCGGCTGCTGTACTTATTCCGAAGCAGAGTCGGCAGCCACACTGAAGTGCAGGAAGGTCCTGCGATGACTGCATTTGCCGCCTCTGCCTCCGGAAGACGTAAGTGGCGTCGGAAGGGGTGGACTGGCAGCTGCAGTCATTGCGGAACCTTGCCACAACTCCCTGCGTCTGCCGGCCCACCCCCTCCAACATCACTTACATCTTCCAGATGCAGAGGCAACAGAAGCAGTCATCATGGGACCTTGCTGGTTTGGAGGGAGAGAGGAGCATAGAAGGGTGGTAGAGGGAGAAAAAGGGGGGTCAGGGTGGTATGGAATGGTGGTAGAAGGAGAGAAAGGGGGCAGATGCTGATGGAATTGGTGTTCAGGGAAAGGAGAGAGAGACATAAGGGGGAAGGATACTGGATGGAATTGGGTTGGAGAGAAAGAAAGGGGGCATATGCTGATGGAAGTGGGGGGAAGGGAGAGGAGAGAGTGAAATGCCAGACCATGGGCGTGTGGGAGAGGGAAGGGAAGAACAGGAGAGAGAAGCCAGACCATTGGAGGAGGGAAGGGAAGATGATGGATGCCAGAATAATAGGGGTGAAGGGAGAGATGGAACGGGAATACAAGGAGAGAAGATGCCATATAGAAGGAGCAGAGAGAGGGTAGACAGTGGATGAAAGGAAGAGATTGACAAGACTATGAGGAAAGCAGAAACCAGAGAAGACAATGTAGAAAAAAATTATATTTATTTTTTTGCTTTAGGGGAGATGCATCGCTGTTCCTGTGGTGTTGCATTGTATACAGAGTCCAGCTTCTTGGTGGTTCAATTTAACCTTTGTCTACGTTTTTCTATTTTATGCCCCCTTTTACAAAACTGTACAGCGTTTTTTTTTTAGCACCGGCCATGGTGGTAATTGCTCAGAATTCTATGAGAGTCTGAACTGTTACTACCATGGCTAAAAACCACATTATAGTTTTGTAAAAGGGAGAGGGGTTAGTTTGTGATTACATATTCCATACTAGGTGAAGGTGTTTTCTGTGTTCTGTGTGTTCGAAAGACATGGTTTTCAGTTAGGATTGACTGTGTAGGATTGATCTGTACTAGACTGGCTTGTTTAGTTTTACAATGGGTGTATTGATGTTGTACTGCTCACTGCAGTATGTAAGATGCTGCCTTTTTCTAGGTACACTCTTGTGTGATGTGTGGATTGTTACTAAAAATCATGTTTTTCATACAGATGGGGGTGTCAAAAAATGATGGGCCTCCGGTGTCACATATGCTAGGTACACCACTGCCTTCATAGTTTATATCTAATCCACAAGCCTGCTTTTAGGATCTACAGGGTATGTATCCCTCTGATTCATGACAATTTCACTTCTCTATCTTATCCATTCTTTTTATTATACAACTGCCCAGATAAGCATCAGTCTTTGACGTGATTGGACCTTGAAAACTAACGGCAACAGTGTTCTCCCCAGGAATTTTTTCCAGCCATGAAAACTATTTGCTGCATTTAGTGTGCCACAAAAAACATTTACTCCGTTTAGTGTGCCGGAGTTAAAAAAGTTTGAGACACGCTGCTCTATACCATTTGAAAGAGGGCAAATATCTAATTATTCACTTCTAGAATTGGATACTTCTTAAATTTAATAAATTATGGAACAAGTGTCAAACCTTAAGAAAGGCTGCCATATTGAGCATTGGGAAATAACTAATAATAATTAACTAATACAAATAGTACACATTTAGGGCTCCTTTTACTAAGCTGCGCTAGCGGTTTTACCACGCGCTTAGGTCGCGCAGAATTGCCGCACATGCTAGACGCTAATGCCAGCATTGAGCTGGTGTTAGTTCTAGCCGTGTAGAGCAGCAATTCTGCATGCGCTAAAAGCGCTATTGCAGCTTAGTAAAAGGAGCCCTTAATTTTCCCCACCATCAAATTTCCCTGTCCCGCCCAGCTACTTTTAAATGCCACCCGGCTGGAAAAAATTTCTGGGGAGAACACTGTAGTGTGTAATCATGTAATAGCTTTTTACAGTGGGTTTTGTCTTCTTTGTCTTTAGATTTCTGCTATGTTTTCATACGAGTCTTGATTTGCATGTGCCAGTTCGACGCGGCTACATCAATGGAGGTTGGATCATTCCCAGTCACTTGGGCTATTTTAAAGATGCTGGATGATAGATTTTCTAGGTTGACCGGGTTAGGGTTGAGTATTGTTGAAGATTTCTGGAATTTACTGGTGTGACAGTTGTTACCGATGATATAAAAACTGAGATTGTGAATTAATCAAACTTAAGTGAATACATTAAAAAATACAGTTATCTGCACATTGCATTGGAAACTCAGCCATGAGGCCTTGTAATAAATAGATTGCAATAAATAGATTTAGCTAGCTCACAGTTTGGCATTCCCTGTCTAAATTGCTGATTCTATATTTCAGCTAATGCTAGGAAGTTCAGAAGGTTGATTTTGTGTCCATTAAGAGACATAGATTTATGTACCATTGTTTACATACATCTATGGGATAACGTTCTCAGAGGAACAGGAAATTTGGGTGTTTTACAGAGAATCTGTTTCTTAGAGATTAGAAAATACAATACTACTTTGAAGTTCATACAGAAGTCAAGATGTGTTTGTAGGAAGTAGGGCTTTGTAACTGACATGATTGATACTTGGAAAGGTCAAAGATCAAAACGATTTAGGAAGAAAATTGAAACACTGCCACCTGCTGGGTTTAAAAACTTAACAGAATGGACTTTTAATGTTAACATTGACGTAAGGCAGGGGTGTCCAATGTCAGTCGTCGAGGGCCGCAATCCAGTCGGGTTTTCAGGATTTCCCCAATGAATATGCATGAGATCTATGTGCATGCACTGCTTTCAATGCATATTATTGGGGAAATCCTGAAAATCCGACTGGACTGCGGCCCTCGAGGACCGACATTGGACACCCCTGACGTAAGGCATTTTTGGAAAGGAAGTCATGTGATCATTGTGCCATTGCATTCTAAAGCATGATAATTATTACAAATGATGTCACTTAAGGTATAAATCTGTTTGCCTTGTTTTCTCTCTTTGAAGAGCACTGAAATTTTGAGGGCTTGCTCTTCCCAGACTGTGTCAATAAACTATTTGTTTTTACATGGCTTTTCCTTGTCTGTTATTTGAATTCACAGAGCGGAGTCTCTAGCCCAATCATGTGGGAGGGAGAATCCATTCTGGCAATTCTTTTATCCTCGATGTTCAAGTCTCCAGCCTACTTGAACAGTATCTTCCTGTGTAGGATGCTGTCCTTGTTCAGGGGTTCTGTAGCTGGGTTCATGACAGGGGTGGGCAACTTCTGTCCTCGAGGGCCGGAATCCAGTTGGGTTTTCAGGATTTCCCCAATGAATATGCATGAGATCTATTTGCATGCACTGCTTTCAATGCATATTCATTGGGGAAATCCTGCAAACCCAAATGGATTCCGGCCCTCGAGCGGAGTTGCCCACCCCTTATGAGATGGAACTTGATGAGGTGTTGGACCAGGGTACTGGCTTGGAGTTGTAGTGCTGGATGTGAGGGTTGGCGGGTTAGTCTTTTTGTGTGATGACTAGTTCCAGAGTATGGTCTAAAGTGTGGGTGGTTGAGGAGATGATCTGGTGAAAGCACAGGTCTGATATTTCTGTTATGAAGTCAGCTGGTGTCCCGGTTATGTTAGAGTAGTTTGTGAAGTTGAATTTGCCAAGGATGGTGATTCATTGGTGAAAGATGACCAGCTTCCTGATGACTGTTAATAGGTCATCTAAGGTATTCATCTAGGGCAGTGGTAGGCAAACTCATTAGGCAAAAGAGCCAAAGATCAGCAGTACAACAATTAAGATTTCTTTTGAGAGCCAAATTTATTTTCAAGAACCATGTTTTTAGGAGTCATTTCAAACTAGCTACTAGCATTCAATAAAACCAGATATCATAATCTTATTTATTGACAAAAAAATGTTTTTTACATTAAATATAAATATGACAAAACACGTAGTTAATGACACCCCGCACGTAGTCGAAATGTATTCGTGGCCGAGCCTAGAGAATGACACTGGGAAAAAATTTGTCCCCGTCCTGTCCTCTTGAGCTTGGTCCCTGTCCCCGCAAACCATCTTATCCCATCCACACAAGCCTTGAATAGTTTTATACTGAACTTATTAAAGTATAAAAAGAACAATATTTTGTACAATTGTCAATTTATGACTCAGCGTCTTCTCCCCACTCTCCACTTCTCTTGCCCATTTCTCTTCAGCACCTTCTCCCCCATTCTCCACTTCTCTTCCCCATTTCCCTTCAGCATCCACAGTCCACTCTCTCTCTCCACTTCCCTTCAGTGTATGCGTATAAAATCAAGCGAGCAATTTTATATCATTTTCATTCTATTCATTCATAGAAATTAAAGTCCAAATAATGCCAGTCACATAACAAAACATGATTTTACAAAAATAATTCCCTGCACAGTCAAGCCTGCAAGGATTAGTAGATGTCTTTCAGCAGCTCCCCTCCCTCCCCCCCCTTACTTTCGTGGCGATTTTCTTTTTTTTTTTGTCTTCCAGCTGCTCAAGCTGGCTTTCATCAAGTCACTTGTGGCTGCTAAAACTTCTCCTCTGATGCAATTTCCTGTTTACGGTTGCGTCACAGGAGAAGTTTTGGCAGCCACACGCGACTTAATGAAAGCCGGCTGGGGCAGCTGGAAGTCAAAAAAAGAAAATCGCCACAAAGGTAAGGGGGAGAGAGGGAGATGCCCGATCGGTGACGTGTCATTCTCTAGTTCAGGGGTGCCCACACTTTTTGGGTTTGCGAGCTACTTTTAAAATGACCAAGTCAAAATGTTCTACCAACAATAAAATTTTAAAAAACACAAAGCACACTGTACACAAAGAAAATGTTAATTATCATTTATATTCCATGGGTTTTCAAAGAGGTCAAGGCAGATGACTTTATGTAATGTCACCTCAGTAACAACTATACAAAAATAGACAAATATACCCCCCGCAATAGCGTTTTTAGCACAGGGAACTGCGCTGAATGCCCTTCGCTGCTCTTGATGCTCAAAGGATCCCTGGGCTAAAAACCGCCATTGCGGTTTAGTAAAAGGGGGCCATAGTGCAAAATATAGACAGCAGGTATAAATTCTCAAAACGGACACGGCAATTCTTATGTTCTTATGACACATTTTGATCACTAAATTGAAAATAAAATCATTTTTCCTACCTTTGTTGTCTGGTGATTTCATGAGTCTCTGGTTGCTGCACTTTCTTCTTCTGACTGTGCATCCAATACTTCTTCCCTCCTGTATACTTCCTCTCCTCCAGACCTCATTCTCTCTCCCAACTTTTTCTTTCTTTCTCCCTGCCCCTTCTTTCTTTCTCTCTCTATGCCCCCTTTCTTTCTATGTCTGTCTTTCTCTCTCCGTGCCCCCTGTCTTTCTGTATGTCTGTCTTTCTCTCTCCATGCCCCCTTTCTGTCTGTCTCCCTGTCTTTCTGTCTCCCGTCTCCCTTCTTTTTCTGTCTCCCTGCCCCTCCTTTCTTTCTTTCTTTCTCCCTGCCCTCCCGGAAGCCACCGCCATCGGGGAACAGGCCACCACCGCCGCCGCCATCGGGGAATAGGCTGCTACAGAGTTCTGAGCTCTCCCTGCTTCCCTTCCCCCATAAAGAGGACACTGAAGCGCCGGGCCGACCAACCTTCCCCACCTGACGTCAATTCTAACATCGGAGAGGAAGTTCCGGGCCAGCCAATCGCTGCATGGTTGGCCCAGAACTTCCTGTTCGAAGTTAGAATTGACGTCGGGTGGGGAAGGTTGGTCGGCCCGGCGCTTCAGTGTCCTCTTTACGGGAAAGGGAAGCAGGGAGAGCTCAGAACTTGGTGGCGGTCTGTTCCCCGATGGCGGGGAAGGGAAGCAGGTTGGGCACCCCTGCTCTAGCTTTCAGCACTCAAGTGGATAGTGAGCCATGGTTTGCTGACCACTGATCTAGGGTATTCATGAAAGTAGCAGAAATTTGGTATTGGTGCCCTTGGGGGGTCGGGTGGATGGGGAAGGCTTCTGTTGTGACTGTGGAGAAGGTGAGGCATTCAATGTCATTTAGTGTGATAGTATCTTTCAGTCTTGGGGTGATGTTTGATTTTATAATGGCTGCTGCTACTCCTCCTTTTTTGTTTGTATGAGAGCAAGCTAAGGCTTGATATCCTAGGGGGCATATCATACCTAGTGTAATTCCTTTATTATTTTTCATTCAGGTTTCAGTGATTAAGAAAATGTCCCAGTTTTTTTCTGTGAGGAGGTCATTTAGTATGATGTGTTTATTTACTGACCTGGCATTTATGAGAGTGATAGTTTTTTTGTTGTAGTGGGGATTGGTATTAAGTTGTGTGAACTGTGTTAGCGGGGGAGGGGGGGAGTTTTTTAGGTTACCTTATCTGCCCTGACTATTGATAATTGGGATAGCAAAGCACATGATGGGTATGATTGTTATAAGTTTGTGGAGGTAAAACATTTGTGCTATTGAAATTGCATTTGTAATTTTGTTTGTCTTCATTCTCTTCAGGTTGGATTTGGTTGGGCAACAGGTTGAGGGTGATAGGGTGGGGTATATGTGTAATTTTTTTAGTAGTGGGAAGGGTGAGGGAAGTGTGATAGGGCCCAGAGCTGAGTGCATAGAATAGCTGTGGAGACTCTCTCAAAAGTGTGAGTGTGTGGTGCAGTGGTTGGAGCTACAGCTGTAGCACTCTCAGATTGTGGGTTCAAATCCCTCGCTGCTCCTTGTGACCCTGGCCAAGTCACTTAATCCTCTCATTGCCACTGGTACACTAGATATAGTTTGAGCCCGCAAGGACAGATAGGGAAATATGATAAAGTACTTGAATGTAAACCACTTAGGATATAAGTGGTATATAAATAAATTAAAAAAGGTTTCCTAGAAGTCAGTATAGACTTTGTCCAGGAAATATCTCCCCAAAGTGGGGTCAGAATTATACTGTCAGAGAATAATATTTTACATACTGTGAGAAGGTTTTGCCCCAAAAGAGAAGTTAAGCAGAGAGAGAGTTCTGTTTCTAGAGCAGGAACAGTTTCTGAGATAGCTAAAATCAGAGAAAGGTAGCTGTTTGCTTGTCTTGTGTGAAAGTCATTTTGCTGTCAAATTTAGGTTCAAATGCATGTGAGTATGCTAGAAAGGTATGGAGAATTGAATGAGAAGAGACAGGAAGAACAGTGCTATCGGACAATTTAACACTTTAAAAACATTTGTAAGAATTTTACAGTTCAGAGAATAATATTTTATGTAGCTTTAGAAAGTTTTGCCCCAAAAGAGAGGTTAAGCGCAGAGAGAGAGTTCTGTTTCCAGGGCAGGAACATTTTCTCAGATAAGTAGTCATATAAATGTCTTGTACTACCCTGAATCTTTTTATTCTGATGCTGTGACCTATTTTCCAGGACCTCAACTCTGCTCATGTAGTCCAGTAAGGCCCTCTGAATTACATTAGTTCTGCTTTGCAAGTCCTTGACTTCCTCTTCCTATTCTCCAGTACAGGCCACCAGTGTTCTACCCAGAAATTTTTTCCAGCCGGGTGGCATGAAAAAGTAGCCGGGTGGGGTGCGATGGGGAAATTTGGTGGTGCGGAAAATTAACCCCCTCTTTTACTAAGGTGCGCTAACATTTTTAGCATGCACAAACTCCCGCGCTACACGGGAAAACTAACGCCAGCTCAATGCTGGCATTAGCGTCTAGCACGCATGGTAATTCTGCGCGCGCTAAGCACACGCTAAAACCATTTTTGCAACTTAGTAAAAGGAACCCTAAATGTGTACTATTTTTATTAGTTGTTTATTATTATTTTCCAATGCTCAATATGACTTCCTTTTTTAAGGTTTGACAGTTGTGCCAGAATATTTTTACTTAATTTAAGAAGCATCCAATGCTAGAAGGGAATAATTAGATATTTGCCCTCTTTCAAATGGTATAGAGGTTTAATAAAGGAAAAGACGTTAATGAAGTCATTAGGTTCAATCTAGCCTTTTATTTCTGCATAAATGTAAACAACTAAAAAAAAAGATAAATATAGCTCATCCAGTCATACAAGAATGGCTCTACAGCAGGAGTGCCTACACTTTTTGGGCTTACGAACTACTTTTAAAATAACCAAGTCAAAATGATCTACCAACAATAAAATTTTAAAAAACACAAAGCACACCGTACGCAGAGAAAATGTTAATTATCATTTATATTCCGCGAGTTTTCAAAGAGGTCAAGGCAGATGACTTTATGCAATGTCACCTCAGGAACAACTATATAAAAATAGACAAATATACCCCCTCCCTTTTTACTAAACCACAATAGCGGTTTTTAGCACAGGGAGATGTGCTGAATGTCCTGTGCTGCTCTCGATGCTCATAGGCTCCCTGTGCTAAAAACCGCTATTGCGGTTTAGTAAAAGGGGGCCATAGTGCAAAATATAGACAGCAGATATAAATTATCAAAATGGACACATTTTAATCACTAAATTGAAAATAAAATTTTTCCTACCTTTCTGTCTGGTGATTTCATGAGTCTCTGGTTGCACTTCCTTCTTCTGACTGTAAATCCAATATTTATTTATTTCTGCCACTTCCCTTTTCTTTCTGTCTCTCTTTCTTTCTCCCCCCTGACTGCCTGTTTCTCTCTTCCCCCTGCCCCCTCTTTATTTCTGCCTTTCTTTCTCTCTCTCTCCCCCTGCCTGTCTTTCTTTCTCTCTCCCCCTGCCCCCCCAAGCCATCACGCCGATTTCTCCACTTCCCCGATTCTTTCCCTACCCCCTAAGCCACAATGCCATTTTCTCCCTGCTGCTTCCCTGAGCTAGGCCAGGCATGTACAAGCGCCGGACTCACAAGACTTCACCTCTGACGTCAATTCTAACGTTGGAGAGGAAGTTCCAGGCCAGCCAGGCAGCGATTGGCTGGCCCAGAACTACCTCACCGACGTCAGAATTGACGTTGGAGGTGAAGTCTTGTGAGTCTGGTGCTTGTTCGTGCCTGGCCTGGCTCGGGGAGGCAGGAAGAAAAAGATTGCAAAGGCAACGCAATCAACTCCCATTGCCTTTGCGATCTACTGGTTGATCGCGATCGACCATTTGGGCACCCCTGCTGTTATGGTATCCTGTCCTGACCTGAGGAAAGGGGTTTAGTCCCCCAAAAAACTGCCTTATTTCAATTTCCTATTTATAAACTTTAATTAATACAGTTACAATACTACTTGATTCTACGTAAAGCAACAACAAAAAAATTTTTCTACCTTTTGTCATTTCTGCTTTAATTATCTTCTCTTCGCTCTCTTCTTTCTATTCAGCGTTTGTCCTCGCTCCCTTCCATGCAACATCTGTCCTCTCTTTGCCCCTTCCACCCAGCCTCTGCCCCCTCTCTCTTTCTCTACCCCTTCCATCTACTGTCAACCCTCTCTCTGCCCCTTGCATCCTCTGTCCACCCTCTCTGCCCTTTCCATCCAGTGTCTGCCCTTTCTCTTTTCTATATGGCATTTTCCCTCTTTCTTTGTCCCTTCAATAAATTGTATATCCTGTGCCCTTTCTCTCTTTTGTACATGATTCATTTCAGCTTCACCCCTCCCCTATGCTCTGGCATCTCTCTCTTCTCCTTTCCTTCCTTCCTTCCCACTCCACCCCATCCCATGGTCTGGCATCTTCCCTTCTCTCTCCCCATACCCTGGCATCTCCCTCCCCCCATATGCGCTGACATCTCTCCCCCCCCCCCATGGTCTGGTAGCTCCTTTCCTTTCCCTCCCTTCCATGGTCTTGACGTTTCTTGCCTCTCCTCTCCCTTCCCTGGTCTTCCTTCTCCCCTCTCTCTCCCCAATTGGGTGCTGCTGGAGCACTTCTCTTCCCCTCCCCCCCTTCTCAATTGGGTGCTACTGCAGCACCTTTCTTCCCCTCCCCCCTCCCCAATTGGGTGCAGCAGCAGCACTTCTCTTCCCATCCCCCCTACCCAATTGGGTGTAGCAGCAGCTTTACTCTTCCCCCCTTTGGGTGCACCAGCTTTTCTCTTCCCCCTCCCCCCAAAAAAAAATTGGGTGCAGTAGCAACATTTCTCTTCCCCCCAAAATGGGTGCAGCAGCAGAATATTTTTCTTCCTCCTCCCCTCCCCTATTCGGTGCAGCAACAGCATTTCTTTTCCCATCCCTCCCAGCTCACAAACCCGGTAGAGTCGCTAGGCAAGTTGTAAGCTTCCCTCCATCGCTGACCTATCTTTCATAGATCAGCGATGGAGGGAAGCTTACAACTTGCTGCTTTTACTTGCTTCGGGCATTCCTCGCTGCTGGGTCCTGCCTACTTTCTGTTTCCCTCCGGGGCTCTGTGTGCTTGCCGGCTTTCCTTCTCTCCAAAACTGGAAGTTGCGTCCCGTGGGGGAGGGAAGAGAAGGGAAGCCGGCACGCACACAGAGCCCCGGAGGGAAGCTTACAACTTACTGCTTTTACTTGCTTCGGGCCTTCCTCGCTGCCGGGTCCTGCCTTCGTGGAAAGAGAAATTAGGCAGGACCTGGCAACAGGAAGGCCCGAAGCAAGTAAAAGCACGCTGGCAAAAAAAAAAGGCAATCAAAGAAAATTTTCGGCAGAGTCAGCCCAGAAAGGAGCATCGGCAGCAGCAGAAGGATTCGCCGGGCGGTCATCTAAATCAGCTGGGCGATGCACCTGGCTAAAAGGCCCTGGGGAGAACACTGGGCCACTCACCTCTTCCTTGTGACCCACCAGCTCTGCATGCTGTTGTTTAATTTCAAGTACTGCCGCTTTAATCTGACTTCAAACCACTAAAAATCCTTTAATATCTGTGGCTCAATTAGACAAGTCAGCTTTTGTTATAGGAGCATAGGAACTGTATCACCAACATCCTGGGAGATTGAGTAGTGGCGCTGGCTGGCTGGTAGGGGGCGCTATAATGCTGTAATGGAATGGATAGTGTGCAAGACATGTTTGTGAAGTATGTTGTAAGTTTTTCTATATATGAGATGCCTCCTTTTCATGTGGTTCTGGGTAAATTTAGTTAGAAGCATATATGATAGTTAAGGCCATGCCCAATAGAAACTTATGAAAAGTTGGTACACAAATATAAACAAAGTGAATATGGATTGCAGCAAAGACCAGAAAAATGACAACAGGAAAACACTGGGGGTTACTAGGAGGGAAAAAGTATATGTATTTTGCTATTAAGTCAGATCATAGAGGAAATCCGGTATTAGATATACATAACACTTATAGAGGTATTAATAACTCCATTTTGTATTAGTCTGCCTCCATTTTGTTTCTACTTTGTGCCTGTTCCTTGGTCTAAAGCAGGGGTGTCAAAGTCCCTCCTCGAGGGCCGCAATCTAGTCGGGTTTTCAGGATTTCCCCAATGAATATGCATGAGATCTATTTGCATGCACTGCTTTCATTGTACACTAATAGATCTTATGCATATTCATTGAGGAAATCCTGAAAACCCGACTGGATTGCGGCCCTCGAGGAGGGACTTTGACACCCCTGGTCTAAAGGATTCGCACCAAAAGATCTTCATGGCCTAATTGATAACAGATGTTCTTGAGCTTGTTAGTTTGGAGCATATTTGATTTCATATTCCAATGCTGGGTATAGAAGAAAATCTTTCTTAAACAGGCTTTGAAAGCAGTGTTGTTTATGAATGAAATATGTCATGTGGTTTATGAATGTTTGGGGCCCCGAAGGAATGTATGAGAATGTGTTTAATAATGTGTATGAATGTATATTAAACATAGAATTGGTTTTGAAAACAATATTTTTATATATTTTAAACCTGAAGAAATCCTGAGAAGTAACACATCTGCAGTTTGACCTATTTGACCTTTAAGCTAGCCTACCATAGAAACTTGTGAAGGGAGGGTTATTCAGCCCGCGTAAGAATTTAATTAAGGGTGGGCTCCTTTAGCCAACATGGAAATTCTTAGTAAGGGGGATCTGGGTCTTTTTTTTTTCTTGTGTGTGTCAGTGAAATTTGAAGCTGTCAGCGTTACTGAGTTTTGGTCAGAAAGCTGGTTTGAGCTAAACTGTTAAAGAATTACTGAGAGAAAGTGTTAACAAAAATATGATTTGTAAAATTTTTCTTAAGCCTGGCAACTATGTTAAAAAAAATTTTGTTCATACCTAAAGACAGCCTCTGTTGGCTGATTGGTTGACTGGTGTGATATCATACTAGGCCCTGGTGGCAGGGGTTCTCTGAGATCATAATTGCCAGGAGAGATGTATTTTGACATGCCTGACTTTATATGATTTTCTTGCACATTGAATTATGAAAAGATTTGTGCAATTGTCATTATTCCTGGGCACCCCAGATGGGACTGTTGCTTTAGGGCGCGCTTAGGTCATATTCCCCTGCTTGGAGATAAGTCACCCCACACTGACTCATCCTCCAACACATTTTTGCCTGTGTCAGTAGCCGCCATACTCAACGCGCCACATGCAAAGCATGAGCAACTCTTGTCTGCCGGTTGAATAGAGCCTTGTGCGTCATCTGCTTTTTTCTTAGCCAGCATCTTGTATGTTAGACTGTGGCTCACTATATTAATCGTAGAGCAATTACCAGTTAAGGCAAGAATTGCTGTGAATGGTAACGTTTGTAGTTGGGCTGGAGCTCGATCTTCAGCCAGCCATCCAGCCTGGTGATATCACCAGAAGTCTACGTTATACGTTAAGGAGGACCTTGAATTGACTGGAGCAGAAACACACCTTGGAATCCCTATGGGAAGAAATTCCATGTGCAAGGGGGAAAAGAATAGTGATAGGGAGTGTACTACTGTCTGCCTGACCAAGATGAACGGACAGATTCTGAAATGTTGTCAGAAATTAGGGAAGCTAACAAACTGAGTAATACAATAATAATTGGTGTTTTCAACTACCCCAATAATGACTGGGTGAATGTAATATCTGGGCAAGCTAGGGAGATAAAATTATTTGATGAAATCATGCTTCTTTATGGAGCAACTAGTTCAGGAACCAACGAGAGGTTAAGCAATTCTAGATGTACCGTATTTTCACGTAGATAACGCGCACCCGTGTAAAACGCGCACACGGGTATAGCGCGCGGAAAACACACATTTATGTACAGAAATTTTTGTATACCGCGCACACCTGTATACCGCACATGCTGCCTGACTCTCCCGTCGCCCGCCCCGACTCTCCTCTGGCCACCCCGACTCTCCTCTCCCCGCCCCGACTCTCCTCTCCCCCTTGAAGTCCTGTCCCCACCCTGAAAGCCTGATGCCCCACCCGACGTCCTATTCACACCCCACCCTGAAGGAACGCTCGGACCCCCACAGCCTCCCGATCCCCCCCATCATGTAGAAGCTCCTACCGGTGTCCTGCTGCTTCCTCTTGGCGGTCCCGCCCTTTCTCTGACGTCAAGCCCTCTTGCCCCGCCGACTCCCCGACACGATCGGGGCAAGAGGGAGCTCAAGCCCTCTTGCCCCAGCCAACCGCGGCACCCCCGACATGATCGGGGCAAGAGGGAGCTCAAGCCCTCTTGCCCCCCGACTCCCCGACATGATCGGGGCAAAAGGGAGCCCAAGCCCTCTTGCCCCGCCGACTCCCCAACTCCCCGACAATATCGGGCCAGGAGGGAGCCCAAGTCCTCCTGGCCCTGGCGACCCCCCCCCCCGCTAGTTGTTCAGGCCAGGAGGGAGCCCAAACCCTCCTGGCCACGGCGACCCCCACCCCGCACTACATTACAGCAGGAGGGATCCCAGGCCCTCCTGCCCTCGACGCAAACCCCCCTCCCCCCAACGACTGCCCCCCCCCAAGAACCTCCGACCCGCGACCCCCCTGGCCGACCCCCACGATACCCCCACCCCCCTTCCCCGTACCTTTGTGTAGTTGGCCGGACAGACGTGAGCCAAACCCGCCTGTCCGGCAGGCAGCCAACGATGGAATGAGGCCAATCAGAATAGGCCCGGGAGCCTTAGGTCCCTCCTGGGGGCGGGGCCTTGGGCACATGGTCGGGTTGGGCCCATGTGCCTCAGGCCCCGCCCCCAGGAGGGACCTAAGGCTCCCGGGCCTTTTCTGATTGGCCCAGGCGCCTTAGGCCCCACCAGTAGGCAGAGCTTTGGGACGGATGGGCCAATCCGGCCTCATTCCGTCGTTGGCTGCCTGCCGGACAGGCGGGTTTGGCTCCCTTCTGTCCGGCCAACTACACAAAGGTACGGGGAAGGGGAGTGGTGGTGTCGTGGGGGTCGGCCAGGGGTGTCGCGGGTTGGCTGGGGGGGAGGTTGGAGGTTCTTGGGGGGGGGCGGGCGTTGGGGGGAGGGGGGGTTGCGTCGAGGGCAGGAGGGCCTGGGATCCCTCCTGCCCGTAATGTAGTGCGGGGTGGGGGTAGGGGGTCACCGTGGCCAGGAGGGTTTGGGCTCCCTCCTGGCCCAAACAACTAGCGGGGGGGGGGTCACCAGGGCCAGGAGGACTTGGGCTCCCTCCTTGCCCGATATTGTTGGGGAGTCGGCGGGGCAAGAGGGCTTGAGCTCCCTCTTGCCCCGATCGTGTCGGGGGTGCCGCGGTTGGCTGGGGCAAGAGGGCTTGAGCTCCCTCTTGCCCCGATCATGTCGGGGGTGCCGCGGTTGGCTGGGGCAAGAGGGCTTGAGCTCCCTCTTGCCCCGATCGTGTCGGGGAGTTGGCGAGGCAAGAGGGCTAGACGTCAGAGAAAGGGCGGGACCGTCGGAAGAAGCAGCGGAAGGTGCAGGGCTCACAGAAGGGCCGGGACAGCCAAGAGGAAGCAGCAGGACACCGGTAGGAGCTTCTACATGATGGGGGGGGGGGTCGGGAGGCTGTGGGGGTGCGAGCGGTCCTTCAGGCTGGGGGTGCGGGTGGGAGTGCTTGCGAGCGGTCCTGCGAGTGGGTGAATCGGACGTCGGGGGGGGGAACTATGTAAAAAAAAATTTGTACAACGCACAAGGTTATGCACGGTTTGTAAAATCGTGTATAACGCGCGTGTTATATGCGTGAAAATACGGTAGTTCTTGGAGCACATGAATTGGTGCCGCTTAATAACAGTGATCACAACATGAACAGATTTGATATAATCCATTTAATAAGTTTACACAGGAAATTCAGTACAACAGCATTTAACTTTAAAAAAGGTGACTGATAACTTGAGAATGGTAAAAAAGAAACTTAGAGGTGCAGCTGCAAAGGTCAAAAATATACATCAGTTGTGGATGTTGTTCAAAAATACCAACCTGGAAGCCCAAACTATATATATATTCCATGTTTTAAAAAAGGAAGAAGGAAGACCAAATGGCAGCCGGTGTGGTTAACGAGTGAGGTGAAGAGCTAAAAGAGAATCCTTCAGAAAGTGGAAGGAGAATCCAACTGAGAATAATTGTAAACAGCACAAGGAATGTCAAGTCAAATGCAAGGTGCTAATAAGGAAGGCAAAGAGAGACCTTGAATAGAAGATTGTGCTGGAAGCAAAAACATACAGTAAAAACTTTTTTAGGTATATTAAAAGCAAGAAGCCAGGAAGACAATTGGTTGCACCACTAGATGACAGAAAGATAAAAGGGGCTTTCAGGGAAGACAAGGCCATAACGAATAGATTAAGGGGCTCATAATCAAAACTAAAATACGTTTAAAAACTCTCCCAAGTCTGTACTTGGACGATCTAAAGTGCTAATAATCAAGAGAGGTCACGTGACACCATGCTCCAAGGAGATCGTGGTTAGCTTCTTCTCCGGCCACCAGCCCACTTAATCCCATCCTTACTACCTACTTGGCTCTCTCCTGGGGCTTCACTGATTGTGGCACTTACTGTGCTACGCTTGCGCATCTTGCCGGTGCCTTGGGATTTTGGATGGCCTCTAAAAACCTCCGAAAGGAAAAAGATCGTGGCCATGTGCAGGAGCCCAAGATGGTGCAGGATGAGAGCCCCGCTGGTCTGTCGGCGCCTAAGTGAGTGGCAGCTATTACGACCAAAGTGTGACCACGGCAGTTGCTTCTATTTTGGATGCCTGGTTCCACACCCTGGATTCCAAACTGGAGGCTGTGGGTCGCAATCTCACCCAATTCCAGCAGTGGGTGAGCGACCTGGAAGATCAAGTTGGCAGCGTGGTGGAGAGTCAGACTGCTTTGGGAAGCACTGAAGCACCACTTGGACAACTTAGAGAATCGCGCCAGACAAAACAACCTGCACTTTGTGGGTCTTCCAGAGACCTTGCCTGACCTGAACCTTTGCGCCTTTTATGAGCACTGGCTGCCCGAATCCCTGGAGCTTCTGGAGGAGTTGGGTCCCCTGAGGATGGAACATGCTCACTAGATTGGTGCGCGGCGGGAGGGAGCTGTGAGGCTGCAGGCGATCATCTTGCGGGTCTTTAACTTTGCCTATAAAGAGGCGGTGTTGTGAGCACTTTGGGGAGGCCGCCAGCTGACTTACCAGTCCCGTCGGGTGCTCTGCTCCCAGGACTATTCCTTGGGGGTGGCCCAGCAGCAGATGCGGTTTAGCCCTATTTGTTCCCGCTTATTTGACCGCAAAATCCACTTTGCTCTGTTATATCCAGCAAAGATACGAGTCACACATAATAACATCACCTGCTTCTATGAGACTGTGGTGGAGACCCAGGATTTTTTTAACCGCTTGGAGGATGCGGTATGCTCTCCAACTTCAACGGCATCTTGATTGGCCTTTTAATCCTGCCTGTTTGACTCTGTTTCCTTCTGGACCGTCTTTGTTTCTACCACTGGTGATTGTGGCTTTTTACTATCTCTACTCGCTGTTCTCTTGCCCTCCACTGTGTATGGGCCTTTGGACCCCATCGGCTCTCCATGAGTCTTGGCCTGTGCTCTGACTGCCCGACTGGAAACATCTTTGGGTTTGCCTTGCTTTTCCTGTGCCCGGTTACTGAGGCCCGCATTTGTTTTGTTCAACGACAGCTTCTCCAGGACCTGCTGCTGTGTACTGGGCTTCGGTTCTGGACAGCAGCTTCTGCTGTGGTCCCTGACCTTTAGTGGTTGTCCTCCCTTGCGGTTCCTGGACGGTCTTGGTTCGCCTCAAACTTTGGCGTTTGCCTCCCTTCAGCCTGCTTTCTGGGATCTCTCATTGCCTCCTGCTGTGAGGACTGCTACTGGGATGGGCCTCGTGGATTCCAGTTGGCTTTACTGAGCTCTATAGTTTGGCTAGGGTGTTGGCTGGATGGCGGGGTTATGTTTGTTAAGTGAGACTGAGGGGGGGACTCTGTGAGAATATTTCCTCGCTTGTGTGGTCACCTGGCTGGGGGGTTCGCACTGGTTTTGGAATGGCTGGTGCTTGGTGTCTTTAGGGCACCCAACCAACTTGATATTGTTTTTTTATTTTAGTGAGTGTGGGGAAGTGGATGCCTGGCGTGTGTGTGTTGGGTGGGGTACTTTTGTGGTTGGGGTTGAGGGGCCTCAGTAGAGAGGATGAAAGGGCCTGTGTGTGCTCCTTAAATGGCCTGGAAGAGGTTCTGTTTTGCACCTTTTTGTATGATTAATTTTGGGTTGGAAGGCATCAATCTGGTTCCATGGTAGGGTAGGGCGTCAATCTGGTTCCTTGGGTAGGGATCTGGATCTTTAGGGGGAGGGGATGATGGGTTCCTGGTGGGTTCCAGGGGTAGGGTAGGGGGACGAGAGTACTGAGCGTTTGGGTTTTGGGAGGGAACGAGGTGTCTGGGGAGGGGAGTGGTGGGGTCTGGGGTATTTTGGTTTGGTAGGGGCTTTCTTTTTTTCTTTAGCATTGTTTGATCCTGCACCTAACTTTTGCCTTCTGTTTATTTTGGTGGGGTTGCTTGCTTTTGCTGTGGCGGTGGCTGATCCTGGGAGACAAGCTTTTTTCTTGAGCGCTTGTCCCTTCACCTAGAAACCTAATAATAGGCGATTATATCAAATTTTAATAAAACTATACAATTTTAATAAAATTTTATGTTTAAATCTGTTTTTATTAACAAGAAAAACCACACAGCAACGAATGCAATACATCAGACAAGAATTGAATAGAGAACAGGAACCCCCCCCCCCCCCCCCAAAGAGGACTGGACTCTGATGTCCTCCCAGGGTACAAAGGCACCCCAACCCTCACCCCCCCCCCCAAACAGACCACTCCTACAACCCTACCCCTCTAACACCTCCCTCCCCCCAATTCCAAAAGCAAGGTCAGACAGGTAGGGTAGGATACAACTGCAGTCTGTTCAAAATGCGACTACAACTCCGGGGAGGCAAAATGTCCAAATAAGGAGACCAAATACGGATAATGTTTCTGCTCCTGTGGCGAGAGGAGTAAACCAGGGCGGCCTTCCAACCTAAAAGTTCATTTAATTTATTCCTCCAATTCCTCCAAAGAGGGAGGAACATCAGCCAACCAGTAATTCAATATACACTTTTTCCCCAGAATATAACATTTACTTAAAAACATTTCTCAGCAGAGGTATAAACGGAAAATGCAGAGAGATGAGCAAACAGCATATGAAATGCAGAGAGAGGGACAGGAACTCGTAGCAGGCCCTGAAGAAAGGAAGCCAAATCCCCCCCCAAAAGCCCTGAATACTTTCACAACTCCAAAGGCCATGATAGTAAGAATTCACCTCTGTGTTACAGGTAAGACAGTATTGGGTGGCAACACAGCCCATATGGTAGGCCCGACTCTGAGAGGTATACGCTCTCAACAAAGTCCTGAAGTGGCATTCTCAGAGCTCAGCATTATGCACCAAAGCTGGGATATGTTTAAGAGTGCAGAGCAAAAAAATCCGCCCCAAGCTCCTTTCCCAAATCCCTCTGCCAAGCCGCCAACACAAAGGAAAAATCCCGAGGGGGCCCAAGGGCACCAAGCTGTGTATGAAAAAAGGAGACCGAGACCTGAGTCCCAGAATCCTATCCCCCTCCAAGAAGGCACAAAAATGAAGCCCAAAATCCAAAGAAAGGGAACCCCCCAGGGAGAGACTGCACATAATGCTGCAATTGACAAGAAGCAAAAGCAAGGCCTGGAGAGGGAAGACCTCGCTGCAACAACTCATCACAGGAGCGCTGAGGAGAAGCAGGAGAGCAGCGTTCAGGCAGGAGGAGAAGGCAGAAGGAGAGGGGAGACAGAGAGAGGCGCTGGGAGCGCCGGACCACGTGGGTACGATTTCGGGGTAGCGGCGAGAGAAGCTCCGCCCACCCCCACTGCGTCAGCGACTTGCGACCGGGCTCCTCCATTAAAGGAGGCAAGCCAACGACGCACAACCGTTCGGCGCGCGGCGAAGGCGAGCAGCAAAGGCGCTCGCCTTAGCGAGAGCGCCTTTGCAAAGAGCCTTAAGGAGAGCCAAACCACACTTGACTAGGATACCTTAGAGCAGCAACCTATCCCTGTACCCTAAACCCTTCACCCTAATCACACAACCCTCATACTAACTCGTAACTCTCACACTAGCTCACAGACAGCCATCCTTTCAGATATCCTCAGCTTTTCACCTCTCAGACACCCTAATCCAAACCTCAATCCCTCAGACACCTTAATCTCTCAGACACTCAAATCTTTCACAATCACGCATTAATCTCTCAGTCTGCTTTTTCTAACTCTCTCCCATTTCTAATTTACTGACAGGCAGTCCTAAATCACAACTTGGAAATGGCAGGGAGGACTAGAAGCGCCAAGTCTACAATCAAATCCAGCATTCCAGTCGCCATGGGGATCCAGGAGGAGATCACAGACTGTGTGCAGAGGGAGGCGGACCCAGGACGGTGGACAGAGGTCTCCGTGCAGACCGAGTCCATCCCCCGGCATTACACTACAGTCTCCACGCAGACAGAGGAGGCCGCTCAGCTGGAAGGAGCCCTCATGCAGGAACTGTGGAGCCTCAGGGAGGAGGTGATACACCTGAGAAGCATCCGAGAGGACGAAGCCTACATCGATAGTCGTCCAGGAGTTGTCCTAAATCACAGAGCAGGCCCACGACAAGTCCATTCTCGAGATGCCCAAATCATCAGCTTTGAAACCAACAATTGGGATACAGGAAATGGCTGGTGGCAATGACACCTGTAAGCTGGTGACCTCTTCCACAGGCAAACATAGGAGACCCCCCCCTTTTTTTCAATCTTTTCATCCTCTTCTTTTTCTTCCCAACAGGCCAACCCTACGTCAACCCCTCAAGTCATCCTGAGGAACAGATTCCAGATTCTTCAGGAAGAAGCTACAGACGAAGACCAGGAGCAGGCCCAACACGCAGCTCCATCTGCTGACCGACTCCCCCCCCCCCCCCCCACAACGGAAGAAGCGCAGAGTAATAGTCATTGGAGACTCCATTCTGAGGGGCACCAAGGGACCAATCTGCAGACCGGATACACATTCAAGGGAGGTTTGCTGTCTGCCTGAAGCCAGGATATGGGACGTCACCACCAGCCTGGATAAACTACTTACACCTCATGACCATTTTCCCATGCTTCTTGTCCACATAGGAACAAATGACACTGCAAGGAACACCCCGGAGACCATCACCAGAGACTTCGGAGTCCTGGGTGTGAGGCTGAAGCAGACGGGTGCGCAGGTGGTCTTATCATCAATCCTCCCAGTTAGAGGCAAGGGAAGAGCCAAAGATGAATGTATCCTGAGAACTAACGAGTGGCTACAAGGATGGTGTCGGAATATGAACTTCGGATTCCTGAATCATGGAGAGGCGCCACAAGGACTTCAGGGACCAGAAGGACTGCATTTTACCAGTAGGGGTAAGAACATCTTCGGATACCGACTAGCCCGCCTGCTTCGTAGGGCTTTAAACTAGGTAAGTTGGGGGAGGGTACCTACTCATATACTGATGCAGAAAGGAACTATCGAGTCGATACTCTGCTTCCGAGGTAAGGACCCACATTGCAAACAGTTCTCTAGGAGCCACACAGACTCAGGTAGGAAACGCCTCACAGGGACTTAGCAAACACAAGGTGTGGAGGGCCATGTATGTTAATGCACACAGTTTAGGCAATAAAATTCTAGAACTGGAAACTGAAATAAGGGATGCCAATCTAGACGTGGTGGCTATATTCGAAACTTGGTTCACGGGCTCACATGGGTGGGATATGGCTATACCGGGATACAATTTACTTCGTCAGGACAGAGAGGGCAGGTTAGGTGGAGGGGTAGCACTAAACATTAAAGAGGACATCAAAACCACCAGGATCACAGATGTCAGGTGCACCGGGGAGTCCTTCTGGGTAAACCTGGCAAGAGGAGGCAAAAAATGCCTGTATCTTGGTGTGGTATACAGACCCCCAAGACAACTGGAAGACATGGACGCAGAATTAATTGAAGACATAGAGAACATCACTCTATGGGGCGACACTGTACTGCTAGGGGACTTCAACATGCCTGATGCAGACTGGAACACATTTTCAGCGACTACCAACAGCAGCAGGAGGCTATTAACCTCCATAAAGGGAGCACGTCTCAAACAGATGGTAACGGAGCCCACTAGGGGCCGGGTGATCCTCGACCTGGTACTCACCAACGGAGAAAGCGTCTCAGAGGTTTCGGTAGGAGATACGCTAGCCTCCAGCGACCATAACATGGTATGGGTCAACCTTAGGAAAGGCTTCCCTAAATCAACCACAAAAACAAAGGTACTCAATTTCCGGGGCACTGACTTCTCACGCATGGGAGATTTCGTCCATCAGACGCTGCAGGACCAAGCAGAGACCGGTAATGTGGAAGCTATGTGGTCATCCCTGAAATCATCCAAACACGAAGCAACTAGTCGTTACATAAAATCAGTAGATAAACGGCAAAGAAACAATAAACCCCAATGGTTCACTAAGGAGATCTCGCACCTCGTTAAGGAGAAAAAAAAAGCATTTCTTTCCTACAAAAGTACGCAGAAAGGAGAAGCTAAAGTAGAATATAAGACCAGGTCTGCAGCGGTCAAAACGGCAGTTAGAGAGGCCAAACTTCGAGTGGAAGAAACTCTGGCAAATGACATTAAGAACGGGAACAAATCCTTCTTCAGGTATATTAGCGATAGGAAAAGAAACACGGATGGGATAGTATGCCTTAGACGTCCGGACGGAAACTACACGGTAGCAGATTCCGAAAAAGCCGAACTACTAAATGAATACTTCTGCTCAGTCTTCACCTGCGAGGCACCGGGACACGGACCACAGTTAAAGGCAAAACATAACGCGGAAGACCCGTTTCAGAATTTTGAGTTCACACCAGGAGACGTCTACAGCGAACTAACAAGGCTCAAGGTGAACAAAGCCATGGGACCGGACAATTTACACCCGAGAGTGCTCAGAGAATTGAGAGATGTTCTGGCGGAACTGTTGGCCGTGCTCTTCAATCTCTCACTAAGTACGGGGAAAGTTCCTTTGGACTGGAAAACAGCTAATGTCGTCCCTCTGCATAAAAAGGGTTGCAAGGCAGAGGCTGCAAACTATAGACCGGTGAGTCTCGCTTCAATAGTGTGTAAACTCATGGAAACACTAATTAAGCATAAATTAGATACGATCTTGAATGAGGGGAGTCTCCGGGATCCCAGTCAACATGGATTCACCAAGGGTAGGTCCTGCCAAACCAATCTCATCAGCTTCTTTGACTGGGTAACAAGAAGGCTGGACTTGGGAGAGTCCTTGGACGTCGTATACCTGGACTTCAGCAAGGCTTTTGACAGCGTCCCACACCGCAGGCTGCTGAACAAGATGGAATCGATGGGGTTAGGAGAGACACTAACTGCATGGGTTAATGATTGGCTAAGTGGCAGACTTCAGAGGGTGGTGGTTAACGGTACCCTCTCTAAAACATCGGAGGTGACCAGCGGAGTGCCGCAGGGCTCAGTCCTGGGCCCACTCCTCTTCAACTCAAGGGCTTCAAGGTAAGGTAACCTTATTCGCTGATGACACCAAACTATGCAATATAGTAAGCGACTGCAATCTACAGGATACAATGACGCATGACCTGCGTATATTAGAAAGTTGGTCCTCGACCTGGCAACTGGGCTTCAACGCCAAAAAATGTAAGGTCATGCATCTCGGAAGCGGAAATCCATGCAAAGCTTACACCTTGAATGGAGAAACTTTAACCAGGACTACAGCAGAACGAGATTTAGGTGTAATCATCAGTGCAGACATGAAAACTGCCACTCAAGTGGAGAAGGCTTCATCTAAGGCACGGCAAATGATAGGTTGTATCAAGAGAAGCTTCGTCAGCAGGAAGCCTGAAGTCATAATGCCATTGTACAGAGCCATGGTGAGACCTCATCTGGAATCCTGTGTGCAGTTCTGGAGATCACATTACCGTAAAGATGTGCTCAGAATTGAATCAGTTCAGCGGATGGCCACCAGGATGGTCTCGGGGCTCAAGGGTCTCTCGTACGAAGAAAGACTGAACAAATTGCAGCTCTACACTCTCGAGGAATGTAGGGAGAGGGGAGACATGATTGAGACATTTAAGTACATCACGGGACGCGTCGAGGTGAAAGATGATATCTTTCTTCTCAAAGGACCCTCGACCACAAGAGGGCATCCGCTCAAACTCAGGGGAGGGAAGTTTCGTGGAGAGTACTTCTTCACGGAAAGAGTGATTGAGCATTGGAACAAGCTTCCAATGCAGGTGATCAAGGCCAGCAGCATGCCGGACTTTAAGAATAAATGGGATACCTATGTGGGATCCCTACGAGGGTCACGTCAAGGAATAGGGTCACTAGGGTATAGACTTGAAGGAGCGGGTAAGTAAAGTGGCTGTATAATTAAGGGGGTCAGTAGACTTAAAGGGGTGGGTCAATAGAGTGGGCAGACTTGATGGGCTATAGCCCTTATCTGCCGTCACCTTTCTATGTTTCTATGATAAGAGCTTCCCGTCATCCCTCAAAACCTGGTAAAGAAATTCAAAGCCCCCAGCCCGCCAGTGCCCAAAGACTGAGGGGAGCAACCCCGGCAGAAAGGAAAGGTTACCCATCAAAGGCAATAAAACAGTAACATGGGGATCTTGCCGCCAAAGGGGGAGCAAAAGCCGCCACACCTCCTAAAGCGGCGAAATAAGACACTACATCTACTGGGAGCTGGCACCTCCGCCAGCTGAGCATAAGAACATAAGAAGTTGCCTCCGCTGAGGCAGACCCTAGGTCCATCCTGCTCAGCGGTCCGCTCCCGCGGCGGCCCATCAGGCCCATTTCCTGAGCAATGGTCTATACCTATCTATACTCCTCAATCCCTTTTTCTTCTAGGAATCTATCCAAACCTTCTTTGAAACCATTTAATGTTTTCTTGTCTACAACAGCCTCTGGAAGCGCGTTCCACGTATCCACCACCCTCTGAGTGAAAAAGAACTTCCTAGCGTTTGTTCTAAACCTGTCCCCTTTCAATTTCTCCGAGTGCCCCCTTGTACTTGTGGCGCCCCTTAATTTGAAAAATCTGTCCCTGTCTACTTTTTCTATGCCCTTCAGGATCTTGAAGGTTTCTATCATGTCTCCTCTAAGTCTTCGCTTCTCCAGGGAGAAAAGTCCCAACTGCTTCAATCTTTCGGTATATGGAAGTTTTTCCATTCCCTTTATCAGTCTAGTTGCTCTTCTTTGTACTCCCTCAAGTACCGCCATGTCTTTCTTGAGGTACGGCGACCAGTACTGGACGCAGTACTCCAGGTGCGGCCGCACCATTGCACGATATAGCGGCATGATGACTTCTTTCGTCCTGGTTGTAATACCCTTCTTAATGATACCCAACATTCTGTTTGCTTTCCTTGAGGCCGTGGCGCATTGTGCTGATGCCTTCAGTGTTGCATCTACCATCACTCCCAGGTCTCTCTCCAGGTTGCTGACCCCTAGTGATGTTCCCCCCATTTTGTATGTGAACATCGGGTTCTTTTTCCCCACGTGCATGACCTTGCATTTCCCCACGTTGAAGCTCATCTGCCATTTTTCGGCCCACTTTTCCAGCTGTGTTAGATCCTTTTGAAGATCTTCGCAGTCTTCCCTGGTTTGAGCCCTGCTGCATAGTTTGGTGTCATCTGCAAATTTAATGACCTCACACTTGATTCCCGCCTCTAGGTCGTTTATGTAGATATTGAACAGGAGCGGTCCCAGCACCGACCCCTGCGGAACTTCGCTCGTGACCCCTTTCCAGTCTGAGTAGTGGCCCTTTACGCCAACCCTCTGCTTCCTGTTTGCCAGCCAGACCTTGATCCATCGGTGGACCTCCCCTTGTACCCCGTGGTTCCATATCTTTTTAAGCAGTCTCTCGTGTGGCACCTTGTCGAAGGCTTTTTGGAAGTCAAGGTAAATGATGTCTATAGATTCCCCTTTATCCACCTGACTGCTCACTCCCTCAAAGAAGTACAATAAGTTAGTGAGGCATGACCTACCCTTGCAGAAGCCGTGTTGACTCGGTTTTAGCTGCCCATTTTTTTCGATGTGCTCACAGATGCTGTCTTTGATCAGTGCCTCCATCATCTTTCCCGGGACTGAGGTCAGGCTTACCGGCCTGTAGTTTCCCGGGTCTCCTCTTGCGCCCTTCTTGAAGATGGGCGTGACATTTGCTATTTTCCAATCCTCCGGGATCTCACCGGTTTTTAAGGATAGGTTGCATATCTGTCGAAATGGCTCCGCTATTTCGTTTTTTAGCTCCTTGAGTACCCTTGGGTGAATGCCGTCCGGACCTGGCGATTTGTCGCTCTTTAGTCTGTCAATCTGCTTAAGTACATCCTCTTGGCTTACTTCTAAATCGACCAGCTTATCATCTTGGTCTCTTATTACGATCTCCTCGGGTTCCGGAATGTTGGTTAGATTTTCCATTGTGAAGACTGACGTGAAGAACTCATTTAACCTGTCAGCTATCTCTTTCTCTTCTTTTACTACTCCCTTTCTGTCACCATCGTCCAATGGTCCCACTTCTTCTCTCGTCGGTTGCTTCCCCTTGACGTATCTGAAGAACGACTTGAAGTTTGTTGCTTCCTCTGCAAGTCTCTCTTCGTATTCTCTTTTTGCTTTCCTAACCACTCGGTGACACTCCTTCTGGTGTTGTTTGTGCACTCTTTGGTTCTCCTCTGTTTGGTCTTTTTTCCATTTCCTGAACGATGCCTTCTTGTCGCTTATCGCCTTCTTCACTGCATTTGTTATCCACACTGGATTTTTCGTTCTATTTTTTTTTGCACCCTTTTCTGAACTTGGGGATGCATAGGTTTTGCGCTTCGTGCATAGTCTCCTTGAGTAAGGTCCAGGCTTGTTCTACGGATTCCGTCTTCCCTATGTTGCCTTTGAGTTTCTTTCCCACTATTTTCCTCATGGCATCATAATTTCCTTTTTTGAAATTGAGTGCCGTCGTTGTGGTTCTTTTCCCCTTTGATGATCCAATTTCAAGCCTGCACTGGATCGTGTTGTGATCGCTGTTACCTAGCGGGGGTAATACCGCCACCTCCTTTGCTGGCCCTCCTAGGCCGTTGAAGATTAGGTCAAGAGTGGCATCGCCCCGTGTTGGTTTCGTGACCAGTTGCTCCATGAAACAGTCCCTCGTGACCTCTATGAATTTGGTCTCTCTTGCGCAGTTTGAGTGCCCAATACTCCAGTCTATCCCAGGATAGTTGAAGTCCCCCATCACCACCACACTTCCGCTTTTGCATACCTGCCTCAGTTCAGCTTCCAGCTCCTGGTCGATTTCTTCCGGTTGTCCAGGTGGGCGTGAAGAAGAGAGAGGAGATGGGTAGGATAAAAAGTAATCACATTCCATGGAGGTATCAGTATAGAGAGCAGTACCCAAGACCCAATTCCGGACATGCCGTAAAAGGCACGCCTGATTATAGGTTCAAACAATTTTTTATTGATGCAAACAACAACAAAGACAATGCCAGGGCAACAAACAACTCCCGCAGCCTAGCCCCTAAATGCAAGCGCAATTGTGCTCTGTCGAGGGATCCCACATAGTGCTACACTTGATGACATGCGAACTGCGCTCCTCAGGTCTTCCTCCACCTTCGTTAACAAATCTTCTCAGGTCAACAGCTCCCCATCATCCCCCAAAATATGTTCTAAACTTGTAACTTCTATTGCTCCCCAAGCCAGGAACTCCCTGGATTCCCTACCCGGAGGAAAGGCCGGATTATCCCACAAGGGGAAGAGATCGGTGACCGTCGGATCCCCTCCCAGGGCATGTACAAGCCAATGCCAGGCCGCTTGCAATGTGCTAAATAATACACTTGGTCGGATAGAAGAGGGTAAAGCCCTCCGGGGGCTATGTAGCAATGCAAACACATCATAGGGAGCAAAAAACTCACATTCCATCTGAAGAGAGGTGTAGCTGCTGGTCTTATTCACCCAATCTCCCAAATGACGAAGCAAACACGCATAATTATAGACCCGCACATCCGGTAAGCCTAACCCCCCCCATGCCAATTCCCCAGCAACTGAGACACCTGCAATTTCGGTTTCTTGGCCGCCCAACAGAAACGAGTAACCCCTTTATAAAAAATGTGTAAATCTTCTGCAAGCACAACGGCAGAGTCTGCAGAACATACAGCCATTTGGGGAAGATGAACATCTTAACCATGCAAATGCGCCCCATCAGAGAAAGAGGTAATGCCCTCCACGTATCCAGCAAGAGCTCCGTCTGTTGCTGAGGCTTATCCACATTAAAGCGATACAATCTGGGTACCTGCATGGTCATCAAAGTCCCCAAGTATACAAACTGCCCCGGCACCCATGTCGATGGAAACTCATTCCCCCAGAGGGCCTGAACCGCCGCAGAAGATGCTAACGCCTCAGATTTATCCAAATTTAAGCGGAACCCTGCATAATCACCAAGGAGGGCCGTCAAGGAGGGCAAAGGATCTGTAAGGTGTATTAAGATATCATCCACAAAGGCCGATAGCTTAAAAGAAGTAGCTCCGATGTCGATCCCCCTTATAGACGGCATCACATAGATATCCTGAATTAGGGGGTCCAATGTAAGTACGAACAACAACGGTGATAAGGGGCAACCCTGTCTCGTTCCTCTAGAAATCGGGAATCGGTCCGTTTCAAAATCCTTCAACACTATTCTAGCCTGTGGTAGAGCATATAATGCTCGCACCTCCAATACCAAAAAACCATCAAAACCATAGGCCACTAAAGTATCATCAAGAAAATCCCACCGCACCATATCAAACGCCTTTTCGGCATCAAAGCTAACCAGCACAGACGGGAGATTGCACGCCGCCCGCTGTTCCAAAGACAGCAATAATTTTCTTACATTTTTAGCTATGTTTCGGCCTTTCACAAATCCCACCTGAGCTTCGTGGATAAGGGAGGGAAGCACACCAGCCATCCGCCTTGCCATGATTTTCGCTAGCAGTTTAACCTCATATTCAATAAGGAAATAGGACGATAGGAGCCTGCTTTTTCATGGTCTTTATGCGGTTTAGGCAACAACAAGATGTGTGCCATGTTAATACCCTCCGGCAAAGCCTCTGCGCCAACCATGATATTAAACATCAGAGCGAGCGGCTGGATAATCTCCTCACCTAAGATTTTATAAAATTCAATGCGCTTGCCATCCTCGCCCGGTGCCTTCAACAGAGGACTGTTCCCTATGGCCCAATACACTTCCTCTGGCGTTATGGGTGCATTCAGACGCTCCCGGTCTGTCTCAGAGATTCAGGGCATCGTTATCCCATCCAAATAGGGGCCTGCCGTCACTCCCTCTTCTGAAGGGAGGGCATAGAGATTCTTAAAATAGCGAAAAAATATGTCTCCAATCTCCGGGTCAGTGGTAACTCTCTCCTCCTGCTCGTTCCTCAGAGCTTGAACCCTACATGGGCCCGTCCTGATAAAAACCAGTCGGGTCAGCAGTTTTCCCCCTTATTACCATATCTAAAAAGCTGGTACTTATAGTAAGCGAGGGATTTGCGTGCCCGCTGATGTAGTAGGGAATTGAGGGCCACCTGATATTCCATCAATTCCTGTTTGTGCATGGGGTCGCAAGTCTGGCCATAACTCCTCCGGGCCCAAGCTATGTCCCTCTCTAAACGCAGAATTTCCCTATCGCAAGCTTTTTTAATGTGACTACTATAACTAAGGGTATCCCCCCCGCAACACCGCCTTCGCCGCTTCCCAGAATAAGATGGGATCCCCTTCCGCGTGAGCATTATGCCATTTGTATTCATTCCATGTACCCAGCAACCGTTCCCTATAGTTCGGATCCCTATAGAATGCAAGCGGGAACACCCAGCGCCACTTCCTCAAAAGCCCCTCTCCTTCTTTCCATGTCACTTGAACCCAGACATGATCAGAGATGGTGTTGGGACCTATCTCCGCCCTCTCCAGCTTCCGAAACACCTGTTCCGTCACCCAAATATAGTCTGTGTGAGACTGTGTACTGTGCTCCCAGGACATATGGGTGTAATCCCTCTCGGTGCCATGCAGTACCCTCCAGGAGTCAATTAATTCTAGGTTATCACTAAATTTTTGGAGCTTCGTCTCCCCAGCCCAAGGTAGAGCACCCCCCGGCCCCGTGCAATCCAGACTAGAATCAAGAACAGCGTTAAAGTCTCCCTCAACAATCAGGGAGACCTGGGCAAAGGGCAGCAACAAGCGGGTCAATTTAGCTTAAAATGGCGGGTTACTTTCATTAGGAGCATAGACACAGCAAAATACCATGTCCTGTGCGATCACCTCTCGACAGATCACATATCTACCCTTCCCATCCCTAGCCAAAATTTGTAGGTTGTCTAGAAGGCTCTTACGAAACAAAATTGCTACCCCCCCCCTATGTTTCCCCTTGGCTGAAGCCGCAACATACTCCCCCCACCCACCATTGCTTCAATTTCATATGTTCAAGATCAGTCAAATGGGTCTCCTGGAAAAAGCCGCATCTACCTTATGTCTGTAAGTGTTGTAAAATTTTGGAGCGCTTAATGGGGAATTTGTCCCCCCCACATTCCAAATTACAAAATTAACCAGGATCCACTGCCACTTACCACTCCACAGACTCCACCTTCAATACCCTTGTGACCCGGCCATCCCAGCCCCTGACCAGACCCCACCAGAGCATCAGCTGACCATCCAATTCCAATTCGGGGCAGAGTACCATTCCCCCCACACCCCAACTCCCAGTCCCTCCCCCTCCACAAATATCCCCCGCCCCCTGTTCCCAACTCAAAACTAAATCTCGAGACCATCCAAACAGATCTCAAGATCTCTGAGGAAGAAGCAACTCCACCACCCCAGCCACCCCAATGCACACTCCCAGGACCCCAAATAATACACCAAATATATGCAATACACTTCTCCCGGGTCCCCACCACATACAACCCCCAACAGAGCCTCCATCCCTCCCTGCAACACTCATCCTGCACACAAACACCGTAGAGTCCCCATAACAGACCCCCGGGTGAGACTGAATCAAACTACCCAAACCCACCATATAATCCTCATACTTACAATTGCCCTCAACATCACACCTGGTCCCCCTCCCGAAGCCCCACCACACACAGACTCCCCAATCGATCCTTCAACCCTCCCAATAACACACCCATCAAACACATCCCCGCCCGCCTCCCAAGCAAAGACCCCACAGCCATTATACAGTGAAAGTCATCCTAGCCAACAGTAATGTCCAGCGATGTCAGTAGCCCTCTCACGGGTTGTCCCTGTGGCTAATGGCCCCCTGCACTCCGTGCAGTCACTCCTCTGGTCTGTTGCCACCATCCGGAAGGTCCAGCCAGCTCCTCCTCTCGCTCTCTAGGAGATCCCCGCTCAGGAAGGTTAGGAGCACCTAGATCTTGAAGCACCGACCAAGCCTCCACCACTGTGCGAACCCGTCTGGTCGTGGTCCCCACCAACAGTGCCAAGGCAAATGGGTACAGCCACCAATATCTGAGGCCCTCTCTGCGGAGATAGGTGGTCACCGCTCGCATATCCCTCCGCTTGCACAAGGTTGCTGCCGCCACATCCTGATAAATGTCCACCCGCAAATTATTCCATTTGTAATCCCTCTGCTTCTGCGCTGCATTGAATATGTCCTCCTTTACCCGAAAGCTGCTCAAGCACAAAACAATGTCATGGGGCAAGTTGGATCTAGGGTGCCCCAAAGCCCGATGCGCTCGTTCTATTTAAATTTCCGGCACCCACCTCTCGCCTGCCAGAGCACTTGTGAGGATGTCTGTATAGATGTCCAAGACTGTCTGACGGGCATTGTGATAGGCACTTTCCTCCAGCACCCCCTGGATCCGGAGATTACACCACCGGAATCTGTTCTCCAGATCTTCCAAATTGTCTGACGTCACCAACTCCTTCACATGGACCCCCGCCACTGCCTGCTGCAAGACTATAATGTCCTCAGTCATGGTGTTGACATGTGTTTCCACTGTATCCTGCCTCTTCACCTGCTCTCCCAGGTCTCATTTTAAGTTTGCAACTGCTGTGGTAACATCGTGGCGCAGGGACTGCAGTTCTCTACAAATGTCCAGCAACAATTCTCTCAGGGAGTCCGGCACCTTCATGGAGCCCCCTGCACACCTCCGCCTGGCCGATCCTGATGGTTCACGCCACCCCCCACAGCAGCCTCCGACACCGCCATCCTGGTCGCCTGTGGTGGACTGGCTCCTGCTACTTTTAGGACTCCCTGCTTCTTTCCCGCAAACCCATAGCTGTCCAACTTCCTCCTTGTGGACATCCTACGCGTCCGGCAGCCGATTGCGGGAATGTGGGGTTGCAGGTGTTGGCTTGTGAGGTGGGCGAGGCAGTAGTCTCCATGGCTCCACCAGCTCTTCTGTTCGGATCCCCTCCACTGTAGCCAATCTGCCAGGCACTCGTCACTCGGGGGCTCTCAGCTGACAAGCAAGGGCGGCTGAGTCCGCGCAAAGGCAGGAAGGCAGGACATCAGGGGGCCCCAAGCAAGGAACCAGCCTCCCCCAACTGGGCTAAACTCCTGCTCCTCCCAAAGGCTGAGCCAGTCATCTCCAGAGCGCTATTGCAGGCCACTGACACAGCGTTCCTCAAAGGCCTCCAACCAGCGCCGAATGCACTCCCCACTGGCCCTGCAATCGCCCGAATGCCCTGCACCCTCACCACCACTCTCCTCAGCCCAGGTCAGCCTCACTGGAGTGCTCAGTAGCGGGTGCGCACGGGCCACTCAAAACTCGCCATCTTCCGCTCCACTGCCTGCCAGGAAGAAGCAAGGCCGGTTGCAGCTCGTGCTGCACGTGGGGAGCAGGTCGACAATCCGCCACCCAGAAGCCGATCAGGAACTTCCCTTATGCGCTCCATTGTAGGGAATCCGGGATCCCAGCGAGTTCACCCTCCCCATGCGCTGGCTGAAGAGGCGCAAAGCCACCGCGTGCTGGAGGGAGATCGGGGCGGCTAGCGGGCGAAGAAGGAGCCTCTATTCTAGGCTTCCATCTTCTTTGGTGACTAGGCATGCCTGATTATAAAAAGCAAGATCCAGCACGCCGAAACCTTCTCGGTCCCAAGAGCCCACCAGCTACTGCCACCTCAACTTAGGTTTCCGGCCCCCCAACAAAACTTTGATAACAAAGAGTAAAAGGTCCCGGATGTCCTTAACCAAGAGACACAGAGGCAACATCTGCAAAACATAAAGCCACTTCGGAAACAAGACCATCCAAAAGAGATGTACTCGCCCCATCAGGGAGAGTGGCAGATCACATCAAGTAGCCAGGCCTGAGACAGTAGTGGAGAGCAAGCGAACTTCATTCAATCAGTAAAGCTCCCGAACATCCATAGATAACTGGATTCCCAAGTAGCGAAAAGATGAGTCGGTCCACTTCAGCGGAAAGTTCCCCCCCAAGACAGCCGAAGATGCTCAGTGGAGGCCAGCGCCTCCGATTTCTTCAGGTTCAAAGCGAACTCAGAAAAGTCCCCATACTCCCTAACGCTCTCTAAGAGAGTAGACAAGGATTGATGCAGGTCAGTCAAAAAGACCAGGAGCAACCATCAGCAAAGGCCGCAACCTTAAAATGAAGGCCGCTGATGTCCACATTAGATTGCAACTCCGGATCAAAGGATCTAAATAAAGCGCAAATGACATTGGTGAGAGAGGGCAGCCCTGACGAGTGCCCCGCCGAATCGGAAAGGGATCGAAAGGTCGCCATTCACCGAAATTCGCACCACAGGGTCGCTATACAAGGCCTTGATAGCATTGAAGAAAAAGGGACCCATCCCATACGCGTGCAACACAGCAAAGAGAAACCCCCACCGCACACGGTCAAAAGTCTTTTCAGCGTCAAAACTAACAAGTAAGGCGGGGGTACCATCCATACCAGCTTTCTCCAAGGCCAACATAATAAGGCGAAGGTTCTTAGACACCAGCCGGTCACGCACAAAACCCACCTGCTGTTCCAACACCAGGGAGGGCAGCACCCGGGCCAAGCGATTCGCCAGCACCTTAGCCATCAATTTCGTCTCAAAATTCAGCAGGAATATGAGTCTATAGGATTCCGGCAGGGCTGGGTTCCCATCCGGCTTCGGAAGAATGATAACCTGAGCTAGATTCATGTAACAAGGCAAAAAGCCCTTGGCCACGCTCAAATTAAAGTTCTCAAACATCAATGGAGCGATCTCCTCAACAAGTAGCTTGTAAAATTCACCGCAATAGCTGTCCGGCCCCGGAGACTTGCCCAACAGGCTTCTGTCTCAAACTTTCAAACAATATTTGGAGAATCCTTATGCTATACCTGCTGTTCCAGGCAAATTGGAATCGAGGTATAGAATTCTACATTGCAAGAGTTTTGAGAATTCACAACTATCTCACCAATCTCTCCTTGTGGAATCCTCATTGAAGAGGACCCATCCTTCCAGAGTCTATGTCACAGTACCTCCTGGAAGAGAGGGTAAGACCATGGACAAGTTTGGTCGTCGCCTTTATCAGAATTCCATGATGACCTCTCGAGCCCTCAACTATAATATTGTCTTCACTACTTATTTTAAGTTCCTGATTGATATCCTTCCAGTTTTTATAAAAAGCCAGGATCAACATAGACATTTGGAGTTCCAAGAAGTCACTGCTACCTTGGCGCAACTCCGGTTACACCTTCTCCAGTCATCTTATGATGCCTTTGAACTTTTTTCCAGGGTCACTGCTTTCTCAGTAGCGATGTGCTGCCTGGCCTGGCTTCGCACCATTGACATGGACCCCATTCTTCAGGACCGTTTGGCTATTCCTTGTGAGGGCAATGACCTCTTTGATGAATCCAAAGAGGCCGCCATCAAGAAGTTGTCTGAGCATGCAAAACCTTTTGCTTCCATCGTAAGACTGAAGCCTAAGCCAGCTCCTTCCAAGCCTTCTCGACCTCCTCAATCCTATCACAGGCGTTATCCTCCGAAGGCAGCTCCTTACACTCGAACACCTCCCAAGAAACAACAACAGCAGAAGCAACATAAACCTCAGCCTTCTGCTACACCAAAGGCTTCTCAGCCTTTTTGACTGTCTCAAACAGAGAGCATAACCTCCATCGTTCTGCCTCTGTCCTCTCCTCTTCCCATACGAGGTCGTCTCCATTATTTTTACCTTCAATGGGAAACCATTACATCAGACCTCTGGGTGCTGTCAATAATCAAGGAAGAATACTCTCTTCATTTCACTCAGGTTCCACCAGAGTTTCCTCCAAGAGAGTATCCTTCCAATCCATCCCAGACCACCCTTCTTCAGGATGCTCAAGCTCTGCTTTGTCTCCGTGCCATTGAGGAAATTCCCTTGGAACAGCAGAGCAGGGGGTTTTACTCCCGCTACTTCCTAGTTCCGAAGAAGACGGGCGATCTGCGGCACATACTGAATCTCAGGGATCTCAACAAATTTTTGGTCAAAGAAAAATTTTGCATACTGTCCCTGGCATCCCTTTATGCCCTTCTAGATCAGAACGATTGGTTATGTTCTCTAGATCAGTGGTTCCCAACGCTGACCTAGAAGACCACCAGGCCAATCGAGTTTTCAAGCTAGCTCTAATGAATATGCATGAGAGAGATTTGCATATAATGGAAGTGACAGGCATGCAAATCTTTTCCATGCATATTCATTAAGGCTAGCCTGAAAACCCGATTGGCCTGGTGGGCCACCATGACAGGTTTGGGAACCACTGCTCTAGATCTCAAGGATTCGTACACTCACATCCCCATTCATCCGGCCTCCCGTCAGTACCTCAGATTTCGGGTGGGGAAATCTACATTTTCAGTACAGAGTGCTACCCTTCGGCCTGGCATCATCTTCCCAGAGTATTCACCAAGTGCCTAGTGGTAGTAGAAGCAGCTCTAAAGAACCATGGTCTTCAGGTGTTTCCCTACCTAGACGTCTGGCTCATCAAAGAATCAACATCTCAGGGGGTTATTGTAGCGACCCAACATACTATGTGGTTCCTACAAAGTTTTGGATTTGAAATCAACTTTCCCAAATCCCATCTGCAGCCCTCTCAGAACCTACAGTTCATCGGACACCATCCAACTCTGGATGCTCTTCTTTAGCTTTGCCGCAAAGTGTCTTCCCTTCCTTCGCTCTTAGCGAGACACATGATGGTACTACTCGGTCACATGGCCTCAACCAGGATGAGGCTTTGGAAAAAACACTGGAAGTACAATGGATTGACTGAGATGAAATTTTGAAACCACTTTAGGTAAGAATTTAGGATGAGTATGGAGGACCACCTTGTCATGATGGAAAACTGTGAAAGGTGGATCAGCAACTAAAACTTGCAGCTCAATGACTCTTCGAGCAGATGTGAGGGCAATTAGAAACACCACTTTCCAAGTGAGATATTTCAGATGAGCCGTATCCATTGTTCAAAAGGAGGCTTCATCAACTGAGCAAGAACAACACTGAGATCCTACAACACTGGAGGCGGTTTGAGAGGAAGTTTGGCATTGAAAAGTCCTTTCATGAATATGGAAAGCACCGGATGAGCAGAAAGAGGTTTCCCTTTGATAGGCTGATGGAAAGCAGCAATTGCACTAAGATGGACTCGAATGGATGTAGACGAGGCCAGAGGTAGATAACTGCAGAAGATAATCCAGTCCAGTAGCAGCTCTCCCTTTATCGAGCAGCTTCCCAGCCTCCAACAGTGGCTTCCTCCCCTTCCCTCTGCTCCTCTCCCAGCAGCTCTCAGTACTTGCCTGAAGCAGCGATTCACTTAGGCAGCCTTGGGTCCTTTGATAGGCCGCGCCGCCTCTGAGGAAAGAGGAAGTTGCATCAACGGAGGCGGGCCGCGACTCAGCAAAAGGCCCAAGGCTGCCTAACTGAATCGCTGCTGCAGGCAAGTACTGAGAGGAGGGAGGGGAGGAAGCTAATGTCAGAGGCTCTCGCCGGCCCTACACAGACTGTCAGGAATTTTGCGCACCAATCTCACCAGCCCTGAGTGGACCAGCAGGAATTTTCAGTGGACCAGCAGTTTGGGAACACTGCTCTAGGGCAGTTATAAGTGGGCTGGAAGGGCATAATTCCAACTGTTGTCACAACATGCGGGCTCCTGAAACACTCAGCGAGCCTGGGCCGCAGCAACCAACACTATTCCTAGCGTATTCCCTTCAACTAGGGAATCCTTCATGTGCCCTAGGCGTCAGCCTAGGGTGAAAACAGCAGGTAAAAATAATCACAGTGAAAACAGGCAAGGAATTCACTCACACAGAGAAGTCAAAGAAAGCAAATAGGCTTTTTATTCCTAACCTAGAGTCAGGTTGTTCAGAGGTTCTTAGAAGACTGTAATATTTCCCAATACATTGGTGCTCAAACCAAAAACATGCAATGTTGGGCCAACCTGGCCACACTGGTTGCACAAACGTCAGAATGGCTCTTATTTTCACAGTCCAAAAGAAAAAGAAACACAAAACCAAAATTATGGCTGGGCTTCAGTCTTTACCACTCAGTCCTCTTCAACAGCCTTAATGGGTAAAGGGTAAGTTCATCAATGCTCTCTTTCCTGGGAAAGGGCAGTAAAGAGAAATACACACAGTTCTTGTAGCTTGGAAAATAAACTTTTCATCAGCTCAAAGGTAAACTGCTAAAGCTAGGGACTCTGGCACTGGCTGACTGCAGCTAAGGAATTTACACACATGGAGCTCTTCCGTGGCTGAAGTTCCCTGCAGTAGCTTATCAGTAGCTAATGAGTCTCCAGCTGTGTGGAGAGGAGCATAAGAAAAAGGCTCCGTAGTTAAATGTTCAAGCAGTTTAAAGCAAAAGCAATGCAACAGAATGCTTCAGAGGTTAGCACTGAAAGTCAGACAATTCTGCTGTACACAAAAACATAAACTCAGTCTCAGGAGTTCACCAAAAAAACACAGGTAAGAAAAAGTATCATATTCTTCCCAACTTTCAGCTTGTGTTCATAAATTCACTAGGCTCACTGATCAAACCAATATCCATAGGTTCACAGCTTTCCCACTGCTTCTCAATGGTGGGTTCAGACTCTTCTGAAACATCCACCATCTCACACTCTTCTCCCAGCTCATAAGCATTCAGCCGGGGAGAGAAGTCATGCTGCTTTTCAGGCTCACGTTCCCAGCCTCTCTGCTCCTCCCCCCTCTCTGGGTCTCAGCTGCCTCGTTTTAACAGGCTCCAAGCCGCCCCTCCCTGCTCTGAAGAGGGGAAAGGGAGAAAGCTCCCTCTGCAGCTGTGTCTGCAGGATGTTAGGGTTTCCATTAACCCACCCTTGGGGGAAGGGAGAGGCAGCTACTGGAACTGTGTTTAATGAGAAGCAGCCTTTGCATCAAGCACTACCATTCTACTGAATTTAAAGAACAGTTGAACTGTGAAAAAGTTTATTTTTGATTATTTGAAAGTTCCTGATATGGACCTTGTACAGAGTAAAGCCAAGGGCTACCTAAGAGGAACTGCCTCTGAGTGAGAGGAAATAATTTTGTTTGCAAGAAAGAATAAAAATGTTTTCTGAGAAATAATATTGCCTGGGACCCTTTTTCCTTGGGGCCCAGAGCCTCACTATCACTGGTACTCCAAAGAGGCACGGATCCTAAGCATGTGATGGTTGCACCCACGACCCCTTCACAATAGTAACATAATAAATGACGGCAGATAAAGACTCGAGTGGTTCCTCCAGTCTGCCCAACCATGCATGCTCCATAAATCAATTATTTAGTTTAAATGGTCCTTTTTCTTAGATATTTCTGGGCCAGAAACCCAGAGCCCTGCCCAGTAGTGTGCTTAGGTTCCATCTACTGGAGTCTCCATCAAAGCTCACTCCAGCCCATCTTAACGATCCCAGTCATCGAAACCCTCCCCAGCATGTCCTCAACTGAATGTTCATATACAGTTCCTTCAATGAATACCCATTATTTTCTGATTAGAGATACTCTGTGTTCATCACACGCTTGTTTGAGCTCTGCCACTGTTTTCTTCACCACCTCTCTCGGGAGCGCATTCCATGCATCTACCATCCTCTCCGTAAAGAAGAATTTCCTAACATTACTCTTCCACCACTCTACCACCCCTCAACCTCAAATTATGTCCTCTAAAACTATTTTCCTTTCGCTGGAATGCGTTAATACCTTTCAAGTATTTGAACGTTTGAATCGTATCTACGTTAATACCTTTCAAGTATTTGAACGTTTGAATCGTATCTCCTCTGTCTCTCCTTTTCTCTAGGGCAGTGGTCTCAAACTCGCGGCCCGGGGCCCACATGCGGCCTGCCAGGTACTATTTAGAGGACCTCAGAATGTTTATCATAATCACAAAAGTAAAATAAAACAGTTTCTTGATCATATGTCTCTTTAGCTATAAATTACAATATTATTATTAAGACTTAGCCAAAAGGAAAGATTTATAAACTATAAAGAGTTTTACCTCATGCAAAATTGTCATTTCTTTAACAAGACATTAACTATTTTTTCTGAAGCCCTCCAAGTACCTACAAATCTAAAATGTGGCCCTGCAAAGGGTTTGAGTTTGAGACCACTGCTCTAGGGTATACATATTCAGGTCTTCCAGTCTCTCCTCAGACGTCTTCTGGCGCAAACCTCCTACCATTTTCCTCTGGACCACTTCAAGTCATTTTATGTCCTTTGCCAGATACGGTGTCCAAAATTGAACACAATACTCCAAGTGGGGCCTCACCATCAACCTGTACAGAGTCACACCTTTCTCTATACAGCCTAGCATCCTTCTAGCAAGAACCCCACCGCCTTGTCACACTGTTTCTTCGCCTTTAGATCTTCAGACATTATGGGCTAAATTCACAAACCGAACCAATCATGTACCGATCGGTTTGCGACCAGATTTCCCTCCTGCACTATTCACTAATGCCTGTAGCGGTCCGATCCTCCCTTGCAAATTAGTAAAACCCCATGCAAAATAGCCAAGCAATTGATTTATTAACAATTGCTTGGCTATTTTGAATCTGGTTTTACTATTGACAAACCCGACTGCTGCAGACCTGTCCGTAACTGAGCCTCCCACCCCGACTAGACCGGACAGCCCACTCCCCGGCCGGCCTGATACCCCCCGGCCAGGCACCCCCCTACCTCCAAGTTGGTAGCAGGAGGGGTGCTCAGTCCCTCCTGCTCCTCCGGATTCCAGCAATGCGTCTGCCTGGGTCATAGGCCCCGCAACAGTGCATCACTGATGCATAGGGAAAAGCCTAAGGCCCTGATTGGCTCAGGTACCTCAGGCCCCTCCGGTCAGAAGGCTTTATATAGGCTTGATATTTTGCGGCCTGTTAAAAAAAGAAAAAAGCCGTCAGAAGTCCTGACAGCAGTGATAGGAGGCTGCTTCTTCTGTCACTACTGTCAGGGTCTGCGCATGCTCCAGGATCCCTCTCTAGTGATCCTGGCCGTGGGTGAGGGGACGTGTCAGTGATCATCCCCATTTGCATGCAGGCCTTTGTGAATTCGTCGGCCTGCATGCAATCAGGAACGGATCGGAGACAGACTCAGGGGTTAGTGAATCTAGCCCTATCACCCCAAGGCCCCTCTCCTCATCCGTGCATATCAGCCTCTCACCTCCCAGCACATGCGGCTCCTTCCGATTTCTAATCCCCAAATGCATTACTCTGCACTTCTTTGCATTGAATTTTAGTTGCCAGATATTGGACCATTCTTCTAACTTTTGCAGATCCTGTTTCATGTTTTCCACTCCCCCCTCAGTATCTCCTCTGTTACAAATCTTGGTATCATCTGCAAAAAGGCAAACTTTTCCTTCTAACCCTTCGGCAATGTCGCTCACAAATATATTGAACAGGATCGGCCCCAGCACCTATCCAACTACTCACCTTTCCCTTTGAGCGAATACCATTAACTACCATACTCTCGTGTAACATATAGTAGATGACGGCAGATAAAGACCCAAATGGTCCATCCAGTCTGCCCAACCTGATTCAATTTAAATTTTTTTAATTTTTTATTTAATTTTTTTACTTCTTAGCTATTTCTAGGCAAGAATCCAAAGCTTTACCCGGTACTGTGCTTGAGTTCCAACTGCCGAAATCTCTGTTAAGACTTACTCCAGACCAACTACACCCTCCCAGCCATTGAAGCCCTCCCCAGCCCATCCTCTGCCATACACAGACACAGACCATGCAAGTCTGCCCAGTACTGGCCTTAGTTCAATATTTAATCTTATTTTCTGATTCTAGATCCTTTGTATTCATCCCAGTCTGTCTGTCAACCAGTTTCTAATCCAGTTCACCAAATCTTAACTTCAGCTCGTTAAGATTTTTCAAGAGGAACCGTGTCAAAGGCTTTGCTGAAATCTAAGTAAATTATATCTAGCATATGCCCTTGATCCAATTCTTCAATCACCCAATCAAAAAATTCAATCAGATTCGTCTGGCACGATTTACCTTTAGTAAAACCACGTTGCCTCGGATCCTGTAACCCATTTGATTGTAGGAATTTCACCATCCTTTCTTTCAGCAACGATTCCATTATTTTTCCAATAACCGAAATGAGACTTACCGGCCTATGGTTCCCTACTTTATTTCTGCAACCACTTTTGTGAATAGGAACCACATCCGCTTTTCTCCAATCCCCAGGAATCACTCCAGTCTCCAAAGATTTGTTGAAGAAATCTTTAATAGGACCCGCCAGATCCTCTCTGTGCTCCCTCAATATCCTAGGATGGATCCCGTCCGATCCCATTGCTTTGTCCGCCTTCAATTTTTCAAGTTGTTCAGAAATACTTTCTTCCGTGAACAGCAAGGTAGCTACTCCATTCTCGTGTGTAACTGTAGCAGAAAGTGACTTGGGGGTGATCATTAGCGAAGACATGAAGACTGCCAATCAAGTGGAGAAAGCTTCATCCAGGGCTAGACAAATCATGGGCTGTATCCGTAGAAGTTTCGTCAGCTGTAAGCCCGAGGTCATAATGCCGTTGTACAGATCCATGGTGAGACCCCATCTGTAATACTGTGTACAATTCTGGAGGCCGCATTATCAAAAAGATGTGCGGAGAGTTGAGTCGGTTCTGCGAATGGCCACCAGGATGGACTCAGGTCTCAAGGATCTCCCGTTTGAGGAATGACTAGGTAAGTTGCAGCTGTACTCACTCGAGGAACGCAGAGACAGGGGAGACATGATCGAGACGTTCAAATATGTCACAGGCCGTATCGAGGTGGAAGAGGATCTCTTTTTCCTTAAAGGACCCACGGCAACAAGAGGGCATCCATTGAAAATCAGGGGTGGGAAATTTCAGGGCGACACCAGAAAATATTTCTTCACCGAAAGGGTGGTTGATCGCTGGAATAATCTTCCACAACAGGTAATTGAGGCCAGCAGCGTGCCAGATTTTAAGAAAAGATGGGATTAGAATGTGGGATCTCTTCATGGAGGTAGTTAGGGGGTAGGCCATTAGTGTGGGCAGACTAGTTGGGCCGTGGCCTTTTTCTGTCGTCATGTTCTGTGTTTCTATGTTTCTAACTTTGCCAGACAATCTCGGTCCTCCTCCAGGATCTTCTTCCGTGAACACAGAACAGAAGTATTTGTTTAATGTTTGCTTTTTCCTCATCATGCCGCTGTACCGGGCCCTGGTGCGTCCTCACCTGGAGTACTGTGTACAGCACTGGTCGCCATACATGAAGAAGGACACGGTACTATTCGAAAGGGTCCATAAAAGAGCGACTAAGATGGTTAAGGGGTTGGAGGAGCTGCCATACAGCGAAAGATTAGAGAAACTGGGCCTCTCTCCCTCAAACAGAGGAGATTGAGAAGGGGACACGTTCGAAACCTTCAAGATGCTGAAGAGGATAGACTTAGTAGATAAGGACAGGTTGTTCACCCTCTCCAAGGTAGGGAGAACGAGAGGGCACTCTCTAAAGTTGAAAAGGAATAGATTCCGTACAAATGTAAGGAAGTTCTTCTTCACCCAGAGAATGGTAAAAAAAACTGTAACGCTCTTCCGGAGTCTGTCATAGGGGAAAACACCCTCTCGGGATTCAAGACAAAGTTAGACAAGTTCCTGCTGAACAAAGACGTATGCTGGTAGGGCTAGTCTCAGTTAGGGTGCTGGTCTTTGATCAAAGGGCCACTGCGTGAGCAGACTGCTGGGCATGATGGACCATTGGTCTGACCCAGCAGCGGTAATTCTTATGTTCTTATCACTCTCCACGTATCGATACAAATCATCTTTTAGTCTCGCAATTCCATTCTTCTTCCTTTCACTAATATAGCTGAAAAATTTTTGTCTCACTTTTTTACATTCCTAGCCATTTGCTATTCCACTTGTGCTTTCGCCAGACGTATTTCTCTCTTGGCTTTTTTCAGTTTCATCTGGTAGTCCTTTCTGTACTCCTCTTGGGTATTTTTATATTTCACGAACGCCAGCTCTTTTGCCTTTATTTTCTCTGCAACAAGTTTAGAGAACCATTTTGGTTTCCTTTTTCTCTTGTTTTTACAGTATTTATTTTCAAGTTTATTAAAAGGCTTTTTAAACTGCTTAATCAAATTTCTAAGCGGTGTACAATATAAAATTACATGAAGACAATGTACAATAAAACATAAAAACTTATAAAAACAAGGGATACTGGATAAAATCCATGTAACATATTGAAACGACGTTGGACTTACTACAGTAGGTAAGTGGGGAGGAACTACAATTGATAAAGAAAAGTGCAACATAAAAGGAAAGTACAATAGGTTAGGGTAAAAGAAACAGTTCTTAATTTTTAAAATTTAAAATTTTTTAAATTTTGTCCTTAACAGGACAGTTGTTATTCAAATGCATCCTGGAACAGAAATGTTTTTAATTTTACTTTAAATTGTTTTAAATCGGATTCGCTGCGTAAATGATTAGGCAGTGAATTCCAGAGAGTAGAGGCGGTGACGGCAATCATTCTGGGGACTTCAATGCTGTTATGGATCCATTGTTGGATAAACAACCAAGTAAGATCTTGAAATCAATGGGATTGGATAATTTAGTTCAATCTTGTGGATTAAAAGATATCTGGCGAATTCTCCATTTTTAATGCTTGGGAATTTTCCCTTTGCTCCTAGGTTCATAAATCATTTTCAAGAATAGATTATGTATTTGTCAGATCAAATAGTTCAACAGGTAACCAAAGCTAGCATAGATTCTGTTGTTTTGTCAGATCATGCTGGGGTTTGGATTGAATTAAAATTTGAGGAATAAGATTGTAATAGATCTGTATGGAGGTTCAATAATACATTGCTTGCAGATTCCAACTTTATTGAAGAATTTCAATTAAAAATGAATGAATATTTTCAAATTAACGTCTCCAGAGGAAATCTCTTTAGAAACAATATGGGATGCTTTCAAAGCTACCATGAGAGTGCAAATTATCTCATATTCGGCGCATGTTAGGAAACAACTTAAATTGGAATTCTCTAATTTGGAAAAAAATATTAAGGACTTAGAGTCACAATTGGCCTTGAATTGGGAACAAAACACTTTACAGGCCCTCTTAAAAGCTAAATACAGATATAATGAGATTTCCTTTCAAATGGCTAGGAAAGAGTTGTTTTCTCAACAGGCTTTGTATTATGGAAACTAGAATAAAGCGGGGAAAATGTTAGCTAATTACCTTAAAGCTAAAAAAGGAGTGTAAAAATTGTGGCTATTACTGATGAGAATGGGGAAACTCATTTTCAAATTGGAAATATTTTAAAACAATTTTTTAAATATTATAAAGCTTTATATTCTGAGCTTTACTCAAATAAAGAAATGGAGGGTTTAGATTTCTTAAAGTTAATTAAGGGACCTAAAATTCCCGAGCATGTAAGAGGAACTCTTGATGTACATATATCAATGAAAGAACTACAAGCAGTGTTGAAGTCCCTTAGAGTTGGATCCGCTCCAGGTGGTGATGGGTTCACTGTAGAGTTTTACAAATCATTTCAAATTACCCTATTACCTCATTTATTAAATTTATATCAGGATCAACTGATTAAAGGTTGTATTACAGGTACTATGGCAGAAACTTTAACTATAGTTTTACCGAAGCCAAATAAAGATCCTATGTTGGTTTCAAATTACAGGCCTATTTCTTTGATTAATGTAGATGGAAAACTTTTGGTTAAGTTATTGGCTTTGCGCTTGGCCAAGGCTCTCCCTTATATTATTGGCATGCACCAAACGGGATTTGTTGCTCAGAGACATTCATCAAACAGCACCAGACTGGCTTTTCACATGTTAAATCTAACAAAAAATATGGAAGATCTGGCCTTCTCGGTATCCTTGGATGCAGAGAAGGTCTTTGATCGTGTGGAATGGACTTTCATGTATCAAATAATAGATTGGTTTGGTATTGGTTCTGGATTTATACAAATGATTCAAACCTTGTATAGTTCCCCTTATGCAAGATTATACAAAAATAATAATTTTTATGAATGTTTTTGTCTTAAAAGGGGAGTTAGACAAGGATGTCCATTATCTCCTTTGCTTTTTGACATTGTATTGGAACCCTTGTTATTGGCTAGTCAGCAGGCAAGGGAGTTGCAGGGTATTCCTTATACAGGTCGGGAATACAAGGTCTCTGCTTATGCAGATGACATATTGCTTCATTTGAGGAATCCTGAAACTACCATTTCGCATTTACTGGATCTGATTGATAGATTTGGAAAATTCTCTGGTTACAAAATAAACTGGAGCAAATCAGAGGTTCTTCCACTAAATGTATATTGTACAAAAGGATTATTTGATACATTCCCCTTTCTTTGGAAGGAAGAGGGTATAAAATATTTAGGTATTTGGATAAAAAGTACCCTAGAAGAAACTATGAAAGTAAATGAAAAATCTTTATTGCTGAAGGTCACAGAAATGTGTGAGCATTGTAACCCATTACATGATTCTGCCTGTGGTTTGTTACAAAATGGGAATGTTACCGTTGTTTTTTCAGGGGTCCTTTTATAAGAAATTAAATAGTATTCTGACAAAATTTATTTGGCTGGGGAAATCGGCAAGAATTGCCATGGCATCTCTACAAAAACCAATTGTGGAGGGTGGGGTAAATTTTCCCAATTTTTAAAGGTACTATCAAGCCTATATTATGCGTCAGGGTATGTACTAGATCCTCCCTGAGCTCATGGAAAATCTCCCAGACTGGTTATGGTTAGAACGGCAACTCATGTCACCATTGAGATTGAATAATAAGAAGTAGGACTAGATACCAAATCCTCTCATACAGTAGTAGTTGATTAAATGCAAAAGCCTCAGTCCCACCACTCCACCGCTGTTATTGTTTTGAACCGCGGGAAGAAATTACATGGTGACTTTCATCATTGGCTCATGTGCATTAGCCAGTATTCCCATACTAGGGTCTAGTTTATGGTAGAATAAGAATTAGGAAACAATGTGTAGGTAGGGAGTAGTAGTATTAACTATAGCTGACTGCTCTCTTTTTTCCTTTTCAACATGCAGGGAGACCCTTGATAAAGCGCAATGGCGCGAAACATGGGTCAGGCTCTCAGATGTCAGCCGATGCAGAGATAAGTGCACATTACAATACAATAAAATAATTGAAGAAAAATAGAAAACGTAAATTTAAATGTATAAAAACTAGACACTAGTATGGGAATACTGGCTAATGCACATGAGCCAATGATGAAAGTCACCACGTAATTTCTTCCCGCGGTTCAAAACAATAACAGTGGAGTGGTGGGACTGAGGCTTTTGCATTTAACCAACTACTACTGTATGAGAGGATTGGGTATCTAGTCCTACTTCTTATTATTAAACCACTGTACTATATGGACGGATATTAAGGCTGGAACAATATAATTAGCATAGCCATTTTTTGAGACCATTGAGGTTGAGTCATGTGTTAAGTATTAAGGTGCCTAGATTATATAAGGATAATAGAATCCTAGTAGATACATGGAAAACCTTAAAATGTGTGAATAATTTAACACCTATTTCGGATCATAGATCAACTCATCAGACCCTATGGCTGAACTCCAAGATTCAAATTGGCGGATTTAAGGTCATCTGGAAGTATTAGATGAAGGCGGGAATATGTACTTTGGATAATGTTATGTAAGCTGCTTGATTTTTCACAATTGCAACATAAATTCGGTCTTAATAAATCACAAAATTATAGATGGTTGCAGTTGAAGCAGTACTACTACTTATTATTATCACAGCTCTTATGAATAAATACAAATAAATATAATTATAAGTTTAATAGTGAAGTGTTCAGACCGATACCCGTGAATTCTGTGGTCTCACCGAACTGGGGTACTTTGGGACCTTCTTTTCGAAGGTTACCCAGCAGAAGTAAGCCGAATAGGGACCCCTCCTGACGAAGGACCCGAAACTCGAGTCGGGGGGCCGGGCTTAAGTTCAATTTTAACAAGCACGGATGATGATAGCAAGCACTATTAGCACAAGCACTTTAAGAATTAAGCACTTTAATCTCACCGCAGCTAGAAATTAAGGAGAATGAGGCCAAGCCTATTGAAGTAGTCATCAAGATAAGTGTATTTTGATTATTTATAAATATACACAATAAGACTCATTGAGATATATAAATGAAGGAGGCTGGCAAAGGGACAAGAGAAGTGTTATGATGGTCCCAAAGTACCCCAGTTCGGTGAGACCACAGAATTCACGGGTATCGGTCTGAACACTTCACTATTAAACTTATAATTATATTTATTTGTATTTATTCATAAGAGCTGTGATAATAATAAGTAGTGATACAATAATCATCACAGAATAATATTGTATATCTCCCCAGTAGTTGGTAAATGCAGTTGAAGCAGGCCATTCAGGTTGGGTTCCCTGAATGGAAAAATCTCAGTAATCAGTGTAGTTTGCCGCTCTTATGCTTTCAGGTGGACTTCCTTGGACATCAGGCCGCTCAGTGGTATAAATTAATATCTGGATTTTTAAATAAGAAACCAAAAACTGGTCTTCAGGACATTTGGAGCATTGAGATCAAGCATCATATTATTGCATCTCAATGGTCACGTATTTGGGCTTGGAGGATGATATGTGCAGTGTCTACATCAATGAGACAAACTTGGTTTTTTCTGTTACATAGAGTACATAAGAACATAAGAATTTGCCTCCACTGGGTCAGACCAGAGGTCCATCCTGCCCAGCGGTCCGCTCCCGCGGCGGCCCATCAGGTCCGCGACCCGTGTAGTGGTTTCTGACCTCTTCTATAACCTACCTCAAGTTCTATCTGTACCCCTCTATCCCCTTTTCCTCCAGGAACCTATCTAAACCTTCCTTGAACCCCTGTACAGAGTTCTGGCTTATCACCTCCTCCGGAAGCTTGTTCCATGTGTCCACCACCCTCTGAGTAAAAAAGAACTTCCTGGCATTTGTACTAAACCTGTCCCCTTTCAATTTCTCCGAGTGACCCCTAGTGCTTGAGGCTCCCCACAGTTTGAAGAATCTGTTCTTATTCACTTTCTCTATGCCCTTTAGGATTTTGAAGGTTTCTATCATGTCCCCTCTAAGTCTCCTCTTCTCCAGAGAGAACAGCCCCAGTGTTTTTAACCTGTCAGCGTAAGAGAAATTTTCCATACCTTTTATCAGTTTAGTCGCCCTCCTCTGCACTCCCTCGAGTACCGCCATGTCCTTTTTGAGGTACGGCGACCAGTATTGAACACAGTACTCCAGGTGCGGGCGCACCATTGCGCGATACAGCGGCATGATGACTTCCTTCGTCCTGGTTGTGATACCCTTTTTGATGATGCCCAGCATTCTGTTTGCTTTCTTTGAGGCTGTTGCACATTGCGCCGATGGTTTCAGCGATGTGTCAACCATCACCCCCAGATCCCTTTCAAGGTTACTCACCCCTAGCCGTGTTCCCCCCATATTGTAGCTGAACATCGGGTTCTTTTTCCCTACATGCATGACTTTGCATTTCTCTACGTTAAAGCTCATTTGCCACTTATTTGCCCAGTCTTCCAGTCTCGTTAGGTCCCTTTGCAGGTTTTCACAGTCTTCCGTGTTCCTAACCCTGCTGCAGAGTTTGGTGTCATCAGCAAATTTGATAACCTCACATTTTGTCCCCGTCTCCAGATCATCAATAAATATATTGAACAATAGAGGTCCCAGCACCGACCCCTGTGGAACTCCGCTCGTGACCCATTGCCAGTCCGAGTATTGGCCCTTTACTCCAACCCTCTTTCCTGCCTGCCAACCAGTGTTTGATCCATCGGTAGATATCCCCTTGCACCCCGTGATTCCACAGCTTTTTTAGTAGCCGTTTGTGAGGTACCTTGTCGAAGGCTTTTTGGAAGTCAAGGTAAATGATGTCTATGGATTCCCCCTTATCCATCTGGCTGTTTATTCCCTCGAAGAAGTATAGCAAGTTTGTGAGGCACGACCTTCCCTTGCAGAAGCCATGCTGGCTTGCCTTCAGTTGCCCATTTTTTTCTATGTGTTCGCAGATTGTGTCCTTTACCATTGCTTCCATCATCTTTCCCGGAACCGAGGTCAAGCTCACAGGCCTGTAGTTTCCCGGGTCACCGGACTCCAGTTCGTTTACAGAAATTAGATAGCTCTAATTCTATTAGATGCTGGCACTGTCATCTTGAAGCAGGGATATTAGATAATTTGTTATTCTATTGTCCATTGATACTTGCCTTTTGGAAATCAATATGGGGTCAAATAAATAGTTTGTTAGATAATCCGGTGGCATTATCCTATGACACCGTTTTGTTTGGCATGTCAATGAGGGCTAAAAGTCAAATATCCTCTAATAATAATAAGCTGACAGGGGTTGCCATACATCAGATTATGAAAAATTGGGATAGGCTGAATTATAGCTTTTGGTGGAACTCTTTGTGTCACATATTCAAAATGGAAAAGATAATTGCCGTGCAGCAAAGAAATTTTAAGAAATTTCAGGTTATTTGGGAGCCATTAACAAGATACTGTAAAGATTGAAATTACTGCAAAGAATAAATATTAATTTGTTCATACACGTCCGGGGTGGGGTGGGTGGGAATATTTTATGATTTCTTTTGCTTATGATTAATTGTTGGGTATAAGGGAGGGGATATTTGATGAGAGTTATAATTTGATGATATATTAAGTGATGTTAAAGTATAAAACGATTGTATTTTGTGTTACACTTATTGTGAGTTTTAAAAATGAATAAAGATTTAAAAAAAAAAAAAAAAAAGTTAACTGGACAATTATATAGAAAAAATATGTGTTTTTTTAAAATGAACTAAGCTCCACAGGATATACATGTTTAGGAAGCTTATATGTCAGACTATTGTATGTTAATGTCAGAGAAAGGATAAAATGTATAGCTTTGGCAAGATTTCTTTGAAGGAATTTGGACAGAAAAATGTAATGTGGGTTTCTTATTTCTTCCAATTGAACATATAACTACTTTATAATTTGATATTTACTTTGCATTTATTATAATAAATCTTGAAGATTTTGTTCTTAAAGTCTTCAGTGTTTTGTGTCCAATTTTTACATATCAGGACGGAAATACCTCTTTTTAGTATAGAAGAGGAATTTTCATCCTGTGGAACTTCTCCTGAACCTCTATCCAGGTAAATAGAAGCCTCTGGATAGTCACTAGGGAAAGAGGGGAGTTGATGGGCTTATGGGAGTGGGGACAATGTACCAAGTGCAAGGCCTTTCCAAGGACCCTTTTTTTAGAATACTCGCATATTGTTTTGTGGCACCAGGCGCTTCCAGTTCTTGAGCAGCTTGTGAATAGAACCATTCTCTGGGATTACAATATGCTACTTTTAGGGGATCAAAGGGCATAGTTGAGACTAGAAACCCCCTTCACCAGAGAACATTTTTATTCATTGTGATTCTTCTAGTCATACATTGGGTGATAGATGAAGCAGCACCATATCAAAAATAGCTTCATAAAATGTTAGTAGTAGCTCAGTATGAGATGCAAACTTTCCACTCCTCTAGTAAAATGGAAAAATGAATATATGTATCCTTATGGCGAAAAGTTCAGAATTTGACACTAAGAGATCCTTCTCTACAAGAGCAAGAAATTAGAGAATAGATATTAGGGATGGGTAGGTATGAATGGTAATAGATTGAATGGACGAGAGTTTGTGATAGAATGATTGGAAAGTAAAGGGAAACTGTTACATGTGACTGACACTATGGATGAGTAAATTAAGGTGTGATAGTGCAAACGGGGATTCTCTTATCTCTTATCAGTAAGAAGCATTAATTTTTTTTTTTTAAATCTTTATTTATTATCAATTAATTACAGACAAGGAATTAACTTTGAAAAGAAAATTAGAAAAAATATCATCAATATCATTGAAACACAAACTTTCCACAAACTTAATATATAGTCCACAATTGGGAGAACAAAGTAAGTAAATAATCCCTTCCAGGAAAAAGGGAAACAAATACAAATGTTTAAAGAATAGAGCAGTTAACCTCGGCTAATATTAACAGACGTGAATAAACCTGTACTTCCTAAGGAGCATCGAAAATCCCTTTCCCTTCTAAGAAAAATCGCAGCTGTTCTGGTTCAAAGAAAATATACTTATTTTGTTGGTAATTTATAAGACATTTACAGGGAAACCTCAACTGAAAAGAAGCTCCCAAAGAAGTAACCTTAGATCTATATTGAATAAATTCCTTCCTTCGAGTCTGAGTCCATCGTGAAACATCAGGAAAAATATAGATTTTTTCCCCCCAAATAGAAATTCTGCTTCAAATTAAAATATAATTTCAAAATCATGTCCTTATCTTGAAGAAAAACAAAAGATACTATCAAAGTAGCACGACCCAGAATTTCAATTTCAGATGATTCCAGTAGCTCAGAGATTTCTAACTGTGCTTGTTCTTCCTCTTCTTTCTTTTCCATCATAGTTCTTTTAAGGAAATAAAGTTTTTGTATAGGAGAGATATTAGACTCTGGAATTTTCAATATGGAAGTCAAAACATTTTTAAAGATCTCTCTTGTAGTCATAAGTTTTGGTATAGGAAAATTCAGTAGCCTTAAATTCAGGCTCCTATATTGATTTTCAAGATTTTCAATTTTCCGTAGATAAAAAGTTTTATCTGTAACTTGTTGTTTATTAAAAGTCTTGACTTCTAGCATAGTTTGTTCAATCTCCCCAATTTTCTGGTTTTGCAGTTGAACCTGAGATTCCAATTGATTAATTTTCAATGGGAGCCCAAGTGTTAAAGAAATAACGTTGCTACATACCAAGTGAAGATTTTCAATTGCTGTCCAAAGAGAGTCCATGGTTACCACCGGTGGTCTGAGAAGCGGCTTGAGTTGGGTCAACTGAGACAGATCTTGCTCCAGCCGCTGAACTCCATTGCGGCTTATGTCTCCTCCCGACTCACCACCGCTCTCATTCGGTGCTCCTCCCTTAGTCGGCTTCAACAAAGTTGGAATTGTTGAAGAAATCGCCTCCAAACCTGCTAGCTGCAGCAAATCCTCCCTCCCTTCTATTCCCAGGGAGCCCTCTGATCGGTAGATCGACGCAGCCGCGTTTCCAGGCACTGGGGGAGGGTCAGGTCCAGCTGGGCTCAGCGAAAAAACGCTGTCTAAGCTGAGCCTTTCCTGCGGCTCTGCAGCAGATAAGCCCGTCGCCGAGGGGACTGTAAATTAAGTCATTACAGTCTGTCGCGGTGTGGATGTTACAGACAGAGGTAGAGGGTTAATCCTCTGCCTTCCCCTTCTTTTTGGCATTGAAAAAGAGTGAAGAAAAAACGTAGTAAGTAAGAAATACACTCACCAAATCAGGAGCTCACAAAAACGCGTCCTGCTCTGTCGCCATCTTAGTTTGTTCTCCGAGTCCCCCTAAGAAGAAGCATTAATAACAGGATATATTGACATAATAAGAGTTGAGTTTGGACTCCATTGGATACACATCGTTTGCCTGGAAAATTAGAAAAGAAATGGGGATTATTGCAGTTGATTGTTTTTATCTCTCTTCATGTAACAGGAGATAATTGTTCTGAGAATCAGTAAAAGTGCCTGCCTGGTACACTTTATGGGTTTTCTTCTCCCACAGAGTACAAAAAGAAACCTCTGTTTTTGTGCTGTTATTTTATGTTACAGAACTCCTTTTTTAACTTATTTCCAGGAAGAGGAAGAAAGGAGGTCTCATTTTAGAGTCGGAGAAAGAGCAATTCAATACAGATTCCTTGGCAGCTGATGGCAAAGTGGAGGAGGTGCTGCAGTTGATGCAGAACAAAGATGTTGTAGTTGCAGAAGAGGATAAGAAAAAGAGAGATGATGACCTCTGGGACAGTTTCCTCAGGGATGTGAAAAAAAAACCAAAGGCAACTTCTTCTTTTTTGTCATCCAGCACACACGAAAAAGAGGTACGGTGTATGAGAGAGAAAGATGGCAGGGGAGAGGACTCATGAAGCAGAAAGTAGATTTGCACTATGTATGGAACAGAGAGAACTGGCAGGTTCTGTCACAACACAGAATCTTTATCTACATAGCTCTTTTGCAGTTATACATATGGGGATGGGTACTTTCAGCACATTGCAGGAAAAGGTTTGACATGTTCTCTGGGTAAATTGTACAGTAACAGATTTGGTACCTAACAGGGTAGATTTGATTTAAATCATGATTTAATCACGATTTAAATTATGCCCTTGGCATGAATGGATTAATGGAAATCATTTGCTAAAAAAATTTAAACATTGCATAAATATACAGCCTCATGATATATAATTAAAAACATCCTTATTTCATGATGATTAACTTTTGGACTATAATATATTTTAAATAGGAAACTAGATAGATTTTTCCTCAAAAAAAGCATTTTATTTGGATCAAAAAAAATCTTACTTAGATTTTTTTTTTAATACAGTGGTACCTTGGTTTAAGAGCATAATTCGTTCCAGAAGCATGCTCTTAAACCAAAACACTCGTATATCAAAGCAAGTTTCCCCATAGGAAGTAAGGGAAACTGCTTTGATTGGTTCCACCTCCTCCCCCCCCCCCCGAGGCTACCGGCGCTGCTCCATTCTCCCTCCCCCCCTTGAGGAATCCAACGCTGTTCCAAACCCCTCCCCGCGATCCGGCTTTCCCCCCCTGCGAACCGGCATCCTCCCCCCACTCGCATTGCCCCCCCCTCAACTGCGATCCTACTTCCCCCCCCCCCCCGAGCAGTCAATGACACTTCCTTTACACGACTTGGCACCATTGCCGGTGCCCGAAGATCCTCCCTGTTCTTGTGCGGCCTGGAATGAGCGGTGCATCAGAGATCCTCCTTCTTCTAGGCTGGACTGGCTTTGAGCATTTGCGCATGCTCAAAGCCTTCTGGTCTTGCTCAATCTCAGAGAGAGCGAGACCAGAAAGATTTGAGCATGCGCAAATGCTCAAAGCCAGTCCAGCCCAGCCCAGAAGAAGGAGGATCTCCGATGCCCAGCCCAGGCCGCGCCAGAAGAGGGAGGATCTTCGGGCACCGGCACTGGTGCCAAGTCGGGTAAAGGAAGTGTCATTGACTGCTCGGGGGGGGGGGGGCAACACGAGCGGGGGGGATGCCGGTTCGCTGGGGGGATGCCGGTTCGCCGGGGGGGGGGGGGCGCTCGTACAGCGAGGCACCAAGTTTGCAAATGTTTTGCTCGTCTTGCAAAACACTCACAAACTGGTGCACTCGTAAACCGAGGTACCACTGTACAATATTTTAAAAAATCAGTCACTAGGTCTTACTAAACGGCTGTAGACTTCGATCATATCTCCTCTAAGCTGAAGAACCCTCATATCTTTCTAAGCTGAAGAACCCTAACCTCTTTAGTCTTTTCTCATACGAGAGGAATTCCATCCCCTTTAGCATGTATAAATGCTGGTTTTCAGATGACCAAAACATAAATAGAGCTTCTAAAATCAACTAAACTTCCTCCACCATAGCAAAAGAAAAATTCACCAGAGGAAGTCAGAAAAAAATCTGGGCAGGCTTAATCATGGAGATGTTCACACACTTTGTAATGTAGACATAGTAATTTTTCAGGGCAGACTCCTATGGTCTTTGTCTAAGATATGGCAAAATAGAGCAGTCTTTTATGGTCTGTGTCCTGATTACAGATGGACAGAAATGGGCTTTGATGGCAATTCTGGTGACTGTGAAGTAGGACCAGTGCCAGACAGACTTCTATGGTCTTAATACGAGGATGGCAGGGGCAGATCAAGAACAAGTGTACACTTTCTGTGTTGCATTCACCTAAGAGTTGATAGCAAGTAAATGTCAGTTTGTAATAATGTTCCATTGCTGTTTCAAGCATCAATTCATTCTTGGTATACTGTAAATCAGAAATAACTAGGCAATTTATTCAGGTATTGACAATAAATATGACTGTCATGACTGCCCTGTCTGTTATGCCAGTATTTGATTATGACAGAGTGTAACCTGCATAGAGTGGCAGCAGGAGTGGCTGGTCACCTTATTGGGCAGACTAGATGGACCGTACAATTATTTTACTTTTAACTCTTCTTGAAAAAGAAATGTTTTAAAAATTGTGAGAAAAAACTGTCCATATAATTATTTTTTAAATTAAGAATTATAAAAATGTGACTGAACATTAAAAACAGAGGTTGATTATAGAGAATGTATTCATGAATTTTGTGTTCCTTATCATCCTGATAGACCACTTGATACCTGGGTTTATGCAACCCTCCCAACAAATGGAAACATAAAGCATAGCTCTTCTAATGAGGATGTCACATGTGCCCAAGGCCCCGCCCCCAGGAGGGACCTAAGGCTCCCGGGCCTAGTCTGATTGGCCCAGGCGTCTTAGGCCCCACCAGTAGGCGGAGCTTTGGGACGGATGGGCCAATCCGGCCTCATTCCATCGTTGGCTGCCTGCTGGACAGGCGGGTTTGGCTCCCGTCTGTCCGGCCAACTACACAAAGGTACGGGGAAAGGGGGTGGGGGGGTCGGGGGGGTCGGCCAGGGGGGTCGCGGGTCGGCTGGGGGGGGCGGTCGGAGGTTCTTGGGGGGGCGGTCATTGGGGGGAGGGGGGTTTGCTTCGAGGGCAGGAGGGCCTGGGATCTCTCCTGACCGTAATGTAGTGCGGGGTGGGGGTAGGGGGTCGCCGTGGCCAGGAGGGTTTGGGCTCCCTCCTGGCCCGAACAACTAGCGGGGGTGGGGGGTCGCCAGAGCCAGGAGGGCTTGGGCTCCCTCCTGGCCCGATATTGTTGGGGAGTTGGGGAGTCGGCAGGGCAAGAGGGCTTGGGCTCCCTTTTGCCCCGATCGTGTCGGGGGGGCAAGAGGGCTTGAGCTCACTCTTGCCCTGATCGTGTCGACGAGTCGGCGGGGCAAAAGGGCTTGATGTCAGAGAAAGGGCGGGACCGCCGGAAGAGGAAGCAGCGCAGGGCTCACAGAAGGGCCGGGACCGCCAAGAGGAAGCAGCAGGACACCGGTAGGAGCTTCTACATGATGGGGGGGGTCGGGAGGCTGTGGGGGTGCAAGCGGTCCTTCAGGGTGGGGGTGCGGGTGCGGGTGGGAGTGCGTGCAAGCGGTCCTTCAGGGTGCGGGTGCGTGCGAGCGGTCCTTCGGGGTGGGGGTGCAAGCGGTCCTGCGGGGGGGTGAATCGGATATCGAAGGGGGCATCAGGCTTTCAGGGTGGGGACAGGACTTCAAGGGGGAGAGGAGAGTCGGGGCGGGCGAAAGGAGAGTCGGGGTGGCCAGAGGAGAGTCGGGGCGAGCGAAAGGAGAGTCGGGCAGCGACGGGAGAGTCGGCCAGCATGCGCGGTATATGGGTGTGCGCGGTATACAAAAATTTTGTTACATATATTTCGGTTTCCCGCACACTATACCCGGGTGCGCGTTATCTACGTGAAAATACGGTACTCATTCTGGTGCTCTTGGGGTTGGTTTGTGGACTTGTGTCTGATGAAGTTGGTCATCCTGATGTGTTTCATTATTGTCATGCCAGTTTTTATTGGTGTGAATTGGATTTGATGAGTACCTAGCCTAAGGTTTCTTGTTGGGCCAGGGATCTATAAAGGTAGGTTAGGATCCCAGTATCAGGAGTGGGACTTCTCTTCCACTGGGATTTCTTTGGGCTTTATTTTTTGTTTAGGGAAGGAACTGTATAAAGTTGTCTAGGAGGCAGGGAAGAGGAATAAAAGCAGATAGGGGAAGTGGAATCTGGGTTGCTGGAGCTGATCCTAGAACCAGAGATTGCTCCATTGAGTAAGGCCAGCTTGGCTGAAGTGGGAGGGGGAATAAAGGAGTCCAGACCAAGTAAACTGTGTATGAAAATCATACCTCTTCATTCTGTGGTATACTGTATTCATCAGACTTTCAGCAGGACCTCCCACCCCCTTTGTTAGGAAGCTGGCTAATGTCTCTTGTCTTAAACAGGGTTCATTAAAGCATGTCTTCAGGTGAGGTTCCTTGTAGTTGGAAAAGGGCCCTAGTTAAGCCAATTCTTTCTTTTTTTAAATTTTTATATGTCTTTTTATTTGAAACGTAAACCAATAATACAAACATGAGCAGTAGATAACAAACATAGTATAGGTACAAGATCTTTTATCCCAAATTCCTAAAACCAAAATTTGACACAAGCCGGAAGTAGTTAGTTTCCCTGATATAACGCATGCTGAAACCAATGTAGGTGCATGTGTGTCTCCTGATCTTTGTGCAATTCATGACGGAGGGCTGGAAAGTGGATTACTGCAGATTCCAGGGTGGTAGTGAGAAGCAGGAAAGGTCAGAGGGCTGGAAAATGGCAAAGAGATACAGATTCCACCTATTCTGAAAACTAAATTTTTTTTTTTTTTTTTTAAACCCCAAAATATTCCTGGTCCCAAAGATTTCAGATAAAGGATTTTATACTTGTATATCAACCGGATAGCATATAGTCCAAATTGCTTCTGAAGAATATAATTCTAAATAGGAACCTCTAATTTTGAAAGGATTGTAATATGGCATGCCCCGAAAGAAAAGTCCTTTCCCATCCCTCTCTCTTACCACACCATGTAGCAAAGTCAATAAGCCAAAATCATCAAGCTATGTTCTCTGAGCAATTTATGCTCCTACTTAGCCATGATTTTGTGCTGAGCCATGAGTTTTCTATGTTAACTATAAAACCAAAGATTTGTAATCCATTTATAAGCAGAGGCCAATTTCCAGTGGGCAGCCAGAGTGAGTTGAGCGTCATTTAGACAGTTGATTTGCTGTCTCAAAAGTGCACCTGGAACAAGTTTTTTAGTCAAGTATATCCCAGGGTCCCAAGGCATCAACAGTCCAACCAACTCTGAATCTTAAATTACATTGTTTTCCAGTAGATCTTACCTTGAGACGTCCATCAAATATGGACATGCTTCTACTCTCACCACATTTTCCAGAGTCTGACTGGAGTAAGATACCAGTGATACAAAATTTTAACTCTGTTCTTCAGAAAATTAAATACTTTGTACAATCATGGCAAAGTTGCTTCATTGCCATCCAGTCACACTTCTCATAGCAATTCTCAATTCAGCTTCCCATTGGACTCTATGAGACATGTTAAGAGGTCTCTTTTCTTTAAGATGGTGATATATTAAATTAATTTATGAGTATTCAGAAATCTTCACATTCCTGCATGTTCTGTCCTCATCTGCACAAGCCTCAAACACTTTAAAATCATAAGTTTTTGAGTTTTGTGCGGTTAAGGCAGAGCTTTTCCTCTCAACACGGGTCGTTTTGTAATTTATGAAAGCTATCCTCTTTTTCCTTACCTTCTCAGCTGCTACTTTTGGGAACCAAAGAGGCCTTCTTTTCCTCTTACTTTTACTTACTTTCCTTACAAAATGGTTTGTTGCCCTACAATAGCTCCTTTCAGAGAGCGTGAGATGCTGGGTTGGGGAGATAGGAGAAGGGTGTGAGATGCTGGCTCGGGAGGGGGGGGGGGGGGGAGGGGATAAGGGAGAGAGAGTATGAGATGCTGTCTCAGGTGGGGATAGGGATTAGAGAGAATGCGAGATGCTGGCTCAAGGGGAGGATAGTGGAGAAGAGTGTGAGATTGCAATCCGCCTTGAACCGCAAGGTATTGGTGGAATAGAAATCTCTAATGTAATGTAATGCTGGATTGGGGGGATTCTGGATACTGGGAGGGACAGAAACATGGAAAAGAGCTCCTGGATGGGTACCAAGTAGAGACAGGCATAGAAGCAATGCTGGATAGGGAAAGGGACAGAGATGTATAAGCAATTCTTGAGAAGGAAGCATAGAGACATGGACACAGAGAAGCAATGTTGGATGAAGGGGGATGGTTAGGAGCATAGAAGGGAGATAATGAACATGGAGGGAAGATAGAAACAGAGGCACAGAGAGAAATTCTACACAGAACAGATAGTGACACAGAGGGAAGATGAATGGTTGACAAAGAAAGAAAAGAAACAGATAAACAGATAAATTTTGGAAGTTGGTTACGAAAAAGCAGAAGAAACCTTGCAACTAAATCAAATGGAAAAATAAATTGTTCAGACAACAAAGGTTTTTATTATGAATTTATTGAAATACTAGTGTTTTAGCCTGTTACATTCGTTACAGTAATGGGTGCTAGAATAGCCCCACCTATACCCTGATCCTTACTCTAACCCCACCCATGCCCCGGCTCTATCATGCCCGGACCGTGCCTCCCACTGATCCCAGTCCCACCACCTCACCTTTCACCATTTCCTTTGTACCCTTTTGGCCCTCATAGATCCTCCATTGCATTTATCATCTGACAGGATCTTTACTTACCCGAGGTTGCAGCAGCAGTCCTGATGTACCAACCTTTCCTCCCTCAGTGGCCCAAAGCAGCAGTGGTCCATCTCTCCCTTTCCCCCTTTCACACCCTCTACCATCTCTCTCTGACCCTGTTTCACCTCTTTTGTCATCTTTCCCTTTCCTGACCCCCTCTGTCCTTCCCCAAGACCAACTCTCTCTCCTGCCCCCTCCACACTCCCTTAAGTCTATCTCACCCTATCCCCTACCATCTCTCCTGGTTCCCCTAGTAGCCCCTCTGTCCTCATCCATCTGTCTCTGTCTCTCTCTCCTTTCCTCACTTGAGTCCAACATCTCTCCCTTCTCCCACTCCCTCCCCCGAATCCATCACCTCCTGACTCTGCGGCGCTCTCGCAGCTCCTCCTCATCCTCGTCCAGCCAGGCTTCAGCCATCTACACTGGCTCCGGCTCGGGGGGGAGAGAGATTCACGCGCATGCGCACTCCTACCTGCGGTGCCCTACAGCAAATGGAAAATGGAACACGCAGGTGGGAGTGCGCATGCGCATGCCTGAAGCTGTGTATTGAAGAAAAAAACACTCAGTGAAAGTTAAGTTTCCAAGTTTATTCTATATTTTGATGTACAAATTGTTAAAATATCTAAAATATAGGTAACAAAGCACACAAAACATAGAGCTTAACAAATTAAATTGCTAATACGAACATTCTAATACAAAATTTAAATCATTTAAGTTAAATAATTTATACATACGACATCAAAACAAAAGGAAAAATTATTTAGGGATTACAATCAGTGTTAAATTCAATATATTAAGGTAAAAACATTAGGAGGGGAAACAAAAATGATTAGAGATGAAATATTAGATGAAGAGTGATGTAGGCAGCTGTCCAGGCCTACTTCGGTAATGAGACCTCGCACGCTATATACTGGTTTCAATAAGTATATATTTATTTAATCAAGCAGTAACAGCTTACAGGAATAAATCATTCAGCATATAGCGTAACAGAAGGTGATCTCCAGGCCTGAAGATCCTCAGGAGTCTGTTCTGAACTCTCCCTTATCCCAGGACAAGCAGGCATGATATTCTCACATGTGGGTGACGTCATCTACGGAGCCCCCGCGCGGACAGCTTTTCAAGCAAACTTGATTGAAGTTTCAAGTTTGCACACTGCACCACGCATGTGCTAGCCTTCCTGCCCACTAGAGGGCGCATCCCCACCTCGTGGTCCTCAGTTCAATTTCATCCGCGGAGCCAGAAGCCCTGTGGAAAATTGTGCTCTGTATTTGCCTTCTGTCGCCGCGGCTGTGTCCTGTTTTCGACGCGGTCGCTGCGTTTTTGACTTGTTTCTTTGTTTAATTGTTTAGTTCTCGTAAAAAAAAAAAAAAAAGTTTTATTTTTTCCGTCGCTCCGGGGGCTCCCGGTAGCCGCGGCCGTGGGACCTCGCCTGTTCCCGGCCGCTTTTTGGGCTCATGTCCCGGCCCGTGACGGGATTTAAAAAGTGCGGTCGGTGCGACCGACTCTTATCAATTACAGATCCTCACCGGTGCTGTTTGAGGTGTTTGGGGCCCCAGCACCCGACAGACTCTTGTGCCAGGTGTGCCACTTTTCAGAAAAGGGCTCTCAAACGTCGCAGGGCCCGCATGGCGGAACTTTTTGCCGTTGAGTCCCCGACCGGGAAGGCCTCGAGTTCGGCCTCGGCCCCGGCCTTGACCTCGGCCTCGGGCCCCTCGGCTTCGCCTCGACCTACGGCCCCGTCGAAGCCTGTTGCCTCGTCCAAGCCGGCCTCGGGTAAGTCTCCACTTCCCTCCTCAGCTCCAGGTTCGACCAAGAAGCCATCCTCGGGCTCCTCGACGGCGGGAGAGTCTGCCTCCGCCCAGCCCAAGGTGTCCAAATCGATTGCCCCAAGGGAATACTCGAGATCGAGGTCGCCCTCTGAGGAGCATCGACAGGTGTTACCACCTGGGATGACGATCCCGGCTTTCCAGGACTTGCTCCGGGCTTTGATCGCCTCGGAGCTGTCCGGGGCCATTGAGCACCTGCAGCAGGCTTCGACCTCGACTGCTTCGGTCTCGGCTGCGCCGCTGTTGGCGACCTCGGCCTCGGGTACTGGGGCTTCGGCCCCCGAGGTTCGTACTGCCTCGCCCTCGGCTTTGCCCTCGGACCCGGCATCGGTGGGACAACCTGAGCGTAGCGTGCGGCCCCGTGACAAGATGCGCCGGGTGCGGAGACTCTCGTCCACTTCTTCCTCGAGGTCCTCGCGAGGCTCCTCGCCTTCGGACAGGCCTCGGGCGAGGCGCCGTCCGAGGAAGGCAAAGCGATCTCGGGCCTCGCCTCGGAGGCGCGGTCGCTCGTCGCCGCTCGGGGGCGAGACCTTACAGGTCTCGGAGCTCCGCCTCGACAACCCCAGTCTTTTTCGCTCCCCTGTCGGAGAAGGTTCCCGTGCCTCCTCGCCGGGGCGGAAGGGACGGGCCTCGATACCTCGTACCCCAGGGGGTTCCCCCAAGGGTTCCTTCAGGCATGATCGGTCCCCGACCCCCTCGAGGTCCCGGGAGCGTGCCTCGTGGGGATCGGGGTCGGGTAGAGAGCCGAGGTATTCCCGCGAGGCCTCCCCTTTCGGCTCGGCGGGGAAATCTCGGTCTCCTTCTCCGCCTGCCCGACCTTCGTCATTCTCCAGGTTTGTGCAGGATATGGCGGGGGCTTTGGGAGTGGACTTGTTGGCAGGTTCCCATTACACCAAGGAGTTTTTGGAGGAGCAAGATCTTCCTGCTCCCCCTCGGGAATCCCCTCGCCTTCCGCTGAATAGGGTCCTTCATCAGACCTTACTGAGAAATTTAGACGGTGGTGCCGTCCAAGATGGAATCGAAATACCGGACCCTCCCTCCTAAGGGGTTTGAGAAGGCGCAACTCTCCCACCAATCGCTCCTGGTGGAGTCGGCGCTTAAGAGGACGCAACCTTCCAGGGTGTCTGCAGCGGTCCCGCCGGGGAGGGAAGGACGGACCCTCGACAAATTTGGTCGTCGCCTCTACGCTAATTCTCTTATGGCGACGAGGGTCTTAAATTACGCATTTTCATATTCTTCCTACTTGCGTACCATGGTGAAGGACCTCCCAACTTTTCGGGATGTCATACCTGATTCCCATAGGGAGACGTTCGCCACCTTTATGTCAAATCTATCTCACCTGCGCTTGTACCTATTCCATGCTGTGTACGACGCCTTTGAACTCGCCTCGAGGGTATCGGCCTGTGCGGTGGCTATGCGCCGGCTGGCGTGGCTCCGTACCCTCGAGATGGACCCCAACCTGCAGGAGCGTTTGGCGAACTTGCCCTGCGTGAGCTGTTCGACGACTCCCTGGAGGCGGCGACCAAACGTCTGTCTGAGCAGGAGCGCTCTCTTGCATCCCTGGTCCGCCCTAAACCTAAGGCCCCGCCGCAAAAACCTTTTCGGCAGCCCCCGAGAAGATACCCGCAGAAATCTACGCCGGCCTTCTCGAGACCTCCGCCCCGACGCCCACCCCAACAGGGTAGGGGAGGTCAGTCTAAACCCCCAGCGCAGGGAGCGTCCAAGCCCGCGCCGTCTTTTTGACGGGATCTGCGGTTGGGGGCGGGCCCCCTCCGCGGTATCGCCGGACCCCCTCCCCATTGGGGGTCGACTCAGGTCCTTTTACGGGGCTTGGACCCAGATTACATCCGACGCATGGGTGCTCCGGACCGTCTCCGAGGGCTATTCGCTCAACTTCTTATCACAGCCTCCAGACAGGCCGCCCAGCGCTTGCCCGTCCAATCGGAGCCAGTTGGCCCTTCTCCTGGTCGAGGCCAGGGCCTTGTTGAGCCTACGGGCAGTGGAGCTTGTCCCTCTCGACCAGCGGGGTCGGGGTTTTTACTCCCGTTACTTTTTGGTCCCGAAAAAGACCGGGGATTTGCGCCCCATTTTGGACCTCCGGAAGCTCAACAAGTTCCTGGTCCGGGAGAAGTTCCGTATGTTATCGCTTCCGGTTTTGTACCCCCTGTTGGAGGAAGGGGATTGGATGTGCTCCCTGGACTTGAAGGAAGCATATACCCATGTTCCGGTGCATCCCGCTTTCCGCAAATTCTTACGGTTCCAAGTGGGAGATTTGCACCTTCAGTATCGGGTCCTTCCCTTTGGTCTGGCGTCGTCCCCTCGGGTATTCACGAAGTGTATGGTGGTGGTCGCGGCCGCCCTGCGCTCTCGGGGGTTACAGGTCTTTCCCTACCTGGACGATTGGCTGATCAAGGCCCCGACCAGGGAGGGAGTTATCTTAGCAACCCAACAGACTATCATCTTACTTCAACGACTAGGGTTCGAAGTGAACTTTCCCAAGTCTCAGTTGTGCCCGGCTCAGTCCCTCCAGTTTATCGGAGCCGTGCTGGACACGGTTCTCTTCCGCGCTTTCCTCCCCCCTCCTCAGAGGGAGGCCTTGCTTCGGTTGGGCCGCCAAGTTTTGCAGCAATCCGTGGTGTCGGCTCAGCGTATGATGATCCTTCTGGGCCACATGGCATCGACTGTCCACATCACTCCCTTCGCCCGCTTGCATCTGAGGCTGCCTCAGTGGACTCTGGCCTCTCAATGGCGGCAGGATCGCGACCCAGTCTCTTGTCAGATAACAGTGACTCCTTCTTTGAGACGCTCGCTCCGTTGGTGGACCAACTCTTCCAGTCTTTCAGGGGGTTTGCTGTTTCTCGTTCCTCCGTGTCGCAAGGTCCTGACAACGGACTCCTCGGAGTACATGTGGGGGGCACATCTCGACGGTCTGCGAACGCAGGGTCTATGGTCGGCCGAGGACCGTCTTTGTCACATCAATGTGTTGGAGCTTCATGCCATTTTTCTGGCTGCTCGGGCTTTCTGCCACCTACTGCACGATCAAGTGGTGCTCGTGCGGACGGACAACCAGGTGGCAATGTATTATGTAAACAAGCAAGGGGGGACGGGCTCTTGGTCTCTGTGCCAGGAGGCCCTGCGCCTTTGGGAATGGGCAGTCGCCCGGAACATATTCCTGCGTGCGGTTTACATTCAGGGAGAGAGGAACTGTCTGGCAGACAAACTCAGTCGTCTTCTCCAGCCGCACGAGTGGTCGCTGAACTCCCGGGTTATACGCGAGGTCTTCGACCGCTGGGGGACTCCTCAGGTGGATCTGTTTGCCTCCCCGGAGACTCACAAACTACCCCTCTACTGTTCTCGGATGTACTCCCGGGACCGTCTCGAGGCCGATGCTTTCCTTCTCGACTGGGGAGGGAGGTTCCTTTATGCGTTCCCTCCTTTTCCTCTGATCTTGAGAACGCTGGTACATCTCAAATCGACCAGAGCCACTATGATTCTCATTGCGCCTCGTTGGCCCAGACAGCACTGGTTCTCCCTGCTTCTTCAACTCAGTGTCAGGGAACCTCTGCTTCTGCCTGTCTTTCCCTCTCTGCTATCTCAGAGTCGGGGTTCGCTGTTACATCCCAATCTTCAGTCTTTACATCTGACCGCTTGGTTCCTTTCCCCTTGACTTCGGTTCCTGTTTCTCAGGCGGTGAGGGAGATTTTGGAAACCTCGCGCAAGGTCTCGACTCGGCTTTGTTATGCCCAGAAGTGGACCAGATTTTCATCCTGGTGTTCCTCGAACCATCTGGACCCGAGTTCGGTTCCCGTGTCTTCGGTGCTGGAATATTTGTTACATCTGTCTAAGTCGGGACTGAAGACGACTTCCATTCGAGTGCATCTCAGTGCCATTGCGGCGTTCCATCGGCATCTCGAGGGTCGTTCTCTCTCTCTTCATCCTCTGGTAACTCGTTTCATGAGGGGTCTTGTGAATGTTCATCCTCCTCTGAAACCTCCTCCTGTAGTTTGGGATCTTAATGTGGTCTTAGCTCAACTGATGAAGCCGCCTTTTGAGCCTATCGACAAATCTCATCTTAAGTTTCTCACTTGGAAAGTGGTCTTTTTGATTGCGCTCACATCCGCTCGTCGGATTAGCGAGCTGCAGGCTTTGGTTGCGGATCCACCTTTTACTGTGTTTCATCATGACAAGGTGGTTCTCCGCACCCATCCTAAATTTTTGCCTAAGGTTGTGTCTGATTTCCACCTCAATCAGTCCATTGTTCTTCCGGTGTTTTTCCCGAAGCCCCACTCTCATCCTGGTGAGGCGGCGCTTCACACGCTTGACTGTAAGAGGGGGTTGGCCTTTTATCTCCAACGTACCAAGTCTCATCGGAAGGTTCCTCAATTGTTTTTGTCCTTTGATCCTAATCGGTTAGGACATCCTGTTTCCAAGCGCACCTTGTCCAACTGGTTGGCTGCTTGTATTTCTTTTTGCTACGCTCAGGCTGGTCTCACGCTCCATGGTCGAGTCACGGGGCATAAGGTCAGGGCTATGGCAGCTTCGGTTGCTTTCCTCCGGTCTACTCCTGTGGAGGACATATGTAAAGCTGCCACTTGGTCTTCGGTTCATACGTTCACCTCCCACTACTGTCTGGACACTTTGTCCAGAAGCGACGGCCGGTTCGGCCAGTCGGTGTTACGTAATCTGTTTTCCTAAATTGCCATCCTCCCACCTGCCCTTTTTTGGTTGGCTTGGAGGTCACCCACATGTGAGAATATCATGCCTGCTTGTCCTGGGATAAAGCACAGTTACTTACCGTAACAGGTGTTATCCAGGGACAGCAGGCATATATTCTCACAACCCGCCCACCTCCCCGGGGATGGCTTCTTTGCTTGATATGGAACTGAGGACCACGAGGTGGGGATGCGCCCTCTAGTGGGCAGGAAGGCTAGCACATGCGTGGTGCAGTGTGCAAACTTGAAACTTCAATCAAGTTTGCTTGAAAAGCTGTCCACGCGGGGGCTCCGTAGATGACGTCACCCACATGTGAGAATATATGCCTGCTGTCCCTGGATAACACCTGTTACGGTAAGTAACTGTGCTTTCTAAAGGCCTGGTTTTTATACATTTCTTAGTGGACAACACCACGTTGGCCTAGATCACATGATACCTCCTTATTGGCTATTTTCCTATGCACTACTGCATAACTACATTCATTTATTGGCTATTCTCACCTGCGTCATGTTATATGTTCGCCCTGTTTTCCGTAAGACCTATCCTTTTCCCCGAAATGCCTATTTCCAAACCATATTAGCATTTCCGAGCACATGACCCCCTCTCAATCTGCAAATATCTATTAGATGATATTTCTTGTGAATTCTATCTTCTGAGAATTCTGTCTTTGGACCATGGTCTGTTTATCTCTTCATGGTATCTGGCTGGGCGGGCCTTGGTGTAAAACCACAGCTAACCCACAGCCTCAGGACCTGTTGCTTTTTCTCTAGTTTTACTGCTACAGTAGCTAATTGAACTTATAAAACAGCACATTTCCCCATCTTTGCATGCTCTTTAGTCAATGGTGACATATCTTTCCACAGTTAATCTACTGTTTCTATCATCTGCAGAGATAGATAAGGTAGATGTCAGTTGCAGGGGGTGAGGGCAGTTTTTCTGTAAAGAGAAAAGTAATCTTTGTCTTTTTTCCTATCCCACTTCACCTGGTTTAATAATGTCAGGACTTACAAGGATTTTTCCAGAGCTTCCATGCTTTATCTTCCTCCTTCTCTCATCCCCTCTTCAAAGCCCCACCAGGTGGCTTTGACCCCTGTTCATTTGGTGAGGAGTTAGATTGTGTCGGAAACTGTACATTATGGGCCCAGGGCTATGTGCTAGGAATTGCATATGGTAAATGAAAGAGACAAGTGCCCACCCTTACTACGCTACCGAGGACAGAGCAGTATAACATGTCGCAGTGTACTTATTGCTTATAATACTAGGCTAAGCAGTCAATGATTCAGATATTTGTGCAAAGCAGAAATCATATAGGCCTTTAAGTGCTTCATAAAAACTTATACCTGCCGGGCTGTGATAGAAACATCAGCATAAATTGCTGATATTGGGGGAGGAGGAGGTGGTGGGGGTAACGGCTCATGGGAAAGAACCTCAGGTGATGTGGTTTCATAGGGAAGATGTCATTATCAGCTAAGTCACACTCGTTAAAACGAGCACAGTCGTTAAAACGATTGTGTATGGGTAGCACAGTCAGATATTCGCCCTCAGCCGTGAGGGGGTTGAGAGGACAGTATATCTGTGCGGCTAGCATTTGTCGGGACACAGATGTGGTAGTACTACGTACGAGGCTGATACAGCAGGGGACACAGCAAGGTACGAGCAGGAAAATGAGACACAGGATACCTAAGAAGATTAAAATAGGGCGTAAGGCACCTATGTTAGGGAACCAGGAAGTGAACCAATCAGGTGCAGCTCCACTCCAAGATTGTACAGGGACATGTGCGACCTCCTTCATACTATCAGTAATATCCTTCACAACCTGGCCTGTTTCATCAATGTGCAAACAGCAATTAGACAAATTAAATTTACCACATACACCACCCTCTGCGGCCAGTAAATAATCCAGAGCTAAGCGATTTTGGTAAATGGCATTTCTGAGTTGATCATCATGGGCCGCCAGAAGATTTAGGGCAAGGGAGGTGGCATTTGTAATGGTTTCTACCACGGCCTGGAGTCGAATAAGCCTATTCAACATGTAAATAAGGGTACGATATCCCCACATGCCATCAGCTGCCCACGTGGCAGGCCCATAGTAACTGATAATACGAGCAGGGGGCCATTCTTTATCTGTCCAGGCACCAATTTGCAAGTTATTACTAATATCTACAGCCCGCTTGGATCGGCTGAGGGATTGGTACACTTGGAACCTTAGGTGGTCTACATGTGCAAGAGGGAGTAGAAAGAAGCTGGGGCGGATTATACCTAAGGTACATGATCCTTCCCAATTCTTGGGTAACCAAGTATACGCTTTATTCTCGCATATCCAGTAAAGACCATCTGGAGCTGGCCAGTTAACTAACGCAGAGGGGCCTTTCTAAAGCTTAGAATAACGGGAATGGTGTAATAGCTGGAAGAAAGTATCTGTGAAGGGTTGAGTGTCAGTGGGCCAGGTGACCCATCGGGAATGATTCCAGGTATAGGTGTGGGTGCAGGCGGACCATCCTGCTTGGAAAGCCCCAGCGGTCTGGGAGGTCTGGGGTTTTACCAGGCAATAACGGGGGAAAAAAAGGGATTTCAGAACCCAAGGGGAGCCTATTGTTGCCGGGCGAGGCCTGGTGAGATTCACTAGAAATGGCAATGTTTTAGTAAGGTCAATTTCCTGTGCTTCCCACGGCCAGTGTTCCCCCATATGGGTACCCCCACAAACATAGCAATTAGTGATATTTAGGCTGCTTGCTATAGTTTCGGCTAAGGTGAGAAACAGGTTGTTTGCGGAGGTGCCATACTCAACGGAATGTTCTATTTCCTCAATATGATGGGTCTTATGGAAGGAGACTGGTTGGGTGAGTCCAAGGCCTATTTCCATGAACCCATAGGGGGCTCTTCCTCCCATCTCAATAGCTATCTGATATCGTTGTGGGGTCAAGAAAGCTTTAGGGTTCTGTATATGAAAATAGATTATGGAACAATTGTTGTGGCGAACGCATTGTTTATCTGGGAGTGTGGAACTTTGTGTTATTTTTACTAAAGGATCTCCTCCAAAAGCAGGGTTTTGGGTGTCTGCTATCACCAGGGACCAGGAGCTACACCAATAATACCCGTCGTTAGTGTCATAGGTGTACCAGTCCCGTTGGGGACAGAGATATTTCCTAAGGGGGAAATATTTAAAGGGGCTGAGTTTGTCACAGTTATGATGTGAAAACTTCTGGTAGTTGATGACAGTGCAAACATCTAAGGGGAAACCTATAGGTGTGTTGAAAGAAGGGATTTTTACAGAGCTGCTCTTTGTATTCCAGCAGCGAACCCCCCCCCCCCCCCCCCCCCGTGCGTCTATGGTTATCACAGGAACGCATGTACAACTGGTAGGAGGGTCGAGCTTGAGGATCGAAACAAATATGAGTGGAGGTATTGTCCCCCCTCCCCCTGGGACCTGCACACATATGATAGGTATAGCCTTTATGTGCACATTCTGTGATAGTGGTATTACAGGCAAAATGTTTGTAATAGATTAACGTATTAGTGATGTGGGTGCCTGTTCGTGTCTGATGTACACAAGGGGTGCAAGCTGGCAGAGGGGGAGGTGTCCCAGTCCAGGATTCCCCCGGAGGGGCTGTAAGAACACCTGCGCAAAGCCAGAAAAAGATAACCAACCTTAGGATTAGGCTGTTCAGTTTGTGGCCCATAAATCGGGAGAGGGGGAGTCTCCCTGGATGAGGGTTAGGGAAGAGGCTACATGGAGCTCCCATTTTAGATTACTGGGTCACACGGTCAGAGAATCGGAAGAAGGGGGCCGGGTTTGGGCTAACGGGGGAAACCAGCGGGGGAATGTGCAACAAATCCACCCGGGAAGTCGGTAACCCCAAAACCAGACGAGGGCTTGCAGCGCAGAAAGGAAGCCCCACAAGGAAAAGAACAGGATAAGGGCAGCGAATGAATATGCTAAGGTCTTAACTATGCCTACACATATGTCGTTGTTGATACTAATGAAAGTTAAAGGGGATGTGTGCGTTATCATTTGAGAAAGTGTACATGAAACCCAAAGTCTATGGCTGTTCTACACTTTTTGGAACACAATACTAATATAACATATCCTAACAACCAAGAAATACTGAATATATATAAAAAAACAAATAAAGTCAGAAGACAGTAATCTAGTCCACCAGCTCATAAGCTGGATTACTTATTTGCGCTGTGAGTTTCGGTCAGGGTTGACACTGCAGTAGGAGCCGGCTTGAGATCTTTATGGTGCACCAATGTAACCTGTCCTTGCAGCTTGACCGCGAATGGGTATGCTTCCTCGATGGTATACGGTCCGTGGAAGGCCAGCTGTTTCCAGTTCCGTTTCTGGTAGTTACGCTTGTACACCTGTTGTCCCTTGTGGTATTTGTAGACCCACGGCGGGGCCCTTGCTGAGGACTGCCTTTTGTCGTCCAGTAATTGCAGTGCTGTCTGCAAAGAAAACACATAATCAGAAATAACCTGTGGCAAGGCCCTCTGGCCAGGCTGTTGGAAGGGCAGAAAGTATGGTAGCCTTCCAGTGCACAACTGGAATGGACTGGTTACCAGATCCTTAAGTTGTAGGGTCCGATTCCGGATGGCATAGAGTGCTGCCGGTAAGTACTTCAGCCAATTTTTAGACTCTAAAGGCATTAGTTTCTTTAAGGCTACTTTAATGAGATCATTGGCCTTTTCAACTAATCCATTAGCTTGTGGTCTGTAGACAGTGACAAATTTTTGTTCAATGCCTAACGAGCCACATAGTTCTTTCAGGAGGTCGTTTCGGAAATGACTTCCATTATCTGAAATAATGGCTTCAGGTACCCCATGTCTACTTACGATTTCAGTACAAATTTTTTGAGCTGCATCTTTCCCCGTTTCGGAGGCACATGGATAGGCTTCGATCCACTGTGAAAAAGGCCAGATACAGACCAGGAGGTATCGTTTCCCTTGGTTCTCAAATATCATATCTGTGTAATCAATGTGCCACTTCCTGCAGGGCCCTTCTGGAATGGGTATAACCCCTAGAGGGGTGGGCGTGCCCCTAGGATTCGTTTTAATGCAGGTGGGACATGATCGGAGTATTTCTTTTAAGATGGCATCTAGTTTGGGATGCCAGACTAACGGCTTGAGTCGAGCACTGAGGTATGAGAAAGAGGCATGTGTTTTCACATGGTAATCTTGGGCGTACAGCCATAACGAAGCTGTGGATATACATGTTCTCATATCTTGTGTTCTCCAGACGCCTTTTACTTGTTTACACCCCATTTCCTGCCATCTTTGTAATTCTTCTATCGTGGCTCCCTCGGCAAAGGAGGCTGCAAGCTCAGTAGAGCGAGCCCTTGTGCTTACATACAAAGGAACGGACTGTGAATATGTGGTGGCTTCTTTGGCCAAAGAATCAACATGCTGATGTGCCTTTTGAGGGAAGGACCTGTCTGTGTTGTCGTGGGCTTTGATTTTTACAATTGCTGCAGGGGTGTTCCTGTTCTGTATGGCTGTCATAAGACGCTCCAGAAGAGCGATGTGTTGTAGTGGTTTACCCGTACTATCAATGAACCCTCTCACCTGCCATTTGTCATGATTTTCTGTAATGCACTTAATAGCGTAGATAGAGTCAGAATAGATTGTCAAATTTTGATCAGGATAAGTTTCAAGGGCGTGTAACAGAACCGCCAGCTCTGCTGCTTGTGCTGTAAGAGATGTGGGCATGATGCTCCAACCGCTTTCCCAGATTTGCTTTTTAATATTGTAAACAAACCAAGCAAAGGCCATGCCTGCACTTGTTTGGGAACCATCGACAAAAATGTGAAAACCATCTTTGTATGGTTTTATAACTGGGTTAGTAGGTAGTTCTTGGGGGCAGCCATGTAAGGCTGTGGCTTCGGGACCGAAGAAAGTAAGGAATGGCTGCACTTTATCCTTCAGGACATCATCCTTAGAGACAAGGCGAATGTCAATATTCCCTGTGAGGAGAACCGCTAGGTAAGTAGCCAGTCTCCATGTAGTGAAAGTGACGGTGGGAAGGGATAGAATTTTTGACAGTGTATGAGTAGAATGTAAAGTAATGCAGGCGTATGGTAGGAACTGGTAAATTTTTAGGATGGCGCTGACGGCTGCAACTACCCCCTGTTCACACTGGTTGAAGCATGCTTCGACCAGTGTGAAAGATCCTGACAAGTAACAAATGGTGTGATCATCCTGGCAGGCCACAGCAGCCCACCCCTCTGGGTGGTTAATGACATATAAGTGAATCGGGAGCGAGTGAAGGGGTAACATGAATTGCGGAGCCAATTTGAGGTCAGCTTGTAGGGATTTGATAATGGCGACATCCGAAGGGGAGAGATGAATGGCATGCTTCCCCTCTGGGTTCCCTTTTAAATGTGTGTGGAGAGACAAAACTCGGGTGCTTAAACAGGGAATATAGTCCCGGCAGTAATTAAGTAATCCCAGTAGGGCACGGAGATCATGGACCGTGTGGGGGATGGAAAGAGTGTCGATTTCATTGAGTAGAGTAGGGCAGAGAAACTTACTATCAGCCCGTATGGTGTGGCCCAAAAAGGTGACCTCCTGTTGGCAATATTGTAATTTGTCAGAGTTAATGGCGTACCCTTTTGAAATCAGATAGGACAGGAGATCATCAGTGAGCCGCTGACAGAGCGACTCAGTGTCAACGGACAAAAGAAGATCATCAACGTAAGCAAAAAGGGAGGCTTGGGAATCAGGGGGCAAGGTGTCGCGAAACCCCTGTAGGTCATGGGCAATGACACGCGAGAATATACCGGGACTTTCGTGGAGGCCTTGGGAAAGGCGCTGCCATATGTACCGGTCAGTGCCTACGGTAAATGCCGTGAGGGGGCGGGAATCAGGGTGTAAGAGGATGGAGTAAAAAGCATTTTTGAGATCAATGACAGAGAACCACGCATGTAGGGTGGATGAGGTCAGCAATGTGACGGGATTAGGGACAACGGGAAATTCCTGTTGCAAGAGGCGATTTAGGCCACGTAGATCGTGTGCCAGGTTTTGCCATCCGCTTTGCGAATGGGAAAGAGGGGGGTGTTCCAGGGGGATTCAGTGGGCTCGATGATATTATTGTCCAAGAGTTCTTGGATTAAGGCGCGGATACCGTGCAAAGCATCCGGCTTCAAGAGGTATTGTGGGATGGTAGGACCAGTGGTGGGGTCCTTGAGGATAAACTTGACACCAGCAACACTGGTCACACACCCGTAGCGAGTGGCAGGGTCTAATGTGGGAGCAGAACGATGAAAGCCAACAAATGTGATGACGGCCTTAATTTTAGAAAGCACATCACGGCCCAGGAGGTTGACTGGACAGGAAGAAACATATAGAATATCAGACAGTACAACCTGGCCATCGATGATTAACAACACATCAGGGATGATGTGATGTTGCTGGGCTGCTCCTTCAATACCAATTGTCGGGACAGTCCGGGTGGAAACGGGGTAGTGGGGAGGAATGAAATTGATAGAGGTTAATGTGGCGCCGGTATCAACAATAAAGGGGATGTCGATTTGGTCACCGATCTGTACCAGCTTAATAGGCTCAGCGTGACTAGAAACTGAAATGTGAACATAGTGGGAAAGGTGAGGTAGTCATAGGGAGTCTGGGGAAGGCTGGGGCTCAGAAGGTTCGGTGGGGTCGTGCCATGGTTGCGGAGGAGCATAAGGGTAGGGAAAGGTGAAAGGGTGTGGAGAGGTGGGGTCAGGAGGAATGGTAGGGGGAGCAGGCAGACCCCGACCACGGGTCCCTTCCATGGCGCCTCGGGTAAAGGGGTTCTGCGGGCATTCAGTAGACATATGGCCATGTCTATTACAGGTCCAACACTGGATCTGGGATCGGTCGCACGGTTGAAAGAGACCGTTACGCCCCATGCGGCGCATACCCTGAGGGGCAGAGATGGGAGATGGTGAGGGCTGCCAGGATCTCCAGGGGAAGGGAGGCTGGGCCCATTGAATGTGGGCAAGCTGAACAGCCTCGTGCTGAGCAAGGCGGACAGCTTGTTTCATCTGGGAGAGAGCATCAGGTACTGCCGGGGCAGGGGGCTGTGGAGGTGTAGGTGCAGGTAGCGGTTGAGAGTGGGACTGAATTTGAGAAGTTAAAGCCTTCTTTTGTAATTGGAGCAATTCTTTCTGCTCTTTGGTGTCTGCATCGGATAAGAGTTGGGAGTAATGAATAATATGTGTAATGATTTCAGACCAAGGTTTACCAGCCATGCCCACAACGCCATCCAGTTTGGTTTGTATGGCCTTAGGCATAGTGCCACGCAACGTTTGAAAAGCCAAGCCTTTAATTTTTTCCTTGGAACAAGGATCACCAATTTGTAGGTCCCATATGTCCTCAAAATCACGAATGAAGGAGTAAATGTCAGAGCCAACTTTATACTGCATGGAGGTAAGTTGGGACATATCCTTCTCATCGGGATAGTGGGCACGAAGGGCTTTCCAGACAGAGGACCTATAATTATTAAAGCGGTCCCCGTCAAAATTTTTAACATCAATGGTGTAATTGGCAATGCCTGCATCAGCAAAAATATCTGTAGTTACTTTGCCAACGCATTCAACCAGCAGGGAGCGGACATCCCCCAGGGCAAGTTCCCATTGGGAGGTAATTTGCTCGAATTTAGAAATCCACAGAGACGCACCCTTCAACAGGGGTGGAAGTTAAGCTTTGATAGAAAGTTTATCGGCAAAGCTCCAAGCATCATATTCAGTTTTGGTGGAACCGGCATGGGTTTGTTTAGTAATGAGGGGGGCCTGCAAAGTGGGGGTAGGAGAGGCGGCAGTAGAAGTGGCGGGAGTGGCGTTGGTAGGGGAAGTAGGAAAGGTGAGAGTAGTGGAGTTAGCAGGGGAAGATTCGGAGAAGGGGAGTGGGCTGGAAGGGGATTCAGCAGGCTGGCCAAAAAATCTCCGCTCATATTTTTCCCAAATTTTAAGGCCATCTTTCATGTATTGCAAATCCCACCCAGAATCCTGGAAGCCCTGGCGAATGCATAAACGGGCCGTATTCATATGCTTGGTTTCAAAGGAGCCCTCGCGGGGGAAGGGGATAAGTTGGGGAGCACAAGACTCTGTCCAACCGGCAAGATTGTCAAGCCAAGGGTGGACATAATGAGTAGAGTGCTCATGCTGAGCGATTATCTGTTTAGGGGTAAGGCAAGATTTGTAGTAGGTCCCTGCGAAGTCAGTAGTCAATGGACCAAGGGGGACAGGAAGGACATATTCAGAAAATAGTAGCGGTCGGAGGGGTGCTGTAAAGGGTCGTGAGCGCCCCGTAGATAGACTAATATGAGGGGGAAGATGAATACAGGCTCCATAGGACGTACAGTCTTTGGGGTTCAGGCAGGATGGAAGGCCTAAACACACCCAGCAATACTGACACTGACAGTTGGAAGCCTTATGACGCTGGGCGTAGCTGACGTGAAAGGATCGGCCACCGCAGCCAGCATTGAGGGCACAATCAGCAGGGGCTGGGCAAGATGTAAGCTTCCAGTCTGGAGTAAAGGGAGTGGTAGGGCGATCGGCATGAGAGGAGGATGGTGGGGTGGGGTAAGAGATGGTACAGAGGGAGAATGAAGGGGATGTGGTGTGAGGGTAGGAGGTAGCGGAGTAGACATGGAGGGAGAGGCATGTTTGGGAGTGTCTGACATAGGGTCACCCAGGGACGGAGAGGCTTGGGGGGTCAAGATGGTGGTGGGGACAGACTATTCAATAGGAAGAGATTTATACTAGGTTTCAGAAGTTTCTGTCAGATCAATATAGACAGAATTGTTATCTGTCAAATCGATATAGACAGTTTTCTTTTTGGGTTTGGTGTGCGAGTGAGTAAGCACGGGGGAACCTGTGAGGGCCAGGGATGCCCGGGGTGCGGGCTCCGGCCTGGGGCCCCTGGGTGTGGCCACAGGGGCAGGTGTTGCTGCAGGGGCAGGACAATCAATGATAGGTGTGTGTGAAGGGGGTGACGTTGCCGTGGAGCGCTCCCTCCGAGGCGTGCCGAAGGAGCCTCCCTGAGGGACTTCGTGGGCGGCCGGAACTGTACAGGTGGAGTTATCCAGGGTGGGCTGCGTATAGACAGGAGCCCAAGGATGGACAAGGCCATCCGAAATATTCTTATGAGCTGCTGTGATAGTACAGGCACCAAAGGCAGTACAATCTTGTGGGTCAGGACAAGAGGGCAAATGGCGACAGACACGACAACCGAGTTGCTCGTATTGGCAACAGGAATCTTCATGTCTCTGAGCAAAACTAACATGATCTGTGAGGCCATGACATTCTGCATAAAGGCAGTCAGTGGGATTAGGGCAGTGGGATGTCGGGGAAGATAAGGTAGCCAATTCTCGGGTGAAAGCACCTTGATTGTGAACACCTGTACCCTGAAGGATACAGGTGGTACAGGAGTCAAGATCAATTTTAAACTTGGCTAAATCCTCGTCTTGCCAATGTACCTGGGTGTTTTTGGATTGAGGTTCAAGGGAACGGGGTTTGGAAGAAGGGGCGGGTAAAGATGAGGTGTCAGGGGGAAATAGGGCATCAGGGGTTATGGGAGACAGATCCACAAAGCCATTTATCTGATAAGAGGGTGCGGTGCAGGGGGCAAGGGGGGCAGCTTTCGCCTGACTGAGAGTGTGTACATTTTCTGGGGGTACATAGGGGGCCTGGTCATATCCGCAAGCCGGGGGTTGCAGGGAAGGATATATGCCAGAAGATGGTATGGGCGACCTAGGAGTGGTAGGGACCTTGGTATATGGGGGTGGGGAGGCACCCTTATGGGGACCAAACTCGGTCATCGAATCTGGGGCTGAAGGGTTAATATTAGTCGTGAGTGGTGTAGGTGGAAAGGGTGGGTCCACACATTGAGCTCGCCACAGTTTCCACATTTCTGAGTGTTTGTCTCTAGACTTGCCTTGTTTGTCATTGAGAATAGTGGTACGGAGGGAAAGTAAATCATTGTAAAAGAGGGACCCCTGTGGGGGCCATGTCCATTCGGGCGAATTTGGGGGATGTTTCTTAGAAGTTTAACCTATTTGTCATGGAAATGGTGTAGGAGCTTATGTAATTCAGGGTGTGTTACACTCTTTAGCAGGGCTAAAGGGAGCATAGTGCCTCAACTAATTACAGCAATCATATAAGAAAACAAAACCCATATATTTACCTGGAAGTGAAGCGTCTTCTAAACTGAACCTAAGAAGAGAATAGGGTGGTAGAATGGAGGGCCAGGCTTTGGCCGCGTAGAGGAAAAAGCTCAACCAGCAATCGACTCAGAGTCTGCAGCAAAAAGGAAAATTTGTAAAGGAGAGTATAAAGAAGGTACATAAGAGGAAGTGTTAGTGGGTGACAATACAGCCGCACTGAACACCGGATAAGTAGGCTAAACTACAGACTGACTACCCAACCCGCCAGTCATAAATATCCCGTAAACTATGGACTGACTACCCACCCGTCAGTCGTAAATATATATATATCCTGACTCATACCCTATCAATTATAGACCATAGACTGACTTCCCAACCCGCCAGTCTATACAGGACCCGTAGGACAGCTAAGGATGGTAGCCCAGTCCCGGGCAAATTGACGTGAAATCCTGCACCAGGGTCCGGGATCGTCCAAAGTTGACGCTACTGGGCCTGTGTAACGACAAACAGGATTAGTAAGGAAAGAGAAACTAGAGTCTTAGGGCAGACTACATTCCATTGCCGGTCAGGAGGACAAAAAGGCGGTATAAAAGGGCAAGCAAGATACGAAGGACAAGCCAACAAATCTGCAAGAAAAGAATGAAGTTTAAATATAAACAATGCATAAGTAACCCATAAAGAAAACCCAGGAGCGAACTTTTGGCCAAAAGTAATATGGAGAGGCAATCTAACAAGCAGAGTATAGGTCTTCAATCCAGTGAGGTCTCTAAAAGGGGGCGTGTCCCCTCTTTCAACATCGAAGGGTCACCACTGATGTAGGCAGCTGTCCAGGCCTACTTCGGTAATGAGACCTCGCACGCTATATACTGGTTTCAATAAGTATATATTTATTTAATCAAGCAGTAACAGCTTACAGGAATAAATCATTCAGCATATAGCGTAACAGAAGGTGATCTCCAGGCCCGAAGATCCTCAGGAGTCTGTTCTGAACTCTCCCTTCTAAAGGCCTGGTTTTTATACATTTCTTAGTGGACAACACCACGTTGGCCTAGATCACATGATACCTCATTGGCTATTTTCCTATGCACTACTGCATAACTACATTCATTTATTGGCTATTCTCACCTGCGTCATGTTATATGTTCGCCCTGTTTTCCGTAAGACCTAACCTTTTCCCCGAAATGCCTGTTTCCAAACCATATTAGCATTTCCGAGCACAAGACCCCCTCCCAATCTGCAAATATCTATTAGATGATATTTCTTGTGAATTCTATCTTCTGAGAATTCTGTCTTCGGACCATGGTCTGTTTATCTCTTCATGGTATCTGGCTGGGCGGGCCTTGGTGTAAAACCACAGCTAACCCACAGCCTCAGGACCTGTTGCTTTTTCTCTAGTTTTACTGCTACAGTAGCTAATTGAACTTATAAAACAGCGCATTTCCCTATCTTTGCATGCTCTTTAGTCAATGATGAAATATCTTTCAACAGTTAATCTACTGTTTCTATCATCTGCAGAGATAGATAAGGTAGATGTCAGTTGCAGGGGGTGAGGGCAGTTTTTCTGTAAAGAGAAAAGTAATCTTTGTCTTTTTTCCTATCCCACTTTACCTGGTTTACTAATGTCAGGACTTACAGGGATTTTTCCCACTTCACCTGGTTTACTAATGTCAGGACTTACAGGGATTTTTCCAGAGCTTCCATGCTTTATCTTCCTCCTTCTCTCAAGAGAGACAAAGGAATTATGTTTGTTCACTAAAAGCATCTTTAAAGAGAAAACTTTTAAGTTTGGTCTTGAATTTGTCTAAATTCTTTTCCTCTCTTATATACAATGGAAGATCATTCCAGGACTGAGGAGCGGTTATTGAAAAAATAGTATGACGCCTCGTGTTAATAACTTTTAATGAGGGGATGGCCAATAAATGTTGATCTTGTGATCTCGGAAATCTAGAGGTAAAATAAGGAATTAAAAGTTTGAAAATAAAAGCAGGGGTTTTAAATAATAGAGATTTAAAAGTAAGCAAGCATAGTTTAAATAAAATACGATGTGCAACATAGAGCCAGTGTGCCTTTTTAAGTAATGGAGAGACATGATCAAATTTTTTAGCTTTGTAAATAATTTTAATAGAGGCGTTCTGAATAATTTGAAGACGTCTAATTTCCTTTTGTGGCAAGCCTTTAAATAAGGCATTGCAATAATCGATTTTAGAGATTACTAGAGAATGAATTAAGATGTTCAAGGACTTTGTGCATAAAAATTTGGCCACGGATCGAATTTGGCAAAGTCTGTAAAAAGTAGATTTAGCCACTTGGCTTATATGATCGTGGTAAGCAGTGTTCCCTCTAAGCGGGCGGGTGTTGTGAGCAAACTTTTTTCACTGTGAGCTAAAAATATCGGGCGCCAGCAAGTTATGAGCCAAATAAATATGTTGCTTTCTACCACAGAACTTCCTTACGTTTGTATGGAATCTATCCCCTTTCAACTTTAGAGAGTGCCCTCTCGTTCTCCCTGCCTTAGCTACTAAGTCTATTCCCTTCAGTACCTTGAATGTTTCTATCATGTCCCCTCTCAATCTCCTCTGCTCAAGGGAGAAGAGGCCCAGTTTCTCTAATCTTTCGCTGTACGGCAACTCCTCCAGCCCCTTAACCATTTTAGTTGCTCTTCTCTGGATCCTTTCGAGTAGTACCGTGTCCTTCTTAAAGTACCAGTGCTGGACGCAGTACTCCAGGTGAGGGCGTACCATGGCCCGGTACAGCAGCATGATAACCTTCTCTGTCTCTTCAGTCCAGCATCTGCCCCTTCCATTCACTGTCTGTCTTTCCCTGCCATCTCTCCTCCTGCCCCCCCCCCCCCCCCCCAATTTGGTCTAGCATCCATCATCTTCCTTCTGTTCCCCTCATGGTCTGGCATCTCTATCCTTCCCTCCCCCCTGTGGTTTTTAGCATATCTCTCTTCTCATTTCCTCCACTCAGATCTGATCATTCTCTGCTCTCTCTTCCCTTTTCTTCTCTGGTCTTCCTTCTCTATTTTCTGCCTCCATCTAAATTAAATTCTTTCTTACTATTTAGTCCCGTTTCCCTCTTTTCACTGTGTCTACACACAGCTTGTCACCCCTTTCCCTCACCCCTCCATTATCTTACTATTTTCTTCCCCCTTTATTTATCTCCTCCTTCCATCCAGTATGTGTTCTTTCCCCACTTCCATTCAGCATCTGCTCTCCCTTCTCAACTGACATCCATCTGCCTTCTGCTCTCTCTCCCTTCTTCTCACTTCCATCATCTGTCCCCTTCTCTCTCTCTCTCATCTCCTCCATTCCATCATCTGCCCCTTCTCTCTCTCTCCCCCCCCCCCCAACTTCCATCATCTGCCCCCCTTCCCCTCACCTTTGTGGGTCACTTTCTTTCCCCTGAGGGTGGCTCATGTCACAGGGGAAGCTTTGGCCGAGCAGAACCGCTTGATTGACAGTGGAACTTACTTGATTGATGTCGATGCTGGGGCCCGTTGCCGTTTGAAGGAAAAAAAAAAAAGGTGGAAAAAAGGAACCTGTAAAGGCGAGAGGAAGGGAAACCTCCAGGACAGCTGCTTTTTGCCCTCCTTCAGCGGCCCAAGAGTTCAGACCAGCAGCGGCAGCTCTGTATGCTTTTAACTTCGGCACAGAGCTGCCCCTAATCAATAGTTTAGCGCGGTTTCATGAGGCAGCCTCGGGGCCTTTGATAGCCGGCCCGCTTCGATGATGCGATGTGGGCCGGCCTAGCAAAGGCCCCGAGGCTGCCTTATGAAACCGCGCTAAACTATTGATTAGGGGCAGCTCTGTGCCGAAGTTAAAAGCATACAGAGCTGCCGCTGCTGGTCTGGAGGTGCGGAGACAAGGCAGGAGGCAAACGCGGTGGAAGGCAGGAGTCCCGGCGAAGGCAGGAGTCCCGGCACAGCGACTGCAACAGGAAGTTGCAAGTCAGCTGACGCCGGCCTTTCGTTGCGGCGGGGACCGAATCCTTCGCGGACCGGCAAGATTTTGTTTGCGGACCGGCGGTTGAAGAACTGTGCTCTACACTGTGTGCGCTGTGACGAGAAACTTGTGCGCTGCGAGGTAATATTTTGAGCGCCAGCGCACCCCAGCGCAGCTTAGCGGGAACACTGGGGATAATTTGTTGTCAAATATTATTCCAAGAATCCTAATATTTTGAGTCGTCTTCAATGGAATGCCTTTAATAGAAATGGGAAAAAGCAACGTACTACTGTCCTTCCATGGAAAGAGCATGATATTAGTTTTATTAATATTTAAGGCTAGTCTATTAGCATCTAGCCATTGGTGAATTTGATCCAGCTTGCCATTTATTGCTGCTATTTCTTGTGAATTATTGGGATTAATCGGATGTAATAGCTGTATATCATCTGCGTAGGCGAATACCGAAAATCCAATAGACTGACATAAGGTCATAAGGGGAGCAAGAAAGATATTAAATAAAATAGGAGAAAGTATTCATCCTTGAGGGATGCCATAGGATAATGAAAAACTATTTGAAGTCATATTATTAAGCATGTATCTGCTTAAGCAGAAAGGTTACATGAAGCATAAACATGAACAGACACTGTGAGTCAGTCATTGTGTAACCACAGGACATTCCTTTGCAGAATTGCACATTGTGCAATAAAGCAAATTAAACCACATTGGCACACTGGAGACGTTTCTGCATTTTTGTGATTTGGTCACACTCAGATGTGAATGAAGACTCTGTAGTTAGTACCAATTATTCACTCCTTTGATGCCCTCACAATGCCAACCATGGAAGTAGCAGTGACTTCCAAGAGCCCTGGGCTCCGTTTTGTCATTTTTGAATGCTTGAGTGTGACACTGTCATATTTATTTATTGGGGCTTCAGCCATCTACACTGGCTCTGGGCTCGCCCGCCGCGGCCTGCAGCCGCCGTGGCCAACATCCGCCTAGGGGGGGGAAGAGAGAGAGTTTCACGTGCATGCACACTCCTACCTGCGGTGCCCTACAACGCAAGGAAAACGGAACACGCAGATGGGAGTGCACATGCGCGCTTAGAGTTTTATTATATTAGATGTCAGTTCTGGAAAATGCACATTTATGATTTCTTGTTCATAACTTGAAGTTTTAACTTAATTTTTTGCTTTCATATTTATATTACTCCTTTGTGCTACCTATTATGTTTAAATGATTTTTATTATTCCAGCAGTAAGAAGCAAATACAAACAGTAGTACCATTCAGGAAATAACATTTTCAACAATATAATAAGTTCCCCTCCCATCCCCCCCCTCTCCTCCCCAAGAATCCATGGCCAGTCCAACAGCTGAGAGTGTGAATAAAATCTTAAAGATTGCGAGCACGCGGTGTGAGGTCCTGCCAGAAGTGCTCCCACACCTGACAAAATTTGCGACCCGGGCCAAGAGTCAAGTTTCCCACCATGCGTCTCTCCAGTGTTGCGTGCACTATCATTAGGGATCTCCATTTTGCACATGACGGGGGATCACGGGAGAGCCAGTTGGTGAGGATGGCTTTTTTCCCCATCAAAAGGGCTCTGGAGATAAATGCTGACATTCCTCTGGGTTTGGGCGAGGCTATATTTTAAAATCCAAATAACGACCTCGGTTGCGGAAGCCATCGCCTTCCCCAAAGTGATGTGGTATATAGGCCAAGATGTCTCCAAAACTGTTGGATTGCGGGGCAGGCCCAAAACATGTGACTCAAAGATGCGTGAGCCTGATTGCATTTCGGGCAAGAATGCGACGCAGTAATCCCCATCCGGGCTGCACGTTCCGGTGGAATGTAAAGTCTAAGAACAATTTTCAATTGCATTTCCCAGTGAGTAATATTGGGTGACACCTTCTGAATGTTCTTCAGGACCCGTTGTAACTGTTGAGCAGTCAACTGGCAATGCAAGTCCTCAGCCCACGCTGTCGCTAATATATCCAGATTCGTACTTGGTTGGCAATCCTGGATCCCCACAATATGAAATCGTAGAGGAATCCTCTGTTGGGCTGAAAGGCTGAAGAGTTCCGAAAGCACCTCCCTGCAGACTTCAGTAAGGGCAGCCACTGGAAGGGACTGAACATAGTGACGGATCTGGTAATAGGCGAAGAGATCATTAGCCTGTAGGTCAAAAGTTCGTTGCAGCTCGGCAAATGTGACCAGGCTCCCCTCCTCCGAAAACAGGTGAAAAGATATTGTAGACCTTGTGCTTGCCACCTAAGAAAGGTGGCATTTTGCATGCCCGGCTGGAAAGCTCCATTGCCCTGTATAGGCAAATATAAAGACACCCTAGAAGACAATTTGGCTGTTTTACAGACCCATCTCCATGTCCTTCTGGCCGGCGTAAAAATGGGGTAGTGAGACACCAAAGGACGCATCCTCGGATCCGCCACGTGTAGAAAATAGCTCACATGGAACGGAGCCAGCAAAGATAACTCCAGTGGTGTAGCAGAAAAATCAGATGTGCCTCTAAAAACCAATCATTAATATATCTCATCTGACAAGCCATAGCATACCAACGTACATTTAATAAACCATAGCCCCCCCTATCCCTGGGCAGACACATCCGTAGCAAGGGCATACGTGGTCGCTTACCACCCCATAGAAAATGCTGTAACTCTTTCGTTAAACGAATGTTATGGGCATGGGACAGCAGCAGAGGTAAAACCTGAAAGCGATATAACCATTTGGGAAAGAGCACCATATTAAAAAGGGCTACCCGGCCCGCCACCGTTAAGGGAAAAGTGGACCAATTCTGTAGATGTTGTGAGGTGTCTTGAAGCAATGGGGTGATATTGCTGGTGTACAGGGTTGTAAGATCTCGGGGGATCTGTACCCCCAAATAGCGAATTGAAGTCTGAGCCCACGTAAATGGGAAGTGACCGCTCCAGGTCTGTTGTAGTGTCAGGGGGCTAGCTAGGGCCATAGATTTCTGGTAGTTAAACGTAAATCCCGAATAAAATTTGAATTCGTCAAGCGCTTGCAATAAATATCGAACAGAGCGAGGGGGGTCAGTTAGCAAAAATAATAGGTCATTTGCAAAGGCCAACACTTTGAGTGAATGAGTCCCGAAGTCCACCCACTATGTCGGGGTCCTGAGACACTGTGTGAAGAAATGGTTCGAGGTACAATAGAAATAAGAGGGGTGACAGGGGACAGCCCTGTCGAGCTCCCCTCTCAATAGGTATTGGGTCAGTAATAATGTCATTGACAAGTAGTCTTGCTGTTGGAGTGGAATATAAAGTGCGTAATGCCGAGGCGAACCAGCCAGATATCCCCATGCAATTTAACACTTTAAAGAGGTACGTCCAATTGACCTGGTCGAATGCCTGTGCCGCATCCAAACTGAGTAGAAGTATAGGAGTGTGATGGAATTGCGTGTGCGCTAAGGCTATCAATACTTTACGTACGTTGTGTATTGCTTGTCTACCCTGTACAAAGCCGACTTGTGTGGATGCAATCACATCGGGGAGAAGGGTCGCTAATCTATCAGCTAAGATTTTGGACAGAATTTTGATGTCTACATTCAGCAAAGAAATTGGGCGATAGGACTCGGGAGCAGAACTATCTTTGCCAGGCTTCAATATCAACGTGATTAAAGCCTCATTCGCTTCTCCAGGGAAATGTTCATCCTGGATTACCTGGGAATAATAGTCCCTTAAAAAAGGACTAAGCTGCCCTGAGAGCAGTTTATAAAATTCTGCCGTAAAGCTATCCGGCCCTGGAGCTGAAAAATTTCGTTGATTGTGGATAGCTTTATGTAGTTCTGTAGGGGTGATGGGTGCATTAAGAAACCTAACATCCGAGTCAGAGAGCGGCTGTAAACTGGAATCCGTGAAATAGTCCTCAATAAGGGGTTCAGCTCCCGAGTCCCGGCGCCCATATATCTTCCCGAAATGGGACTGAAAAATTTGTGCAATGTGTTCAGTAGTGTGTTGAAATTGGCCCGTACTATCCCTCAATCCCAAAACATAACAGTGACCCCGCACCTGGGAAGTCAAGCGGGCTAATAACTTCCCTGCCCGATTTCCATAGCGATGGTAGCGAAATTTTTGATACAAGAGCATTTTCACCGTGCGCTCATGTATATAGGAGTTGAGGGTCGTTTCCACGGAAGCTAAGTGTTCCCTAGCGTGGCGGGTCGGAAACAGGGTATACTGACGCTTAGCGCTTGCTAGTTCTTTTTCCAACCGCAGTATTCCCCGGGACAAACGGCGATTACGCGCTATTACATAAGCTATACAATCTCCTCTGAGCACCACCTTAGCCGTGCTCCAAAACAGTGTCGGATCATTGCTATGCTGACCATTAAAGGCTAGGAATTCACCCCTATTAGTCGTTAGGTATGTTTTGAAATGGTCATCACAAAATAGATAACTAGGGAAGCACCAATGTACAGGTCCACGTAAACCGAAGCCCACATTCACATCGAGCCAGATCATAGCGTGATCTGAAATCACCGCTGGGCCTATTACCACTGCATCCACATTTAGAAATGCTCTGCGCGTGGTAAGGATGTAATCTATCCTAGATTGTGTGTTATGTGCTCTGGAGCGGTGTGTGTAATCCCGTTCAGTGGTATGGAGAATTCTCCACCAGATCTAAAGTGGCGCAAAGATAGGGCAGGCCTCTGTTATGAGATATACTCGCACCAGGTCCCGGCTGAGAACGATCACAAGTCGGGTCAAACACCTGATTGAAATCCCCTGCAATGTATACCGGATCAGTAACCCGCCCAAGAAGCATGGCAGTTAGACCCTCAAAGAAGGAATGGTCATAGGTATTAGGTGCATATACATTCATCAAGTAAAAGGAATATGTGCCTACTGACAACTGCAGCAAGAGGTAGCGGCCCTGTGGGTCCGAGGCTATTACTTTTGCAGTGTAAGGCAATGTCTTACTAATCAGTATCGCCACCCCTGCCCGCTTATGAGTTGAAGATGCTGCATGCACTGCGGCTACCCAGGAGCTCCTCAATTTCTGATGTTCCAAGTCTGTAAGTCGGGTTTCTTGCAGACAGGCTATGTCGACCTTATGTCGTTTGAGCTGTGTTTAAATTTTTGTTTGTTTTATGGGAGAGGTAATGCCCGAAACATTCCAGGATACTATTCTCAAAGTGTTAGCCAGCAGGTATAAAAGGGGCTAGTACAAACGTATAAAATACTAAGTTCGGAAAAAATCCACCCCGGGTTCCCAGCCATACCCAGGGCAGCCACATGACGCTCAGGACCTGCCCGAGCAGCACCAGTACCATGGTAAATGTCAGGTGCAGGAGTCTCGCAGCAGGGTCTGATCCCACCCTTCCCAATAATCGAAAGAATACCAGCAGCAACCACGTAGGCCAAGGTCTCCCCCCCCGGAACCCCAACCCCCTCTCCCTTCCCAACCTTCTCCCCAATTGCACGGTTGTGGTCACAGCCTCAGGTTCGCCCTAGGCGGTCCGAAAGGTGTGAAAGATCACAAAACAATGCCACTCCGGGCCCCGAGTTCCCATACAGTAAATACAATAGTCATAAGAGCAGTCTGCAGAGCAAATGAACGTTAGGATGAGCTCAAATATACAATATATCAATTTCTGAACTAGAACAGGAAAAAACACAAAATTGTAAACAAACTTAAACCAGAATAGCAAGTAACAGCCATATTATCTGAGATCCAGGCTTCCCCCAAACCAGGAGATCCCGGTGCATCCACAATGCCACAGGCACACAGGAGCATGTGACAAACAAGGAAGCAATTTGCTCTTTCATGTAAGGTCCGACTGGGGCAACACCTGAGGGTTCACATAAAGGGCCGCCTCAGCCGTGGCCTCAAATACCTGCCAGCGTCCCTGATGGTAAATTTTCAAAGTGGCTGGATATAAAAAGAGAAAGCGTATTTTTTTTTCAGCCAAAGAGGAGCAAAGTGGGTAGAATTGCTTCCTGCGCTCCATTAGGGCCACAGAGTAGTCCTGGAAAATGCGCACCTCAGACTCCTCAAATGCTAAAGTCCCTCGAAGTTGTTTATATTTGCGCAAGATTTCCACTTTATGGTTATAGTTTAAAAGTTTGGCTATTACCATGCGAGGCCTCGCCTCTCTTGCTTGTTCTCGGCCTAGCCGGTGTGCTCTCTCCAGTCGAATAGGCCCCAGGCCCTCCTTCAAGGGAAAGGAACTGGTCAGCCAGGCCTCCAGCACCTGTAGGAGCTTAGGACCGGGTACTGTTTCCGGAATCCCCAAAAAAACGTAAGTTAGATCTTCTGGATCTATTTTCAAGATCATCCAGTCTTTCTGCTTGTTTTTGAGTCAGAGCCTGCAGTTCCTGTAATGTGGTGTCATGTGCCTGCTGTGTATCCTCGACGCTGGAAACCCGAGTCTCCAGCGCTGCGGTGCGGCTAGTAGTCTCCATAAGTAGATTTTCAAGCTTTTGGAGCTGTTCAGAAAGTTTTTCTATGCTGGGCTGCATTGCCATTGTTACTGCTTGAGTAAGGGCCATCAGCGCCTCCGGCGCTATTTGCTGAATCGCGGCTGTGGAGGTGACCGGCGCCATTTTGTCAGCGCCGTGCTGCGGGCGGTCCCGATCCTTTTTTTGAGTGCAGGTGGACATCGGCAACGCAGGAGAGGACAGAAATCTGTCCATATATTGTGCACAGCAAGCGCTGCAAAGCGCTGTCTCCCGGTTCACCTCCAAAGGCTAGTAACAGGGCGCTTCAGGACTCGGGGCCCAGGAGCTCAGGCAGCCTGCTTCTGCCTTGGCTCAGTGCATCACGTGATCTCCTTTTGTGCTACCTTTTATCATATTTGTTGAAGGCTAGCTGCTGGTAATTTCTAGTAATGTGTAGGCATTACTTATCAATAAATCCTTCAATAGAACCTCCACTACCATGCCAAATTTAAAAATCCTCACTGATTGACCTTCAGCGTCACGGGGAGAAGGACATGGGGGAAGCCACTGCTTGCCCTGTATAGGTAGCATGGAATATTGCTACACCTTGGTTTTTGGCGAGGTACTAGTGACCTGGATTGGCCACTGTGAGAACAGGCTACTGGGCTTCATGGACCATTGGTCTGACCCAGTAAGGCTATTGTAGAGATTGAACACAGCACACATACACGCAGGATGAGTGTCAGGCGGAGGTGTTGCCGTGGCAAGCTCCGAGCTACTTTTATTATGCTTCTATTCTAATGACATCAAAGTAACTTCCTCGATTACATGTCTAATGATTAGTGGATACAAAGTCACATGCATTTACATCGTGTCACCCTCAACTCAGCACTTATGCAATGCCTGAATAACACATAGACAAAACCTGAGTTTTTGCACATATTCAATGCCTGTCAGCTGATGTCCTATTCCAAATAAGGACTGCTTAAATAAGATAAGGGTTAATTTGTGACAGGTAAGAGGGAGAGCGGAAATGATTCAGCATTGTTTCACAGGGACTTAGAAATCAGTGTGCTGACCTCGCCCTGTTTCAGAATGGCGTCCCTTCAGGCTATTCTTATGTTCTTATGGCTGCCCTTGACGTATCTTGAATCTGGTGGCAGTAATGCGTTTGGTCTGCATTATTATGAAAACATTAATGAATATTATGGCTATATAGGCCTGCCTTATGATTTATGCTTATTCCCTTATATACTGTTGCTGGCCTATAACTAATCTTATGTGTCTTTCTGCAGTTGTTTGTTGTCACTGTCATGAGCAATAAAGAAACTTTGGACTGAACTGAAGGTTAGTCTGGACATGGACCCACTGCACCGGTCCTGGAGTTTTCTCAAGGGCAGTGGGTTCTGTCCAGGCCTACCCTCAGCTCACACATGAGATCTCTGCCTTGCAGCACAGGAGCTATATATCGTATATACTCAAATATAAACCAATTCAAATATAAATTGAGGTAACCTTTTTCCCTCGAAAAAGGAGGAAAAAGGATTGACTCAAATATAAACCGATGGTCTATATTCAAGTACTGGTACAGGGCAGAAGTGACCCCTCCTCCCTTCCCTGGTGTCCTGTCTACTGGCTCTGCAGCCAGACAGCCATCCAATCCGCCCCCCTCCCTTCCCGGAATAGCCCCGCCTCCCAGACCCACTGCAGGCCTGCAGTACTGCTCTGGTGGTTCAATGGTACAGACAGTCAGTCTGCCCATCTTCCTGGACCCACCGTGGGCCCCCAGTACTGCTCTGGTGGTCCAGTGGAGCAGGGAACTGGAGTTGTCTTCAATCCTTCCCCTCAGCAACTTTGTGCAACTAGCCCCTTCCCTTCCCTCCCGGTCCCCCTGCAGGTCTTCCTTAGGTCCCCAGTGGTCCAGCAGTGAGGTGAGACAGGAGCAATCCCTTTAGCCTCCTGCCCGGCAGTCTCCATAATGAAAAAATGACTGCTGCGAGATCCCAGGCAAACTTTGTGAGACTGCAAGTGTCACAGAGTTTGCCGTGGGATCTCGCAGCAGTCATTTTTTTCACTACGGAGACTGCTGGGCAGGAGCATAATGGGATTGCTCCTTTCCCGCCTCACCGTTGACCTAAGGTAGACCTGCAGATGGACTGGGAGGGAAGGGGTGGGGCAGGCTAGTTGCACAAAATCGCTGAGTGGGAGTGATTGACCGTAGCTCCAGCTCCACGCATCACTGAACCACTAGGGCAGTATTGGAGGCCTGCGGTGGGTGCAGGATGTAGTTAGCTGAAATATAAACAAAGGCCCCCAGTTTTGGGCCATTTTTTTGGCACAAAAATCTTGGTTTATATTCAAGTATATACACTTCTCCCTCTGTATTTGCGGTGTCAGCAATCGCGGTGTCGATTATTCACGGTTTTTAGCTTGCTGGTTCCTCCCCCCCAAATTACATCAGCGTGCATAGAGAAATCGCTGATTCCATAAGAACATAAGCAATGCCTCTGCTGGGTCAGACCTGAGGTCCATCGTGCCCAGCAGTCCGCTCTCGCGGCGGTCCAACAAGTCCTGGACCTGTGCAGTAATCCTCTTATCTATACCCTCTATCCCCTTCTCCAGCAAGAAATTGTCCAATCCTTTCTTAAACCCCATTACCGTACTCTGCCATATTACGTCCTCTGGAAGCGCAATCCAGGTGTCCACTACACGTTGGATAAAGAAGAACTTCCTAGCATTCGTTTTGAATCTGTCCCCTTTCAACTTTTCCAAATGCCCTCTTGTTCTTTTATTTTTTGAAAGTTTGAAGAATCTGTCTCTCTCCACTTTCTCTATGCCCTTCATTATCTTGTAAGTTTCTATCATATCCCCTCTAAGTCTCCTCTTCTCCAGAGAAAAGAGACCCAATTTCTCCAATCTCTTAGCATATGAAAGGTTTTCCATACCTTTTATCAGACGTGTCGCTCTCCTCTGAACCCCTTCGTGTAACGCCATATCCTTCTTAAGGTACGGCGACCAAAATTAGACGCAGTACTCCAGATGCGGACGCACCATCGCCCGATACAACGGCAGGATAACTTCTTTCGTTCTGGTCGCAATACCCTTCTTGATTATATCAAGCATTCTATTTGCTCTCTTAGCAGCCGCTGCGCACTGTGCCATCAGCTTCATTGTCATGTCCACCATTACCCCCAAGTCCCTTTCCTGTGTACTCTCATTCAGTAATATCCCTCCCATCGTATAGTTGTACCTTAAGTTTCTGCTTCCCATATGTAATACTTTACATTTCTCAATGTTGAACTTTATCTGCCACCTCGTCGCCCATTCCCCTAGCTTGTTCATAGTCCCCTCCATAGTCCGAGCACCACTAAATAGTTTGGTGTCGTCTGCAAATTTTATTATCTCACACTTTGTCCCTGTTTCTAGATCATTTATGAATATATTAAAGAGTAGCGGCCCGAGTACCAAGCCCTGCGGGACACCACTCGTGACTCTCCTCCAGTCCGAGTAGTGGCCCTTCACTCCTACTCTCTGCTTCCTACCCTCCAACCAGTTTCTGATCCATCTATGTACCTCTCCTTCCACCCCATGGTTCTTCAGTTTCCGGAGTAATAATAATAATAATTTATTGTTTATATACCGCCAAAGCCAAGTTAGTTCGAGGCGGTTTACAATAAAGAAGAGCTGGACATACAGCAAAAAAAAACAATGAAGTCTTTGAGTACAATACAGTGCAGTGCAATATAGAAGAGATGGAACATACGGCGAAAAAATCAGAAACAAGAGGCTTTGAGTACATGACTGTTTGTATAGAGTAAGGTAACATTGTAGGGACGGTTTGCAATAAGAGTAAGTCAATAGGGAGCAGGTCATACAGTGTGGGGTAAGCAGTGAAGGCTTTGGGAGATCTTGGTCAATAGAAAGTAGGTCGAGGAGATTTGCACTTCTTGCAAATTTCTTCACCGTGTTTTACCTCTCCTTCAAGAACAGGCCAGGTCTCCCACCATGTTATTCGCAGTTTCACCATATTCAAGATGGTTTTTTAAAAGACCACAGCGATAACATATGAAAAAGTTATTCACGGTTTTTCTGTATTTGCGGTTCTATTAATCCCCTATCACAGTGAATACGGAGGGAGAAGTGTATTGTACTCAGAGAGGCTTGCTGAACTGAGCAGGATATAGGTCTGTAAGCAAATATGGAAAGGAATGGAGAGTAGAGCTTGGAGTGGAAATGGAATGCTGGGAACTGAGGGAAAGAGCATGAATTTGAAGACTGGGTGAGGGAGTTATATGAGGATTGGGTGATTGATGGAGAGAGCAAGGAGAATTAATAGAGGAAAGCAGCTTTGGGAAATATGTATCTCTGAGTTTATTTATTTATTTTTACTCTTGAAAATTTATTGAAAATTTTATCAAAATACAAAAAAAGGAGAGAAACAAACAGGAGGAAATGTGTTTCTCTTTTACCTCTTCAGCATTGCATTGCATGTATTCATGACCTCAAGCAGAAATTCTATCAACCAATTTATTGCTTCAATAAAAATTTGTATAACTATTTAGACTGTACTTTTAATGCATTAATAATGCGATTAACATGTTAAACATCAAATTGCATTCAAATCTTTTAATGCAGTTAACACAATTGTCTCTCCCTATCTACACCCATCCAGCATTGCTTTCTTCCACATTCTAAATTGTGCTGCTTTGTCTCCTTGTCCTCTCCCCATCCTGTGGCTCATTCATTTTCTGTAATTCCATGCTCCTGCTGGTTTTCTCCTTGTTTTCACTGCAAATGTTCCCCTCTGTGTGTTGCCACTGGTTTTGCTGGACCCACTTACAGGAAGTTACATCAGAGATGCAACTTCCTGTGTGTAAACCCAATAGACCCAGCGGCATCACGCAGAGGAAGCAGCGTGTGTGAGTGTGAGAGAGATTCCGTCTCTCCTGCTGGGCGGTCCCCACCCTAGATGCTTCAAAAGGAGAAAAGACTGGGCTGGGCATGGAGTGAAGGGCTGAAATCAGGCCCAGTGCTCATCTCATTGTAAGGCAACAGCTCAACCGGAGCCATCTGGGAGAGGAGACCGAGGTGGGCCGCAACGGAAAAAGAATGCTGAGAAGGCTCCGACAATACTTGAGAACCACTGCGGTGCTGGAATGCCCTTAAATTTTAAAAGGTGAGGCAGGGGTGCCTTCGGACCGGGACTGGAAGAAGGGAAGAACTTTCTACTCATGGGGGCCCCCTGGAGCTGCCGTACTCAACCTTGCATTAAACAAAAACACAAGATGGGGAAGAGGAAAGGAGAGATGCTGGATGGGAGGGCAGTTGGAATGAGAGATCTGGTGGACCCAGGGGGTGGTGGGGAGGGAGAGAAAAAAGGAGAGGTGGTAAACCTGGGGGTAGTGAGGAGGGAAGGAGGAAGAAGAAGGGAGAGATGTTGTATGGTAGGGTAGTTAAGAAGAGAAAAGGAGACATGGTGAACCCTGGAGTGGAAGTGAGAGAGAGAGAAAGCAAGAGATGGACCTGTGGATGGATGCTTAATGGGAAGATAGTTGGGAATTGAATGGACCCAGGGAGAGAGATGGTAGACCAGAGGTTGGTGGGGAGAGAAAGAGGAGGAAGAAAAAGAAGTTAGAGATGCCCAAATCCCTACGGCGGGCTATGTCTCTGGCAGTGTTCAAGGCCTATTTAAAAGCTTACCTCTTTGAGAGTGCTTTTGACTTCTAACTCCTCTCACCTTGGGTCATGTATCCCCTACCCTCTATGTCATAGCTGTCTGTCTAAGTTAGATTGTAAGCTTTTCCAAACAAGGACCATCTATAAATGTCAAAATGTACAGTGCTGCATACGCCTTTCGATGCTATATAAGTGATAAGTAGTAGTAGAAGGTAGTTAGGAATAGAAAAGGACAGATGGTGGACCCTAGGGTGCTGGGGAAGGGAAGAGAAAGGGAGAGATGGTGGACCTGGGGGTGATGAGGAGGGAAGGAAGAGGAAGAAGGGAGAGAGATTGGGATGGAGCGAGGTATGACGGAGACTTCAGCAGTTGGAACCCAAGCACAGTACCGGGTAGAGCTTTGGATTCTTGTCCAGAAATAGCTAAGAAGAAAAAAAAAATTTTAATTGAATCAGGTTGGCAGACTGGATGGATTATTTGGTTCTTTATCTGCCGTCATCTACTATTTTATGTTACTATGATTGGATAGGTGCTGCACAGAGAAGCAGCACCAAATTCAGAGAATAAAAAGATTAGAAGGAAAATCACTAGACAACAAAGGTAAGATAAATGATTTTATTTTTAGTTTAGTAATTGAAATATGTCAATTTTGAGTATTTACATCTGTTATCTCTGTATTGCTCTGTACAAGAGGTATTTTTTAATCGTGATTAATTGTGCAATTAAAAATTTTAGTTGATGTTCAGCCTTAATTTTTTTTAAAAAAATGCAATTCCTCTTTATTTTGCCACCAGTGGATTATTTCTGTCTACCCACCAGAACTTTGTAGGAAGCCTCAAACTTAAGAGATTTAAAACCCTTCCCATCTTACATTATCACTCTCCATGTAAGCATCAGTTTTCCTTTCTACAAGCCAGGCTGTAGGAGCTTGTCTTTTCTGCTTGTGTTTTATTTCATGTATTTTCAGTGTTTGTGGGTTTTGTCCTCGTGCTGTGGAGGTTCCCTACAGGAACAGCTCCAACTGCGGGACATTACAGACCTTTGGAAAAGACTGCTTCTGGAGGGTTCTCTGCTTGTTAGTAAACCCTCTGGACAGCCTATACATCAGATTGGGGCTCAGGGACCATTCCCTTGGGAGATTGCTCACCCCAGGTTCATCCACTAGTGGGTCGAACACAGGCTGTGTGGTTCCGTGAATGCGTGCCCGGGATCAGAGCTCAACTGCATTCCTCCGCCAGGCATTCTGCATGGCATGTCTGAAGATGGTGGAGGTACCTGGCTGTGGTGGTCCGGCCAGTGGTGCAGTCAGAAGAATCGAAGTCCAGCTTTCCAGCTATTTGAGGTAGAGGATCTCCCTGTGAGCTGTTTTCAGCTCTGTCTGCAGTGTTTTTCTGTGAGTACAGACTGACAGCCTGAATCAGAGATTGGGGGGGGGGTCATAAAAGGGGATATTGGATGGTTTCCCTGCATGCCCTATCCCCATCCCAAAACCATAATTTTTTGAGGGTTCTTGTGGTTTTCCAGGGTTATTTTTAGTCAAAATCAGCACCTGTGTCCATCTTGGATTTTTCTCAATTTGACTTGAAAGTTTATTTTTATACTTGTCAGTTTTGTTTTGAAAGAAAACCTCTATTTGTGAATTCTTTCTCTTACTAAATGTTTAAGGAAACTTGTGAAATCTTTTGTGTAACAATTTTGGCTAAAGAAACCCAATCATGTTTCTATTACCTATGCCTGCTAAAGTGCATCCGTGCTTACTTTTCAGAGAACAATTTTGCCCAGATACATATTTGTTTTGTCTGCTTAGATCACTGCAACGTGCTACTAGTAGGCTTACCTGCAAAAACAGTCTTCCGTCTCCAAGGCGTGCAAAACGCTGAAATCCGACCCCTGAAAAACTTGGGCTTCCGCGACCATGTTACCCCTGCACTAATATCCATGCACTGGCTGTTTATCCGAAAATGATGCACCTTTAAAGATCTGGTTCTAACTTTCAAGACATTCCACAAGATGATACCAAGCTACATAGCATCAAAACTACAAATTTATGTCCTCAGCTGATCACTGAGATCCCAAGCAGAGAAATGGTTAGCCAGTCCACCTGGATGCTCACTCATGTCTGACACAGCCCATAAACGCTCTTATTCACATTTCATACCCAGATTATGGCACATCATCCCCCCATCTATCAGATCGTTAAACAATTTATGGAACTTCAGGAAGGCCATGAAAACCTTCCTCTTTACAAACCCATCTCCTTAGCTTACATCTGCACCCCTGACTGACCCTTTTGTCTTACCACTGGACCAAAAATCCACCTCACTTCAATGATGCACAAACCTGCAAAGCTAGTTTACCTTTATGTTAGGCTGTCCATACGGAAACTGATGTAATTTAAACCACCATATGCCTCTTTTTCTGATCATACAGACCGCATTCGGATTCTTCTAGACATCTGGGATACTCCTGAGGGTCCCTTGAAATGTGCTTGTGCCATGGCGCAGTGTGAACTGGCTGTTAGCAGTGTAAACTTTCTGGAGGCAGGACACTGACACTCCCTTCAAGGGAGGCCAGTTGATTTAAGAATGTGGGGTTACACAAAACACAGCACTTGGTTTAGATAAATTTTTCATGTCCAGCATGACTGTCAGTGTCCTGCCTCCAGAAAGTTTACACTGCTAACAGCCAGTTCACACTGCTTTCAGATAAGTATTGTTTACTTTTTTGATATACTTTTTCACAAGTATGAACATTTGATCTATTTGGGAGGACGGAAAAAGGAACTTCTTAGTGCTATGATGGTCCCTTTCTTGCAACCAATGCTGGCATTTTTATGACACTTTTGGTTGGTGACTGAGCATTATTTATTATTACACATTGGTATATATTCTTGGCACATACTAATGCTAAGATATTATGATGTGATATTATAGAAGAAAATAACTTGTGGAGTTTCTGCATAATGTAAACAAGACATTGCAAAGAGTAAAAATTTGTTACACACCATCACACTGTAACCCTTTAATCTCAGGCTGCTGTTTTGCCAACTGGGCCAAAGGTTCCATTGCCAGCGCAAAAAGCACCAGCGAAAGAGCACAACCCTGGCGGGTACCCCGTTGTAAAGAAAAGTTAGCAGAGTAACTCCCATTAATTCGAAGACATGCTAAAGGCTCCTTATATAGAGTAGACAACCAACTCAAATAGGAACCCCCAATCCCACCTTTCTCAACACCCCAAAAAGATAGGGCCAATAGACCCTATCGAAAGCCTTCTCTGCATCGATCCCTAAAATCAAGGCAGATGCATTACCCTGCTGCGCAATCCACATCAAGTGACACACCCTCCTAATGTTATCAAATGTCTGCCAACCATGAATAAATCTTGCCTGGTCATCTTTAACAAGCAAGGCATATATCTCTGAAGTCTCCGAGCCAAAATTTTTGTGAAGATCTTATAATCGAGCCCCAAAAGAGATGTCAGCCTATAAGAGCCATATAGCGCAGGGTCCTTACCCAGTTTCAAAAGCAAGGTAACTCCAGCAAGTTGCAAGGAATAGGGCAAAAAAGATCCCTCCCTAAGGCCATTGAGGAACGCAGCCAAAGGCCAAACTAGATATTGCTTAAAAACTTTATAACATTTGGTAGAATAACCATCTAAACCTGGTGCTTTGCCCACTTTCATTTCCCCAATGGCCCAAATGATCTCATCCTCTCCAGTTGGCAAAGAGAATTGTTCCAATTCTCCCAACGTCAACTGGGGCAAATCAACACCCTCTAAAAACTGATCAATATCCTCTGAAGGCACCTTACACTCAGAGCTATATAACTGCTTATAAAAGTGCAAAAAAACACTATGAATCTGAGCTGAAGATATACAGTGTACCCCCCCCCCCCCCGGTGATCAACTATGTTAGTAATATAATTATGTAAAGTTCTCTTATGCAACTTATGCGCCAGCAATTTACCCGCTCTATTGACTGACTGAAAAAAATCTTGGCGAAGTGATTGCAACTTAACACTTATGTCAGCCAAGTCAACCTCCTGCAGTTCCATCTGTAAAGAATTAAGCCGTGCATCAATCTCTACATCTGCTGAATTCTGCTTATGAGCTATTTCCAACTGATATATCTGAGACAATATCTCCGTTCTCTTCTGCATTCTTTCCTTATAAACATGTGAACCCAGAGCTATGAGCTTCCCCCTCAAGACTGCTTTCATAGCCTCCCAGAGAGTGGCAGGCGATACCTCATCACTAGTATAAGCTCCAATTAGTCCTGAAGATCCTTCTCTATACGTTGCCTATGTTGGGGTTCAAGAAGGAGGCTATCATCCAACTTCCAATAAGTTTGGCCCCGATCCTGCTGAAAAATCAAGCTGAAAAAATAATAGGGGCATGATCAGAACAAGTGGAACCACCCACCTGAGACACAAAATCCCTACTCACTAGCCAAAGATCTATTCTAGAATAGGTGGAATGTGTCAAGGAATAATAAGTATAATCCCTATCAAGTGGATGACAGAGCCACCAAATGTCAACTAAGTCCCATGCTTCTACAAAACTGCATAACTGTTTCCTATCCTTTTTACTATATACTGGCAAGCAGGTGGAATTATCCTTCTCAGGGAAGAGTGTTAAAATAAAATCACCCCCCACTATCAACACCCCTTCCGCCCGTGACCTCAGTAGGTCAGTAACCTTGGCAAAAAACATACCCTGATCAGCATTGGGGACATACAAATTCAAAAAGGTATACAACTTACCCCCCCAATGCACCATCACCAAAAGATATCTGCCCTCTTTATCCCTAACCACTTCTTCTACCTGCAGGGACAGAGAGTTCACAAAAAGCATCACCACCTCATTAGTCTTAGCTTTAACCTTATTGGAGGCAAACAAAATTTGGGAGCACTTTTTGTGCTGAAAATATTTTTCACAATGCAGAAGTAAATGTGATTATCCCAGGACAAGCAGGCAGGTATTCTCACTAGTGGGTGATGTCATCCGACAGAGCCCCGATACGGACATCTTGCAAGCATGTCTTGCATGAAGAAACTCAGAAGTTTCGAGATGCCCGCACCGCGCATGCGCCAGTGCCTTCCCGCCCGATGCTCCGGGCGTGTCTCCTCAGTTCTTTTTCTTCCGCGGAGCTGAGAAGTTGATCTTCAATTTGCGCCCATTGAATCTCTTTTTTTGCCTTCTATTTTGCCGCGGGTTGAGTTCTTTTGGCTCTCCTGTGTGTTTATTTCTTTCTTTGATTTATTTTTTCAAAAAAAAAAAAAAATTTTTTCCTTCCGATACCAGGTCGGCCGCGTGGCTTAGGCCCCGCGCCTTCGACCTTGCGGCGGAGCTTTTCCGGCCTATGTCCCAGCCGATTACCGGTTTTAAAAAGTGTAGCAAGTGCCAGCGCGCGATTTCGTTCACGGACCCTCATCGACGCTGCTTACAGTGTCTGGGACCGGATCATTTCCCAAAATCGTGCCGGCCTTGCTCCACTCTGACGGCGAGAGCGTTTAAGCGCCGCTGTCTGCTGTGGGAGTCCATGTTCAAGATGGAAGCTTCGTCGGAACCTACAGCTTCGACATCGACGGGTGCTTCGACTCCTTCAGCGAAGCCCTCTGCCTCCCCGGCTGCTTCGGGCCTTCTGAAACCGGCATCGTTCACACCGGTTTCGGCCCCGACTTCGGCGCCGGTGCTTTCCTCCGTCTCCTCGGAGCAGTTATCGACTCCTACAGTTCCACCGGTGGTGCTCAAGGTGCCGAAGACTGGCAAGCAGAAGCACTCAGCACCGAAGGAGCGCGGAGACCGTGCCGAAGGGCCCCCTTTTGGTGCGGATCCCTCCATATCGGCTTCGTTGCGGTCCCTTCTGGAAGCTCAATTCGTAGAGCTCATGCAGACCATGGGGCCTCGGCTGATTGCCAACATCCAGGGTGACCTCCCAGCTTCGGCTTCGAGGGGCGGACCGCCCCCTCCTCCTCGCCGCATGACCTCGTTGCTCGACGAGGAGGAGCGGCGAGCGGTGTCCGGGTCCTCAAGGAGGTCCTCCGCTTCGGCTTTGCCTCCGTTGGAACCGATTCCCTCGAGGAGGGCCTCGTTTAGTGACCTGCCTCCCTTGGAACCGGTTACTCCTCCCCATGACTCGGTGTGGCGTCCACCTTCGAGGCCACCCAGTCCTGGGCATAGCAGGAAGCAGGACGAGTTCTTCCGAACCCCCTATCAAGCCTGGGCGGCGTCGGGGGAGGCGCCAACCCTTCCGTCTCTGCGATCGACGGCATCAAGTCCGATCTGCTCCTTGGAGGCTTCTGACCCAGTTTCTCACAGAAGGGCTCGATCCCCTTCCAGGCATCGAGAGGGGCATCGATCCAGACATTCTTCGAAGCATTCTTCTCGACACTCAACTGTCTCGCCTCAGAAGAAATTGCCTCGGTTGGGGTATGCTGCTTCGACTGGGTCTCCTCCTCCAGGCCCGGAGTTCGAGGACCCCGAGGTTTTCTACTCGTCCTGTTGCTCGCAAGCCTCTCTGGAGCCTGAAGCCTCTTCTTCTTCTAGTCCGTCTCGCAGACCGGCGACAGCGGACCAACTATCCTTTTCATCGTTCCTCAGGCAGATGGCCGATGACATGGACATTACTCTCGATGCTGGGTCTCGATATTCCAAGGAGTACCTCGATACCATGCACTTGCCTCGTCCTCCGGCAGAGTCCTTGCGGCTTCCCCTGCACAAGCTCCTCGACCAGACCTTCATGCGATGCTTCGAGTCTCCTTACTCTATCATGGCGGTCCCTGGCAAATTGGATGCGCGGTACCGCACGGTGCATCATAAAGGCTTCGAGAGTCCGCAGCTTTCTCACCAGTCCCTCCTGGTCGAATCCTCGCTCAAGCGGTCTCATCCTGGCCAGGTCTATGCTTCGGTGCCTCCGGGCCGCGAGGGCAGAACCATGGATAAGTTTGGTCGACGCATCTATCAGAATTCGATGATGGCGTCTCGAGTCCTGAATTACAATTTCCACTTTGCAGCCTACTTGGAATTTTTTCTACCTGTGCTTCGGAAGTTCACGCCGTACATCGAGTCACAGGCCAGGTTTGAGTTTGAGGAAGTGGTTGCTTCGCTGTCCCAACTTCGACTACAGTTGATGCAATCTGCTTATGATGCATTCGAGCTCTCGGCCCGAGCGGCGGCCTGCTCGGTGGCGATGCGCAGGTTGGCCTGGTTGCGTACCATTGATATGGACCCGAATCTTCAGGACCGCCTGGCGAACGTCCCGTGTGATGGGGCGGATCTGTTTGACAAATCCATCGAGACTGTTACGAAGAAGTTGTCTGACCACGAAAAGTCCTTCCAATCTATCCTTAGGCCGAAGCCTAAGCCTCAGCAGTCTCGACCTTCTCGTCCGCCGTTGATTTATCAGCAACGTTATCAGCCGAGGCAAACTCCACCTGAGAGGCAACCGGCGAAGCGCCAGCCTCCCCAGAAGGGTCAGCCTAAGTCTCAGTCGCCTGCTGTCCCTAAGACCCCTCAGCCTTTTTGACTGTCTCGTCGAGGGCATAACCAACCTCGTTCTGCCTCCCCCTGTTTTTCCCATCGGAGGGCGCCTCCATCATTTTTATCATCGCTGGGAGGCCATAACAACCGACCTCTGGGTCCTTACTATCATCAAGGAAGGATACTCTCTTCATTTCCATCGGGTCCCTCCGGACCACCCTCCAAGAGAGTATCTTTCCAACTTGACTCAGACCGCCCTTCTTCTCCAGGAAGCTCAGGCTTTGCTCCGGCTTCGTGCCGTGGAGCCGGTCCCGACGGACCAACTGAACCAGGGGTTTTACTCCCGGTACTTCCTTGTTCCGAAGAAGACGGGCGACCTGCGACCCATTTTGGACCTCAGGGCCCTCAACAAATTCTTAGTCAAGGAGAGGTTTCGCATGCTGACACTTGCTTCTCTCTACCCTCTCCTCGAGCAGAACGACTGGTTATGCTCTCTGGACCTCAAGGAGGCCTACACTCACATTCCCATTCATCCGGCCTCCCGCAAGTTCCTCAGATTTCGGGTGGGACATCTACATCTGCAGTATCGAGTGCTTCCATTCGGCCTATCCTCGTCTCCCAGAGTGTTCACGAAATGTCTGGTGGTGGTGGCCGCTGCACTCCGGAACAGGGGTCTTCAGGTTTTTCCATACCTCGACGACTGGCTCATCAAGGCCCCGTCAGCTTCAAAGGTCATTTCGGCGACCTTGACCACGATCTGCTTCCTGCAGAGCCTAGGCTTCGAGATCAATTTTCCCAAATCTCATCTGCAGCCTACCCAGTCCCTTCCCTTCATCGGGGCGGTACTGGACACCATTCAGCTTCGAGCATTCCTTCCTCCTCAGCGCATGGATGCTCTTCGGCTCTGCCAGTCTGTATCTTCTCGCCAAACCATCTCAGCGAGACACATGATGGTCCTCCTGGGCCACATGGCCTCTACAGTTCATGTGACACCCTTTGCCAGGCTCCATCTCAGAATTCCTCAGTGGACCCTAGCTTCTCAATGGACTCAAGTGTCAGACCCGTTGACTCGACACATCATTGTCACTCCTGCTCTTCGGCAGTCTCTACTTTGGTGGATGACTTCTTCGAATCTATCCAGAGGTTTACTGTTTCATTCTCCTCCCCACCAGAAGGTTCTCACAACCGATTCCTCGACCTATGCCTGGGGAGCGCATCTGGATGGGCTTCGCACTCAGGGATTCTGGACCAGTGCGGACCGACTCCATCAAATCAATCTTCTGGAGCTCAGAGCCATCTTCAATGCTCTTCAAGCTTTTCAGCATCTGCTTCACGACATGGTGGTCCTCATTCGCACCGACAATCAGGTCGCCGTGTATTATGTCAACAAGCAGGGAGGCACGGGCTCGGCCTCCCTCTGCCAGGAAGCTCTCCGAGTCTGGGATTGGGCGGTTCGCCACAACGCCTTCCTCAAAGCTGTCTACATTCAGGGGAAGGACAATGTCTTGGCGGACAAACTGAGTCGTCTTCTCCAGCCTCACGAATGGACACTCCATTCCAAGCCCCTTCATCAGATCTTTGCTCAGTGGGGAACGCCTCAGATAGACCTCTTTGCGGCTCCCCACAATTTCAAGCTGCCTCAGTTTTGCTCCAGGATCTACGCTCCTCATCGCCTCGAGGCAGATGCTTTTCTGCTGGATTGGGGGAATCGCTTTCTGTATGCGTTTCCGCCATTTCCTCTCATTCAAAAGACTCTGGTCAAGCTGAAGTCCGACCATGCCACCATGATTCTGATAGCTCCTCGGTGGCCCAGACAACCTTGGTTCTCCCTTCAAGTTCAAGTTTATTAGCTTTTATATACCGCCTATCAAGGTTATCTAAGCGGTTCTACAATCAGGTACTCAAGCATTTTCCCTATCTGTCCCGGCGGGCTCACAATCTATCTAACGTACCTGGGGCTATGGAGGATTAGGTGACTTGCCCAGGGTCACAAGGAGCAGCGGCGGGGTTTGAACCCACAACCCCAGGGTGCTTCTACTTCAACTCAGCAGCAGGGAACCGTACCTACTTCCAGTGTTTCCTTCACTGCTTACTCAGCATCAGGGGTCTCTGCTTCATCCCAACCTGCAGTCTCTCCACCTGACAGCTTGGTTCCTCTCAACGTAACTCCTCACCAGTTTTCCCAGGCGGTGAGGGATGTCTTGGAGGCTTCCAGGAAGCCTGCTACTCGTCAATGCTACTCCCAAAAATGGACTAGATTTTCTTCATGGTGTATTTCCAATTCTAAGGAGCCTCAGCGAGCCTCCCTATCCTCTGAATTGGACTATCTTCTACATCTGTCTCAGTCTGGTCTCAAGTCGACATCTATACGAGTCCACCTGAGTGCTATTGCGGCTTTCCATCAGCCTCTACAAGGGAAACCTCTCTCTTCTCATCCTGTGGTTTCCAGATTTATGAAAGGACTTTTTCATGTCAATCCTCCTCTCAAACCGCCTCCAGTGGTTTGGGATCTAAATGTTGTCCTTTCTCAGCTTATGAAACCTCCTTTTGAGCCTCTGAGCAAGGCTCCACTAAAGTTTCTCACTTGGAAAGTGGTTTTTCTGGTGGCCCTCACATCTGCTCGCAGGGTCAGTGAGCTTCAGGCCTTGGTGGTGGACCCACCTTTCACAGTATTCCATCATGACAAGGTGGTCCTCCGCACTCATCCGAAATTCCTGCCTAAAGTGGTCTCTGAATTTCATCTCAACCAATCCATTGTGCTTCCAGTGTTTTTTCCAAAGCCTCATTCTCATCCTGGAGAATCAGCTCTACACACTCTGGACTGTAAACGTGCTTTGGCTTTCTACTTGGATCGCACCAAACCACACAGAACTGCTCCTCAACTTTTCGTCTCCTTTGATCCAAACAAGTTGGGACGACCTGTATCAAAGCGCACCATCTCCAATTGGATGGCGGCTTGTATCTCTTTCTGCTGTGCCCAGGCTGGGTTACCCCTTCCCTGTAAGGTCACAGCCCATAAGGTCAGAGCAATGGCGGCCTCTGTAGCCTTCCTCAGATCGACACCGATTGAGGAGATTTGTAAGGCTGCCACTTGGTCCTCGGTTCATACATTCACCTCTCATTATTGTCTGGATACTTTCTCCAGACGGGATGGACAGTTTGGCCAAACAGTGTTACAAAATTTGTTCTCCTAAGTTGCCAACTCTCCCACCATCCCATTGAGGTTAGCTTGGAGGTCATCCACTAGTGAGAATACCTGCCTGCTTGTCCTGGGATAAAGCAATGTTACTTACCGTAACAGTTGTTATCCAGGGACAGCAGGCAGCTATTCTCACGTCCCACCCACCTCCCCTGGGTTGGCTTCTCTGCTAGCTACCTGAATTGAGGAGACACGCCCGGAGCATCGGGCGGGAAGACACTGGCGCATGCGCGGTGCGGGCATCTCGAAACTTCTGAGTTTCTTCATGCAAGACATGCTTGCAAGATGTCCGTATCGGGGCTCTGTCGGATGACATCACCCACTAGTGAGAATAGCTGCCTGCTGTCCCTGGATAACAACTGTTACGGTAAGTAACATTGCTTTCTTGGACAAAGCCCACTGCCATGTTCAATCGGTCTACAACATCTCCTGACCGACTTAATTGCAGCTCCCCTTAACCACAAACTGCCCCACTTCTGCTCCAGGCTTTGCTCTCCTCATGGCCTGGAAGCAGATGCGTTTCTTCTTGATTGGACGCAATTGTTCCTCTATGCATTCCCTCCAACTCCTCTCATCCTGAAAACTCTTTTCAAACTCAAGCAGGAGTCAGCCACCATGATACTCATAGCTCCTCGGTGGTCCAGACAACATTGGTTCGCCCTTCTTCTTCAACTCAGCACCAGGGAACCCATACTTCTTCCAATATTTCTTACTCTGCTTACACAGAATCAAGGAGCTCTTCTTCATCCCAACCTGCAATCGTTACACCTGACAGCTTAATATCTCTCGGGATGACATCATTGCATCTCTCTCAACCTGTCCGCACTATTTTTTAATTTTTTTTTAAGTCAATCATATTTATTGAAAAACAAAACAAGAGAACATTGTACAGTCAATAACCAAGGAAACCGTAAGGCAAATAAGCACAATGACAGGATAAGGCTTAAGCCAAGCAAGGACACAGAGGTCTAGAGTACCCACAAGGGAGTTCCAAAGATAAGGCAAAGTGATAGACGAAATGTCTGTAAACAGTTCCACCCGAGCTCCATCGAAGGTAAGATGACCCACTTTGCGAGCTGCCTGCAAAACACGCTCCTGAGAGAATCTAAGAAAACACACCACAATATCGCAGGGCTGTCCTGCTTGCTGTGGGCCCAAGGCCCTATGGGCATGTTCAAATTCAATCACAGGCAACTCCTCTTCAGGATCCGCTGCTTTAAAAAAATCATGGCAAATAGATTGCATGAGGGTTACTATATCCCACCCAGCCATATGTTTAGGTACTCTGCAAGCTCGTAAGTTATTTCAACGAGCTCTATTTTCTCCATCTTCAGTCTTTAAAAGCAGCTCCTCAGTTTTTCCATCTAGTTGCTCACAGTGTTTTTGCAAATCAGCCAGCTCCTGCTCATGAATAATAACTTTCTCCTCAAGGTCTTGCAGATGCTGGCCCGTCTATATTGCCAGTAAGCTCCATTGTTAAAATTGCCAAAGTGGTTTTAATATCGGAGAGAGCGAGACCAGAAGGCTTTGAGCATGCGCAAATGCTCAAAGCCCAGACCAGCCCAGCACAGGGAAGAGGGAGGATCTCCCTCGCACCGCCCAGCCCAGGCGAGGGAGGATCTTCGGGCACTGGCACTGGCACATCCTGTGCATTGTTGCTGGTGCCGGTGCCCAATCGGGTAAGCGATGTCTTTGTGGTGCGGGGGGGATGTAGGATCGCGGGGGAGGGGGGGTGACGCAAGAGGAGGGGGGATGCCGGATCGCAATGAGAAAAAAAAATTGTATAACGCGCTCACACATATAACGCGCATGGTTATACTCGGTTTGTAAAATCGTGTATAACACACGCGTTATAAGCGTGAAAATACGGTAAGTCTTTCCTATCAGATCCAGAATTACCGACATTGTGGTCAGTTTTAAAAATAATCACTGTGGACAAGATTCCCCCGCCCCTCAAATAGGAAAAATAGTAGCAGAGAAGAAATGCCAAGTGTCAGGAAGAAAACATCAATTTTATCGTTCTTCCTTTTTTATACTGTACTTTTTGAAATAAACCTAAGTTTCTATGAAAAATGGCGTTTTTGCTTTTTTTGTGGCCCACATAAATTTAAACCTTGTTTATTTGATCCGTGTCAGCCTTTGATTGATATACTATATACCCTAGAACAGTGTTTCTCAACTTCTTGAAGCCAAGGTACCCCCTAAGCTTAACAAATATCAACCAAGTAACCCCACCTAGGCCCAAACCCATAATAATAGTACTAATTGTAATATGATAAGAGACTTACAAGATCATGAAGGGCATAGAGTGGAGAGGAACAGATTCTTCAAACTTTCGAAAAATAAAAGAACAAGAGGGCATTCGGAAAAGTTGAAAGGGGACAGATTCAAAACGAATGCTAGGAAGTTCTTTACCCAATGTGTGGTGGACACCTGGAATGCGCTTACAGAGGACGTAATAGGGCAGAGTACGGTACTGGGGTTTAAGAAAGGATTGGACAATTTCCTACTGGAAAAGGGGATAGAGGATTACTGCACAGGTCCTGGACCTGTTGGGCCGCCGCATGAGCGGACTGCTGGGCACGATGGACCTCAGGTCTGACCCAGCGGAGGCATTGCTTATGTTCTTATAGGATCAATTGCTCAAAGAAATGCATCTACAAATAGTTGTGTGTTTAATATTTTCCTGAATGAGTTCCTGTCTCTACATTTTTGAATTTGGCCAACAAGGCTATTCCACAACTTAACTCCTGCACATGTAAAAGTCATGGCATTTGTTTCCACATATTTAGGATTAGCTTTCGTTTTCAGCAATGCCGAACTCTCAGAATGCAATGATCTAATGGTTGATACCCAGACATAAAAATTCAGGAATCATACCATATAGAAACTGGTGACCTAACATAATTGCTTTGTATTAAATTCTAAATACAACTGGCTGCCAATGTAGTTGTTGGAGATATGGGGTAATATGCTTATATCTTGATGTTCCAGTTATCAATATAGCTGCGGCAATCTGAACCACCTGCAATACCCTGCACCTGGTCTTAGTTATTCCCAGGTACAGAACATTGCAGTAGTCCAGCAGCAACAAAATCATTGCTTGTACAACGGCATGAAAATCAGATGGTGACAGCATTGGTTTTAAACGATACAATAAATGTATCTGTGCAAAACATACTTGAACTGTCTTTACCATTTGACAGCTTATTGTAAGTCCTGGGTCCAGTTTTACTCCCAGGACTGTCATTGACTCCCTCACCGGCAATATCTCATGCATCATTCTGAGTCCAACTTTTTTCCTCCACCCCTATTGACAGCATATCTCCCTCTCTCTCTCTCACTGTTCATCTGTCTTGTGAGATCCAGGCATCTCTCCCACCACCTCTACTGTTACATCCAACATTTCTCCCTCTCTCATCCCCTGAAGCATGTGCAGCATTTTTCACCACTGCCCTTCAACCCCATGCCCATTTCTCCACTCCTCTCCAACACCATGCCACATCTCTCCCTTCTCCACTCCTCTCCAACACCATGCCACATCTCCGCCATATCACTATGTCCAATATTCCTCCACCTTGCATCCTGAAGTAGACCGCTGTCTAGGCCTACCTCAAAGGAGACCTCACACGCTATATACTGATTTCAATAAGTATGTATTTATTTAGCCAGTCAATAACAGCTTACAGAAATAAAGCATTCAGCATATAGAGTAACAGAAGGTGATCTTCAGGCCTGAGGATCCTCTGATGTCTGTTCTCCTTACTTCCTCCTAAAGGCCTGATTTTATACATTTCTTGGTGGCCAACACCACGTTGGCCTAAATCACATGATACATCTTTATTGGCTATTTTCCTATGCATCACTACCTAACTAGATTCATTTATTGGCTTGTTTATTTGCGTCATGTTATACGTTTGCTCTGTTTACCGTAAGACCTAACCTTTTCCCGTAAATGCCCCTTCCCTATACCATATAAGCAATTCCGAGCATCAAACCCCCCACTGCTGTGGTGTCCTAACACATTTCTGGCATATGTTATTAGATGATAATTCTTGAAAATTCTATTTTCTGACCATGGGCTGTGTTCATCTTTGCATGATATCCGGTTGGGTGCGGCCCTGGTGCCAAACCTCAGCATTAGGACCTGTTGTTTCTCTTAAGTTTCACTGACACAGTAGCTAACTTAAAACCAGGGTATTTCCCCATCCTTGTATGCCTTCTGGTAAATGGTGTGAAATATCTTTTCACAGTTAATCTACTGTTTTTATCAGTTGCAGAAATAGATATCAGTTGCAGAGAGAGAGAGGGAGGGGGGGGTGTTTCTGTGAGCTCTGGTTTCTTCTTATCCTACTTCACCTGTTTTATACCAGGACTTAAAAGGATTTTTCATACCAGAGCTTTCCATGATCCTTCTTCTTTCCATCTTCCTCCTCCTCTCATCCCCTCTTCAAAGCCCCTCTAGGTGGCTTTGACATCCGGACATTTGGCAAAGGGTTAGATTGTGTCAGTAACTGTACAGCATAGGCCCAGGGCTACGTGCTAGGAATTGTATATGATAAAAATGAAAGAGACAAGTGCCCACCCTTACTATACTACCGAGGACAGAGCAACATAACATGTCACAATGCACTTATTACTTACAATACTAAAATAAGCAGTCAATGATTAAGATATTGTGCGAAGCAGAAATCAAATGGGCATTTAAGATCTAAATAAATGACTTGTACTGTTAAGGTTATACTGATGTGTTAGAAACATCAGCATAGATTACTGATGTAGTGGGGATAGGTGGTGGTGGTGGTGGTGGTAACAGCTCTTGGCAAAGAACTTCAGGTGCTGTTGTCTCATAGGAAGGGGCGTCAATATCAGCCAGGCCACTATCATTAAAAAGGTTGTGTATGGGTCTCATAGTCTGGTATCTGGCATCGGCCGTTTGGGGGTTGAGAGGACAATATATATGTGTGGCAAGCATTTGTCGAGACACCTGTGCCGTAGTACTGCGTACAAGACTGATACAACAAGGGACACAACAGGGTACGAGTAGGAAAATGAGACACAGGATACCTAAGGAGATCAAAATAGGAGCAAGGCACCAATGTTAGGAAACCAGGAGGTGAACCAATCAGGTGCAACTCCACTCCAAGTCTGTACAGGGACATGTGCAACTTCTTTCATACTATCAGTTATATCTTTCACGACCTGGCCTATTTCATCAATGTGCAAACAGCAATTAGACAAATTAAATTTACCACACACACCACCTTCAGCAGCCAGTAAATAGTCCAAAGCTAAACGATTCTGGTAAATGGCATTTCTGAGTTGATCATCATGGGCAGCCAAAAGGTTTAGGGCAAGTGAGGTAGCTTTAGTAATGGTTTCGACAACCGCCTGGAGTCGAATAAGTCTATTCAGAATATAAATAGGGGTACGATATCCCCACATGCCATCAGCTGCCTAAGTAGCAGGCCCATAGTAACTGATAATATGAGCCGGGGGCCATTCCTTATCTGTCCAGGTACCAATTTGCAAGTTCTTACTAACATCTACAGCCCACTTGGATCGGCTGAGGGATTGGTACACTTGGAACCTTAAACGGTCTCCATGTTCAAGCGGAAGTAGAAAGAAACTGGGGCAGATTATACCTAAGGCACATGATCCTTCCCAATTTTTGGGTAGCCAAGCATAAGCTTTATTCTCACATATCCAATAGAGACCATCTGGGGCCGGCCAATTAACTAGTTCAGAGGGGCCTTTCTGAAGCTTAGAATAACGGGAATGGTGTAATAGCTGAAAGAAGGTGTCCTTGAAGGGTCGGGTGTCAGTGGGCCAGGAGACCCACCGGGAATGATTCCAGGAATAGGTATGGGTGCAGGCGGACCATCCTGCTTGGAAAGCCCCTGAAGTTTGGGAGGTTGGGGGTCTTACAAGGCAATAACGGGGTACAAAAAAGGCTTTCAAAACCCAAGGGGAGCCTATTGTTTCCGGGGGAGGCCTAGTGAGGTCACTACAAATGAAGATGTCTCAGTATGGTCAATTTCCTGTGCTTCCCACGGCCAGTGTTCCCCCATATGGGTACCACCGCAAACATAACAATCGGTGATATTTAAACTGCTTGCTATGGTTTCAGCTAAGGTGAGAAAAAGGTTGTTCGTGGAGGTGCCGTACTCAACTGAATGTTCTATTTCCTCAATATGATGGGTCTTATGGAAGGAGACTGGTTGGGTAAGTCTAATGCCTATTTCCATAAACCCATAGGGGGCAGTTCCTCCGACCTCAATAGCTATCTGATATCGCTGAGGGGTCAAGAAAGCCTTAGGGTTCTGTATATGAAAATAGATTAAGGAACAATTGTGGCGAACGCATTGTCTTGATGGGGCTGTGGAACTTTGTGTTATTTTTACTAAAGGATCTCCCCCAAAAGCAGGATTATGGGTGTCTGCTATCACCAGGGACCAGGTACTACACCAATAGTACCCATCTTTATCATAGGTGTACCAGTCTCGTTGTGGACAGATATATTTCCTAAGGGGGAAATATTTGAAGGGGTTGCGCTTATCACAGTTATGCTGCGAAAACTTCTGGTAGTTGATGACTGTACAAACATCAAAGGAAAAACCCATAGGTGTGTTAAGAGAAGTGATTTTTGTGGAAGTTCTGCTCTTTGTATTCCAGCAGCGAAACCCTCCAGTGCGTCTATGGTTGTCACAGGAATGTAAATACAACTGATAAGAGGGTCGGGCTTGAGGATCAAAACAAATATGAGTGGAGGTATTGTCCCCCCCCCTGTTAGCTGCGCACATATGGTATGTATAGTCTTTATATGCACACTCTGTGATGGTAGTATTACAGGTAAACTGCTTGTAATAAATCAGCGTATTAGTAATGTGGGTGCCCATTCGTGTCTGATGCACATAAGGGGTGCAAGCCTGCAGAGGGGGAGGTGTCTTAGGCCTGGATTCACCTGGAGGGGACGTAAGAACAACTGTGCATAGCCAGAAAAAGATAATCAATCTTTGTATTAGGCTATTTAATTTATGCCCCATGAAACGGGAGAGAGAGAGAGTCTACTTGGATGGGGATAGGGGAAGAGGCTACACAGAGCTCCCATTTTAGATTACTGGGTCACACGGTTAGAGAATCGGGAGAAGGAGGACGGGATTGGGTTAACGGGGGAAAACAGCGGCCTATACAACAGACCCACCCGGGAAGTTGGTAACCCCAAAACCAGATGAGGGCTTGAAGTGCAGAAAGGAAGCCCCACAAAGCGAAAAACAGAATAAGGGCGGCGAATGAATATGCTAGGGTTTTAACTATGCTAACACATATCTCGCTGTGGGTGCTCATGAAAGGTAAGGGGGTATGTGTGTTATCATTTAAGAAAGTGCACATGAAACCCAAAGTCTATGGCCGTTCTACACCTTTTGGAACACAATACTAATATAACATATCCTACCAACCAAGAGATACTGAATATATATAAGAAACAAATAAAGTCAGAAGATAGTAATCTAGTCCACCAGCTCATAAGCTGGATTACTTATTTGCGTTGAGTTTCAGTCGAGGTTGACTCTTCAGTAGGAGCCGGCTTGAGGTCTTTATGGTGCACCAATGTAACTTGTCCTTGCAGCTTGACTGCGAATGGGTATGCTTCCTCGATAGTATACGGTCCGTGGAAGGCCAGCTGCTTCCAGTTCTGTTTTTGGTAATTGCGTTTGTATACCTGTATTTGTAGACCCACAGCGTTGGGGCCCTTGTTGAGGATTGTCTTTTGTCGTCCAGTAATTGTAGTGCTGTCTGCAAAGAAAACACATAATCAGATATGACTTGGGGCAAGGCTCTCTGGCCAGGCTGTTGGAAAGGCAGAAAATATGGTAACCTTCCAGTGCACAACTGGAATGGGCTGGTTACAAGATCCTTAAATTGTAGGGTCCGATTCCGGACTGCATAGAGCGCTGCCGGCAAATATTTCAGCCAATTTTTGGACTCTAAAGGCATTAGTTTCTTTAAGGCCACTTTAATGAGGTCATTGGCCTTTTCGACCAGTCCATTAGCTTGTGGTCTATAAACAGTAACAAATTTTTGTTCAATGCCCAACAAGCCACATAGTTCTTTTAGGAGGTCGTTTCGGAAGTGACTTCCATTGTCTGAAATAATGGCTTCCGGTACACCTTGTCTACTTACAATTTCGGTACAAATTTTCTGAGCTGCGTCTTTCCCAGTTTCGGAGGCACATGGATAAGCTTCGATCCACTGTGAAAAAGGGCAAATACATACCAAGAGGTACCTTTTCCCTTGGTTTTCAAATATCATATCTGTGTAGTCAATGTGCCACTTCTTACATGGCCCTTCTGGAATGGGTATAACCCCTAGAGGGGTGGGAGTGCCTCTAGGATTCGTCTTAATGCAAGTTGGACATGACCGGAGTATTTCTTTCAAGATGGCATCTAATTTGGGGTGCCAAACTAACGTTTTGAGTCGGGCACTAAGGTATGAGAAAGGAGCATGTGTTTTCACATGGTAATCTTGGGCATACAGCCATAAAGAAGCTGTGGATATACATGTTCTCATATCTTGTGTTCTCCAGACGCCTTTTACCTGTTTACACCCAATTTCCTGCCATTGTTGTAATTCTTCTAACGTGGCTCCTTCGGCAAAGGAAGCTGCTAGCTCAGTAGAGCGGGCCCTTGTGCTTACATACAAAGGAGCGGAATGTGAATATGTGGTGGCTTCTTTAGCCAAAAGATCAACATGCTGATGTGAAAGGTCACTTGGACACACAAAGTCAGAGGCGTGAAGAAGTACAAGTTTTATTCACAGCATGCATGCTGGACCCCTGAGCTCCAAGCTGGCTCAGAAGTGCCGAAACCAGGAAGTTACAGAGATATTTATTCATTTTTCTGGCTATACAACTGAATTCTAGAAAAAGCTTTTCACGTGTTACTTTTCTTAACACTCATTGGTTCTAAGCTCACACTAGCAGGTCACTAGCAGGACACTTATCTAACTCTTGCAGGTAAATGTACAGAAGGGCAGGGTACATCATGGCTCAAACTCTTATCTATTCAGCTTACAATGTGGTAAGGTAGGGACATACATTTTAGGCAGATGCAGTCAATAGATTATACACTGTTTTCAGCTATGTAGACCAGAGCAATATTTTAAACAACAGTTAACCATTTCATGACCCTACATTCCCCCCTTTCAGGCTGGCGTACCTAAGGAGCCAAGCCTGACAAAATAAAGTTAGGGGTCAGGAAAGTCGGGGTCCCCAGTGGGTAAGGGACGATACTGGGAGAGGGCCAATGCAGCAGTGGAACGTTTGACAACAGAGTCCATAGTTCAGTGGAGCAGCTTTATGGCTATGGGGACCACACAGGGCAGGCAGCAAAGGAGCAGAGAAGACAGGGCAGCAACCAGCAAGATGATCTTCAATGCTGAACCAGAGGGCAACCAGGAGCTGAAGGTACCAGAGATCCAGTCTGCAGTAAGGTCACACCAAGTCTGGTCAGGAACATGAGCCAGTTTGGTGATACGATCCACATCGTTCTCAATCACTTTACTCAAGTTCAAGGCAGCAGTTGGAGATGTTGAATTTATCACAGGCACAGCAGCTAGTAAATAGTCCAAAGCTAGACGATTCTGATAAATAGCAGTGCGCATTTTAGCATTCGCTCTGCCAATGGTACTCAAAGCTCGGGAGGTCTCATTGGTTATCAGTTCAAGTACAGCTTATAGACAAATAATGCAGTTCAGCAAATAGATTGGGGTCCGATAGCCCCAGGTGTCATCCTCGGTCCACGTGGCAGGTCCATAAGCAGCAATGATCCGTTCTGCAGGCCAGTCATCACCCCATTCACCTATTTTAAGGGAATTGGTGGAAGTAGACCGCTTTTGGCGACCTCTGGTGTTGAATACAGGGGCTCCCAGGTGTTCACCATCGGCCAGCGGTAACAGGAAGAAGCTGGGACGGATCATGCAAAGCACACATGTACCAGTCCATTAAGCAGGCAACCAAGAGTAGGCAAACGGATCACAGAGCCAATATCAACTATCAGGAGCTGACCATAATTCATAGGAAGTTCCATTAAGCAGTGTCTGAAGGGCTGAAGACAGTGGGAAGCAACAATGGAGGTTCACAAGGCCCATCGTGAAGGTCGTGGATCTGACGTAAAAGTGAGGGTCTGTGAAGTCAGGTTTAACATGTCCAGCTGCATTGCCTCCCATAGCCACTGTTCTCCCATACCAGTCCCTCCTCATACAAAATAATTGCTAACATTAAGAGTCTGACCTATAGTTTCAGCAAACTATATAAACAGATTTCTAGTGATTACAGGATATTAGTATCTACTTTCATAATTTCATAAAACTGGGGAAACACCACAGAGTGATAGACAGGAGCACATGAGTGGGATACAATTCGGACATATACATCAGTACCTGGGTCTCACCTTTTACCATCAATATACAATGCCATGCAGTCTCTGGCCTTCTGGACTTGGACATTGGCATTCCAGTTATATGGGTCAGTGATAGTGAAAACCATGGGATTACAGTAGCCTGTAGTACACAAGGGGCCGGAGCTAGGACCTATAGTAAGGGAGGCAGACGGGGTATTCTTTCTCATAAAGGACAGGCTCCACCATTAGTGAAGGTTTCCTCATAGGGGCAGTTCTTAAAGGCATCAGGTTATACAGACATATATACTTAGCACATTTGGTATAATAACACTGTCAATCTAGGGAGCCACACAAAACTGAATTAGGGGTAGTACCATGACCTTGAGAAACATCAAATAGCACACATGTATCACAATACAAAGACACCGGGCGAGTGGGGTCTACAATAAGAGTCTAGTTGATAAGTGGACCCTCAACATTATAAATGCAGATTTCCGCCCACTTTTAAACTTCATCACCAGTAGGTTGGAAACAGAAAATACTCTCTGATGTTTGACACTTTCTGTACTTAACTCCTTCATGCAAACAAACATCAGGCAAAGGGGCTGCACTTGTTAAGTACAATAGGAAAGAAATACAGAAGAAAGAAGCATAAGTAAGGGCAACACAAATATCAGATATATATACTAACATAGGAAGCTCATTTTTCTTTCAGGCACAACTTAGAAAACTTCAAACAGTTATACTCAAGACACTTGCTAAAAGCAGTGGTGAACCACAGGCAGTCAATTAAACTCAAACACTTATAAAGAATTATATTCAGAACACCTGCTAAGTACAATGGTAAATATTCAGAACTTTTGAGGTCTTAGAAAGCTTCAGCTGAAGATCCGTGTTGTAGTGGAACCAAGTTTCATGTCCGGACACCTTGACAACTGTAAGAGAAGAAATTAGGACAGTAAAAGGACCTATCCACCTAGGTTTCAGGGGGTCTGACTTCCAAGTTTTAGCCATACTGTATTTACAGGGACATACCCATGGACTTGTGTAGCTATCGATAGTGGGGCCCTTTCCAGGACCCATTTGTGGAGCTCTTAAAGGGCTTTAGCTAAAGACTGGACCTGACTCTGGAGGATATCTGATCCCAGAGTAGCAAAGGAACCAGGATCTGGGTTCACAATGGGTGGTGGCCAGCCGGACATGAGCTTAAATGGGGCTTAGATGGGATGCATCTAATCTGAAAAAGAACAGAAGGCAGCAGGACAGGTCAGGACAGATTAGTTTCTTCAATTCATTTTGTGAGAAGGGTCTTAAGAGTTCTGTTCATTCTTTCGACCTGACCAGAGCTCTCAGGATAGTAAGCAGCATATAATTTCTATTCAATTTGGAGGGCCTGAGCAATTTGTTGGACAACATCGGCAATGAAAGCAGGGCCATTGTCACTGCCTATAAAAACAAGGAGATCAAGGCACGGAATTATTCAGGAGGTGTTTGGTTACGTCTCTGGCGCGTTCAGTGCAAGTAAGGAAGGCTTTGACCCATCTAGTCAGGGTGTCTGTGAAGACTAGGAAGTGACTGAGGGAACGGGAAATGGGCATGTGGGTAAAATCTACAGACAGAACCTGCATTGGATATGTTCCAATAGGTTGGTATCCAAGAGGTGGCAGTCATCTGATTGGGAATTTTATTCTAGAACCGACAACACACTGTCGGACCATATTCCGGACTAGCTGATCAAGGTGATTGATAAAGAAATGTCTCTTGAGAGTAAATTTTCATAGCGGGTTCTCCAGAGTGTGCCAAATCATGGCATCTTTTGACAATCGTGAGGGCCAGGTGTTGAGGAATGAATATGAGGGTACCCGCTGTGCTTGCGTTTGAAGTATCAGTGTGTGTGTCTGGATTGGCACTTGAATTGGTGCATTTTGTATCCACCCCCCTTTCAGGACAGACTGGCCCAAAATAATGCATGCCCAAGTCTGTTCCTGAGAAGCGTACTGGGGTGTAAGGGAATCCAGAAAAGGAATGATTGTATACAGAGGAGCCGAAAGAGGGGGCAGAGACTGGCAGCTCGGGCTGTGCGGTCGGCAAGGGCATTGCCACGAGAGACAAGGTCCGTCACGCGTCTGTAAGCATGGCAGTGCATAACAGAAACACGTGAGGGTAGTTGTACAACCTCAAGAAGGTCAAGAATGAGGGGAGCATGATGGATCAGGCGGCCGGAGGCTATAATGAAACCTTGATGTTTCCAGATGGCCCTATGGGAATGCAAGTTAAGGAAAGCATATTTGGAGTCAGTATATATATATTGCAAGACTGAGAGGCAGAGTGGCGCAGGGCAAAAGTGAGGGCATAAAGCTCAGCTTCTTGGGCAGAAGGGCCAGAAGGCAGGGGCCTGAGTCAGAAGTTTTTGGAGGCAGCGAAAAGACCGCTCCTGAAGTTGGGTCCAGACAAAAGGGGCTGAGTCAGCGCCTTTGGTGGAATCATACAGAGGACGAGCAATAGTAGAGAAATCAGGGATCCAGATGGGACAGTATCCTGCAATACTGAGAAAGGTGCTCAGAGCCTTGCAGTTATCAGGGACAGGGAGACTACAGACAGCCTGGACCTCGGTGTAGGAAGGGACCTGGTACCCTTGGAGATTTGAAAGCCAAGGTAGGTGACACGAGGAAGGCATACTTGAAATCAATGTAAATATGGCCACAGGAAAATTTAAAAGGCAGACCCACTATCTGAAAGACTCAGATAAATAATAATAATAACAGTTTATATACCGCAATACCGTGAAGAGCTATGTGGTTTACAAAAGATTAGAGAAGGTACAAAATAATTGAACTTAAGATGTGTACTAACACATAAGAATTGTTCTCAATCCCTATTCTATATCAGGTTCCTACCCCAAAGAGCTGACTTATAAAATTAAGCTAAATGCAGTTCTGGATCCACCCACTAAGCAGGGTAGTCTGACACAAGCGCTCTCTAAAGCAGCAGTCCCTTCACTATCAGCTGACTGGCAAAAATATTTACTTCAATACAAAAGCATTCCTAAAAATTACATTGTTATACCTAAACTTACATTTTTTATATACAGAAATACAAAACAAAGATTGGAATATACAGTAAAACTTTGGATTGCAAATAACTTGGTTTGCAAGTGTTCTATAAGACAAGCAATGATTAAATTTTAACTTGCTATACCAGCAACGTCTTGCAATACACGTACATACAGTATAGAAACATCACATTTTCACAACTGAGCCAATGGTTCCTCTCTATATGACGCTGCAGGAATGCAGTGACTGTTCCAAACGAGCAAGGGCTTGCAATACAAGTATGTATATTTTTGTACACTAGTGCCCTGGAATACAAGCATACTTCTGGAACAAATTATGCTCCCAAACCAAAGTTTTACTGTACTCACAAGTTTAAACATTGTTCATTTTTATTTTTTTTTTACAATCAACATGGGTCTCAGTAGAGACTTACTCCCCCTTCCTACAGAATTTCACAAAGGAGAGAGAGTTGCTTAAAGATCAAAGAGATCAAATTACAGATGTAGTCCTTTTCAGAACTTTTAAATTTAGACAAATAACTACTAAATTTGGACAAAGAACTTCTTTTTAGCATGGAATATAAGTTCCAGAAATCATATTTTTCGTTTATATGCATTTCTGAATATACATAAAAATTTTATAACATAACCAAAAACTTTAAATCTAAAACTACTTATCTGTTTCAGGAGAAACCGCATTTGAAGTGCTAAACACTTCATGGCCCTTATCACAAAAGGAGGAGGAGGGGTACTCCCCTCTCCTGCTTTAAACAACTGACAGTTTAAACTTCACTAATACATTTGGACAGACAGAACTCATAAAAAAACCCGGGATACTGCAGGACTTGGGAATCAGATGAAGGGAAGAATTTGGCAAGGTCTGAAGCAAGGGCAGTGCTGAATAGAGAGGGGCTAATTTTAAAGCCCTGGGGTAGACGGGTCCAGGTTACTTAGGAGGTTTGTCCAGTGGAAGGGTTTTCCCATTGGAATGCAAAAATTGGCTGACTGGAAGAGGAACTGACAGCAAACGAATGCATAAAAACCTGACGAGTTATGTCCTCTTCCAGGGAGCCAGAGGGGGGCCAGCCCACACCAAATATCGGCCATTCTAACTGGCACAGACAAATAAGGGTTGATTTGTTAAGTATAATCAAAGACAAATTCCTTTTTTAAAATTAGCTTACATATCAAGGGATCCCCACAGGTAGACAGACATCCCCCCATTGTGCAATGGAGGACAAAAACACTTCCCTGTATTCCTGGCCCCGCCCGTCTCCGGGCTAGGGAAACGCAGTACTAACAGGTCCACACTCGCTTCGTCCTCAAGGACGTCTCAGACACTCTCAAACACACAAAACACAACAGATTTCAGTTCAGTTACTCAACCAGAAAATAACAGTTCCTAGAATCCCTTTCCCACAACTTTTCAGCGACAGATCACGTGGCTTACTAGGCAGGAGACGAGAGACAGGATAGGGATGATCAATCCCCACTTACCAGATAGTGGCCACTCCAGGTACAGATACAGATACAGATACAGATTCTTGTACTTTAAACTGAGACTAGATAAGTCAGTTGAAGCGGTCCAACGTCCTGAGGTCTGCCAACCCCCCAAAAGGAAGGCAGCCGGCTAAGCAGACATATCAGCCGTAGGACCAGAAACAAGTGACCAATCGAGTAACCAGTGGTCAAGAGACCTTCAAGTCCCTGTTCGGAAGCCAAATGAAAGGTCACTTGGACACACAAAGTCAGAGGCGTGAAGAAGTACAAGTTTTATTCACAGCATGCATGCTGGACCCCTGAGCTCCAAGCTGGCTCAGAAGTGCCGAAACCAGGAAGTTACAGAGATATTTATTCATTTTTCTGGCTATACAACTGAATTCTAGAAAAAGCTTTTCACGTGTTACTTTTCTTAACACTCATTGGTTCTAAGCTCACACTAGCAGGTCACTAGCAGGACACTTATCTAACTCTTGCAGGTAAATGTACAGAAGGGCAGGGTACATCATGGCTCAAACTCTTATCTATTCAGCTTACAATGTGGTAAGGTAGGGACATACATTTTAGGCAGATGCAGTCAATAGATTATACACTGTTTTCAGCTATGTAGACCAGAGCAATATTTTAAACAACAGTTAACCATTTCATGACCCTACAGATGTGCCTTTTGAGGGAAGGACCTATCTGTGTTGTCGTGGGCTTTTATTTTAACAATTGCTGCAGGGGTGTGCCTATTCTGTATGGCTGTCATAAGACGCTCCAGAAGAGCGATGTGTTGTAGTGGTTTACCCGTGCTAGCAATGAACCCTCTAACCTGCCATTTGTCATGATTTTCTGTAATACATTTAATAGCGTAGATAGAGTCAGAATAGATTGTCAGATTTTGGTCGGGATAAGTTTCAAGGGCGTGTAATAGAACCGCCAGCTCTGCTGCTTGTGCTGTAAGGGATGTGGGCATGATGCTCCAACTGCTTTCCCAAATTTGATCTTTAATATTGTAAACAAACCAGGCAAAAGCCGTGCCTGCGCTTGTTTGTGAACCATCAACAAAAATGTGAAAATCATCTTTGTATGGTTTGACGACTGGGTTAGTAGGCAGTTCTTGGGGGCAGTCATGTAATGCCGTGGCTTCGGGACCAAAGAAAGCAAGGAATGGCTGCACTTTATCCTTCAGGACATTATCCTTAGAGATGGGGTGAATATCAATATTCCCTGTGAGGAGAACCGCTAGGTAAGTAGCCAGTGTCCGTGTAGTGAAAGTAATGGTGGGAAGGGATAGAATTTTTGACAGTGCATGAGTAGAATGTAAAGTAATGCAGGCGTATGGTAAAAACTGGTAAATTTTGAGAACGGCGCTAACGGCTGCGACTACCCCCTGTTCACAGTGGTTGAAGCATGCTTCAACCGGTGTGAAAGAGCCTGACAGGTAACAAATGGTGTGATTGTCTTGACAGGCCACAGCAGCCCACCCCTCTGGGTGGTTAATAACATACAACTCGACCGGGAGCGTTTGGAGGGGTAACATGAACTGGGGGGCTAATTTGAGATCAGCTTGTAGGGATTTGATAATATCAACATGGACCACAGAATTCAGACTGAAGCTTAATTCAGATAAAACTAAATTCTTTATAGCCTCGCCACACCCACCTGTCACTACAACACCACTACGCATTAACAATCTCAACTACCCTATTCAACCTACAATGAAGGTCCTGGGGGTAATACTGGACCAAGGTCTAACCATGAAAGACAATGTGGACTCCCTAGTCAGAAAGGGTTTTTTTACTCTCTGGAAACTTAGGTCCATTAGAGCATACTTCGACACTTCAGAATTCTGGTACAATCCCTAATACTAAGCCACCTTGATTATTTTAACATTGCCCATCTGGCAATCTCCCGGAAGCAAATGCAGAGACTACAACTGATACAAAATGCAGCAGTCAGGTTGATCTTCGGGTTGAAGAAGTCCGATCACATAACCCCTTCCTACCGACTCCTGAACTGGCTGCCAATGGAGGCACGTGCGAAGTTCAAGCTGGGATGTCTCTGCTTCAAGGTACTATCTGGTCTAGCCCCTAAATATATAACTGACCTCTTCTCCTTCTCAACCAATAGACATAAGAGAAGAACACACCTGAAGTTCGTTTCCCCACCAGCTAGAGGATGCAAATTTAAAAGACATCATCAACAACTTCTATCGTATCAAGAAGCCTTATGGGGCAAAGACCTGGAAAAACTAATTTCACACACAAACAACTATGGTGAATTTAGGAAACACCTAAAAACATACCTGTTCTTGAAATACCTAGGTAACGAATCTGAACAATAGACCCCAACACAATCCCACCCCCAAATCTGATCTTGTAAACTGTTAACCACTAATCTCTAACTATGAATGTTCCATTCAATTTGTAAAATCTTTCTAATTTATTGTAAACCGCATTGAACTTCACGGTCCTGCGGTATATAAACTGTTGTTATTATTTTTATTATTAACATCCGAGGGGGCGAGATGAATGACATGTTTCCCCTCTGGATTCCCTTTTAAATGTGCACGAAGGGACAGAACACGGGTGCTTAAGCAGGGAATATACTCCCGGCAGTAGTTAAGTAGTCCCAGTAGGGCACGGAGATCATGTACAGTGTGGGGGATGGAAAGTGTATCGATTTCGTTGAGTAGAGTATGGCAGAGAAATTTGCTGTCAGCACGTATGGTGTGGCCCAAAAAGGTGACTTCCTGTTGACAATATTGTAATTTGTCAGAGTTAATGGCGTACCCTTTTGAAAGTAGATAATACAGGAGATCATCAGTGAGCCGTTGGCAAAGAGGTTCAGTGTCCGCGGACAAGAGAAGATCGTCCACATAAGCAAAAAGGAAGGCTTGGGAATCAGGGGGCAAAGTGTCGTGGAACCCCTGTAGGTCATGGGCGATGACACGAGAAAAGATACCAGGACTTTCATGGAGGCCCTGGGGAAGGCGCTGCCACATGTAACGGTCAGTGCCTACTGTGAATGCAGTAAGAGGCCAAGAATCAGGATGTAAGAGGATAGAGTAAAAAGCATTCTTGAGGTCAATGACAGAGAACCAAGCATGTAGGGTGGAAGAGGTAAGTAAGGTGACAGGATTAGGGACTACCGGGAATTCTTGTTGTAAGAGGCGATTTAAACCACGCAGATCGTGTACCAGGCGCCAGGATTTGCCATCCGCCTTGCGAATGGGAAAAAGGGGAGTGTTCCAGGGGGATTCAGTGGGCTCGATGATATCATTGTCCAAGAATTCCTGAATTAAAGCCCGGATACCTTGTAAAGCATCCGGCTTTAAGGGGTATTGAGGAATAGTAGGACCGGTGGTAGGGTCTTTAAGGATAAGCTTGACACCAGATACACTTGTAAAGCAACCATATCGGGTAGCAGGATCAAATGTGGGTGCAGAGTGATGAAAACCTACGAAGGTGATGATGGCCTTGATTTTTGAAAGCACATCACGGCCCAGGAGGTTTACAGAACAGGAGGAAACATACAGAATATCAGACAGTACAACTTGGCCATCAATGATCAATAACACATCGGGAATGATGTGATGCTGCTGGGCTGCCCCCTCAATACCAATTGTTGGGACAGTCCGGGTGGAAACAGGATAGTGGGGAGGAATGAAGTTTATGGAGGTTAATGTGGCACCGGTGTCAACAATAAAGGGGATGTTGGTTTGGTCACCGATTTGTACCAGCTTGATAGGCTCAGTGTGGCTGAAAACAGAAATGTGAACATAGTGGGCTAGTCATAGGGAGTCAGGTGAGGGTTCGGGAACAAAACGCTAGGTGGGGTTTTGCCATGGTTGCGGGGGAGCATAAGGGTAGGGAAAAGAGAAAGGGTGAGGAGAGGCGGAATTAGAAGCAGTAGTAGGGGGAGTAGGCTGACCTCGGCCACGGGCCCCCCCCTGGCGCCCCGTGTGAAGGAGTTATGCCAACACTCAGAAGAGATAAGGCCATGTTTATTGCATGTCCAACACTGGACCTGGGATCGATCTCGAGGTTGAGGGAAACCGTTACGCCCTACGCCGCGCATACCCCGAGGGGCAGAAATGGGAGCAGGCTGGGGCTGCCAGGGGGAAATAGGCTGAGCCCATTGAATGTGAGCAAGCTGAACGGCCTCTTGCTGAGCAAGGCGGACAGCCTGCTTCATCTGAGAGACTGCATCAGATGCCGTTGGGGTAGAAGGCTGTGAAGGTGCAGGTGTGGGCGCAGGTTGAGACTGGGACTGAATCTGGGAAGTTAAAGCCTTTTTTTGTAATTGGAGTAATTCTTTCTGCTCTTTGGTTTCTGCATCGGCTAAAAGTTGGGAGTAATGAATAATATGTGTAATGATTTCAGACCAGGGCTTACCGGCCATACCCACAACACCGTCCAGTTTGGTTTGTATGGCCTTAGGCATAGTGCCACGCAACGTTTGAAAGGCTAGGCCTTTAATCTTTTCCTTGGAACAAGGATCCCCAATTTGTAGTCCCCATTTGTCCCCAAAATCCCGAATGAAAGAATATATGTCAGAGCCAACCCTATACTGCATTGAGGTAAGCTGAGACATATCCTTCTCATCGGGATAATGAGCGCGAAGGGCTTTCCAGACAGAGGACCTATAATTATTAAAACGGTCCCCGTCAAAATTTTTAACATCAATGGTATAATTGGCACTGCCTGCATCTGCAAAAATATCTGTAGTCACCTTGCCAACACATTCAACTAACAGGGAGCGGACGTCCCCCAAGGCAAGTTCCCATTGGGAGGTAATTTGCTCAAATTTAGAAATCCACGGGGACGCACCCGCCAACAGAGGAGGAAGTTGGGCTTTGATAGAAAGTTTATCGGCAAAGCTCCAAGCATCATATTCAGTTTTAGTGGAGCCTGCATTTGTTTGTTTAGTAATGAGGGGGGCCTGCAGAGTTGGGGTAGGAGAAGTAGCAGGAGTGGAATTGGCAGGAACGGAATTTGTAGTAATGGGTAACAAGTGCAGCCATGGAGTGACGTTGGTAGGGGATTCAGCTGGTTGGCCATAAAATTTCCGCTCATATTTTTCCCAGATTTTGAGACCATCTTTCATGTATTGTAAATCCCAACCTGAATCCGGGAAGCCCTGGCGAATGCATAAACGGGCTGTATTCATATGTTTTGTTTCAAAGGAGCCCTCTCGGGGAAAGGGGTTAAGTTGGGGGGCACAGGACTCGGTCCAACCAGCAAGATTGTCAAGCCACGGGTGGACATAATAAGTAGAGTGCTCCTGCTGAGCGATTATCTGTTTTGGGGTAAGGCAAGATTTGCAGTATGTTCCTGCTGGGTCAAAAGTCAATGGTCCGAGGGGGACGGGAGGAACATATTCAGAAAACATTAGCGGTCGGAGGGGGGCTGGAAAAGGTCATGAGCGCCCAGTGGAAAGGCTAATATGTGGGGGAAGATGAATACAGGTTCCATAGGTAGTACAGTCTTGGGGGTTTGGGCAGGAGGGAAGGCCTAAACACACCCGGCAATACTGATACTGACAGTTGGAAGCCTTATGACGCTGGGCGTAGCTGACGTGAAAAGCTCGGCCACCGCAGCCAGCATTAAGGGCACAGTCAACAGGGGCTGGACAGGATGTAAGCTTCCAGTCGGGAGTAAAGGGAGTTGTAGGACGATGAGTGGAAGAAGGTGGAGTAAGAGATGGTACAGAAGGAGAGTGGAGGGGGTGTGGAGTGAGGGTAGGAGGTTGAGGAGTAGAATGGAGGGCGAGGCGTGCTGGGGAGTGGCTGACATACTGTCAGACATGGATGGTGAGGCTTGGGGGGTCAGGATGGTGGTAGGGACAGAATGCCCGGTAGGAAGAGATTTTCAGAAGCTTCTGTCGGATCGGTATAGCATGCATTTTTAATGGGCTGTGTGCATAAGCGAGTAAGAACAGGGGTGCCTGGGAGGATCAGGGATGCCTGGGGTGTAGCCACAGCACCGTGAACCTCGGGTGTGGCTGCGGGGGCATGAAGGTCTATGGTAGGTGTTTGGGAAGGGGGCGATGTTCCTATGGAGCGCTCCCGCCGAGTTTTGCTGGCCTGTAAAGGGTCGCTAGACCGAAGGGTATTGTATATCAAGGGGGGGGGCTCCTTAGGAGCCCCCTTGAGGGACTTCGCGGGCTGGCAGAGTTTCAGCAGGTGGACCCGGAGGTGTAATGACAGTCGTAGGGAGTACAGGAGTTTCAGCAGGTGGAGCCGGAGGTGTAATGACGGTCGCAGGGGGTAAGGGATTTGTGCGGACGGTGACATCTATCGTAGGCTGCTTATAGATGGAGGGCCAAGGACGGACAAGGCCGTCCGAAACATTCTTATGGGCTGCATTGATAGTACAGGCACCAAAGGCTGTACAATCTTGTGGATCGGGACAAGAGGGCAAACGGCGACAGACACAACAACCGAGTTGTTCGTATTGGCAACTGAGATCTTCATGTCTCTGAGCAAAGCTAACATGATCTGTAAGGCCATGACATTCTTTATAAAGGCAATCAGTGGGGTTAGGGCAACTGGATGGTGGGGAAGATAAGCGAGCTGATTCTTGGGCGAAAGCACTTTGATTTTGAATCCTTTTTTCCTGAAGAATACGATTGGTACAGGAGTCTAGATCAATTTTAAACCTGGCTAATTCCTCGTCTTGCCAGTGTACCTGTGTATGTTTGAGTTGTGGTTCGAAGGAACCGGGATTAGAAGACGTGACGGGTAATGATGAGGTGTCAGAGGGAAATAGTGTATCAGGGGGTATAGGGGACAGATCGACAAAGCCATTTATCTGATAAGAGGGTGCAGTACTGGTGGCAAGGGGAGCAGATATTTTTGCCTGACAGAGTTTTGTAGTTTCTGGGGGTACTTAAGGGGCCTGATCATATCCGCAGGCCGGGGGTTGCAGAGAAGGATATATACCGGATGATGGTGCGGCCGGACTAGGAGTGGTAGGGACATGAGTATATGGGGGTGGATAGGCACCCTTATTGGGACCAAGCTCAGGCGGCATTGGATCTGGGGCTGAGGGGTTGATATTAGCCATAGATGGTGTACCCCTAAGGGGTGGGTCCACACATTGTGCTCGCCACAGTTTCCACATTTCTAAGTGTTTATCTCGTGATTTTCCTTTTTTGTCATTAAGGATAATGGTACGGAGGGAAAGCAAATCATTGTAAAAGAGTGATCCCTCTGGGGGCCATGTCCATTCGGTAGAATTTGGGGGGTGGTTCTTGGAAGTATGTTTAACCCATTTATCATGGAAATGGTGAAGCAGTTTATGTAATTCTGGATGTGTTACACTTTTTAGGAGAGCTAAGAGGAGCATAGTACCTCAACTTATTTCAGCAATCATATATTTGAAAAAAAACATATATTTACCTTGAAGCGAAGTACTCTTCTGAAATGAACCTAAGAAGAATAGTATGGAAGAATGGAAGGCCGGGCGTTGGCCGAGTAGAGGAAAGAATTCAACCAGCAATCGAATCAGAGTCTGCACCAAAAAGAAAAATTAAAGGAGAGTAAACAAGAAGGTATATAAAAGGGAAGTGTTAGTGGGTGACAATACGGCTGCGTTGAACTATATCTATGTTTTCCTAGTCACTCTTCTTGGTTCTATTCTGGCTGCGCTACCCGCCAGTTATTTTGTTATGCCGACTTCGTTTATATATGCTGACTACGCTTCCCGCCAGCCCTGAATATATCCTGACTCCTGAACTATATCCTGACTACGTTTCCCGCCAGTCGTGAACTTATTCCTTATTCCTGAACTTTATCCTGACTACGTTTCCCGCCAGTCTGTGCAGGACCAGTAGGATAACTGAGGATGGGAGCTCGGTCCCGGGCAAATCAACGTAGAATCCTGCTCCAGGGTCCGGGATCGTCTAAAGTTGACGCCACTGGGCCTATGAGAGGAAAGACAAACAGGATTAGTAAGGAAGGAGAAACCGGTGTTTAGGGCCGACCATATTCCATTGCTGGTTTTTAAGCTAGAAAGGAAAGAAACGGTATGAAAGGGCGAGTAAGATACGAAGGACAAGCCAGCAAATCTGCAAGAAAATAATGAAGTTTAGGTACAGACAATGCATAAGTAAAACATAAAACCCAGAAGCGAACTTTTGGCCAAAAGTAATGGAGAGGCAATCTGACAAGCAGAGTATAGACCTGCAATCCAGTGAGGTCGCTTAAGGCGCGTGTCTCTATCCCCTCTACCCAGTCGAGGGTCACCACTGAAGTAGACCGCTGTCTAGGCCTACCTCAAAGGAGACCTCACACGCTATATACTGATTTCAATAAGTATGTATTTATTTAGCCAGTCAATAACAGCTTACAGAAATAAAGCATTCAGCATATAGAGTAACAGAAGGTGATCTTCAGGCCTGAGGATCCTCTGATGTCTGTTCTCCTTACTTCCTCCTAAAGGCCTGATTTTATACATTTCTTGGTGGCCAACACCACGTTGGCCTAAATCACATGATACATCTTTATTGGCTATTTTCCTATGCATCACTACCTAACTAGATTCATTTATTGGCTTCTTTATTTGCGTCATGTTATACATTTGCTCTGTTTACCGTAAGACCTAACCTTTTCCCGTAAATGCCCCTTCCCTATACCATATAAGCAATTCCGAGCATCAAACCCCCCCCCCCTGCTGTGGTGTCCTAACACATTTCTGGCATATGTTATTAGATGATAATTCTTGATAATTCTATCTTCTGACCATGGGCTGTGTTCATCTTTGCATGATATCCGGTTGGGTGCGGCCCTGGTGCCAAACCTCAGCATTAGGACCTGTTGTTTCTCTCAAGTTTCACTGACACAGTAGCTAACTTAAAACCAGGGTATTTCCCCATCCTTGTATGCCTTCTGGTAAATGGTGTGAAATATCTTTTCACAGTTAATCTACTGTTTTTATCAGCTGCAGAAATAGATACCAGTTGCAGAGAGAGGGAGGGGGGGGTGTTTCTGTGAGCTCTGGTTTCTTCTTATCCTACTTCACCTGTTTTATACCAGGACTTACAAGGATTTTTCATACCAGAGCTTTCCATGATCCTTCTTCTTTCCATCTTCCTCCTCCTCTCAATCCCCTTCAATCTGTCCTTCTGTTCCTCTTCACCACCATATCCAACATTTCTCCCTTTTGTCCTTCTCTCCCCCCCTATGCACCTCTATCTCTCTCCTCTCTCTCTGCCCAATTTTCCTCTTTTTTCCTCTCCCCATGTGCACCATGTCTTTCCTTCTCATTCCATACCTATATCCAACAATTCCCTCACCCACCGGCAGAATATCTCTTTTCCTCCCTTCTTAACCCCCAGCCAGTGCAGCATCTGTCCTTCCCACCCTCCTACCCCTGTACAGCATCTGTCCTCCCCCCCACATCCCCCTTTCCCATGCAGCATCTGTCCTTCCCACCTACCAGCTCCCCGCTACTGTATTTAAAATCTTTGGGCAGCCGTAGGCACAACGAAGCCAGCCTTCCACCATGTACCTGTCCTGGAAGGCAGGCAGACGCGGGAAGCTGGTTTTCTTGTACTGCTGGCTGTCCAAAATTTTTAAAATACAGCGGCAGGGAGCTGGTAGGTGGGGGAATCGGGGTCTGGGGTTGGGTTGGCTTTGATGGAGCTGGGCAGGCAGGAAGGATGGATCCCCTGGCGGCGGAGGCAGGCAATATCTGTGGCAGCATGTACCCCCAACAAGCAGCCAATGTACCATGTGTTGAAAAAATACTGCTCATCTCGTGCCGATAACTTTTAGAGATGATACAGAAAAAAGATTTTGGTCAGATGACCGCAGGGTTCTGGATGGAATGTATAGAATCAGTAACCTGTCTAGGAATGTAGGAAGATTAGCTTGGTGGATTTTAAATTACAGTAGTGCAATTTTATAAGAGATATGATGGGGTATTGGCAGCCAGTGAGCATTTTTTTAGAAGTGGTGTTACATGGTCATACTTTTTTGGGTGATTCTGTCTACGGATGTGAGTTTCAAAGGCTGGGGGCAGCGTGTATGGCCAATGGGTTCTCTCAGAGTGCAAGTGGTCCATCAATCATTTAGAGCTGAGAGCAATTTGGCTGGCTCTCCTCAACTTTGAAAATCATCTCCATCATTGATCAGTCCGTGTATTCTCAGTCAATGCTATAGCAGAGGCTTATGTCAATTAGCAAGGGTACACAAGGAGTCCTTTCCTGAGCGTGGAGCTCAGCTCCTCTTCTGGTGGGCAGAGCGACACCTAGTGGCTCTGTTAGTGGCACATATAGCAGGAGTGGACAATATTCAAGCGGATTTTCTCAGTCGTCAGACTTTGGACCCAGAAGAGTGGGCTCTTCTGAAAGAGCATTCGATTGCATAGTAGATCAGTGGGGGCATCACACATTTGATCTCATGGCAACTGTGGCCAACAAGAAAGCAGTCACCATCTTGAGGCCAGAAGCAAAAGCCTGGACGCTCTGGTTCAGCTCTGGCCATGGGAAGGTCTCCTATATGTCTTCCCTCCGTGGCCCATGATATAATGTCTATTGAGCACAAGCGGGATAGTACGCCTTAGGAAACCAGATGGGAACTATGTAGAAGCAGACTCAGAAAAAGCTGAATTGTTAAATGAATACTTCTGTTTGGTCTTCACCCGTGAGGCGCTGGGTTCCGGCCCTCAGCTGCAGAAAAAAGAAGGCTCAGGAGACCCGTTTAGTAATTTCAAGTTTACAACAAGCAGTGTCTACTGTGAGCTGTCTAGACTCAAGGTTAACAAAGCAATGGGGCCAGACAATCTACACCCCAGGGTGCTCAGGGAGTTAAGGGATGTCCTGGCGGAACCACTATCCGCACTCTTCAATCTCTCCCTTAGTACAGGTAGAGTCCCGTTGGACTGGAAAACGGCTAACGTCATTCCACTCCACAAAAACGGTTGCAGGACAGAGGCTGAGAACTACAGACCAGTGAGTCTCACATCTATAGTGAGCAAACTAATGGAAACCCTAATCAAACAACAATTAGACAAGATCCTGGATGAGGAGAATCTACGGGATCCCCGTCAACATGGATTTACCAAGAGGAAATCCTGCCAATCCAACTTGATCAGCTTCTTTGACTGGGTGACGGGGAAGCTCGATGTTGGAGAGTCCTTGGACATTGTATACTTGGACTTCAGCAAAGCATTTGATAGTGTCCCACACCGCAGGTTGTTGTGCAAAATGAGTTCTATAGGATTAGGTGACACTTTGACAAAATGGGTTGGGGACTGGCTTGGTGGTAGGCTTCAGAGGGTGATGGTGAACGGCACCCCCTCCGTAACGACGGCAGTGATCAGCGGAGTGCCACAGGGCTCGGTCTTAGGCCCGATCCTTTTCAATATCTTTATAAGGGACTTGGCTGTGTGGCTTCGCACATAAATAACATTATTCGCCGATGACGCCAAACTATGTAATATAACAAGCAAGAGCACAACGAACAATATGAAACACGACCTACTCCTATTGGAGCAATGGTCAAGGACCTGGCAACTGAGTTTCAATGCCAAGAAATGCAAAGTCATACACCTCGGCAGTCAAAATCCATGCGAGACTTACACCCTAAATGGCGAGATCCTAGCAAGGACTGTTGCAGAACGGGACTTAGGGGTGATCATCAGTGAAGACATGAAGACTGCCAATCAAGTGGAGCGGGCTTCATCTAAGGCTAGGCAGATCATAGGATGTATACGTAGGAGTTTCGTCAGCCGTAGGCCTGAAGTCATTATGCCGTTGTATAGATCCATGGTGAGGCCCCATCTGGAATATTGCGTGCAATTTTGGAGGCCTCATTACCGCAAGGATGTACTGAGGCTTGAGTCAGTCCAGCGAATGGCCACCCAGATGGTCTCGGGACTCAAGGATCTCCCGTACGAGGAACGGCTGGATAAATTGCGGCTATACTCACTCGAGGAACGCAGAGAGAGGGGAGATATGATCGAGACGTTCAAATACCTCACGGGCCGTATCGAGGTAGAAGAGGATATCTTCTTTTTCAAAGGTCCGACGGCGACAAGAGGACATCCATGGAAAATCAGGGGGGGGAAGTTGCATGGCGACACCAGGAAATACTTTTTCACTGAAAGAGTGGTTGATCGCTGGAATAGACTTCCACTTCAGGTGATCGAGGCAAGCAGCGTGCCTGATTTCAAGAAGAAATGGGATCGTCACGTGGGATCTCTGCACAGAGTTAAATGGGGGAGGGTCATTGTGGTGGGCAGACTAGACGGGCCGCGGCCCTTATCTGCCGTCTTTTTCTATGTTTCTATGAGACAGATAGCAGCTCACGGAAGTCCGGTGATCCTGGTCACACTCGATTGGCCGAGGTGGCTCTGGTATGCCAACTTGGTTCGGCTCTAGCAGGATCAGGGGCTCTGGCTACCTTGTCATTCTTGCCTCCCCACGCAGGGTCTGATTGCGATGCAGGATCTGGACTCCTTTGGTCTTATGGCATGGTTCCTGAGCATGCAGCCTTGACTAGCTGGGGATATTTTTCGGCTGTGATTGCCACGTTGCTTCACAGCAAAAGGAAGTCCACAGTGATGGCCTAGCAAAGGCTTGAAGATCTTATCAGGCCTGGTTTACCCGTCTGTTCAATTGATTCCTCATGTCCTAGGCTTTCTGCAGGATGGTCTGAAGAAGGGCCTAGCACTAGCTTCGCTCTGGGTGTAGATTGCCGGTCTGTCATATATGGGTCTTTCTCTGAGGGGCTCATTGGCAGCTCATCCAGGCGTAGCCCATTTTCTATGGGGCTCTTTGTGACTTAGGCCTCCGTTGCTCCTTCCCTGTCTGACTTGGAATCTTAGCCTGGTTCTCTGTTCTCTGGCTTGCCTGCCTTATAAGCCTATGGAGCAGATGTCCCTTATGGATCTCACAATCAAGACAGTCTTCCTGGTGGCTATTACCTCAGCCTGTAGGGTGTCAGAGCTTTATGCTCTCTCCTGCCAGGATCCTTTTCTGCATATTAAGGATTCCGGTATGATGCTGTGCACTGTTCCTTCTTTTCTTCCAAAAGTGGTTTCCACTTTCCATGTCAATCAAGAAGTCCAATTTCCTGAGTTTGCTTCCTCTGGTTCGAGGGAGCAGGACCAAGTGTTATGGACCTTGGATGTGCGCAGGATCTTGTTGCGGTACCTGAAGGTCACCAACAAATTTTTCCCCTCTGTTCACCTGATTTTTCTGGCAGGTCCTGTCCGCAAAGATAGACCAGCTTCTAAGGCCACCATTTCCAGGTGGCTCTGTATGGCCATTTCCACAGCTCATGTGGCAGCTGGAAAGAAGCCCCCCCTCACGGTGCGAGCTCATTCTACCAGAGGCGTTTCGTCCTTGTGGGCAGAGCCGTTGGATGTTTCTCTGTATGAGATTTGCAGGGCTGCTACCTGGTCCTCTGCATACATTCACCAAGTTTTACAGGATTGATGTAGCAGCCAAGCAGGATTCTGCTTTTGGTGCCTCTGTTTTGACAGCGGGCTCATCAGTCCCACCCTGATTTTTCAGGACTGCTCCATTACATCCCATTGGTCCCGGAATAAAGTGGGATTGTACAAAAATGAAAAATTAGGGTCTTACCTTTGCTAATCTTTTTTCTTGTAAATTGACACTTTATTCTGAGAACTCGACCTATACCTTGCTAATTAGCCATTTGTCTGCATTTCCAAGTACAGATAGACTGGGTTTATGTTTTCTGGCCAGTCTTTATAAGAATGCCATCAGAATGGGTTTAGTACTTAGTTTGGGGGGGGCGGTCAGGCACCCCCTTCTTACAGTGCAGGCTGTCTCCTTATAACACTGTTTTGTCATTCAAGTTTCTAATGTTTCATGACCTGTTCTCTCATTTTTCATTGTTGCTGTTTTGGATTTGTTGATATGTGCAGAATTCACATACTTGCCAGGGAGTTTCCCCATTCCCCTCTCTTTCTCTCTTGCTATTATCCTCAACAGATGTTCCTGGCTTTAAGACTAACTGATGCTTACAGGGACAGTGATGAGGTAAGAGAGGTTGAAGTTTGTCTCTGAAGCTTGAGGCTTCCTACAAAGTCCTGGCGGGTAGATGGAAATAACCCACTGGTTCCAGAATAAAGTATGGATTTACAAGAAAGAAGATTAGCAAAGGTAAGAACCTAATCTTTCGAAATATATATAATATAAATAAATAAAAATGTGTGTGTATGAGGGGGTGCTGAAAAGTTCTCAGCCCAATCAACTTCCTAAATTCTGAGCATTATTTTGCCACTGTAGCTGAAAAGAGTGTTATTTTATTTTGCAAATTGCCAGTTTGCAGAATTGTAATGCTAAGTTTTGCTTTTGTTTAAGATCATTGATTGAACCATGTTAACGAAAAGTGTGCAATTTTTTCAAGTGTGGAACTCTGAACCATCATTAAGTTCCTATTCCTGCAGAGGAAAACTCCAAAGAAAATCCATGAATGTATGATGCCCATCTTACTCCACAGTGAAGAAGTGGTGTGCAGACTTTCAGCGTTGAGATTTAGAGACCGAAGATGCAGCAAGGTCAGGGAGGCCTCAAATGGTGTCAATTCCTGAAATAGTTGATCATATCCATGATATGATTTTGGCAGATCTGCAAATATCAGCTAAAACAATTGCTGAAACACTACAGATATCCAGGGAATGTGTTGGGTATATAATTCATGAGCAGCTGGGTATGCAGAACTGTCAGCCAAGTGGGTGCCCAAATGTTTGAAAGCTGAAGAGAAATGACGTTAAATGGACCTCAGCAGCATATATGAATCAAGCAACTTCCATGGGATATATGTATTGCGTTCCTCCCAAAAAGGAGGGGTTTTGGCTATTATGTATTCTTCTATGCTAAAACTTTCACAGTTTGTTGAATCGGTCCATCCTTTGTTAGAAACTTTACAATTTAAATTAAATACAATGCCACCCTCTGATTTTCAGCTTTTCTATAATCCCCCACTCTTATCGGCTGCCTCATTACAACTTCTTCAGGTTTGCATTACAGATTTTTGACTTCAATCATCTGATCATATAATCCTTGGAGATTTTAGCATTCACTATGAAGATAACACAACTGGTGACAAAAGATTTCAGTACATTTATAATTGATCTTGACATCGTACAGCATATTGTTAAGCCAACACACAGTGGAAGACATACTCTTCATCTTATTTTTGATTCTATCTCAACTTCTCATTCATTATTTATTATTTCTGTTCTTCCAGTCCTTTGGAGTGATCATGTTCTGATTTTGTTTACAATTCAAGGTTCTATAACGTCTTTGACATCTCAATATTGTCAGTCCACTTTGTTAGCGATTTTTCCAAGCTAAATACAACATCATTAATAAAATCATCAAATCTTAAACTTGAGGAATTTAATTCAAAATCTTTAACAGATCAATCCATTTTATGGTGCTTTGAGTTTAAAAAAAAAAAAGGCGATATACATCTTTGCACCTGAACAAAAGCATATCTCATATAACTATACGAAATTTGTTCAACCATGGTATACTAAAGAATTACTGGCACAGAAAAGGTTAGTGGGGAAAGAGGAATATAGATGGAATAGAAACCCTTCTAACCAACAGTCATTGAAATTTAAAACTCTTTCTAAAGCATACAATCTCTTTTAAATGCAAAAAATAGTATTATTCAAAAAAGATTACAAACGCCCCAAATACAGCATGTTTATATAAAACTTTAAAAACACTTACTAAATTTCATTTATCAAAATTATATACAGAGATAATACTGACTACTCGAGTTATCAACATTTTTTATCTATAAGAAAACTACATTATCCCGGGACAAGCAGGCAGGTATTCTCACTAGTGGGTTATTCCATGTCAAGTGATTAAGGGCTCCCTGCATGACCATCACGGATTTTGATAAAACTTTATGCACAAAGTCCCACATGTATCAAACGAACTTTGGTAAAGTTTTAGTTTCGCCTGTGGAATATTCGTGGAGATATAGCCATTTGTTTGACCCCATACTTCAATGACATACAATTTTTGGAGCTTTATTCAGTGCTACCAATAATAATTTTTGTCGAGCACTGAGTGAATGGCAGAATTACAGTAAACTTGGCCGAAAAAATTAGTGCTCCAAAAAAAGTCAAAGTTTGACATTACTTAGCTCCCACAATAATTGAGTAATAAATGCGAAATTTGGCGCATAATGTCTCAGTAATTAGTTTACAAATTAAGTGTAAAGTTGCTAATTTGTGTAAAAAGGCCAAAAATAGGGTATTTTCAGCCTGCTTTTACAGAAAAATACCTTTCAGAAACTCTTTCAAATCAGTCTCATTAGAAAGAGCATATTTCAAACCCCCTAGAAAAGTGGGCTTCATTTTTCAACGCAGGTTAACAATGCCCGAAAAAGGGGGACAAAGTTGGGAGATGTCACCATGGCAACGGCCTACGTTTCAACTTACAATTATGTCACTTTTCACACTGTTTTTCCCTGTTTAATTTTACTCAAGCTTTGGGTACAATTATAGTGTTCTTAATTAATGATTATTCCTAACTAGAAATTGAGGTGATAATTTTGTTGCATGCAGATCACAAATTACAACTTGTTTTCTTTTTCAGATCCACATTATTATTAATTCAGTTTAAAATGGATGCCAACGAATCGACTAATAATAATCCTTTTCTGCCAGACTGTGCCATTGGGCAAAAATTGTTGTCAAAGTGTCATGACGGCACATTTTATTCTAAAAAATGTGGGCTCATTTTTTTACATAATTTGTCAACCGATGAAAAATTGCTTATCACTCGGCGCTCTGAAGTTGAAATGATGGATAAAGACCAATCTGCCTCCACCACAAAGCAAAGTATCTCGACAAATACGAATTAAAGCAAACATCGTGTTGTAATCCATTTGAAAAGAAAAATCACATTGTTCAAAGTGGATTGTTAAAAGTCGATCTTGCCATGTCTAATGATTTTAGAAAAGTGGCAAAAATAAATATTAAGCCAGGTCAGAAACTTTGCAGTAGGTGCAAAGCCCAATACGTTTCAATGAGTGAAGCTACTGCAGCATCTTCATCTTCAGACGATTTTGATATCAACATCTCCGATGCAGTTGATCAAAGCTTGACTGCTTTAGGAACCTCTCCATTGAAAATTCGGTTAGCTAGTAGAGATAAAGCAGGCTATGTGATACGAAAAATTGAACGTGTGCAGAATGTGATAGCCAAGAAGATTACATCTGCTGCTGGAGTTTCAGCTGAAGAAGTTGGGCCGTCTCGTCAGTCTGTAGAATGCAAGTTATGTGAAGATTACACTGACCTCATTGAAGAAATGAAAACGAAAATTGCAATATCCAACAGGTCAATGAAAGTTCAATTATTGACGATGGCCCCAAAAAGTTGGTCAATAAAGGAAACAGCAATGAAGTTTGGCGTTTCAGAGCGCATGGTCAGAACAGCCCAAAAAGTAAAGAAAGAGAAAGGCATTTGTTCTATACCTGATGCAAAAATTGGCAAGTCCCTTCCAAAAGAAATTGCAAATAGAGTTCAAGATTTTTACGAAGATGATGAATTCAGCAGAATATGTCCTGGCAAAAAAGATTGCATTTCAGTCCGCCTCAATGGTTTAAAAGTACAAAAGCAAAAGCGGCTGCTGTTGTGTAATTTAAAAGAGCTGTACTGTAACAAATACGGAACTGAAATTGGTTTTTCCAAATTCTGTGAGCTCAGGCCAAAGTGGTGTGTAACCGTTGGTGCATCAGGTGCACACTCCGTGTGTGTCTGCACAATACATCAAAATGTAAAGCTCATGCTACAAGGCGCCAATGTCAAAGAGAACTACAAAGTTCTTATGGAAAAAACTGTGTGCGACCTAAATGTCAAGGACTGTATGCTACAACGATGTCAAAACTGCCCTGGTGAATAAGCACTAACAGCATACCTGGAAGAAATATTCAAGGATTTAGATCCAGAAGAATCAATAGAATTTAAGCAATGGGTTCACGCTGACCGTGAAACATTAGAAACAAGCGTACTAACCATGGACAACTTTATTGAAAGACTTGCAAGCAAGATTTGGAAGTTGACAAGCCACCATTTCATTTCAAAACATCAAAGTGAATATTTGAAGATGTTGAAGACAGGCTTAAAAGAAACGGAAATGATCGTTTTGATGGATTTCGCTGAAAATTACTCATTTGTTGTACAGGATGCCGCCCAAGGCTTTCACTGGGAAAATTCACAAGCTACGGTACATCCTTTTGTTGCATATTACCTCAATGAAGTGGGCACATTGCAAGTTGTAAACTGTTGCATTATTTCTGATCATATGCAACATGATACAATATCTGTACACGTGTTTATTCAAAAGTTGATCGAATTTTTGGTAACTCAAACAAACATTACCAAAATATACTACTTCAGTGACGGCTCAGCTGCACAATATAAAAACTACAAGAACTTTGTGAATTTGTGCAATCACAGAAATGATTTCAACATTGAGGCTGAATGGAATTTTTTTGGAACTAGCCACGGAAAATCATCCTGCGATGGAGTTGGTGGAACAACTAAACGACTGGCTGCCCGGGCTAGCCTCCAAAGACCATCAACGGATCAAATATTGATGCCAAAGGATCTATTTAACTTTTATGACCAAAATATACACGGAGTTAAATACATTTATGTTCCAAAAGAAGAAATTGAAGAAAGCAAAAAGTTTCAAGAAGAAAGATGGCATGAAAGCAGCACAGTAGCCGGTACCAGAGAGCACCACCAATTTGTACCAGTCGACTCAAACTCGGTTCGTGTCAGCAAAGTTTCAAATGACACAATAAATTTTGTTGCCAAAATTTCTGATACTGCCATTCCAAATTTGAAAGTGTCCGAAATCTTTCCTGGTTGCTACGTTGCCTGTACTTACGATAATCAATGGTGGATAGGCAACGTTGTTGAAGTCTCAATTGAACAAAATGATGCATTGATAAAATTTATGCATCCTCACGGTCCAGCTCATTCGTTTTATTGGCCAGAAAGGCAAGACGTTTGTTGGGTTCCAGAGCAACACCTCATCTGCATGCTTTGTGCCCCTTCAGTTACATCATCCGGCCGCCAATATCAATTTCCAGAAACTGCATTGAAGAAAGTGGCTCAAAAATTTAACATAATGTTATAAAGATTGCTGGCAGTTAAAATCAAAGTGGACTTCACTTCAGCTTGGGAACCATATAAGATACCCAATTTAGGCTTGGGAACCTAGGATAAGACACCCTAATCATTGGCTTTGGAACCAGAAAGATACCAACAAAAGGCTTTGGAACCTTGACAAAGAAACCAAATGCGAGGCTTGGGAACCTGGACGAAGTGGCCCACCCGTGGCTGATATTGCACAGCTATCGGGCGTGACCCCTATGGCGATGGGGTTGCCAGTTCAAACTCTTGAACTGGTAGTGACAATGTCACCATGGACCAACGCAATAGAGTAGTAGTAATACTACGTCAATACAAAACTGTAACTTTAAAAATGACAGAACTATGTTGAAATAGAGGTTGTTGCCGTGGCAACGTCTCCCAACTTTGTCCCCCTTTTTCAGCCATTGTTAACCTGCGTTGAAAAATGAAGTCCACTTTTCTAGGGGGTTTGAAATATGCTCTTTCTAATGAGACTGATTTGAAAGAGTTTCTAAAAGGTATTTTTCTGTAAAAGCAGGCTGAAAATACCCTATTTTTGGCCTTTTTACACAAATTAGCAACTTTACACTTAATTTGTAAACTAATGGAAAGAGCTTGGAGGTTGAAATTGTACTTTTGAAAACAACGTTGTACTGAGACATTATGCGCCAAATTTCGCATTTATTACTCAATTATTGTGGGAGCTAAGTAATGTCAAACTGACTTTTTTTGGAGCACTAATTTTTTCGGCCAAGTTTACTGTAATTCAGGCATTCAATCAGTGCTCGGCAAAAATTGTTATTGGTAGCAATGAACAGAGCTCAAAAAATTGTGCAGGGTAGCTAAGTTTCAATTTTTTTGGAAACACAGCTCGGGAGGTATTGTGTCTCAAAGTTGTCAGAATGTCATTGTCGTACTGTATTTCATTGTGGTATGGGGTCAAACAAATGGCTATATCTCCACAAATATTCCACAGGCGAAACTAAAACTTTACCAAAGTTCGTTTGAGACATGGTGGACTCTGCATATGAAGTTTCATCAAAATCCGTGATGGTCATGCAGGGCACTTTCCAAGAATCTGATCACTTGACATGGAATGACCCTAAGTGGGTGACGTCATCCAACGGAGCCCCGATGCGGACGTCTCACAAGCATACTTGCTTGTAGAAACTTCAGAAGTTTCGAGTCACCCGCACCGCACATGCGCGAGTGCCTTCCCGCCCAGTGCATCGGGCACGTCTCCTCCTCAGTTCTTACTTTTCCGCGGAGCCGAGAAGTCCGTCTTCGACTCTCTGTGCGAAGTATCTTCACTTGTGCCTTCTAAGTCCGCAGTTTTGGGTTCTTTTTCTCATAATCGTCGGTTTTTGTCGTGTTTTCTTGTTTGTCAAAAAAAAAAATTTCTTCCATCCGTTCGATCGGGCAGGCCACGTGGCCGCAGCCCCGCGGCTTCGATCTTGCGGCAGAGCTTTTTCGGCCTATGTCCCGGCCTATCACCGGTTTTAAAAAGTGGGTCAAGTGACAGCACGCGATTTCGCTGACGGACCCTCATCGACGCTGCCTTCGGTGTCTCGGGCCTCAACACCTTCCGAAATCGTGCCGACCTTGCTCCATACTTACAGCACGTGCGTTCAAGCGTCGCTGCTTCTTGTGGGAGTCGCTGTTCAGCATGGAGGCTTTGACGGAGCTGTCTTCATCGAAAGGCCCCTCACCTTCTACTTCATCCTCGACTCTTCAGCCTTCCACCTCTGCGGTTCCGAGTCTGCTCAAGCCTGCTTCGTTTGTGCCGGCTCCAACTCCGACGCCTGCTGCGGTGCCTTCCTCTGTCTCTTCAGGTCAGATAGTGGAACAGCCCATGCCCCCGGTGGTGCTAAAGGTGCACAAGGCTTCTAAGCCCAAGCACACTGCCTCCAGAGAGCGTGAAGCCTGTGCAGGTGGTCCCATGCGGATCCCTCCTTGCCGGCTTCGTTCCAGACCTTGCTTGAGAAGCAATTCATCGAGCTCTTTACCACTATGGGGCCGAAGCTTCTCTCCCAAATCCAGTCTGGACACGTGGAGGCCTCCCTCGAGGTCGAGCCTCCTCCGGTGCCTCAACGGTGCGCGCACTCTCTGCAGGGAGCAGAGTCTCTGCGAGTGTCTGGTCCGGCATCAATGCATGCATCGCAAGGAGCAGAGTCTTTGCCCATGCCTCCACTGGAACTGATTCACTCAATGCAAGGAGCAGAGTCTTTGCGAGTGCCTCCATTGGAACCGATGCCCTCGATGCAGGGCCTCATGTCTCTGCGGGTGCCTCGAGGAGCTTCCTCCCAACCATCTATGCTGCGATCCACAGCTTCCAGCCCCATCCACTCACTGGAAGCCTCGACGACGCCTCGCTCGTCTCTACGTTCGAGGCCTGCTTCCAGGCATAGTTCTTGTCATCGCTCAAGGCATTCTTCGAGGCATTCATCCAGGTATGCCTCGCCTCATCGGAAGCAGCCTTTCCTCGAATATTCGCCACAGGCCACTTCGCCTCCTCCCATGACGGAGCTCGAGGACACCATGGTATCTATTTCTCCCTATCGATCCCCAGCCGCATTGGATCCAGAGGCCTCGACGTCCTCGAGTCCTTCTTGAGGCCCTGCTCTAGCTGACCAGCTGTCTTTCTCCTCTTTTCTTCGGCAGATGGCTGTGGATTTGGACATTAATCTGGACACGGGGTCCAAATTTTCTAAAGAGTATCTGGAGACGATGCATCTCCCTCAACCGCTTGCTGAGTCCCTCCGGCTTCCTCTGCATAAGCTGCTGGACCAGACCTTCGTGTGCTGTCTTGAGACGCCTTACTCCATCCCCGCTGTTCCCGGGAAATTGGATGCCAGGTATCGCACGGTACACCATAAGGGATTCGATGGTGCCCAACTCTCCCATCAGTCCCTCTTGGTGGAGTCCTCGTTGAAGCGGTCTTACCCCTCCCAGGTCTATGCCACCGTTCCACCTGGCCGGGAAGGCAAGACCATGGACAGATTTGGCAGGCGCATCTACCAGAACTCGATGATGGCCTCTCGAGTCTTTAATTATAATTTTCATTTTACAACATATTTTGAGTTTTTCCTCTCGGTCCTGCAAAAGTTCCTGCCCTATTTGGACTCTCAAGCGCAGTTTGAGTACCAGGAGGTTCTGGCTTCGTTGTCCCAACTCCGGTTGCAGATGATGCAGTCCTCCTACGACGCCTTTAAACTCTCTGCGAGGGCTGCTGCTTGTTCGGTGACCATGAGACGCATGGCGTGGCTTAGAATAATCGATATGGACCCCAATCTTCAGGACAGGCTGGCTAACGTCCCGTGTGCTGGTGCTGACCTCTTCGACGAGTCCATCGAGGCGGCAACCAAGAAGCTGTCGGACCACGAGAAATCCTTCCAGTTGATTCTCCGCCCAAAGCCCAAGCCTGCTCCTTCTCGTCCATCACGACTTTGATCTACCAGCGGCGTTACCCACCGAATCAGGTCCCTCTTATCCGTCAGCCTGTTAAGAAGCAGCATCCACAAAAGCAACCACAAAAACCTCAAGCGTCTGCTGTCCCCAAGGCTCCTCAGCCTTTTTGACTGTCTCATGGAGAACATAACTTCCGTCGTTCTGCCCTTCCCTGTTTTTTCCCCCCATCGGAGGTCGTCTCCATCATTTTTATCACCGATGGACGACTATTACCACCGACCTCTGGGTCCTTTCCATCGTAAGGGAGGGATACTCTCTTCAGTTCCATCAAGTTCCTCTGGAACATCCTCCAACTTAACCCAGACCGCCCTTCTTCTTCAGGAAGCTCAGGCTTTGCTCCAGCTCCGGGCTGTTGAGCCAGTCCCTTTGGCTCAACAAAACAAGGGTTTTTACTCCCGGTACTTCCTTGTTCCAAAGAAGACAGGCGATCTGCATCCTATTTTGGATCTCAGGGTGCTCAACAAGTTTCTGGTCAAAGAAAAGTTTTGCATGTTGACCCTGGCTTCTCTTTATCCCCTCCTCGAGCAGAACGACTGGTTATGCTTTCTGGATCTCAAGGAGGCCTACACTCATATTTCCATCCATTCGGCCTCCCAACAATACCTCAGATTTTGGGTGGGACATCTTCGTCTTCAATTCCGAGTGCTTCCTTTCAGCCTGGCTTCGTCACCCAGAGTCTTCACCAAGTGTCTGATTGTAGTGGCTGCAGCACTCAGGAACCATGGTCTTCAGGTGTTTCCCTACCTCGACGACTGGCTCATCAAGGATTCCACATCTCAGGGAGTCGTCCAGGCGACCCGGAGGACGATCTGGTTCCTGCAGAGTCTGGGGTTCGAGATCAACTTTCCAAAATTCCATCTTCAACCTTCCCAGACTCTTCCCTTCATAGGAGATGTTCTGGATACTATTCAACTCATAGCGTTCCTCCCTCCACAACATCTGGAAGCTCTTCTACGTCTTTGTCATTCAGTGTCCTCTCGCCCACCAATCTCAGCGAGACACATGATGGTTCTTCTGGGCCACATGGCCTCTACAGTACACATGACTCCTTTTGCCAGACTTCACCTAAGAATTCCTCAGTGGACCCTGGCTTCTCAATGGACGCAGGTCTCCGACCCTCTGACTCGACACATTCAGGTCACTCCTGCTCTGACACAGTCTCTTCGCTGGTGGATGCTCTCTTCCAATCTCTCCAGAGGTTTGCTGTTTCACACGCCTCCCCATCAGAAGGTTCTCACGACCGACTCTTCGCTTGGGGGGCTCATCTCGATGGTCTCCGCACTCAAGACTATTGGACAAGTGTGGACCGCCTGTGCCACATAAATCTCCTGAAACTCAGGGCGATTTTCAATGCTCTCAATGCTTTTCAGCATCTGCTTCACGACAAGGTAGTCCTCATTCGCACGGACAATCAAGTCGCCATGTATTATGTCAACAAGCAGGGAGGCACGGGATCGGCCTCTCTCTGTCAGGAAGCTCTGAAAGTTTGGGATTGGGCAATCCTCCACAACACCTTCCTCAAAGCTGTCTACATTCAGGGGGCGGACAATGCCTTGGCGGATAACTTGAGTCGTCTTTTGCAGCCTCACAAATGGACCCTCCAATCCACGCCCCTTCATCACATCTTCTCTCTGTGGGGAACGCCTCAGATAGACCTCTTTGCAGCTCCCCACAACTTCAAACTGCCTCAGTTCTGCTCCAGGATCTACGCTCCTCATCGCCTCAAGGCAGATGCTTTCCTTCTGGATTGGACAAATCTCTTTCTATATGCGTTTCCTCCGTTTCCTCTCATTCAAAAGACTGGTCAAGCTGAAGTCAGACCATGCCACCATGATTCTGATTGCTCCCAGGTGGCCCAGACAACCTTGGGTAATCCCTTCTACTTCAACTCAGCAGCAGGGAGCCATACCTTCTACCAGTTTTTCCCTCTCTGCTTACTCAGCATCAGGGATCTCTGCTTCATCCCAACCTGCAGTCTCTACACCTGACAGCTTGGTACCTCTCAACATAACTCCTTTCCAGTTTTCTCAATCTGTGAGGGATGTTTTGGAGGCTTCCTGGAAGCCAGCTACTAGACAATGCTATCACCAAAAATGGGCTAGATTTTCTGCTTGGTGTTTTTCCCATCATCAGGAGCCACAACAGTCCTCCTTATCTTCTGTTTTGGACTATCTTTTGCACTTATCCAATTCTGGCCTCAAGTCTACATCAATACGAGTCCATCTTATTGCAATTACTGCTTTCCATCAGCCGCTTCAAGGGAAACCTCTCTCTGCTCATCCTGTGGTTTCCAGATTCATGAAAGGACTTTTCCATGTCAATCCTCCTCTCAAATCGCCTCCAGTGGTTTGGGACCTCAATATTGTTCTTTCTCAGCTTATGAAACCTCCATTTGAACCTATTGACAAGGCTCATCTGAAATTTTTCACTTGGAAGGTGGTGTTTCTCATTGGCCTCACTTCTGCTCATCGAGTCAGTGAGCTTCAAGCATTGGTTGCGGATCAGCCTTTTACATCATTCCATCATGACAAGGTGGTTCTTCGCACTCATCCTAAATTCCTGCCTAAAGTTGTCTCAAAATTTCATCTCAATCAATCCATTGTTCTTCCAGTGTTTTTTCCAAAGCCTCATTCTCATCCTGGAGAATTAGCTCTTCATACTCTGGACTGTAAGCGTGCTTTGGCTTTCTATCTGGAACGCACCAAACCGCACAGAACTGCTCCTCAACTTTTCATCTCCTTTGATCCGAACAAGTTGGAACGTCCTATCTCTAAGCGTACCATCTCCAACTGGATGGCGGCTTGTATCTCTTTCTGCTATGCCCAGGCTGGATTACCCCTTCACAGTAAAGTCACAGCCCATAAGGTCAGAGCAATGGCAGCCTCTGTAGCTTTCCTCAGATCGACACTGATTGAGGAGATTTGTAAAGCTGCCACTTGGTCCTCGGTTCATATCTTCACTTCTCATTATTGTCTGGACACTTTCTCCAGAAGGGATGGACAGTTTGGCCAAACAATATTACGGAATTTATTCTCCTAAGTTGCCAACTCTCCCACCATCCCATTGTGGTTAGCTTGGAGGTCACCCACTAGTGAGAATACCTGCCTGCTTGTCCTGGGATAAAGCAATGTTACTTACCGTAACAGTTGTTATCCAGGGACAGCAGGCAGCTATTCTCACATCCCACCTACCTCCCCTGGGTTGGCTTCTCTGCTAGCTATCTGAACTGAGGAGACGCGCCCGGTGCACTGGGTGGGAAGGCACTCGCACATGCACGGTGCGGGCGACTCGAAACTTCTGAAGTTTCTACAAGCAAGTATGCTTGTGAGACGTCCGCATCGGGGCTCCGGTGGATGACGTCACCAACTAGTGAGAATAGCTGCCTGCTGTCCCTGGATAACAACTGTTACGGTAAGTAACATTGCTTTATCATCTGAAGCTTGCACATCCACATTAAATTCAACAAGATAATCTTCAACCCTGCATTTTACCAATTAGTACATTTACCAAATTTACCCCCCCCCCCTCCTTTTACGAAGCCGCATTAGGCTTTTTTTATCACTGGCCGCGACAGTATTGACTCCGCTCATAGAATTCCTATGAGCATCGTAGCTAATACTGCCGTGGCCAGCAATAAAAAAAAGCCTAACATGGCTGTAGGAATGCCAAAAAGGAAACACACACACGCAATCTTAGAGTCGGGAGGAGGCGCTAGTAAGGGCTAGCTCCGAGTCCCTATTTATTATGCTTCTAAGCTAATGATGATATAGTAACTCCCTCGTTTACACATCTCATGATTGGTGGGTACAAAGGTACATGGTTTTACATTGGTGGATACAAAGATAGGTACATACTTTTACCTCGTGATTACCCTCCCTTTACCTCGTGCTTTTACCTCGTGATCATCCTCCAACTCAGCACTTAGACAAGGGCCTGATTAACACGTGGACAGAGCCTGAGTCTTTGCACATATGCAAAGCCTGTGCTATGCCTGTCAGCTGATGTCCTTTCCTAATAAGGACTGCTCAAATAAGATAAGCATGTGACAGTCCAAAGGTTATAATGCATGATCCTTAAGCTTTCTTGATTAGCCTTGAGCTTAGGGCCTAGGCAGAGTCTGATTGTTGCCCATATAAGGGATGCTTAAACAAGATAAGGAATAAGGTAAATGTATGTCAGGTTAATATGTGACAGGAAGGGCAGCATTCTGTCTCGAGGTGCAAACCTTTTTCCTTGCTTAGTCAAGAGGGAAAGCGAGAGGATTCATACTTCTACATAGGGCCTCACAAGGCCTAGATCCAAACATAAGTCTAGATCCGCACACAGGCCCTAGGTCAGTGTGCTGACCTGGTCTGCGTTCAGAACCGCCTGTGTGCTGATCTTGCCTATGTTCTGATGCCCTGGATCAGAACTTATCAGATCTCTATCCCTATGGCTTAATAAAATGGGGTTTTTATCTTCCATCACTTTCTGATCTTAAATGAGTAATCTCCTTAATGTGACCCACTACATCTTTGATGGATCCTATTCCATCAATTATGGTTAAAAGAAAAACTGGTTCTCCCATTCACTTCTATTACAACTACGGTGAGCCTCTTCAGTGGCGAGCCTCATCAGAGTGGGGATGCTGAAGCAGCTGTCAGTGGTTCACATGGAGGATTGCTCAGTCAGCGTAAGTATTGCTGCTTTTTTGGGTTCTTCTCCACTGTGTCCCTTATGCTGATGATGTTCAGTTGCTCCTTCCACTAAACCCATAAAACAAAGATGAAATAAATAGAAAGCTACTAGATATTAAACAATGGCTTAGCTCTATCTAATATGTTAGCTTTAAACATACAAAAATCCAAAACATTACTTTTCTCTTGGAAGAAAGACATAAGTCTAAGTGCCCCATTTATTTTAGATAATATTCATCTAAAATCAGTAAAATCCCTAAAAATTCTAGGTATTATTATAGATGATATGTTATCTTTCCACGAATATATAACTAATACTGTCAGATCTTGTTTCTATAGGCTGCGTATGATTCGCTCAATTGCTAAATTTTTAGAACCAAAATTACTTAACACATTGAACCATTCGTTAATTATTTCAAATCTTGATTACTGTAACTCTCTATTAATAAATGTCACCCAAAAAGAAGAGACGTCTTCAGATAGTTCAAAATACTGCCATCAAATTAATACACAACCGCAAAAAATTTGATCATGTTACTCCACTCCTGATTGAATCACATTGGCTTCCTGTCGCTCATCGCATTACCTTTAAAATTTTACTTTTAGTTTTTAAAACACTGTCTTCAAACGAACCCCAATTCATTAATAAACTACTTATTCCCTATAGTACATCACGTTCTATAAGGTCCATTAATCAAAAACTCTTAACAGTTCCATCACTGAAAGTTATCGGAATTCGTCGTCATGATATTTTCTCTGTAATGGCCCCACAATTATGGAACACCTTACCTCAGTATTTAAGAGAGGAAAACGACCTAAAACATTTTAAAGGCATTCTGAAGAGCTTCCTTTTTAAAGACGCTTTTAATTTATAATTATATCTAATGATTGCCTTCTTTTTTAATCTTATTCCCCTTTCCTGTTGTTTTTACCATTCATGTCTCTTTTTTATGCTTTATGAATACAATTGTAGTTCTGCCCTTATTTTTCCTTATGTATCTGTTAGTCTGTATGTCAGTATGTCAAACTGATATAATCTATTATAAATAAGCTAATATGTACACCTTTTTTATTTGTAAAACGCTTAGCAAATTAAATTAAGCGATTCAATAAGTTAAAAATAAACTTGAAACTTTAACATTGTTTTTGATATTTTTTTACAAAAAGCAATGTCTCCTTTAAAAACAGATACAACATACATAACTGAGGTGTGAGCCAATTGGCAATTTCATCTTATTAAAAATTACCTTTCCTTCTCAGTCTGCAGCCATCCAAAATGTGGAAAATCAACCACCCATCTTCCTGTTTCTTTAAGTCTATGCATCTTAGCTCCAATTCCAGAAAATTTACTTGCTGCTTTTGGCTTTCCTTGAACGGGGAAGTTTTTAATTACACTGCTTTGTTGAGTAGGTCCTCACTTGTTGCATATTAATTGCAAGTAGCGGGGGTTCCAAAAATCAGATTCAGTCACTTCCATGGTACTCCCTAGCTCACTCATAATTTATTAAGATTTGAAGAGGGTGTGAGAGCTGAGTTTGGAGAGCCTTGGTGAACTTAGCAACCAGTAAAGTGCAAAAAAGTCATTTATAATTTTTTTTTTTTTAAATATCCTGTAGAGAATGACACGGGGAAAAAATATGTCACCGCCCCGTCCCGGTCCCACCATCCTCTGCACCGCCCCGTCACCGCCGTTCCCTTCACCGCCCCGTCACCGCCATCCCTTTCACCGCCCTGTCACCGCTACTGCCATCCCATTCACCGCCCCGTCACCGTCCCCTCTGCATCCATATAAGCCTTAGTACTGTAATATTTAGCTTATTCCTTTCTTATAAATCAAAGTTCCTGCTGCTGAACTAGAGAAAAAGATGTTCAGCTGGCAGGGCTTTGTTTATAAATTTTTATCAACACAACTTATATACTACTTTATCCTAAAGCAAAAAATAAATAAATAAATAGAATTTTTTTTTCTATCTTTGTTATCTGGTTTCTGCTTTCCACATCTTCTCATTCAATTCCTTCCATCCACTGTGTGTCTTCTCTCTGCGTCTTCCATTTGCTGTTACTGTGCCTCTCCCTTCACCCCCCCCCCCACAATTGGTCTAGCACCCATCTTCTTCCCTCCGCTCCCCCATAGTCTGGTATCTGTCTTCTTCCCACTCTGTCTTCCACATTTCCCTTCAGGGTCTGTTCCTCTCCACCCTCCTTCAATGTCTGTCCTAATCCTTTCCACCGCCACCCTTCCCTCCCTCCTTTACCTTCTGTTCCTTTCTACCATCCTTCAGCTCCTCTCGCGTGGCCTATCTATCTATCATCCTCCCTCTTATTTTCATGGCACGTTACAATGTAATTTGTGCAAGCCACTGGAGCCTACGAGCTCGGTCCCTGTCCCATCCCCACAAACCATCTCGCTTCTGTGCTCTTATTTTCCCCATTTCTAATATCTCCCCTATGTATCTGCCATTGCCTCCCCCCTGTGTCCATATACCATCCCCATGGCATGTCCCCTTTATGTCTCTGTCCCTATGCCCCATGCATATAATTTCCCCTCTTTCTGTTACCTTCCTGTGTCCAGATTTCCCCTATCTTCCTCTTCCATACCAGTGTGTCTCTTCTTTTCAACCCCATCTAGCTTTTTTCCCTCTTTCTCCCCCCCCCCCCTTCTTCTAGCATCTGGCTCACCTGCCTGTCCTTCCCTTTCTTTCCTGCTGTGGGTTTTTCTTTCCGTCTTCATTCCCTTGGCCCAGAATCCTTTTCCCTTTCACTCCCTCCTTCCAGTTTGAGCCTGGTTGGGCAGAAGCAATGCGCTGTTCCTTCATCTCCAAGGTAATATGCTGTATTAATATGGTATTGCACCCGGTAAGTTTGCAACCACCACTTCCTCTTCCCTCAACATGCAATAGAGGTAGACAGCTCATAATAGTGAAAGCGGTTTCTAGAACTGCACAGCTAGATAACCAAAGTTCCAAATAAGCAGGTAGGGTAGATGGTGTTATTTAGTACAAAACATTCATTCTTCTTACACCTTAAGTACCAACCACTACTCCAACAAATAATGAACAATGGCAACTAGTGCATTACAGGCGATTGATGTACATAAGAACATAGAACATAAGAACATAAGCAATGCCTCTGCTGGGTCAGACCTGAGGTCCATCATGCCCAGCAGTCCGCTCACGCGGCGGCCCAACAGGTCCAGGACCTGTGCAGAAATCCTCTATTTATACCCCTCTATCCTCTTTTCCAGCAGGAAACCGTCCAATCCTTTCTTAAATCCCAGTACCGTACTCTGCCCTATTACATTCTCTGGAAGCGCACATGTGGCACATGTTGTTCTCAGTGTTAACCAAAAAACGATGCTCTCTAGTAGAAATGCATGTAACATATCTTACAGATGGATCGCGCGGTCCCCGCATCCCCCACCCGCCTGCCCAATCGATCCTAGTGTTTAGCCAGCTCTCTCCCTTCTCCTCACCTTAGTTTGTAGGTTTTGTTTTTCTGCGACCTGCATGCTTTCCCAAAGAGCCGCGCACGCGCGGCTGCTCAGTGTTCAATCTTCTGCTCTGCTGCAACTTCCTGTTTCCGGTTGCGTCAGAGCAGAAGATCGAAACTGAGCAGCAGCGGGTGCGCGGCTCTTTGATAGCGTGCGGGTCGCTGAAAAAGAAAACCTACAAACTAAGGTGAGGAGAAGGGAGAGAGCTGGCTAAACACTAGGATCGATTGGGCAGGCGGGTGTGGTCTGCGGGGACCACGCGATCCTTCATGCCTCACTGCTGGGACAAGACCATTCACCACTCCACGGGGCGGTGAATGGCCTTGTCCCCGTCCCCGCAGCGACTGCTATTTTTTGTTACCCGTTTTGGCGGGTTACCCGCGGCTAAACGTGGTGGCCGCAGGTAAACCGCCACCGTGTCATTCTCTAATCTCCTGCAGCTGATTGTGATTTGTGATGGGGCAGTTCTAAAGGTGAGGGGTAGATTTTTTTTTTAGTGAGATTAAGATTTTTTTTTTTTCCAAATTTGTAAATAACAGCAGCTTATAAGATATTCAGTAATGCTAGAGCAGGAATCTCAAAGTCCCTTCTTGAGGGTCCCAGTTGGGTTTTCAGGATTTCCCCAATGAATATGCATTAAAAGCAGTGCATGCAAATAGATCTCATGCATATTCATTGGGGAAATACTGAAAACCCGAATGGATTGCGGCCCTCAAGGAGGGACTTTGAGACCCCTGGGCTAGAGCCATCATCGTGTTGACCCTCAGCATTTTAATGAATATCTCATTGGAAAAAAATCTACCCCTCACCTGTAGAACTGCCCCATCACAAATCACAATCAGCTACAGATTTTTTATTATAAATGACTGTTTTGCACTTTATTGGGTGTTAGATTCACCAAGGCTCTCCAAACTCAGCTCTCACACCCTCTTCAAATCATAATAAATTACTCCGGCCTAAGTAATAGGCCGCACACTAGAGGCCACACATGCGCAGTACAGGCAGTCCCCGGGTTAAGAACGGGTTCTATTTTTTAAACTGTTCTTAAGTTGAATTTGTATGTAACTTGGATACTAGTATGCTTCCCACCTTCTCCACCTCCTTGAGGCCTCTCTTGCATCCTTTTCCATCCATCCCACTGTTCCCTCTCCACCACCACATCCAACATTACTCCCTCTCATCTCTCTCTTCCCCATGCATCTCTACCTCACTCCTCTCCCACCACCATGTCCAATAATTTTCTCTCCCTCCCTCTCTGCCCAACAATTCTCCTCTTTCATCTCCCCATGTGCACCATCTCTGTTTTCCTCTCTGACAAGCAATTCTCACTTTCTAGTCCCACCCTCACCTCAGCATTTCTTTCCATCACTCTCCATTCTTCCATCCTATGCATCATGCTCCCCTTCCTCCTACCCTTCATTCTATGTTCCAAGTTCATTCCTCCTCCATCCTTCCTTCATTTGTCTGGTTTGTGCTCCCTTTCTCTCAAGTCCCAACACGCTCCCTCCCTTCCTCCATTCTGTGCCTCAAGTACATGCCTCTCTCTGGTAGGTGTTTACTTTCTGGCTGGCTCCCTCCTCCTCCCTGCCGTAGTCGTGTCTTTGCACAAAGCTGCGGGTGGCGGCTCCTATGCTTATCCCGCGGCTGAGCCAGAAGCCTTCTCTCTGACTTCGTAGCATCCGGCTCAGCCGAGGGACATGCGAGGAGCCACCGCCCGCGGCTTTGTGCAGAGAAATGTCTGAGGCAGGGAGGAAGAAGGAGCCAGCCAGAAGGTAAACACACAGGGGCAGCAATGAGCAAAATGCCGCATCACCCTCAAGCCGGGCCGCACGAAACACCTTGCCAAGCCACATGTGGCCCATGTGCCATGGGTTGAACACCCCTACTCTACACCCACACCAAACTGCTTTTAGAAAACATCATAGTACAGAAACTTTGTTATTGGCCTCGACTTCATTTATCTACTGTATAGGGACTTTGATCATTTTAAATTAGTTTTGATGCTTACTTTGGATCTATCTACTGATTTTGATCTTATAGATCATAACCTGCTTCTGCTTCTATCTACGTGGGTGTAGTCTACAGACCTCCGACTCAATCGCAGCAAATTGATAAGGATCTGATTGTGGATATCCAAAAGTTTGGAAGGAAAGAGGAGGTGCTGCTGTTGGGAGATTTTAACCTGCCGGATGCAGACTGGAATGTTCCATCTGCAGAATCGGAAAGAAGTAGGGAGATTGTGGATGCCTTTCAAGAGGCTCTGCTCAGACAAATGGTGATGGAACCCTTGAGGGAAAAAGCGATATTGGATCAGGTCCTCACAAATGGAGAGAGTATATCTGATGTTCGAGTCGGTGCTCACCTGGGAAGTAGCGATCATCAAACGGTTTGGTTTGATATAACGGATAAAGTGGAGAGCGGCCACACAATACTCAAAGTCCTAGATTTCAAACGTAAGGACTTTAATAAAATGGGAGAGTACCTGAAGAAAGAGCTGTTAGGATGGGGGGACATAAGAGAAGTGGAAAAACAGTGGTCTAAGCTGAAAGGAGCGATAAAAATGGCTACGGACCTTTATGTGAAGAAAATAAAAACAAGAGAAAAAGGAAACCGATATGGTTCTCCAAATTAGTGACGGAGAAAATAAAGGCAAAGTTGGCGTTCCTGAAATATTAAAAAAACCCAAGAAGAGGAGTGCGGAAAGGACTACTGGGTGAAACTGAAAGAAGCCAAGAGAGAGATGCGTCTGGCAAAAGCGCCGGCGGAAGAACAAATGGCTAAAAATGTAAAAAAGGGAGACAAAAAAAAGGAGGAAGATGAAAAATGGAATTGCTAAACTAAAAGATGCTGGGAACCGATATGTGGAGATTGATGAGGAAAAAGCAAACGTGCTAAACAAATACTTCTGTGTTCACGGAAGAAAATCTTGGAGAAGGACCTAGATTGTCTGGCAAAGTAACATGAGAAAATGGAGTAGATTCTGCGCTGCTCACGGAGGAAAGTGTTTATGAACAACTTGAAAAACTGAAGGTGGACAAAGCAATGGGTCTGGATGGGATCCATCCCAGGATTCTGAGGAAGCTCAGAGAGGTTCTGGCGGGTCCTATTAAAGACATTCAACAAATCTCTGGAGATGGGAGTGGTTCCTGGGGATTGGAGGAGAGCGGATGTGTTCCCTATTCACAAAAGTGGTCACAGAGATAAAGTAGGAAACTACACACCAGTAAGCCTCACTTTGGTTGTTGGAAAAATAATGGAAGTATTGCTGAAAGAAAGGATAGTGAACTTCCTAGAATCTAATGGGTTCTTCAACCGCCAGTCCTCAGAAATTTCCTGCCAGTCCACAGGGACGGCACGTGCATCGAGCCCGAAACAGTGTTCTTCAGCCGCCGATCTGCGATGCGATCAATGCAGCATTATTTTTGGGCCAGTTCCCTCTTCCTCAGTGCTGCAGTGCACAAAGCATCGGGCAGCAGCTTCTACGCGCGTCCTGCACCTGAACCGGAAGCCTTGTCCCTGATGTCACAACGTCAGAGGGAAGGCTTCCAGATTAGGCACGGGACACGCGAGAAGCTGCTGCCCATGTCTTTGTTGTGCACTGCAGCACTGAGGAAGAGGGAGTCAGCCTGAAGATAACACCGAGGGCGGCATAAAATGGCCAGGCGGAAGCAGGCCAGAAGGTAAGGCATAGCATGGAGGGAGACAACAAAGGTAGGGGGTAATGATTTTAGTTTTAAATTTAGTGATTGAATTGTGTAAATTTTGAGAATTTACATCTGCTGTCTGTATTTTGCACTGTTCAGGAAGAAATGCATTTGTTTCTTTTTCTCTGGAGTTGTACTGCATGCAGAGTCTTGAATCTAAGGGTTTCATATGAATATATTAGTAATTTTAGTTTTGGGGTTGTTTTTTTTGCCATTAAATTTTATTGAAAATTTTGTCAAAATACAAAAAGAAAGACCAAATCAATATCAACATCATATCATTACAACAATTCCAGTAGAAATAGTCCTATCGCAATACAGAAAGGTCAAATATGAATAAGAAAACAATTTCTCTTGGTTTGTGTTACAACCGAGTAAAACAGACGGAAAGATCATAAAAGAGAGAGGAGAGAAAATTAAAAAGGAGGAAAAGCTACTAAAAGGTGGGAGGGAGGGTAAAGACCTATATTAGAGAATGACACGGTGGCGGTTTACCCGCGGCCACCGCATTTTAGCCGCGGGTCACCCGCCGAAAACGGGGAAGAAAACTAGCAGTCGCTGCGGCGACGGGGACAAGGCCATTCACCGCCCGCGGGGCGGTGAATGGTCTTGTCTCTGCAGTGAGGTATCAAGGATCGCGCGGTCCCCGCAGCCACCGCCCGCCCGCCCGTAGCATTTAGCCAGCTCCCTCCCTCCACCTCACCTTAAATTTCAAGTTTTCCGGCTTCCTTTTTTCCAAGCCGCACGTGTTCAAAAATCCGTGCACGCGCGGCTGCGCGAGTCAATCAATCTTCTCCTCTGACGCAACCGGAAACAGGAAGTTGCAGGAGAGGAGAAGTTTGATTGACTCGCGCAGCCGCGCGTGCACGGATTTTTGAACACGTGCGGCTCGGAAAAAAGGAAGACGGAAAACTCGAAATTTAAGGTGAGGTGGAGGGAGGGAGCTGGCTAAATGCACGGCTTTTTGAACGTGTGCGGCTAGGGAAAAAGGAAGCCGGCAAACTCGGAACGAATATAAGGTGAGGTGGAGGGAGGGTGGGGGCTGCTGGACCATTCTTCATTACTTTGCCATACTAATTCCATTCTATGTTAGGTGCCACGGACTCAGATTCGAGTCCTAGCGATGATGAGTTAAAGATCCCAAAAGAAGCCAACTTCTAAATCCAGTGGTTAGAGCTACACTACACTCCTTGTGACCCTGGGCAAGTCACTTAATCCCTATTGCTTCTGACACAATGGGCAGTTCCAAAGACCAAGACTGGCCAGTGTCAAAGACAGGATGCTGAGCTTGATAGACCCTTAGTCTCCACTGTTTTTAGTGATCAACAAAGTTCTATGTTTCTATAATCACCCTAATTCTGTTATCATTGGACTAGATATTCAAAATGATTTAAATGGCCAGGACAGGCTCCTGGCTGTTCAAATCATCTGTCCAGGGCTAACCAGGCATTTTCAATCTTCATGTTCAGCCCAAATGGTGTCACACAATTCAGCAAAAATACCCAATGTTGTTCCTCATAATTTAAATATTGCTCATAGAAGGAACAACATTGGGTATTTTTGCAAATGGAAGTTGGAGGGTTAATTCCCTTGAAACAGCCAATTGAGTGAAACATGAATTCATGCTGAGACACAAGATAGGTTGAATTTGTTTTGAATTTAAAAAGAAAAATGATCAATGAAGAATACTATAATGGCAAGAAAATATAATGATAAAACAGCAACTAATTTTGCCTATTTTTATATATTAAAAAAGTACTACATAAGGTGAATGTCCATATTGCTGTCTGTTGTTCTGCTGAGCACTGGCATTGAAACAGCAAAATGCATTTATTGCATACTTGTCCTCTGTCGCAAACATTATGGTGGTATATTAGTTGTGTTAATAAAAATTTATAAACAAAGCCCTGCCAGCTGAACATCTCTTTCTCTAGTTCAGCAGCAGGAACTTTGATTTATAAGAATGGAATACGCTAAATATTAGAGTACTAAGGCTTATATGGATGCTGCGGGGACGGTGACGGGGCGGTGAATGGGATGGCAGTGGCGGTGACGGGGCGGTGAAAGGGATGGCAGTGACGGTGACGGGGCGGTGAATGGAATGGCGGTGACGGGGCGGTGCAGAGGATGGTGGGCCGGGGACGGGCGGTGACGGGGACAGATTTTTTCCCCGTGTCATTCTCTAACCTATATCAAAGAAGAGAAAAGGAGGAGGTCCCCCAGAGGCCAAAGAGAGAAAAAAAAAGAAGAAAGCAGAAAGATAAGTAAGCAGTACTATATGTAGAACTAGGTAAGCATTAGAGAGAATCCAAGTAATCTTTAAAGATGGCCCATTTTGTGTTGACTTTGGTGTTTAGAGGCATAGTGGCAGAGATCAACATTTTGTGTTTATGCTGGTAATAGTACAGATTAGAACCAAAACTGTACATTAATTGAGTCAAATGATTTCCAATTGGATAGTATAAGTCTCAGAGCAATGATGAGAAGTATATCAAATAAAGCATGTTGTGATGCAGGGATATGAATAGAAGGAGCCTCTGATTTCAACACTATTATGCTAGGAGATAACTCTGACTGGAAGTTAAAGATTAGCTGGATAATAGACCAAACATCAGTCCCAAAATTTTCCAAACAGGAACATTCAACAATCATATGTAGTAGAGTACCTGGAAGCGACTTACAACTCCAACATTGGTTGGAAGGAAGAAGTCCTGCTACGTGTAGTTTTTAAGGCGTCCAATTCGTTTTATGATGTAAGAGAAACATGGATTGTATCGCGTTAGCAGAGGGGATGATTCTAATGATTTTTGACCAGATGACTGACCATTGTCTGTCTTGTATTCGGCAGCCCAAATCTAGTTCCCATGATTTTTGTAAGGAAATATTAGTATCAAACTGGGATTTAATGAATATCTTGTATATTTGTGAAGCTATATGACTTGTGGCCGAGAGTTTAGCAAATAAGGGGACCAAAGTAGGAACTCCTGTAACACTTGTATGTAAAACATTCGATTTTTTGATTACTAGCAAGTTGGAGCCATTGATAAAATGCCGAGGCTGGGAGGGCAAACCTATCTTGCAGTTCTGCAAAGGTCAGAAGTTGTAGAGATGGGGTACAGATATCAGCTAAGTTCCAGATCCCAAGTTGAGCCCATTTAGGCCAAAATACTGATGCTTTATTTATCAAGAAATGCAGATTATACCAAAGAGAGATTCGTGTAGAGTTACAGTGTTCCTCCGGTCGTTCAGGTCGGCGGTTCACGGTCCCGGTCATTCGCGGTATTTTCAGACCGCGAACCGCCGACAAGGAGAGGGCAGCCGGAGCGCCGCGAGTGCAGGAAATCACTCGTAGTATGCTCCGACCACCTCTTCCTGCACTAAGTCGGGCCTTATCCAATCAGGAGCTGCTTTGACACGCAGCTCCTGATTGGATAAGGCCTGACTTAGTGCAGAAAGAGGCGGTCGGAGCGTACCGCGAGTGATTTCCTTCACTCGCAGCGCTCCGGCTGCTCTCCTTCCCTTTCCCGCTGCCCTCTTCAGGCTCCCCCATGAAAAACCTTTAAAATTCAGCCTCCAGACCATCATCACCTGGCAGCTTAACATAGGAAGCCTAGTAATCCTGCACAGAGGCAGCTAAGCTGTCTTGGGGGTGGGTTAGGGACCCATAAAGAGGAGGCCCTATGCCCATAAGCCCCTGTAATCACTGCATTGATACTGAAACAAGTGCACTCCCCTATACACCCCCAAAACCCTTTTTTACTGGTATATAAATGGTTCCTAGAGCCATAAGGGCTATTGGGATGGTAGATAAGTGGGTCCAGGGGATTATAAAGGTGGTTTGGGGGGCTCACCATGACCTATAAGGGAGCTGTAGTGATGAGAAGACACGGCACCCTTTTTGTAACGATCACAGCCCTGTAAGGTACCCCACTATTGCGGTTTTTCGAAATTCGCAGCGGGGTTCCTGGAATGGAACCCCCGCGAATATCGTGGGAGTAATGTACTGATAAAAATATCTAATAGTTTATCTAATTCTAGGAGACTTTTCTCCGATTGGGAAATGATAGAATTGGTTTTTTTGAAGCTGGGTATCGGAAGTTAATAACGGTACTAGCGATGGAGAAGCTGCAAAGAGTGCGTGTTCCAAACGTAGCCGGAGAGGGTGATATTCAGAGGCAGATGAAAGCCAATGACTAGTCTATCCTATATAATAAAACCCTAGCCGCGCATGCGCACTCCTACCTGCGTGTTCCATTTTCCCTGTTCCATGAGATGTAGGTCCATGGTGGCAAGAGTGCGCATGCGCAGGTCCCCAGCCTTACAGCACCTAACTACACTCGCCGGCAGGACTGGCCGCCAGCGCTGGACTCACTGCTCTGGTAAAAGTAAGTTCTTCTCCTTGCCGCCACCCGCCCCCTTCCCTTCCCGCGGTCCCGTACTGTACTTCATTTTGAGCACAATCAGTGGCATAACCACGAGAGGGGGGCTAGACCTCCCACTTTGAGCTTAGGCCCCCTCATAATGAACATCTCCCTTGCTGTAGCTAGTAGAGATCCCCAAGCCTCACCAACTGACAGCCACCTCCTCCCCCTCTAACTTCCCAAGCTCTGCAGCTAGCAGCAATATTGCAGAAAGCAGTGGGGGACTAGAGCTTATGGGACCAGACACAGAGGGTTTCAAGCGCAAGTTGGATGCACACCTTCTTGCAAATCATATCGAGGGATACGGGAAATCCGGGTCTCCAACAGGGAGCACCTAACTGGGCCTCCGCGTGTGCGAGTCGCCGGACTAGATGGACCTAGGTCTGATCCGGTGAAGGCGTTTCTTATGTTCTTATGACTCCAGCAGCATCTGCATCACTCTACACATGCTGTTTCGGGGCCGTAGAAGGCCCCGAAGCAGTGTGTGTACAGTGCTGCAAACGCTGCTGGAGTTGGCAGGTTTGGAGTCGGAACCGCGGGAAGGGAAGAGGTGGCGGCGGCAAGGGACTACGAGAGCCAACCAGACTTCTAGCACCCGTTAATGTAACGGGCTAAAATACTAGTTATAATATGAAAGCTTTATGATACGTTAAAAAATAAGGCAGTAAGACTCCTGCTCTATCTTTTGAGGTTTTACATAAGAACATAAGAAGTTGCCACCACTGGGTCAGACCAGAGGTCCATCACGCCCAGTGGTCCGCTCCCACGGTGGCCCATCAGGTCTGTGACCTGCGAAGTGGTTCCTGATCATTTCTGTAACCTACCTCTACATCTATCTGTAACCCTCAATCCCCTCATCATTTAGGAACCTATCTAAACCTTCCTTGAAACTCTAGTGTGCTCTGGCCTATCACAACCTCCGGAAGCGCGTTCCATGTGTCCACCACCCTCTGGGTAAAAAAGAACTTCCTCGCATTTGTCCTAAACCTGTCCCCTCTCAATTTCTCCGAGTGACCCCCTTGTACTTGTGGTTCCCCACAGTCTGAAGAATCTGTCCCTGTCTACCTTCTCTAAGCCCCTCAGGATTTTGAAGGTTTCTATCATGTTTCCTCTAAGTCTCCGCTTTTCCAGGGAGAACAGCCCCAGCATTTTCAACCTGTCAGCGTATGAAAAGTTTTCCATACCATTTACCAGTTTAGTTGCTCTCCTGTGGACCCCCTCAAGTACTGCCATGTCCTTCTTGAGGTACGGCGACCAGTACTGAACACAGTACTCCAGATGTGGGCGCACCATTGCACGATATAGCGGCATGATGACTTCCTTCGTCCTGGTCGTGATACCCTTTTTAATGATACCAAACATTCTGTTCGCTTTCTTTGAGGCTGTCGCACATTGTGCTGATGCTTTCAATGTTGTGTCCACCATCACCCCCAGGTCTCTTTCAAGGTTGCTCACCCCTAGCAGTGATCCTCCCATTTTGTAGCTGAACATTGGGTTCTTTTTCCCTACATGCATGACCTTGCATTTCTCTATGTTAAAACTCATCTGCCACTTTTTTGCCCACTCTTCCAGTCTCGTTAGGTCTTTTTGCAGTCTTCCGTGTTTCTAACCCTGCTGCAGAGTTTGGTGTCATCAGCAAATTTAATAACCTCACATTTCGTCCCCGTCTCCAGGTCGTTGATAAATATATTGAACAGGAGCGGTCCCAGCACCGACCCCTGTGGAACTCCGCTCGTGACCCATTGCCAGTCTGAGTAATGGCCCTTTACTCCAACCCTCTGTTTCCTGCCTGCCAGCCAGTGTTTGATCCATCGGTGGACATCCCCCTGCACCCCGTGGCTCCACAGCTTCCTAAGCAGTCTTTCGTGAGGTAACTTGTCGAAGGCCTTTTGGAAGTCAAGGTAAATGATATCTATGGATTCCCCTTTATCCACCTGGCTATTTATTCCAGACTGAAGGTAATAAGGTAATAGCTGTAAGGAACAACAGAACCCAACTTAGAAGCTGTTACCACGCCACCGCCATCTTGCTTCATCCTACAAGTAAAATTTTATGTTTACGCAGATGACATTTCAGTACTCATCCCTTTAACTGAACTCACTTCAGAAGTGTTAAATTATATAGCTTTTATTCATACACAAGTGGAAACTTAGACATCTACATTTAGACTGAAATTAAATCCAGGCAAATCAAAATTCTTTCTAGCTAGTCCTAATGAAAAAATTACTGAAACAACTTTACTTTTAAACGGTCAATCTTATATCTCCTACGCTGAAAATTTTAGGGCTTATTTTAGATTGGTCCTTATCTTTTAGGGCCCATACAGATTCTCTGGTTAAGAGATGTTTTATTGTCCTCTAGAAGCTGCATACTTTAGGAAATATTTTGATTTTATATCATTTAAAATCCTGGTTCAATCTTCAATCCTTTCAATATTGGATTATTGTAATGTTATTTATCTGGGATCGTATAAAATAACCACTAGCTGACTAAAAATCATACAAAATACAGCTATTTGTTTGATTTTTAATCTGAAAAAACACGATCATATCGGTATATATTATCAAAAGCTTCACTGGCTACCGTTTGAGGCTAGAGTGTTATTTAAATTTGGATGCATTTGTTTTACAGTTTTATTTGGCTTAGCACCAGCTTATCTTGTTTCTCATTTTAGTTTTTTTATTTTTAAGAAAAATATTCGTAGATCTAGTTGGTTTTATTTTCCTTCAGCAAATGAATGTCGTTACAAAAAATTTTGGATAGGACCTTAGCATTCCAAGCAGGATAAATGAATTCATGTTTGAATCTTCTTGTTTCTCCATTTCCTTCTGTCTTCCTGCCTGCCCTCTTCCTTTCTTTCTCCTTGCCCTCCCCAAGCCACTGCCAATGCCGCTGCCATCGGGGAACAGGCCCCAAAGCCGCCACCGCTGCCCCAAGCTCTCCCTACTTCGGGCCGACCAGCATTCCTCTCCCCAACGTCAATTCTGCCATCGGAGAAGAAGGCTGATCGGCCCAAGATCACGATCAATTGGGGAAAATGCTGCCGGGTCCTGTCTTCTCGGAAACTGAAAGTAGGCAGGACCCGGCAGCAAGAAGAGCAAATGGAAAGCTTCACTGGCCTGTCTCCCGCCTTAGCCCATAGCGAACGCATGCTTCGGAGCTCTAACATGTGCGTGCCGGCTTCCCTTCTCTCTCCCCCCACCCGCCCCCGCCCCCCGGATATAACTTCCGGTTTCGGAGGGAAGAGAAGGGAAGCCGGCATGCACACGTTAGAGCCCCGGAGCATAAGTTCGCTACGGGCTAAGGTGAAATCTCCAAGCCGGCTTTTTTTTTTTGTTGTTTTTTTATGTTGAACAGCAGCAGAATTTAGCTGGGTAGTCATCTAAATTACACGGGCAGACCGCCCGGCTGAAAGGCCCTAGGGAGAACACTGTTGTTGTGTGGTTGCACTAACTATTTTGTTATATGAATATTTCATCTTATATATTCCAGGTAAGAGATTTTTATCAGAGTTAAAGAATTCCTGCTCTCGATTTTTTATTTGTAGCTCAAGGTTTTGCAATTCTAATCTATTCTGTTTTGTTTGATATGATTGAATCAAAATTAGCTCATCTCTTAGTGAAACCTTGAAGGACTCCCAAATTGTTAAGGCATCCAAGGAATCTGAGTTATTAAACTGGAAAAATTCATCAATAAATTTAGCAGGTTGTTCTTTAGCAGAGTCAAACATTAATAAAGTATTTTTAAACCTCCAACTAGGGAATCTAGAAGACATCAGAGGACCATTTCAAGTCAATGGATATAGGGACATGATCTGAAATAACAATGGTATTGATATTGGTAGCTTCTAAATTTGGTACCAATGAGGAAGAAATGAGAAAATAATCAATTCTTGAATAACCGTTGTGTGGAGGTGAAAAATAAGTTTTTAAGTCTCTATCATCCAGATGTTGCAACCTCCATGGTTCAGTTAAGTTATAGTGTTTAATCAATGAATGTAAGGTGCAATTGGCCTTAGACGGAATGACGGAACAGTAAGAATGTCTGTCAAGCCAAACATCTAAAGGCAAGTTAAAATCACCCGCCATTATAATAGGGAGGGGATCAAAATCAGAAACAGTTTGAAAAAGTTGTGTAAAAAATTCAGGAGAATCAGTATTAGGAGCATATATATTAATCTTGTGAAAAGATTTTTGCTTTAACCACAAGCCACCTACCCTCAGAATCGTATTTTGATTCTAATACTTGGAAGGGGATATTTTTGTGAGATAAGATTGCAACTCCATGTTTCCTTCCGATTACCAGTGCTTCAGCAATGTAAGTCAGCCAATCATTAGAACCTGAGAAGTGAGAGATATTGGAAATGTGAGTTTCTTAAGCACATAAGCATTACCTCTGCTGAGTCAGACCATAGGTCCATCATGCCCAGCAGTCCACTCCCGCGGCGGCCCCCCAGGTCAATGACCTGTAGTGATCTATTACTCTACTACTCTATTACTTTACAGTCTTTTGTACTACATAGTAACCCTCTAATTGTACCCCTGGATCCCCTTTTCCTTCAGGAACTCGTCCAATCCCCTTTTGAACCCCAAAGTCGTACTCTGCTCTACCACCTCCTCTGGAAGCGTATTCCAGGTGTCCACCACCCTCTGTGAAGAAGAACTTCCTAGCATTTGTTCTGAACCTATCTCCCTTCAATTTTTTTGAGTGCCCTCTAGTTTTTGTTGCCCCCGCCAGTCTGAAGAATCTGGCCCTCTCTACCTTCACTATACCCTTCATGATCTTATAAGTTTCTAACATATCCCCTCTAAGACACCGCTTTTCCAGGGAAAAGAGCCCCAGCTTCTCCAGCCTCTCAGCATATGAGAGGTTTTCCATGCCCTTTATCATTTTTGTCACTCTCCTCTGGACCCTCTCGAGAATCGCCATATCCTTCTTAAGGTACGGCGACCAGTACTGAACGTAGTACTCCAGATGTGGTCACACCATCGCCCTATACAGCGGGAGGATAACTTCCTTGGTTCTGGTAGTGATACCTTTTTTGATAATGCCCAACATTCTGTTCGCCTTTTTTGGGCTGCTGCGCACTGTGCCGCCGGTTTCATTGTTCTAGATTGCCCAAGTCCTTTTCTAGATTGCCTTCCCCCAGTACCATCCCCCCCATCGTGTAGTTGTACATCGGGTTCCCTTTCCCTATGTGCATAACTTTACATTTCTCTACATTGAAGCTCATCTGCCATTTATTTGCCCACTCACTCAGTTTGTTCAGGTCCCTTTGAAGTTCTTTACATTCCTCTACAGATCTAACCTTACCGGAGAATTTTGTGTCATCCGCAAATTTTATATCTTCACACTTTGTCCCTGTTTCCAGGTCATTAATAAATATATTGAATAGCAGTGGTCCCAGCACTGACCCTTGTGGGACCCCACTAGTGACCCCTTTCCAGTCAGAATAGTGTCCCTTTACTCCTACCCTCTGTTTCCTGTTCGCCAGCCAGTTACTGATCCATCTGTGTATGTCTCCTTTCACCCCGTGGTTCCACAGTTTCCTTAGTAGGCGCTCGTGAGGTACTTTGTCAAAGGCTTTCTGGAAGTCCAGGTATACTATGTCTATGGGGTCACCTTTGTCCAAATGTTCACTTATCCCCTCGAAGAAGTGCAGCAGGTTCGTTTGGCAAGATCTTCCGGTATAGAAACAATGCTGGCTTGTTCTCATCAGCTTATTTCTTTCTATATGCTCATTGATACTGTCCTTGATGAGTGCTTCAGCCATCTTCCCCGGAACTGAGGTTAAGCTGACCGGTCTATAATTCCCTGGATCCCTTCTTGAAGATAGGTGTAACATTTGCTATCCTCCAGTCCTCCGGTATTACCCCCATTTTCAAGGATAGGTTGCAAATCTGCTGCAGTAACTCCGCTATTTCGTCTCTAAGTTCTTTTAGTATTCTTGGGTGGATTCCGTCCGGGCCCAGAGATTTGTCAGTTTTTAGCTTATCTATCTGTTTGAATACGTCTTCGAGGCTTACGTCCATGCACGATAATTTATCCTCTTGGTCCCCCTTGAAGAATTTTTCTGGTTCCGGTACATTGGATGTGTCCTCCTTTGTGAAGACCGACGAGAAGAACGTGTTAATCTGTCTGCTACTTCTTTTTCCTCCTTTACTACTCCTTTCCTGTCCCCCTTGTCCAGGGGTCCCACCTCCTCCCTTGCCGGCTGTTTCCCTTTCACATATTGAAAGAAAGGTTTAAAGTTCCGTGCCTCCTTTGCAAGTCTCTCTTCATACTCTTTCTTTGCTTTTCTGACTGTGCAGTGACATTCTCTTTGGTGCTTCATGTGCTCTTTCCAATTTTCCTCGGTTTTGTCCTTTTTCCACGTCCTGAAGGATTTTTTCTTATCTCTTACCATCTTCTTAACTTCTTTGGTTAAGCATGCTGGGTTTTTTGCTTGATTTTTTCTGTACCCTTTTCTAAATCTGGGTATATACCGGTTTTGTGCCTCGTTCACCATGTCCTTGAATAAGGTCCAGGCTTGGTCCACCGTCTGTGCCTTTCTGGAGCTTGTTCTTGAGTTTTCTCTTTACCATTTGTCTCATGGCATCATAGTTCCCCTTTCCTGAAGTTGAACATTGTTACAATGGTTCTCCTCCCCTTTGGCATACTTAGTTCCACTTTGAATTGGATAGTGTGGTGGTCACTGTTCCCTACTTCCACTTCTTGGGCAGGTCCTCCCAGCCCATTGAGGATTAAATCCAGAATAGCTGTCCCTCTCGTTGGTTCCTTGACAAGCTGTTCCAAGTAGCAGTCCCGCACTGCCTCTAGGAACTCCGATTCCTATGAACATTTTGAAGCTCCATGTCTCCAGTCAATCCCCGGTTAGTTGAAATCTCCCATAACTATGGTGTTTGCATTTTTACATTCTCGCCTTAACTCGGCTCTCAGTTCTTCATCCATTGCTTCTGTTTGCCCGGGTGGGCGGTAGTACAGTCCCATCTTAGCTCGGTTCCCTTTCTTCCTGGTATTTTAACCCATATTGATTCCAAATGGCCATTTGTTGTTGCTGTGTCCATTCCGGTCGATTGAATGGCATCCCTTAAGTAAAGTGCTATTCCTCCTCCTTTCTGTTGTATCCTGTCTCTTCGGTAGAGCTTGTATACTGGTAGTGCTGTGTCCCATTTGTTGTCCTCGTTCCACCATGTTTCCGTGATTGCTATGATGTCTAGATTCTCATCTTTGGCCCTGGTTTCTAGTTCCCCCATTTTGTTCCTCAGGCTTCTTACATTAGCGTACATACAGTTTAAGTCTCGATAGTTTTGTTTTCTTGTTATTTTCCCTTGCGATTCATCATTTGTTCCGTCCTCTTCTCATTCTACAGACTTTTGCTTATTGTCTCTCTTGTCCTCCCCCTGTGGTGTATGGTATGTTTCCTCTTTACGTTCATTCCCTTTTTCTTGGTCCTTATTGTCCATGTAGTAGATTCCTCCTGTCCCTTTCCTCATTTGTCTGGCTCCATCGGTATTTCGTTGTTTGCTTGACGTTCATGGTGTCTTCCCAGCACTTTTCCCACTCAGTATCTTTTCGGAATACTGTTTTCCGAATCATCAACACCTGGTCATCTGTCGGCTTTCCCCTTCCTCTCAGTTTAAAGCTTGCTCTATTCCTCTCTTGACGTTGCTTGCTAGTAGTCTAGTTTCCGGCATGCTCAAGTGCAGTCCATCTTTCCTGTAGAGCTTGTTCTTGCCCCAGAACGTCGTCCAGTTCCCGAAGTGAAATCCCTCTTCTTCACACCATCTCCTCAGTCACGCATTGATTGATTGTAATTCCGTCTGCCTTTTCACATCTGCCCTCGGTACTGGTAGGATCTCCGAGAACGCTATTCTCCGAGTCCTCATCTTCAGCTTCCTTCCCAAGATCTTGAACTGTTCGGTGAGTGCCTTCCAGCTGTAGTCTCTCCTGGCGACATCATTTGTCCTGACGTGAACAATCACTGCCATCTCTTCCGTCTCTGCTCCTTCCAGGATCCTTTCAATTCTGTCAATGATGTCCTTGGTTCTTGCTCCTGGGAGATAGGTCACCAGCCGATCCTCTCTCCCTCCTGCTATGTGACTGTCCACCTGTCTCAAGATTGAGTCTCCCACCGGGATTGCAGATTTCCCTTCTTTCAGTCTCCGCTGTGGTTGCAGATCAGTGTCCTTGGTGGTTCTCATTTCTTCTCCGTCTAGGTGCTGGTAGGATCCTGCCTCTTCCTCCTGCGAGTACTCTCCATGGGATCCTTCTTCCTTGGTGCCAGATAGTTCGTGTCCTCCGCTCCGTGCATCCTCTGTGTACGTGTGCTGCTCGGGTTCTTATTCTTCTACTCTTCTGTAGGTGTCCTTGATGAACTTCTCAAGTTCCCTGACCTGTTCTTCGATGTGCCTCTCTCTCGTGGGGTAATCGGTAGTCAGGAATGGGTCTTCTGAGCTGTAGAGTCCCTCCAGTTCTTGGATCCTGTGCTTCAGATGACGGACTTCACTCTTCAAGCTCTTCAGTTCCTGACATCGTCCGCACACATACGACTGTCTCCCCAAGGGGAGGTAGTTGTACATGTGGCAGTCCGTGCAATACACTGGGAAGCTCAAACCCTGGGCTCCTGCAGCTTCCATACTTGTCCGCCTTCTAGAAGTTCCTATACTCCTTGCTTGCACGCTCACTCCTGTTCTTGGCTCCTCCTCGTCTCCTGCTTCCTTCCGCTTGTGCGTGTGCGCTGCCCTGCTCTTCCTAGCCCTCTCTGCCTGTCAGAACCTTTTGCTTGAGTTTGCCTTTTCTTAACCCTCCACTGCTGCCTTTTGTTTTTGTGTGTTCCCTCTGTTTGTGTGTGTTCTCTCTTTTCTAGCGTGTGCTCTCTCTGTGTATGCTACCTCTTAGGCCTGCCCTTTGTCTGTCTTCTGTTCTGCACCCTATGTGCCTGCTGCTTCTCTTTTGGTCTTGTGTGAGTGCGGCCCCCCCTAGACCTACCTGTTCCCTGCCTTCAGTGCCTCCTGTCCCTTTGCTTCACTTGCCTGTATGTGTCTTTCCTCCTGTGCGCCTGCAACCCCTTACCGTGCTGTCTCTCCTTGCATTCTTGGGTGTAGTGGTCCGGCTCTTCGCAAAGGCTCTTCGCAAAGGCGCTCTCGCTAAAGCGAGCCTTTGCCGCTCGCCTTCGCCACGCGCCGAACGGCTGTGCGCCATTGGCTCCCTTCCTATTAAGGGGGGAGTCCGGGCGCTGACGCCGTTGGTGACGCGGTACGGGTGGGCGGAGCTAACTCTCGCCGCTACCCGCTCCTCACTCCCACCGTCCCCTGCTTCCTCCTTCGCTTGCTTCCTCCTTCCTCTCACCCGCTCTCGCCCAGCTCTCCTGCTGCTATCAGCAGTAGGAAAATAATAGCTGGTTTCAGTTTCTTAAGATAAGTGAAAATTTTTTCCTCTTTATCGGATGCCTCAGACCGTTGATATAAAGGTAAGCGTAGATAGCATATCAGTGGGGGCCATAGTAAAGGTAGTAAATGCTCAAATACAATAAGTACTGGTGATCAAAGAACAGAAAAAGAGAGAAGACAGAAGTAGAGGGCCTCTGGGGAACAAGTAGAGAAGGCAGAGAGAGCTCAGCCAATTAAAAGTGATTGAGATAAAGGAGGAAAAGCAACCAGACAAGAGACGCCTGAAAGAAAGGACATCCTCCAATATCTAGTATCTTAAATTACAAAGCCAGGCAATAAAAGAAATGTATTAAATTTAGAGAAGGAATTTGGGAAATATTCAGAGGAGAAGGAAAATGTGTGGAAAATAATGCACAATATACTTCCAACACAGGAGAGGGAATTAGCAAAGTTGATCAATGCATAATATAGTAAATAGTTTCAGAAAGAGAGATTAAAGGGTATATAATAATAAATTGTCAGCCATTGGAACTTGCTAATATAAACTTGTAAGTTACATGCCTATAAAAACAGGTAAGATTATCATTTGAAAATAAGCAGAGTCGCAGGAACCAACTTGAAAAAAATCACATAAGTGTTTATACAAAAACTCAAAAAAGTTCCAAACATCAAGTTCCTATAGTAGATAAGAAGAAGAAAGTTATTGCACAAGAGAGAGTGGAAACCAATCTTTAAAACATTCATAAGTAATTCATCAAAAGAATATAGATATGTCACAGTATCAATAGTAGAAATGTAAAGACCTCCAATTTAATTAACAATATATAATGAAAGCAAGTGTTCTATTGATTTGCATTAGATATAGATAGTTTCAACGTATATTAGCAATGACAGACAACAAACTGAGATGCTTAGAGAAAAAGATTTCATAGTAGACAATGTTGGGGAAGAGACGGTCTATACAGATAAGTATATATATGCACAACATAGATTGAGTGAAACGATTTGTTTAAGGTGATAAAAATGAGAAGATGAGAAAATCATAAATTAAATTAGTAGATCATGATTACAAAATACAGTGAACAGGAGGAAAATCTAGATAATCTGTATGCAGACTGTGAGGTCATATATAAGTGTCAGGGTTCAAAATCATATAACATGAATGAGTTTCCAATGATGCAATAGAAAGGCAGGAAGGAAATACTGCCAGCATTTTACATACAAGTATGATTCATAAGAATAGATGTTCAATGCATAGAAGACAGTTTTGTTTTGTTTTTGGGTTGTGTTTTTTTTTTAGTATAAGAGAATAGGATCAAATATAAAATCAGTGGAAGTCTAACAATAATCAAATATAGAGAAAGACCACAAGTATGGGCTCAATCAGGTTATGAAATTTTGTCTAACTAATGAATTGGTCATTTTATTCTAAGTAAAATCATATCAGTTAATAAGCATAAGTCAAATAGAATAATAGTGCTATATCATTGAAAAAGTGTAATTTATAGGATTAAATCTAAAGAGTATATTATCTATTTCATGAGCATGAGAGTCGCTGCAATTAACAGGGTAGAGTAAGCTATTGTATTAATTTCATCCCATTCAAAATGTTGTAACTTGAGTAAATCAAGTAATATAATGTTCACATCATCTGAGTAAATATTATTTCAATTAATAAGTGTAAGGAAAAATAATATAGTAATTCTATTACATATAAGATGAGTGGATCGCGGAATTGGAACTAAGTAATAAATTATTCATTTCATGCAGATTAAAATCCATTCTATTTATATTTGAATCATTACTTATTATGGACTTGAAATCAAAATTGATGCTACTGATTTGTAAGATAAAATGCCTCGATAATGAATGTAATACTGAAATGACGCTGGAATTCATTAAATAGAGAGAAGAACAGAAAAAGTTAAGGTTATACTATGGCACGTAGATGAGAAGCTAGGAAGAAACTAGGTAAGAAATATAGAGATATGATAGAAAATATCTCCACGTTAGACCTGAGTGAGGGAGCACTCGGGTCTCTGGACCTGATAACATCACTGTCTCCACCGCATCTCTCTGCGCCTCCATGTCCAGCAGAGGCGGAGAGTGCTGAGCCGAACCCTGAGGGAGAGGAGCAGGAGACCCCGGAGCAGGCATTGGGAGGAGCTACTGCCCCAGCTGGAACGCTGGGTAGAAAGGTTGCTGAAGCAGAAGGAGTACCAACAAGCATACCAGCAGTGACACTAGAGACACTTCTAGAGGCTATCAAGAGAGTGGATGTGAAGTTGGAGAAGACTGCCTCAGATATTGAGGTAATGGTTAAGAAAATGGATACCTTTTCTGATAGTTTGGTAAAAGTCAAGCAAGAGTGCATGGACAAAATACAAACTGAGTCAGCTTCATTGAAAAATTCAATTACCACCATTATTAAAGAACAAAATTCTACTGCCCGTAGAATAGAAACGATTGAGAACTTTAACAGAAGATTGAACTTGAGAATCCTAAATTGCCCAAGGATACCGGTAATATCACCTACTGAGATTTTTTAAAAATTCCTTGTAGAATGTTTGAATTTCCCGCAAGACCAGATTCCGCCCTTAAATAAAGTATACTTTTTACCTGTTTCAAAAAGAAATTATGATATACCTAGGGGTGAGAATTTGGTCTCTGATAAAGACTTGCAAAATCTGACGGCAATATTAGAGGAATCATCCATGGAAGTTAAAGAAAGAGGAACTTTAATTGTTAACTTTATCTTTGAACAAGATCTTAATGTGGTTATGAGGTTATTCTTTAAAAAGTCTGAATCACTTTTTTGTGGTCAACATTTATGGTTATATCATGATGTAACTAGAATAACCCAGGAAAGACGAAATATGTTTTTGGCATGAGAGAAGAGAAAAGGAAGCTAGGTGCTACTTTTTTGCTAGTTTATCCATGCAAATGTGTTATTAAGTTTAGGGGCTTGAAATATGTGTTCTTTACACCAGACCATCTACGTTCCTTTTTAGATCTCAAGGGTTTTATCTAGTGGAGGGAGTGTAGCTTAAAGGAATTGCCGGGTTGTAGCGTTTAAGTCTTTACCTTCTTTGTATTATTGTAATATTACTCCCTATAACATCTTTGTTTTTCTTTTTTCCTCCTCCTAATTGAGGTCTAAGGAAGAGTTAAGTTTCATAATAATATTTATTTTAAATATTGTAATGTTTAATGATGTTTTTTCCTGAAACATGATTCTGTATTTCTAAATCAAGTAGTTATACTTGTAAAGTATGTTAAATTCAATAAAAATAAAAAAAATGAAAATATGCGTAAGACCAATATAAGCGGGAAACAGAAGAATGGAATCAAGAAAAGCGCGGGAGATTGCAAAAGCACATATAGGAGTATACTGTGATAAATAAAGTATATTATAAGACCATGTAAAAATACCATTTGAAAGAGTAAGAGAAAGCATTTAGCAGCTGAAACAACAAGAAAGTGTAACTACACTCTTAATATAGTAAAACAAGGAAACTGCTATGAACATGAAAACATAAGGGTACCAGACATTTTACGTTAGAAGAGCTGGTAACCAGAGTCAAGTAAAGACCATGTAGCTTCTGGAGAGTTAGTCAAGTTCCCATTCCCTGGGACTGCATTTGATCCAAGTAGGCCTGCAATAGCTCAGGAGAATCGAAGACTTTGGTAGTGCGGGGTACTGCAGGCCAAATTGTGCACTCATGGATTTCAGCCGTGGTCTCATCGCGAGGAAAGATTTTCTTTTCTTGGAGGTGGTTTTGGCAAGATCTGGCACTATTAGGATTTTCCTGCCGTCAATAACAAGTCCATTGTGGTTTCTAGCAGCAATGAGGAGTTGTAGGGCTTGTGGGAAGCGAAGGAGCTTGGCCACAATAGGGCGCGGGAAGGGTTGATTCTGTTCTATGTCAATGTCTCAGGTGAGATCAAGATTGAGAACTTCAGGCAACCACTTTTTCAGGAAGGCAGTCAAGTCAGTCCCTTCTATTCCTTCTTTGAGGTCTATGATGTGCACGTTGTTTTGCCTACTGCAGTTAGCCAAATCTTCTATATCTTATATGCTTGTCGTTTAGATCCTGATATTGTGCCCTTTACAGAGCAGCAGCCTCTGCACAAGATTTGAGCTTCTTGATTCTTAGTTGAAAATTAGATTACTGGTGCTTCTGCAATGTAAGTCAGCCAATCATTAGAATCTAAGAAGTGAGAGATATTGGAAATGTGAGTTTCTTGTAGGAAAATAATAGCTGGTTTGTTTCACACTTGCACAGGGGGAAAGGGCCACAACTCTGCCAAATGACTGTCTTGTTTTAGATTAACTGATTAGTTTCACAGCATGTCTAGTTCCTTCAACACTTCCCTACCAGAGCAGAACCTGAGACAGCCAAAAAGTATGTCTTTGTTACTGTGAGAGCAGTAATGCACCTCTCTCTTTTTTTCATGAAGAATAGCTCTCAGATTCACAGAGATAACTAACCTGTCTCCTGACTCTGTGTAAAGAGTAAATTCCATTTTGAATCTAAAGTGGTTAGATATAAGAAATGGAAATCTCTGCATCTTCCTAATATTCATTTTTGTTTGAGGTGTTAGCAAAAAAAGAGCTCATTTCAAGTGCAAAAGCAAGCCTGGCAGTTGAAATTATCAGCCGTGGAGGAGGAGAATGAGATTCAGGCGTCCTTCTTGACTGCAGCTCGGACACGCCCCCCCTGGGAGGGACTCTGTTCTGGTAGAAATGAATATTGAGCAGCATACAGTGCACTTTGTGTAGTTTAATTTTGTGGTTAACCATTATGTGTTGTTAATAAGATTTTATTGTGTATATATATGAAAAATGAATGGAAAAAATAGTGTTACAATTAGTACTATTATGAGGGTGGGGTCTGAGGTGGAGATGGACGGGGTCTGGCCCACAACTTTGCTCAGAGCTCTTCAATCGCCGGTCCGCATACCGGTGCCGGTCCACATACCGGTGCCGGTCCACAAAATAATTCTTTTATTTCCACTGGTCCATATGTGTCAAAGGTTGAAGAACACTGGGTTACAGGATCCAAAGCAACATGGCTTTACAAAAGGTAAATTGTGCCAAATGAACCTGATTGAATTTTTTGATTGGTGACCAGAGAACTGGATCGAGGGCATATGCTGTAAGGATGGATGAGCCCCCACAAAATATAAGGTTGGAGGGGTTATATTGAAGCAGCCTTACATTCTGCAAGGTCCCGGATTCAATACCCTCACAGAAGATTCACCAGGAAGTAGAATCAAATAGCAAGCACAGCCAGAAGTGATTGCATAAAGAATATAATATAGAAATAGACTTAATATTATAGAAAAGCAAGGTTCATAAAGATTAAGCATTAAAATTAAGCATTATAATAATAATAACTTTATTCTTCTATACCGCCACAATCTTGCGACTTCTAGGCGGTTTACAATCAAGGGAGCTGGACGTTCAGCGAGCTACAATATGCAGATGATCAGAGGAAATACAGAGTGCAGAAATTTTAAGAAAGCAAAAATATAAATATACAGTTTGAGCGAGAATAAAAGACATAGTTTGCTAAGAAATTTCCAAGAGGACCTGTTAGGAAAAGGTCACGCATTTAAAAAAAAATATAGTGAAAATTACAATATGATAATAATAACAGTTTATATATATCGCTGAACCGTGAAGTTCTATGCGGACTTATGAGGGGAGAAAGGAAATGGGTAAGAGGTCGGGAGGACCTTTATTGTGGAGAGAGAAAAGAGCGGGTTAGTTGTCTAGGTATTTCAGGAACAGGTATGTTTTTAGGCACTTCCTAAATTCCTCATAAGTAGTCGGTGAAAGCAATTGTTCTAGGTCTTTACCCCATATGGCTGCTTGGTGTGAGAGAAGGTATTCATGGTGTTTTTTCAGTTTGCAACCTATAACTGGGAGGGAAACGAAGTTTGAATGTATGCTTCTCTTGCGTCTGTTGGTGGAAAAGGAGAAAAGGTCCGTAATGTATTTGGGGGCTAGTCCATATAGTACTTTGAAGCAGAGGTAGGTGAATTTAAACTTTACGCGTGCTTCTGTCGGCAGCCAGTGCAATTGCCGGTAGTAAGGTGTCACGTGATCAAATTTCTTCAGCCCGAAGATAAGTCTGACCGCTGCATTTTGCATTATTTGAAGACGTCGCATATTCTTTTGGGAGATTGCTAAATAGACAATGTTGCAGTAGTCAAGTTGACTTAGTACGAGGGATTGCACTAGGATTCTGAATGCTGATGTATCGAAATATGATTTAATGGATCTAAGTTTCCAAAGAGTGAAAAAACCCTTTCTGATTACGGAGTCCACCTGGTCTTTCATGGTTAAGCATTGGTCCAGAGTTACACCCAATATCTTCATGGTGGGCTGAATAGGGTAACTAAGTTCGTAGTACCCAAGAAAGAGGGGTCTTTTTGGCCCATATTAGATCTGAAGGGAGTCAACAGGGCGCTATGGGTTCCATCTTTTCGTATGGAGACCCTGAGATCTGTCATTCTGGCTGATCAGCCAGGGGAATTCCTGACTTCTCTCGATCTGATGGAGGCCTACCTGCATGTTCCGATTTGCGCCTCCCATCAGTGTTTCCTTCACTTTGCGATCTTGGGACGGAACTATCAGTTTTTTACACTTCCTTTTGATCTGGCCATGGCGCCACAGACGTTCACCAAGATTATTGTCGTGGCAGCAGCCTTGCGCAAGTAGGAAATTCTGGTTCATCCCTGTGGACAACTAGTTGATCAGAGCAAAGTCTTTTCAGGAGAGCTCCTGGGTTATGGCTTGGATTGTGGAGTTCCTGCGGTTGCTGGGATGGGTAGTCAACCTGTCCAAAAGCCGGTTGACTCTGTCTGAGCACCTGGAGTACCTCAGGGTTCTTTTCGATACCTGCTTGGGTCCCGAGTGGACAAGTTGCAATTGCAGATTCATTTCCTCGGGCGCAGGATTTTCTGCAGGTTCTGGGGTCAATGGCAGCCTCCTTGAATGTGGTTCATTGGGCTCGGGCTCGCATGCGGCCACTTCAGTATGCTCTACTTCAGTAGTGGTCGCCTCAGTTACACAATCTGAACTCTCCCGTTCCTCTGGTGGTGGCTACAGTCTTCCAGTTTGCTGCAGGGAGTGAGTTTGGATCAGCCCCAGTGGACAGTGCTTCTCTCGGATGCTAATCTCCTCGAATGAGGAGCTCATTGTCTTGGTCGCTCGGCTCAGGCCAGCTGGTCTCTGGAAGAGGTGTCTTGGTCGAGCAATGTTCTGGAGACCAGAGCCATCCAGTTGGCATTGCTAGCATTCCAGACATTTTTGACATGTAAGTCAGTTCAGGTTCTCTCGGACAACGCCATGGTGGTTGCTTACGTCGATCGTCAGGGGGAACCAGGAGTCATCTGGTGACACCGGTGCCTGGGCAGAGGCTCATCGTCTAGACATCTCAGCTTCACTCATAGTGGGAATGGAGAATGTCCAAACAGACTTCCTCTTTTGTTACGTGTTGGATCTTGGAGAGTGGTATCTTGGTCCCACAGGCTTGGGGTCAGCCGGTCATGGACCTGATGGCCATGAGTGGCATTGCCAATGCGCCCTGGTTCTTCAGTTGGCGCAGGAATCTTGAGGCCGAGGGGCTGGATGCTCTGGTGCAGCCTTGGCCATCGGAGAGCCTTCTTTACATGTTTCCCCCATGGCCAATAGTGGGCAGAGTCCTTCGCATTGCTTGGCACCCCGCCTGCATGATCCTGGTGGCTCCGAACTGACTTAGACGTCCGTGATATGTGGATCTCATTCGTCTTCTCGTGGCAGATCATCTTCCACTGCCCCTCTCACCTAACCTTCTGACACAGGGCCCCATTCCAATGTTCAATCTGGGCCCCTTTTATCTTATGGCCTGGCTCTTGAAAGGTTATTCAGATAAAGTGATCTCCATTCTCTTGGGTCCCTGGAGACTTTCCACCACTTGGGCTTATGTGCGAGTTTGGCATATCTTTGCAGAGTGGTGGGCCGCACGTGGCGTGGTTCCTGTTTGCGCCTCTTTGCCTCATATCTTGGAGTTCTTGGAGGATAACCTGGACAGGGGCCTTGTCTGGTCTTCCCTCCAAGTTCAGCTTGCGGCTTTGTCTGCATTTTGCAGTTTGCTGCATGGTCAGCGTTTGACTTCTTTTCCGGATGTGATTCGCTTTTTCAGGGTGGCCAAATTGCTCTGGCCTCTGGTGCGGCCTTCAGTTTCAGCCTGGGATCTCAGTCTAGTCCTGCCCATGTTAGTGCGCCCTCCTTTTGACCCTCTGGATTCCTGCACATTGAAGGTCCTTACTCTGAAGGCAGTCTTCCTGGTGGCAATTACTTCTGCTAGACACATTTCCGAGCTGCAGGTTTTCTTTTGTAGGCCACCTTTCCTGGTGTTTTCTAGGGAGCGTGTGGTGCTGCAGCCAGTTTCTTCTTTTCTGCCGAAAGGGGTTTCGCCTTTTTATGGCAACCAGTCCGTGGTCCTCCCAGTCTTGGGTTGTCGGGAGGGCTCTTTGGAGCAGAGTCAGTTGCGCAAGTTGAATGTCTGCCGGGTCCTTTGCTCTTATGTTCAGCAAACCCAGTTCCATTAATAAATTCAGCACTGAGCCCGCTTCTTGTACTGCGGCCCAACAAATAGGATACCTCATGCCAATAACACACAGAAATGGGTATTTTCATAAAAATAATATTTATTCAATTCATATCAAATTGATAAAACGGGTTATAAATAAAAAACTAAATAAACTTGAGGTTAAAATGCACTATATGTATTTTCATAAACATAACATTTCTGTGTGGGGGAGACTTTATTACACATGAGACAAAGTTGTGGAGATAAGGTCTCCACTGATCAAAGCTTCGTGGTCATTTATATACTACTAGTGTTTAAGCCCGTTACAATAACGGGTGCTAGAGTAGATGTCTGTATGTCTGTTTTTTGTTTTTTATTTGTCTCTCTCTCTCACTGGACGCTGTCTGTCTGTCATTCTTTGTATCTGTGTCTCTCCCTGGTCCCCTGTCTGTGCGTCTTTCTTTCTGTCTGTCTCCCTGGCCCCCCTGCTTGCCAAAGCAGCCTTCTTTCCCTCTCCCCCTGTTGTGCAATGCCTGCCTGCTTCTTGGCCCCCTTCTGTTCCCCCCCATGATTGCTGTCTGCCCCCAGAACAAATATCCCCCCAAAGCAGCCCCCTTTCCCTCCCCTCCTGGCCCCCAGTTGTGCCATGCCTGCCTGCTCTGTGGCCCCCTTATGTCCCCCCCATGATTGCTTTCTGCCCCCAGAACAACCATCCCCCAAAGCAGCCCCCTTTCTCTCTCCTCCTGTTGTGCAATGCCTGCCTGCTCCGTGGCCCCCTTCTGTTCTCCCCCATAATTAATGCCTGCCTGCTTCGTGGCCCCCCCTTCTGTTCCTCCCCCCTCTCTGATTGCTGTCTGCCCCCAGCACACCCCTCCCCCCAAAGCAGCCCCTTTCGCTCTCCCTCTGGCCCCCTGTTGTGCCATGCCTGCCTGCTCCGTGGCCCTCTTCTGTTCCCCCCATGATTGCTGTCGGCCCCCAGCACAACCATCCTCCCAAAGCAGCCCCCTTTGCCTCTCCCCCTGCCTACCTGCTTCGTGCACTCAGCACAACCCTCCCACCAAAACAGCTCCCTTTTCTGCCTGCTCCATAGCCCTTCTTTTTCGGCTTTCCCTCCCGTTCTTACCTTCCTCCATTCATCCATGGTTCCTGCCGCTGCTGCCGCTCCTGTTCAAAGCAGCCTGCTTAGGTTCATGGACGGCTGTATTGAACCTCGCAGGCTGCTCTCCATATGGTAGCGTCAGAGGGAATGTGCTTCATGTGAAGAGCGGCCTGCGAGGTTCGCTACAGCCGGCCGCGAACCTCATCAGGCCGCTTCAAACAGGAGCGGCAGCGGTTGGTGCGGGAGGGGGGAGTCGTCGACTTGTTGCCTACTGCTGCGGCGCGAAAGTTGCTGGGCTCCTCGGTGGGGGCGTTTAGTGGCTGCGATCCCTCTCCTCCCAGACCCCCCCCCCCCCCCGGAGGAACGGAGATCGGCGGTGTCTTCTATCCACTGCTGAGTTACCAAAGAGCAGGGAGTCCAGCAATGGCAGCCAGTGCTGCGAGTGTAGGTAGGAGCTGGGGACTCGCGCATGCGCACTCCTGCTTGGCCACGGACCTACAGAACATGGAACAGGGATTACAGATCACGAAAGTTGGAGTGCGCATGCGCGGCTAGCGTTTTATTATATAGGATTAAAATGATTGGTAACCCGTCATTTCACTTTCAAATACCCAGCCAACACATTACCTTAGAAGTAGGACTGTTTTAAACAAAAACAATTCTTATGAACAGAAAAAAGTTTTGCAAAGTATAACATTAAATATATATATTTGTGTTACAATTTCTAAATATGTTTTTAGAATTACATAAAATAATATAATATATTTCCTTAAAAGGACTACGTAACTTAATATAATAAAGCTGACAATTTACCAAAAGCCAGGAAATAAGCATTATTGTAGATAGATAATAATTTTACCCTTAGACAAAGATGTGTAAACTATTTTGCCTTTACCCTTCTGCCTTTTGTTTACTAAAAAAGTATAAAACATACTCTAAACAGAAATACTATTAAAGAAAGAAGAAAAATCCTTTAAGTGCAGACTAGATAAAATCTCTGCCTCATGGAAAAACTTACAGTGTTATAAACACCAAATTAACTAATTTCTTCCTCAATACCTTTGCTTTAAAATCACAAGTTTTTTTCTATACTAATAAGAGAAAAGACCAGTTTGCGAACAGACATTATTCTTAAATTAGTAAACCTTATATTTTAAATTTAGTTTTATTTCACCTAAACCAAGCAGGGTCAAATTGATCTCTTTTCCTTCTTGGGCCTCTTTGAATGTCTAGTGCAATGATGGCTAACCTTTTTGAGCCCGAGTGCCCAAACTGCCGCACAAAACCAAAGAATTTCCTCAAAGTGCCAGCACGTCAATTAAACCTTAATAACAAGATTTTAGTATCTAAAAACTCTTTATAAAGTTGCCTGAACTATGTAACATCATTTTTAAAGGTTGGAATTAGAGAATGACACGGTGACGGTTTACCCGCGGCCACCGCATTTAAGCCGCGGGTCACCGCCGAAAACGGGGAAGAAAACTAGCAGTCGCTGCGGTGACGGGGACAAGGCCATTCACCGACCGCGGAAACGGTGAACAGGTTTGTCCCCGCGGGCCAATGTACCCCCTTCTAGGAACCGCTATTTACCTGTGTTTCACCGTGCTCCTCATTTGTCAGATCAACCCCTCCCGACAATCGCAGCAGAAGGGTACCCAACCCCTCCTGCCGGTCCTCCCAATGGCCTCCCCTAAGATCGCCGGCAGGAGGGTACCCAACCCCTCCTGCTGGACCCCCCCCCCCAACGAACCCTCCCACCCCGGAACCCCCTTAGTCTTACTTTCCAAGTTGGACCGGACAGCTCCTCGCTCGTCTGGCCAGCAGGCCTGCCTCCGTCCAAATGAGGCGGGCCCGCCCCTCCCCTCCCCTGCCTAACCCACAGGATCCTAGGGCCTGATTGGCCCAAGCACCTAAGGCCCCTCCTATAGCGGGAGTGGCTTTAGGTGCCTAGACCAATCAGGCCCTAGGATCCTGTGGGTTGGGCAGGGTAGGGGCGGGCCCGCCTCATTTGGACGGAGGCAAGCCTGCTGGCCATACGTGTGAGGAGCCGTCCGGTCCAACTTGGAAAGTAAGACTAAGGGGGTTCCGGGGTGGGAGGGTTCGTTGGGGGGGGGTCCAGCAGGAGGGGTTGGGTACCCTCCTGCCGGCGATCTTAGGGGAGGCCATTGGGAGGACCAGCAGGAGGGGTTGGGTACCCTTCTGCTGCGATTGTCGGGAGGGCCGTTGGGGGGGTCTACAGGAGGGGTTGGGTGCCCTCCTGCCGTGATCGCTGGGGGGAGGGGAGACTTGCAGCACTGCTTATACAGCGACTCTGGCTGTGAGGAACTACAGTAAGGCCAGTGTTGAACAGACTTCTATGGTCTTTGTTCCATGTGTGGTAAGACAGATTAGGATGTGTTAGATAGGGCTTCAACAGCAATTTCAGTAGTTGGAACATTAGAACAAAGTCAGGCAGATTTCTACAGTGTGTGTCTCATGTATGGCAAGACAGATTAGAATATGCTTCAATGGCAACTCCAGTAGTTGAGACTTAAAGAGAACACCAAGCAGACTTCTACGCTCTGTGTCCCTTCATGGGTTCTAATTTTGGCCATTGGGGTTCCTTGGAATAATTGTACCTAAAGGGAGGCCCTACATTCTTTGGGCTAAAGTACTTTCGGAAACCCTTTTGGCCCAAATGAGGTGTATGGGATGGGAGCTTGGGGGTTTGAAGGAGCTCAGTAAGATCTCTAGTAAAGAGGTGGGACTTTGTAAGCATTTAAAGTACATGTCGTGTTTGTTTTTGCATTGCTAGCCCCAGGGGTGGTGGAAGATTAGTGATTGAAAAACTGTATGAAAAATAACTATTTTAAATTTAGTGATCAAAATGTGTCAGTTTTGAGAATTTATATTAATTAATTTTTTCTCTGCGTGTTTTGTTTTTGTATAGTTATTAACTAATATTTAACTAAGTTTTAAAGTTTTAAAGAATGTTTCCTTTATACGTAAATAAAGAAAAGTGAATGGGATTGCAGTGGCGGTGATGGGGCGGTGAATGGGGTGGCAGTGGCGGTGACGGGGCGGTGAAGAGGATGGTGAGACGGGGACGGGGCGGTGACGGGGATGGTGAGACGGGGACGGGGCGGTGACGGGGACCAATTTTTTCACCGTGTCATTCTCTAGTTGGAATCTTTGTATTGTCAGAAAATCAATTTGATTCACAATCCTTTGGTTTTCATTTCAATTTATTGGCAATTTATAATGTTTTAATGATTTCATTCAATTTAATGAATTTAGGAAGAATTTGATTCAGTTACACAATATATTTTAAATGTATTATTCACATAACATGTCAAATGTATCCTGAGTAAAAAAAAAGATAAACTTCTTAAAACTGTTAACTGTGTCAAGACTCGGTGTGCATTCCCAAAGAGTCTAACATGTTTTTTTGTAAAATTTACAATCAAATTAGAAAATAGTTAAATCATTACATTTCTAATAATATGATGTAAAGAAAACAAAAGAGCTTTCAATTAAACCAACCGTTTTTATTGGAAATTCCAGATTGGAATACAACAGGGCCATGTAAAGTCCCTTTTTTAAATAACATCTTTAAATAATATTTAAATAACTTAGAAAGTGTCTTAACTGCAAACTGAAAACACTGCTTCATGTAAACATATGCATTGGGCATGCTCTGAAAAAAATTAATGTGATTTTTGTTGTTGCTTGCATGCTGATAACTTGTCAATCCTTGGCTCATAGTGCGTTAATTTCAGAGCAACACATGCAGCACTCATGTCATCCGTTAATCTGTTTCTAGCATCAGATTTTATATGATTCAAAGCCGAAAACAGCTGCTCACAAGCATAGGATGACCCAAACAAAGTAAGAAGAGCAATCCCAAGTGCTTTCATGGACTTAAAATTGTCTGGCAGAGAATTCCACGCTTTTAGGATTTCATTTTCAGAACTGCTAGCAGTGATTTCATTTGTCACTCTTTCACACTCAATACGTTCAAGAGCCGCACGCAGGTCATTGAATTTACTTTTCCAGATAGAGCTTTCTTGAAATTCCAGTAGCTCCATTTCCAAATTTTGAATATCCAACCACTGTAAGCAGGAAAGATCTTCAAATGTGGACTTTTCTGGGGAAGTTATAAATGAAAGGGTTGTCTCCATCTTACAGAACTGAGAAAATCTTTTACTAAAATTCTCCTTTGCTTCGGCTACAATGGTGGAATATGCTTTGTGGATTTCCTGGTGTTTTTTATGACTGTCCACAAATGTTGTAGAATTATCCAAATGTATTTTTAGGTTGGGAAAATATTTTAGCTGTCCACTCTCAAGGTCTTTTTCAAAAACATGCAATTTTCTCTCAAAAGCTTTGATGTCACTAAACATGCTTTCTGCTGTTTTTCCCATGCCTTGTAATTTTTTGTTTAGTACATTAAAGTGGTTAGTAAAATCTGTAAAGAACATGGGGTTGTGTGGTTTTGCAGCATTTACAGACTTGGAGCAATGGTATGATTGTTTCACTTTTGACCATTTGCCATTTAAAGACTACTTGCTACCCAAAGACTTCTAAGACTCCTGATGCAGGCCGGATGGCCGAAACGTGATCATGTCGAGTCATTGAGTTGCTTTGGATGTACGATTTTGTTTTGGATTAATAAAGACCATTGGATTTATCAGATGAGTTGAAAGACACTGTTTTTGTGCACCATCTTGATTGGACATTTCCACTTTGCCCTTGCTTCTACAGCAGGGGTGCCCACACTTTTTGGGCTTGCGAGCTACTTTTAAAATGACCAAGTCAAAATGATCTACCAACAATAAAATTTTAAAAAAAACCACAAAGCACACTGTATGCAGAGAAAATGTTAATTATCATTTATATTCCGTGGGTTTTCAAAGAGGTCAAGTCAGACGATTCTATGCAATGTCACTTCAGGAACAACTATACAAAAATAGACAAATATACCCCCTCCCTTTTTACTAAATCGCAATAGCAGTTTTTAGAGCAGGGAGATGCATTGAATGCCCTGTGCTGCTCTCGATGCTCATAGGCTCCCTGCGCTAAAAACCGCTATTGCAGATATAAATTCTCTAAACAGACACATTTTGATCACTAAACTGAAAATAAAATCATTTTTCCTATCTTTTTGTCTGGTGATTTCATGAGTCTCTGTTTGCACTTCCTTCTTCTGACTATAAATCCAATATTTTTTCTTTCTGCCCCTCCCCTTTTCTTTCTGTCTCTTTCTTTCTCTCTCCCCCCGCCCCCCCAAGCTATCGCGCCAATTTCTCCACTTCCCCGATTCTTTCCCTACCCCCTAAGCCACCATGCCGATTTCTCCCTGCTTCCATGAGCCAGGCCAGGAATGTACAAGCGCCGGACTCACAAGACTTCACCTCTGATGTCAATTCTAACGACAGAGAGGAAGTTCCAAGCCAGCCAGGCAGCGATTGGCTGGCCCAGAACTTCCTCTCTGACGTCAGAATTGACGTCGGAAGTGAAGTCTTGTGAGTCCGGCGCTTCTACGCGCCTGGCCTGGCTCAGGGAGACAGGAAGAAAAAGATTGCCAAGGCAACGCGATCGACTCACATTGCATTTGCGATCTACTGGTCGATCGCACTCGACCATTTGGGCACCCCTGCTGTTATGGTATCCTGTCCTGACCTGAGGAAAGGGGTTTAGTCCCCAAAAAACTGCCTTATTTCTATTTCCTATTTATAAACTTTAATCAATAGATACAATACTACTTGATTCTACGTAAAGCAACAAAACAATTTTTTCTACCTTTTGTCGTTTTTGCTTTAATCATCTTGTCTTCACTCTTCTTTCTAGCCAGCTTCTGTCCGCTCTGTCTTTCATACAGCATCAGCCCCTTCCATCCACTGTCTGCCCTCTCCCCGTTCCATATGGCATCTTCCCTCTTTTTATGCTCCTTCAATAAACTGTCTATCCTGTGCCCCTTCTCTTCTTCTTTGTACATGATTGATTTCAGCTCTGCCACCTTTCCATTTTTCTCTCTCTGTCACCATCCCGTCCCCTATGCTCTGGCATCTCTCTCTTCTCCTTTCTTTCCTTCGCACCCCATAGTCTGGTATCTTCCCTTCCCTGATTCTCTAGCATCTCACTCCTTTCCTTTTCTTCCATCTATCCCTCCCCCTCCATGCTTTGTCTTCTCCTCCTTCCTTTTCCCTTGGTCTGGCATACTTTCCTCCTTCCCTCCATGCCCTGGCATCTCTTCCTCCCTCCCTTCCCTCCAATCCCTGGCATCTCATTCCATTCCCTCCCTCATCTTCTTTCTCCCTCCAGTTGGGTGCAGCAAGTCTCTCCCCCTCTGCTCCCTTTCCTCCTTCTGTCACCCATGACCTGGCGTCATGAACTTCTTCAGGCAGCAGCATTCACAATTTGCTTCTGTTGCCAGCTTCGGGCCTTCTTCTCTGTCGGGTTCTGCCTTCATGGAAACAGAAGTAAGCAGGACCCGGCGGAGAGGAAGGCCTGAAGCTGGCAACAGCAGTGAATTGTAAATGCTGATGCTAGCCGAAGAAGTTCATGACGCCAGGTCGAACACCCGGGGCAGACTGCTACTCTCCTCCCCACGACCCTCCTAACTCTCCCTCCCTCCCATCACGAGACTCTAAGGCTGCTTCAGGACTTTCTCCTGCCGTGATTCCCTCTGGCACGTCACTGATGAGGGAAGGAGGAAGAGATAGGAGGGTCGGATCGGGTTGGGATTCGCCCGGGATGATGATGAGGCTGCTGCTGCTGCCAGCGAATCCAGCAAGGGTGAGGCCCCAAAGCACAGCACTGGCAGGCCCCCCTGACTATTTTGGGCCCTAGGCCTGTGCCTACAGGGCCTATCCTTTAATCTTTCCCTGCTTCCCCCCCCCCCATATGCCCTGACATCTCTCTCTTCCACTCCATGGTATGGTATCTCCTTTCCCTCCGTCCCATGGTCTTTGCATCTCTTTCCTCCTTTTCCTGATCTTCCTTCTCCCTCCTTCCCTCTCTCTCCCCAATTGGGTACAGCAGTATTTCTCTTCCCCCTCCCCCCACTGAGTACAGCAGTATCATCAGCATTTCTCTCCCCCCCAATTGGGCACAGCAGAAGCAGCATTTCTCTTCCCCCTCCCCCCTAATTGGGTGCAGCAGCATTACTCCTCCCATTCCCCCCCCCGTCTCACACACCCGGCAGATTCGCTACAGACAAAGGCAAGTTGTAAGTTTCCCTTGGTCGCTGACCTATCTCCCAAAGGGCAGCGACAGAGGGAAGTTTACAACTTGCTGCTCTTGCTTACTTCGGGCCTTTCTCGTTGCCGGTTCCTGCCTTCACGGAAACAGAAAGTAGGCAGGACCCGGCAGCTAGAAAGGCCCGAAGTAAGCAAGAGCAAGTAAGCTTCCCTCCGTGGCTGGCCTATCTCCCGCATGCTCCGGGGCTCTAATGGTATGTGCCGGCTTCTCTTCTCTACCCCTCCCCCCCGACGTAACTTCCGGTTTCGGAGGGAAGCCTGGTTCGAGTCGCTTGCTGGGGGTTTTTTTTGTTTAAAGTCCGGCGGGTTTTTCAGCGGCTCTTCAGGATGCGCATTAAGCAGTGGCGGCAGCAGGATTCGGCAGATGACAGTCGGGCGGGCATCTAAATTTGCTGGGCGTTGCGCCCGCCTGCCCTGATGGCGGCCCTGTCGGTCGGGTTAGCGCCACAAAAGTAAGGGGACCTGGCCGGCTGTGCTGCACACGGGGCGGGGTGGACCGCCCCCCTCCCTTGGTAGCCACAAGGCTACTCCTCCTTACCTACCCTGCCTGCAGTACAGAGCCGAACGGAAGTCTTCCCGACGTCAGCCCTCCCTCCCTCCGACGTCAGCGCTGACGTCGGGAAGACTTCCGTTCGGCTCTGTGCTGCAAGCAGAGCAGGTAGGGAGAAAAGCCGCACGACTTAGTACATCCAGCCCCGTTCCCGTGCAGCTCTCTATTGCGGACCTACCCGCGTGCCAGCTGCAAGGCCTTCGCGTGCCACAGCTGGCACGCGTGCCATAGGTTCGCCATCGCTGGTCTAGTGTCTGCAATTAAGTCTCAAGGACCAAAAATCTCCATGGCAACGATAATGGAGAGCTGGCCAAGGTCAGCTAAGGTCAAACCCCATATGGTTGGAAAATCCAGCTTATCTGGATTTTCCAAGTTTAAACCTCATAAAATATAAGTTTTTTTATTTGAATATCACATATACAATCATACTTTTAATCATTCGTTCTTCTTTGCGATCCCAAACCATTCATACATTCATATTTCACATATTCAATTAAAGCACATATAAGAGATATTAAGATACAGACTGCTTTTGCTCAGGAATGTGAAATCCTATATCTTCAAAAGTCTAGAGGCCCCTTCTCCTGTGTATACCAGTTTAAACAAAGAACCATAGATACCCCAGAAGGTGGAATTTGGAGTTCTGCTTTACTGAACAAAGAGAAGGGGGAAAAAAACTTATAATTTTACCTCTATAGATGTTTATTATGCACTTAATATTTCCCCTAAATTCTGCTTAATCAGCAAGTTACACAATTATACTGAATATTATTATTCCCTTTTTCCTCTCTCTTTAATTTCCTGATCTTTTGTTAATTATCCTTATGAGGATTTTTTATTATGTTTGCTTATAAGACACAAATAACTTTTACACTGTCCATCTCTGGATGGCTTGCCACACCCTCATTTATTTGCTCTGCACTGCTCTTGGTAGACAGCGCCCCATCTCAGCACGTATACTTGGAGTGACGTTAGATAGGGGAAAATGACGGAAGCACTAATAAAAGAAAAAATTGATGAACATTTTGAAAAACACGAACTTTTGATAACCAGCCAACATGGTTTCTGCAGGGGGAGATCGTGTCTGACCAACTTATTGCACTTCTTCGAGGGAATTAACAAACAGATGGACAAAGGAGACCCCATAGACATCATATACCTAGATTTCCAGAAAGCCTTTGACAAGGTGCCTCATGAACGTCTACTCCGGAAACTGAAGAACCATGGGGTGGACGGAGCCGTGCATAGATGGATCAGAAACTGGTTAGCGGGTAGGAAACAGAGGGTAGGGGTGAAGGGACACTACTCAGACTGGAGGAAAGTCACGAGTGGTGTCCCGCAGGGCTCAGTGCTCGGGCCACTGCTATTTAATATATTCATAAATGATCTAGAAACAGGAACAAAGAGTGAGATAATAAAATTTGCGGATGACACCAAACTATTTAGTGGAGCTCGGACAAAGGAAGACTGTGAAAAATTGCAAAGGGACTTGGACAAATTGGGAGAATGGGCAGAGAGATGGCAGATGAAGTTCAATGTTGAGAAATGTAAAGTATTGCATGTGGGAATCAGAAACCCGAGGCACAGCTATACAATGGGAGGGATGTTATTGAATGAGAGTACCCAAGAAAGGGACTTGGGGGTAATGGTGGACATGACAATGAAGCCGACGGCACAGTGCGCAGCGGCCGCCAAGAGAGCGAATAAAATGCTGGGGATAATCAAGAAGGGTATTACAACAAGAACGAAAGAAGTTATCCTGCCGCTGTACCGGGCAATGGTGCGTCCGCATCTTGAGTACTGCGTCCAGTATTGGTCACCATACCTTAAGAAGGATATGGTGTTACTCGAGAGAGTTCAGAGGAGAGCGACACGACTGATTAAGGGGATGGAAAACCTTTCATACGCTGAGAGATTGGAGAAACTGGGTCTCTTTTCCCTGGAGAAGAGAAGACTTAGAGGGGATATGATAGAGACTTACAAGATCATGAAGGGCATAGAGAGAGTAGAGAGGGACAGATTCTTCAAACTTTCAGAACATAAAAAAACAAGAGGGCATTCGGAAAAGTTGAAAGGGGACAGATTCAAAACAAATGCTAGGAAGTTCTTCTTTACCCAACGTGTGGTGGACACCTGGAATGCGCTTCCAGAGGACGTTATAGGGCAGCGAACGGTACTGGGGTTTAAGAAAGGATTGGACAATTTCCTGCTGGAAAAGGGGATAGAGGGGTATAGATAAAAGATTACTGCACAGGTCCTGGACCTGATGGGCCGCCGCGTGAGCGGACTGCTGGGCGCGATGGACCTTAGGTCTGACCCAGCGGAGGCATTTCTTATGTTCTTATGTTCTTATAGCATTAGATACACAACTTTCCTTTAATACACATATTTCAAATACAATTAAGTCTACTTTTTACAAAGTTCATTTGATATGTTATATTCAATCATTACTTTGTCCTTCTGCAATAAATATATTAATACATTAACTTATAATTCATCAATTAGATTAATGTAATTCATTGTTTAGGGGTATAAGAACATAAGAATTGCCGCTGCTGGATCAGACCAGTGGTCCGTCATGCCCAGCAGTCCGCTTATGCAGCAACCCCCAGGTCAAAGACCAGTGCTCTAAATGGGTTCAGCCTCACCTATGTATGTTCCAGTTTAGCATGAACTTGCCCAACTTTGTCTTGAATCCCTGGAGGGTGTTTTCCCCTATAACAGACTCCGGAAGAGTGTTCCAGTTTTCTTCCACTCTCTGGTGAAGAAGAACTTCCTTACGTTTGTACGGAATCTATCCCCTTTCAACTTTAGAGAGTGCCCTCTCGTTCTCTATCTTGGAGAGGGTGAACAATCTGTCTTTATCTGCTAAGTATTCCCTTCAGTATTTTGAATGTTTCGATCATGTCCCCTCTCAGTCTCCTCTTTTCAAGGGAGAAGAGGTCCAGTTTCTCCAATCTCTCACTGTACAGCAACTCCTCCATTTTAGTCGCTTTTCTCTGGACCCTTTCGAGTAGTACTGTGTCCTTTTTCATGTATGGCGAACATAAAAGATTACAAAATATCCAAAATACAGCTTTAAGATTAATTCACAGTGCAATAAAATTTGATCATATTACTCCACTGTTTAAAAAATCATATTGGTTACCAATTACTCATTGGATTACTTATACTATTATTAGTTTTCAAGACATTACAATCCAATGAACCGTCTTATCTTTCACATCACCTCATACCCCATATTCCTCAAAAAGCTCTCTGTTCTGCAGAACATAATCAATTAGTTATTCTTACGCATAGAGAAATAGTTCATGAGCAATTGTCTCAGTTAATGGACCTACACTTTGGAATTTATTTCCAGTTCATATTCATCTGCACACTTCTTTAGAGTCTTTTAAATTTAATTTAAATATGTTTTTTTCATGATGCATGTTCTTGAATTTTTATATTTTTTTAAAATGATACTAATGCGGGGTCTTAAATTAAGATAGCAATAATCTGGGCCAAGTGTTATCCTAATGTATTATCCCATCTGCTCTTCCTAATCATGTCTGTCAAAAATTTGTCTTTTAATGGAAATATTATTAGATTGTAAGCTGCCTACAAAGATCCCCAATGGGTGGGATAGTAAATAAAAAATAAATTTGAAACTTGGACACTTCCAAGTTGATTTTGTAGCATTTTCAGAGAGCTGGTGCCAACTTTTTGAAACTGGTTACTCTTCATGAAACATGGTTACACCACTATGATCCTGAGACAAAACAACAGTCCATGCAATGGTGGCACTCAAAGTCAAAAGGAAAGGTCATGGCCACAGTGTTTTGGGATGAGGAAGATGGTGTAATGACTGACTATTTTCCAAGGGGTCAAACAGTTAATGCAGAATACTACTGTAACTTGCTGTGCCAATTAAAGGAAGCATTGAAAGAAAAAAGGAGAGGGAAGCTGTAGAACGGAGTTCTCTTTTTGAAAGACATTACACCTGCTCACAAGGCTGGCAAAACGATGGATGTTTTGGTGCAGTTGGGGTCCTCGAGAGCCACAGGCAGGTCAGGTTTTCAGGAGATCCACATTATGAATATACTGTATATGAGATAGATTTGCATGCACTGCCTCCTTGAGATACAAATCTATCTCATGCATATTTATTGTGGATATTCCGAAAACCTGACCTGCCTGTGGCTCTCGAGGAACAGAATTGCCTACCCCTGGCATAGACTATCCGCCCTACTCATGAGATCTTGCTCCATCTGTCTAATTTCTGATTTCAAACTTTTAAAAGAGTTTAAAAAGGTGACCATTTGTGAGTGATTTAGAGGTAATTGCAGCATCAGAACAGTATTTCAGTGACCAGACATCAGAGTTTTGGGGGGGGGTTTTGAAGGGTTACTGAAACTTCAGATGTGATAATGCCAGGTATGTTGAATTTATGGGTGAATAGGTGGAATACCTTGTAAGTTTCATGGCTCCACATCATTCCCTTCTTGGTTGGGCTGAGAACTTTTCAGCAACTCCTTATACCGTACATTATTCATCAAATGATTAATTCTTATAATGCTTTTCCCTATCATTATAAACAAAACTTCTATTATGGAACCTGAATAATATTACACAGTGTTGTGACCAAGACACATTTGAACATAAGAACTGGATAAGTATTACTTTTGAATATGGACATGAACATTCTGAATTCAGTATGATATTGGACTAAATTTGAGTATATACAAAAAATTTTTGTACTGTAAGACATAAATTAGGTTCCATTAATTGAGATTTTGTTTATAACACACACACACTTTTTTTAAATTGAAGCAATAAAGTATATAGTATGAAAATATTGAGCTTTACTTGCAAGAATTGTATATGACCATTTAGGAAGCCATATTGATGATATCCCAAGATTTAAGTAGGAGTTGGAATCAAATATTATGGAAATATTTTTTTTATATATGAGCCAAATCATTTTAAAACTGTTTTAATAAAGGTAAAGGTGAGCTTTTGAGAGAGATGCAAACTAGTAAGGATAGATGTCACTGACACGCAGTGTTGCAGCCTCCTTAAGAGAAAATATTTGGCAGTTGTCTTTCAGCTTACTTGGATCCAAAATGGCCCCAGCTAAAAAAAATTAGTGAAGACCACTGCTTTAGGGTGTAACAATTAAGTTTCTGGCAGAAAGTTTAATTGAAAACTGAGGAAAGGAGTTGTACACAATTTAATAGAGTACTGTTTTTAATGAAATTCAAACTTTTTTTTAAAATAAAAAGCTTTAAATTATCTTCTATCCTAGTCTTTTAAATCATCAAAGCTCAGACCAAAATAGTTCTCACTTGTCCAGAGAGATGTCCTCTTCTCTCAGAACTTCCTCAGAAAACTAAAAGCTTCCTTTTAGTAACAAGTTTTATATGAACCCCATTCTCCCCATACTAGTTAGTGCTTTTCAAGCTCCTATGTGAATTTAGGTTATAATCTCTCCCTCCTATGAAGGAGGCATTATACAAAATGTGTGTTGGGCTTAAGAAGTCTCAGAAATGTTTGCGCACCAACAGAGCAACAGTATCCTCTTGATTTTGTTTCAGATGCGCTTGCGAGGTGACTCTGCAGAGACTGGTAAAATGAATGGGATTTCCAGCCAAATATGAATGACTTTCTTTGTTTGAATTATTTGGTTGAAGCACTATTTTTTCATTGTTGTTCTTGTCTCTCAGCCTGCAGAAAAATCTCAAAAGAACCATTCCAATAAAGAGGAAGTAATGAAGGAAACTGAGAAGCCAAAAGAGTCAACAAAAGTGAAAATCACCAAAATATTTGATTTTGCAGGTGAAGAAGTCAGGTAAGATGACTTAGAGCATAAAGGTTTTGCATCCTTGTGCCACTCAATTGTTGAGTTGAAAATCTGTCTCCCTCCATACATAACACCACTGAGAAAAGATAGATAGGCAGTGGATCCATACGTACAGCCACCAAGCAAAAAACAGATCCAATCAGTGGCGTACCTAGCATATGTGACACCCGGGGCCTATCATTTTTTGACCCTCCCCCCATCTATATGAAAAATATGATTTTTAGTAACAATCCACATATCGCACAACAAGAGTGTACCTAGGAAAAGGCAGCATCTTAAACACTGCAGTGAGCACTAGAACACCAACACATACATTGTAAAACTAAACAAGCCAGATCCTGCACAGTCAATTGATCCTGTACAGTCGATGCTATCAGAAAGCCATGTCCCTTTCATACACACAGACAGATACACCCTCGCCCAATATGGAATAATCACAAACTAAAAATAGAAATATGTAGACAAAAGTTAAACTGAACTGCCAAGAAACCAGACTCTGCATACAATGCAACACCACAACACCATAAAAACAGTAATACATGTCCTCTAATACTGTGCAAAATATAGATAGTAGATGTAAATTTGAAAAAACTGATACATAACAATTACCACTTTACAAATTAACAGAAATAAGAAAATACCATTTTATTGGACTAATCCCAGTAAGCTCGGTCCCCATCCCCGCAAACCACCTGATTCCATCCACACAAGCCTTGAATTTTTTTATATTGAACTTATTATATTAAAGTATAAAAATAAACAATATTCTGTACAATTTTCAATTTATAAATCAGCGTCCTCAGCCCACTCTCTCTCCACTTTCCTTCAGCGCACGCACATAAAAACAAGCAAGTAATTTTATATCATTTTCATTCTATTCATTCATAGAAATTAAAGTCTAAATAATGCCAGTCACATAACAAAACATGATTTTACAAAAATAATTCCCTGCACAGTCAAACCTGCAAGGATTACAAGATGTCTTTCAGCAGCTCCCCTCCCTCCCCCTTACCTTTGTGGCCAAGTCAAAATGATCTACCAACAATAAAATTTTAAAACACAAAGCACACTGTACGCAGAAAAAATGTTAATTATCATTTATATTCCACGGGTTTTCAAAGAGGTCAAGGCTTTATGCAATGTCACCTCAGTAACAACTAAACAAAAATAGACAAATATACCCCCTCCCTTTTTACTAAACCGCGATAGCAGTTTTTAGCGCAGGGAGCTGTGCTGAATGCCCCACGCTGCTCTCAACGCTCATAGGCTCCCTGCGCTAAAAACCGCTATTGCGGTTTAGTAAAAGGGGGCCATAGTGTAAAATATAGACAGCATATATAAATTCTCTAAACGAACACATTTTGATCACTAAATTGAAAATAAAATCATTTTTCCTACCTTTGTTTGGTAATTTCATCAGTCTCTGGTTGCACTTTATTCTTCTGACTGTGCATCCAATATTTCTTCCCGTCTTTAAGCCTCCTTTATGCTCCTCTCCTCCAGACCTCATTCCCGCCCCAAACTTTTTCTTTATTTCACCCTGCCTCCTTCTTTCTTTCTCTCTCCAAGCCCCCTTTCTTTCTCTGTCTGCCTTTCTCTCTCTCCATGCCCCATTTCTTTCTTTCTTTTTTTCACCCTGCCCCCTTCTTTCTTTCTTTCTCCCTGCCATTCCCCCATGCCACCGACATTGGTATACATGCTGCTGCTACCACCGCCGGGGAAAGGCTGCCACTGCCGCCATCGGGAACAGTCTGGCACCGAGTTCTCCCTCCCTGCTTTTCTTCTCCGCGGGCCAACCAACTCTCGCCGCCCAACGTCAATTCTAACGTCGGAGAGGACGTTCCGGGCCAGCCAGGCAGCGATTGGCTAGCCCAGTACGTCCTCTCCAACGTCAAAATTGACGTCGGGTGGCGAGAATTGGTCGGCCCCGCGGAGAAGAAAAGCAGGGAGGGAGAACTCAGCGCCGGCCTGTTCCCGATGGCGGCAGTGCAACCTTTCCCCAGTGGCAGCCTATTCCCCAGTGGGTGGCCAGCTGTGCACCCTCTTGGGGCGTGCACCCGGGACGAACTGCCCCCCCCCCTTGTTACGCCACTGAGTCCAATGTTGTGTTAGCAATGATGAGTACAAAAAATTGTTGGTGATTCATTTATCTGTTCCAGTGTGTCTCAACCTAGTCCTTGAGGCACTGCCTCTTTGGCATGTAAATATATCTCATGCATTGTGGATGTCCTGAAAAATCTGATGGGACTAGGTGTGCCTCAATGACTGGGTTGAGAAGCACTGATCTATACCTTAAGGCTAGACTGAACCCTGACCATTTTGGGGTTTTAATGCATGAACATCTTTATTTTAATGTATTTTTGTATCTATAATTTAAGAAATATCAAATTCTGTGATTCAATGAAATTTATTAAATATTTATAACAATTAAAATACACTTGTGGCCAAAATTGTGGAAACACTGAGTTTTTTTGAGATCACAGAATTTTATTCAACTGTTGCTCTAGTTTCTTTTTTAATTCTGTAACATATGATATTTATAAACATTACCGGTAATATTTGTGTAGTAATTTTATTTTGTGGTAAGGAATGGCTTTTGGTGATTTGATATCAAAAAGATAAGCAATCGGTTGTGTTTCTTTTGATATGTATTGCTAAGATTTAGAGCGCATACAGTACAATAGGTTGTTGATGTGTTTCATTTTTTATTCTCTGATGTTGTCACAGCTTGTGGGTGTTGTCTAAAGGCCTGTTGTACAATATGACAAAATTGAAATTGCTATTTTTTATTAATTGTGATTTAATTGAATTAAATAAATATTATCTAAATACACTAAAATTACAGTTGTATGCTAAATTTTGCAGAAGAGACTTTACTGGTCACATAAAAAGAGAGCAACAGCTATAACCTTAAGAAAGAAGGCTATAGTTGCCAATAGATTGTAGCCAAAATTGGTCAAGGTATGTTACTGGCCGAGATACTGAAACTCCACAAGTACTTTAAAGCATTAAATCTGCAGCATCCAAATTATTTGTATGCTAAAACAATCCTATATGCACCAACTAGAACTTTAAGATTGATACAGGATAATAGATTAGTACTCCCATCAGCAAACAGGGCAAAATGGGAATCTACCAAAAAAAAAATCTTTTTATTTCATTGCTCCTCGATTGTAGAGTCTACCCTGAGACTTAAGGCTAGAAACAAATATTAAAGCATTTAAAACCATGCTTAAAACTTTCTATTTTCAAGAAGCATTTGGAGCAGATCAAGATGTTGGACTGGAAAACAGCTAACGTCATTCCACTCCACAAAAAGGGATGCAGGACGGAGGCTGCAAATTACAGACCGGTGAGTCTCACATCGATAGTGAGTAAACTTATGGAAACACTAATCAAACACAAATTAGATATGATCCTGAACGATGAGAATCTTCGAGATCCCCATCAACATGGATTTACATGGTCCTGCCAATCCAATCTAATCAGCTTCTTTGACTGGGTAACAAAAAAGCTGGATATGGGGGGAGTCCCTGGACGTCGTGCACTTGGACTTCAGTAAAGCTTTTGATAGTGTCCCACACCACAGGTTATTGAGCAAGATGAGTTTGATGGGATTAGGAGAAACATTAACTGCATGGGTTAAAGACTGACTTAGAGGTAGACTTCAGAGGGTGGTGGTGAACGGTACCCTCTCCGAAATGTCGGAAGTGATCAGTGGAGTGCCGCAGGGCTTGGTCTTGGGCCCGATTCTATTTAATATCTTCGTAAGGGACCTGGCTCAGGGGCTTCGAGGTAAAATTACATTATTCGCCGATGACGCCAAACTATGCAACATAGTAGGCAAAAGCACAGTGCCCGACAGTATGACGCAGGACCTACTTTTACTGGAACATTGGTCCACGACTTGGCAACTAAGTTTCAATGCCAAAAAGTATAAGGTCATGCACCTTGGCAGCAGAAATCCATGCAGAACTTACACCCTAAATGATGAGACCTTAGCAAGGACTGCAGCAGAACGAGACTTGGGAGTGATCATTAGTGAAGACATGAAGACTGCCAATCAAGTGGAGAAAGCTTCATGCAAGGCTAGACAAATGATGGGTTGTATCCAAAGAAGTTTCGTTAGCCGGAAACCCGAAGTTATAATGCCGTTGTATAGATCCATGGTGAGACCTCATCTGGAATATTGTGTACAATTCTGGAGGCCACATTATCAAAAAGATGTGCTGAGAGTTGAGTCGGTTCAGCGAATGGCTACCAGGATGGTCTCAGGACTCAAGGATCTCCCGTATGAGGAACGGCTGGGTAAGTTGCAACTATACTCATTCGAGGAATGCAGAGAGATGGGAGACATGATTGAGACGTTCAGATATGTCACGGGCCGTATCGAGATAGAAGATATCTTTTTTCTTAAAGGACCCACGGCAACAAGAGGGCATCTGTTGAAAATCAGGGGTAGGAGATTTCATAGCGACACCAGGAAGTATTTCTTCACCGAAAGGGTGGTTGATCAGTGTGCTAGATTTTAAGAAAAAATGGGATAAGCATGTGGGATCTCTTCATGGAAGAAATTGGGGGTGGGTCATTAGAGTGGGCAGACTTGTTGGGCAGTGGCCCTTTTCTGCCATCATTTTCTATGTTTCCAAAATTATAAAGGGGTTGTTGGTCCAAATCCTTCAACATTATATGGATACAAGAACATTTGAAAGTTTAATTGTTAGAGTATGTATGTAAGATGATGCTTTGAAGTTTGTTTTAAATAGGTCTGTTCTATTTTAATGTTCAAATATATTTTATTGAGCTCAACAAAACCAGCAAACAAGAAACAAACCAAGTACAAGCAAGCTCAGCATTTTAGACAACAAAACCCAGTCTCCACAGATCACAGTCCCCCAATAAAGTCCCCCCATCCCAACACAACCGTTCCCAAAATAAATAACTCCCCCCAGGGTCCTCCTTCCAAATACATCGCATCCAAAGAAAACCAGGTGTAACAAAAGAAAACAGAATACAGAGAATCAACAGTTCAGCAAGTGGCTTCGAGCCAGCGGGGTCATAGTTGTCCAAAATGGTTCCCAAGTTCTTTGAAAGAGACGGCCTTGGAGAGAAGAAAGGTCCAACACATCCCTCCGTTCCCACATCAAGAGGGTAATCATCCGACATCGCCAAAGAGAGTAATCAGGAGCAGTATCATCAAGCCATTGCAGCAAAATACATTTCAGGGCCACCAAAATGGTCCATTTAAGGAAAGCAGCAGCTCCCCGCACACGATGGAAATAGTGAGGAACAGTTCCAAACAATAACAAAGGGGAGAGGCGAATGGTAATTTTCCAAATGCGCTCCACAAAAACAAAAACAGCATTCCAAAAGGCTTGAACTTTAGGGCAAGTCCAAAACGTGTGTCCCAAGCCCGCTTCCTGAACTTGGCATCTGAGACAGGCAGCAGTTTCACGAAGGCGGGATAAATAAGCCCTCTTTGGAGAGATATACAAACTGAAAACCAGCTTATAGTGCTGTTTCCAAAAAGTGGTATATTTTCGAAAGGCAGGCAACCTACGGACAGCCTGCAAAAGCACATCATCCGGCAAATCTACAGCAAGGTCACGAGCCCAAGCATCCCGTAAGTTGGAATAGTCAAACAAGGGGGACTCATCCTTCAAATGGCGATGATGGAATTTAAGGGGGACTGGAATATGGGAACCAATGGTGAAAGCCATAGATAGCAACTCGTGACAAGAGGCATTCAAAGAACTTGAGGGTAAAGAAGAAATGTAATGATGAATTTGCATATAAGCAAAATAATCAGTGGGGAGGGGAGACCAAACTCCTCTTGTAACTGTGCAAAAGTCTTAATTGTGCCATCATCATCAACCAAGTGAAATATATAATGAATTCCCCTTGTTTCCCACCGAGCAAAACTCGGCCCATCTATCCCAGGTAGGAAGGAGCTATTAAAACAGATAGGCAGAAATGGAGTCACAGAAGCAGAAAGAGCATGGAATTTACAGACCCAACACCAAACCTTCCGCAAAAGACTGTGGAGCACCTTCACAGAGAGAGATTCAGGCACAAGAGAAGGAAGAGAATGAAAATATGCACTAAAGTGAGTAGAGCGAAAACAGAAAAGTTCCAAAGAAGTGTTAGTGAACGCTGACGTACACCTGAAAAGATCGTTAATGTGGCGCATGCCACAACCAACAGTCAAATAACGAAGGTTCAATAAACCAAATACACCCCTGTACCACGGAGCCGCGGCCCTCTTATAAGGCAGATGAGGCCGCTTCCCAGACCAAAGAAATCTTTGAACCAAGCGTACCAGTCGTCTCTCATCGCGAAAAGTCAAATAAAGAGGAAGGACCTGAAAGACATATAGCCAACAGGGGACAATAAGCATGTTGTAAAGATGCACCCGACCTAAAAGCGAAAAGGGAAGAGTTCACCATAACTGTAAACTGTAATTTATTCTGAAGGGCCTGGAACAACGTTTCCACGTTCAAGCGATACAGATTAGACAAGTCCTGAGGAATATAGAACCCCAAGTATTTCAAGGTAGAGTCTGCCCAATGAAGAGGAAAGACACCCCTCCACCGGGAACGCAGCTCAGGTGGGAAAGGTAAGGCCAAGGACTTATCCAGATTGAGAGACAGACCAGAATAAAAGCCAAATTCAGAAATGAGATCCAATGTTATCGGTAAAGAATCTTCAGGCCTAGTAAGAATCAAAAACATATCATCCGCAAATGTCAAAGTCTTCAACTCAAGCCCATCAACGCGAAGGCCCTGCACTTCCGCAAACCCCCGAAGAGTACACAGCAAAGATTCGATTGAAAGAAGAAACAGCAAGGGGGAAAGGGGGCAGCCCTGCCGGGTTCCACAAAGAATGGAGAAAGAATCCGTGCGGGTCCCGTTGACGAGAAGCGAAGCCCGTGGGTTAGAGTAAAGAGAGTGTATAGCATCAAGGTAAAAAAAAACCCAACCCAACATGTTCTAGGGTACGAAACAGGAAAGACCAATGGACACTATCAAACGCCTTAGAAGCATCAAGACTGACAAACAGAGCCGGAATCTGGTGAGAATGACAATGGGCAAGTGCAAAGAGTACCTTATGGACATTACAGACTGATTGACGCCCCCGGACAAACCCAACTTGATCCTCATGAATAAGCAAGCTCAGGAAGATGCGGAGCAAGACGATCAGCCAACATACGGGCAAAAAGCTTAAGATCCACGTTGATCAAGGAGATGGGACGATAGGATCCCAGGGAGTCAGCCTCCTTGCCAGGCTTCAATTATAAAGAGATAAGGGCCTCATTGGCATAACGCGGAAAAGAGCCCTGAGCGATAGCAGCGTTAAAGTAAGCCAGCAAAGGGCCACAAAGATGAGAAGAGAGAAGTCGGTAAAAGTCTCCCGAAAAGCCATCTGGACCTGGGGCTCTATCAGAGTGAAGAGCTTTGATAGCAAATTCTAATTCAGCCGCCCAAAAGGGACTATTAAGTGAAGACACTATGTTGTCTGGTAGATGAAGAAGACCAGAAGACTGAAGATAATCCGTCAATAATTCCGGGAAAACGTCTTCGGGAGCAGCATATAACCGGCTAAAAAAGTCAAAAAGCACTACGGAAATATCGGTCGTTTGGGTCACCACTCCCCCACTCGGGGTCTGAAGTAGAGAACTGCACAGGAACGAGGATGACGGGAATCCCGCGGGACCCGCAGGTTCCCCCTTTGGGTCACGGGAATCCCGTGGGGACGCCCCCTAGGGTCGCGGGGATCCCATGGGTACGCCTCAGAGGGTCGCAGGGTTCCTGCGGGGTTGGATCGCACTCGAGCCACGAGGCTAATCTCCTTCTCCTTACCTGCACACAGCCGAATGGAAGTCTTCCCGATGTCAGCGCTGACGTCGGAGGGAGGGCTTAAGCAAAGCCCTCCCTTCCTCCGACGTCAGCGCTGACATCGGGAAGACTTCCGGTCGGCTGGGTGCGACAGGGCAGGTAGGGAGAAGGCATGGCAATGGCGTACCAAAGAGGGGGGGGTCCGCCCCGGGTGCAGCCATGGGGGGGGAGTGTGCACAGCCGGTCAGGTCCCCTTACCCTTTTGGCGCTTCCCCTGACTGACCGACAGCAGGCCCAGCCGACAAACCTCCCTGCCCTGTAGTCGCGAATCTAAATTACCTTCTTACAGCAGCTTCAATACTCCAGCTGCTATAAGAAGGTAATTTAGATTCGCGGCTACAGGACAGGGAGGATTATCCGATCGGGCCTGTTCTGTTGTTGGTCGGGTGGGGAAGCACCACAAAGGTAAGGGGCAGGGAGGGAGAAAGGGAGGAAAGGTGGAGTGGAGAAGAAAAGACGCTTAAGGGAAATGGGTAAAACTGAGGGGGGAGAAGGCCGCTGAAAGCACTGGGGAAGACAAAGGGATGGAGAAGGACGCTGAAAGGACATGGGGAAGACGGGAGGGGGGAGAAGGGATGCTGAAAGCACATGGGGAAGACAAAGGGGTGGAGAAGGACGCTGAAAGGACATGGGAAGATGGGGGGAGGGGGAGAAGGACGCTGAAAGGACATGGGGAAGACGGGGGAGAAGGACACTGAAAGCACATGTGGAAGGCAGAGGGGGGAGAAGGATGCTGCCTGACAGGACTTGGGGAAGATGGGGGGGAGAAGGACGCTGAAAGGAAATGGGGAAGAGAGAGTGGGGAGAAGACACTGGCAGGGAAGAAGATATAGATGCCAGACTATGGGGGGAGTGGAAGGAAGAAGATGGGTGCCAGACCAATTTGGGAGGGGGAGAAAGGGAGAGGCACAGAAACAGAGCAAATGGAAGATGAAGAGAGACAGTGGATGGAAGGAATTGAATGAGAACAAGAAACCAGGCAACAAAGGTAGGAAAAAAATTTCTTTTTTTTTTTTTTTGCTTCAGGATAAAGTAGTATATTAGTTGTGTTGATAAAAATTTATAAACATTAGAGGCTCTGGTAGAAACACGTTTACAAAGTATGTATTCTTCCCAATTAATATTTCCAAATTAATAGTCTTTTTGCTTATTTTTAAATGGGTTTCTACCAGAGTCTTTAATTCAGTAGCATAATTAAATGAAATAACTATTTCTGTAGTTTATAGGGACAGGTGGGGTCGGAGGGGATTCCTCGCGGGGATGGGCGGGGACGGAGGGGATTCCTCGTGGGGACGGGTGGGGACGGGTGGGAGCCTCACGGGGACGGGTGGGACTTTGGCGAGGACGGGTGGGATTTCTGTCCCCGCGCAACTCTCTATTCCGAAGAGACAAGATCGGTTTCCTACTAGTCTCTACTTTAAGCGGGCCATGAGACGCCCAGGTTTGTTGCCAAAAAGTTGAAAACGGTGTTTATGAAAAGCCAGCCATCATTGGGAACGAGAATGAAGTAACGAATTTAAAGCCTCCTGGGTAGACAAATAGCATTCTCGAGCCTCCCGTGAGGGATTCAAGTGAAAAGACCGCTTAGCCACTCGTAGAGCCCGTTCTAAATTAATAATTCCTCTATTGATAGGCTTGTTGCGAGCACTCAGAAAAGAGATAATATGTCCCCGAATCACAGCCTTACCCGCCTCCCAGAACAAAATAGGATCATCCAAGTGGGGAGCATTGTTGGTAGAGTAGTCCTCCCATTGGTCCTGCAAAAAGGTATGAAACTCCTTGTCTTTAGCAAGATAGGCGGGAAATCGCCAAGACGGGGTCCGAAGATACTCGGAATCCAGAGAAATATCAACCCAAATCGGAGTATGGTCAGAAATATTCAGGGGGCCGATCTCTGCCGACTGGACAAAGGGGAACAACGTCGAGGACAGAAAAATATGGTCTATCCGGGACCAGGTCCCATGGGCCCGAGAAAGATGCGTATAATCACGAACTTCAGGATGTAAAAGACGCCAAGGGTCTACCACTGAAAGAGTATCACAGAAATCGGTAAGAAGGCAACCCTTAGCCCCCAGAGAAGCAACAGAGGTACTGGACTTATCTAAGTCTGGACTCAGTACCAAATTAAAGTCACCCAAGATGAGAAGCGGATCCCCAGAAAAACGAGAGCAAAGCTGAAGCAAACGTTGTAGAAAAGCTGATTTCCCCGAATTAGGGCCATAAGCCACAAGCAAGAGATAAGATCGAGCACCCAAAGTGAGGCGCAAAAGCAAAGATCTCCCATCAATAATAATAATAATAGTTTATTCTTATATACCGCCATTCCCAGCGAGTTCAAGGCGGTTTACATCGAATTAGATTAAGGTCTGCATGGACAGGCAGATTTACAATAATTTGTCAGAATTACATAATTACAGAATTACAGAATTATTTATCAGAATTACAGAATTACAGAATAACAGAATTACAATTATTTATCAGCTTTAATCGAACTAGACAGAGGAAGAGGGAAGTAGGGAAAAAGGGGAAGGCCTCATGAGGGAGGCGGAGTGGGGAGGGGGGGAGTTATTGTGGGGAGGGGGGGAGTTATTGTCAGGGGGGGACAATTCGGGTCTTGTTTGATGAATAGGTAGGTTTTAAGTAATTTTCTAAAGCCAAGGTAAGTGGGGGCCTCTAGTATCATTTGTGCTAGCCATGGGTTCAACTTAGCTGCTTGGAAGGCGAAAGTTTTGTCAAGGAATCTTTTGAAGTGACAAAGTTTGAACGAGGGGAAGGCGAACAACTGAATACGACGGGATTTCTTGTTGGTGCGATAGAGGTTGAAGTGGGGGTTGATGTAACTTGGTGAGGAACCATTTACAGCCTTGTAGCAGAAGCATGCGAATTTGAAAAGGACTCTAGACTCGAATGGCAGCCAGTGAAGTTGGTGGTAGAATGGGGTGACGTGTTCCCATTTCTTTAGGCCAAAGATGAGGCGCACGGCAGTATTTTGGATTATTTTTAGTCTCCTGGTTGTTTTCTTCGTGGCGTTAAGGTATATGATGTTGCAATAATCTAGAATGCTGAGGATGGAGGATTGTACAAGAAGGCGGAAGGAAGTGTCATTGAAGTATTTTTTTATAGTGCGAAGTTTCCAAAGTGCAGAGAAGCTTTTCCTGACGATGAGGTCGGTGTGATTTTCTAAGGAAAGATTTTTGTCCAGCATGACTCCCAGGATTTTTAAGGTTGGTTCGAGGGGGAAGGTCATTCCTTTCAGTTGAATTGTAGCTTCTTTGATTTTGTCATTGGGGGTGGCTATGAAGAATTTAGATTTGTCGGGGTTTAGTTTCAGTCTGAATGATAGCATCCAGAGTTCAATCTGGTTGAGAATGTTTGTAATGTGGTCGAGTATTTCTTGTGAGAAATTGTTTAGTGGGATGGATATTGTGATGTCATCTGCATAAATGAAGAATTTGAGCTTGAGGTTATGAAGAAGGTTGCCTAGGGAGGCCAGGTAGATATTGAATAGGGTGGGGGATAGGGGGGAGCCCTGTGGGACCCCGCAGGTGTTGTCCCAGCTATAAGAGAAAGAGTTGTTCTTGCATACTTTGTAGGATCTATTTCTTAGGAACCCCTGAAACCAGTTAAGGACCTGGTCTGAGATGCCAATGTGAGCCAGGCATTCAAGGAGAATGGTGTGGTCTACCAGGTCAAAAGCGCTGCTCAGGTCAAGTTGTATGATTAAGGCACTTGAGCCCTGACTAAAGAGCGTGTGGAGGTGGTCGAGAAGGGAGGCTAAGATGGTTTCCGTGCTGTGGTCCGTGCGAAAGCCTGATTGATAGTCGCTTAGTATGTTAAATTTATCTAGGTATGCAGAGAGTTCCGCCTTTACCAGCCCCTCCGCTATTTTGGTGAATAAGGGGATACTGGCGATCGGTCTATAGTTAGATGGGGAATTGGGTGGTTCTTTCACATTTTTTATAATAGGGGTGATCATAATATGGCCTTGCTCAGACGGGAAGTTTCCTGAGGATAATAGGAAATTAACCCATGTCATCATTTTTGCTTTGAAGTGGGGGGGGTGCAGTTTTCATGATATTTGGTGGGCATGTGTCCAATTTGCAATGGGAGTGTGTATATTTGTTGTAGTATGAATTGAAGGTTTGCCAGTCGATTACTGCGAATTGTTTCCAACAAAGGTCAACTCTGGCTCCTAGGTCTGGGTTTGATAAGTAGATGTCTGGGAAAATGGGGAACAGCTCGAGGGGATTGGGCCTGGAGGGTAGTGTTAATCTTAATTTTTGAATCTTGGTGTTGAAGAAGTCAGCAAGGGAGTCGGCAGTTAAGGTGGATTCTTCGTGTATGTTTGTGAAGGTCTCTAAGTTATATAGGTCATTGACCAGTTTGAAGAAATTACTGCTGTTGGTTTTTATGTTTCCAATTTTGAGGGAGTAGAAGTTTTTTCTTTTTTCATTAGTGAGGGTTTTGTAATTTTTTACTTTTTGTCTCCAGGCCAGTCTGTGTTCTGGGGATCCGGTTTTTTGCCATAATCTTTCAGCTTTTCTGAGGTCTTTCTTGCATAGCAGCAATTCATGGTCGAACCAGCCTTCTTGGTTGGGGGTTCTAATTCTGCAGGTTTTTGGGGGGGCAATCTCGTTTAGTATGTTGGTACTGGTCTGGATCCAGGAGGTCATGAGTTGTTCCGTTTCTTCGGTTGGATTGGTGTTAATTTCGAAGTGGGATCAGAATTCCATTGGGTCAATCTTTCCTCTGGTAGTGTGGGTTTTGATGGATCTTGTTTTGCCGCTTTTCAGGGGTTTGTGTTGGCATCCGATGGAGAAGGTACATAGGCGGTGGTCGGACCAGACGGAGTCTGACCAGTTGCCTTGTTTCCAATAAAATGTGGGGTTGGATAGCCTTATCTAGAATGTGGGGTTGGATAGCCTTATCTAAATGTGGGGTTGGATAGCCTTATCTAGAACCTGCACCCCAAGAGGTGAAGATTTGCGGACCAAGACAGCAACCCCACCATGGCGGCCCTCACCCACCCAAGAGCGGGCCAATTTAAGATGTTCCACATCATTCAGGCAGGTTTCCTGTAAACAAGCAATATCCGAGCGATAACGCTGCAAAGCAGCCAATATTTTGGACCGCTTTATCGGTGACGTAATGCCTCTGACATTCCAAGAGGTAAGTCTAAAAGGGGTACTCAGGTCAGAATGTCAGGATATAAGTATCGCAGAAAAGATATCAGAAAAGAATGTAAACTACCCCAGGGGCCAAGCCACCCCCCAGAGCAGTGATCCCACACCAACAGCAATACCTGGTAGAGAAAACATGAGTAATGCAAATTCAAAATAAATAAAATATACATACCAAAGGAGGACCCCCCACCAACCCAACCCTCCCCACCCCAAACCCCTTCCCCTCCCACCCACCCCAAACCCCCCTGAAACCCAATAACCCAACCACAAACAAACACCCTAGTCTACAGACGTGGGGTGGGAAGGAAGCCACACAAAGATATAGACAGGGCCCCCACCCCAAGGATCAGAACAAATCAGAAACCCCACGCACACAAACACAGCAACCCAGCCACGCATCCACCACCCCACGTCCACTCCCACTCGGACACCTAGTACAAGAGGGAAGACCAAAGTGCAAGGGCCCAAGCGAGCCGCCATGGATTACCAAATAAAAAAGGCCAGCCAGAATTGAACACTAGAGCCCTCACTCTCCCTCCTCTCAAGTTCACTCTCACCCAAGGACCAAATAAGCCATCCCAGCCCAAGACTGACAACTGTAGCCCAAATGAGACGCAAAACCCCACTCACACAAAGAAACAGGACTCCCTCGAGAAAGCCATGCCCCAGTCAAACAGGCAACCGCCAACCGCAACCAAACCCCCCAAATAAACCACAAACACATTGAACAATATCCACTGTCCTCTAGGGGTCGGGTCCTCCCAGTATGGCAGCGAAAATGCCCCGGACCAGGGGACAGTGCAAGAGTCACCATCCAAGTACCTCACAGCCAGAATTAGGCAGAGGAGGCTAGGTCGTGCAAGCATGATACAACCACCCAGCTGTCAGCTAAGCACCAGAAAGTCGAGAAAAACTCCTGCCTGGCAGCCAAAGAAGCAAATGCAGGTAGAGACATAGGAGAGACCCCTCGCATAGAGTGGTCAAAAAATAGTGCCAATAAGGAGACCTGTCAAGCAAGTAATAACAACGATAGGCAGGTCCCGGGCAGCACAGTGATGGCGTTCGGCTACCCTGCCATCCAAGCAGGAGAAGAAATCTCTCAAGCGGGTCGCAGCCCAAGGCACAGGCGGGCACAAACACTAACAAGTAGAAAAGGACCACTACTGCACGCCCAACAGCGTCAGGGGGACAAGGAGGGCCCAGACTCCCCCGGGAGGGCATCCAAATAGACCTGGGCATCCTCCGCCGATGTATAACTCTTCCACCCCGTAGGTGTCCAAATCCTCAGCAACGCAGGGTAGAGCAGCTGGAATCATTGTTTGCGGTTGAAGAGCGCTGAGCATACCCTGGAGAAACGACGCCTACGTTCCTGGAGCGCTGGTGAATAATCCTGAAACAAGTGAACTGGGGTGCCATCATAGGTGAGGGTGTTTCGCTTCTGGCGGTAATGCTTCATCAATTCCTGCTTGTGCGCTGAATTGTGCACCTTAAAGATGGTGACTCGGGCCCTGGTGTGATCATCAGCCCGTCTCCCAAGGCGATGGGCCCGATCCAACCGCAAAGGCCCCATACCGACAGGAAGAGGCAATTCAGCATGGAGCCAGGTCTCCAGTGCGGCAAGCAGATGGGATTCAGGCACCATTTCCGGTAAGCCAATCAATCTTAAATTGTCCCGTCTCGAGCGATTCTCGATATCCTCAATTTTGTCTGCCTGCCGTTGTAGTTGTTCTTTCAGAGACAGCAGGTCCGTCGCCGAGGCTGTATGGGCCTCCTCAACATGTGCCACTCGGGTCTCTAACTCGCCCATTCGCCGAGTCGTTTCAGATAATAAAGTTTCCAGCGAAGTTATTTGGCCTGAGAGTTAGTCAAAGCGTGCATCCAGCGCTCTAACAACCGAGGCGGACAGCGCCGCAATGTGAGCTGCCAAAAGTGGGAGCTCAGAGCCCGATACTGCCGCCATCTTGGAGTCAGGCCGTGTCGATCTCGCCTCCCGATCCTTGGTGCCGCGGGTCACTTTACTGCTCATAGCTGGGCTGCCGGGTTGCACAAAGCGATCCATTAACCACACAGAGTTTTGAAGGTATTAATGTAAAAATACACTGGGGGTGAGGCGCAGGGGGACCCGAGGCCCCGGAGCTCGAGCAAGGCACGTCCTGCTCGGCTCAGCACATCACGTGACTCCTGTTCTATTTTAATTAATGGAATTCCTTTTCTATTTTATGATATGCTTGTAAACTGCTTGGACCAGTCGTAAGAATGAATGGTATAACAAGTTTTAATAAAACATAAACAAGAGAATAAAAACATCAAAAACAAGGCTTGAGGGATAAAGGTTAGAACACCACAGACTGATAGAAGGATAGTGAGAATGGCTCCACAGAATTGGAAATTAACTGCCGCTTACATCAATAAGTCACTGGCCGAAACACGAGTGTTGGTGTCAGGCCAGACAGTTTGTCAGAGTCTGTGAAAGTAGGCCTGCGAGTAAGAATTTCCATAAAAATGCCTTTCCTCAATGTAGTTCAGCGTCATAAACATTTGAACTGGGCTAAAGAGCATGCCAGCTGGACCACAAAGCAAAGGAAGTAGGTGTTGTGATGAGACCCAAATTTCCATGTTTGGCAGTGACAGTGTTCACTATGTTTGTCGGCAACTGAGTGAAGACTGCTTGCCAGATTGTACTACTGCCACCATGAATTACCCTCTGACTGATGTTGTGGAGCTTCATGACCAAAGATGATGTGAGTTGATTGCAGGTACTTGATGGAGTGATAAATGCTGACAAATACATAAGAACATAAGCATCACCTCTGCTGAGTCAGACCACAGGTCCATCATGCCCAGCAGTCCGTTCCCGTGGCAGCCCCCCAGGTCAATGATCTGCAAGTTATCTATTACTCTAAAGCATTTTGTACTGTATAGTACCCCTTTATTTGTACCCCTCAATCCCCTTTTCCTTCAGGAACTTGTCCAGTCCCATTTTGAAACTCACAATCGCACTTTGCTCTACCACCTCCTCTGGAAGCGCATTCCAGGTGTCCACCACCCTCTGAGTGAAGAAGAACTTCCTGGCATTTGTTCTGAATCTGTCTCCCTTCAACTTTTTCGAGTGCCCTCTAGTTTTCGTGTCCCCGGCCAGTCTGAAGAATCTGTCACTCTCTACCTTCTCTATATCCTTCATGATCTTGTAAGTTTCTGTCATATCCCCTCTAAGTCTCCGCTTTTCTAGGGAGAAGAGCCCCAGCTTCTCTAATCTCTCAGCATACGAAAGGTTCTCCATGCCCTTTATCATTTTTGTTGCTCTTCTCTGGACCCTCTCAAGTACCGCCATATCCTTCTTAAGGTACGGCGACCAGTATTGAACGCAGTACTCCAGATGCGGTCTCACCAGCGGGAGGATAACTTCCTTGCTTCTGGTAGTGATACCTTTTTTGATAATGCCCAACATTCTGTTCGCCTTTTTTGAGGCAGCAGCGCATTGTGCCACCGGTTTCATTGTTCTATCTACAATAACCCCCAAGTCCCTTTCTGGGATGCCTTCCCCCAATAATATCCCCCCCCCCCCCATTGTGTAATTGTACATCGGGTTTCCTTTTCCCATGTGCATAACTTTACATTTCTCCACATTGAAGCTTATCTGCCATTTATTTGCTCACTCACTCAGTTTGTTCAGGTCCTTTTGAAGTTCTCTACATTCCTCAACAGTTCTAACCTTACCAGAGAGTTTTGTGTCATCCGCAAATTTTATAATTTCGTACTTCGTCTCTGCTTCCAGATCATTAATAAATATATTGAACAGCAGCGTTCCTAGCACTGACCCCTGCGGGATGCCACTCGTGACCCCTTTCCAGTCAGAATAGTGACCTTTCACTCCTACTTTCTGCTTCCTGTTCGCCAGCCAGTTTCTGATCCATCTGTGTACGTCCCCTTCCACCCCCTGGTTCCATAGTAGGCGCTCGTGGGGCACCTTGTCAAAAGCTTTCTGGAAATCCAGGTACACTACATCTATGGGGTCGCCTTTGTCCAGTTGTTCGCTTATTCCCTATTCCCTCAAGGAAGTGCAGTATGTTCGTTTGGCATGATCTATCATTACAGAAACCATTCTGGCTAGTTCTCATCAGCTTATTTTTTTCTATATGCTCATTGATGGTGTCCTTGATTAGCGATTCGGCCATCTTCCCCGGAACTGAGGTTAAGCTGACCGGCCTGTAATTCCCTGGGTCGCCTCTGGATCCTTTCTTGAAGATGGGCGTAACATTCGCTATCCTCCAGTCTTCTGGGATTACCCCTGTTTTGAGGGATAGGTTGCAAATCTGCTGTAGTAACTCTACTATTTCGTCTCTAAGCTCTTTTAGTATTCTTGGGTGGATTCCGTAAAGGAGGTCTTTCAGCCCAAGGTCCTGCCCTCAGCCAGAGACATCTTTGCTACCAGTTGACTATTAATTTTTCAACAGAATGGCATTCCATGCCACATAGCCAAGAAATGCCTCACCTAGTTCAAGGAGAACAAGGTTGAGTTGTTGGACTGGCCAAGAAACATCCCAGATCTCAATGCCACTGAGAACCTCTGGGACAGATTAAAAAGAACAGTAGCAGCAAAACGACCTTCCAACAAACATGAACTGATAGCAGCAATAATCGATTCCTGGTTCCACATAATAACATATATTGTTCTCCAAAGACTTGTGGACAGCATGCCAAGAAGACATGAGGTAGTAATCAAGGCTAAGGGATATCAAACATGCTACTAGTGAGACTGATGAAGTCATATAATAACTGGACAAATTATCATTATTAGCTTGAGTAGCTTATGAACAGCATTATTTTTGTGAAATGTGCCAAATATTATGCTGATCTTATTAAATTATTACAGAGTTCTGTTATTAGATGAAAATTTATGCATTAAATACAGTTATGATGTTATAGCCACGTTTTGTTTTGTTTTAAAACGTAATGCCTAAAAAATCCCAGGCTGCTGTTTTGACCCCATTGCCCCAGGTACTTTAGATAGAGTGTGAGCCCACCGGGACAGATAGGGAAAAATACTTGAGTACCTGAATGTAAACCACTTGGGCTATAAGTGATAAATAAATAAATAAAATGCTATGAGGGGCATAATCAAAAAATATGTTTAAGTCCCATTTTGGCCTAAGTCAGTAGACACTAAAGTTGGTAGTAGGGAAAATGTCAGAGGAGGGGCGGGACCGCGACAGAGGAAACAGCTCCGAAGTGGTACTAAGATCGCTAGCACTGCAATCTTGTTTGCAAGCTGTTCCTGGAAGGTAAACAGTGCTGGGAGGCCAGGGGCAGAACTTGGAGAGACCCCCCCAGGAAAGGCAGTGTCCTCAGATTGGTGGGATCACTTGTGGATCAATGGAAATCAAAATGAGCCTGGCAGAGATAATTTGGTTCAGAATGGGTTTTTTCTTGTTTTCCTCCTCTAAATATAGGGTGTGTCTTATGGTCAGGTGCATCTTATGGAGCGTAAACATATGGTAAAGTGCTGGCCTTCGATGGAAATAATAAGAAGAGTAAGTTAAGGCTATATGGCATAATATAAAAGATCCATAAATTGAAAACACATAATGCAAGAAAATCTAAATAAAAAATAAATGTGTTCATTTGAAATAAATGAAACCTAGTATTCTCACTTAAAATGAATGATATGAGACCTATAGTAAAATTGTAAATATTTTGGGGGTCCTTTTACTAAGGCGCCCTAGCTATTTTAGCACGTGCTAAATGCTAATGCGTCCGGTATAGTCTATGGATGCGTTAGCATTTAGCACGCACTAAAATGGCTAGTGCACCTTAGTAAAAGAATCACTTAGTTATTCCGTGAGTAAGTAATAAAACGTGAATGGTGGTCAATCTCCAAGACAGAGAGCCCCAGACCAACAATGCTGTGCCATTTTGTTGCTCAATTTCTATTTTTGCCTAATCTTCTAGCCTTGTCTTTATTACTATAGAAAATACGTTATATCATAGTAACCGTCTTCCTTTTCATCTTTTAACTTTCCATTATTGATTATATTTTATGATCTCCTCTATGTTTAAGGCATTAATTTTTATTTATTTTCCTCCTTTCCTGATCAGGGTGACAAAAGAAATTGATGCCTCTTCTAAAGAAGCCAAATGCTTTTTGAGACAACAGGAGCAAGAGAAGCTGGGTTCAAGTTCTCAGACAGTGCCTGCTGCTCTCCCCACAGTTTCTGGGTGAGTTTTATATACAGATGTTTTATGTAGAAAAAGAAGGTGGAATAGCCCTATACATAAAAGAAAGCATACAATCGACCAGAATGGACACAGCAGAGACGACAAACAGGCTGGAATCACTATACCTGGAATGAAATACCTGGAATGAAAATACCTGGAATGAAAGGCCTGAAATAAAGATGGGCCTATACTATCGTCCACCCGGGCAAACCGGAGATATCGATGAAGAAATGGAAGCCGAGATGAAGCGAGAATGCAAAAGCGGCAACACGGTTATTATGGGAGACTTCAACTACCCCGGGATAGACTGGAGTCTTGGAAGATCAAACTGCGCTAGGGAAACAGAATTCCTGGAGGCTACACAAGATTGTCTCTTAGAGCAGCTTGTTAGAGAACCAACGAGAGGAAATGCCACTCTGGATCTAATCCTAAATGGGTTAGAGCAGTGGTCTCAAACTCGTGGCCCAGGGGCCACATGCGGCCCGCCAGGTACTATTTTGAGGCCCTCGGTATGTTTATCATAAATCACAAAAGTAAAATAAAAGTTTCTTGATCATATGTCTCTTTAGCTATAAATTACAATATTATTATTAAGACAGCCAAAAGGAAAGATTTATAAACTATAAAGAGTTTTACCTCATGCAAAATTGTAATTTCTTTAATAAGACATAACTATTTTCTCTGTGGCCCTCCAAGTACCTACAAATCCAAAATGTGGCCCTGCAAAGGGTTTGAGTTTGAGACCACTGGGTTAGAGGGACCTGCAAAGGAAGTAGAAGTAGTGGGACCATTGGGAAACAGCGATTATAACATGATCAAGTTCAAGGTTGAGGTAGGAATACCAAAATGAAAGAGAACCATAGCGACAACTTTTAACTTCAGGAAAGGAAACTACGAGGCAATGAGGGATATGGTAAGGAAAAAACTTAGGAAAACTTCCAAAAAATGGCAAACGGTAGAACATGCCTGGTCTTTTTTCAAGGACACGGTAGGCGAGGCGCAAAATCTGTATATCCCCAGATTCAGAAAGGGGTGCAAAAAGAGTCGAACAAGAGACCCGGCGTGGATAACTAAAATAGTGAAGGAAGCGATAGGCAATAAGAAAAATTCATTCAGAAAATGGAAAAAGGATAAAACTGAGGGAAACTGGAATGAGCACAGGAAGTATCAAAAAGAATGTCACCGTGTGGTTCGAAAAGCCAAAAGAGAGTACGAAAAGAGACTAACCAGGGAAGCATGAAATTTCAAACCGTTCTTTAGATATGTTAAAGGAAGCAGCCGGCTAGGGAGGAGGTAGGGCCGCTGGACGATGGAGAAAGGAAGGGAGTGGTGAAGGAGGAGAAAGAAGTTGCAGAAAGACTAAACATGTTCTTTTCATCTGTATTTACAAACGAAGACACAACCAGCATACCAGAACCTGAGCAATTCTTCAATGGAGATCAAGCAGAAAAATTAACATCCATGGAAGTGAGCCTTGAAGATGTGCGCAGGCAGATAGAAAAACTAAAAACTGACAAATCCCCGGGTCCGGACGGAATCCATCCAAGGGTTCTGAAGGAATTAAAGGAGGAGATAGCGGAACTACTGCGGCAAATTTGCAATCTATCCCTGAAAACGGGCGTGATCCAGGAGGATTGGAAGATAGCCAACGTTACGCCCATTTTTAAAAAGGGATTAAGAGATGACCCGGGAAACTATAGACCGGTGAGTTTGACCACGGTTCCAGGGAAAATGGCGGAAGCATTGATAAAAGAAAGCATCGAAGAACATTTTGAAAGAAACAAACTTCTGATAACCAGCCAACATGGTTTCTGCAAGGGGAGATTGTGCCTAACGAACTTATTGCACTTTTTTGAAGGAATTAACAAATGGATGGACAGTGGAGACCCCATAGACATCATATACCTGGATTTCCAAAAAGCCTTTGACAAGGCTAGAGGAGGGTCACGAGTGTGTTCCGCAGGGCTTGGTGCTCAGGCCGCTGCTATTTAATATATTCATAAACAATCTAGAAACAGGGACAAAGTGTGAGATAATAAAATTCGCGGACGACACCAAACTATTTAGTGGAGTTCGGACTAAAGAGGACTGCGAAGAATTGCAGAGAGACTTGAACAAACTAGGGGAATGGGCGACGAGATGGCAGATGAAGTTCAACGTTGAGAAATGTAAAGTATTACATGTGGGAAGCAGAAACCCGAGATACAACTATACGATGGGTGGGATGTTATTGAATGAGAGTACCCAAGAAAGGGACTTGGAGGTAATGGTGGACATGACAATGAAGCCGACGGCACAGTGCGCAGCGGCTGCTAAGAAGGCAAATAGAATGCTAGGCATAATCAAGAAGGATATTACAACCAGAACGAAAGAAGTTATCCTGCCACTGTATCGAGCGATGGTGCGTCCGCATCTGGAGTACTGTGTCCAATATTGGTCGTTGTACCTTAAGAATGATATGGCGATACTCAAGAGAGTTCAGAGGAGAGAGACACGTCTGATAAAAAGTTTGGAAAACCTTTCATACGCTGAGAGATTGGAGAAACTGGGTCTCTCTTCCCTGGAGAAGAGGAGACTTAGAGGGGATATGATAGAAATTTACAAGATCATGAAGGGCATAGAGAGAGTAGAGAAGGACTGATTCTTCAAACTTTCAAAGAATAAAAGAACAAGAGGGCATTCAGAAAAGTTGACAGGGAAAAGATTCAAAACAAATGCCAGGAAGTTCTTTACCTAACGTGTGGTGGACACCTGGAATGCGCTTCCAGAGGATGTAATAGGGCAGAGAACGGTACTGGGGTTTAAGAAAGGATTGGACAACTTCCTGCTGGAAAAGGGGATAGAGGGGTATAGATAGAGGATTACTGCACAGGTCCTGGACCTGTTGGGCCGCCTCGTGAGCGGACTGTTGGGCACGATGGATCTCAGATCTGACCCAGCGGAGGCATTTCTTATGTTCTTAGTGCAGTTTCCCCTCAAGCACAATCGTGATCATCTGTGGTAAAGTATCAGAAGCAAAGGGTGGGTTTAGAAGCAGCCCAAAGGGTAGAATGATTTTTGCATAATTGATCCCAAATTCAGTGGTTCTCAGATCAGAATTCCACTTATCTGAATTTAGGACTACCGCTAGAGGTCTTCATAATAAATATACATTGTGGTGATAATTTTACAAAGCATGTTTTATATGCAATTATAACTATTGTACACTCATAAAAACTAGATGCAGTAAATGCTAGTGCCTGCTTTTTAAGTGATCTGCACATAGGCACTCAGGGGTGGGGTAGCTTGGGTGAAGCAAAGGTAGAATTGTGTTGTATACTTGAATTTATAAAATATGATTATACATGGACAAAGTGTATGTATACATTTATTCTTCCTTCTTTGGAACAGGGATTAACTTGTGTGGGATATTTTTGAGAGCCTATTTATAAAGGTAACTAAGGCTTTTACACTGCCTGCATAAAATTAAGTATATTTGAAAATGTTTTAGTTTTCCTTTTATGAAATTGCCCTCTGTATAAAAAGAAATAATAAGGAGTCACGTGATGCCGCTTTGGTGAACGGACGCGCGTGAGAGGAGCTCCCGGGCCCGCTCTCCTTTTTTGCTTTGTCGACAGCTTTATCGGCGGTGCTCTGACTACCCTGCCTTCTCGTTCTGCTTGGTCGGAGGATCGGGTTGTTTAGCTCTCTGTGCGGGGTGTTATGGCCTCTAAAGTGACCCGCAAAGATTGGGACAAGCCTCGGGGAGCTGAAACCAAGATGACAGATTCGGCCCTCGTGTCCCCTCCTTCACCGCGATCGGAATGGGTGGCAAATATTTTTACGGATGTGCGAGCGGCGATTCAGGACATCCTCACCTCTCAGTGCATTCTGTGTGCCCATCTCAGTGCCTCCATTGTGACCATCAGTGCATTCTATGTGCCCATCTCAGTGCCTCCATTGTGACCCTCTCAGTGCATTCTGTGTGCCCATCTCAGTGCCTCCATTGTGACCATCTCAGTGCCTCCATTGTGACCATCTCGGTGCATTCTGTGTGCCCATCTCAGTGCCTCCATTGTGCCCCTCTCGGTGCATTCTGTGTGCCCATCTCACTGCCTCCATTGTGACCCTCTCGGTGCATTCTGTGTGCCCATCTCACTGCCTCCATTGTGACCCTCTCGGTGCATTCTGTGTGCCCATCTCAGTGCCTCCATTGTGACCCTCTCGGTGCATTCTGTGTGCCCATCTCAGTGCCTCCATTGTGACCCTCTCGGTGCATTCTGTGTGCCCATCTCATCAGTGCCTCATTTGTGCCTATCAGTGCCTCCTGTATGTCCATCTTAGAAGCAGAAGCAGCATGAAAAAGAAGGCGGTAAGAAGGAGATGAATATTTTTACTTTATACAGTACAGTTTAGTACAAAGTTTTTGGGATGTGGAACGAATCATTTGAGTTGCCATTATTTCCTATGGGGAAATTCGCTTTGATATAAGAGCGTTTTGGATTGAGAGCATGCTTGTGGAACAAATTATGCTCTCAAACCAAGGTACCACTGTACTTCCAAGAGGGGCCTCACCAATGACCTGTAGAGGGGCATCAACACCTTCTTTCTTCTACTGGTTACCGCCTCTCTCTATACAGCCTATCATCCTTCTGGCAACAGCCACCACCTTGTCACACTGTTTCTTTGCCTTTAGAGCTTCGGACACTATCACCCCAAGGTCCCTCTCCCCATCCGTGCATATCAGCCTCTGACCTCCCAGCACATACATCTCCTTCTGATTTCTAATCCCCAAATGCATTATTCTGCACTTCTTTGCATTGTATTTTAGTTGCCAGATATTAGACCATTCCTCTAACTTCTGCAGATCCCTTTTCATGTTTTCCACTCCCTCCTTTGTGTCTATTCTATTACAAATCTTAGTATCATCTGCAAAAAGGCAAAACTTTCCTTCTAACCCTTCAGCAATGTCACTCACAAACATATTGGACAGGATCAGCCCCAGCACCGATTCTTGAGGTAACCCACTACTCACCTTTCCTTCCTCCGAGCAAATTCCATTAACCACCACCCTCTGGTGTCTGTCCATCAACCAGTTTCTAATCCAGTTCACCACTTTGGGTCCTAACTTCAGCTCGTCAAGTTTGTTAAAGAGTCTCCAATGAGGAACCATGTCAAAGGCTTTGCTGAAATCTAAGTAAATTACATCTAGCATATATCCTTGATCCAATTCTCTAGTCATCCAATCAAAAAATTCAATCAGGTTCATTTGGCACAATCTACCTTTAGTAAAACCATGTTGCCTCGGATCCTGTAACCCATTAGATTCTAGAAATTTCACTATCCTTTCAGCAACACTTCCATTATTTTTCCAACAACAGAAGTGAGGCTTACCAGCCTGTAATTTCCCGCTTGATCTCTGCGACCACATCCACTCTTCTCCAATCCCCAGGCACCACTCCCATCTCCAGAAATTTATTGAACAAGTCTTTGGCTTCCGTTCCATCATAGGATACAGTTCAAGTGTGCATGTGTGATTTTCAAACTCATTTATGGAATATTTGACTCTTTGATTCCCCTTAGTGGGAATTCCTTTAGATCCTGCTATTCAAGAACTACAACAATTCACAAATTAGCATTTCCTTCTCTGAAAGGTATTAAATGCACTGGGAAGCTTAGTAAATCTTTTACTTTTAAATTGGTGAGAATTTGGAATGGACTTCCAGATTCTCTAAGACTGGTAGATCAATTATTTCAATTTCAAAAAAATTTAAAAACCTGGTTGTTTTCACAATAGTTAATTTGATTTTAGTTGTCATATAGTAATTTTAAGCAGTTAAACATACTATTTCTAACTTTTTCCACCCATCTAATCTAACCAATTTCTGTTTTTATCCCACAGTTTTTACTTGTTATGTTTCATTTTTTACGAACTGTAAACCGAGTCAAGCTCCTTAGGGAGTAGATTTGGTATATAAAATGAAGATTAGATTAGAAGTCTTTAATAGGACTCTCCAGAACCTCTCTGGCTCCTTCAGTATCCTGGGATGGATCCTGTCCAGTCCCATTGCTTTGTCCACCTTCAATTTATCAAGTTGTTCAAAGACACTTTCCTCCGTAACTTTGCCAGACAATCTTGGTCCTTCTGCAGGATTTTCTTCCATGAACATAGAACAGAAGTATTTGTTTAGCATGTTTGCTTTTTCCTCATCACTCTCCACATATCGGTTCATAGCATCTTTTAGTTTCGCAATTCCATTTTTCAGCTTCCTGCTTTCACTAATATATCTGTTTCAAGTTTTATTAGGATTTTATATACCACCTATAAAGGTTATCTAAGCAGTTTTACAATCAGGTAGTCAAGCATTTTCCCTATCTGTCCTGGTGGGCTCACAATCTATCTAACGTACCTGGGGCTATGGAGGATTAAGTGACTTGCCCAGGATCACAAGGAGCAGCGCGGGATTTGAACCTACAACCCCAGGGTGCTGAGGCTGTAACTTCAACCACTACACCACACACTCCTTCCTGAAAAAATTTTGTCTCCCTTTTTTACATTTTTAACCATTTGTTCTTCCGCTTACGCTTTCATCAGACGTATCTCTCTCTTGGCTTCTTTCAGTTTCACCTGGTAGTCCTTTCTGTACAGTGGCAGTGGACTCCTTGTCAAAAGCGTTGGACAATCATTCGTCTGGAGCTTCGGGCAATTCGCCTAGCGTTGCTTGCTCTCCAGCCCACTCTGAAAGGACAAGTGGTGCGAGTGTTCTCAGACAATGCTACAGCGGTGACGTATGTAAATCGTCAAGGGGCACAATAAGCGCTTCCTTGGCCCAGGATGCTTGCATACTGTTTCGCTGGGCAGAGTTATATCTTTTGTCTCTCTCGGAAGCACATGTGACCGGAGTCGACAACGTACAGGCAGACTTCCTGAGTTGACAAGTCCTGGATCTGGGAGAATAGTCCCTCTCACTGAAAGTGTTGTCTAATAGTACAGCACTGGGGGTCAGTCCCAGATGGACTTGATGGCTTCAGGAGAGAACTCGAAGGTCAGGCGATTCTTCAGTCGAAAAAACAGAGCAGGAAATCTTAGGGCTAGACACCTTAGTTCATCCCTGGCGAACTCACGAGCTCCTATAGGTGTTCCCTTCGTGGCCTCTGGTTGATCGGGTTATCCATCGGATAGCGACACATCCTGGCCTTGTGATTCTGGTTGCTCCAGACTGGCCTCATTGCCCATGGTATACGGATCTCATTCGTCTTCAGAGGGACAGGAAGCTCACATTCCCTCTTTATCACAACCTTCTCAGTCAGGGTCCGATGCCCATGGAAAATCCAGAGCGCCGTCTTACAGCATGTTTCTTGAGTGCTCTGCCTTGATGAGGCATAGTTATTCAGATGTGGTCATCTCCACACTTTTGAAGTCGAAGAAACCCTCAACTATGACTTCTTATGCCAAGGCCTGGAAGGCTTTCCAACAATGGTGTGCTAAGGACCAGAAGGAGCCTGAGCAGGCTCCCATTTCGGTGGGCCTGGCTTTTCTTCAGGCAGTTTTGGATAAGGGCTTTGTGGTGGCCTCCCTTAAAGTTTAGCTTTTCGTACTTCAGGGCTCCGCAGGGATTCTAGTTTGTTTTCTGTTCATCAAGATGTTACCCATTTTTGAGGGGAGGGCACTGCGTTTGCGGCATCCTTTCCCTTCGTGGAATCTTGACATCATGCTAAAGGATTTTGTGGAAGCCCCATTCGAGTCTTTAAAGGATGCTACTCTTTTGGATCTAACAATCAAGACTACCTTTTTGGTCGCCATTTTCTCAATACAGCGTATTTTGGAGCTTCAAGCTCTTTTGTGCAGGGAATCCTTTCTCCGAATCATGGACACAGGAATTGTTCTCCGTACTGTACCTTTCTTTTTTTACCGAAGGTGGTTTCCACTTTCCATGTCAACCAGGAGATTCGTTTGCCTGCATTTCCTTCCATAGGCTCCAAGCAGAAGGATCAGATCTTTCTCCACTATTTGGAGAGGACTAATGATTTTCAGCTTTCTGATCATCTCTTTGTCCTCACTGCCCCGCCTCAACGTGGTCGGCCGGCATCTAAGACCTCAATCGCTTGATGGATTCGTATGTCTGTTTCCATGTCTTATATCACCCACAGCAAGCAGCCATCAGTTTCTCTTAAGGCCCACTCGACTAGAAGTATTGCTACTTTGTGGACAGAATCTCGCACGATTCATCCAGATGAAATTTGCAGGGCAGCTATTTGGTCTTCTCTTCATACCTTTACCTGGTTTTACTGGGTGGATGTGGCGATTCATTCTAATGTTGCTTTTGGGATATCAGTGTTGCAAGCAGGCTCTTCTGTCCCTCCCTAGACGCTGTCATTGCTTTGGTACATCACCTTAATGTACTGAATCCAAAAGGGATGTAAAAGAACGGAAGATTAAGTTTGCACCTTCGATAATCTTCTTTCTGTTAGTCCCTGGTGAATTCAGTATGGCTTGCCCTCTCTGCGTAAACTCAGTTATTCTGAATCACCTGTTTTTTGCCTCGGTTACAGGCTTGAGGAACTTCTAGCCAGTAGATGGATCTTGTGGAGAGTCCTCTCTTCATCTGTTTCATGTGGCAAGTTAGTTCTATATTGTTCTTCAATGTTTTTCTGTGTTACCTTTGAGCCAGTTTATTGTTTTTTTCATGTTTTGCAGAGCAGACCAGTTCAGAAATTATTTTGCTGGGGTGTTTCCCCAGTATCTCCCTTCCTTGTTATGGATTTGTTCAGGTATGTTGCTTGGCTTTGGACTGAACTACAGGGGGCTCTAACTCTCTCTTTAAGGTGGGAGGAGTATGTGCTCAGAAAAGTGTTGTGATTCTACAACTCCCAGATTGCAGGAAGGGATTGAGCACCTAGTGTACTGACTCCTGCAGGGACTAACAGAAAGAAGATTATCGAAGGTGTAAATCTAATCTTCCATTCATGCTTCATCATCATAAAATTGGGGAGAGCAGGGACCTACCCCGATCTGGATAGAACTGAAAGAAAGAGCAAAGACAGCTCTCAGATGTAAGCATCCTCCAAGGATTATTGCACTTGCAGCCAGACTGTCAGTTGTGGTAGTGACAGAGATGGAAAGAGAGCTGAATCCACTGTATTTATTTGTATGTGTCTTCTTTTTGTTTCTTGCTTCTAGAGTGAAGAGGCCAAGTGGGCTGAGCAGCATTATGGGGAAAATGGGAAATAAAAAGCAGAAGATGAGTACATTAGAGAAATCCAAACTGGACTGGGAGAACTTCAAAGAGGAGGAAGGAATCGGGGATGAACTGGCCACATACAACCGAGGAAAGGAAGGGTAAGTGAAGAGCAATAAACTTACACTATATCCAAGGGAAGAAAATATAGGGAGGTTCATTTTTACAGCTGTTTAATGCCATTCTCCAGAGGCAGACGTGAAATACACACACACACATTATTTTTTTCTACAGATATATGTATTTCTTTTTCTCACTATTTAATTCATGCCTTTTCCATGGTAGCTCAAAATAAGTTACATATGTGGACTACATTTACTAACCTGCACTAACATGGTTTTCTTGAGTGCTTGGTAAATAGGTCCCACTGAAATAAATCCATCTCTTAAGTTTACACTTGAGAAAACAGAGAGTGAAGTGACTTGCCTAAGGTCTCAAGGAGGGTTAGCAGGCCTTTAAGCAGTTCTTAGACTGCTGCTCTAACAATATACACAGGCTATATAAAAAGTTTACATTTTTCCTATTTTGTTGTGTCAATACATCAAACTTGCATGCATTTGAATGATGAGAAGTTTTTTCTGCATATCAAAGATAAAAGGTTCATGGATTTGATATACTGTCTTTCTGTGAATACAATCAAAGCAATTTACATTTATTATATGCAGGTACTTTCTCTCTCCCTGGTGGAATCATAATCAACAATATTCTACAGCTTTCTAGAGAAAATTATTTTGATAGGAGGACCAAGCATATTATCAAAAATACAATTGAAAAGGTATCCACCCCTTTCCCTCAAGTCAGTATCTCGTAAACTTTGCAAAGCCGCAGCACATTAAACTGGTGGCCACGGCTCGAGGGCATCTGGAAGTGCACAGATGTCGACACAATGACATCACGTGCATACGTGATGTCATCACATTGACATTCACGCATGCACAAAGGCCCTCCTGCAGTCAGCCGACACCTCTCCTCCTCTCCAGCATCTTGCGGCATACCTGGAATCTTGGGTGGCACACAGTTTGCAATACACTGCCCCAAGTCAATATTTAGTGGAAGCATATGTGGCAGATATACAGTTGTGAGATTATTACAGTAAGTCTCCACTAACTTTACACATCTGTATTTGTCAAAATTAGACCATTCATTACCAATCTTTATCAGATTCCTTGGGGTGCATTGGTGTACCATAGTGTTAAAGTAATACTGCAAGTTTTCGATTAGATTGAAGTTAGATCTTTGACTGGACCACTCAAGGACATTCAACCTTTTTGTTCTTCAACCACTCTTTGATTTTTATGCTTTGGATCATTATCATGCTGAAAAGTAACCTTCCTTCCCAATTTCAGTTTTCTTGCAGAAAGTTGCAGGTTTTTCTCAAGAACATTTCTGCTTTTTTTCCCTTCATTTTCCCTTCTATCCTGGCATGTTTCATTGCTGATGAGAAACATGCACATAATATGCTCTTACTACCACTAGGCTTCACAGTAGAGTTGGTGTTCTCTGGGTACGGTACTGTATTATGTTTGTGTCAAGTGTAACACTTTGCAATCACACCAAAAAATTGAATTTTAGTTTCTGTTACGTCCCTTCCGGATTCCATTTGCTAGATATTCGATCCCAACTCACAGTCCGGGTGTGCAGAAATATACATCTTTTCTGAACACATGTCCGAGTGGGGGCCCACCTTGGAAGTAGCAAACCTCAAAGTCCTGGATTTCAAACGTGCAGACTTTAGTGGCATAGGGGAGTACCTGAAGAAAGAGCTGATTGGATGGGAAAACATAAGGGAAGTGGAAAAACAATGGTCCAAGTTGAGCTGCTGGCCTCTATGTGAGGAAAATAAATAAAAATAAGAGAAAAAGGAAACCAATGTGGTTTTCCAAACTAGTGGCAGAAAAAATAAAGGCAAAAGGGTTGGCCTTCATGAAATATAAAAAAAACTCAAGAAGAGGAGGAGTACAGAAAGGAATATCAGATGAAACTGAAAGAAGCCAAGAGAGAGATACGTCTGCCGAAAGCGGAAGAGCAAATGGCTAGAAATATAAAAAAGGGAGACAAAATATTTTGCAACTATATTAGTGAAAGGAGGAAGACAAAAAAATGGAATTACGAGACTGAAAGAAGATGTTCTAGAGAATGACACAGGGAAAAAATCTGTCCCCGTCACTGCACCGTCCCCGGCCCACCATCCTCTGCACCGCCCCGTCACCGTCACCACCATCCCTTTCACCGCCCCGTCACCGCCACTGCCATCCCATTCACCGCCCCCGCAGCATCCATATAAGCCTCAGTACTGCAAAACACCATGAAGACAGAAGAGAGTTCTGCACTGAGAATCTGTTTCAGTGCCTCTGCTCTGTAGTAAAAACCGAACATAAAATAAATCAATTAACTTGTCCTCCCTTTCAATGACGTGTCCCCCATGTTCACCTATAGCTCGAATCAGGTCAATTGTGCACACTAAAAATGCAGGAGGATCTGGAACGTGAGCGCAGGCAGGCAGTGATACAAAAACAGCAGACACCCGACCGACTGCAGTGTTCCGCCATCTCCCTCCCTCCATCTCACCTTAGATATAGAGTATGCCGGCTTTCTTTTTCGCCCAGCCACATGTGCGGGTGTTCATTTGTTCAATATTCTCCTCTGATGCAACCGGAAACAGGAAGTTGCAAGAGAGGAGAAGATTGATCAATGCGAGCGCGACTTGGCGAAAAAGAAAGCCGGCATACTCTACATCAGTGGTTTTCAACCTTTTTACACCCATGGACTGGCAGAAATAAAAGAATTATTTTGTGGACCGGCAAACTACTAGGACTAAAATTTTAAAACCCTGTTTCTGCCCCATCTCCGCAAGCTCGGTCACCTCAGTAACTATAGAAAAATAGACAAATATAGACAGCAGATATAAATTCTCAAAACTGACACAATTTGATCACTAAATTGAAAATAAAATCATTTTCCTACCTTTGCTGTCTGGTGATTGATTTCATGAGTCTCTGGTTGTGTTTCCTTCTGTCTGTGTATCCTTTCTTTCATTTCTTTCTTTCTGCACTCAGGCCCAAGAATTGTCCCTTTCTATTCCCTCCCTCTTTCCTTCCTATGTCTCTAGTGCCCCCGGTGCCTCCTTCCCATGTCCTTAGTGCCCCTTCCTGTCTTTAGTGTCCCCAGTGCCTCCTTCCCATGTCCTTAGTGCCCCTTCTTGTCTTTAGTGCCCCCAGTGCCTCTTTCCCATGTCTTTAGTGCCCCCAGTGCCTCCTTCCCATGTCTTTAGTGCCCCAGTGCTTCCTTCCCATGTCCTTAGTACCCCTTCCTGTCTTTAGTGCCCCCAGTGCCTCCTTCCCATGTCCTTAAGTGCCCCTTCCTGTCTTTAGTGCCCCTAGTGCCTCCTTCCTATGTCCCTCTCACTGCCTTCCACACTGTCCCACCCCCGAAGCTTGCCTGCCTGCCTACCTGTGCCTGTCTACCTTTCTCCCTCCCTAGCCAAAGCCAGCCTGCTGCCTCCCTGCCGCTAAAAAAAAAAAAAAGCCTCAATCCTTTTCCCCTTCTCTTACCGCCATGCTGCAGCTACTAAAGCCGACAGGAAGTCTATCCGACCTCAATTCTGAAGTCGGAGAGGACGTTCTGGGCAGCCAGGCAGCGATTGGCTGGCCCAGAACGTCCTCTCCGACGTCAGAATTGACGTCGGATAGACTTCCTGTCGGCTTTAGTAGCTGCAGCATGGCGGTAGGAGCAGGAGAAAAGGAGAGGCTTTTTTTTTTTTCTTCGCGCGGACCGGCAGTAATTCAACCGGTAGAGCTCTTCCAATTCAAAGGTGAGGTGGAGGGAGGGAGATGGCGGGGAGGGAGGGAAGGGGGGGTTCAAAGAGACATGCATTTGCTGGACTTTGGGGGGGAAGAAATAATGGGTCTAAAAATAGAGGAGAAGGAGAGAGATGATGGACAATGGAATTTAGGGAGGGAAGGAGCAGAAAGGGAGAGAAGTTGGACACAAGAGATGGTGTGGAGGGGGGGAAAGAGATGCTGGATAGGAGGGTAGTTGGGAAAAGAAAGGGAGAGATGGTGAACCCTGGGTGATGGAGAAGGAGGGAGAAATGCTGGATGAAAGGGTAGTTAAGATGGATCTGTGGATGGAGACGAAAAACAAGAAAGATGCCAGACCTCCGGGGGAGGGAAGGAAAACGGAAGGGGAGGACAGAGATGGCAGATGGATGGTTAGAACAGAGAAAGAAGAAAGAAGGAGACCCTGGCAAGCAAGTTATCAGAAGACAACAAGATTTGAATAATGACCAGACAACAAAAGGTAGAAAAACTAATTTTATTTTCCATTTTGTAATTACAATATGCCAGATTTGAAACGTGTATCCTGCCAGAGCTGGTGTTAGACCGCAAATGTGAGCTAGGATTTAACAGAGAGGAAAAGTCTTTTTTGTTTGTTTATTTTGTTTATACCACAGTGCCAGTGTGGTTAGGAGAAGGCAAAGGGGGTGAAGAGGCTATAAAATAAACCCACCAGGATGTTTGAAAAAACACCCAATTGGGCAAGAAAATAGAATCGAAAAACCAATTCAATAGGCTGAATCGAATCGAATCAAAATTTTTTTTCCTGACTTGGGCAGCACTAGTTAACAAAGCCACACCTGAGAATGGAATGGATACCGCACCGTTCACAGAAGAAAGTGTTTTATGAACACCTTGAAAAATTTAAGGTAGACAAAGTTATGGGTCCGGACAGGATCCATCCCAGAATATTGAGGAAGCTCTGAGAGATCCTGGTGGGTCCTCTTAAAGATTGTTCAATACATTTTTAGAGACAGGAGAGGTTCTGCGGGAGTGGAGAAGAGTTGTCCCTCTTCACAAAAGTGGTCATAGAAATCAAGCAGGAAACTACAGGCCGGTAAGCCTCACTTCAATTATTAGAAAAATAATGGAAACATTGCTGAAGGCAAGGATAGTGAAATTCTTAGAAACTAATGGATTACAAGATCCGAGAAAATATGGGTTTATTAAAGGTAAATCGGACATGCACTAGATTTAGGAGTGGCAGCGCTGCTCATGCTAGCCAGCTGCTGTCGCACCTGCTTTAGAGGGCGAGGGGAGAAGGTCAGTCTGGAAGTGCTGGTGTCCAGCTTCCCCCCCTGGCGTTCGGCTTCCCCCCTGGCCTCCCCGCACCATTTACCTTATAAGAGCAGCCTGCAGAGAAGATCGCAGTACTAGCGATCTTTGCAAACTTCTTCGAAGCTGTTTCCTACACCACGATCCTGCCTCTGACATCAGAGGAGGGGCGGGACCACGGCAGAGGAAACAGCTCCAAAGCAGCTTGCAAAGATCGCTAGCACCGCGATCTTCTCTGCAAACTGCTCCTACAAGGTAAACAGTGCGGGAAGGCCATGGGGGAAGCCGGACACCAGTGGGAGGCCAGGGGGAACATGCAGGCCTTCCAAGGGGGGGTGAGCAGTCCAGGGGGGGGTTGTGGGGGATGGGACAGGCCTTCAGGGGGGACAGGCAGGCCTTCAGGGGTGGGATGCAGGCCTATAAGGGGGGGCAAGCCTTTAAGGGGGGGACAAACCTTCAAGGAGAGGACAAGCCTTCAAGGGGGGGGAGACAGGCCTTCAGGGGGAACAGGCAGGCAGGCCCTCGGGGGATGGAGGCCTTCAAGGGGGGGACATGCCTTCAGGGATGGTGGCACAGGCCTTCAGGGGAGGGATGCAGGTCTTTAAGGGGGGACAGGCCTTTAAGGGGGGACAGGCCTTCAAGAGGGAAACAGGCCTTCAGGGAGGACAGGCAGTCCTTCAGGGGTGGGGTACAGGCCTTCAGAGGGTAGTGCAGGCCTTTGGGGCGGACAGACCTTCAGGGGAAGGGGGCCCTGGTGTAGAAGTGCACGGAGGGAAGGAGGGGTTCAAAGAGACGTGCATATGCCAGACTTTGGGGGGAAGAAATAATGGGTCTAAAAATAGAGGAGAGGGAGAGAGATGATGGACAATGGGATTTAGGGAGGGAAGGAACAGAAAGGGAGAGAAGTTGGACACAAGGGATGGTGTGGAGAGGGGATAGAGATATTGGATAGATGGTTAGTTGGGAAAAGAAAGGGAGAGATGGACCCTAGGGTGGTGGGGAAGGAGGGAGAGATGCTGGATGAAAGAGTAGTTAAGAAAAGGTGGATATGTGGAGGGAGATGAGAAAAGGAAAGATGCCAGGCCTCCGGGGGAGGGAAGGAAAATGGAAGGGGAGGACAGAGATGGCAGACGGATGGTTAGCACGGAGAAATAAGAAAGGAGACCCTGGCAAGCAAGTTATCAGAAGACAACCAGAGCCTGGGACCAACAAGATTTGAATAATGACCAGACAATAAAAGGTAGATAAACTAATTTTATTTTCTGTGTTGTGATTACAATATGTCAGATTTGAAATATGTATCCTGCCAGAGCTGGTGTTAGACCGCAAACATGAGCTACGATTTAACAGAGAGAGGAAAAGTAGTCTTCTATGTTTGTTTATTTTGTTTACACCACACCGTCTGTGTGGTTAGGAGAAGGCAAAGGGAGTGAAGAGGCTATAAAATAAACCCACCAAGATGTTTGAAAAAAACACCCAGTTGGGCAGGAAAATCGAATTGAAAAACCAATTCAATATGCTGAATCGAATCAAAAAATTTTTTCCTGAATTGGGCAGCACTACTTCAGACTGCCCTGGGGGTCGGTAGTAGATGCCCATCTTCATTTCTGTTCCATTTGTTCCCGTTTTTTTTGGCCCATAGAGGCTTTACCTTATTTTTCGTTTCCAGCATGTTCTCTCCGGTAGACTCGATTCCCTCTTTGATGAACTTCGGGTTTCTGCACCATGGAGAGACGCTACAAGGACTACAAGGATCAGATGGGCTACACCTGACCAGAAGAGGGAAGAACGTCCTTGGACACCGACTAGCCCGCCTACTTCACAGGGCTTTAAACTAGGTAAGTTGGGGGAGGGTACAGGCTCAATCAACCCACCTGGCAAGCTAGGCTGCCAACACTTTTTGGAGACTGGGGTAAGTGGACACCGAAATTCTGGGTCCGGGACTGGGGCGAGTACACACATTTCCGAGTCTGGGGTGGGTACATGTTGTGATTTGGGGTCTAGGGAGGGTACACACCTTGCAAATTGTACCAAAAGAGTCCAAATAGCTCAAGCGGGAATTCCCCCAAAGGGTACACACATTTCTGTGTCTGGGGTAGATACTCACATTAAAACTAGCACTAAAAGCGAACATGCGACATGGAAAGCCATGTACGTCAACGCCCACAGTTTGGGCAACAAGATCCTAGAATTAGAGACTGAAATGAGGAACACTGACCTGGATGTGGTGGCGATATCTGAGACCTGGCTCACGGACTCCCACGGGTGGGACATGGTCATACCAGGCTACAATTTACTTCGCCGTGACAGGGAGGGCAAAATGGGAGGAGGTGTAGCACTATATACTAAAGATGACATTAAAGTCACCAGAATTGCAGATGTCAGGTACCCTTTGGGTAAATTTGGCCAGGGGGAAAGACAAATGCCTGTATCTTGGCGTAATATACAGACCCCCAAGTCAAAAGGAGGACCTGGATATGGAATTGATCGGAGACATAGAGAATATCACCTTGCGTGGGGTTACAGTACTGTTAGGTGACTTCAATATGCCTGGTGTGGATTGGAACACATTTTCCTCTGCATCCAGCAGCAGCAGGAGGCTATTGAACTCTATAAAGGGAGCAGGACTGAAACAACTGGTACTGGAGCCAACAAGGAAGCAGGCAATACTGGACCTGTTACTTACCAATGGCGAAAGTGTCACAGAGGTCTCAGTGGGCGAAGCGTTGGCCTCCAGTGACCACAATATGGTATGGTTCAATCTCAAAAAGGGGTTCACCAAATCTAACACATTGACCAAGGTCCTAAGCTTCAAGGACGCCAACTTCGAGGGCATGGGGGAATTCATCCATCAAGCGCTACAAAACCAAGCGGTAACAGATAACGTAGAAGAAATGTGGTCAGCTCTGAAAGATACCATACAGGAGGCAACCAACCGATATATAAAATCAGTAAGTAAACGGCGAAGGAACAATAGGCCACAGTGGTTCTCTGCGGAGATCTCGGGCCTCATAAAAGAAAAGAGCGTTCATTTCTTACAAACAATCAGGGAATCAGGACTCGAGAGAAGACTACCTGGCCAAGGCAAGAGCCGTCAAAACAGCAGTTAGAGAGGCCAAATTCCAAAACGAGGAGACGTTAGCGAAGAACATCAAGAAGGACGATAAATCCTTTTTCAGGTATATTAGCGACAGAAACAGAAACACAGGCGGGATAGTACGCCTTAGGAAAACAGACGGGAACTATGTAGAAGCGGACTCGGAAAAGGCTAAACTTTTAAACGAATACTTCTGCTCGGTCTTCACCTGTGAGGAGCCGGGATCTGGCCCTCTGCTACAGACAAGGGATTGTTCAGTAGACCCGTTTAGTAGCTTCGAGTTTACGCCAGGCAGTGTCTACTGTGAGCTGTCTAAACTCAAGGTTAACAAAGACAACCTACACCCCAGGGTGCTCAGGGAGTTAAGTGATGTCTTGGCGGAACCACTATCCGCGCTCTTCAATCTCTCCCTTAGTACGGGTATAGTCCCGTTGGACTGGAAAACGGCTAACGTCATTCCACTCCACAAAAAAGGTTGCAGAATGGAGGCTGCAAACTATAGACCGGTGAGTCTCACATCAATAGTGAGCAAGCTGATGGAAACTCTAATCAAACGACAATTGGATACGATCCTGAACGAGGAGAATCTACGGGATTCCCGTCAACATGGATTTACTATGGGGAGATCCTGCCAATCCAACCTGATCTGCTTCTTTGACTGGGTGACGAGGAAGCTGGATGTTGGGGAGCCCCTGGACATCGTATACTTAGACTTCAGCAAAGCTTTCGATAGTGTACCAGACCGCAGGCTGTTGAACAAAATGAGTTCTATAGGATTGGGTGACACTTTGACAAAATGGGTTGAGAACTGGCTTGGAGGCAGGCTTCAGCGGGTGGTGGTGAATGGCACCCCCTCTGAAATGACAGAGGTGATCAGTGGAGTGCCGCAGGGCTCGGTCTTGGGCCCGATCCTGTTCAATATCTTTATAAGAGACTTAGCAGAAGGGCTTCGAGGTAAAATAACGTTATTCGCAGATGACGCCAAACTATGCAATGTAGTAGAAAGGAGTGCAACGGTCAAAAACACAATTTCCGACAATATGACGCACGACCTACTTCTATTGGAGCGCTGGTCTAGGATCTGACAACTAAGTTTCAATGCCAAAAAATGCAAGGTCATGCACCTTGGCAGCCAAAATCCATGCAAAAGTTACACCCTTAATGGCGAGATCCTAGCAAGGACTGTAGCAGAACGGGACTTAGGGGTGATCATCAGTGAAGACATGAAGACTGCCAATCAAGTGGAGCAGGCTTCATCTAAGGCTAGACAAATCATAGGGTGTATACGTAGAGGTTTCGTCAATCATAAGCCTGAAGTCATTATGCCATTATATAGATCCATGGTGAGACCCCATCTGGAATACTGTGTACAATTCTGGAGGCCTCATTACCGCAAAGATGTGCTGAGACTGGAGTCGGTCCAGCGGATGGTCTCAGGACTCAAGGACCTCCCGTATGAGGAACGGCTGGATAAGTTGCGGCTATACTCACTCGAGGAACGCAGAGAGAGGGGAGACATGATCGAGACATTCAAATATCTCACGGGCCGCATCAAGGTGGAAGAAGATATCTTCTTTTTCAAAGGTCCCACGGCTACAAGAGGGCATCTGTGGAAAATCAGGGGAGGGAAGCTGCACGGTGACACCAGAAAGTACTTCTTCACCGAGAGAGTGGTAGATCGCTGGAATGGTCTTCCACTTCAGGTGATTGAGGCCAGCAGCGTGCCCGATTTTAAGACAAAATGGGATCGTCACGTGGGTTCTCTTCACAGAGAAAGGTAGGGGTGGGTCATTAAGGTGGGCAGACTAGATGGGCCGTGGCCCTTATCTGCCGTCTATTTCTATGTTTCTATGTATAGGGCAATATCCCCACCTGTTTGTCCTACTCTGTCTCTGCGGTATAGCTTGTATCCCAGTAGCACAGTGTCCGAGACGTTTTCCTCATTCCACCATGTTTCCGTGATGCCGATGATGTAAAGATTATCTTTTTGCGCCATAGCTTCCAATTCCCCCATCTTATTCCTTCGGCTCCTTACGTTCGTGTACATACACTTGAGTTTGCGGCCTGTTACTTTCTTGCATTTCCTTCCCTCTTGTGTCCCTTTTGATCCGTCAGGATTTCTATCTTCCCCACAATCTTCCTGCATGTTATCCTCTGGTATACCATTTCCCGAACCATCGACTCTTGGTTGACTGTCAGCTTTCCCCTTCTTCCTAGTTTAAAAACTTCTCAATTTCTCGTTTGATGTTGCTTGTAAGTAGCCTCGTTCCGTCTCCGCTGAGATGGAGTCCATCCTTCTGTATAGCTTGCTCTTCCTCTAGAACATCGTCCAGTTGTGCACGAAGTGGAATCCTTCTTCCTCACACCAGCGCCTCATCCATGCGTTGAGTGATTGCAGCTCCATCTGCCTCTTCCCATCGGCCCTGGGTACCGGCAAGATCTCTGAGAACGCTACCCTTAGTGTTCTGGTCTTCAGCTTCGTTCCTAGTATCCAGAACTGGTCCTTCAGTGTTTCCCTGCTGTTGTTCCTGTTGCTCACGTTGTTTGTCCCCACGTGGATCACCACCACCACCATATCTTCCCCTTCTGCGCTGTCGATGATCCTGTCGATGCGGCTCACTATATCTTCTACCTTGGCTCCTGGTAGGCAGGTCACTAGCTGATCCTTTCTTCCTCCCGCTATGTGGCTGTCGACTTGTCTGATGATGGAGCCCCCACGACGATTGCTGTCCTCTCTATCTTCTCTTGTCTCTCTAGCCACAGGTCCATGTCCCCGGTGTATGCCCATCTCTCCAGCCGTAGGTCTGTGTCCTCTGTGCACTTCCATCTTCCCTCATCTTGGCTTTGGCTTGCACCGGACTCGTCTTCCTGTGGGTTCCCTCCGCTGTTTCCATGTCTCGTTGCTGTGTCACCTATTCATTCCTTGTGGTTGTCTTCCAGGCGGTTCTCACTCACTGTAGGTGTATCTTGGCAGTTCCACTGTTGTTAGTGATTTTCCACGGCCTCCCTGTATGCTTCCTCGATGAACTTCTCTAACTCCCTGACTTCTTCCTCAATGGTTTCCTCTGTCATTAAGTTTTCTGCCTCTCTGTCCTCCTCCACTGCTCGAAGTGCTTCTAGTTCCAGTATTCTTCCCTCCAGGAGTCTGACTTGCTTCTTTAGGCCCTCCAGTTCCTCGCATCGAGTTCATACATAAGGCCGCCTCCCAGAGGGGAGGTAGTTATACATATGGCAAATGATGCAGAAAACTGGGTAGCTCAATATCCTGCTTCTGTCTGTTGCATCCATTGCTGTCTGCTTACCAGTCTGCTGTCTGAAGTGGCTTCTCCCTGTTTCCCTATATGCCTTCTCACACTGTCTGAAGTGGCTTCTCCTTGTATAGAAATCTGTGTAGCATCCTTGGTGTTACTGTAAAGTCCCTCTCCTACCCTTGCTGCTTGTGTGTGTCCTCTGTGTCTGATGTGATTGCCCTCTGCTACTACTGTGTTTGTTTATCTACTGCATGTCTGTCCTGTTGCCCTTGTGGTACTTGCCCGTGTAGGTGTCCTTCCTTAGTGTTTCTTCTTTGCAGTGACTCGTCCCTTCTTAAGGTTCTTCGCAATGTAACTCTCGCTAAGACGAGCACTTTTAATGCTCGCCTTCAACATGCGCCGAACAGCTGAGCGCCGTTGGCCCCTCCCCTTTTAAGGAGGAGCTCTGGTGGATGATGTCGGGGGTGGGCGGAGCTACCTCTCGCCACTGCCCCTTGCTCTCTCCTGCTTTCTCTTGCTCCTTCTTCCCCTCTCCTGTTCTCTTCTCTGCTTCTGCTTTTCTCTCCTTCAACTTTCCTGCCTCCTGCTCGCCAAATCTTTTCCAGAGAAGGGAAAATGGTAAAACTAGAGGGCATAACTTGAGGTTGCAGGGAGGAAGACTTAGGAGTAATGTTAGGAAATTCTTTTTCACGGAGAGGGTGGTGGATATCTGGAATGCCCTCCCGAGGGAGGTGGTGGAGAAGAAAATGGTGATGGAATTTAAAAAAGTGTAGGATAAACACAAAGGATCTTTAATTAGAAAACAAACAAATGATATAAATTAAAGAACTACGTTCGGTATTGGACAAACTAGTACGATTTGTTTCCCATGTGTGATGATGTGATGTAGGATGAGCTGGGAAGGGCATCAGTGGGAACTCCACTAACTTGTTACATGAGGACGTTTCTGGCCAGATTTTACAGTAGCTATCCTGCAAACAACGGGATAATTGGATAGGCTGGAGTGAGCTTGGGCGTTAACTTCAGCAGTTGGAATCTAGGACATTATCAGTTGGACTTTAGTCTATGGTCCAGAAATATCAAAGAAGAGACAAATTAACTTAATTATGTAATTCTAATGAGAAGAGCTAATGGGCAGACTGAATGGACTGTTCAGGTCTTTATCTGCTGACATTTACTGTGTTACTAGTGTGAGAGATAGTAAACAACCTTATTTTCAATTTCTGCAAGCAGTCCAAGCAGAGGTCTTTTGCTGATACTGTGCTTCTGTTTCTTATTTTTCGGTTAAACTTTGTTTCTTTGTGGCTTCAGTTCCTTGAAACCTCTCCTCGGTGGCCCACTGTTGGAAAAAAGGACACAGTCCCGCAGTGTTGGACTGCAGCTTCACAGAGAAAAACTAGTTTATCTGTAAAGCCAGCCTGCTGGGTGCCACCTTCGTGAAGTACCCATGGTCCCTTCCTGTGGAGTTTGCTGGTTGGTGACCCTGTCACAGGTTTCTATCAGAGGCTGTGTGCGTCTGGACAGAAACTCACCTGGGTTTCAAGGTGTAGGCTGTCTTTTCCACCCCTTGCCACATGGCATAGAATCTGTGGGAGCGGAGGTTGTTTTAATTGATCTCTGACTGGCTGGCAGTCTGAAGATCTTCCATTCCTAGCTGTTTCTCAGACAGAAAGTCCTTTTTCTCCACTCAACTGCTTTAAAAATGCTGACTGTCAAAGACACTACAGAGACTGTGAGTGCCTCCATTATTTCCTATGGGAACTTGGGGGTGGCTTGTAAATGGATTTAAACTTCATTTTTCACAGTTTCTGTGGGTAGGGTTCAGGTCCCCCATCTCCCTATACCCCAAATTGTTTTTTTTTATTTTCAGATTTTTTTTGGTATGTCGTTTTGGGTGTGAATTCATGACAGTGGATTTTACAAATGATTTTTTTTTCCCCTAACTTTGATTTCTGCCTCAAAAACCCCTCGATCTGACTCAAAATTGATTGGGATAGACTCCCTAGCCCTTAATCTATTGGATGTGGACATTGATGGTGCCGGATCAGTGATTGCTTGCGGTAGCATAGGGCTTCGCCTCTTCTGTGTCCTCTTGGGCTGGAGAGCTGGCCTGGGTCTGTGTCTTCCGAAGAAAATCTCACCAAGAGGCTGTTCTGGAGTCTGGCGCAGTACGCCTGTGTTTCGAGTCTGGGGACTCTTTTGCTGTGACACATGTATCAACAGAGCTCTACCATAGTTGCAGAATGGGTCTTTTCACTGGATTTTACTCGGCTCCTTGGAACGGCGTATCCTCAGACCACGCTCGTTAGATTCAGTTGGCGGGCATGTCGGGCCTTTTACGGTCTATGGTGTCTGTGGTGAAGCTTCCTGTTCTGGAACTCTCTTGTCTGTCTATGCCAGACCTCAATTGCAGTCGTTGCCATGCAGATTTTTTTTGTTTCTACTGTGTTTACGTTGGATCCTGCTGCTGCCTTTGCTGAGCCTGGTCTTGACCACTCTGAGCATCCAGATTTGGAGGTGCTGATCTTTCTTTTCATTTGTAGCGGACTTCTGATCACCTCTTTATGGCTGATGTTCTGATAGAGCTACATTTAGATTTTCTACCTTCCAGGCTTCAGGAAACAAAATTTTGTATCTAGAATCAGTGATGGAAGAAGATGAGTTGGATATAGTGGCGATCACAGAGACATGGTACACGGAGAACCATGACTGGGATGTAGTTATACCGGGCTATAATCTATTCAGGAAAGACAGGGTGGGAAGAAAAGGATGGGGGAGTAGCGTTATATGTTAAAGATCATATTAAAGCTTCACAATTTCAGGATCAAGGAGTGAAAGGTGCGCTCAGGGAGGATAAGGCCATAGCAGAGAGATTGAATGAATTATTTGCTTTGGTCTATACAGAAGATGTAAGAAACCTTCCAGAACCAGAAATGGTTTTCAAGGGTGATGAGGCGGAAGAATTGAAAGAAATTTTGGTGAAAGTGGAAGATGTACTAAGTCAAATCGTCAAGTTAAAAAAGTGATAAATCACCTGGATCGGATGGTATACATCCCAGGGAACTGAAAGAACTGAAACATGAAATTGCTGATCTATTGTCACTAAAATTGTCTGTAGTACCTAAAGATTGGAGGGTGGCCAATGTTACGCCAATTTTTAAAAAGGGATCCAGGGAATTACAGACTGGTAAGCCTGACCTCGGTGCCAGGCAAAATAGTGGAAACAATTATATTTTTTAAAAATTGTGGAACATGTAGACAGGCATTATTTAATGAGACAGAGTCAGCATGGATTCAGCCGTGCGAGGTCTTGCCTCACCAATTTGCTTGGCTTCTTTGAAGGTGTGGATAAAGGATAAAGTGAGCCGGTTAATGTAGATTTTCAGAAAGCTTTTGATTAAATTTCTCAGGAGCCTCTCATGGAGGAGAGTAAATAATGGTGTGCCACAGGGATCTGTACTGGGACCGGTGGTATTTAACTTATTTATAAATGATCTGGAAATTGGAACTACGACTGAGGTGATTAAATTTGCAGATGACACTAAACTGTTCAAAGTTGTTAAAATGCATGTGGACTGTGAAAACTGCAGGAAATTGGAAGACTGGGCATCCAATTGGGAGGAATAATCCAAATCATAGTTACCGCTCAAGATCAATATCTGGGTGTCATCGTGGACAATGCACTGAATGCACTGAAACCTTCCACCCAATGTGCGGCGATGGCCAAGAAAGAAACAAGATGCTAGGAATTATTAGAAAAGGGATGGTAAAATTGCTCAATACTGTGACCTCACCTTGAGTATTGCATTCGGTTTTGGTCTCCTTATCTCAAAAAAGATATAACAGTGCTAGAAAAAGGGATGATAAAAGGGAACTCCTTTTGTATGAGGAAAGACTGAGGAGGGTAGGGTTCCTCAGCTTGGAAAAGAGACAGCTGAAGGGAGATTTGATCAAAGTCTACAAAATCCTGAGTGATGTAGAACAGGTACAAGTGAATCAATTTTTTTACTGCTTCGAGAGGGGATACTCAATGAAGTTACAAAGGAATATTTTTAAAACCAATAGGAGGATATATTTTTTTCACTCAAAGAATAGTTAAGCTCTGGAATGCGTTGCCAGAGGATGTGGTAAGAGTGGTTAACATGGCTAGTTTTAAGTAAGGTTTGGACAAGTTCCTGGAGGAAAAATCCTTAAATTGCTGTTGAGACAGACATGGGAGACGCCACTGCTTGCCCTGGATGGGTAACATGGAATGCTGCTGCTATTTGGGTTTTTGCCATGTACTGTACTTGTAACCTAGATTGGCCTCCATGAAGGCGTGATACCAGGCTGGATCGACCACTGGTCTGATCCAGTGAAACTATTCTTATGTTCTTATGTCCTCCCAACATGGCAAGAATCTTCACCTTTTCTCTGTGAAAGTTCAAACATGCAGTCCCAGTAAAAAAAAAAAAAAAACCCATACCATATTGTTTCTTATACCCCGCAATTGTTACTAGGAATAATTGTGAAGCAGGAGCATCATGAGTCAGTATAGAGCTTAAGTCCTGGAGTTATGGTATAGTGAGAATAGATGCGTTTTTAGTGCATTCCTGAATTAAAGGTAGGAAGGGATCTGGTGTAAGCAGGCCAGGAGGCAGTTCCAAATTTTGGGGCCTTGGAGCTCAATGGTGAACTCGAAAAGTGATTTCCTCTGGATTTGGTGTGGAGAGGGAAACAGCAGTTTACAGCGCTGGGTTGTTCTTGATTTGTAGAAGGAATGTGTGACCTGAATGGCAGAAGTTAGTCTGGTCAAGTTTTCCCCATTTATAGCCTTGTGTACCTTACATACGACTTTAAATTGGATTCTGCTCTTGAATGGCAGCTAGTTTAGCTCTGCCAGTTGCAGGCTTGCCCTTTCAAACCAGGTCTTGCAAAGGATCAGCCTAACCATTGTATTGTGGAGTAACTGCAACCTCTCAAGACCTTTCATTGGAATTTTACAGTTTAGAGAGTTGCAATAGTCTAGATATGGAAGTAGGACTGCCTGAGCCACTATCCTAAAGCTGATTGAGCTCAGGGATGATCTAATCTTCCTCAGTTATCTCAGTCTGAAGAATAATTTTTTGACTAGCATGGTAATCTGCTCTCCCATGGTAGGATTTGAGTCGAGGACTTCTTGTATTTTGACATTTTGTTTATCATTATCTTCTTGCCTGAGAACAGAATGAGCTCTTGAGTGTGGCAATGAGTAGTGGTCACCGAACCAGAGCACCTTCTTCATCTGTTTGTTTCACTTGAGGAAGTTTCATTGTGACCATGCACTTAGATCTTCAATCATTTTCGTTATGTGTTGCAATGTGTCTGTGAAGGAGTCTTTGGTTACACAGAGGATAAAAAAGTCATCTGCATAGGAGAAAGTGTGGACTTGTGGGAAGGAGAACCACTTACCCAAGGCACTCATGTACACATTGAATATGACGGTGAAAGACAGGAGCCTTGTGGAACCCCGCAGAAGACTTCCCAGGTTTGGGACTTCCTGTGATCCTTCCTCACTTCATATGTTCTTTTGCCCAAGAATTTTGTGAACCATTTCATCACTAACCCAAACACTCCTAGTTCTTCTAGTTTTGGAAGTAATAGTGAGTGATCAACTGCATCAAACTCCACTGAGATATTGAATTGCAATAGTATGGTTTTTTTGCTTTTGCTTAGATAGGACTTCACCTTTGATGTTAATTCTAGAAGAAGAAATTCTGTGCATTAGCCTGAAGCCATGTTGTGAGTTATGAAAGCCATCAACCACGTTTAGGAATTTGGATAGCTCTGTATTATTGCAGAATTCTACCAATTTAGCTGACCACAGTATACCTGCTACTGACCTTTAGTTTTATACCTTGGTTATATCCAAACCTGAAGCCTTGGGTATAGGTGTCAATGAGATAGCCGATAATAATGTGGGTTAGACATCTGTTGACAAGGTCCATCAACCAAGTTATAAACTCGGCAGGTGCTCAATCCAGCAAACTAGTGGGACGGATGTCAAGATGACAATATTTCTTTGAGAGCCTTTTCATGGAATATTTCTAATTCTCTGTAAGCAGCATGGCACTTCTTGGCCTTGCAGCACACAAACTGTTGTCACTATTACTAATGTTGATACTATCAGATGTACACTGCAATAATTCGTTGTATGTACAGCTTCTATCTATTGTATTTACAGTTTCCCTTTATTGTAAACCGCCTAGAAGTCGCAAGATTGTTGGCGGTATATAAGAATAAAGTTATTATTATTATTATTAAGCCAGAGACCTCAGTGGTAACTGCAAAAAACTTTTTCCAGCACCTATCTGCAGGAATTCCTCCTTTTTCATCGGCTTATACGCTACTCTAGAGAATGACATGGTGACAGAATTAGTCACCATCCCCGTCCCCATTGGAAACCATCCTGTGTCATTCTTTAGTGTCTATCTCAATCTCAGTTCTTCTACACCAGCATTTTTCAATGTAAGGCTTTAGGGTCAGTGGTAATACCCATTCATACTCTGATTCTTCCCTCTCATCATAAACAATGACATGGGGATGGTTTCCCATGGTTATCCACAGGGATGGTAATAAATCTTTCTATAGTCTTCTAGTGTATGGTAAATGATTCTCTTATGATTCTGATCTTGTTCTGGAAGCAGTTGGCTAAGCTGTCTTCATCAGGTTGTTGAGTGGAGGAATCTGTGGTAATATCTTTAGTGGATATTAATGGAGTAAAGGTATTTGGGGGTTTTGGTTTATGGTTACCCATAATTACTGCCAATACTTTGTGTAAGGTAGGCTCCAGGTCTAACTTGCATACATGTTCACCTCTTAAGTCTCGTTTGATCTTGAGTCTTCAAATTCTTCTGACGAGTGAGTCACTCCATGGGGTGTGTGTTCCTGGAAGCTATTCCTACATATTCTCCCAGTTCTACCTACATTTAGTAAGAGTAAGCCTATCAAAGCTAGTCATGTATCATGTCAAATCTTTTTTTAAATTTATCTCTGGAAAAGAAAGTGATGTAATTGCAGGTAAACAAAAATCTTCCTTGATTTGCTCATGAAATAAAAGATATCCACAAAAATGTGTATTCTAACTGAGGAATAAATTAGGGCCACCTACATCCTAATAGCTAGTGTTACCCCCTTTGGCTGAAATAACTGCAGTGAGATGCTTCTTGTAGCCATCTACCAGTCTCTGACATCGGTCTGAGGAAAGTTTGGCCCACTCCTCAATGCAGAATTCTTTCAGCTGTGAGATGTTTGAGGGGTTTCTTGCACATACAGCCCATTTCTAATCACCTCACAGCATCTCAATGGGATTAAGATCAGAGCTTTGACTCGGCCACTCCAGGACTCTCCGTGTCATAGTTTTCAGCCAGTCCTTGGTGGATTTAATGGTATGTTTTGGGTCATTGTCGTGTTGCAGGATCCAGTTCCACTTCAATTTTAATTTTCTTACAGATGGGTTACTCAAGCTCCCTATGATACACGGTAGAATTCATGGTGGATTCTATGATGGTGAGCTGGTCAGGTCCTGCTGCAGCAAAGCATCCCCAAACCATGACACTTCCACCTCCATGCTTCACAGTTGGTATGAGGTTCTTTTCCTGAAATGCTGTATTTGGTGTACACCACAAACAGCAAAAAAGGAACAATAATAGTTATTAATACAGTTTCAAAAATGGCGTTTAGAATCCAAAAGTAGAGTAAAATAACTCAGCATAGGGAAAAACCCTTTTATAAACTTTCATAGAATCAATCATTGCACCATCTTGTTAGAATAAATGATTTTTAAATAACTTCATAGATTCATAAGTAATTCTTAAATCTCCATAATGTGAAAATAAAGTCCAAAGTTTTGTGAAAAGCTAATATAAGTAAACAGACTTAGTTTCAATGTCTCTGCAGCGGTGATCCAGCGGGGTTCTGACGCGTTTCGCTGTCCTGGCTTCCTCAGAGAACCCGCTAATGCTGTGTGTGACCTTAAAAAATAAATCCTCCTTTAATAAGAAACAACAAGAAAGATAACATTTTACAAAGAGAACTTTTAACAAAGAAAACTTTTAACCAAACACTAATTCAAAAGGGAAAAGAAACTTCCTCGTGTTCTATGACATGAATGCTCTGCTGAGCACCCTGTACTTATGAAGTGTGAGGCTGTCTATCATCTGTGAAGAAACGCCCACCATTCTACTTCTCGGTTTAACCCAGCAGGGGTGACTGTCTTCCAATGGTAAATCCATCTCTGCTCTCTTTTCCACAACCAAGCTTGGACATTTCCTCCTCTCTTTAGCTGAGCCACTTCTAGTACTATGAACTGAAGATCAGAAAGCTGATGTGAAGCAGTGTGCCAATGCTGCACTAATGGAGCCTTTAAATCGTTCCTCCTAATTTTGCTCAAATGTTCCGTAATCCGAACTTTGATACTTCTAGTGGTGTGGCCAATGTAAAGTAAATTACATGGGCATATAATCATATACACCACTTTCTGTGTATTGCAGTTTGTATGTTGTTGGAGGATATGCTTTTTAGGCAAAATAGGGTGATTGATGCATGTTGTAACTAACGCATGGGAGCAAATAGTGCAGTGTCCACACAGAATTAGTTTATATAAACTTATCAGGAAATGCAATCTGTCCCTTTTCTTTCAAGACAAATCCACTATTCAGGGTAGTACTGGTCTCCATAGACCATTTACATGGAACCCTCCTGGCAATTTGGACCCACATTTACAGGTTTTTCACAATTTAGTGGAAAGAGAGCTAGCATGTTTGGAAGAACAATCTTCCCACATAACCTGCAATGTCTCTAGAGAGCTTATGCAATCTGTTCAAGCTCTTGCTCATGATACTAGTATTACCATCCGAGCTGCGGATAAAGGTGGAGGCATTGTACTGCAGGACACCACGGCTTATGTTAGGGAAGCTCGTAGACAATTAAGTGACTCCCACTATTACAAACCTTTATCTATAGACCCTACAACTGAGTTATCGGACCTTATCCAACATGTTTTATTGCTGGCTTTGGAAAGTGGGACTATCACTGATGGAGAGTATCGTTTCCTCCATCAAAATTATCCAGTTATTCCAGTCATTTACTTCGTCCCTAAAATTCACAAAAGCCTTACTGCCCCTCCTGGGCGCCCTATAGTTTCAGGGATTGGTTCCGTGCTGGAACCCCTGTCTGATTTTGTTGACTTTCATCTTAAAGAGCAGGTTTTGTTAGCTAAATCATATATTAGGGATACTACCTACATGCTTAATTGGCTTCATTAATCCCAGTCGGTTCCACAGGGGGCTCTTTTAGTAACCTTAGACATCACATCTCTGTACACCAATATTCCCCAGATTAGTGCTATTGAGGTCGTCCGAAGACATCTTAGTACCTCTAATTTGTCAGCAGCTAGAGTTGAGTTTTTGGTCACTATTGCAAGTATAGCCTTACAGAAAAATTATTTTATGTTTGACACGGAATTTTTCTTACAGATCAAGGGCACTGCAATGGGTGCAACTATGGCCCCCACTCTAGCTTGTTTGTATGTAACTGACTTTGAAGAAACACATATTTACACCTCCAGTTACTATACTGATATTTATGTTTGGAAGCGTTACATTGACGACATTTTTTTTAGTATGGACAAATACTCTTGAGACTTTTCATTCTTTTTTGCAATGGCTTAATGCTTGCAATGTACATTTACAATTTACAGCCTCTTACTCGTACACACAGATTGCATTTCTTGATATTCAAATCAGTTTATGTCATGATCATTTTGAAACTACTATTTTCCGAAAAGCTACTGATCGAAATAATTTGTTGCACTATGCCAGTTACCACCCACGCCATTTAAGAGACAACTTATCTGTAGGGCAGTTTTTGAGACTTAGACGCTTGTGTAGCAATAAAGATGAGTATAAGACGCGCTCTATGGACATGTGGCAACGTTTTTCTGATAGGGGGTACCCTTATGGTACCATCAAGAAAGCCTATAAAAGAGCTCTATATGCACACAGAACTTACCTCCTTCAGCAAACTCAATCTCCTGCAGAAGCCCGCATGGTGTGCACGCTTCCTCACTCATACAAAGCGTTTAGGATTTAAAAAATCATCAAATCTCATTGGCATATCCTCCAGGTTCATAAAAGTCTCGCCCAACCCCCTATGTTTGCTTTTTCTAGAGGCAGAAATCTACGTGACCATCTCACCACTTCCCAATATATTAGTCACCACACTAGCACTCCCCAACATCTTAAAGGCCATTTTATGTGTGGACACTGCACTATTTGCTCCCATGCATTAGTTACAACATGCATCAATCACCCTATTTTGCCTAAAAAGCATATCCTCCAACAACATACAAACTGCAATACACAGAAAGTGGTGTATATGATTATATGCCCATGTAATTTACTTTACATTGGCCACACCACTAGAAGTATCAAAGTTCGGATTACGGAACATTTGAGCAAAATTAGGAGGAACGATTTAAAGGCTCCATTAGTGCAGCATTGGTACACTGCTTCACATCAGCTTTCTGATCTTCAGTTCATAGTACTAGAAGTGGCTCAGCTAAAGAGAGGAGGAAATGTCCAAGCTTGGTTGTGGAAAAGAGAGCAGAGATGGATTTACCATTGGAAGACAGTCACCCCTGCTGGGTTAAACCGAGAAGTAGAATGGTGGGCGTTTCTTCACAGATGATAGACAGCCTCACACTTCATAAGTACAGGGTGCTCAGCAGAGCATTCATGTCATAGAACACGAGGAAGTTTCTTTTCCCTTTTGAATTAGTGTTTGGTTAAAAGTTTTCTTTGTTAAAAGTTCTCTTTGTAAAATGTTATCTTTCTTGTTGTTTCTTATTAAAGGAGGATTTATTTTTTAAGGTCACACACAGCATTAGCGGGTTCTCTGAGGAAGCCAGGACGGCGAAACGTGTCAGAACCCCGCTGGGTCACCGCTGCAGAGACATTGAAACTAAGTCTGTTTACTTATATTAGCTTTTCACAAAACTTTGGACTTTGGACTTTATTTTCACATTATGGAGATTTAAGAATTACTTATGAATCTATGAAGTTATTTAAAAATCATTTATTCTAACAAGATGGTGCAATGATTGATTCTATGAAAGTTTATAAAAGGGTTTTTCCCTATGCTGAGTTATTTTACTCTACTTTTGGATTCTAAACGCCATTTTTGAAACTGTATTAATAACTATTATTGTTCCTTTTTTGCTGTTTGTGCTACATTTCCTTTGGAACAATATTCAATTTATTCAATTACCCAGTTGTATTATATTTGGTGTACACCAAACATGTCCTCTTTCCTGGTGTCCAAATAATTCAATATTAGACTCATCTGTCCATAGAACACTATTCTAGAAGTCCTGGTATTTTCTACATTCTCTATGGCAAACTTCATTCTGGGCTTGATGTTTCTCTTAGACAGCAAAGGTTTCTTTGTACACCTCCCATTCTAGTTAAATTTGTGCACTTTCACATCAACAGTAGCAAGAGCCTGCTGTAGATCCTGTGATCACATTTTATGATTTTTGGAGACTTCTTTTAGCATCTTGCTGTTTGCTCTGGGGTTCAACTTGCTTGGACGGCCAGACCTGGGCATGTTGGCAGTTGTTTGGAAAGTCCTCCACTTGTATACTATTTTCCGGACTGTGGAACAGCTAATGTCAAATTCTTTTGAGACCTTTTTAAATCCTTTACCAGACTTATAAGCTGCTACAATCTTCTTATTTCTGCCTCAAACAGCTCTTTTGATCTTACCATGGTGTTCATGCTCCCTGCAGCAGTCATGAGCACACCAAACTAAGGGCTAGATTCACAAAGCAAACCGATCGGTTTGCGACCAGATTTCCCTCCGGCCCGATTCACTAAACTCTCCTGCAATCAGCTTCGAATCCATGCATGCAAATGAGAAACGCATGCAAAGTAGACATCAATGAAATTTTTCAAACCGATTGGGCTGGCCGATCAACCCAAGAAGCGACTGCTGAGGACCAGTCGAAAATGTCTTTCCGACTCTCCAGCTCCATAGAAGCCCTGCTCTCTGCTGCCCCGAATCTCTCCTGCCTGCTCTGCCCCGAATCGCCACCCTGCTCATCCCCGGTTTTCTCCTGCCTGCCACCCCGAATCTCTCCTGCCCTTCCCCACACTGTGAGCCCATGGTTTTAACCTGCGGGTTTAAGTGGGTTAAAACCATGGGCTCACTGGGCTAAAAAGTAAAAAAGTTAACCCTCAAAAAAAGTCACGACTCGGACGGGTCTAGACGCATACACAGACCATCTACAGATAGTCTGCGCATGCGTTGGGATCAAACACCAGCGATCCGTGTCGGAAGATAGGGGCATTCCTCCAATCGCCCTCATCTGCATATTAGAGTTTGAAGAATCCATTGGACCTGCCCAGATCAGGCACGGGTCGGTCCCAATCGGGCAGGTTTGTGAATCTAGCCCTAAATGTCTGAGATTTAAGTAGGGCAATTACATCACTTTCTTTTCCAGAAATAAATAAAAAAAAAGATTCAACATCGATATGTGAACATTTCTTAAGAAAGAACTGAATATTTCATAGGGAGTCCTAATTTTTTCACCTGACTGTATATAATAGATTTGTAACCACCTCATTTTCCCTCTTTCCTGCTGTGTTCTAGAATAGAGAAATAATCTTTAAGAGTGGTCATTATGGCTGAGTCTCCCTAAGCTGGCCTCCTGGGACCCTTGTGCTGTGGCCCCAGTAGAGGGGCTTCTATTCATGGTTACAGCTATGGTCAGTCCCAATGAAGGTGTTTGGTAGCTGAGTATCTGGTCATCTTGAAAACTCTCTACACTGGCTTTCTTAGCCTCTGACCTACGATGATTAGACCAGACTTCCCTCCGTAGTCTGTACAAAGGGCCCTTGGCAGGAGAGACTCACCTGCTCAGTGGCTCTTTGAAGGGCAGAAGAGAAGGCCCACGTTGCCTGGAGACAGATGTGAGTAGGTCCTCCTGCCAAAGAAAAACATCTGGTGTGGTGAGAGGGGACAATGTAGCTCAGTGGCGTACTAAGGGGGGGGCGGGAGGGGCGGTCCGCCCCGGGTGCCAGCCCTGAGGGGGTGCTCCCGGCCTTGCCGTTCAGTCCCACCCCCCACCCCCGAAGGACCGCTCGCCCCACTGACCTTCCTGCACCACCTATGAAGCAGCCGCAGCAGGATCACGACGTCAGCGATCCCTGAGCTGCTTGGGCGCTGCTTCCTGCGCTGCGGTCCCGCCCCTCCTCTGACATCAGAGGAGGGGCGGGACTGCGGCGCAGGAAGCAGCGCCTAAGCAGCGCAGGGATCGCTGACGTCGCAATCCTGCTGCGGCTGCTTCATAGGTGGTGTAGGAAGGTCAGTGGGGCGAGCGGTCCTTCGGGGGTGGTGGGGGGGACTGAACGGCAAGGCCGGGAGCATAGGTAGTGCTGCTTCATAGGTGGTGCGGGGAGGCCAGGGGGACGAGCGGTCCTTCGGGGTGGGGCGGGCAGGCAGGCTTTCAAGGGGGAGGGGGGTGACAGGCAGGCAGGCAGGCCTTCAAGGGGGACAGGCCTTCAAGGGGGGGGACAGGCAGGCCTTCAAGGGGGGAGGCAGGCCTTCAAGGAGGGAGACAGGCCTTGGGGGGTGTGCAGACCTTCAAGGGGGAGGGACAGGCCTTCAAGGGGGGCAGGCAGGCCTTCAAGGGGGACAGGCCTGTCTTCAAGGGGGGACAGATCTACAAGGGGGTGGGACAGGCCTTCAAGGGGGGACAGGCCTTCGGGGGTGTGCAGGCCTTCAGGGGGGGTGCAGGCCTTCAGGGGGGGTGCAGACCTTCAAGGGGGTGCAGGCCTTCAAGGGGGGGGACAGGCCTTCAAGGGGGGGACAGGCAGGCAGGCCTTCAAGGGGGGGACAGGCCTTCGAGGGGGTGCAGGCCTTCGGGGGGGTGCACACCTTCAAAGGGGGGACAGGCCTTCAAGGGGGGGACAGGCAGGCAGGCCTTCAAGGGGGGGGGACAGGCCTACAAGGGGGGGACAGGCCTATAAGGGGGTGGGACAGGCCTTCAAGGGGGGTTCAGGCCTTCAAGGGGGGACAGGCAGACCTTTAAGGGGGGACAGGCCTTTGGGGGGACCCTGGTTTAAAAGTACACGGAGGGAAGGGGGTGTTCAAAGAGACGTGCATATGCCAAACTTTGGGGGAGAGGAAGAAATAATGGGTCTGAAAATAGAGGAGAGGGAGAGAGATGATGGACCATGGGATTTAGGGAGGGAAGGAACAGAAAGGGAGAGAAATTGGACACAAGGGATGGTGTGGAGGAGGGATAGAGATACTGGATAGGAGGGTAATTGGGAAAAGAAAGGGAGAGATGGTGGACTCTGAGGTGGTGGGGAAGGAGAGAGAGATGCCGGATGAAAGGGTAGTTAAGAAAAGGTGGATCTGTGGAGGGAGATGAAAAAAAGGAAAGATACCAGACTTCCTGGGGAGGGAAGGGAAATGGAAAGGGAGGACAGAGTTGGCAGATGGATGGTTAGCATACAGAAAGAAGAAAGAAGGAGACCCTGGCAAGCAAGTTATCAGAAGAAAACCAGAGCCTTGGACCAACAAGATTTGAAATATAACCAGACAACAAAAGGTAGAAAAATTAATTTTATTTTCTGTTTTGTGATTATAATATTTCAGATTTGAAATGTGTATCCTGCCAGAGCTGGTGTTGGACTGCAAACGTGAGCTAGGATTTAACAGAGAGAGGAAAAGTCCTTTTTGTTTCTTTATTTTATTTACACCACAGCGCCAGTGTGGTTAGGAGAAGCCAAAGGGGGTGAAAAAGCTATAAAACCCACCAGGAGTTATGAAAAAAATCATCCAACTGGGCAGGAAAATCGAATTGAAAAACCAATTCAATAGGCTGAATCGAATCGAAATTTTTTTTCCTGAATCTGGCAGCATTAGTTTGTGCTACTGTCTTAGACTTTAGGACCTGGGATTGGGGAGAGATGGCATCCTCAGTACTTTATAATGCAAGTGAAACGAGGATTTGGTCAGACTTTTGAAGGGTCTGCAGAAAAAAAATATTATATAGGCCGGGGACATGAGACAGCAGGAAATGGGAACTTTTCTTCCTTCTATTTTTGTGAATGGAAAGGCTGAGGATGTCAGAGAGTTCAGTTAAAATATGTGCTTTATAAGAAAATATAATAATGTGTTTTATAAAGTTTATAGCATAGCTGGCCTACCCAGTGAAGTGTTCCTAGTGGTGGTGGTAGCAGCGTGTCAGTGTGTTGAGAGGAAGAGGTAGTCTGGGAAATTCTGCTGAGCAACTCCGGGCCCATTTCCACTCCCCAGTTAGTCCACTCCACTCAACTGGTTCACACACTGAGTGGGTCTTTGGGTGTTGTTTTGGGATCTCTTCCAGTGGTTTATCAGTATCTCCTTCTGGTCCAAGGAAGGAAACTTTGTTATCCTTAGCATTGACCTACAGAATATGTTTGTAACAGCGCTGCTTGTGTGGCATTAGGCTATGTAGTGATCGAAAGAAAAAAACAGACCTTTGCACATTTTTGCACTATATGGTGGGTGTATGAGGAGATTCACATTTCCTGCACAGCTAAGTTCATGTGAAGTTACCTTGTGCTATATTTGACATCTAGCAAGGTCTCTGTTTGAAAGGAAAGATCTAAACTTAAAAACGAAGTGGCCAGAAGTTATGGTAAAAGCAGATAGTGTAGCTGGTTTTAAGAAAGATTTGGACAAATTCCTGGAGGAAAAGTCCATAATCTGTTATTAAGACATGGGGGAAGTGTCTGCTTGCCCTGGATCGGTAGCATGGAATGTTGCTACTCTTTGGGTTTTGACCAGGTATTAGTGTCCTGGATTGGCTACCATGAGAATGGGCTACTAGGCATGATGGACCATTGGTCTGACCCAGTTAGGCTATTCTTATGTTATGTTCTCATCTGTAGGGGCCTTTGTTTTCACTTCTTATTTTAATGTATTTTTTTTCTGGGAACTTATCAGTGTTTTTTATAATGGGAACAAAAATGGAAGAGAATTAATGTGTGTGGGATGAGGGGGTAACTAATTTCTTCAGCTAAATAATTCAATCCACTTCAAACAGACATAGGAGAACTCACGCACCATTCACACACCCTCCAACCAAAAACGTCAAAAGAAAAAAACTGTTCGACAACCTCCTAGCCATTCGAGCTGCAACACTCGACCCCCAACTCTACAACCAATTGACATCGACCACAGACTGCAAAACCTTCAAAAAGAAATAAAAACCCTTCTATTCAAAAAACACATAAAACCGAACTAACACAATCAGAACTGTCCCAAGCATCACCTGCAACTACTCCATATGTACTTCTGATGTCATGACAATTCAGACATAATTTATGTTATGTTATGTTATGTTTGGAATATAAGAAAATTTTCACTGCCTGTTTCTATTCTGACCATTTATTCCGTTTCATGGTCATTACAAAAAATATTTTTTTACATGGGGGGGGGGTGTCAAAAAATGATGGACCCCGGGTGCCACATACTCTAGGTACGCCACTGATGTAGCTGTCCCTTACCCTTACCCCACAGGGCTTTGGAGGACCCTAAATTGTATCATGGCCCTCCAAAGTACCAAAGAGAGGGCATATGCTGCTTGGAGTCAAATGTGGATGGGGCTTTCTGCCAAAGAATATCCAGTGTGGTGAGGAGGACGATGTAGCTGCCCCTTCCCCTCACCCTGTTGGGCTCCTGAGGCCCCTTGATGGTATCCTAGCCTTCCAAAGGTCTGAAGAGAAGGCCCATGCTTCTTGGAACCAGATGTAGGCTTAACTTGCCACAGGCACTGCAACGATAATCCCAACAGGAGTCTCGTTTCATGATATGCAGATTGCTACTTCAAGGGAAGATTGGAGCAGAACAAACTTTACTGGCTCATAATAAGCATTACAAAATCTTCAAAAACACTGACATAAAGAAAAAAAAGGTCAACAGCGTTCTAGCAACTCCTGTCAATGATATTTGACATGATAATGTCAGATGTTCTCTACACATTATCCAATCAGCAGATCAAATGAAGGAAACCAATTTTTTAAAAGTCTTCCACTCAAGTGCCATGTTCAATAAATAAATCCACTTCTGTTCATGCAGGTGCAACCAGCACCTAATATCTCAGTCTTATGGAACATGACACTTGTTCCAACACCACACAGTGAAGCACATCAAAGGCATGAGAAGAATTCTTGTAGTGAACCACCAGAAGTTCCTCCAGTTTATTATGCATTGACAGTGTTCAATAAATTGAGTCTTCAATAACTCAGAGGTTTGTCCAATGTAACACAATTGATAGGGACAAATAAATAAATTACATTTTGAGATAAACATGTGGTAATAGATTTCAATTCCACTTGCTTATTAGTATTCTGATTTTTTTTTTAAAGTCTGTTTCCATCATAGTGTGACAAACAGAACCAGTCCCTTTACTCTTAACAATGTCTCTATAGAGATTGTATCCTCGTTAAAAATACTTGGTATCACTATTGATAACAATTTTTCCTACCATGAACATTTAAATAACATTGTTAAATCATGTTTTTATAGACTTCGATTGATTCTATCAATCTCAAAATTTTTAGAACCTAAATCGCTAAACATTCTACTTCATTCTTTGATCATTTCTAAACTTGACTATTGTAACTCTCTTTTCTTAAACATTACCCAAAAAGAAAAAAAACGCTTACAAATCATACAAAATACCGCCATTAAGCTCATCTATAAAGGAAAAAAATATGACCATGTGACTCCTTTCTTGATTAAATCACACTGGCTTCCTGTTAATCATCGGATTACCTATAAAATTCTATTGTTAACTTTTAAAACCTTAGACACCAATGAACCCCAATTCATAAACAAATTACTTATCCCCTATAATTCCTCACGTTCTTTGCGTTCAAACAACCACAAGCTTCTAACTATTCCTTCTTTAAAAATCATTGGAACCCGCCGTCAGGATATGTTTTCTGTAGTAGCACCTCAACTCTGGAACTCTTTACCTTTACACTTAAGAGAAATAAATAACTTAAACGATTTCAAAAAGAATTTAAAATGCTTTTTATTTAAAGACGCTTTTAATATTTAAAATTAATCATGTGCTCTTTTTAAATGTCAAGATCCGTTATATTATTGAATTATTATTTTAGTATATAATTGTTAAGTTAAAATTTCTTTAATTTTATGATATTTGTACCTCATAATATATAATTCGTAATTTTATATTTTACTAACATGTTTTTATCCTTTTTTTTTTTTTTAAACTTAATGTATAAATTGTTAAATTTTTAATATTTTATGTTATTTACTGTTTTAATATCATGTTTATTTACAAACTGTAACTCGCTTAGAAATAATTTAATTAAGTGATTAATCAAATATAAATAAAACTTGAAACTTAATGACCACCTACTGTTCCCCTCCTTATATCTCCTCATGTTCCACGCTTCCGAATGACTTAATTGATCACTTAAATTCTGATTTCTTTTATGTGAAAAAACAAAGTCCACAGAATTTTATCTATTTATTCAATTTTCTATACCATTCTCCCAGGAGAGCTCAGAATGGTTTACATGAGTTACATGAACGAGGATAATCTACGGGATCCCCAACAACATGGATTTACTAAGGGGAGATCCTGCCAATCCAACCTGATCGGTGACGAGAAAACTGGATGTTGGGGAGTCCCTGGACATCGTATACCTGGACTTCAGCAAAGCATTCGACAGCGTACCACACCGCAGGTTGCTGAGCAAGATGAGTTCTATAGGATTGGGCGACATGTTGACGAAATGGATTGGGAACTGGCTTGAGGGTAGGCTTCAGAGGGTAGTGGTGAATGGCACCCCCTCCGAAACGACGGAGGTGATCAGTGGAGTGCCACAGGGCTCCGTCCTGGGCCCGATCCTGTTTAACATCTACATAAGAGACTTGGCAGAAGGGCTCAGAGGTAAAATAACATTATTCGCCGATGACGCCAAACTAAGCAATGTAGTGGCCAAGAGTACAACAGACAAAAATTCAATGCCCGACAACATGATGCACGACCTACTACTACTGGAGCGCTGGTCTAGGTCCTGGCAACTCAGCTTCAATGCCAAAAAATGCAAAGTCATGCACCTGGGCAGCCAAAATCCATGCAAGACTTACACCCTAAATGGCGAGATCCTAACAAGAACTGAAGCAGAACGTGACCCAGGGGTGATCGTCAGTGAGGACATGAAGGCTGCCAATCAAGTGGAGCAAGCTTCCTCCAAAGCAAGGCAAATCATAGGTTGCATACGCAGGAGTTTCGTCAGCCGTAAGCCTGAAGTCATTATGCCATTGTATAGATCCATGGTGAGACCACACTAGAGAGTTGCGCGGGGACAGAAATCCCACCCGTCCCCACCAAAGTCCCACCCGTCCCCGCGAGGAATCCCACCCGTCCCCGCGAGGAATCCCTCCGTCCCCACCCGTCCCCGTGAGGAATCCCCCGTCCCCGTGAGGAATCCTCTCCGTCCCCACCCGTCCTCGCGAGGAATCCCCTCTGTCCCTACCTGTCCCTATAAACTACAGAAATAGTTATTTCATTTAATTATGCTACTGAATTAAAGGCTCTGGTAGAAACCCATTTACAAATAAGCAAAAAGACTTTAATAATTTGGAAATATTAATTGGGAAGAATACATACTTTGTAAACGGGTTTCTACCAGATCCTCTAATGTTTATAAATTTTTATCAACACAACTAATATACTACTTTATCCTGAAGCAAAAAAAAAAAAAAAGAATTTTTTTCCTACCTTTATTGCCTGGTTTTTGCTTTCCTCATGTTCTCATTCAATTCCTTCCATCCACTGTCTCTCTTCTCTCTGCGTCTTCCATTTGCTCTGTTACTGTGCCTCTCCCTTTCTCCCCTCTTCCAAATTGATCCGGCGCCCATCTTCTTCCCTCCGCTCCCCCCATAGTCTGGCATCTCTGTCTTCTTCCCTGCCAGCGTCTTCTCCCCACTCTCTCTTCCCCATTTCCTTTCAGCGTCCTTCTCCCCCCATCTTCCCCATGTTCTGTCAGCATCCTTCTCCCCCCCGTCTTCCCTATGTCCTTTCAGCGTCCTTACCCCCAGCTTTCCCATGTCCTTTCAGCGTCCTTCTCCACCCCTTTGTCTTCCCCATGTGCTTTCAGCGTCCTTCTCCACCCCTTTGTCTTCTCCAGTGCTTACAGCTCCTTCTCCCCCCTCAGTTTTACCTTAAGCGCCTTTTCCTCTCCACTCCACCTTTCCTCCCTTTCTCCCTCCCTGCCCCTTACTAGCGCTTACCTGCCCGACTGACAACAGAACAGGCCCGGTCCAACAAACCTCCCTACCTTGTAGCCGCGAATCTAAATTACCTTCTTACAGCAGCTGGAATATTGAAGCTGCTGTAAGAAAGTAATTTAGATTTGCGGCTACAGGGCAGGGAGGTTTGATGGACCGGGCCTATTGTCGGTCGGTCGGGAGACCTGGCTGGCTGTGCTGCACCCGCCCCGGGACCGCCCCCCGCCTTGTACCAATGCCTTTTCCCTGTCTGCCCTGCCGCAGCACACGAACGGAAGTCTTAAGCAAAGCCCTCCCTCCCTCCGACGTCAGCGCTGACATCAGGAAGACTTTCGTTCGGCTGTGTGCAGCAGGGCTGAGGGCAGGTAGGGAGACGAGCCTCGCGGCTGAATACATCCAGCCCTGCAGGAACCCCGCGACCCTAGGGGGCGTCCCCACAGGATCCCCGTGACCCGAAAGCCTTTGATACAGTTCCTCATAGGAGGCTGTTGAACAAACTTGAAGGGCTGAAGTTAGGACGCAAAGTGGTGAACTGGGTCAGAAACTGGCTGTCGGGTTAGAAGGAAAAGTGTGCCTTTTTGCAGATGATACCAAGATTTGTAACAGAGTAGACACCGAAGAGGGAGTGGAAAATATGAAAAAGGATCTGCAAAAGTTAGAGGAATGGTCTAATGCCTGGCAATGCCTGGCAACTAAAATTCAATGCAAAGAAATGCAGAGTAATGCATTTGGGGATTAATAATAGGAAGGAACAGTATATGCTGGGAGGAGAGAAGCTGATATGCACGGACAGGGAGAGGGACCTTGGGGTGATAGTGTCCGAAGATCTAAAGGTGAAAAAACAGTGTGACAAGGCAGTGGCTGCTGCCAGAAGGATGCTGGGCTGTTTAAAGAGAGGCGTAGTCAGTAGAAGGAAGAAGGTATTGATGCCCCTGTACAGGTCATTGGTAAAGCCCCACTTGGAGTATTGTGTTCAATTTTGGAGACCGTATCTGGCGAAGGACTAAGAAGACTTGAGGTGGTCCAGAGGAGGGCGATGAAAATGATAGGCTTGCGCCAGAAGACGTATGAGGAGAGACTGGAAGCCCTGAATATGTATACCCTAGAGGAAAGGAGAGACAGGGGAGATATGATTCAGACGTTCAAATACTTGAAGGGTATTAATGTAGAACAAAATCTTTTTCAGAGAAAGGAAAATGGTAAAATCAAAGGACATAATTTGAGGTTGAGGGGTGGTAGATTCAAAGGCAATGTTAGGAAATTCTACTTTACGGAGAGGGTGGTGGATGTCTGGAATGCGCTCCCAAGAGAGGTGGTGGAGAGTAAAACTGTGACTGAGTTCAAAGAAGCGTGGGATGAACACAAAGGATCTAGAATCAGAAAATAAGATTAAATATTGAACTAAGGCCAGTACTGGGCAGACTTGCACGGTCTGTGTCTGTATATGGCCGTTTGGTGGAGGATGGGCTGGTGAGGGCTTCAATGGCTGGGAGGGTGTAGATAGGCTGGAGTAAGTTGTCAGCCTAGCTATCGCTACCATTCAGCATTTTTAGTTGGCATTACTTATGTCAGCGAAGGCCTATGGGAAATGATATCAATCTGACTCTGACATGGGAATGCAGATAGACCCTGAGGGCAGGGAGACGTTTTTAAGTAGCCCTGATTGAATCATGACTACCTATAAGGTGTTAATGTCTGTTTAAGAGGGTGCTTAGGACAATAGGTCCAGGTGCACATCAAGAAGATAGGCGGCTTGAATGGGACAAAGAAGCCAGAGACTAATCCCATCTTCCATGCCTGCAAGTATCACACCCTCCTTTATCAATTAAATTAACCATTGTTTCAAACAGTTTACAAATTCTAAACAGAAAGATACTGGGACATACAATAGTTTCTATATTCAGAATAATATTCCAAGCTATAAAAGCCTCCTCTCTATCAATCTATCTATCTATCTATCTCTGGAGGAGAGGGGTCTTGGCTCTCTCTCTCTCTCTCTCTCTCTGGCTCTCCCTAGAACTTCAGACTCTCTGTCTCTTTGTCTCTGAACTTGGTAAGGCAGGGAAACTGCTTTGCTCTCTACTTAATTGTAATGCTTCATTGTAATGCTTCAGGATATTGCTTTTCTGTAAGACTATTTCTATAATATATTCTTTATGCAATCACCTCTGGCTGTGCCTCTTTGATTCTACTTCCTGGTGAGTCATCTGTGAGGGAACTGAACCTGGGACCTGGTGTTTGTCAGGGCGCCTCTCACTTAACCCCTACCACCTAATATTGTGGGGGCCACTAACAAACCTGACATAAGTCTTAACAGAGATTTCGGCAGTTGGAACCCAAGCACATTACTGGGTAAAGCTAAGAAGAAAAAAATTTAAAAATTTAAATTGAATCAGGTTGGGCAGACTGGATGGACCATTCGGGTCTTTATCTGCCGTCATCTACTATGTTACTATGTTATGTTACTATACACCCAATAAGGGAACTCAAAGGCCCAGGACTCTTCTACCTCACGGACATCAACAAATCACTACAGTTTGGACAAGTTCCATTTAAATGGAAACGCTCAGTCACCAAACCTGTTCTGAAAAATAAAGAAAAAGACCAAGATGACCTCTAAACTAATAGACAAACTAGCCTGCCAACAAATATCAGACTTCCTAGAAAACAGGTCAAAACTTGACCAGACCCAATCGGGGTTCAGAAGAACATAAGAATTGCCGCTGCTGGGTCAGACCAGTGGTCCACCCAGTAGTCTGCTCACGCGGTGGCCCTCAGGTCAAAGACCAGTGCTCCAATTGAGTCCAGCCTCACCTGCATATATTCCAGTTTAGCAAGAACTTGTCCAACTTTGTTTTGAAACCCTGAAGTGTATTTTCCCCTATAACAGATTCCGGAAGAGCGTTCCAGTTTTCCACCACTCTCTGGGTGAAGAAGAATTTCCTTATGTTTGTACGGAATCTATCCCCTTTCAACTTTAGAGAGTGCCCTCTCGTTCTCCCTATCTTGGAAAGGGTGAACAGTTTGTCTTTATCTACTAAGTCTATTCCCTTCAGTATTTTGAACGTTTCGATCAAGTCCCCTCTCAGTCTCCTATTTTCAAGGGAGAAGAGGCCCAGTTTCTTTAATCTCTTACTGTTAGGCATCTCCTCAAGCCCCTTAACCATTTTAGTCGCTCTTCTCTGGACCCTTTCGAGTAGTACCGTGTCCTTCTTCATGTACGGCGACCAGTGCTTGACGCAGTACTCTAGGTGAGAGCGCACCATGGCCCGGTACAGCGGCATGATAACCCTCTCCGATATGTTCGTAATCCCCTTTTTAATCATTCTAGCATTCTGTTTGCCCTTTTCGCCGCCGCCACACATTGCATAGACGGCTTCATCGACATGTCGATCAGAACTCTCAAGTCTTTTTCCTGGAAGGTCTCTCCAAGTACAGCCCCTGACATCCTGTATTCGTGCAAGAGATTTTTGTTACCGACATGCATCACCTTACACTTATCAACGTTGAACCTCATTTGCCATGTCGCAGCCCATTTCTCAAGGATGTTTATGTCACGTTTCAGATCATCGCAATCCTCCTGCGTCTTCACTACTCTGAATAGCTTAGTATCATCCGCAAATTTAATCACCTCGCTCGTCATACCAATTTCCAGATCATTTATAAAGATGTAGAAGAGCACAGGTCCAAGCGAGCCCTGCGGCACCCACTGGTGATGCTCTTCCAGTCCGAGTATTGTCCATTTATCCCCACTCTCTGTTTCCTATGCTCCAGCCAGTTTCTGATCCACGTGAGTATTTCACCCTTGATTCCATGACTTGCAATCTTCCGAAGTAGTCGTTTATGTGGAACCTTGTCGAACGCCTTCTGAAAATCCAGATAAACAATGTCGACTGGATCGCCCTTGTCTATCCACCTGTTTACTCCCTCGAAGAAGTGCAGCAAGTTTGTCAGACAAGATCTGCCTTTGCTGAAGCCGTGCTGGCTGGTCCTCATCAGACTGTGTCCGGCAAGGTGATCAATGATGCGGTCCTTTATCAGTGCCTCTACCATCTTTCCCGGTACCGAGGTCAGACTCACCGGTCTGTAGTTTCCCGGATCTCCCCTCGAACCCTTTTTGAAGATCGGCGTAACATTTGCCACCTTCCAGTCTTCCGAAATCTTCCCCAATTTGATTGACAGGTTGGCTATTAGTTGAAGCAATTCAGCTATAGTCCGTTTCAGTTCCTTGATGACCCTCGGATGGATGCCATCCGATCCCGGGGATTTGTCGCTCTTTCTCCTATCAATCTGTCTGTATACCTCTTCCAGATTCCTGAGTACAGAAACTGTGCTAGTAGCAGTACAGGACTCGGTTCTCAAACACCAAGCTAAAGGAGAGGATGTGCTACTGGGATTCCTGGACCTCTCAGCAGGCTTTGACCTTGTCCAACACACACTACTAAAATCGAGATGCATGGCCCTGGGCCTTAAAGGAAATGTCATGGCTTTGATAGACTTCTTTCTTACAAAAAGACTAACAAGGGTAGAATGGCAACTGGAAAGAAATAGACATAGGGGTACCGCAGGAATCAGCCATGTCACCTATGCTCTTCAACATCTTCGTCCAACCACTGGGGAATTTCATCAGAAAACTCGGGTGGGAATGCTACATCTATGCAGACGACATCCAACTGATCATTCCTTTAAAGAAGCAAAACGTGAAAACTAAACAAAAGATCAAAACATGCCTGGGGAAAATCTTCATAACATAACATCATACTTATAAACCGCATAACCATAAGTTCAATGCAGTGAACAAAAGATTAAAAATAACATATCCTAAGGATGATTTAAATTAGTTCGCTAAATATTTTGAAAAAAGATGAGTTTTCAATTGAGTTCTGAAGTGCTTATAAGAACAAGCACTACACAACAGTGGCCTAAATTCTCTGTCATAGAAAGCAGCCTGAAATGCTAGTGTACGTTCCAAGGATTTCTTGCTCTTACAACCTTGAGCAGATGGAAAATTAAACAATGCTTGTGTTTCTCTCCTATGTTTATGGAATGCTATGAGAAATCTATCAGTCATATAGCTTGGAGCAATACCATATACAACTTTGTAACAGAGACAACTCAGCTTAAACAAAAACGTGCCTCCACTGGAAGCCAATGCAACTCACGGTAGAAAGGAGTCACATGATCATATTTCTTTAGACTATAAATTAATTTGACCCCGTATTTTGAATCAGTCTAAGCCTAGACAAATCTTTCTTGGTACATATCAAACAGACACTGTTACAATAATCGAGAAGACTTAGAAGTAACAACTGAACTAAAAGTTTAAAGGCCGGAAACTCAAAATATGATTTTATGGTACGCAGCTTCCACAGTGTAATAACCCTTTTGCACCACAGCATCTACTTGCTTTTTCATAGTCAGGTGTTGATCTAAAACAACTCCTAATATTTTAATTATTGGATTGATCTGTGTTGAGTCCAAACAAATGGACTAGTAGCCAACAAGGAGAAAACAGAACTATTACTAATTAACAAATGAGGAGGAACTAGCCCAAAATACCAACTAACATTGAATGGCAATACCATAAAATCTTCCATGGATGGGGTGAGAAACCTAGGGGTATGGTTGAACTCAAACCTAGACATGATAACACAGATCAAACGCATCATGAAAAATGCATATGGCAAACTCTATTGGGTCAGAAGACTTAAACCCTACCTTACCCACCAAGCAATGTCCAACATAAAAATAACCCTAGTACTGTCGATTTTTGACTACTGCAACATAATCCTACTGGGCAGTTCAAAATACATGATTAAACAGATTCAAATGGTACAAAACGCAGCAGCAAGATTTCTGCTCCCGTTTGAAAGCAGGGTAAAATTCAAGATACTACTGCTGATGCACAAAATCATTAATTTCTCTGAACCATAATATCTAGTGGCCAAACTACATTGGTACACAACAACATGCGCACTACGCTCGAGCCAAAATCACCTGCTGGAAATTTCTTCTTTTAGAGACAACAAATACAAAAGCGTCAGGAAAAGAATGTTCTCAGTGATGGCTCCAAGGTGGAGGAATGCCCTCCCGAAGGAACTAAAACTAGAAAGATATCGGAAAGTTCAAGAAAGGGATAAAAAACATCCTCTTCATAGACAACTTTAGCCAATAAAACAACATAGAGGAGACAGTTGGCTAGTCCCCACCCCCCTACTCCCCCATTCAGGAACTTGATAGGAAGAACACAATAGGATATAAATAAACCAAGGGCTGAAGCCCAGAAAACTAGACTCTGAGGAAGAAAATACTTCAAAGATAAACATAAAAAACGATACAGATACATATATATAGATTGTATTTAGTTAAATAAGCCAAACTCCTTAAGAGGTGTGTAAATATTGTATACGTAGCTGCAATAGTAAATCTAATATAAGTTTATATAGATAGGTTGATTGATTTGGTATGAATATATGCATATAAGTCGAATGATTGATTATGCCATAATTATGCCAATATTAATAACTCTGAACTGTAACACTACAGAAGCCCCTGTAACTCTTTATAGAGACCATGTATTGTAACATGTTGCAGAAGCTCTTTGTAACTCTGTATTGTAATACCTCTACAGAAGCTCATGTATTACTTTTTACAGAAGCTCATGCAAAACATTCTGAATTGCCTCCCCAATCATTAGTAGCGGTATAGAAGCTCACAATAAACAATTCCCCTTCAGACCATATTCCAATAAATCTTCTCTATGGCCACATGTTTGATAATAGGTCTAGAGTAGTCCTATAATTCCACAGATTTATTTCTAAAATTCTCTTTAAATGAACAAATGTGTCAATATCTTAAAAATTGAGAGGTAGAAATATTGGTTTTTGAATGAGCAGGATGCATACAGCTTCAGCAAGGGAAGATCTTGCTTGATGAACTTGCTGCACTTCTTCGAGGGAGTAAACAGGCAGATAGACAAGGGCGAGCCGGTCGACATAGTATATCTGGATTTTCAGAAGGCGTTTGACAAGGTCCCGCATGAACGACTACTTCGAAAAATTGCGAGCCGTGGAATCGAGGGCGAAATCCTCATGTAGATTAAAAACTGGTTGGTGAATAGGAAACAGAGAGTGAAGGTAAATGGACAATACTCGGACTGGAAAAGCTTCACGAGTGGAGTGCCGCAGGGTTCGGTGCTTGGGCCCGTGCTCTTTAACATATTTATGAACGACCTGGAAACTGGTACGACGAGCGAAGTGATTAAATTTGCGGACGAAACAAACTTATTCAGAGTGGTGAAGACACAGGAGGATTGCGAAGACCTGCAACGTGACATAAACATGCTCGAGAAATGGGCTGCCACATGGCAAATGAGATTTAACGTAGATAAGTGTAAGGTGATGCATGTTGGTAACAAAAATCTTATTCATGAATACAGGATGTCTGGTGTAGTACTCGGAGAGACCCCCCAGGAAAGAGACCTAGGAGTACTGGTCGACAAGTCGATGAAGCAGTCAGCACAATGCAGAGCAGTGGCGAAAAGGGCGAACAGAATGCTAGGAATGATTAAGAATGGGATCACGAGCAGATCGGAGAAGGTTATCATGCCACTGTACCGGACCATGGTACGCCCCCACCTTGAATACTGCGTCTAGCACTGGTCACCATACATGAAGAAGGACACGGTACTACTCGAAAGGGTCCAGAGAAGAGTGACTAAAATAGTTAAAGGGCTGGAAGAGGTGCCGTACAGTGAGAGATTAGAGAAACTGGGCCTCTTCTCCCTTGAAAAGCGAAGACTGAGAGGGTCATGATCGAAACATTCAAGATAATGAAGGGAATAGACTTAGTTGACAGAGACAGGCTGTTCACCCTCTCTAAGGTAGAGAGAACACGAGGTCACTCTCTAAAGTTAAAAGGGGATAAATTCTATACAAATGTAAGGAAGTTTTTCTTCACCCAGAGTGTGGTGAAAAACTGGAATGCTCTTCCGGAGGCTGTTATAGGAGAAAACACCCTCCAGGGATTCAAGATAAAGTTAGACAAGTTCCTGCTGAACCAGAAAGTACACAGGTAAAGCTAGGCTCGGTTAGGGTACTGATCTTTAAACCAAGGGCTGCCGCGTGTGCGGACTGTTGGGCACAATGGACCACTGGTCTGACCCAGCAGCAGCAATTCTTATGTTCTTAGGTGTTAATATCAGTGGGTTTGGAATATATAGAAGTGACAAATTTCTTTGACTCTTATCTTGATAGAAATGTCCAGAAATGCAATGTTGCTACAAAAACATTGCATTCCAAAGCAAATAGTATCATGACAAAAATTCAAAAAAAGCACAAGCTCTATTAAACTATCTTCAGACACTCTCCAGATCAAAAAAAGTCATCAATGCATCTCCACCAACAAATCGCCAAATGAAACCACTGAGAAGTGTATACAGATTTCTCCTCAAAATGGGTCATGAATAAAGTGGCAGTCTAAGGAAAAAAAGCTGCCCCATGGCTACACCTGTTTTTTGCAAAAAACTTTTTCATCAAATTAGAATAATTAGAAGTTAAAGGAATCTCCATTAGTGACAAAATACATTCAACAGGGACAAGCCGTAGTCACAGGGCTTGTTCCAAAACTATACTTGCCACTTCCAATGCTTTATTCTGGAATATGTTTGTATACAAAGATGTAATATCCAAAGTAACAAGGAACACTGGGGTTCAGGCACTTCAAGAGTAGATAATAGCTTTAATACCGTATGCTGTCCTTAATGTATGATTCGATTTGCGAGACCCACGATTGTAAAAAAGAGCCAACATATTTGCAAATACGTTCCAACAAGAATCCACAAGCGGACACAATAGGTCTCTTAGGAGGATTCGTGAGCTGTTTATGAATTTTGGGTAAAGTATAAACACTGGAATTTTAAAACTGATAATGTAATGTAATGTAATGTAATTTATTTCTTATATACCGCTACATCCGTTAGGTTCTAAGCGGTTTGAAGAAAATATACATTAAGATTATAAATGAGAAGTAAGAAGGTACTTAAAAAAATTCCCTTACTGATTTTGTTTTAAAAAAAACAACTGCTTTCTTGCCATCCATGGTGATCTTCGCTATCCTGGCCGCAGTTGCATCTGAAGGAGCCTCAGGAAGTTCAAAATAAGTAGTCCTGTCATCCAACTGGCAATAAGCCTCAGTCAAATGCAGACACTAGAGCAAGCCTGTGGAATGCTTTGGAAGGGCAGTTATGATTATATTCAAATAAGTTACAATTTAAGAAGCTGTTAAAAAACTCAACTGTTACAGTATTTTTGTAATATATTTGGTTGATTCTGGAGCAGGAGATACTTTTTAAGAGTAAAGATTTTATAATCTTATTTTGTGATGTTAATTTTATGTATGTTTTATTATTGTAAAACCGTTTAGTCCAGGGGTGTCCAATGTCGGTCCTCGAGGGCCGCAATCCAGTCGGGTTTTCAGGATTTCCCCAATGAATACGCATGAGATCTATTTGCACGCACTGCTTTCAATGCATATTCATTGGGGAAATCCTGAAAACCCGACTGGATTGCGGCCCTCGAGGACCGACATTGGACACCCCTGGTTTAGTCTTTAGAAGGTATATAAATTTTAAAATAAATAAATGTAATCTTCTGTATTCTGAAGTACTATTGTTCCTCCTTTGTCAGCCTCGTGGATCACTATCTTGGAATTATTCTGTAATCCCTTCTGCTCTTGTGTCAAATTCATGGAAACCCATGGTAGATGACCTTCTAGTGCAGAGCTGCCCAAGTCCGGTCCTTGAGATCTACTGGCAGGCCAGGTTTTCAGGATATCCACAATGAATATGCATGAGAGAGATATTTGCATACCAAGAAGGCAGTGCAGGCAAATCTCTCTCATGCATATTCATTGTGGATATCCTGAAAACCTGGCCTGCCAGTAGATCTCGAGGACTGGACTTGGGCAGCCCTGCACTAGAAGGTCATCTACCATGGGTTTCCATGAATTTGACACAAGAGCAGAAGGGTTTACAGAATAATTCCAAGATAGGCTGACTGAGGAGGAGCAATAGTACTTCAGAATACAGAAGATTACATTTATTTATTTTAAAATTTATATACCTTCTAAAGACAAAACGTTTTACAATAATAAAACATATATAAAATTAACGTTTGAATGAATGAACGGAATGAAATGTTTGAAGTATAGGATCTAATGGGCCACTCACACTTCACATAGAAGAATCTTTAACAACAGACCTATCTACCCCGCATCCCAGACAATCTGCAAAATGTAATTTTAACTGTAACTTTCTAAAAAAAAACAAAAAAACACAATACCTTTCTAAATCCATCCTGACTTGGAAGGAATTATGTAACTGAGTCAGTCCTTAAGTTTCTGAGGGCTGTTCTCACATTAACTGAGACTTTTTTCTCCATGTTTGTGAATGGTCATGTGATATGTGTGTTATACACAGAAACATGATGGCAGATAAAGGCCAAATGGCCCATCCAGTCTGCCCATTCTCAGTAACCATTATCTCTTTCAGTCTCTAAGAGATCCCACGTGCCTCATGAGCATTTACATTACATAGCTATTTACATGTTTCTATCATATCTCCCCTCTCCCGCATTTCATCCAAAGTATACAGTTTGAAATCTTTAAGTCTGTCCTCATACGCCTTATGACGAAGACCACGCACCATTTTAGTAGCCTTCCTCTAAACCAGGGGTGTCAAAGTCGATCCTCAAGGGCCGTAATCCAGTTGGGTTTTCAGGATTTCCCCAATGAATATGCATGAGATCTATGTGCATGCACTGCTTTCAATGCATATTCATTGGAGAAATTCTGAAAACCCGACTGGATTGCGGCCCTCGAGGACCGACTTCGACACCTGTGCTCTAAACCAACTCCATCCTTTTTATTTCTTTTTGAAGGTGCGGCCTCCAGAATTGTACACAATATTCTAAATAAGGTCTCTCCAAAGTCTTATACAGGAACATCAATAAATCCTTTTTCCTACTGGCCATATCTCTCCCTATGCACCCTAGCGTCCTTCTAGCTTTCGCCGTCACCTTATCAACCTGTTTAGCCACCTTAAGATCATCACATACAATCACACCCAGGTTCCGCTCTTTAGTCGTGCACATAAGTTCTTCACCCCTAAACTGTACCGTTCCCTCGGGTTTTTGCAGCCCAAATGCTTGACCTTACATTTCTTAGCATTAAATTTTAGCTGCCAAATTTCAGATCATTCTTCAAGCTTCACCAGGTCATCTTATTTACACCATCCTAGGTGTCCACTCTATTGCATATTTTGGTATCATCCGCAAAGAGGCAAATCTTACCCGGCAGCCCTTCAGCAATTACGTTTATAAAAATGTTAAAAAGAACAAGCCCAAGAACAGAACCTTGAGGCACACCACTGGTAACTCCCTTTCCTCAGAGCGATCTCCTTTGATCACCACCCTCTATCGCCTTCCACTCAATCAGTTCTTGACCCAGCCTGTCACTTTGGGATCCATCCCGAGGGCACTCAGTTTATTTATTAGACATCTGTAGGAATGGGGGCACTGGTGAGCACCAAACATGGTGGACGCTTAGAGCTGGGCTCCTGCAAAACACCATTAAAGAATCAAAAACCTTTGCTTTTTAGCTGCTCAAAGCTACTTCCTTTTACAGAAAGCTGCAGCAGGTGATGACTACCAACAAACTGGGCAAACGGAGAAACACTGATCCGGTCTCACCTCATAAATCATCTGGAAGTAAGGCAGAGGAGGAAAGCACTCAGACCATTATCGAGTAGATTCAGGCCATGCGGTCTGAAGTCAAATGGGACACGGAGGAAATTAAGTCTGAGCTGGCTGCCTTTAAATCAGAGCTTGCCGAAATTAAAACTAAGGCTGCTGATACGGCTACAAAACTTTCTACTGCAGAAAACAACATAAAGGATCTAACGAGGCAATTGAAGCATATTACACAGCTGGAAATGCAATTAGAGGACTTTAACAACAGAGCACATCGTAACAACTTCAGGATCCTGGGCTTACCCGAGGCGCAGGAGGGACGGAACATGAATGATTTCCTAGCAAAAACACTGCCCAAGCTACTGGATCTTACCTTTGATCTTCCATTTGAAATTGACAGAGCACACAGGGTCCCCTCGAATTCACTGCCTAATGGTGCTGGCAAATATCCCAGACCCACGGTAGTGAATCTGCTGCACTACTCCCAAGTCCTGACCATCATGCAGCAAGCATGTGTCAAGGCCCCGATAAAGTTTGAAGGGAATACTCTGCTGTTTGTCTCTGACCTGGGGAAACATACTGCTAAGATGAGAAAACTGTTGCTTGAATACAGACCTAAACTAAAGCAGTTAGGGGCCTAATTTGGTATGATGTATCCAGCCCGTCTGCGTGTCACCTACAATAACAGTACCAAGGACTTCACTAACCCTACTGACCTCGCCAAATATCTTGAGCAAATTGCACCGAGTACAATTAATTGTACCTGATAAGTATTCTGGCTGATTGCAAGTATTCTGGCTGATTGCTGCTTTGCTATGTATTACTGTATATTCTGCTATACTGTGTTGATATATTCATTCTGCCTGTGATTGTCTCAGTGTAAGCTTGTTCTGCATTTCATTGTGTTTTGGTTATGCAAGGTGTTATTCACTTGTTCTCTTGCAGGTTTTGCTACCTTAGCTTCTGCTTTATGTGTACCCATGGCTCACTGACCTGTGTTAAGCCATATAGATATGCACTCCTGTTTTTTCTTTAAAAAAAACAGGCTCCAGGTTTTTGACCGTTCATCTACTTTTCTTTATGTATTTTTATTGTATGCTTATTCTCAACTCATTTCTTATGATACATCTGACTTAGTACTGTTTTTTTCTTCTCTCCCATGCCACTAGCATGCTCCACCCTCAATGTTAAGGGATTAAATAATCCAATTAAATCAAAGAAAATCCTGAATTACCTATCCAGCCTGTTAGCAGATGTGATATTCCTACAGGAAACACATCTAGATGCTGAGGCCTCTAAAAAACTGTCTCTGCCTTGGGCCTCCCTGCCACTTTTTTCACCTGTCGTTGAAAAAAAAATGGTGTCCTTACCTTCATTAGAAAAACTGGGGGGCTACAGGTTAGAAACATAGAAACATAGAAAATGACAGCAGAAAAGGGCCATGGCCCATCAAGTCTGCCCACACTAAAGACCCACTTCCCTAAATTTACCCTCCTAGATATCCTTATAGCTCATCGAGTCTGCCTACTCTGATGACCCTCCCCCCAACTATACCCTCTTACAGATCCCACATGCGCATCCCATTTATTCTTAAAATCTGGCACGCTGCTGGCCTTGACCCACCTGCACAGGAAGTTTATTCCAATGGTCAACCACTCTTTCGGTGAAAAAATACTTCCTGGTGTCGCCATGAAATTTCCCACCCCTGATTTTTAGCGGATGCCCTTTTGTGGCCGAGGGTCCTTTAAGAAAGAAAATATCATCTTCCTCCTCGGTATGACCGGTGATATATTTAAACATCTCAATCATGTCTCCCCTCTCCCTACATAATTTATTCAGCCTCTCCTCGTATGAGAGGTCCTTGAGCCCCGAGACCATCCTGGTAGCCATTCGTTGAACCGACTCAACTCTCAGTACATCTTTAAGGTAGTGGGGCCTCCAGAACTGCACACAGTATTCCAGATGAGATCTCACCATGGATCTGTACAACGGCATCATGACCTAGAGCAGGGGTGTCAATGTCCCTCCTTAAGGGCCGCAATCCAGTCGGATTTTCAGGATTTCCTCAATGAATATGCATGAGATCTATTAGCATACAATGAAAACAGTGCATGCAAATAGATCTCATGCATATTCATTGGGGAAATCCTGAAAACCCGACTGGATTGCGACCCTCGAGGAGGGACTTTGACACCCCTGACCTAGAGCTTCCGGCTGACGAAACTTCTATGGATACACCCCAACATTTGTCTGGCCTTGGATGAAGCCTTCTCCACTTGATTGGCAGCTTTCATGTCTTCACTAATGATTACTCCTAAATCACGCTCTGCTTTGGTCCTAGCTAAGGTCTCACCATTTAGGGTGTAATTTCTGCACGGATTTTTGCTGCCAAGGTGTATGACCTTACATTTCTTAGCGTTGAAGCTAAGTTGCCAAGTCGAGGACCAACGTTCCAACAAGAGTAGGTCCTGTGTCATACCGTCAGGCAAATTGCTATGTTACACAGTTTGGCGTCATCGGCGAATAATGTTATTTTACCTTGAAGCCCCCTACAAATATGTTGAAAAGGATCGGGCCCAAGACTGAGCCCTGCGGCACTCAACTGGTTACCTCCAACGTTTTGGAGAGGGTATCGTTAACCACCACCCTCTGAAGTCTACCACTTAGCCAATCATTGACCCATGTAGTTAGTGTATCTCCTAATCCCATCGATTTCATCTTGCTTAATAACCTATGGTGTGGAATGCTATCAAAAGCTTTACTGAAGTCCAAGTATACGACGTCTAAGGACTCTCCCAAATCCAGTTTTCTTGTGACCCAGTCAAAGAAGCTAATTAATTTGGATTGGCAGGACCTACCCTTGGTAAATCCATGTTGGTGGGGATCCCGTAGATTCTCTTTGCTCAGGATTGTATCTAATTCATGTTTAATTAGTGTTTCCATGAGTTTACTCACTATTGATGTGAGACTCACCGGTCTGTAATTCGCAGCCTCTGTCCTGCAACCCTTTTTGTGCAGTGGAGTGACGTTGGCCATTTTCCAGTCCAAGGGGACTCTTCCCGTACTCAGGGAAAGATTAAAGAGCATGGATAACAGTTCTGCTAGGACATCACACAACTCTCTGAGCACTCTGGGGTGTAGATTGTCCGGTCCCATGGCCTTGTTTACCTTGAGTCTTGATAATTCACGGTAGACGTCGCTGGGTGTAAACTCGAAATTCCGAAATGGGTCTTCCGAGCTTTGCCTTGCCTTCAACTGTGGACCGGACCCCGGCACCTCGCAAGTGAATACTGAGCAGAAGTATTCATTAAGAAGTTCTGCTTTATTGGAATCTGATTCTACATAATTCCCTTCTGGGTTTCTAAGGCGTACTATCCCGTCTGTGTTTCTTTTTCTGTCACTAATATACCTGAAGAAGGATTTGTCCCCCTTCTTAATGTTCTTCGCTAGATTTTCCTCTATTTGAAGCTTGGCCTCTCTGATTGCCATTTTGACTGCTTTAGACTTGGCTATATAGTCTGTTTTAGCCGCCCTTTTCCCAGGTTGTTTGTAGGAAATAAATGTTCTTTTCTTTAATGAGGTCTGAGATCTCTGCAGTGAACCATTGGGGTCTATTGTTTCTTCGCCGTTTGCTCACTGTTTTTATGTAGCGATTTGTTGCTTCGTATAGGGTAATTTCAGGGTTGACCACATCGCCTCCACGTTATCGGCTTCGGTTTGGTTTTGCAGTGCCCAATGGACGAAATCTGCCATGAGTTTGAAGTCAGTGCCCCGAGAGTTTGAGTACTTTTGTTGACGTGTTCGATCTAGTGTAACCTTTCCTGAGGTTGAACCATACCATGTTGTGGTCGCTGGAGGCTAGCGTATCGCCTACCGAAACCTCCGAGACGCTCTCTCCGTTTGTGAGTACCAGGTCCAGTATCGCCTGATCCCTAGTGGGCTCCAATACCAGTTGTTTGAGTCGTGCTCCTTTTATGGAGGTTAATAGCCTTCTGCTGCCGCTGGTTGTCGCTGAAAGTGTGTTCCAATCCGCATCGGGCATATTGAAGTCCCCTAACAGTACAGTGTCCCCACGTAAAGTGGTATTCTGTATGTCCTCAATTAATTCCATGTCCTTGTCTTCCAGTTGTCTTGGAGGTCTGTATACTACACCAAGATACAGGCATTTTTCGGTACCTCTGGCCAGGTTCACCCAGAGGGAATCTCCGGTGTACTTGACATCTGTGATTCTGGTAGTTTTGATGTCTTCTTTAGTGTATAGTGCCACCTCTCCTCCTAACTTGCCCTCTCTGTCTTGACGAAGTAAGTTGTAACCCAGTATAGCCATATCCAACTCATGTGAGTCCGTGAACCAGGTCTCGGATATCGCCACCACGTCTAGCTTGGCGTTCATTATTTCCGTCTCCAATTCCAAAATTTTGTTGCCTAAACTGTGTGCATTAACATACATAGCCCTCCACATCTTATGTTTGCTAAGTCCCTGTGGGGATTTTCCCAGTCAGTGTGATTCTTAAAGAATCGTTTGCAATGTGGGTACTTACCTCGGGCTCAGAAGTGGAGTCGTGACTTACCTCCTCAGGATAGTTACTTACTGCGCTGGTATGTGAGTGGGTACTCTCCCCCAACTTAACTAGTTTAAAGCCCTACGAAGTAGGCGGGCTAGTCGATGTCCAAAGATGTACTTACCTCTACTGGTCAGGTGTAGTCTGTCTGGTCCCTGAAGTCCCTGCAATGCCTCTCCATGGTTTAGGAATCCGAAGTTCATCTCCCTGCACCATCCATGTAGCCACTCGTTAGTCCTCTGGATACGCTCTTCCCTTGCCTCTAATTGGGAGGATCGAGGAGAAGACCGCCTCCGCTCCCGTCCGCCTCAGCTTCTCACCCAGAGCTCCAAAGTCTTTGGGTATGTCCTCCGGGTTGTCTCCCATGACACTGACACGCAGGGAAGATGGGTCTCTGTCAGACTCAGTGTTAACTGTACTGAGATTGACTTGTTAAACATTTATGGCCCCAATATTGATGATTGTGAGTTTTTTGATGATCTTGCCACTAAGCTTAATAGTTACCAGGATGCCCACTATGTGATTGGTGGAGACTTCAACCTAGTTCAAGATCCACTCAAAGATAAGAAATCAATATATACATATAGGAAGACCAAAGCTTGGCATAGATTACAAAATATTATTGCCCAATTCAAGGTAATTGACCCTTGGTGTTTAACTCATATGGAAGATCGTGACTACACCTTCTTCTTTGTACCCCACTCCTCCTATTCAAGAATTGATTATTTTTTTATTAGTCCTTTGCTTGTCAAAATATTACATTCTGAAATTAAAAGATTAGCGTCTCAGACCATGCTGCTGTACTGCTGACCTTAGATTCCCCTGGGCCCATGGAGATTCAATTCATCTTTATTGCAAGATAAAACATTTCATGCTCACATAGTTAAGGCTATAGAGGAATACTTTACATTCAATACAACATCTGATAGTAACTAAAAAAGAAATTCATACCTATGAATCTGAAATAAAGAAATTGGAATCTTTGCACCAATCCAATCCACTAGATATAGAGAATCTAAAAAAGCACCAAGGGCTCTGTTACCATTCTAATACCTGTTTGAGCAAACAGGCTGCCTCACAGGTTTTCTTCCAATCTGCAAAATATTACACAGAAAATAATAAATGTGGCCACCTGCTTGCTGCATATTTAAAGGACAAGCATAGCAAAACTAATATTACTGCCATTCACTCTGATCACAATGACACATCTGAACTGACTGAGGATCATTCTCCTGACTCCTTTCTTCATAACCTAGTTTATAACACTCTTATCTAGTGAAGATAATGTTATTTTAGATTCTCCATTCACCATTCCTGACTTGACAGAGACCTGTACAACATGGCTCCAAAAACAGCCCCCGGCACTGATGGGCTTGACTACAGAGTTCTATCAAACTTTTCAAGAATGGTTTTCCCCTCATTTAATAGAATTCTTTAATTACATGATAGATTCTGGTGATATTAGGGGTTCCTTTACAGAAACCACTACCATTGTGCTTCCTAAGGTAGGGAAAGACCCCTTAAAAGTGCAGAATTATAGGCCATTTTCACTCATCAATGTGGACGCCAAATTGTACGCTAAAGTGCTTGCTGACAGGCTACAAAAAATTCTCCCTAAGTTGATTGACCAAGACCAGACTGATTTTATGGCTGGACGCCTGTCCAGTGATAATACCAGAACTTTCACTAACATCATCTCCTTGTCTGCCTCTATAGATCATCCCTTACTAGCCATGGGATTAGATGCCGAAAAGACATTCGATAGGGTGGCGTGGCCTTACTTATTTCAAATCCTGAGGTAGTTTGGCTTCTCGTCCCCTTTTATTGCAGTGGTAAAGGTCCTCTATTCCTCTCCAATTAACAGAATCTATGTGAATGACATGTTTTCAGCCTCATTCTCCCCCAGCAGAGGTGCTAGGCAGGGCTGCCCCCTGTCTCCTGTGCTCTTCAACCTTGCGCTAGAGCCACTGTTGATTGTCATCCGCTCGTCTATGGATATCAGGGGTTTTTGTCATGCTGGACTAGAAATTAAACTCTCTGCTTATGCAGATGATATTCTACTATATATTACACAAGAATCCATACCTCCCCTATTGAAGTTGATTGACACATATTCCCTTTGCTCAGGCTATAAATTGAATGTTTCCAAGACAGAGGTCATGCCATTGAATTGTCCTGGTCTGGGTCAAGATATTCAACAATTGGGTTTACAGTGGTCGTCAAACAAATTGAAATATTTGGGCTTATACTTTGGACCCTCCATTGCTGACACCCTGGATTACAACACCACTTACCTTCTTGACACTGTTAGATCTCTAACTAACAAATGGTCCCCTCTGAGGCTCATATGGTGGGGACGTCTGGAAACCATCAAGATGATGATCTCTCCTGTGGTGAACTATATTTTGAGCATACTACCCATATATTTGAAGTCCCAGACCTATAGACAAATTGATAAAATACTGTCTGACTTCCTATGGAACAAGAAGCTTCCTCGAATCAGTCTGAAAAAACTAAGGAATGATAAAGCAAATGGGGGTGTCAATTTCCCAAACTTCAAAAACTATCATACTGCTTTTCTCTCGAGACAAGGCTCCAAGTGGATTGGAAGAAACCAGGTCACTTCAGTGCCTCATTGGCTTAGCCTGGAAAACTTAATCGTGGAGATTTTTCCTCTTGATACCGTCCCATTCTTGGGTGCTCAGGACAAGCTAAAACGAATGAGATCATCATATCTACCAGCCTAGCTGTGCAAGAACTAGATAATTTGCTCTCTCCAAGGTGGAATGACACAACTTTCATGCCAATCTGGGGTAATACCAGAATACGCATCCAAAACAAACCTGTCCTCAGACCATCTTGGAGCACGACCAGACTTTGGAGAATAAATCAACTATATTCAGAGGCTTCTTGGACAAGTTTCCAGCATCTTGTTGCCACCTATAATATACCCAGAGCATGCAATTTAGTGTATTTTTTAGTGTGGTGCTTGAGAGTTGGCATGCTAGAAGATCCATGTGTGGGGTGGATGTTTTTTCGAGAATGTTTAGAGTTAGGGAGTCTTTGAATATGATTGCAAATCCTCCTCCTCTTTTTTCTCACTGCAAGACACTGTTATTTTATATCCCTGAGGGCAGACTTCCGTTATTCTGGGATCTGTGTCTGACGTTAGCCAGGTTTCTGTAAGGAAGAGGCTAACATCAGACACAGAGGCAGAAAGTTTTGGGCGAGTTAGGGTGATGGTTCTAACTTCCCTCTGTGCTTTCAGCAGGGTATTTTTGGAGAGAAAAAAAAGTTGTAACCTCTTTACAAGCTCTTTCTTACTTTTAACTCTGTGCAGCCTGTGTTGTCTGGTAGACCTATACAAAAATTTAATATTAAATTTTTGGAGAGAAAAAAAAGTTGTAAGCTCTTTCGAGGAGAGACTATTTTCTTACTTTTAACTCTGTGCAGCCTGCGTTGTCTGGTAGACCTATAGAAATATTTAATAGTAGTAGGTCCTCCAGAAAGGGGGAGGGGAAAAAGAGAGTCCAGAGCCAGACTTGGCTGTGCTTTTCCCTCTTTGATCACATTAGTACTCTTTGTGACTCTGTGCAGTGCTGCGTACATCTGAGAGCGCTATAGAAATATTTAATAGCATTAGGTCCTCCAGAAAGGGGAAAAAAAAGAGTCCAGGGCCAGACTGGCTGTGCTTTTCCCTCTTTGTGACTCTGTGCAATGCTGCTGCATCTGGTAGACCTATAGAAATATTTAATAGCAGTAGGTCCTCCAGAAAGGGGGAAAAAAAGAGTCCCGGGCCAGACTGGCTGTGCTTTTCCCTCTTTGTGACTCTGTGCAATGCTGCTGCATCTGGTAGACCTATAGAAATATTTTATAGCAGTAGGTCCTCCAGAAAGGGGGGAAAAAAAAGAGTCCAGGGCCAGACTTGGCTGTGCTTTTCCCTCTTTGTGACTTTGTGCAATGCTGCTGCATCTGAGAGCACTATAGAAATATTTAATAGCAGTAGGTCCTCCAGAAAGGGGGGGGAAAAAAAGAGTCCAGGGCCAGACTTGGCTGTGCTTTTCCCTCTTTGTGACTCTGTGCAATGCTGCTGCATCTGAGAGCACTATAGAAATATTTAATAGCAGTAGGTCCTCCAGAAAGGGGGGAAAAAAAGAGTCCAGGGCCAGACTTGGCTGTGCTTTTCCCTCTTTGTGACTCTGTGCAACGCTGCTGCATCTGAGAACGCTATAGAAATATTTAATAATAATAATAACTTAATTTTTGTATACCGCAGTACCAGAAAACTTCAGAGCGGTTTACATGGCAAGAGACTGTACATCGACAGCAAAGTTACAAATAAGTCAATCAATATCAATATAGCTTAGCAAGTCGGGAGCAGGCAAGAAGGAGAAAGCGAAGTTACAAACAAGTCAATCAGCGTAACTTAGGAAGTCGGGTGCAGGTAGGTAGGAAGTCCTCCAGAAAGGGGAAAAAAAAAGAGTCCAGGGCCAGACTTGGATGTGCTTTTCCCTCTTTGTGACTCTGTGCAACGCTGCTGCATCTGAGAGCGCTATAGAAATATTTAATAGCAGTAGGTCCTCCAGAAAGGGGGAAAAAAAAGAGTCCAGGGCCAGACTTGGCTGTGCTTTTCCTTCTTTATGTCTCTGCAGCGCTGCATATATCTGAGAGTGCTATAGAAATATTTAATAGCAGTAGGTCCTCCAGAAAGGGGGGGAAAAAAGAGTCCAGGGCCAGACTTGGCTGTGCTTTTCCCACTTTGATCACATTAGTACTCTTTGTGACTCTGTGCAGTGCTGCGTACATCTGAGAGCGCTATAGAAATATTTAATAGCAGTAGGTCCTCCAGAAAGGGGGGAAAAAGAGTCCAGAGCCAGGCTTGACAGTGCTTTTCCCTCTTTGTGACTCTGCAGCGCTGCGTACATCTGAGAGCACTATAGAAATATTTAATAGTAGGTCCTCCAGAAAGGGGGGAAAAAGAATCCAGAGCCAGGCTTGACAGTGCTTTTCCCTCTTTGTGACTCTGTGTAATGCTGCTGCATCTGAGAACGCTATAGAAATATTTAATAGCAGTAGGACCTCCAGAAATGTCTAGGGCCAGACTTGGCTGTGCCTTTCCCTCTTCTTTCATTACAGAGTGTTTAGGGCAGGTTAAGCCCAGAAGAGCAAAAATAAAAATCGTTGTAGCACTCACCGGTTCCTGTTAAAGTGATACATCTGCCATTCCTTTTTTTTTGTTCATATCGTGCCCTGCCGTAGTGTAAGTGTGCACTGAATATCCAATAGGCTCCCACGTTACCACTCAAAAGTCTTATTCATAGGTACTTTTCATTTTACCAACATGAGTAAAAAAGTGTTCAGAAAACAACACTGCTCAGTTATTTCAGAAAAGAGACGCCACAAACTAATGAAGGTGCAGCGTCAACTGCTGATGTGGCAATTTCAGACAAAGACATTGCAGAGGCTGGTCTATAGGGGAAATCTTTTCAGCACACACTCTGCCATTTGATAAATCTAAGCACCGCTTATCCGGCATAAACAAACAATGGTTTAAAGAGTTTGTCTGGCTAATGGTCAAAGAAAATGGTATGTGGTGCTCATTGTGCTTGAAATATTCAAACAAACACCTCCCAAGGAGGGAGTTACCTTGGGTAAATGTGCCATGCACAAGAATTCGAAAAGAAAGCTTGCTGGACCATGAAAAAAGTAAAACACACATTGAGTCTTCTTCTGATCTTTTAGGAAAGCGTGTACTAGAGCAAACTGGAATCGGTCAAATTGAAAGATCTGTATCTATGTTAAATAATTTACAGAGAGATGCCTTTGTGGGAGCTTTAAGGTCCATGTATTGGTTGGTAAAAAATGAATTACCACATACAACGTTGTTTGAAAAGCTGTAGGAACTCTGTAAAGAAATGGGTTGTTCCTTTTTACAACAACTCATTGTTGGTAAAAATGCACATTACACCTCAGAAAGAATAATGCAAGAGCTGCTGGATGTCTTAGCATCAGAAATAAAGTCTAACATACTGAAAAATATGCACGCTGAAAATTTTTTCAGTATTCTATATGATGAAACCACAGACATCTCAGTTGTAAAACAATTATTTACATTAAATATGTTTGCCAGGTCACTGAACAGGTCAAAATTAGTTTTGTATCAACCCACAATATGACTGATGGCAAAGCAGAGACTATAACCAACACACTGAGTGAGACTATGGACATACTAGGCTTGAAAACTGCTAATCTGGTTGGACTAGGGTCAGATGGAGCAGCTGTTATGATTGGGAAACAGAAAGGTGTGGTAAAACTGCTTAAAGATAAAACATCTGGACTCTTGGTCAACTGCCACTGTGTAAACAATCGATTGGCCCTTGCAAGTGCCCAAGCAGCAACTGCCATATCTTATTTAACAAAACTGAATGATATCTTAAGGCAGCTGTTCTATTTCTTCCAAAATTCTTCAGATTAAGCTGAAAATGGCCAGTGACACTAGATGGCTGTCTCATGCCTCTGCAGTACAGTCTCAACGACAATGCTTGATGAGTGCCAAAGCTGCGCTAGAAAGAGAGGCCACTGAACGAAATGACATCACAGCTGAAGAATTAAGCAGATGTATTTAAACGTCCAATTTTGTTTCCTCTCTGATATTGTTTTCAGATGTATTACCTTTGTTGTCCAACTTATCTAAGGCTTGGCAAAGGCAAGATGTCAATCTTACCGAAATTGAGCCAATTTTGCTCGCCACAAAATTGTCCATCATGCAGTTGAAAGACACTCCTGGGAGATATTTTCAAAGCCTTCAAAGCCTTCATTCAGAAGAATGGTCAGATCTCCGCATTGTCTATACACAGAGTGATGTAATGGCATTCAAAATTGCAATATATGATAAATACCTAGAGACAGTTGTCAATCATCTAGATGCAAGATTCCCTGACATGCCAATTATTTCCAGCTTTTCAAAAGTTTTCAATGCAGAAACTCACGATTCAAGTGAGTCTGCTGAAATTCTTTTTGCTCATTACTCCAAAAATGGTAGCCCTCCAATTTTAAAATATGAAAGTAGCAGGCAAGAATGGACAGTTGCATCAAAAATGATCAGAAGTCAATCATGCAAAGACTTTAGTCCAAAACAAATTTTATTAAAAATGGCAACAACATCAGAGCTCAAAGAGTCGTTTCCAAATTTAGCCAAACTAGCTTATATTGGGCTAGTGATCCCAGTGAGCACAGATGAATATGAAAGGGGGTTTTCTGCCCTTAAAAGGATCAAGTCATGTTTGAGAAATCGCAACAATCAAAGACGCTAAATAATCTCATGCTGATCTCCTTGGAGGGCCCAGATCCTGAGGACTTTGATTATGGCAAAGCTGCAGACAACTGGGCCTCTAGGAAAAAAAGAAGAATAAATATTTAACTGAAGGCACCTTCTGCATATGCAAGTTGGCTTTGAAGGTAAAATTATGTCCTTACCTGATAATTTCTTTTCTTTAGTCACAGTAGATGAATCCAGAGACTAGTGGGATGTATCAAAGCAGTCCAAACGTAGGGAGGGAAATAAAGAAGCGAACAGGAAATCCCTCGCCCCCAAATCCTGCCCTGTAGCATGTATCCAAGGAGATTCTACATTCCAGAGAGTATGTTACCCACGATCATACAGAGGCTACCCTCCCTAGCCTATGTGAACAGGAGCCATCCTTGCCTGAGAGCACCATGCTGTGGAAAACACGAATAGAATGAGTGCAAAGCAGCCTCCCATCATATCCGACAGGCCCCAAATATCCTCCTGTGGAATGGAACCATCATGCCTGGCAATGGTGCTTAGCTGATGTCAAAACCCATGAGCACCACCGCAGACCAGACCTTTTCCTCGCAAGGGTCTAGGGTAGAGAATGACATGGTGGTTGTTACCTGCGGCTAGCCGCGAGTAGCCACGGGTAACCTGCCGAAATGGGGAAGAAAAAATAGTGGTCTCTGCGGGGACTTGTCTCAGCAGTGAGGGAATCAAGGATCGCGCGGACCCCACCCGCCTGATCGCAGCATTCCGAAATCTCCCTCCTTCCACTTCACCTTAGATGTAGATTGTAGAGCACTGTTCTGCGACTGGTGTCTGTCCGCAGGACATTTCTGCCGGTCCCGCGCAGGGCTGGCAAGATGGACAGGCGCAAAAAAAAAGGCCTCCTTCCTTTTCCCCTGCTCTTATCGCCCTGCCGCTACTAAAGCCAACAGGAAGTCTTTCCGACGTCAATTCTGACGTCGGAGAGGATGTTCTGGGCCAGCCAATCGCTGCCTGGCTGGCCCAGAACGTCCTCTCCGACGTCAGAATTGGCATCGGAAAGACTTCCTGTCAGCTTTAGCAGCTGTAGCATGGCGGTAAGAGCAGGGGAAAGGAAGGAGGGAGGCTTTTTTTTTTTTTTTTTGAGCGGCAGGGAGGCAGCAGGCTGGCTATGGCTAGGGAGGGAGGGAGAGAGGTAGACAGGCAGGCAGGCTTCGGGGGGGGTGGGGGTGGGACAAAGTGTGGAAGGCAGTGAGAGGGACATAGGAAGGAGGCACTAGGGGCATTAAAGACATGGGAAGGATGCACTGGGGGGCACTAAGGATATGGGAAGGAGGCACTGGGGGGCACTAAAGACATGCGAAGGAGGCACTGGGGGCACTAAAGATATGGGAAGAAGGCACCGGGGGCACTAAGGACATAGGAAGGAAAGAGGGAGGAATAGAAAGGGACAATTCTTGGGCCTGAGCGCAGAAAGAAAGAAATGAAAGAAAGGATACACAGACAGAAGGAAACGCAACAAGAGACTCATGAAATCAATCACCAGACAGCAAAGGTAGGAAAAATGATTTTATTTTCAATTTAGTGATCAAAACGTGTCAGTTTTGAAAATTTATATCTGCTGTCTATATTTTGCGCTATATTTGTCTATTTTTTTATAGTTACTGAGGTGACCGAGTTCGCAGAGATGGGGCTGAAACGGGGTTTTACATTTTAGTCCTAGTAGTTTGCCGGTCCACAAAATAATTCTTTTATTTCTGCCGATCCACGGGTGTAAAAAGGTTGAAAAACACTGATGTAGAGTATGCCAGCTTTCTTCTTCTTCCAGCCGCACGTGCGGCTGCTCGAGTTGATCAATCTTCTTCTCTCCTGCAACTTCCTGTTGCGTCAGAGGAGAATATTGAACAAATGAGCAGCCGCACATGCGGCTGGGCGAAAAAGAAAGCCGGCATACTCTACATCTAAGGTGAGGTGGAGGGAGAGAGATGGCGGAACACTGCAATGGATCGGGTGTCTGCTGTTTTTGTATCACTGCCTGCCTGCGCTCACGTTCCAGATCCTCCTGTTGCTCATTGTACTGCAGCATCTACATGATTATGTGCTCAGGTGGGCATTTTTAGTGTGCACAACTGATCTGATTCGAGCTATAGGTGAACATGGGGGACACATCATTGCAAGGGAGGACAAGTCAATTGATTTATTTTATGTTCTGTTTTTACTACAGGGCAGTGGCACTGAAACAGATTCTCAGTGCAGTAGTAGTAGTGGCAGGACTCTCTTCTGTCTTCATGGTGTTTCGCAGTACTGAGGCTTATATGGATGCTGAGGGGGTGGTGACGGGGACAGATTTTTTTCCCCGTGTCATTCTCTAGTCTAGGGCATCAAGCCTGGAAATGTGACAAGGGAAGACTCCTCCTCTAACTGAAGGGCCTCTGAAGCACAAATCTATACGGCTCCCTCAGGAGGCAAACTGTTGACCAAAGTCAAGAAGAATGCCAGAGGAGAAGCAATACAACAAAACTGTACTTGGGCCCTGACGTGACAAGTGCCTTTCCCAGAGCCCCCAAATAGATACAGCAACAACATCAGATATCTGATCCAACTTTTAGCCCACTCCTCCACATGAATGACCCAGAAGGAGTGGAAAGAAAAAAAACTCTGATCCAGAGAGAAAGAGCTGCAGCTAGCCCACAACTAGCCTGGCCCCAGCTGTCAGCCAGCCAGGATTAAACAAGGTACACTAAGCTGCCAGTGAAATGGCGCCCCAGCCAAGGCCAACCTCAACTAGGGCCTGCTGAATAGTGAGGGCAAAGGAATCACTGCCGGAGGCGGTATCCCTCCTCCAAGAGGAGAAAGACTGACAGCGGTGACACCCCCCCCTTTCGTGGAGGGAGGGAGGGGCCTTGGCCGACTACCCTCAGGGCCTGTTGCTGCCGCGCAAGACTACGGCTGAAGCAGCCTCGGCTGTCCTACGCGACAAAGTAGTAACAAATTCCTCCCACCGGCACCCTCTCATGAATGACAATGGTGACTTCTGTAGCCCCGCACCCACAGAACAAATGAGCTTATGGAACTTTAGGTAGCCAGGTTTATCAAGGGGGGAAGGGACCTGATAGCCAGGTGTTGCCCCCCCAAAATGGCACTGTACAGCCCCCATCCCGCAGCTCAACTGAGGCCTGAGCCGCAGGAACCTTTCTCCCCTGAGGCCTAAAGTCACAGGAACATTTCTCCTCTGAGGCCTAAGCCACAGAAATATCTTTCAAAATCCACAGTAGAATCCAGGAGCTGTGAGGAACCCCTGTAGTCCAAAAGCACCACATCTAGTAGAGTAAGGGACCTGGAGGTTTCCAGGTGTTACCTTGAAGAGGGTGAGGTAGGGACGCTGGGAGGGCCCAGGTGTACCTCCAAAGCTGAAACTTGATGGATGTAATCCTACTAATTTCTGGATTCATCTGCTGTTGATGATGAGGAATATATTTTTCATTTTCTTCATTAGGTTTCCCATATTTTTTTTTTCATTGTTTTCACTTTTCTTCCTGACAGCGACAATACTTGTGGTGCTTGGTTTATGTCATAACAATTGTTATTTAAATTTTTGTTAGGATTGCAGGATCCTGAATTGGATACTTTTTAAATTTAATAAAAATATTCTGGCACAAGTGTTGAACCTTAAAAAAGGTTGGAAAATAATTAATGATAATTAACTAATAAAAATAGTACACATTTAATTTCCCCCACCACCAAATTTCCCCGTCCCACCCCACCCAGCTACTTTTTCATGCCATCCGGCTGGAAAAAGTTTCTGGGGAGAACACTGCTTCTCATACTACTGGACCTAACTGCAGCATTTGATCTGGTAGACCATAACATACTACTGCAAATTTTGGACACAATAGATATCTCAAAGTATTCTCATGGTTTGAGGGTTCCTAAAATCCAGAACAGCGAACTGGATGGAAGTCCACAAACTGAAACTCAACCCAGACAAAACAAAATTCATCCTCCTCGAAAATAACAAAACCCCAACTATTACCAACATAGAAATCAACTCGATCAATTACCTCATTCAAAACACCCTAAAACTACTAGGCGTGACAATAGACAGATGTTGCACTATGCAATCGCAATCCAGCTCATAGTTCAATCCCTTATCCTGGGTATACTGGATTATTGCAGCATCCTCTATCTCCCATGCAACAATGATCAAACAACTGCAAACAGTCCAAAATACAGCACGAAGACTCGTCTACTCCCTAAAGAAACATGGCCACATTACTGAAGCATTCATGATCTCACACTAGCTCCCAATCCAGGAAAGAATACTATTCAAATTTTACTGCACGCTATTTAAAGTCATAAACGGAGACAGCCCAACCTACCTGAACAACCGACTCATCCATATGCCTCAACCAGACAGAAAAACTCACACCCCATTCACACACCCCGCCAATCAAAGAAGTTAAACAAAAAAAACTTTATGACGGCCTCCTAGCCACCCAAGCAGTGAAACTGGATAACCAAATCTCCAATCTGCTGATAACAACCATGGACTACAGGTTATTCAGAAAAGAAATAAAGACCATACTCTTCAAGAAATCCCTGATTAAGTCTTAACATCACGATTACCTTATTCCTCCTATCTTATTCTTAACTCCCTGAAAATACCCGCCATATTCTCTACCTTCACTAGTCATGACCACTGATCTCTTCTTGTAACAGACCACTGATCTCTTCTTGTAACAGACCAACCATAAATCTTTTGTAATCCGCCTTGAACCGCAAGGTAATGGCGGAATAGAAATCTCTAAGTGGATACAATCAAAGCAGCCATAGCAGCTTATATGAAAAAACACAAGCTCAGTGATGAAACTCCTGCCCTGCTTCAGCTTTGTAACAAACTGTCTTACTCGAAGCATGAATCATCTCAATGGTATAAAATACTACGGAAAAAACAATACTTTTTCGATGGGAGGTCTTCATTCGGTGTGGGAACGAGACACTGGCATGCACATTGATAGCCACATTTGGTCTCGGATTTGGTTGGAATCGTATCGAGCTCTATGGTCATCGGCTATGATACAATTACTTTACTTCCTCTTGCATAAAGCTTTCTGGACTCCGATGAAATTGGCTAAACTATCGAACCAAGTGCACAAGGCTGATGATAAATGCTGGTCTTGCCACACTAAGCGGGAACTTTGGATCACAAATTGTTTTCCTGTCCTACTGTTAATCATTTGTGGACACAAATATGGAAAACGATTAGCAACATTCTACACATCTCTGAGCCCCTTACTCTTGCCACAGTGATTTATGGTGGCTATGGCCTAAATACCACCATGACGGAAGCTTCAGCTCATCTGCTTAAAGCATTGATCTCCATTGCCATCAAATTAATACTGACCCATTGGAAAAACTCATCTGCTCTGTCACACACAGCTTGGTGGAATATGGTCTGTTTGACAGCTAAGTACGAACTTTATGCTGCAGATAAGAAAGGTATACTATCAAAAACCCAGTCCATCTGGCAACCCCTAATGGATTTCTGTGCTGATCTATAATTTTATGATGTATCTATGATATTGTCCTATTTCTGAAACACTATGATAAGAAATTTTGTTTGCTGTCTCTGGTTTTTGTAGCTGAACGGTCATTTATTAATTTTGCTGAGTGTTTGATTTCCCATCTTTTTCTTTTTGCATATTTTCTTGATTTTCAGTAATGCGCTGGCTGTACCTGGCTATCCTGATAGATGATAATTTGTTATTGCATTACTATTGTTCTGCTTGAACGTATCTTGTTGGTTGTATTCCTTGTTTATTGTACTACTTAACTGCCAATAAACAGTTTGAACTGAAAAAAGACATCTGTGTGGAACACTGTCAAAGGCTTTGCTAAAATCTAAATACACCACATCTAGCACACTCCCTTTATCCAATTTTCTGGTCACCCAGTCAAAGAAATTGATCAGATTTGTCTGACAAGACCTACCTCTAGTGAATCCACATTGCCTCCTGTCCTATAATCTACAGGATTCCAGAAACTTCACCATTCTCTGTTTTAAAAGCATTTCCATTAATTTGCTTACCACAGAAGTCAGACTTACTGGCTTGTAATTCCCTAATTCTTCCTTACTTCCACTTTTGTGGAGAGGGACCACATCGGCCCTTCTCTAGTCCCCCAGTACCACTCCTGACTCTAGAGACTCATTGAAAAGGTCAGTCAGTGGAGCCACCAGAACTTCTCTAAGTTCCTTCAGCACCCTCAGATGTACACAATCTGGCCCCATTGCTTTGTCTACCTTTATTTTAGCTAGCTCCTCACGAACACAAACCTCTAAAAATTGATCAGGGTCTACCACTCCTCAATCCCTATTCACGTTTGTCTTCTCCGTGTGTGTGTTATATATACACATAGAGATTGTGCTTTTCTGATTTGTATAAATACTCCCATAATTCCACCGATTTACACTTTACTACCATGCTTTCAAATTCTCACAGTGCCCAACACATGAGTCCCAGTCCAGATTATATGAACTGCCTGCAGAAGCCTTAACTACTTGCTCACTTTATTCCTGGTGATCCAGAGAGTAAAATCAGACAGCCATCCTGGGTCCTGATGTCACTTCCTGCCAAACCTTCCTTTTTACCTGTCAATCACTGCCAACCTATCTCCACCTCCATCCCTTTAAGCTTGTTCCCCCCCCCAAAAAAAAATGTAACCCCTTAATGTGCTTTCTCTGTAAACTTCTTGATGGTGTTCTCTCTTCTACAGGTGTTCTGTTTTCTTCTGGCACCACATAGTTCTCATTCATTTTGAACCACATGTACTGAAACTCCTGCACCTTTGTCTCATAAGAATATTGTGGTATTTTTGGTAGCACACAGCTTTACATTCACTGAGAGTTGCACAGAATAACCATTGCAGTGGTTAACCAGCAGCAAGACAATGGAGAAGGTTAGGGAGAAATTTGTATTACAGGAATAGACAGGGGCCACACTTAAGGTATTTAGGGATGAGGACTGACTCCTGGGTCTTGCAGTGAAGAACACTATAAGACAAATTGCTTTGTTCTAGGATAGCTTATGCTTTGTCTTCACCAGAGATACTGTATTTCATCATTGAATTCCTTTATGTGTCTGTTATATGTTTTCTAGTAGCAAAACAAAAATTATTTCCCCCAATACCAAACCACTACAGAATGGTTATCAATAGTGCAAGCTTCCTACTCATTGTCCTACCGCAGAACAAATTTTACAGAGTGGCATTGCTTTACCAGCCTATTTCATCTGTGCTCTGGAGGGTTTAACCATAGGTGTATGAAGGAGTTTGCCTCTCTGCTGTACTTGACACTGTTTTTTTGTTTGTTTTTTTTAATTTTGTACTTACTTATTTTTGCTACAGATACATAGAACGGAAGGCTTTCCTGGACCGTGTAGATTACCGTCAGTTTGAGCTGGAGCGAAATATTCGGCTGAAGAATATGAAGCAGTGATGCCCATGAGAAAACTGCATTGATAGAGAGTTTGACTCTTGCCACCCTGTTCTGCATATCTACTATTATCTCTGTTTCCATACTAATTGACAGACAGACTTGAGAAACAACAAATTGATCCTTGCTTTGTAATATAAAGCAATAATCATTCATACAACCTCCTACTGCTGATCTCTACTGTTACTATCATATGTCATGGGAGGGCCTGAATACACTCAAGGGTTATATTGTTGCTTGAGTAACAGGTTTTGCCCTATTAAATACTTAGTGACTGTAACACAGACATTTCTAATCCTAATATGAAGACAGTCTGAATGGCAGTACTGCATAGAAGAGATTCAAAGATGAGCAATCAGATGAAAAGCAGAAGTGGCCTTCTACACACACTGAAGGGAAGAAGGATTCTAAGGAATGATCTGCAATAGGGAGCTGGTTTTTTTTTTTTTTTTTTTAGGGGGGGGTTCTTACCTGCTACACAGGTTGTATGCCCATGCTCTTCCCACGCATTGGAAGCTTGTTTAAATGAAAGAAAATGTCTCGGTGTAAGTGGTAATTTGCTCTGTAGCCCTGACCCCTGACAGATATGTTTGGTAGTACTGTGTCATCAAGTTCCTATGCTTCTGAGCCCATGACTGACACTGTGTCTGTGGGACAGTGCGCACTGTGCTACATTACCCAGACTTGTGCAGTATCCATTCATGATGTCTATTTTATGACTAAAAATTCTCTGTATATTTTAATTTTGTTTTGTTTGCCATGGCAACAATAAATCCATAAATAGTTTTGATTTAATTCTTAACAGTTGTGTTACACATGTTTTTAAATTGCTTGTGGGAGGAAGGAACTATAGTAAAGTACATTTAATCTAAATATTCAGTAAGTGGTGGGAAAAGGTTCTTTACACCTGCATCTCAGCACAGAAATGTTTGGGATCTGGGAAGATGGAGAGGAATATATGGCTGATAATATATTGGCAGGATTAATACTTTTTTAAAAAGAGGATGTTTAATAATCATTTGGGAGCTAAAGAGACTAAAGGGCCAATATTCATACCATTGAAGTCAGCTGGGCTCAGGGCCAGATTAAAGGGTAGGCCCAGTAGGCAAGTGCCTAGGGCCTGAAAATATCAGGGGGGCCAGGTCTGGTGTTAGGGGGGAAGCAAACAGGGCAGGTGGCCCCCGACTGTATGAAGGTCAGCTTCCCCCTCCTACTCCCTCATTGCTTTCCCGCAACGCAAGGAAACTTAACTCAAGTCGCGGGGCTCAGCGCAGGGCGGCTTCCCTTCTTCAAAACAGAAAGTTAAGCACAGTTATTTACCATAACAGTTGTTATCCAGGGACAGCAGGCAGATATTCTCAACATGTGGGTGACGTCATCCACGGTGCCCCGTAGCAGACAGCCTCACAAGCAGACTTGCTTGCAGAACTTTCAAAGAGTTTGCGAGTGCTGCACCACGCATACGCGAGTGCCTTCCCGCCGAACGTAGGTCGTGCGTCTCATGTGAGGTACCTCAGTTCAGATAGCTAGCTAAGAAGCCAACCAAGGGAGGTGGGTGGGTTGTGAGAATATCTGCCTGCTGTCCCTGGATAACAACTGTTACGGTAAGTAACTGTGCTTTATCCCAGGACAAGCAGACAGCATATAACATAGTAGATGACGGCAGATAAAGACCCGAATGGTCCATCCAGTCTGCCCAACCTGATTCAATTTTAATTTTTTAATTTTTTCTTCTTAGGTATTTCTGGGCAAGAATCCAAAGCTCTACCTGGTACTGTGCTTGGGTTCCTACTGCTGAAATCTCCGTTAAAACCTACTCCAGCCCATCTATACCCTCCCAGCCATTGAAGCCCTCCCCAGCCAATCCTCCACCAAACAGCCATATACAGACACAGACCGTGCAAGTCTCCCCAGTACTGGCCTTAGTTCAATTTTTTAATATTATTTTCTGATTCTAGATCCTCTGTGTTCATCCCACGCTTCACAGTCACAGTTTTACTCTCCACCACCTCTCTCGGGAGCACATTCCAGGCATCCACCACCCTCTCCGTAAAGTAGAATTTCCTAACATTGCCTTTGAATCTACCACCCCATAACTTCAAATTATGTCCTCTGGTTTTATCATTCTCCTTTCTCTGGAAAAGATTTTGTTTCTACGTTAATACCCTTCAAGTATTTGAACGTCTGAATCATATCTCCCCTGTCCCTCCTTTCCTCTAGGGTATACATATTCAGGGCTTCAAGTCTCTCCTCATACGTCTTCTGGCGCAAGCCTCCTATCATTTTCGTCGCCTTCCGCTGGACCACTTCAAGTCTTCTTACGTCCTTCGCCAGATACGGTCTCCAAAACTGAACACAATACTCCAAGTGGGGCCTTACCAATGACCTGTACAGGGGCATCAACACCTTCTACTGGCTACGCCTCTCTTTATACAGCCCAGCATCCTTCTGGCAGCAGCCACTGCCTTGTCACACTGTTTTTTCACCTTTAGATCTTCGGACACTATCACCCCAGGTTTCCTCTCCCCGTCCGTGCATATCAGCTTCTCACCTCCCAGTATATACGGTTCCTTCCGATTATTCATCCCCAAATGCATTACTCTGTATTTCATTCCATTGAATTTTAGTTGCCAGGTATTAGACCATTCCTTTAACTTTTGCAGATCCTTTTTCATATTTTCCACTCCCTCTTCGGTGTCTACTCTGTTACAAATCTTCGTATCATCTGCAAAAAGGCACACTTTTCCTTCTAACCCTTCAGCAATGTCACTCACAAGCATATTGAACAGATTGGCCCCAGCACCGAACCCTGAGGGACTCCACTACTCACCTTTCCTTCGAGCGACTTCCATTAACCACCACCCTCTGGCGTCTATCCGACAGCCAGTGTCTGACCCAGTTCACCACTTTGGGTCCTAACTTCAGCCCTTCAAGTTTGTTCAACAGCCTCCTATGAGGAACTGTATCAAAGGCTTTGCTGAAATCTAAGTAAATTACATCTAGCATATGTTCTCGATCCAGCTCTCTGGTCACCCAATCAAAAAATTCAATCAGGTTCGTTTGGCACGATTTACCTTTTGTAAAGCCATGTTGCCTCGGATCCTGTAACCTATTAGATTCAAGGAAGTACACTATTCTTTCTTTCAGTAGCACTTCCATTATTTTTCCAACAACTGAAGTGAGGCTCACTGGCCTGTAGTTTCCTGCTTCATCCCTGTGACTACTTTTATGAATAGGGATCACATCCGCTCTTCTCCAATCCCCAGGAATCACTCCTGTCTCCAGAGATTTGTTGAACAAGTCTTTAATAGGACTCGCCAGAACCTCTCTGAGCTCCCTTAGTATCCTGGGATGGATCCCATCTGGTCCCAGCGCTTTGTCCACCTTCAGTTTTTCACGTTGCTCATAACCACCCTCCTCCGTGAACGGCGCAGAATCTACTCCATTTTCTCGTGTAACTCTGCCAGACCATCTCGGTCCTTCTCCAGGATTTTCTTCTGTGAACACAGAACAGAAGTATTTGTTTAGCACATTCGCTTTCTCCTCATCACTTTCCACATATTGGTTCCCAGCATCTTTTAGCCTAGCAATTCCATTTTTCATCTTCCTCCTTTCACTAATATATCTGAAAAAAATTTTGTCTCCCTTTTTTACATTTTTAGCCATTTGTTCTTCCGCCTGTGCTTTCGCCAGACGTATCTCTCTCTTGGCTTCTTTCAGTTTCACCCTGTAGTCCTTTCTGCACTCCTCTTCTTGGTGTTCTTTATATTTCACGAACGCCAACTCTTTCGCCTTTATTTTCTCCGCCACTAGTTTGGAGAACCATATCGGCTTCCTTTTCTCTTGTTTTTTATTGATTTTCTTCACATAAAGGTCCGTAGCCATTTTTATCACTCCTTTCAGCTTAGACCACTGTCTTTCCACTTCTCTTATGTCCTCCCATCCTAACAGCTCTTTCTTCAGGTACTCCCCCATTGCATTAAAGTCCGTACGTTTGAAATCTAGGACTTTAAGTATCGTGCGGCCGTTCTTCACTTTAGCCGTTATATCAAACCAAACCGTTTGATGATCGCTACTTTCCAGGTGAGCACCCACTCGAACATTAGAGCTACTCTCTCCATTTGTGAGGACCAGATCCAATATCACTTTTTCCCTCGTGGGTTCCGTCACCATTTGTCTGAGCAGAGCCTCTTCTTTCCGATTCTGCAGACGGAACATTCCAGTCTACATCCAGCAGGTTGAAATCTCCCAAAAGCAGAACCTCCTCTTTCCTTCCAAACTTTTGGATATCCACAATCAGATCCTTATCAATTTGCTGTGATTGAGACGGAAGTCTGTAGACTACACCCATGTAGATAGACGTTCCAACTTCTCTTTTCAGATTGTGATCCATACCGCTTCTTCCTCTACCCAGGTTCCTTGCATTTCGGTCACTTGGATATTGATCTTTACATAGAGAGCTTCTCCACCTTTTTGACCATCTCTGTTCTTCCTAAAAAGATTATATCCTGGTATGTTTGCATCCCATCCATGTGATTCACTGAACCATGTCTCTGTGATAGCGACAATATCTAGATCTGCCTCTAACATCAGGGCTTGCAACTTTGTTGGTTAGACTGCGAGCATTTGTGGTCATCGCTTTCCAGCTATTTTTCAGCAGTAATCTCCTTTTTCGTATAGATTTTTGTTTCGTTTCACTTTCCGTTGCAATACTAAGAAATGAGTTGCTGATATTGTTTTTGTTGCACTCTTTACTACTATCACATCTTTGCTTTTGCCGGGGGTGGTTTCTATAATTGTCCTTCATACATACACCACCCCCACCTTCTAGTTTAAATGTCTAGAAACATATTGTCTAAATTTCTCTGCGAGGTTTCTTTTTCCTGCTGTAGTAATATGTAGTCCATCAGTGCAATATAGCTTCTTGTCCTTCCATGTATTTCCCCATCCTCCTTTGTACCTGAATCCTTCTTGATGACACCAGGCTTTGAGCCATCTATTAAAGTCCTCTGTGTTTTTCACTCTTTGCTCTTCCTTTCCATATGCAGGCAGTATTTCAGAAAAAGCTAAAGTCTTTACAAAAGGTTTCACGCCGTCACCAAGCTCCCGAAAAGCTTTCTGTGCTGCAAGTGTGGAATTGTTGGTCAGGTCATTTGTTCCCAGATGGATAACAACATCAGTGTTAAAATCCTTAGTTTCTTCCTTAATTATAGTCTGTATTTGCCTGGAACTCCTGGTAGCTGAGGATCCTGGAAGACATTTCACTATTTTGGTCTCCTCGCCTTGTGTTCCAAGGTTAATGCCTCTGATGATGGAATCTCCCAACATTAAGAGTTTTCTGTTTTTGGCTTTTTTATTTGTGTTTAGGGTGCGCTTGTTCTCTTAAGTTACCTTCATTGGTTCCAGCCCCACCTCCCTTCTGTTTTCTTTTTTTTTTTTTTTTTATTTTATATTTATCAAATTTTACATTTTATAAATCAAGTATCCACTTGTACAGAAAGTTGAAGAAAAGCAGGAAAATAATACTCATAGGTAAAATACATAATAATCAACTAAATAAAAATAAATGTTTAGCTTAAATTCAGCTCAAGTCCTCTAAATTAGATCCAAGAAGGATGAGGCGGACATATTAACAGATGCTAACAAATATCAATTCAAATATTAGGAAAACGAAGTCCCTTAGCTGAGGAAGGATATCATTTATTCAATTACACCTCGCTTGATTTCCCTTCATCCAGTCGAGTTCCTGCCAGAAAAGCTGTCAACTGGAATGGCTCAAAGAATACATATTTCTTCATATGGTACTGTATTACACATTTGCAAGGGTGTCGTAGGAAAAAAAGTCCCTCCAAGAGATATAACACCTGGCTTCATCAAAAGAAATTCTCGCCTTCTTCTCTGGGTTTCCCGTGCCAAATCTGGGAACATTAATATTTTATGTCCAAGAAATTCTTTCATTTTTATTCCTAAAGTACAATCTAAGCAACCAGTTTTTATCTGGTGCAAGAGCCACCGTAAGAAGCAATGTTGCCGGAGATGCAAGCTCTCTGTCCGAAAGTTCCAAGATTGCTGAAACATTAAGTGGTTGATTATCCTCCTGTTGTTTAAGTGGTAATTTAGTAGTTTTCATTAGTAAGTAGTATACTTGAGTAAATGGTGGTAATGTATCCTCTGGAATACCCAAAATCTCTACCATATAACGTTTCAACATATCTCTAGGTGTCACAGAGGCTATCTTAGGAAAATTAATCAAGCGGAGATTATTATTACGAGAAAAGTTCTCCAAAGTTTCCAATTTTCTGCGCAAACTTGTGTTATCTTTTACCATTGCTTCATTAAGCTGTTTTGATGCTTTTAACTCCTGTTGTATATTCACAATTGAGTTCTTGGATTCATCAATTTCAACTTTTATATTTTTTATATCATTTTCTTGAAGAGTAATTTTATTTTCCAGCTGCAAAAGCTGGGGCTTAACAGACTTGGCTAGGTCAGCAACTAAATCCCAGATTGAGTCCAGTGTTACTTCTCTGGGTTTTTCAATAACATATGAAAGATTAGAAATTTGAATAGTCTCACTGGTTATCAGCTGATTCTGGCAATCCTTCTGCTGGGCTGAAATGATCCCTGATGTTTCCAAATCCTCTGTACTTCTTGGACTCACCAGAAAACTCAGGGAGTCCATCTCCACGCTCCCCTCTCTGTTCTTCCTGGCCTCCGAGGGTAGTTGCTTGCCTCCTTCCGGGAGCTCCTCCACTCGTGGGGAGCTGGTAACCTGAGGAGGTGGGGGAGGTGCCCTAGCATCGGGGCTAAGCGTAGTCTCTAGCCCCAAGGAGATCACCTCATTTCCGCCTCTCTGAGGCGTCTCCAGCAGGGGGGGGGGGGTGCCGACGCTGCCAGGATATCCTGCATCCGACGCAGGAGCTCTTCAATATTGCCGAAAGTTTCATCAGCCGTAAGTTTCGTCAGCAGGAGTTTCGTCAGCCGTAAGCCTGAAGTCATTATGCCATTGTATAGATCCATGGTGAGACCACACCTGGAGTACTGTGTGCAATTTTGGAGGCCGCATTACCGAAAAGATGTGCTGAGACTAGAGTCGGTGCAGAGAATGGCAACCCGGATGATCGCGGGGCTCAAGGATCTCCCTTACGAGGAAAGGCTGGATAAGTTACAGCTCTACTCACTCGAGGAACGCAGAGAGAGGGGAGACATGATCGAGACATTCAAGTATCTCACGGGTCGCATCGAAGTGGAAGAAGATATCTTCCTTCTCAAGGGTCCCACGGCAACCAGGGGGCACCCGTGGAAAATCAGGGGAGGGAAACTGCACAGTGACACCAGGAAATTCTTTTTCACTGAGAGAGTGGTTGACCGCTGGAATAATCTTCCACTTCAGGTCACTGAGGCCAGCAGCGTGCCTGATTTTAAGGCCAAATGGGATATATACGTGGGATCTATTCACTGAGTTAGGTGGGGAAGGGTCATTGCGGTGGGCAGACTGGATGGGCCGTGGCCCTTATCTGCCGTCTATTTCTATGTTTCTATGAAAGAGGGGACCGCTGAATGCCGCGAGGCTCCAGCGGCGCTGCGGCCTCTCCTCTTCGGCATCTCAAGTAAGTAATCGCTCTAAAAAAGAAAATTTTCCAATCAGTCTTCTCCGGCGTGCTACTCAGCGTCCGGGACCGTCGGCCATCTTGGATCTCTCCCCTTCTGTTTTCTTGAGTATCGCAGTGCACTAGTGGAGCAAAGGAATTCTGTAGAAGTAATATTTGTGAAGGTGGATGTTTCTGTGTTACATGCCACAGTCTTCCTGAGCCTACTGTGACCCATTTATTCCTGGGCTGTTTTATTCTTTGAGGTAGAGGTGGTAAGTTGGTATGATTTGTGGAGTGATGGAAGCTGCTTTAATTGTATTCAATTCCTGTTTAAGTTTGCAGAGCTCTTCCTTAATACTAGCAAGTTGAAGACAGATGGGGCAAGCCTTGGAATTAAAGCACCACAGTGATTGCATAGAATAAAGGTCATCTTGATTGGTTGTGAAGTGACTTGATTTGAGTAGTCCTGATTATTTGGGTCTCTATATATGAAAAGTGGTCCCTAGGGTTGGTGGGACTATAAGTCTTACCCTTATTCCTATGAAGAGGAAATAAGATTTAACAGAGGACAGAGCAGGGTTTATTTTTTTGTGGGGGGTTTTTGTTTGTTTTTTTTAAAGTAAGAAACAAGGGAGGAGAAGAGAAATTAAGCAGATATAATGCTGAAAAACAGTGAAAAGAGCAGAATATGAAATGCTGAGTAACTTAGCTTTTAGAAGTTCACAGGGCAGACTTGTTCACAGCACTGTCCCAAAGATAATGCAGTTAACCTTAGTAATAAATCAGAGCCCCTCCCTTCTACACCTAATCAGCAGACACAATGGCTGAAACCTAATAGGTCAGAAATGCAGGCTCTATACCAGATCAGTGGCTACCCTAAAACACAGGATTTTAAACAAAAATGCAGGTTCTATACCATCCTAAAACAGGATTTTAAACAGAAATGCTGGCTCTAAACCACCCTAAAACACAGGATTTATAACAGGATTTTCCCTACTTTAGTCACCCTGTGCCACAGGCACCAGGATTTAATTAGAGTAAATATAAGTCTTACCCTTATTCCTATGAAGAGGAAGAGGAAATAAGATTTAACAGAGAAGGGTTTTTTTTTGTGTGTTTTTTTTAAAGTAAGAAACAAGGGAGGAGGAGAAAAGAAATTAAGCAGATATAATGCTGAAAAACAGTGAAAAGAGCAGAATATGAAATGCTGAGTAACTTAGCTTTTAGAAGTTCACAGGGCAAATTTGATGCGAAATAAATCACCTTGGTCGTTCTTAGATTCATATGTTCATTCTGCCTCGTAGACACTTCTACCTCTCTCTTTTTCTCCCTCTTTCTCTTTCTCCTTCTTTACCTTTCTTTTTTTTCTTTTACTTCATCCTCACTTTCTTTTTTCTTTTACTTCATCCTCTCTGCTTATCTACCCTTTCTATTTCTTTTCTTAGCAGTTTCAAATACTCTGAATTCTTCTTAATAATTTGTTATATGCAAATGAATGCAATTACGGTTTCTTTTGTTTCTACATCACTATTTCTTATTCAATTTTCATGTACTTGAACTGCTTTCTGTATATTATTTATAATATTCAATAAAATTATTGAACTAAAAAAAAAAAAAAAAGAAGTTCACAGGGCAGCCTTGTTCACAGCACTGTTGGTGACCTCCAAACTAACCAGAATCGGATGGAGGGAGAGTTGGCAATTTAGGAGAATAAATGTTGTAAAACTGCCTGGCCAAAATGGTCATCCCGTCTGTAGAAAGTATCCAGACAATGATGAGAGGTGAATGTATGAACCGAGAGCTAAGTGGCAACCTTGCAGATTTCCTCAATAGGAGTTGATCTGAGGAAAGCTACAGACACCACCATAGCTCTAACTTTATGGCCCGTCACTCAACCCTGCAGAGGGAGACCAGTCTGAGCATAGCAGAAAGAGATGCAAGCAGCCATCCAGTTAGAGATGGTTTGCTTGGAAACAGGATGCCCCAACTTATTTGGATCGAAGGAGATAAAAAGTTGAGGAGCAGTTCTGTGAGGTTGAGTGCGTTGCAAGTAGAAAGCCAAAGCACGTTTACAGTCCAGAGTGTAAAGAGCTGTTTCTCCAGGATGAGAATGAGGCTTTGGAAAAAAACACTGGAAGAACAATGGATTGATTGAGATGAAATTCTGAAACCACTTTAGGTAAGAATTTGGGATGAGTACCGAGGACCACCTTGTCATGATGGAAAACTGTGAAAGGTGGGTCTGCCACTAGAGCTTGACTGACTCGTCTAGCAGAGGTGAGCGCAATGAGAAAAACTACTTTCCAAGTGAGATATTTAAGATGAGCCGAATCTATTGGTTTGAAAAGAGGCTTCATCGAACAACATTGAGATCCCAAACCACTGGAGGCGGCTTGAGAGGTGGTTTGACATTGAAAAGTCCTTTCATAAATCTGGAAACCACCGGATGAGCAGAGAGGGGTTTCCCTTCGATAGGCTGATGAAAAGCAGCAATTGTACTTAAGTGGACTCTTAACTGATGTGGATTTGAGGCCAGATTTAGATAAGTGCAGCAGGTAATCCAAAACTGAAGACAAGGAGGTAGATTGTGATGAATAGTACACCAAGCAGAGAATCTAGTCCATTTCTGAGTGTAACACTGCCTAGTGGAGGGCTTCCTGAAAGCCTCTAGAATGTCCTATACAGATTGAGAGAACTGTATAGTGGCAGTTAAGTGGAAAGGTACCAAGCTGTTAAGTGTAGAGACTGCAGGTTGGGATGAAGCAGAGACCCCTGACTCTGTGTAAGTAGAGAGGGAAATACTGGTAGAAGTAGAGGCTCCCTGGTGCTGAGTTGAAGTAGAAGGGAGTACCATGGTTGTTTGGGTCACTGAGGAGCTATCAGAATCATGGTGGCATGCTCCTTCTAGAGTTTGATAAGAGTCTTGAGAATCAAAGGGAATGGAGGGAACGCATAGAGAAACTGATTCGTCCATGCCAGAAGGAAAGCATTTGCCTTGAGACGATGAGGAGAGTATATCCTGGAGCAGAACTGAGGCAGTTTGTTGTGGGGAGACGCAAAGAGGTATATCTGAGGAGTTTCCCATTGAGCAAAAATGTAATGTAAAGGAGAGGAATTGAGTGTCCATTCATGAGATGACTCAATTTGTCTGCCACACAGTTTTGCTGCCCTTGAATGTAGACAGCGCTGAGAAAGGTGTTATGAATTATTGCCCAATTCCAAAGCTTCAGATCTTCCTGGCAAAGAGGGAGAGATCCTGTTCCTCCCTGCTTGTTGACATAGTATATGGTGACTTGGTTGTCTGTTTGAATGAGGATTACCTGGTCGTGAAGAAGATGCTGAAAAGCTTTGAGAGCATTGAGGATCGCTCTGAGTTCCAACAGATTGATGTGACACTGACGATCCATGCTGGACCAATGGCCTTGAGTACAAAGACCATCGAAATGAGCCTCCAAGCGTAGGTTGAAGAGTCTGTTCTGAGAATCTTCTGATGAGGGGGCGTGTGAAATAGCAAACCTCTGGAAAGATTGGAAGAGAGCATCCACCAGTGAAGAGAATGTCTCAACAAAGGAGTTACCATAATATGTTGAGAGAGCGGGTCGCAAGCTTGCTGCCACTGAGATGCCAGGGTCCACTGAGGAATTCTGAGGTGAAGTCTGGCAAAAGGAGTCACGTGAACTGTAGAGCCCATGTGACCGAGACGAACCAACATTTGTCTTTCCGAGACTGACGTAAGGGAAGATATCGTTAACAAAGGTGAATGAGAACATCTTTGGTTGAGGCAGGAATGCTCTGAGTTGAACCGTGTCCAGTATGGCTCCAATAAACCGTAGAGTTTGGGAAGGACATAACTGGGACTTTGAAAAATTGATATCGAATCCCAGACTTTGGAGTAACGCTATAGTCCACTGGGTCGCTACAATAACCTCCTGTTGAGATGAGGCTTTGATGAGCCAGTCGTCCAGATATGGAAAGACTTGAAGACCCTGTGTCCGCAGGGCTGCAGCCATCACCACCAGGCATTTTGTGAAGACTCTGGGATATGTGGCAAGTCCGAAAGGAAGGACTCGGTACTGAAGGGTGAATGTTCCCCCACCCGAAACCTTAGAAATCTGCGAGAGGCTGGATGAATTGGAATATGATTATAAGCCTCTTTGAGATCTAGGGAGCATAACCATCCCTGTGATCTATCAGGGGATAGAGTGTTGGAAGAGAGAGCATTCGAAACTTTTCTTTGACAAGAAATTTATTGAGAGCTCTGAGGTCCAGGATGGGTCGCAAATCCCCCGTCTTCTTTGGGACTAGAAAATAACAGGAATAAAACCCCATGTTCCGTTGGTTCAAGGGAACCTGCTCGACAGCCCGGAGGCGAAGAAGAGCCTGAGCCTCCTGAAGAAGAATGTGAAGTTGCGACATGTTGGAAGGAAACTCTTTTGCAGGGAGATCTGGTGGAAGTTGAAGAAACTGAAGCGAGTAACCCTCCCTGATGGTGGTTAGGACCCAGAGGTCTGATATAATCTGCTCCCATTATTGGTAAAAGTGATGGAGACAACCTCCTATGGGAAGAAGAGAAGTCTGATGGATGGAAGTGGACGTTATGCTCAGATTTAGAATGTCAAAAAAACTGTGGAGGCTTAGCTGCAGCAGGAGTCTGGGGTTTTTGCTGACGCTGCTGCTGTGGTTGCTTCCTAGGCGGAGGTCTGGAGAAAGCAGGAGTAGATTTCTGTGGATAGCGACGTGGAAGTGGCCTATAATGCTTGGAAGCTGGAGGTTTAGCCTTAGGTCGAATCAAAGAGGCAAATGATCGCTCATGATCTGAGAGACATTTGGTGGCAGCCTCTATGGAGTCATCAAAAAGCTCATTACCCTGGCATGGTAAATTGGTTAGATGATCCTGCAAGTTAGGATCCATGTCCACAATTCAAAGCCAAGTCAGACGACGCATTGCCACAGAAAAAGCAGTGACCCAAGATGACATCTTAGATGCATCATAAGTGGCTTGAAGCATAAAGAGACGGATTTATGAGAGAGTCTGCTAAAGTTGTTGAAACTCAGGCAACCAGTGTTCAGACAAATCCGGGGAAGAAATAGGGCATGGTCTTTATGCAATATTTTCAGGTAAGATGTGAACATGAAGTTGTAATTCAAGATCCTATTTGCCATCATGGAATTTTGATACAGACAGCGTCCAAATTTATCCATTGTACATCCCTCTCTGCCTGGAGGAACTGCGGCATACACCTTGGTGGGATAAGGTTTTGTAAGAGATGATTCTACCACCAGGAATTGGTGTGACAATTGTGACTTCTCAAACCCCTTACAAGGAACCGTACGGTAACAAGATTCCATCTTAGAGGGGATAGCTGGGATTGAATAAGGAGTCTTGAGATTCCTGAGAAAAGTTTGTTTTCAAACAGGATTCATGGGAATCCTCATGGTGTCCTTTGGTGGATGTGGCAATTCCATCTCAGCCAAATACTCGGGTATACTTAGACTCAGATACTTAGATTGACTTGAAGAGCCTTACTCATGTCAAAAATGAATTTTGAAAAAGATGTAGATCTGGAAGCCGAAGAATCCTCATGAGGAGAGGTGGAGCGAGATCTAGGCGCCTCTGAATAAGAAGGAGAAGCCTCCCTGGAGTATTGAGAAGGGAGGTCAATATCCAACGTAAGAGTCGCAGAAGAAGCTCCACTATGTGACATTGGGGGAGTTAGTGAGTGCTTTCATTTGAGAAGCCTTGATGGAGAAACCCCAGGAGTATGAGAGATAGAAAGCTTCAACTCGTGCCTCATAGAAACAGGCGAAGGCAGATCCCTCGTAGATCATCTCGACAGAGGAGTCCGGGACCTAGACAAGCCTCAAGCAGGAGAAGTACATATATGTTCTATCATTTTGTTCTTTATAATAGTCTCTACCATTTTGCCTGGCACCAACATCAGACTCGCCAGTCTATAATTTCCCCGATCGCCTCTGGAACCCTTTTAAAAAATTGGCGTCACGTTGGCCACCCTTCAGTCTTTTAGAGAAAAATTACAATAGCTCTGGAAGTTCATTTTTCAATTCTATCTGCATGCTGGGATATATACCCTCCGGTCCAAGTGATTTGCTACTATTCAGTTTGTCAAATTGACCCATTACATCGTCCAGTGTTATAGAGATTTGTTTGAGTTTCTCTGATTCATGAGAATTGAATACCATTTCTGGCACTGGTAACTCCTCCACATCTTTCTCCGTGAAGACGGAGGCAAAGAATTCATTTAATCTCTCCACTATGGACTTGTCTTCCCTGAGAGCCCCTTTTATCCCTCAGTTATCTACCTGTCCAACTGATTTCTCTTCCCGGCTTCTTGCTTTTAATATACCTAAAAAATGTTTTTTACTGTGTGTTTTGCTTCCAGTGCAATCTTCTTTTCAAGGTCTCTTTTTGCTTTCTTTGCATTTGACTTGACAGCTATTTTTAGCACACTTGGCACTTCCCTTGTTATTTGTATAAAGATCTTGCTTGCCATAGGTATCTGAGAGACAAGTGGATGGCCTATTATGGCACTAATTACGCACCCGACCTTGACCCGGGTCTTTTTTGGGAGGCTTCGAAGGCGGTCATCAGGGGTTTATTTCTGAAGTATTCTCTCTTAGCTCTAATACAGTGGTCTCAAACTCGTGACCCTCCAGGTATTATTTTGAGGCCCTCGGTATGTTACCATTATTCTGGAATGTTGCCCGCTTCACTGCTGTAACCTCACGCAAGCGTTTTCCTGTGTCTGTACACGATTGTGAGGTGGAGTGGAAAGGACAATCGCGTACAGATGCAGGTAAGCGCTTGCGTGAGGTTACAGCAGTGAGGCAGGCAACATTCCAGAACATAAGATAACCATTGGAGGCAGTGCAGCTTGTGCGTCTGTATATGTAATCTCGTGAACTCTCGCAAAATTCGGCACCTCTCCTGATGGTGACTGCTTGATGTAAGATGGCGGTTGTGTCCAGTACTGGAGGAGGTGAAAGCTGAAGGTGGTTGCGAACGTGACCACCGGACACTTAAAGCACAAGTTTTCCAGGCACAAGTCAGATATTGATTCTCCCCTCTACAAAAATGCCTAGAAGACTACACCAAAATCTTGTCTATTGCAGTTAATACTTTACAAACTAAATCACAATTGCTTCTGATTATTTCAGCTATACACAGCTGAAAGCAATACAACATGCAGAAGGTGAAAAACTATGGACTAGATTCACTAACCTGCCTGATTGTAACTGATCCGTGTCCGAATCCAGGCAGGTCCAATGGATTCTTCAAGCCACAATATTCAAATAGGGGCAATCAGAGGAACACCCCCTTGCGCCGACACGGATCGCTAGTGTGCGATCCAGACACAGTGTTCTTTTGCTGCGTTTTTTTTTGTTTTTGTTTTTGTTTTTGGGGGGAGGGCCCGACTTCATCCCTGGTGGCAGCAGCAACCTCTTTTTTTAAAAACTTTTTTTCTCAACTTCTTTGCGAGCCCGTGATTTTAACCCACTTAAACCCATGAGATAAAACCATGGGCTTGCTGTGCAGGGAAGGGCAGGAGAGATTCGGGGGAGAGCAAGGCAGCGATTCGGGGTGGCAGGCAAGAGAGATTCAGGGGAGAGCAGGGCAGCGATTCGGGAGAAAGCAGGGTGGCAGGCAGGAGAGATTTGGGGCAGAACAAGCAGGACAGATTCAGAACAGAGCAGGGCGGTGATTCGGGGCAGCAGGAGAGATTTGGGGCCGCAGAGAGCAGGGCGGCAATGGAGCTGGAGAGTCAGAAAGGATGTTTGTGACTGGTCCCCAGCAGTTGCTTCTTGGGTTGATCAGCCAGCCGTCGGTTTGCAAAATTTGTTTTGTGAATCGCTTCCCTGCCTACTTTGCATGCCGTTCCCCTCATTTGCATGTGCGAATCGGATCAACAGAGAGGTAAGTGAATCGGGCCAGAGTAAAATCGGGTCGCAAACCAATTGGATTGCTTAGTTAATCTAGCCCTATCTAAACTTCACTTTCTGCATGTTGTACTGCTTTCAGCTGTGTATAGCTGAAATTATCCAAAGCAATTAAGGAAAGCTTTATAAATTATAGCGAGTTTTACCTCATGCAAAGTTGTCATTTCTTTAATAAGACATTAACTATTTTTTCTGCGGCCCTCCAAGTACCTACAAATTCAAAATGTGGCCCTGCAAAGGATTTGAGTTTGAGACCACTGGTGTAGAGGTATTCAGTGATTTACTTACCTGAGGGCTTATACTCACCCAGGAGCTTTGATCACCTGCCCCATCACTTCTAGTTTAAAGCCCTCTTCAATAGATTAGCCAGCCTGCTGGTAAAGACACTTCTTCCCTTCTTTGATAGATGCACACCATCCCTGCTCAGCAGCCCTTGGAAAATCATCCCATGGTCCAGGAAGCCAAAATGCTCTCAACGACATTATTCACGTAGCCCCGCATTCATCTCCAGGATAGACGAGAATGCCACCTGCACACCTCACTGCTTCACTTTCTCTTCCAGACCCACAAAGTCACTTTTTTTTGTTCAAAAAGTTTTATTGGCTTTTCAATAACAAAAATCATAAACATAAGATGCATAGAAATTGTAATAAGCAAAGTAATATCACAATGATACAGCATATGTAACAGATAATTCTGTCATCAAATGCAAATTATAATAAGAACCAATGAGAACAGCAATGACAACTCAAAGGTGAATAGGAATACAACAAAACAATGAGCTAAACAAAAACAAGTCTACATGGTCATGTATAATACAAAATGCATTTGTGGAAGTGCCAAGTAAAATAATTAAAAAAAAACCAAGGCCTAAAATACAGAGCATGAGAAGTTCAACCGTAAAAATCACAATGTGGCAGTACAAAAGCAGTGCATCATTCATCATTAGCAATTTGAGGGTTATCTAGTCCACTGTTCTTTAACTGCCAGTCCGCAGGAAATTTTCTGCCGGTCTACACAGGGCCGGTCGAGATTGATGAACTTCAATTTCCTGCCGGTCTGCACAGGGCCGGCGAGATCAAGGTGTCATTTTCAGCTGTTCCGCGCAGGGGCCGGAGAGATCATAGGGAGCCTCCGACAGTGGCTTTCCCCCTCTCAGCAGCTCTCCTTACTTACCAGCGCAATGATTTAGGAAGGCAGCCTTGGGGCTTTTGCTGAGTCACGGCCACCTCTGATGATGCAACTTCCTCTTTCCTCAGAAGCAGCACGGCCCATCAAAGGACTCAAGGCTGCCTTAGTGAATCACTGCGCTGGCAAGTAAGGATAGCTGCTAGGGAGGGGTGAAAGCCACTGTTGGAGGGGAAAAAAAAGCTGTTGGGCAAGGGGAAAAAAAAAGGGACAGCTGCTACTGGACCTGGAGGGAAGGAGAAGGAGAGATGCTGCTGGGAGGCGAGGAGGGAAAGGAGTCTAGGAAGCTGCTGGACAAAGGAAAAAAAAAGGGACAGCTGCTACTGGACCTGGAGAGGGAGAAGGAGAGATGCTGCTGGGAGGGGGAGGAGGGAAAAGGAGACTGTGAAGCTGCTGGACAAGGGAAAAAAGGGACAGCTGCCACTGGACCTGGAGGGAAGGAGAAGAAGGGAAGAGAGTTACTGCTGGACAGGAGGAGGAGGGAAGGGAGAAGGAAACAGCTGGCAGGGAGATTAGAGGGGAAGGGGAGAGACAGGCATGAGAAAGTAGAGATTGATGATGGGAAGGGGTCAGCAGAGAAATAAGCAGAGAGGGACAACGATGCTAGATCTGGTGTAGGAGAGATAAAAATGAAGAGAGCAGTGAAGCTGGAATGAATCATGTAAAAAGAGAGGAGGCACAGGTTGGATAGAAAGGGGAGAGGGGCATAGAAAGAAGACAGATACCATATGGAAGGGGGGAGAGGGCAGACAGTGGATAGAAGGGGCAGATGCTGAATTGAAGAGACAGAGAGGGCAGACACTGGAAGGAAGAGAGTGAAAAGAAGATGAAAGCAGAAACCAGTGACGATAAAAGGTAGAAAAAAAAATAATTTTATTTTCTATTTTGTGATTAGAATATATCAGATTTGAAATATATATCCTGCTAGAGCTGGTGTTAGACATAACTGGGGACTGCAAAGCCCAGGCAGTGCTTCTTTAGCTTCCAGCTGGCTTAGGGCTCTCTCTGACCAGGGGGTAGTTGCCCTAGTTGCACTCCCCTAACACTATTTCTGTCATGTATGACTGCAGTATTCTGTTAGCATGATATTTCTGTGTAGCATTCTGTAATAATTTGGCTTATTCAGTTTTCTTGATAGTAGAGGGGATATATGTGAAGGGGAGGGAGACAGGGGTTTGTTGATACTTGCTCTGTATTTTGTATTTATAAAATGACAATTGTAAAGAATATTTTCTTTTTATATTTTAATAAAATACATTCAATATAAAATCATAACTGAGCCTTGTGCGGATGGGATCAGATGATTTGCGGGGACCGAGCTTGCAGAGACGGGGCAGAAACGGGATTTTAAAATTTCAGTCCTAGTTGTTTGCCAGTCCACAAAATAATTATTTTACTTCCGCCGGTCAATAGGTGTAAAAAGGTTGAAGAACACTGATCTAGTTGACCCTATTACAAGGAGATAATCAATCTGATGAATGATAAGGAGGTAAAGTCCAATAGTGGAGCCTATAGTTTTTCAAATTTCTGCAGTGCACTTGATCTCGCTGCAGTAATTTGTTCGTATTTAGCTACAAGACATACGGTGTTCCACCAACTTCCATATTTTGCAGCAGCCAAGTTTTACCAGTGAGAGAAGATGATTTTGATTGCAATAAGTACAAATATGTGCAACAAGTTATTATCGTCTTCAGTTAAAGGGATTTGGCCATCATAGCAACCAGTAATGAGGACATTGAATAATAGAGGGTAATTTATCTTAAGTAAGGGCAGATGTCCGCCCAAATTCTACGCCAGTAGGTACGAAGTAATGTACAGTCCGTATAGTATATGGCGTAGTGTTCCCCCTGTATTGCCACAAGACCAACAGTTATCTTCTGTCTTGGATTTAAGTTTGGATAGATGACTAGGTGTCCAGTAAACTCTGTGAAGTAAAAAGAAAGATGTTTGAAGAAACAATGGCCGAACGACATAACTTGGAGGTACGAGACCATAGAATTTGCTAAATATCATCTGTAACTCTCCTGGCGGTGACTGCTTGATATAAGAATGTGGTTATGTCCGGTTGCTGGAGAAGGTGAGAGCTGAAGGCGGTTGCGAACGCAACCACCGGACACTTAAGGCACAAGTTTTCCAGGCATAAGTCAGATATTGATTCTCCCCTCTACAAAAAAGCCTAGAGGGACTACACCAAAATCTTGTCTTTTGCAGTTGATACTTTACAATCTAAATCACAATTGCTTCTGATAATTTCAGCTATACATAGCTGAAAGCAGTGCAACATGCAGAAAGTGAAAAACTATTCTATTCATAAAACACATAAAATCAAACTAACACCTGCATCACCTGCAACTACTACATATGAACTTCTAATATCATGTCAACTCAGATGTAAACCTTAACAACTCTAAGAATGTACAAACTACTCCCTAAATACTTCTAGTCTCCGGACAAACCATTTGTAATCCACAAGGCGGAATAGAAATCCCTTAATGTAATGTTATAGCTGAAATTATTAAAAGCAATTAAGTTAAGATTTATAATCTATAACAAGTTTTACCTCATGCAAAGATGTCATTTTCTTTAATAATACATTAACTATTTTTTTCTGTGGCCTCCAAGTACCTACAAATCCAAAATGTGGCCCTGCAAAGGATTTGAGTTTTAGACTGTGCTCTAATAGATTCCTTTCACCTCACTTGTTAACCACACGGTTGCCGTTTGGTCTTCCTTCCTCCCTTTATTAATACATGGAATTATGTCTAATGTGATGCTTCCAGGATGGTAATTTTTAAATAACATTCATGGCCTGATATATATTTTTGACCTTTGCAGCTACACCTAAGAACATCTGAACTTAAGAATAGCCTTACTGGGTCAGACCAATTGGTCCATCAATCCCAGTAGCCCATTCTCATGGTAGCCAATCCAGGTCACTAGTACCTGGCCAAACCCAAAGAGTAGAAATACTCCATGCTACCAATCCAGAGAAAGCAGTGGGCTTCCCCCATATCTTTTTCAATAATAGAATATGGACAGTTCCTCTAGGAAATTGTCCAAACCTTTCTTAAAACCAGCTATGCTATCCACTCTTACCACAACCTCTGGTCCCCGGAATAAAGTGTGGAGTTTACAAGAAAAAAGATTAGCAAGGTAAGAATTAATCTTTTATTCTTGTACAATCCCACTTCATTCTGGGACTAGTGAGACATAACAGAGCAGTCCTGAAAATTCAGGATGGGACCAAAACACAGGCCACAAAAGCTGAATCCTGCTTGGCCACCACATTAATCCTGTAAAACTTGGTGAACTAATGCAAGGAGGACCAGGTAGCAGCCCTGCAAATCTCGTCCAGATGAAACAACCAATGACTTGCCCCAAGATGATGAACACCCTTTTGATAGAATTGAACCCATACAGGCGATGGGGGAGATGCTTCTTTCCAGCCGCTACATAAGGCCAACGGAAAATGATCATACAGATCCACCTGGATGATGGTGTCCTTAGAAACTGGACTACTCTTGCGGGCAGGATCCACCAAAATGAACAGATGATCAGAGATGAAACTCATTGGTGACCTTCCAGATACCTTAATAGCTTGCGCACATCCAAGGACAACAACACCGGTCCTGCTGCCTATTGAGCCGCAGGAAGCGGAAGCCGGGACTTCCTGATTCACATGGAAAGTGGAAACTACTTTACGGAAGAAAAGAAGGAATAGTACACTAGCATCTCACTGGAATCCATAATATGCAAAAAGGGATTCCAGCCCTGAAGTTCCAAAGGTCCCTCATGTTATAGTCACCTTTTTTTAAAATGGTTAAAATTTTTCAGAGAAAGGAAAATGGTATAAAACCAGAGGACATCATTTTGAGTTGAGGGGTGGTAGATTCAAAGCAATGTTAGGAAATTCTACTTTATGGAGAGGGTGGTGGATGCCTGGAATGCGCTCCCGAGAGAGTAAAACTGTGACTGAGTTCAAAGAAGCATGGGATGAATACAAAGGATCTAGAATCAGAAAATAAGATTAAATATTGAACTAAGGCCAGTACTGGGCAGACTTGCACGGTCTGTGTCTGTATATGGCCGTTTGGTGGAGGATGGGCTGGGGAGGGCTTCAATGGCTGGGAGGGTGTAGATGGGCTAGAGTAAGTCTTAACAGAGATTTCGGCAGTTGGAACCCAAGCACAGTACAGGGTAAAGCTTTGGATTCTTGCCCAGAAATAGCTAAGAAGAAAAAATTTAAAAATTTAAATTGAATCAGGTTGGACAGACTGGATGGACCATTCGGGTCTTTATCTGCCGTCATCTACTATGTTACTATGTTGTATTGGATTTCCTGTGTGAACTTATTCCAGGGATTATATCAAATCTGATCATATTATGATCACTGTTATCAAATGACCCCAGCACCATTACCTCCCATACCAATTCATGTGCTCCACTAAGAACTGGATCAAGAATTGTTTCATCTCTTGTTGGTTCCTGAACTAGCTGCTCCATAAAGCAGTCCTTGATTTCATCTAGGAATTTTATGCCAGGCAAGCAGGCAGCATATTCTCACATATAGATGACATCATCCATGGAGCCCTGGTATGTCAGCTGAAAAAGTACACCAGCACTTTAAGAACTTTAGAAAGTTTGTGACTGACTGCACCACGCATGCGTGAGTGCCTTCCAACCTGATGTAGCCGCGCGGCTCCTCAGTTCTTATTTTTCTGCAGAGCTAAGAAGTCGTGTTTTCAAACGTTCATTGTTTTTTGCCTTTACCTTCCCACTTGCATGATATTTTTATCTAATTTTATTCCTTTATTCATTCTCCCTTTGTTTCTTTTTTTTTTTTTAAACACTTTCTGGGAGTTCTTTTTCCATTTCTTAAATGCCGTTCGGCAGTTTGACTGGCGAGAGCGCTCTTCTCGCGTCAACCATTAAGTTCAATTTGGCTGAGGCAATGTCCCCATCAATGTCCCACCCGGTAACGGGTTATAAAAAGTGCTAAAGTGCGGCCGCTGCCACAGGGCAATTTCCATCACCAATCTTCACAAATGCTTTCTGCACTATGGAAATTAAAGACTATAAAAAAATACTTTGATCCTCTATCCTTTAGATTATTGGTGCAGGCATTAGTTCTATCCATACTGGATTATTGTAATATTATCTATTTGGGAGCTCCAAAGAAAGTATTGAGAAAATTGAGAATAATAATAATAATAATAACTTTATTCTTATATACCGCCATAGTCGTGAGACTTCTAGGCGGTTCACACTGAAGAGAGCAGAATAGTGCAGAATACGGCTGTCTGACTGATATTTGGATTAGTCCTTACTATCGATTGCTGCATTGGCTGCCGGTGGAGGCGCAAGTACTTTCAAATTTTCTTGTATCTTATCTTTTATCTCATTTCGTGTTGTACAGCCCAACGAGGAAAACTTGGAGTTTACATTTATTCACATATCCAAAAATTACTGGTTGCAGATACAAGACTTTTTGGGATAAGACTCTTGCATTTCAAGCGGGTAAACAGCAGTCCTGGTTGGGTAAATACATTGGTGGGCTATGCTGTCTTATGGTGCATTTTGAAAAGAAATTAAGTCAGCGCTGTTTGACAAATTTATTTCCTAAATGTGGGTATTTTTGTTAGCAAAACTCTACACTGAGTATATTTAAGAAACTTGTTGTATTTTTAACTATTTGTATTTCGCTGATTGTCCAGCCTTCTTCTAGTGTGTAAACCGCCTAGAAATCGTTTGGTTATGTCAGTATAGAAAAATAAAGTTATGTTATGTTTAACTGGTGTTTCCAGTGCCTTGGCTTAGAACATCGCATTGAGACCTGCGCGCGTTGTACCACTATTAAAAGGAAAAATTGTTTGGTGTCAACATGGAGGGAGCTGATGCATCGCATGCCTCAACATCGCAGCCCTCGTCATCGAAGACACCAACGCCAGTCAATACACCGAAATCAACTCCGATGTTGCAGGTCATCGCACCTTCTGGTAAGCCAGCTAAAAAGCCACCAGCTTCCCAGATGGGGTTGCAGGTCATTATGACATCAAGGCCAATCATGCTGACCAAGCGAAGGCCCCCTATGCGACTTATTTCCAAATTGAGGGGTGCATCATCATCTGAGGCATCCTCTCCAGAACGAGTCATGGCACCATTGCTACCGGCGTCTAAGCCAAAGGTATCAGTGCTCACTTTCAAAGAGAAGCTCGATGCTCTCTTTCGTGCAGAGTATGGGGAAATGTGTAAGCTCATTACCCTGATGTCAACTCTTTCTGTACCGGCCCAGTCTAGCATCAAACCATATGAGATGCCAGTACCGCCACTCCATTGATGCACCATCATGGCTCTCAACACCAGTCATCATTCAGCCATGCATCAAAGCATCGTCCCTCCAGACGCCACTCCAGTTCATCGAAGCGTCATTCTTCTCCTTGACGTTCTCAGTCCAGCAAGTGTTCTTGTAAATTTAAACATGCTGTTTCCAAATGTCCAGAGAAACGTAATCATCCTGCATCGCCTTCCATATCGGACCTGTACTGTTCTAAGTGGCAGCATTGATCATTGCATGCATGGTGCGGTCAGTCATGAACTTTCTAAAACTCTTAAAGTACCAGTGTACTGTTGCAGCTGTCCATATCGGGGCTCTGTGGATGACATCACCCATATGTGGGAATATTAGCCTGCTGTCCCTGGATAATACCTGTTACGGTAAATAACTGTGCTTTATCTCCCTAGCATGCCCTAATGTTACATTTTGAGGAAGGGTATAGAAGTCCTGTGTAGTAAAGCCCAGGTGAAGACCCCTAAGATTTCCCCATTTAAGCAAACAGGCCAATACAGCTAGAACCTAAAATGGATGCAGAAAAAGCAAAATGGACACTCTGACTAACAAACTTTCAGCTCTGAAAGACACTTCTGCTTTCTTGAAAGAAAGGTCAAACAGAAAACACAGCTGGAAAGGAAGACACTAATACTGATGTAAGAAACTCACCAAGAAGCTACCGGGAGCTGCGCAAGAAGTAAAGGTTGTAAGAATGTAAGAACTGACCACAAAGCTGAAAAAAAACGTTAGGCCCAGGTGCTCGAGAGGGGGGGCTTGGTAGATTAACAGGACATTTATGGGGACAGGGGGACATAGGGCAGAATTAGATAATAAGGGGCATGGTCACACAGTATCACTCATTATGCTAACCAATCAGATTAATAAATGAGATAATAAATATGATTAACCAATGAAAATGTGAAATGTAACATGCACCAAGGTGGGCCAGAATTGTCAAGAGTCATATAAAAGAGAGCTCCCAGGATCAGAGCATCAGAACTCTTCGGAAGTTCTCCATCAGTCTGGCCAGCCTGCTGTGTGCTCTATCACTCTGTGTGCTGTATGATTTATTCTTGTAAACTATTGCTGTTTGATTATTAAATTGATATTATTTGAACCAGCATAAAGAGAGTCGAGTGGTCTATCAGTGGAGGTCGTAATAGCCGGCTCTTCAATTTACCCAGTCAATATTGAGGTAGTTGAAATCACCCATTCTGTTACATTCCTTCCAGATTCAGTACACTAGATGTTCAATTCTTTCCCGCAATCTGGGAGTTGCAGAAATCCAAACACTTTTCTGAGCACATGCTCCTCCCACATCAGACAGAAAGTTAGAGCCCTCTGTAATTTTCAGTATCTGCAAGCAATCCATGCTGAAGTCTTTTGGATTTGCTCTGCATCTTTCTTATTTTATCGCTTAAAATTCATCTTTTGTTGGCTTGAGTACATTGAGGCCCCCTTTGCGGTGGTCCTCTGTCAGAAGAAAGTTACAGTTCCGCGGAGCCGGACTGCTACTTCACTGAGAAACTTTGGTGGATCTGTAGAGTCAGCCTGCTGTGTGCCACCCTTCCTGGACTCAGGGTCCATTCCCCTGGAAGCTCATTTGCCTACTGACCTTGTCAGGGGTTTAAGCGCAGGCTGTATGTGTTCTGAGTAAAACTCCTCCAAGTTTCAGGGCGCAGGCTGCATTTCCCTGTCACATCGAGAGGATTCTTGGGGGCGGAGGTTACAGTTGGTGTCCATCCGACTGGCAGTCCAAAGATCTTCAAGTCTGGTCATTTTGGAGCTATTCTGAGGCAGTAAATCCTTTTTTTTCCATTCAGCTGCAGTGAAAACAGCTGACAGGCAAGGCACTTCAGTGACTGTGAGTACACCTCTATCATTCCCTATGGGAACTTTGGGGGGTGGTCTGTGAAACTGTCTAAAACTCATTTTGGAGAGTTTTTGAGAGTAGGGCTCGGGTCTCTAGTTTCAAATTTTATTTTTGCCGTTTTTAGCACAAATTTGCTGGTGGCAGCCATCTTGGATTTTTATCAATCTTTTTTTCAAAGTTTTATTTCTGCCTTATAACCCCTTGATTTCATGAAAAATCATTTGGGATGGACTCCCCAGCCCCTAATCTATCAAATGTGTGCATTGATTGCGTTGAAGTGGCACCGGATCAAAAACCGTGTCACGCGTGCTGCAGCACTATGGAGGAGGGGACGGGGGCTTCACTTCCTTTGAGTCCTCAAGGGTTGATCTGTGTTTTTAGGAAAAATTCCTTCCCAGAGGCCATTCTGAAATCTGGCACCAAACGCCAGTGTTAGGAGTCTGGGGACTCTTTTGGCACAGAGCAAGTTCCTCAGCAGTGGACCAGGTGTGAATTTTCACCAGACTTTTTTTCAGGTCCTCTGGAAAGTTTATTCTTTGGACCCATCTTGTTGGACGCAGCCAGTGGGTGTGTCCATTTCTTTTGAAACAGTTGTGCCATTGGCAGAGATTCCTTTTCAGGAGCCCTGTCATCCGGCTCTGGCAGAGCTCAATTCCATTATGCCATATGGATATTATGCCGCTTTTGTTTCCTGACACTGCTTTTATTTTTAATTCAGCTGATACCCTTGCTGGAACTAGTCAACATGGTCACCCTGAGAGTCCAGATTTGAGTGAGGACCCCTCCATCAGCAGACCTTTTAAGCATGGCTTTGTCCACCATTTTATTTCTAAGGTCCTGAAAGAGCAAAAAATTAGAATCTCCCTTTTCCATGTCACAGTATTCGGTCATGGACCGTTCTCATGTGCTGTCCTCTTTTTTCCATCCCATCCACAGCTTCTTGGTCTGGTTACAGAACAATAGGATGCCCAAGTTGCTCTTTCTGGCTCTCTCCAGCTATGTCTAAGCTTTATCCGCTGGCTCCTGCTATTCAGCAGTTTTGAGCAACCTAAAATTAATTCCACTGTGGCACAGGATACCCGGCGCTTGGACCTCCTTAATGATGAAGTTGTGTTTGAGGACGTCCAGGACTGAAGAGCAGATATTCTATTTTAAAACAAACAAATAAACCTTTTTGAAGTAGCTTCTTCAGGCATCAAGGTGTAGTGGCAGCTTCCTTTCCTTTGCGGCACATGCCTGTCACAAGACATTACGCAGGATGCCCTCTGCAGAAGTGGATGTCTGTCCCCAGCTAGTGCTGGATAGGGTGGATTATGTGATAGTTGCCCTTTATGATCTCATTCGAGTTCTTACCACTTATGCGGTGTCTGCGTGCTGGCCTCTAAGGATCCATCCTTGGGCTGGGGACGCTGCCTCCAAGACTACTTTAAGCATACTTCCTTTCAAAGGTCAGCTTCTTTTTGGGAAAAGGTCTGGGTGACTTCATGATTGATTTTGCTGATTGCTACTCTAAGTCTCTCCCTGTGAATGAGTCTCACTGGACTTTGGGAGGGGACGGTAGTAACTTTTGTCCCTCCTGTAGTTTTCATCAGGGATCCTCAAGGTCTTCCTGCCAGAGATATTCCCAGGGATACAGTCCCTGTGACAACACTTCCAATTCCAGACATCCTCAGGCATCCTGACCTGGGCACTTACTGCTTCTAAACAGCCCTCCAGAGGGCCGCCCTGCTTAATTTTACCAGGAGTGGACTCGCATGTCCTTGGATAAATTGGTGCTTGACGTCATTTGGGAGGGGCACAAGATATATTTATTTTGCCTGCCTTCATATTTGTTTCTGGATTCGCCAGCAGGTCGGCTGAAAAAGGAATCAAAGGTCTATACTACTTTGCAGTGTCTCTTGGACATCCAAGCACTAGAACCCATTCCAGAACACAAATCGTGCTCCGACAGATACTCTTTATACTTCATTATGCCAAAGTAGGGCTCAGAGGACTGTTCTGGATCTCAAGTCGATCAATCACTTCCTTCAGATTCCTCATTTCCAAATGGAAACCATGCACACAGTAATTGCTGCTGTCTCTCCTAGGGAGTTTCTAGTGGCCTTGGATCTCACAGAGGTTTTCCTCCATATTCCAATATTTCCAGAGCATCGCAGATTTCTGTGTTTCCATGTTCTGCAACAGCATTTCCAGTCCGAGGCGCTTCCCTTTGAGCTTGCAGAAGCTCCCTGCACTTTCATTAAGGTGTTGGTACTTGTAGCAGTTTTTCTCTGCAGGCAGTGTCCAGGACCATCCTTTCTTGGTTGGTTGTTCCAGGCTCCGTCTTGACTAGAGTGCATCCATACGGTGGAGACGGCGGTCTCTCTGCTACAGAGCTTGGGTTGGTTTGTCAACTTCAAAAGGACCAGTTGATGCCATTTCAGACCTTGGAGTTTCTGGGCCTTCTCTTCCAACACACAGCAGGGTCATGCATTTCTTCCCATGCCACGCAGTCTGAAACTTCAGCAGCAGATCAGAGATCTTCTGAACCTTCCAGCTCCCATTCCCTGGCATTATTTGTAGGTGCTGGAGTCCATGGCAGACCCCTGAGCCAGTGCACATATGTGCCCTCTAAGGGAATCCTCTTTTGGCTACTCATCTGTATCTGATGCTCAGACTGTCTTTCTGGTCGCCTTTATCTAAACACAGCGTATTTCGGATCTTCAAGATCTCTCATGCAGAGACCCTTTCTCCATATTACAGATACCGGAGTTGTTCTCCGTACTGTACCTTCCTTTCTACCAACAGTAGTTTCTGCTTTTCATATCACCCAGGAGGTTGTTTGAACATAAGAACATAAGAAGTTGCCTCCACTGAGTCAGACCAGAGGTCCATCTTGCCCAGCGATCTGCTCCCGTGGCGGCCCATCAGGCCTATTGCCTGAGTAGTGGTCCCTGACTATTTCTATAACCTACCTCTACTCCTATCCCTGTAACCTACCTCTACTTCTATCTGTACCCCTCAATCCCTTTGTCCTCTAGGAACCTATCCAAACCTTCTTTGAAGCCCTGCTCCTGCCTAACACAGCCTCCGGAAGCGCGTTCCATGTATCCACCACCCTCTGGATGAAAAAGAACTTCCTAGCATTTGTCCTAAACCTGTCCCCTTTCAATTTCTCTGAGTGCCCCCTTGTACTTGTAGTTCCCCATAATTTGAAAAATCTGTCCCTGTCTACTTTTTCTATGCCCTTCAGGATCTTGAAGGTTTCTATCATGTCTCCTCTAAGTCTCCGCTTTTCCAGGGAGAACAGCCCCAGCTTTTTCAGTCTGTCAGTATATGAGAGGTTCTCCATACCCTTTATCAGCTTAGTTGCTCTTCTCTGGACTCCCTCAAGCACTGCCATGTCATTCTTCAGGTACGGCGACCAGTACTGGACACAGTACTCCAGATGCGGGCGTACCATTGCACGATACAGTGGCAGGATGACTTCCTTCGTCCTGGTCGTGATACCCTTCTTAATGATACCCAACATTTTGTTTGCTTTCCTTGAGGCTGTGGCGCACTGTGCCGACGCCTTCAGTGTTGTGTCTACTATCACTCCCAGGTCTCTTTCAAGGTTACTTACCCCTAGTAGTGATTCCCCCATTTTGTAAGTGAACATCGGGGTTATTTTCCCTACATGCATGACCTTGCATTTCCCTATGTTGAAGCTCATTTGCCACTTTTTGGCCCACTCTTCCAGTATCGTCAGATCCTTTTGTAGGTCTTCGCAGTCTTCCGTGGTTTTAACCCTGCTGTATAGTTTGGTGTCACCCACAAATTTAATGACCTCACATTTTGTTCCCGCCTCCAGGTCATTAATAAATATATTGAACAGGAGCGGTCCCAGCACCGACCCCTGCGGAACTCCGCTTGTGACCCATTGCCAGGCTGAGTAATGGCCCTTTACTCCAACCCTCTGTCTCCTGTCTGCCAGCCAGTTTTTGATCCATCGGTGGACCTCCCCTTGCACCCCATGGTTCCATAGCTTCTTAAGCAGTCTTTCGTGTGGTACCTTGTCAAAGGCTTTTTGGAAGTCAAGGTAGATGCCTACGTTTCATTCCACTGGCTCAGAGTGAAAGGATCAGATCTTATGCAAGTTGGACATCAAGAGAGTCTTGCTCCACTTTTGGAGAGGATCAATGATTTTCAGATATCTGATCTCCTCTTTGTCCTGACTGCTCTGCCAGCGGACCCAATGCAGTTATCTCCTGTACTGTCTTGCGCTCCACTAAGGACCAAATCTAAAATATCTCCCCCTCTTGTTGGTTCCTGGACCAATTGCTCTAAAAAGCAGTTGTGAATGAAGTCTAGGTATTTTACCTTCCTAGCACTCCCTGATGTAACATTTATCCAGTCAATGTTGAGGTAATTGAAATCAATCCTCAAATATAAACTATACTCTCTTCTGAAGGGGTTCCAATCCCTGTCCTCAACTGGTATATAGTGGAGCAAAAAGACCTCAGTGCCAACACACTATCCGTACCCAGTGTTCTTTCATATTATTCTCCCCTGAAGATGCGCTTGCGAAACAGGGTCTCCTGTAGGGAGTGTGTTAAATTGGTGTGGCGATTTTTGTTATTTTTAATTGGCTGCAGTAAGGAGATTGATTAAATTTCAACTTTAGACAAGTGTTCGGTTGCCTGATTGTAGGACTGGAGCTGTTGGATGATTGGGGCATAGCAGAAGAAATGTGGATGTGAATTTTCCAGGATGGCCATATGTTGGCTTAAGAGGATGCTGGACAGTTAAGTAATTGC